>NC_138866.1:6418221-7758221 GCF_965194805.1 Balaenoptera borealis | reverse complement strand
GATACGCGCATTTCACGATAGGAACTGTCACCAAACGAAATAAAAACCGAAGCCCGCACACCGTCCACCTCGTCTGCCAAAATAGACCCACACGGCCCTCCGTACTTCTTTTTTTTTTTTAATGCGTGTGTGTGCTTCTGCGCCCGCGATATTAAGCAGCTAACAACAATCTGAGAATTAAGTTACCACAATTAGGAATTAGAAGCAGGTGGCATAATAATGGTGCTTTTTTCATTTCATTTATTAGCAAAAAGAGAGAGAGGAGCTTCATTTATTTTCATCAGCGCCTCAGTAAAAGCATAGCAATTTGCAACACAAAAATCATTTCAAGTACCTCAGCCTCGTGCAACCCTCGTTTTCTTTTTTTGCTTTAAAAGCCTTTTAAAGTTCATTTCCCCACCAACCCACTCCCCCCATTCTGAAAGTGTGTGTGTGTCTGTCGTATGTGGAGTGGTGAGTGCTGGTGGGATCAGACTTCTTCTCCTAAGCAGTTTCAGGAGTGCAGCGTGGGGCCGAAGGTTGGAGGGGCCGGGGCTCTGGGTTAGGTGGCACCTCGTGCTCTGTCCTCCTTTTCGCCTGGCTTTCAGTTCATGTCACACGGGCTTGTCTCAGCCTTGCAAAGATTCAGTTCAGGTGCAACCTCTCCCCCAAACAAACGAAGTGCGCAGCATCCCTCTGCATGGGAACAGCCATCCGGGCCAGCGCTCTTCGCATCCCTCACGCACCCCAGCGCCGGCGGGCACCCCGCACCCAGCAGGCCCCCTCACGGTCCTCATCTCCGGGGCCGCTCCTCGCGGACCTGGCGCGGCTCAGCGACCCTCGCGCGCCCTCTAGCGTCGACATCTGGGATCGCCACGGGCTGCGCGGCCAGCATCCCCCACCGGCGAGAGGATGCAGGGGGTGCGAGGGGATGCGGGCGCGAGGGGTGCCAAGGCCCACGCGTTTGCACGAGTCCTCTCCGAGCCGGGGGCTCTGGGTGGGAGGTTCTACCGCAAACTTTGGGGAGCCCCTTCCACGTCTGGGGCCTCTTGCTCGTGTTACCCCACATCTGACATTCCCTGGGCGCCGAGCGAGTAGGCCCCAGTCCCGGCCAGCCGCCCGCTTTCGTGTTATCCCGCCGCCTGCGTTCGTCTGGACCCGGAGGAGATCGCAGCGCGCGTGGGGGCCGGATTTCCTCGAGCAAGCGCTGCCAGCTCAGCGCGACCCTCTTCTCCAGTCCGCCACCCACTTCTCGGTGTATACCCTCCCCTTCGGCTTTCTCCCTCTGTCCATCTCTCTGGACTCTTCCGTCCCGGAGCACCCCTGGTTCTCTTTTTTTTCCTCCCTGTTTCATTTATTTTAGAGCAGCGAATCCTCATCCACATTCCGTTCTGTCTTAATTTCTGTCTTGCAATTTCTCCTGTCTGCCTCTTTTTTCCCCTACCATTTTCTCACTGTTTCTTTCCTTGATTCCCTTTTCCTTTTCCTACATTTCTACTGTTTTCTTCGTTCTCTCTCAGTTTCTGTTTCTTAAGCCTCCGACTTTATAATTCTGCCCCGTTCCTCTCCTTCCTCCCCGCCCCGCGCCCGCCACCCCTTTCTCTCTCCTGCTCCCCGGGGAGTTTCACAGATAAATCACCGGCCTCCAGTTTAATCATCTCTAATGCAAGCCGACGTCGTCCTCATCCACCGCATTCGAATTCGTTGCGTTCCAAACCTTGGAACGGCTGGTCTGCTGGGTCACGGGAGCCTTCCGCAGCCCCGCCTGGCCTGCCTGTCTGTTTTTGGTTTGTTTTTGAGTGCTTTGTGTTTTTGTTTTTGCTATAAACACAGTGTATAGGAATTCTTTTGGAATCCGCTGTTTCCATCCGAGGAGTGGCATTTAGTGAGGTTGGAAACGTGGTTGGAAGGTGATGGGGGCCGGGGAGGGGACCCAGTGGGCAGGGAGAGGACCCTTGGCGGACTCTCAACTTCCTAGGAAAATTAGGGCTCCTGCCTGGAGATTTGGCAGCCTCTGAGCCAGGCACACCTCTCTTAAAGATGGGTCCAGTTACATTTGCCATGAAACTCTTCACAGGCTGTTGGGATTTGAGAAAAGGACCAAGCACCCAAATAATAAAAGGAATTCAGATCAAAACAATGGATTAGTACATTAGCCTATAAAGTGAGCAAAGATTAGTACAATCAAACTCCAGGCTGGTGAGAGAGGAGAGAAGGAGGAATGCATGCAGAGCTTTGGGAAATATAAACGGATACAGCCCTTTTGGAAAGAAATTTGGCAATCCGTACCAAGAAACTTTGAAATGCTCATACCTTTTGACCCAGTAATTCCACTTCTGGGAATCTAGCCCAAAGAAATAATCTGAAATGTGGAAAGAGCTTTATGCCCAGAGATGTAAATCGAGCTGCCATTTATGAAAGAAAAATTGGAAATAATCTAAATGTCCAACAGAAGTGGACTGTTTAAGTAGACTATGGTCTATCCATTGCTTTAAATTGATGCTGGCATAGAGATTCATGTTTGTAAGAGCACAATGACGAAACAAAAGCAGGATTCAAAGCTGGGTCTACAGCGTGATCACAGTGACACTCAACAAAGTAAAAGTCACACACAGTAAACACCATCACAGTGAATATTTCTGCATGGTGGAACTAGGGGTGATTTTTCCCCTTACCCTTCTAGCCCTCTTTTGACTTCTCATTTTCTAGAAGGAGCATGAATTTCCCTTTAGAATAGAATAAAACAGTTGCTTTTCTTTTTCCTTTTTAAAAGCGGTTGTGAAAGTGACAAGGGCTTGGAGAAGAAAAGTTAATATGATTGATGGAAAGGAAACCAAGTCCTAGGATGTACTGGGGCTGTGAAATAGAAGTGATGGAGTGCTCAGATTCTGAGATGATGTAGGGATAAAGGACAGAGCATAGATTTTGGAGGAGAATGGATCTGGGTTGGAATCCTGCCTCCACTCCCTGACCTGGGCAGTGCTGGGCTCTGGGCATCTTCCTGCCACCTTAGCTGTTGAATGTGGGGTTGGTTCCTTCGGCATTCCCCAACCTCTTTGTCTGCGGCTTACGTCCTCTGTGGCCCTGACCATCTTCCTTTATGCTGATGCCACAGTGAGGAAGATGCATAGTACACCCTCTTTGGAGAGAAAGCTACTTTTTTTTAAAAAAATAAATTTATTTATTTTTGGCTGCGTTGGGTCGTCGCTGCTGTGTGCGGGCTTAGTTGAGGTGAGCAGGGGCTATTCTTTGTTGCCGTGCACGGGCTTCTCATTGCAGTGGCTTCTCTTGCTGTGGAGCACGGACTCTAGGTGCGTTGGCTTCAGTAGTTGTGGCTCGCGAGCTCCAGAGGGCAGGTTCAGTAGTTGTGGCGCACAGGCTTAGTTGCTCCGTGGCATGTGGGATCTTCCCAGATCAAGGATCGAACCCGCGTCCCCTGCATTGGCAGATGGATTCTTAACCACTGCACCACCAGGGAAGTCCGAGAAAGCTGCTTCTCGTTGGGGTTTTAACCCAAACCTGACCCTCTTTTGCCCGCACCTGAGTACTCTCTCAGCAATAGCAGTAGCTCTGGGCTCCAGGTATCACAAACAGCAATGTAAGTGATTCCCCAAGCGTGCTGTGTGGTACACTGTCCGGAAATGGTCCAAACTGCTTGGTGCATGCAAAGCCCCTGCTTGTGCCAGGGCTGTAAATTTTTCTATGACAGGGAGGAGACTCACCCAGGGGTCTCCTTGTAGACAAGGCACTGGACACCCTGCTTTTCTTTCTTCCTTCCTTTCTTTCTTCCTCCCTTTCTTTCTTTCTTTCTTTCTTTTTTTCCTTCCTTCTTTCTTTCTCTCTTCCTTTCTTGCTTTTTTTCCTCTTTCTTTCCTTCCTTCTTTCTTTCTCTCTCTTTTCCTTCCTTCCTTCCTTTCTTTCTTTCTTTTTTGCTCTTTCTTTCTTGTTTGCTTTCCATCCTTCATTCAAGGCTGACCATGGGTAAAATTGAGAGACTGAGGAAGTTTATTTTAGATGACCTTTCATCTCCCATTTCAGAATTTCTCTTCTTTTGCCAGAAAGTCACGCTCTCTCTCCCTTCTACCCTACAGCACTTTGCAGTAGAACATTCTATGTTGCTGGAAATGTTCTATAATCGGTGCTGTCTGATACGGTAGCCACTAGCCACATGTGACTGTTGAACACTTAAAACATGTCTAGTGCCACTGAGCAACTGAATTTTTCATTTCCTTTCGTTTTAATTCATTTAAATTTAAATCAAATAGCCACATATGGCAGGTGACTGTAGTATGGGATGGTGCAGCCCTGTATAAACCTGTCCTCAGCTCTGCTTCTGGTCTCCCTCAAACTCAAATCCACCCTTCATATCCAAACGTCATCGTCATCAGCCCTTCAGGCCTCGGTCTAGATGTCACCTCAGGGTGTGTTGGAGCCGGATTGCACCAGCCCGCACCCGCTCCGAAGAGCGCATGGGTTTATCTCTTCCTAACTCTGCAGTAACTTCACGTGGGGAGCTTGAAATCAGTTGTCATGAAAGTCTTTACACCACGGAAATGGGCAAATCAAGTCTGTTTTCTCCACCGAGCCAGTTATTAAACATTTACCAGCACACCTTTGTGTAACAGAGCTGTGACTTGCACGCCCCTAAGAGCAGGTGTCTCCTTAACTTTTGCTCCCTGGGCACCTCCCTTGTCTCACCCTCGTCCTGGCTTTGCTGAGCTAACTTCCCACTGGCTTCCTAGCGTCAGATTGGGCCCGCCATTGGGATCCGGTGGATTCCAGGGCTTACATCTCTCAGCCGATTCTCAGACTGCTTGTGTTTGTTTACCTCTTCCATTAGATTTCTAGTTCCTTGAGCGAAGGTAGTTCTTGTGTCCTGCTGGGTGCTGAATCCCCAGGGCCTAGCACATGGTAGGTGCTTGATAAGTACTTGCTAGATAAACAGAAAGGCTTGGTGGAAGGAACTTGGGGCTGGGAGTCCATATCTGGGGCCCTGGGTTTGAGTCTTGCTCTGGCTCTTTCTTCCCAGTTGTGTGACATTGAGTATGTACCGCCCCCCCACCCACCCCCGCCCCGAGTCAGTGTCCTTGTGTGTTACATGAACATAACAGTCTCTTTCCTCTCCACCTTGTGGGGATATTGTAAGGGTCAAAAGCCAGGCACATAAACAAATTGCTTTCAGAAGTCCAGGGACATTTTGAATTCTCTTTGATTCTTTGCCATCTTAGCTTGGGGCGTCAGAGGGGACCAAAGGGGGTCTAGAGTCTCCCACTGATTTAACTGAAATGGGACCAGCACAGCAGCCAATGAGCGAGCGAGAGGGTGTGTGTCTCTGAAGCTAAGCAGGCAGCAGCCTTGAAGGAGAGGTTGCAATTCCTTTCATCCCCCTTAACAGGGAAGTTAAGACAGCTCCAGCAGAGGAGTGTTCTTTCTGTTTATGGAGTTGCGTGGTGGTGAAGGCTGAACTCTTGGATGAGAAATTGTTTTCTTCTGACATTTAGGAAAAAAGCTCTCTCCTGAGAGCCCACAAATATTTGTCAGTTATTTTTCTCTTTGAGAAATGTTTTTCTCAAATCTGCATGCTAAAGACCGTCGTGGGCATTTCAGCTTCTGTGGCCTGTGAAAGTTGACTGCATCCCAGGGCTGCTCCAAAGGGGTTAATTGCATCTAAGCATTGGAAAGTGATTATCTAATTAAACTTTGAAATGGAATGGTAAAAACACTGGGTGACAGACTGTCTGTGGGAGGGTCCCCTGAGGTGCTCTCCATTTATTGCTAATCATCTTTCTTGCCCAGCCTGAGCCTGTTTCCAGTAGAGCACATGCTCAGACCACGCTCTCCCCGGCTCAGGATTCACTCAGAGATTTGTCAGGCAGATTCCCGCTCCGAGTTGCGTGCCCTGCCTGAACTCTGCAGTTGTGCCCGGATGTCTTGAAAGACTATCATCCCTGGTCTTCAGCTCCCCAGTTTCTATTTAAAATCAGAAGGCTATTTCTATACTTAGAACCATGAAATCAAAGAGATTTGAAGCGTTGGGAGTTATGCTGGATATTTATGAATATTGCCCAGAAAATTTGGGTTCGAGACCTAGGACACCTGCCGTAAAGTCCATGCACGTGTCGTATCCCTCACATTGAAATCTGCGGGTGTTTAGATTCTTCTGATGGAGGGCCCTTGCTAGGCACCCTGGTGGATGCCGAGGTGAGTCTGGACCATGTGCTCTGGAGCAGCCTGCGGGTGAGAGGGGAACAGGCTGGAGGAGCTAGCCGACAAGAAGATAGCTCTTTGTAACTTAAAAAGCTATCCCGTTTGTTCCTCATTTGTGCCTGGTGATGTGGTTCCCTACACCACTGCCATTTTCTAGATGTGGAAACTGAGGCTCAGATCGCTTAAATGACTTCCCTGAGTCCCTCAATACCAGGCTTCCTGACCTTGGAACTCATGTCTTTTTTTTTTTTAAGTTATTTTATTGAAGTATAGTTGATTTACAATGTTGTGTTAGTTTCTACTGTACAGCAGAGTGTTTCAGTTCTACATACATATACATTCTTTTTCATATTCTTTTCCATTATGGTTTATCACAGTATATTGTATATAGTTCCCTGTGCTGTACAGTAGGACCTTGTTGTTTAACCATCCTCTATATAATAGTTTGCATCTGCTAATCCCAAACTCCCACTCCATTCCTCCCCGACCCCCCCTCCCCCTTGGCAACCACAAGTCTGTTCTCTATGTCTGTGAGTCTGTTTCTGTTTCGTAGATAAGAAACTCATGTCTTTTTACCTGTTGCGCTGGACGCTGCGGAGACCTTAACAAGGAGGGGTTCCTGCCTCCTTTCTGGGGACAAGGAGGAAAATGTCATAGCGGAGATGGCATTTGACTTTGATGTTCACAGATGGAGCTTGATCAGTAAGAGAGAAGACACAGAGAAAGGCAAGTGGATACGGAATTTGGGAGCCAACACCTTGGCAGGAGTGAAGCCTTGTACTTCATTTTTATTTTTTATTTTTGAACGATACCTTTACACAGCAGTAAACATTTTTGGAGCCCCTATTATGTGCCAGACCCTGGGGGAGGGGGGCGGTTAGAGATAAGCAAAGCAGTCGAGGTGGTCGATGTTATACTCTAGCAGAATAGTGGCAGGGTTTTGAGCAAGACAGGACATGCTCAGATCTGAGTTTTAGGACAATCACTGTGGTGACAATTCGGAGGAGGGGCTGGAGGTGGACGGGGCTGGAAGATCCTTGAGGAGACTCCTGAGAAAGGCTAGAAGGAGATGAGGAGGGGCTGGCTCGGGGCCCTGGCAGGAGGGATCAGGAGGAAGGGAGAGATTTGAAAGCAGTTTAAACTGAAATTCCAGAATGATTTCCGTGTGCACTTTTGTCTGAACTAAGGCATTATAGTCACTTAAATTCCTCTTTAGAATTGCCTTTGCAGAACAACACTTTAATATTTTGCCCTCAGCAAAGGTTACACAATGATATAAGGAGAGCCACCCAAGGAACATCACTGCATTTTTTTAATAAAATGACTATTGGGGACATAACTCATTACACTGCTCATTGCCACTTATGCAAATGTCCCTATGACAAATGCATTCTAGGGCTCCGGGCCAAGAAAAATTGGTTCTCCTGACATACAACCTGGATCCTACCTCTAGACAATAAGAACCCCATGGCCTGCCATCCTTCCCTCTGGACTCCAGGTGTGGGGAAGCCCAGAGCTAAATTTGGGCTCCATTTTTGTAGCATTACCTAGACTATTATACCCTCCTGCTTGATCTGATTCTAGTTTTATTGGAAGCTGCCTTTTTGGGAATGGAGTGGAGAGGAAGCCTGGTGACTAAGTCAATCAATAAACGGCTTACAATAGCTTCTGGCAGCATTGCATTTGAGTATGGCTCCTGAACACCATTTCCCAAACTCTGCTCCATGGCGCACAGAGGTTCCATGAGATGTTACAAAGCAAAGGAGGAGTCCCAGCTGGGGGCATTTTTTCATCTTCAATTCATTTAAAAGTAGATGTTAGAAAAATGCTAAGCTTTTTAGTAAAGCTGTTCTAACCATCAAACAAGAGAGGTTGTATGGCATTATTGAGTCCCCAGGCACAAGGTGACCTGGGAAATGACTCCATCTCTTTGCAACTCAGATTCTTTATCTGTAAAATGGACTAATTGTAGTACCTGCCTCGGAAGCTTAGAACAGTGCCTGGGACTCAGGAAACCTTTGACCAGTGGTAGCTTTCCCTTCAGAGTGGTCATCTCCCTTTGGGAAAAGCTCTCCTGCCCCTGACAACAGGAGGAAGTCATGTGACAGATGGCCTGGTACAGGAAGCGTGATGTTTAGCAGCGGGTTGTACATTTTGCCTTCCTACTGCCAATCTGCGTGTTTTCTATTTGAAAATTGCCTGTCTTTGTTATGCATTTTATCTCATAATTTTAACATTTATTGGTGCAATTATTCAATGTTTACTTTATATTAAGCATATGGATCAAATTTTGATCATTTCTTTTCACAATTAATTCAACTATGAGACCATTTTTTTGCTGTCGACTTTAACTTAAACAATATCTCTTGAGCCTCCTCTGGGCACCCTGACAAAATGGTACAATTTAAATAACATTCCATGGTCAAACAAGTTTGGGAAATACTGCCTGAGGTTATATTTTAGTCGAGTATGCCCCCTTTGGGCAAGATTATTATGTTGAAACTCAGATGAAGCACCAGCCAACTTGGTCCTTCGAAACAGCACCACTCTTTAGAATGAAAATTTGATTTATATAGGCCATGGCTGTTTTTAACATGTGTAATAGTTCTGCCCACTAACACCAGCTTGAAAACAGTGTCTGTGTGTTTATCATGAGTTCATTCATTCAATAATAATTTATTGAGTCCTTCCTATGTGCCAGGTATCATGCTAAACATTGGCAGCATTGGGTTCTAGGTTCCATGTTCTAGATCTGTGGTATCCAATATGGTAGCCACAAGCCACATGTGGCTATTGAGCACTTGAATGGGGACTAATCTGAAGTGAGATGTGGGGCACATGTTAAATTCACACCAAATTTCAAAGACAGTATGGAAAGGAAAACAAAATATCTTTTAAATAATATATATTTATTATACATTAGAAATATATAAAAATAGAGTTAAAAGTTAGTGTTGGTAACGTGTTGAAATAATCGTGTTTTGGATATATTGGTTTAAATAAAATTTATGATTAGAGTGAATTCCACCTGCTTTTTTTCACGTTTTGTTTCAATGTGGCTACTGGAAACTTTTAGATTACATATGAGGCTCACTTTCCATTTTTGTTGGGCAGCAGGGGTCTAGATGGTTCACAGATATGTAATTGTTTAATTATGACACAACAAAAGGAGTGTTATAATTTTCCAGATCCCCCTACTGCTGAAGCCTGATTTGGAGAGGACTTCCCAAAGGCAGGATGGAGGGGTCAGCAAAGGCTCTGAAGTTGGGATCAGGAGTCTGGAGTTAGATCCAGGGAACTGAGAGTGAGCACAAACATACTGGGATCAAATGGTGGTTTCAGGGTGTATCTGTCAGCTTTTGCTGTGTAACAAACAATCACAAAACCTCAGAGACATACAACAATATACATTTTTGTCTCACACCTCTGCAGACTGGCTGGGGTGCAGCTGACCTAGGCTGGGCTTGGGTTCTCCCTGAGGATTGGGCTCAGGTCTGCTCCAAGGGCATTCATGCCAGGACCCAGGCTGAAGGGGCAGCAGCTACCTGGGGCAAACTCTCACATGACGGTATAGGTGCAAGAGGCAAACCCCACTTGTGCAAATGATTTAGAACCCTCAGCTCAGTCACGTCTAATAACATCCCCTTAGGCAAAACAAGTCACATGGCTAGGACCAAAATTCAGCAGCAGGGAAGTACACCCTGCCCGTTTGTACCATGAGGTTAAGGAGAGTCATAATGACCAAGCCCTACACCTACTGGACAGAGAAGGATACTCCCATGGAGGTGAGGGTGAGGAGGCAGTGAATTTTGTTGAACAGTAATCTAATCTATCAATGGGGTGGGAGACATGATTAGAAGTAGGGTAAGGTTCTGAATGCTTATTATGAAGGGGACAGAAAACTCATGGTCCATGGGTAGGGTGACCATATAATTTGCCATTCACACTGAATACTTCTGAGAGTGAAGGGGTCCTATTCATCATTACACTGGGACAATAGGGATAAACTAGGATTGTCTCAGGGAAACCAGGACATATGTTCACCCTAGCTACAAACCAAATCCCTAATGCTGATGTGTTTTGTTTTACTGTCATAGCATTTCATTTCAGCTTTCTTTTCTTTTTAAAATTAATTTGAATGTTCTTCAGAGAGGCATATATTCTCACGCGCAACACAAGCCCAGGCACTCTCTTTGGTCTCACATGTAATCAGGCTCCTGGAAATACACATGCAGCTTGCTTTTAGCTGTCAGATCCTTCACGGGTGGTGCATTAGATTCCTAGGGCTGCTGTAGCAATTGTAGCCCATTTGGTAGCTTAAAAAAACAGAAATTCACTGTCTCCCAGTTCTGGAGGCCAGAAGTTTGAAATCAAGGTGTCAGCACATTTGGTTGTCGTTGAAGGCTCTGAGTGAGACTCTGTCCCAGGCCTGTCTCCTGGCTTCCAGCGGCTGCCCCCCGTCCTTAGTGTTCCTTGGCCTGCGGCTGCATCACTGCAGTCTCTGCCTCCCCCTTCACATGGCTTTCTCCCTGAGTCTTCCTGTGTCTGGGTGTCAAATCTCCCTCTCCTTTCTCTTATAAGGACACTAGTCCTAAATCCAGGATGATCTCATCTCGAGATCGACCTATGACCTCTGCAAAGACCCTGTTTCTAAATACAGTCCCATTTGCAGGTCCTGGGGGTTAGGACTTGGGCATGTCTTTTCTGGGGGCACAGTTCAACCCAGTACAAGTGATTTCCAGGTGGGCAATGGAGGGCAGAGTGAGTGTGGGTGGGCGCAAGGCGTGTGATGGCAGAGATAGCGGGTTGGTGTCTCTCCTGGGAGTGGGGGCTGGCGAGAGCTCTGCTGGGGAGAAGCCTCTGAGATGGATCTCAAGGCTGAATGGAGTTTGGGGGAGGGGAGAGAAGGCAGGACAGCAGGTGGAGGCCTGGCCAGGCAGGGGCTCAAGTGGCCCAGAGGAGGTGGTCTTCAGCACCCCTAATCCTGCCTCTCTGGGGTCAGATGAGCTGGCCTGATAAGGTTGAGTCCCCAGGGACTGGCCAGGGCAGGCACCCTTCCTAAGGAGGTGTAAAGTAGAAAGAGGAAGGTGGGGATCCCAGCCAGAAGCCTTTAGATGGGGTCCAGTGTCCTCGGGGGTGAGAGCAAAGATTAGGAGCTCAGCCTGGGTCGGGGGCAGGATGGGGTCATGAGAAGGTCGAGCCAGGGCTGAGTATGGAAACCAGGGTCACGGGAGGTCTCTACTTGCTGTCCCCGAGGGTGGGTGTGAGGCGAGAGGGTGTGAGGTGCCCTAACAGCACAGGATTGAAAGCATGGGAAGCACTTCGGGGGCAGAAGGTGTCATTCATTCATTCGCTCATTCATTTATTCATTCTGCACGCCTTTCCTCAACACCCTGTGTGCCTGACCCCGACCCAGGGAGAGAGCCTGACACACGCGGGCTCTGCCTTTGAGATGCTCCCAACCCAGCCTGGAGGATCCCAGGCCGGCGTATCTATGTCAGAGCAGAGCATGCCCGCTGCTCCGACAGGGAGGAGATGGGGGAGAGGAGGGTCCCGACGGCATCTTTCCAGAAACCCGAGGCAGGGTGGTTCTGATCAGACCCCCCCGCACCCCGGGATGACTCCCAGGGTGCTCACCAGCCATAGGACTTTGCGTTTCTCATTTACTAGTGAAAGCCTCCTTTGTCCCCCCTCCTTGGGGAAGGACCATGCCCTGGTCTGGTCCTTTGTGTTCAGGGGCCAGCAGGCTCTTGGCGGATGTTAAATGAAATAATACCCACTTACTTTAGCAGCCTCTGCTTTGGTGCCCACTGGTAACTCAAGGAGACACGTGTGAGCACACACACACACACACACACACACACACACACACAGCCCATGGGGTCTGGCAGATGCAATTAGCCTCTGGGTCCCTCAGAATTAGATGCAGGTGGCTAATTGTCCATGCCAGGAGGCAACTGTGGGCACAATTAGTCATGTCTCCTTCCCCACTCGGGGCTAATAATGGGTGGGGAGTCTGAGGGGCGGGGGAGGAAACCGGATGAGGCTTGGCCCCTCCCTTCGCCCTGGGCTGTGACTGGCAGCTTAGGGGTCAGTGCTCATCCTTTGGGCCTGGGGAGGGTTGCAGGGTTGGCGAGGGGGAGGCTGGCAGCTCTTGCGAGGATCAGGGCCCTCTTGGGTTCTCGCCCTCCCCTCCCCGCCCCACCAGCACACTAGAGTCTGTGCATCCCAATCTGTTAACGGTGCCAGCCCCTTGCTTTTGTGTAGCTTGTTAGGGTTTTCAAAGCCCTTTTGTACACACGACTGCATCCAACAGCCACAGGACTGGGAGTGTATCTCCCATAGAGATAAGGAAATGGAGGTTCGCCGGGCAATTGGCAGAACCTCTGTTAGAACCCAGCCCTGGGATGCCAAGCCCAGGGGCTGCCTTTTACGTCCTCAAGCTGCCTTTTGTCCCTCCTTGCCTTCCTTTCTTGGAGGGCGGGAGGAGCAGAGGGGTGGCTCCCCAGGGACCAGACGGCAGCTTAAAGCAGAGTCGGCCGGGGACGTTCCCAGTGTAAGGGTTGCCTCAGTAAATTTTAAACAACGCTTGTTTAAGCATTGAAGGTCTTCCCTGTCCAAGACCTGTTCAAGGAGCCGTGGGACGATGGAGATGGAAGAGGTGGTCTCTGCTTCTAAGGTGTTCGCCATCCAGGAGAGCGAATAAGATGCCTACACGGTATCCATTCTACCAGCATGGGCTCTAAACATTTCCCTAATCAGTCCCCTAACTTGCGGTGTGACTTTGGTAGCTTCTCATGACCACTCTGGGCCTGTTTCCAGAGCTGCTAAAGCAGGGAGCTGAGACTCAGGGGTGTCTCAGGCTCTGTCCAGTTCCTCCAACTGATTTCCAACCATGCAGTAGAACCAAGAGGAGACGATTACTTTTGATTGGGGAGGAGAAATTGGAGGGGGGAGGGGGGGAGACATTGGGGGAGGGGCACACCAAGAAGCATGTTGGATTTGGGCTTATCTGGTAGGATTGCAACAGGCAGAGAAGAGCAGGCCTACATCCTAATCCAGGCTCTGCTTAAACTTGCTTTTGGGGTTGTGGGTGAAGGAAACATCATCTCAGTGCATCTAACTCTAACCTTTCGTGGTAGCTAGTCTCTAAGGTGGCCTCCTGGTGAATCCTGCCTCCTGGTATCCATGCCTTATTGAGGCTCTTCCCCTTGAGTCTGGGTTGACCCTGAAACTCACCTGTAACCAATAGAAGTGGCAGAAATGATGCTGCCCGACTTTGGAGGCTGAAGTGTTGCAGCTTCCACCTTCTCTTGGGACACTGACCGTAAAGAAAGCCATACATTATGTAAGAAGTCCAGCTGTCATGAGACCAAGCTAGTCATATGGAGAAGCTGCATAGAGAGGGACGCCCAGCCAGCTCCCAGGTGGTCCAGCTACGCTAACCCAGCCAACAGACACATTACTGAAGATGCCACCTTGCACATCCAGCTTGGTTGACATCTGAATACAAGTGAGGCCCACCCAACTGAGCCCATCAACCCAGAGGACCAAGAAGATAATAAGAAATGACTGCTTTAGGCCACTGAATTTTGAGATGGTTTGTTGTGCAGCAATAGATAACCAGAACACGTACATAATGCAAAAGTCCAAGGAGGTCTAGTTTCAGGCATGGCTGGATCCAGGGGCTCAAATAATTCTCTGGGTCTAGCATTTCTCTCTTTCTCATGTTTTGCTCTCTTCTGTGCTGCTTCTTTCCTAAACCACCTCTTTCCAGTGATATTCCTCAGAACTTCCAGACTTGTATCATCCCTGCTTCCAGCAGTACCAGTGGACAGACCTGCTCTTTCTCAGCCCTTACAAAATTCCTGGAACTACATCCCATTGGCCAAGTAACATGATCGTCCTTAAACCTTTCCTGATGTGGCTGGAGGGAAGCGGTGCGGAAGGGACATTCTTTACCTCTAGAAGCAGGACTAGGCATCAGCCCTGCCCAAACCATGGCTTGAGCGCGGGGAATGTCACTTCCTAAGAGGATATTTAAGGGACTCTTGCCAAAGAAGGGAAAATGGACCCCTAATAGACATAAATAGATGTTCATTCCTGTGACCTTACGTAAGACACTTAACTTTCCTAAAGCTTTGTTTCCTCTTATTTTAGAAAAACTCAAGATACAATTCTTTTTTTTTTTTAATTTAATTAATTAATTAATTAATTTTATCTTTGGCTGCACTGGGTCTTCGTTGCTGCGCCTGGCTTTCTCTAGTTGCGGCGAGCGGGGGCTACTCTTCGTTGCGGTGCGCAGGCTTCTCATTGCAGTGGCTTCTCTTGCTGCGGAGCACGGGCTCTAGGTGCACGGGCTTCAGTAATTGTGGCACACGGGCTCAGTAGTTGTGGCTCGCGGGCTCTAGAGCACAGGCTCAGTAGTTGTGGCGCACGGGCTTTGTTGCTCCGCGGCATGTTAGATCGAGATCTTCCCGGACCAGGGCTCGAACCCGTGTCCCCTGCATTGGCAGGTGGATTCTTAACCACTGCGCCACCAGGGAAGCCCCCAAGATACAATTCTTGTCCTGCCTAATCTACTGTGAGGCTTAGGAGGAAGAACGGCATGGCAGGGAGCCTGGGAAAGCTGTCCCCAGGATCCGCCTTGAAGAGCTGGCCATCAGCACTAGTAACAACCTACAGGCGACTTCGAAGCTGAGCAAAGCAGGACAAGCTGTGGCTCCCCAAACCCAAATCCTGTCCACAGCGAGGAAAGGAACTGAACACAAGTCTTCCAGATCAGGAAGCAGGAGGTTATGTCCCCAGACACCCCGCCCGCAGGAGACCTTTGTCCTGCATTTCCCAGGTCATGTATTCCTGTGCATTTGCAGAGTTCGGGTCAGCTAAGGAGTCCCTGAAATCGAGGTCTCTGCTTGAAGTAAGTGGGAAGAGACTTTCTCAAAGACAGAAACGCATCCTGCTGCTGCACGGCTGAGGTGCCTTTGCTGGAAGGAGGGTTTTTTTTTCCCCCGAACCCTCTGAGAGATCAGAGACACCGCATAGGGGACCCTAATCTAGGATGATCCCTTTTACCTGGGGGCAGATGTATTGTTTTCTCCCTAGCCATTGCTCTCAAAAGGCCCTGAACACACCTAAAGAAAAGGTATTTTACATTTTAATTATATTATATTTTACAATATATATTTTTAAAAAGGCAAAATCCTGGAAGTGAGAATACCAGCACTCTTACCATGACGGAAGCAGCTCAGCTCTGGAGCTTCTACTTCTTAGAAGTCTGGTGTGCAGTCAGAATGGCCATCATTAAAAAGTCTACAAATAACAAACGCTGGAGAGTGTGTGGAGAAAAGGGAACCCTCCTACACTGTTGGTGGGAATGTAAGTTGGTACAGCCGCTATGGAAAACAGTATAGAGGTTCCTCAAAACACTAAAAATAGAGTTGCCATATGATCCAGCAATCCCACTCCTGGGCATATATCCAGACAAAACTATAATTTGAAATGATACATGCACCCCTATGTTCATAGTAACACTATCCACAATAACCAAGACATGGAAATAACCTAAATGTCCATCGACAGATGAATGGATAAAGAAGATGTGGTATATATACACAGTGGAATACTACTCAGCCATAAAAAAAGAATGAAATAAGCCATTTGCAGCAACATGGATAGACCTAGAAGTTATCATACTAATTGAAGTAAGTCAGACAGAGCCAGACAAATACCATATGATATCACTTATTTGTGGAATGTAAAATATGACACAAATGAACTTATCTACGAAAAAGAAACAGACTCACAGATATAGAGAACAGACTTGTGGTTGTCAAGGGGGAGGAGGGTTGGGGGAGGGATGGAATGGGAATTTGGGATTAGCAGATGCAAACTATTATATATAGAATGGATAAACAACAGGGTCTTACTGTATAGCACAGGGAACTAGATTCAATATCCAGTGATAAGCCATAATGGAAAAGAATATGAAAAAGAATGTAAATATATGTATAACTGAATCACTTTGCTCTACAGCAGAAATTAACACAACATTGTAAATCAACTATACTTCAATAAAATATATATATATATATAATATTTTTAAAAGACTGGTGTGCATTAAAGAGGTATGCATTTATTAATCCACATGATGATGCATTCTTTCATTCATTCATTCATTCACCTACCTATCTACACATTGCTCTATTTACTCAGTCAACTATCCATCTGGTCATACCCATACCAGCCTCAGTCAGGGAAAAGCTCCAATGCATGGTAGAGGCCTAGAGAGAACTCCTCAGAGCAGGGAAATGGTTAAAATAAATCATAATAAAATCGGAGCTGGCTGTGGTGCTTATTCTCAATGACTCACAGGAAACTATAAACCAGCCATGCTACATAATTGACCACTGAGGATTTTTCGCTCTCAGTCAGTTTGAGATGTACCGAATCCAATATGGTATCAGTGATTTGATTTGTTAATAATCAAATTGCAAATACCTTTTCATTTGGCTTCAAAAAGCAAACAGCCATTCGGAATAATTTTTATGGGTCTTGGAATGCAATATAAACTTAAAATATTGTGTTTGCAAGTCCTATTGGCATGACCATATTATAATTTATATTGGTCTATTTTGATGTACAGTGGCATAATGAAACTTTAAAAAATATATTCTGCAGAGCTGCATCTAAAGCCAAGCCGGCAGCACAGATTAATGTAAGAACATCATGGGGATTCTCTGCATATTTTCTTAAGGAGAATTCTAGAGAATAACTATTCTACTCATCGAAACTTTAACTTCAGCGGGGATTGCAAAGCTTTGCAGAGTTTCGCCTCCTGTCACCTTTCTGGGCCCACTGTCTGATGCTCCTCCTCCAGCTCCACTCTCCTCCCTCACATGCACCCTACCCACACCCTACTATTTGCAATTTTCTGAGCATATCGTGTATGCACCTTTCTGTAATCAGTTTTCTTTTCCCTCTGTCTGTAATGTCTTTTCTCTCTTCTTTGCTTAGGAAATATCTCTTAGACATTCTTCAGCTTCTGACTAAAATGCCATCCCTGCTGGGAACTTTCTCTGATACCCCCCAGAAATTATTATTTCCGTTCTCCCACAGCAATTTAAAGAGGAGTCTAGGGACGTCCCTCGTGGCGCAGCGGTTAAGAATCCGCCTGCCAATGCAGGGGACACGGGTTCGAGCCCTGGTCCAGGAAGATACCACATGCCGTGGAGCAACTAAGCCCATGTGCCACAACTACTGAGCCTGCACTCTAGAGCCCGTGAGCCACAACTACTGAGCCCACATGCCACAACTACTGAAGCCCGTGCACCTAGAGCCTGCGCTCCACAACAAGAGAAGCCACCGCAATGAGAAGCCCACGCACCGCAATGAAGAGTAGCCCCCCGCTCGCTGCAACTAGAGAAAGCCCGCACACAGCATTGAAGACCCAATGCAGCCAAAAATAAATAAATAAATAAAATTGATTCTTTTAAATAAATAAATAAAGAGGAGTCTATGATAGCACTTGTCACAGTGTGTTATTGTTATCTGTTTACACACACTAGACTCTTGAGTTCCTTGACAGTCCAACTGTGGTATGTTCAATTCAAAAGCTCCAGTGTCTACCACCATGCCTGGTCCATAATACTTGCTCAATAAGTATTTGTGGAATGTACTGTGGATGGAGGGATGGATGGATGAGGTGGATGGATGGATGGATAGATGGATGGGTTGGTGGATGGAGGAGCAGATCCTCCTAGAGGATAACGCTTTCTCGGGCATTCGAAGCATTCAGAAGAGACTTCAGGACCTAGATAGGTTGTTGGACAAATTAATCTGTTAGGTTTCTTCCAATCAGAAAGCCCCTATTCCATTATTTTTCCTGTAAAGCTTTGCCTCAGCACAGAAATGCAATGTGCCTTTTAAAAGAAATCTTTCCTTCTCTTGTAATAGAGATGCACGACGCTCCCAATTATAGCTGAATGAAGCAGAAGGGAAGAAAGGTATTTACTGAATGACAGCTATATGCCAGGCACGGTGCTATGCATTTCCAATCATTTTCTTGTTTTATCTTCACGATAATCCTATGAGGAACTATTATCCCCATTTTGTAAACAAGGAGTTGAAGCTCAGAAAGCCTTAATAAGTGGTGGAACAGAGACTTAAACTGATGTCTTTCTGGCTCAGATGTCCAAATCCTGTCCACTGAAACATGGCCTCCCGTGAAAGAAGTAACTGCCGATAAAGGGGCATGTGTTTAAAATGTCAGCTTCAGGAACCTAGTGGTAAGACGGGAATAAGGACACAGACCTACTAGAGAATGGACTTGAGGATATGGGGAGGGGGAGGGGTGAGATGTGATAGGGTGAGAGAGTGGCATGGACATGTATACACTACCAAATGTAAAATAGATAGCTAGTGGGAAGCAGCCACATAGCACAGGGAGATCAGCTCGGTGCTTTGTGACCACCTAGAGGGGTGGGATAGGGAGGGTGGGAGGGAGCAAGATGCAAGAGGGAAGAGCTATGGGAACATATGTATATGTATAACTGATTCACTTTGTTATAAAGCAGAAACTAACACACCATTGTAAAGCAATTATACTCCAATAAAGATGTTTAAAAAAAAAAAATGTCAGCTTCAGGAATGTTGCATGGACAGCCTTGAAGATACCCAATAGTTATTTCAAGGAATTCATTTGGTGTACAGAAAATATAACTGGTTGTATTTGGCATCTGATGCTTCTTACCTATCCTACTATAGGTTTTGCAGGAAGGGTGTGGCATCTCACTTAGGTTTTTCATTAACACTGCTGTTCAAGTTGATATTCTGGGGAGGCATTGTGGAACAGGGAAAACTCCTTGGACTAAGAATCCAGGGACCTGGAGTTTTGTCCCAGACCCCACATGGATTAGCTGTGTAATCATGTGCAAGTGAAGTATTTGTCCAGGGCTGCTAAACTAGCAAGTACAATTTTTAAATCTCCATCCATGCCCTCTCACTACCACTACCCTCCCCAGCTAACCATCTGTTCAATTTCCCACTTATCTCTCTGGCCCTTTTTACAATTATTTATAAACATATACAATACACGTGAAAATATTTAAAATTTCTAAAAACATAGATGGGACCATATTCGTGTATGATTCTGTGACCCAGTTTTTGCATCTTTCTTGAAAATCTGCTCTGTGAGCAACTCCAGTTTATCTCATTCTTTTCAACTTCTACATACTCTTCCAATAGTACAGAGTTACAATCATTTACCCTCCCGTGTTGGCAGACAGGCAGGTTGTTTCCAGTGTTACTGTGGACATGCTTATGAAGCATGTTTCTGTGCACATGTGCACATATTTCTCTAGGATGGAGTGCTAGAAGTGGAACTGCTTAGTTAAAGGCTATGTACATGAGAGTTTTGGTAGATACGTCCACAGGGGTCCTCTACTGGTCTTACCACTGATGCTCCAGCCAACAGGAGACAAGAGTGCCTTTTCTTGCTCCCCCATCGACACAAAATACACACAAAAAAATTAATCTTAAAAAAAAGTTTTTAAGCTTTTAGGTGAAAAATGATGTTTCATTGTTGTTTTACTTCTTATTAGTTATATAACAGTAATGTGCATCTTTCATATATTTATTGATCATTTCTATTTCTTTGGTGAATTGCCTTTGACAATTCACACACCTTGTCTATTTTCTGTCAGGGTTTCTTCTTTCTTTTATAGCAAGTATTTTATATATTCATTTATTTGCCAAATATTACTTGAGTAGCTACTACGGGTCAAGGACTGCTAGACTCGTAAACAGAAGACGCAAAGTCCTTGCCCTCAAGGAGATTACATTTTATGGGAGGAGGGGCTAGACAGGCAAGGAGCAGATAAATAAGCAAATGATACAGTGTGTCAGAGTGGTAAATGTTATCCTAGAGAAAAATAAAGCAGGAAGGGAAGAGAAGGGGGGGCAGTGTGGGGGGCAGGTGTTGCTATTTTTTAAAAAGAGTAGTCAGGAAAGCCCTCATCACTAAGATAACACTTAAACTGAGACCTGGAGGAAGAACATCCCAGACAGAAGGAACAGCCAGTGCTAAGCCCCTGAGGTGGACGCAGCTGGGAGAACCAAGTTGCTGGAGCCCAGGCAGGAAAGGGAGAGGTCACATCGCATAAAGATTGTACTGGTTCCCTAGGACTGCTGTGGTAACACAGCACCACAGATGGAGAGACTTAAATGACATGTATTCTTCCACAGTTCTAGAGGCTAGAAGTCTGAGGTCAGGGTGTGGGCCCGAGGGGAGGTTTGCCGGTGCCCTGGCCTTGCTGAAAAGGGTTCAAGTCCCAGGGTGGGCGGTCAGTGCTGTGCGAAAATATTTGAGGTCTGCTCACTTCAGAGCCATGCTGACCCCCTGAACCTCTGTCCTAGACCCCCAGGATTTGCTTTTTTTTTTCTTCTTTTTTTTTGCACAAACTTTTTTTTTTTTAATTTATTTATTTATATTTATTTTTGGCTGTGTTGGGTCTTCGTTTCTGTGCGAGGGCTTTCTCTAGTTAAGGTGAGCGGGGGCCACTCTTCATTGCAGTGCGCGGGCCTCTCACTATCGCGGCCTCTCTTGTTGCGGAGCACAGGCTCCAGACGCGCAGTCTCAGTAGTTGTGGCGCACGGGCCTAGCTGCTCCGCGGCATGTGGGATCTTCCCAGACCAGGGCTCGAACCCGTGTCCCCTGCATTGGCAGGCGGATTCCCAACCACTGCGCCACCAGGGAAGCCCCCAGGATTTGCTTTTAAGCTATTTCACGCCCGCTTCGGTTGGTCAAACACACCCAATGTATGTTCTTAAGGAAGGCTGCTTCTAAAAAAAAGGCCTGAGTGAGAACGCGCTCTCCTAAGACCTGAATGTCCTCCTTTTCTCCCATCTTCAGCGCTTTAGCCGAGTGCATCAGGTTCCCTCTCCTGAAGGAACAGAAGTCTGTATGAAAAAAAAAAAAAAAAAAGTCCTTCTTTTAACAATTTGTCTGCCAATTTGTCCAGAGCTTCTAACACTCATTGTTGGGAATAAAGGCAAAGCTCCACCTTGAAAAGATAAGACCCAAAAGGTGGGCGAGGGAGAAGGTGGTCATGACTGAATTACCTGGAAAAGTCGCAGGTTCAAAGTCTACAGTTTCTAGTGCTCAGGTTTTATTTTTTGAGAGTAGTAGATGTGGATAAACTGATCTACAGCAAGGAACTAATAAGTAAAATGAGGCAAATTAACATAAAACAGAGATTCACAATAGGTCTCCATTTCACAATACCAGACCGTACTGATGCAAAAAGGCCCCTGGTTGGAGCACTCGTGTGAATTTGTTACTCAATGAGAATCACACGTGTGAGGTTTGAATAACTGAAAATTCCCAATTACAGTTCCGACGAGTGAGGTTTTCTAGCCTCTTGTGAGTGACGGGCTAGACAGGCCCACTCAACCCAGTCCTGACGTGAGAGGGAGATGTTAGCCAGCCTACCTTTCTTCCTCTGAACAAAAGCAGTGATGGCTTTGTCAGGCCCCATTTGGAAACACAATATCAATCTTGCCTTATCCATATTATTGATGGGTTGTGGGTATTCTACTGTAATTATGTTAAAAATGAAAGATTTCAAAATGTGATTGGCAGGCTGATTAAAATAATGCATGTGATTAAACCCAGGGCCTGCTTGTGTAACTAAAGGGAGAATGTCAGTGGCAATTAACTGTATTTTCTTTAAAGTTTGCCAAGATTTCTGTTGGTTTTCATTGTGTTATTATGAAATAACCCTCCAAGGCACCTGGTGGTAGGCATCCTTCATAGTCTTCCTTAGAGGAGCCAATGGGATTGGAGGTAGGGATAAAAGGAATCCCCATCTCCTGTCTCTTACAGGTGAACTTTGCCAGCCTCAGGGGCTAGTACCAAGGACAGAGACCATTTAAATTCTCTCTCCATCCCTCTGTCTCACTCTCTGTCTCAGGCTCTCTTGGTGTCCACCTGTCTCTCTTTCATCATCTCTTTTCCCCATCTTTCAATTCAAAACCCTTGGAGGAAGGAATTTATTAGCTCACCTTGGGTCAGACGTCCAATCAGATGCCCAATTGGCTGCCGTTTTGTATGATGCGACTTCCTCCCTTTCACCTCCTACCCATGGCATTGGCCACAGATGGGTGGACTTGATGAGTAGGTCCACTGCCAGATGTGAAGGAGCAGGTGGTCACAGCTGTCAATGTGACCCCAGGCATGGGCTGGGCTGGAGTATAGTCCTGTCTCCTTTCCATTCAATGAGCACTTTCAGGGAACCTACCAGGTGCCAGGCTCTTATCTGGACCCTGCTGGGTTTGGAGTCCATGAAATTACAACCCTTCCCTGCCCCATGGAATTCATACAGAATTGTGAAGACACAGGAAACCCTCACTGACTTTCTCCAATAGTTTTAGCTGTCCTTATGCTAACAAGAACCCCTATGTGGAAAAAGGATTCTTATCTTGGCCACATCCAGCCATTTGGGGTTTTACCTTAAGTGGAGAGCAGGAGTCAAGTGCCCACATTCTCCGGGTGAGACACAACCGTGGCACTTATCAAACAGGAACCTGGTCCCTCACAGCCCTGGGGATCACCCAAATCTTAGATGTCACTTCTTCTCAGAAGCCTTCCCTGATTCCCTGGACTGGGTTAGGAGCCTCTTCTCTGCACTGTTGCACTGCCATTGTTTTGAACTTAGCACATTTCTCTGTAATGAGTTTTTCTCTCAAGAAGGCTCTTGAGTGCAAGGAAAGACTGTGTCTCACTCACCTCTGTGCATAAGGCCCAGGACATAGAAGGAGCTTGATGGATGCATGTTTGTTAAACAAATGACCTCTTGTATTACCTTCCTACGGCTGCCGTAACAAAGTACCACAAACTGGGTGGTTTACAACAGAAAGTTGTTGTCTCATGGTTCTGGAGGCCAGAAGTCTGGAGTCAAGGTGTCAGAAGGGCCATGCTCTCTCTGAAGCCTCTAGGGAAGTATAGGTTCCAAGCTTCTCTCCCGGCTGCTGGTAGTTCCTTGGCTTGTGGTCACAGAACTCCACTCTTCACATGATGTTCTCCCTGTGTGCATGTTTGTGTCCAAATTTCCCCTTTTTATAAGGACACCAGTCACACTGGTGCAGAGGCCCACCCTACTCCAGTAGGATCTCATCTTAACTTAAATCCCATCTACAATGAGCCCATTTCCAAATAAGGCCATCTTTCCAGGTACAGGGAGTTAGGACTTAAACATGAATTTTGGGGAGACCCAATTCAACCCATAGCAACTGTTTAGAAAGCTGGTCTCAAGGTTCCTTCTCCCAGACCTAACAGACAGTTTGCAAGGTCACTATGACCCCACACACCCCCTGAGACAGATAACCACACGTTGCAGAAACTCTTAGGTTCAGAACCAGGATCTGAGCGCCGGTCTCCCCTCCCTGAGCAGGGCCCGGGCCTCTCCAGGAGTGGCCTGGTGAAGATGTTCACTCTAGGCCTCCAGGACTCTCTTTCTCCTTCTGGGGAATGGGCTCCCCTCCCCAAGGGCTCTCAGCCACGGCACATCCAGTCAGAAAGTGAAGGGGTGGCCAAGCTTCACCTTTAGCAATACCAGGCAGACTCTGAGCCCTGGGAGGAGATGAATGGCTTGAAATTCCCCGAATGCCTTCCTCAAACGGAGATTTTTGCTGGCTTTGCCGTGAGGTCTTGGATTTAACTCAGGAACATAAAAACTCGCCACAGAGATGATCTTGCGTGGGAACGAAACACCGACTGACATGACGTTGTTGCTTGGCTCCTGGAGTTGCATGAAGTTCTCATTAATTAACGAAACCCACCTACCAATGATGTTCTTCGTATTTATGCTGTGTTCTTTCTCAAATGGGCCACTGTTCCTGTGACTTCAGAATTGTGGCTAAATGAAGTGACACCTGCTGGGGCAGGAGACAGGGTGAGAATGAACTAGGAACTAGGAGACGAGCCTGAAAAGTGTGTGTGTGTGTGTGTGTGTGTGTGTGTATACACGTGTGTGCACACACACTGCTTCCTATCTTTTCACAGGTTATTTTTTGACTCGATCTGACGCTCTGAGCTTGTCCAGTGGTCTGTGTATCTCTTGCTGGGCACTAAACCACCCCAAAATTTATTGGCATAAGCCAACAGCCATTTCATTATATGCGCAATTTTGTGAGTTAGGAATGGGGGCAGGAATGTGAGACATCTCTGCTCCACGATGGGCTGGCCTCAGCTCAGATGACTTGAACAGTCAGAGATGGCTGAGCCTCTCCACCAAGTCTGCGTCTCTGGGGACTTGGTCCTGGCTGCTGGCTGTGTTTCTTGATGCTTCTCCACCTTGTGTTTGCTAGGACTGTATTATCCAAGGGGGCGTTTGCACTCACATGTCTGATGACTGGGCTGGGATGACTAGGACAGCTGGGGCTGGCTGGGCATCTTGCTCTCAGTACATACCTCCAAGTGGCTAGCTTGGGCTTCCTTACAGCATGGTGGTCCTAGGTGAATTGAACAGCTGGCCCCCTTCCAGAGTGAATATTCCAGGGCTAGGCGGAAACTCCAAGGGTTCTTATTACCTAGACTTAGAATTCACGGTGTCCCTTCTCCCACATTGTATTGGCCGAACAAGTCACTCAGGCCAGTCCTGATTCAAGAGGAAGGGAACAAACGCCACCTCTCCACCAGAAGATTGACAGAATTTGCAGCCACATTTAAGCTTTAAAGCTCATCCTGACTATCAGCCGTTGACCAATGCTCCAGGTAGTCTCTCCAAGCCCTTCTCCTCGGGGTCTCAGAACTACTGTTCTTAACCACAGATCTAACCATGTCATTCTCCTGCCCCTTGCACACACCCACTCATGTGCATGCACACACGTGCACACACACACTCACAAATATGGAGCTCCTCAATCGCCTCTGAAGGATACCTAAGCTCTTGGCATTCATGGCTCAGTAAGTTCTTCATGACCTGGTTTCTACTTACCTTTCTACTCCTCTCCCTCAACCCCTGTTCTCCACCCTAATTTAATTACACTGGTCCCTCCATATCCACAGGGGGAATTGGTCCTTGTTCCCCACCCTCACTGTGAATACCAAATCCTCACATGCTCAAGGCCCTTTTATATAATGGCCTAGTACAGTCGGCCCTCCATATCCATGGGTTCTAGATCCACGAATTCAATCATCTTGGAACCCACAGATACAAAGGGCCAACTGTACTTGTAATTCCAGAAATCCCCTTGTCTTCCTTCAGGGCCTTTGCATGTGCTGCCTCTGTACCATGCCTGCTCCTCGGTCGATTTCCTCTGGCAGCAACTCATCTTTCAGACGAAGCTTCTCTGACATCCGCCCCGCCCCGACCCGCCCTACAAGGCGCACCTTTATCTTATGCACCTCGTCAGTCTGCATGGTAAATATCTGTTCAGGCGTCCTTCCTCCCTTTCAGACAATGAGCTCCTGGCAGTCAGGAGCTGTATTTCTGAGGGGGCTGTCTTTGCCTGGGAGAGGACACGGAAGCAGTGTGCATTTTGTGAATGTGGAATGGGTGTAGGAATTAACGCTTTGAGAACAGGCGGCTGGTGTGGCCTGAGGAACGGCTTCATGTTAGAATTTCTGAGTGATAGCATATGAAGCATCAACAGGAGCGTCAGAACTAAGAAATAGCTGAAAAGTCTGTTTCAGCTTCTGGAATCTTGGAGCCCTGCTTTCCAAGTGTGTTCTGCCTCCCATTAGTGGCATGGAATGAGGATAGATGCTGCTTGTGGGAAAGATGTTCTGTGGTGGAATAAGTTTGGGAAGCCCAAGATCGAATAAAATGCGCTGATGGGCATTGAAAACCTCCTAACAGAAAGTACAGGATGCCATGTTTCCCAAACTTACTTTACTCTGGAACCCTACTAGGACCACTGGTCCATGGTCCACACTCTGGGAAGTTTGTTTTATCATCCCAGCTTCCCACTGATGCTCTGCCCACAGCCCTTTTCAGGGGATACTCCTGCATTTAGCTTCTGATCACCCGGCAGGGGACCAAATGTCCCAGGACCCAGCTATTGGCAATTGTCAGTTACCAAGAGGTGCCCATGATATGCTCTTTTCCATGGCAGGTGACTGAGCTGAAAGGTCACATGGAATTGGGGATGGAGGCAATCATATGGGTCCAAGCACAACATAAGTGACCATGACAGTTCTTTTTTTCCCCTGTTTTAAAAAATTGAAGTATAGTTGATGAACTATATTTCATAAGTTACAGGTGTACAATATAGTGGTTCATAATTTTTAAAGGTTATACTTCATTTATAGTTATTATAAAATATTGGCTATAGTCCCCATGCTGTTCAATATATCCTTGTAGCTTATTTTATACACAATAGTTTGTACCTCTTAATCCCCTACCTCTATATTGTCCCTCCCCCCTCCCCACTGGTAACCACTGGTTTGTTCTCTATATCTGTAAGTCTTCTTCTTTTTTTGTTATGTTCACTAGTTTGTTGTATTTTCTAGATTCCACATATAAGTGATATCATACAGTATTTGCCTTTCTCTTGTCTGACTTATTTCTCTTAGCATAATACTCTCCCAGTCCATTCATGTTGCTGTAAATGGCAAAATTTTCTTCTTTTTATGGATGAGTAGTATTCCGTTATGTATATAGACCACTTCTTCTTTGTCCATTCATCTGTTGATGGACACTTAGGTTGCTTCCATATCTTGGCAATTGTAAATAATGTTGCTATGAATATTGGGGTGCAGGTATCTTTTCAAATTAGTTTTTTCAGATATATACCCAGGAGTGGGATTGCTGGATCATTTGGTAATTCTATTTTTAGTTTTTTGAGCAACCTCCATACTGTTTTCCATAGTAGCTGCACCAACTTACCTTCCCACCAACAGTGTAGGAGGGCTCCTCTTTCTCCACATCCTCACCAGTATTCGTTATTTGTGTTCTTTTTGATGATAGCCATTCTGACAAGTGTGAGGTGATATCTCATTGTGGTTTTGATCTGCATTTCCCTGATGCATAGCGATGTTGAGCATCTTACCATGACAGTTCTGTGACATATTCAAATGTCCCTTTACAATGAGGAAGTGGAGGCTTCAAGAAGTGAATGGCTGGCCCAGGGTGAAGCTGAGAGATCAGTGGTCTCTGTGCTCTAAGTGTGGGCTTCTTCCACTGCTCCACTGCTCTCAGTGGGACCCAAATCCCTCAGTTATTGAAGAATCTGGTCAACCAGGGACAGGGAACCTATGTTCACCGAGCACCTCTATGTATCAGGCTTCTTAGCAACTGTAATAAATCAGCCCCTCCCAAGAACACTGGGAGCTGATGTTATGGAACTTATGTCACAGATGAAGTACAACCAAGGTTGTACTTTGTTGAAGTACAACCAAGGACACACACTGGGAGTAACAAAGGGAGTTAGAATTAAGCTCCTTGGGCTTAATTCTAAATTCTGGATGGCTTGGATGTCTTTGCTTGAGTCACATGCCTGAAGAGGCTTGTTGCAGTCCAACCAGAAATGGTTTCAATATCCGCAAATGGGTGTATGGGAAGTGCAGCCCTCTGAAACATGTCTTACTCACTAGCTGAAGGTCCAGCCCCACCATGGGATTAGCTGTTGCCTGGGCTGCTTCCAGAGAAGCCTTCTGGGGAAAAGGATCAATGGGAAAATTGGTAGATCCAGCAAGACTTTTGCAATAAAAGCTTTTTATGCCTCTTGTTCAAAGCATTTAAGTGCCTTTTAGATCACAGATTGAACCATCGACATTATAAAGTGGAACCTTTTAATACCAAAATACACTTCCAGAGTAAAATTCCATTATGGGAAAAAGCATTTCACGGCACCAGGCTAGATAATTATTCTCTCACGTGTAATAGGATGTATGAAATGTTTGATGATAAACAGAGTTTCTCAGTACTGTAATAAGACAACTCACACCGCTCTGTGTGTGTGTGTGTATGTGTTGTATACACATAAGAAGTTCCATCTCAATTTGGACACCAGTTTCTTTACCCGTTAATAGTAAGAATTGGACTTGATGGGCTCCGAGGTGCTTCCTGCTGTCAGATTACATGGAAAAGCCATTTTCCCACTCTTGGTTTCCATTCCCTCATCCTTAAAATGAGGGCTTTTGAATCAATCAGGACACTTTTATTTGCAAGTGATAACTCAAAGTGGCTTAAGCAAAAAAAAAAAAGGTGACTCTTTCGGCTCATGTCACTACAAATCTCAGGAGTGTTCTAGGTTCAGGCATGGGTGTATCCAGCAATGTTACCAGGACTTGGTTCCCCTCTGTCTCTTGACATTGTGGTCAGTCATGCTCCCTCCCTTTGTCCCAGGTTCACATTCTGGCGGCTTGGCCAAGTCAGTAGAAAGAGAACTTCTTTCTCCCAAAATTTCCAACCAAAGCCCCTGGGTTGAATCTCATTGGCTAGGATTGGATCACGTGTCTATTCCTGAGCCAATCACAATTTTCAGGTACAGCTACACTAATTGGCCAGGCCTGGGTCACATGACAACCTAGAGCAGAAGCAGGGAGTGGTGTCAGCGCGTTCCAACTGTGAAGTAAAAGTTATAGAGGATGGTTCCCTTTGGAACTGTGGGAAGCTGCTGATAGAGGAAGGGGGAGAGGATGTCGGGCGGAGGAAGCAACAGATAATCCATTTGGGGTTAGAACTAGTTCTAGTTGGCCCTGAGGCTTGCTCAAGCTCTAGAAGCTTATGAATAATAAATGCTTAGTGCCAGAGGCACTTTTGAGATTATTAAATCCAATGTTTTTCCTTCAAGTTAAAGAGACTGAGGCTCAGGGGGGAGAGGTGACTTACTCAAGGTCTCCTGAGTCTTCAGTACCAGGCCTACCACAAAAATCCAGGTCTCTTACCCTCAGCCCCATGCTCTTGAACTCTCCTCTTTGAACTATGCAGCTAGGGAGGCCTCCTGAGAAGGGTTGACCCAAGGGAGCCTCTTCTCAATGTCTGGTTAGGGCTTTGCTGTTTATACCTGCTTCCGCTGACAGCAACCCTTTGGCCCAGCCAATTTAGGGTATTTCAGGGTGACTGATGCCTTCCAAGTTTCCTTATGCAGTGTCAGGAATCTCAAGTGTGATTTCTGATTATGCTACTGATTTGCTGTGTACTCTTGGTCAGGTCACTTAACCTCTCTGGGCACCGATTTCTCAATGTGTAAATTTACCCTGATATCGAGTTCCTCCTTATTGCTTCTCTCCCCATAGATACCCCTGGGATCTCTTGTGTTCTAGAAGGTCATCTAATACATTCCTCCACCATCGGGGTTTCTGTGAAGGCTTGGCTAACCCCTCTCAGGAAGAGTTTGTATTTTAACAAAGGAGTTGAAAGAGTACAGTGGCTCTCTAATAATGGGAGTGTTTCAGGCAGTGTGGGATGGCCACATGTCCGGCTCTGGAGAAGACACACCTGGGTTCAGATCTTGACTCCTCCATGTGTGTGACCTTGAGCAGCTGGTCTAACGTTTTCAGCCTCTGTTTCCATCTCTGGAGAGTGGGGCTCTTTCAGAGTGGTTGTGCTTGGGCCAGAGCAGGCTCCAATTTGGGAGGGCACGTGACAGCAGGGGACAGGCCCAGCAACACCTGGGGTCAATGGGAAATTGTCGGCACAGCCCCCTCTCTGTATTCCAGTAGAGGAAATTACAGCAGTGACATTACCATCTCTGGTGTTGTGGGCTGAATCCTGTCCCCAACAAGATATGTCCAAGTCCTAACTCCCATACTTGTGAATGTAATATTATTTGGCAATAGTGTCTTTGCAGCTGTAATCAAGTTGAAGATTTTGAGATGAGATCATTTAGGGTGGGCCCTAAATCCAAAGACCGGTGTCCTTAAAAGAGAAAGGAGAGGGAAACTTGATGCACACAGAGAAGAAGGCCATGTGAAGACAGAGGCAGAGATTAGAGTAATGCTGCCACAAGCCAAGGAGCACCAAGAAATGCCTGGAGCCACCAGAAGCTGGAAGAGGGAAGGAAAGATTCGCCCCTAGTTTCTGGCCCTGCTGACACTTCGATTTTGGACTTCTGGTCTTCAGACCTATGAGCGAATACATTTCTGTTCTTTTAAGTCACAATTTGTGGCAATTTGTTGTGGCAGCCACGGGAAACTAACGCAGCTACCAACCAAAGTTTATGAGAAAACAGAAACTTTGTAAGTTCTGTGGTATTGACTCAAACTGCCTTTCTGACTACAAGAAAATTCTCATCTCTTTCTCTCTTTCCCCTCCCCTCTATTCATTCTCAGCATGTGCCCTATCTTTATGTTCAGTCTGATTAACCATGGAAATTTCCCCTACTGAGCTGATTAATCAAAATACTGAGTCATTCATATCACACTTAGAAATTCCTGATCGTGCTTAAAAACTGTCAGTAACAGATATGTACAAATAAACCCAACTACAAACTGGAGTGATTATTGGTGATTTAATTCCCTCCAGGATCATAAGAGGGGGTGAAATTATATGGCAGGAATGCATTTTTAATGATACGTGTTTACTAATAGAAAATATATTAATAAATTATACACGCATAGGCTTTGGTGAGTCAGCCATCCCAAACGATTCATTTGTTCATTCAACAAATTTTTACTGGACTGTGTACCAGGCACTGTGCAAGCCCTCTGCTCTTAGGAATCTTTCTAGTGCAGGAGACAAACAGCTGAATGTGCAATGACGTTGGTTGTTGACTTTGGTGGTGAGTGCTTTAAAGGAAGGATGCAGGGTGCTGAGAGGGGGGAATTTGAATGCAGGGGTTGAGGGCATGGGCTCTGGAGGCAGAGCCCTTGGATTTGAATGCCAGCACTGCCACTCATTACCTGTATGCCTAAAATAAGCTACTGACATTGTTGGGCCTCCCTTTCTTAGTTCCCTAATCCTTAGACATAGCCCTACGTCTTCAGGCCTGGTACTTTGTGCGTTTCATTGGACAGCCTGAAATTAACTAGAAATTAACCAAGCTCCTCTGACTTGGTAGGGCTCAGACTGCAAACTCCCTTGCAGCGCTTAGCAGCTGAAATCTCTGCCTGCTCTTCTAACCTTCCAATGATTGTTTCCCTTTTGGGCAGCCTTGGAGTTTTGCTCATGCAGGTGCAATCCATTGATCAGCCAGAGATTTTAGGGGTGTTTATATGGAGGCTTTAGGGCTGCCCTGTGGTTCCCTCCATTCTGAGATCCTCGGCCCCTCCCCAATTTCCAGTTTGTTCAGACTCCACCCTCTGACTCCTCAGGCTAAAAGGACTGTGGCTTTCTTTTTGAGTTCTAGCCACCCTGTGGCCTGCGGACTGGGGAGCGTCCTCAGTGGAAAAGTCAGATAAACATGGATCTCCTGCAGGGTGGCTCCCTTTTTTCAAGGGTCAAATCCCCTTCAGTTTCTGCCTGCTGTTGGCTACTGTCCTGTGGGAGGTGAGTATGAATAAGCAATTCCACCATTACCACCAGAATGCTCTGATTTCTTTTTTTAGTCCACACTTGCTCCTTGGGTTAGTTCATCTGTCTCATGGATAATCCATTCTCATTTGTAACAACAAGCTGACTCTATGCTGATGATTCCCAAGCTTTTCTCTCCACCCTCTGAAATCTGTGTAGATGTGAACATAAAGGTAGAGAAAAGGGCCTTGAAGACCTAGAAGTTGGAGTCAAAGAAGAAGTGCTAGCAGGAAGCACCGCAAAGGAGCTTTCAGAAAAGGAAAGAGAACCTTGGGCAGAATAGTGTTGTAGAGGCCAGGAGGAGAAAATGCTTTAAGGAGAGAGAATAGGCAATGGTGGAACAGAAATCTTGTCTTGTTTATCCCTATCCTGAGAACCTAGCACAGCGCCCGGGCCTTAGTAGGTGTTCAGTAAACCTTTGTTAAACAGTAAATGAATAAACTTCAGTTTAAACTAGCGGATGCCTTGAAGGGCTCTGCACTATGTCCTGAATCCTCTTAAAGCTGCTTAACAGATTTTTAAAACACCTGAGGCCTTATCTCTATGCTAAGCTAAGACCAATGACAGGGGAAAGAATGATCAAGTTCACAAATTGTCCTGTGGCTTATATTTTAATTCTCAAAGATAAATGTTACCTCAGGTCATGCTTTCTGCCTCTGCTGCAGGTGTTAGCTTATGAAAATATTGGCTGAGCTCAGCTCCCTGGTGTGAAATGTAAATCCTGGGAAATTACAACCTGGGTTTCTTTTATTAATGGTCACTAATGGTTTGCAATCAAGACACACCTGTTAGAGGCAAAACAATTGACTTATTTGCTTGACATGCGTATAATTTATCAACAGCCTGATTATTCATTCTCTCTCAAAGTATTCGCCAGAGACAAATAGGCAGAAAAAGAGGGTAAAAAAGTCCACTCATCTAGTTTTAGTAGGCAGTGTGGAGTTATCATGGCTTTGGAGTCAGACAGTCCTGGGTATAAAACCCCATTCTGTCACTAACGAGTCACAACCACAGTTAAATCTCCTGTTCTCACCTGTTAGGTAATGATAATCAGACCTGCCTTTCAGGGTTGATAATGAGGATTAAATAAGTCAGCGTCCTCTCAAGGCTTCCCATAATAGATTTGCTTTTTCATTCCTGTCCCCTTTTGCTATTTTCTAGGAATTCTGTTAATCTAAACTTGAGCTTGACACTTATCTCATGATCAGATCCCAGATTTCTGAAGATCTGGGGCCATGTGTATTCTTCATTGTGTAATCCCACATTCCTTTTGACATCAGGGAAGACCATAATCATTGACATCATACAGCTGAGTTCAAATCCTGCCTCCACCACTTATTGGCTATATGACTTCGGGCAAGTTGCCTAAGTTCCCTAAGACTTAATTTCCTCACCTGTAAAATGAGCTAATAATGGTACCTACCTCATAGAGCTGCCGGAAAAACCAAAGGAGATTCTAGATGTAAAGTATTGGGGATCATGTCTGGCCCATGGTAACTGCCAAAATATGTTGGTTGCTATTATTTAAAAATATTTGCCTATAGACTAATTGATAGGCTATGGGTTTAGTTAAAGCAAGGAGTTAGTGATGGTGAGGATGTGTGGAATAAAGGAAAAATGCATCTTCCACACAGTGACTATATTTGGCAACGATTCTCTCCAATTCTCTTGTGATAAAAGGATTCTGTTTTGCTCAGAGCCCCTTTGAGTCTCATAATAATGCTTATATATAGTGCCTTTTGTCCCAGAATCTTGGAGCAGCCCTGAAATCAAAACATAACACGAGTTGGATGGTTGCAAAGATAAAAGCAACAATTTGCTTTTGTTTTTGGAAAAGCTCTCCTTTTCGTAGTTTACAACTTGGCAGCTGGATGTGAACATGTATATGTATTTGACCTGGGTCTATGGCAAACCACTGACAATACATAATGACAGCTGCTTGTAGCTTGGCTCCTGGAGACAGAGTGACATGAGAAGTGGACCTCATGGTGTTTGGAAGGAGGAAAATAAGAGAGGGATGAGCAGAAGGGGAGGCAAAACCTTTACTGAGTGCCTACCAGGGGCCAGGAATTTTACACATGCTATCTCATTTAATCCCAACAACTGCTAGCGTTTACTGATGAGGGAGGAAGCTCAGTGAGGTTAATAACTTATCCAAGGTCACACAGCAATTAAATGGCAGAGGGAGGTTCCAGACTCAGGTCTGTCTCCTCCTATCACATTACCACACTGCTTCCCTCTTTTTCTCAGGATGTTTGTCTTCACTTCCAAAACGTGTGGAGTGGGAAAAAAGAGGAAAGCTCCATATCCTTGGGTGTTTGAGAGTGTCAGATCCAGTATGCAACGTGGGGAGTGGAATGAAGGGGAGAGGTGATCCAGAGAGAAGTTCTGAGGAAGCAAGCACCAGGTATCCTAGAATTTAATAAATTCTAAGACTCCATCAGTTCTAAGATGCCCCATTATTTTATGTGCTACTAATAAAGAAAAAATAAAATCACCACCAATTACAACTGGCATTGGTTGTAAGACATACTCTGATTTCAGAGACATTAAAATGTGAAAAGCTTGCATGTTAGAATTGTTAATGTCATTTAGCAAGGCCAGGTCCTCTCCTGTATTAGCTGAAGTTTAATGCAGGACACAGTGACCGTTCTAGCTATTTTAAGTACAAAGGGATTTAATATAGGGAGTTAGGTACTTGTAAAATCACTGAAGGGCTAGACTAGCAGGCACTAGTGAGAGCAACAGAGAACTGCCTTACCTAGGAAGCCACTAGCTCTGCCACAATCAAAAAGGGGAAGAATGAGGAGACTGCCGTTGGGACTAGAGAGTTTAGGAATTCTCGTCACTTGCACAGTTAGAGGGAACACAGACCACCACTCTCACTTCTGACACCAATTGCAAATTTAGTAGAGGGTTCCCCAAACCACCCTCAGTTTTGACAATTTGCTAGAAGAACTCACAGAACTCACTGAAAGCTGTTATACCCATGGATACGTTTTATTATGGGGAAAGGATGCAGATTAAAATTGCAAGGGCAGAAGCAGAGGCCAGGAGGGTTTGGAATGTGGAGCTCCTCTGCCCATGGAGTTAGGACAGTGCTACTTTCCCAGCATCGGTGTGTGACAATACATGTGGAGTAATTGCCAACCAGTCACTTAAGCCTCAGCGTCTAGAGTTTTTACTGGGACTCCATCGCAAAAGTATGATTCATCGCCCACAGGCTGATCTCAGTCTCCAGTCCCTCTGGAGTTTGACTTATACTGTGTGACCCAAAGTACCCATCGTAAATTGCATTGTTGGTCCTTCTAGCATGGCCAGCCTCCACCCTGTGTCATATTGTTGGAAACAAAGACACTCCTATCTGACATTCCAAGGTCTTGGAGATCACCTTGCTGAGGACAAAGACCAGAGCCCTTTTTGGGCAAGGTTAAATTCTTTACTACACAAACTCACAACTGTACCTGCCACCCAGGGATCAGGAAGCTCCTACTGCCACCAACACAAGTGCCTTCTGACACTGATGGCATTAGACACATGGCACTGGAACACTGCTGCAGAAAAATCCCAAGACTTCATGACTGTGTTGACACCTCACTTTGCCCCCAAATCTTCCTTGAGGAATCTCACTGGTGGAACCTAATTTGCATCCAGAGTCCTAAGCATTAGGGTGCCTGGGAAATGCAGGTTTTAGCTTTGCAGCCTCTGCAGCAGGAAATGACAATAGAAGGCAGTAGAAATGTGTGTGAGTGTCAGTAGACCGTATCTGCCACTCCTCCCGACAAGTGGGCAGAAAGCAACCCATCCGCTGGCAGCTCACATCATTCTCAGCTCAGGGAGTTTCACCAGCACACTGTGAAACATTTCAGTCATTCTTGGAGGCTCGCACATTAAATTTTTCTGTACCATTAATCTCTCAAATCTTGGGGAAGACAAATAACTATGGCATCCTGAAAACATGCTCAGGAGATATAAACACATGAAATGAACGGTTGGTGCACTGCATGTAGAGTGGTTGTTTGGTCTTCTGAATTAGCCTAAGCCTTGACTTAAAGCCCAAATGTATCACTTACTAGCTATGTGACCTTGGATCAGTTACTTACCTTCTCTGAGCTTCAATTTCCTTATCTCTGTAGTCAGGAGAGGGATAATATCAAATGCCAAGGGTTATTGTGAAGATTTCTTGAAATGCTGTTTGTAAATTATTAGTAAATTCCTGAAAAGTGCTTAAAACTTAATAAATGGAAGCTGCCATCATCACCATCATCATCATCATCATTAATGTCATCTTTATCAGGACGAAGAAAAGGACAAGCAGGAAACATTTGCCTAGGACTTTAAAACCTCATTCATCCACTTCTGACCTCAGAACAATCTATAATCATTAATTATTGTATCATTAAATCCAAAAGAACCTATCTCTACTATTGTGGAAGTCACTAGATAAGTTCAGCAGAGTAACTAGGTCAGTGTTACCTTGTCTATGAGGCCTGGCAGAACAATTTGTTCTGCTTCCTGCATTCTCACTGCACGGAGTCTAAGTGCCACCATATTATCTCATTACATTTTCCAAAAGTCAGCAGCTGTGATTGATATCAGGATGGATTTGGAGTCAGCCAGCTCTATCGGCCGCCACTAGCAGTATGACCTTGAGCAAATCATTTCATTTCTCTGGGATTTTGTATCCTCATCTGGACACTGGGGATTATATTACCCACCTCTCAGGGTTACATGAAATGGTTTTCCCAACACATAATAAATAAATGCTCATAAAAATCATAGTTACTAGAATTTGTGAACATGTCTGGCTCTCCCACTGGATTATGAATCTGTAAGGACACTGTGACTGGCACATAATAAGTGCTCAAAAGTCCTTGCTAAAATGGAAATAGGGGCTCTGGGCCCCTGGAATGAGATGAGACATCAAAAGGCAATGGATGAGTAGGAACCAGGGCCAGGGTACTCAGAAGACTTCCGAACATATTCTGTTCCTCATTCCTCTCTCTTTCCCCTCCTCCCAGGAGGTAATAATTCCTTGGGTTGTTGTTAGGATGCCTACACTGAGCAACGACACCCTAGCAGCTTTGTTCCAGGAGGATCAAAGCCCTTCTCAGACACGACCTCATTACCTCCCATCAGCTTTGGGAGGCGCAGAACTTTTTGGTCCAGGATGACTGCGCCCATTCTACAGATGAAAACAACAAGGACACGGACTCATGAACTGACTCACTGGTAGATCCAGTGTCTGCTGAAGACTGCCTGGGCAGTGTTGCTTGCTAGTGACTATCATGCTTGTTTGAATTTCACACACTGAGTTTCTGCCATGGTCTAGCTACTACCAACCTCCTCTCCCTTTTCCAAAGTGCCCTGTATTACTGTTCCCATTCTGTGCCTTTATACTCGGGTTGGAGAGTTCCTGGAAGTAAAAGAGGACACTCCAGGGCTTATGTGGCAGATCAATACAGATCCCATGCACAGATTCTCAGCTGGTCTGCCCTTGCTAGGCAGCAGGAACAATATTTATTAATTGGGCTGAACCCACTCATGGGCCACCCTGCTTTATCCATGATAATCCTTTGTCAAAGAATCCCTTTACCTGACTATGCCAGCATCTTGTACAAATCTCTATCACAGTATTGACATTATTATGCTATAAGTATCCTCATGTACTGAGGCTGTGCATAAAGAGGCAGTAAAAACAACATTTGGAAGTAGATTTGAGGGCCTGGAATCATTTAAACTTTTTGAATTTTTTTCCTGTTTAAGAATTGAGATAGCGTATGTGAAAAAGCACAGTGTGTAATACATAGTAAGGCCTCCTTAAACATTCGTTAAACCAGAACCCCCAGATTTCCCAGAGGTTAGCCCAATCCCTGGCTCACAGTAAGTGCTCAGTAAACATTTGTTTGGACTGTATAGATATTTTTGAATATATGGCAGGACTATACTCGTGAATATTTCCTCCCAAGTTCAATTCTTAAATTCTAAAGCCCAGCCCCAGCAAGTCCTCACAGGTCAATCTTCTGCAGACTCCTGATGTTGATACCAAGCTATCAACTCATAAACATTCATCGAGGGCCTCCTGTGTCCCAGGGCTGTATCCCCACCTACAGCACCTCAGATACACAGTCTCTGTGACAGCAGCTTGGAATGGTGTCCTGCCGTGCTCTGCACTGGTAGGGCATCTCAGCACGTGTGCGTGGTGCCAGAGAAGTTGGCAATTGCCTTGGAACATGGTTGCATTTAAGCATCGTTTAACAGTAAGTCATCTGAGTTAGGATGAGGGAGCCATGAGTTCCAGGATAAATACATTCCATTCTCACCTTGGAAAACTCCAGACACTGTTGCTGATTTAAGTGTCTTTCAAGGCCAGCCAATTGTCAACCCAGTGTGGAATCAGGGACATTTCTTCTGCACGTGTATGGTGAGGTTAGGGGAACATGGTCACGATGTGACAGATAAGTCTTGTTCCAAGTCTTCTTAGTGTGTGTGTGTGTGTGTGTGTGTGTGTGTGTGTGTGTGTGTGAGTGAAGAATATCTTTCTCTCAATGGATTCTGGCCACAGATTCTTGCTGGGGAATTCCACACCTGTGAGATGTGTGAATCTTGAGACCTCTTTGCTGACAATTAATCATCGAGGGCTCACCTTGTGCATGTGTTTCCATCAGGGTCTCAACAAGAAGCAGATGACATGTTTGAAACAGGGTTTATTTGAAGAGAGTTTATTTGTAATGAGAGTATTGCCAAAGGGTGAGGGTGGGAACCACGGGGATGGGGCAGTAACCTTGTCTCAGCAGCAGTTGTGGTGTTATCAGTTGCAGGTCTGAGGCACAAAGGGAGGGAGCTGTCACTGCAAGCTGCAGGGGAGGGCCAGGCAGCAGTGGCCTTCAGCTGAGGGCCCCAGCCAACTGGAGGTGACCTTGCCAACAAGGATCCAGGGAAATCCTTACCTTCAGCAACAACTCTCTTCCCTTCCACTTCTCTGTGGGGTTCTCTACTGGCCAAATCCACCAGAAGCCAGGGGCACAGGAACCTGGAAGTGGTTTGTACAGCTCAGCCTCCTGGGGTTGAGGGCAGGCTGGAGGAGCAGCTGGAGCATGTGGGGGTATCTGGAGGGGCAAATGTGGGTCATCAGGCACAATACTGCACTGTCCAATGGACAGAGTTCACACAATTTTGGGGTCCACTCAAAGAAAAGCATACAAAAATATCTTACCTTGGCAAATAAAAAACCCCCCAAAGCTATTAACAGAAGGCTTTGGAAGAGACCTGTGCTTAAGCTTCATTACTGTAGTTTCATTGTAAATCTCCCTCTGCCTATGGCTTTGGTGATTTTGACCTAGAACAGCATCCCAGCCCTCAATAAGCTTACAGTCTCATGGGTAATGGAGGCGTAGACAACTGATTAGAATTACAAAGCAAACTGTGACATAAGAGAATTACAGATGGAATACTACAGAAGGTTAGGTAGGCATTGGCATAGGCTTTGACAGACAGGTAGGATTTCGACTCATGGCTGTGAATGGACAGAATAATATTAATACTCTCTACGATTTATTGGGCATCTACTACGTACAAAGCACGGTCTCTACGTACAAAGCACTCATTTAATCACGACAGAAACAGGAAACCGAGACTCACAGAGGTTAAGTCATTTAGGTCACAAAGCTACAGAGTGGAAGAGCTAGCATCTGATCGCGAGCTGTTTGCTTCCAGAGCCAGGCCACAGCATACTGAACCAAGCTGCTGTGGAATGAGCATCAGGGTGTGGACCAGAAGGTGGGAAAACGCAAGCGCCTGTAGGCAGAGGGGACACTAGGCCAAAAGAGAACGTAGGACTTCTTTTACATCCAACTCTTTGTCAACACACTTATTTAATAAATAAAGCTACTGCGAACACTGGCAATATTTATTTCAGTTCCTACAGCATTGCCGGGTACAGCATCTGACCAGAAGGACGGACTCCGAGGCTATAGACCACATTTCCCAGAAGCCCACGGGGGCAGAGAGACCGGGATCTCGCTTTGCCAGTAAAAGACTCCATTTCCCAGCATGCAGTGGGAGCGCCGGCCCGCGGCTCCAGGCGTTTCTGGGGAGGTGGAGGGGGCCGGCGTGGGCTCCGCCCCGCTCCGCGCGGTCCCGCTCGCCCCGCCTCTTCCGCTCGCCTGAGCCAATGGGAAGGCCGCATACTGCGGGGTGTGACGGGGCCGGAGCCGCTGAAGAGTTGCGAGTCGGCGAAAGCGGCGGGAAGTTCGTATTGAGCAGCTGGCGGCGGGTCTGCGGCTCGGGGTAGGCCGGCCACGCGCCGAGCGGCGGGGGCGGCCGGGAACTGGGCTGGCGCGGGGCGGCCGGGCGGCCGTGACCTTGGGCGGCGCAGTGGGCTGCGAACGGCGCGCCGCTGGCGTCCTCTCCCGCCGTGGCTCCCTCAGGCCCCGCTGCGGCCCTGGGCTGCCTGCACCGGCCAGGCCGGTTCCCCAGGCTCAGTTCCCGGTTCTGGACGGCATGTAGGCTGGTCCTACTTGCACCGCATTCTGGTTGCTCGGGCTGGGTCTGGGAGATGACCTCTGTAGGCCAGCCTGGACCGCCGGGCTCCCTCCGCCGTCTTGGAGCTCACCCTCTTCAGAGGAAACGGAATGGAAGCAAATATGACATTTTGCAGATGCTGAAAAGCTCCCTTAAAATGAGGACAGGCGACTGTGGGCCAGAGTGGTGGGGGTGAGGTAGGGCATCTCAGGGGAGGTGACGTTGGTCTTGAGATCCGAGATGGGGGAAGGAGCCTGCTCCCCGGAGGATAGCGTTCCAGGCCTTTCTAACCTGTCAGTGTCCGGCTGAGGCCGGGTGAGAGCTTGCACTTAACGCAGGGTTCAAGGCGGTGGAGCTCCGAGGGGAGTTATTTTCGCATCCTTCTGACAGTTGTCGTTTGTTGTCTCTCCGTAGCTGCAGGGTGGCACCCTTTGCTGATGCAGCTGTATTCAAGGGCAGCAAATAGTTTTTCCTTCTGTCGAAATAAGTTTTGGCTCCGGTCTTAAAACTCATAGGTGATTTATTTAAATTCGACGAACAGCACCAGCGTCGCTGGGTTGAGAGAGAGAGGAAAGGGAAGCAGACACTAGGTTCCTACTGAGGCCACCCATTTTTCTAACTTGTTTTCTATCAAGTCACCCATTTTTTTTCCCCCTTTGCTTTGTATTGACTCTTCCTTTCCCTTCCCCGTCTCGCCTTCTTGGAACAACTTGGAAATACCAGATTTGCTCTTGGGAGGGTGGTGGTTTCAGGGAACTGTCAAAGAGTCTCATTCATTATTATTTTTTCTTTTCTTTTCTTTTTTTTAAACTGCAGTTGCCCGTCTGTGGAGTCTGAAATTTGCAAGAGTTAAAAAAAAATGTAGGGCAGCATTTGTTTTTAAGAGTTCAGAATAAAGGCACCTTATTTTCCATGATATGCTGAGTGTGATACTTTTGGGGAGAATTTAATCTACAATTTTAAAGTAGTTTCAGAGGGGGGGCAGGGGTTCTTTATATAAGCATCTTATTCAAATTATGTTTGTGCTGTTCAAAGTGGCCTGTAGCAATTGGAATTAAATTTCTGGGTAGATAAGGTGATGTTCATCAGCTACCTGTGGAAGGGAATGCAACCTAAGTTGTCACTAACACTAGCTTCTGCCGAAGCTGCCACAGGTGCTATTCTCTGTGCATCTCAACATTGCTGATCAGATTCTGAGTTAATATGGTAACACAACTTGAACCCAATGACAGTAAACTTGTGTTAAGCATTACTGTCCGTTTAGTACTAGTATCTAGTGCAAATATCAGGTTTAGAGTGTAATGGCTTCTTAATGTTCGGCGCTGCAAAAAAAGCGAGAGGATATTTGTTAAACAAATGAGAAAATGGAGGAATGTGTCAAGCACAGAACCTGGCATATAGTAAGTTAGTTAGTGCCCAGGAAATGGTTTTATGGAAAGCTTATGCTAAGTTTTATTCCAGGATGCAAGTGTATATTTTAAAAATAACAGTAGTGCATTAAAAATGTTGACAGACCCTAAAATTAAATTTCTTAAATAGGCCAGCTTTTTTTTTTTTTAATTTGAGAACTAATGTGAAATAATAATAAATACATAAGTGAATGTCCCAGATGTCTAGGAAAGAAAAACAAGATTTTTATTTTGACAGCTATATGTTTTTTTTTTCCTTAAAGCCATCCCTAAGAAGATATAATGTGCTATGAATAGAATTTTGATTTAAAAAATGAAACTTTGAAAGTATTTTTGATCTGATAAATAAAACTTACTGGAAATGAGGCAAAGCTTAAAAATTTACCTTATATCAAACGAAGAAGGATGACTCCTGAATTTATGCAAGTGTGCAAATGTTGATATCTCCATGTATCAGGTCAGGCACTGAACCTAATGGAAAGTAAATGCTACCTCTGTGTGTGAGTGAGGCTTTCATGGAAATTGGTCTTGATGGGTTTTAAGAATGATGGGTAACTGAATAGGCCTGGAGAATATTTTTCAGACTGGTAGGACATTTTACCTGTTTGCCGAGGTTATTTTTCAGAGTCAGCAGAGGTGGACTCATTTATTCACCAGATGTCACGTGGCTGCTGTATGTCAGGAACTGTGCTGGGTGCAGAGTCTGTTCTTGCTATTGTAGCGTTTCGCTGAAGCAGGTTTTCTTTTAAATTAATAGAGGTCATTCTTTTTGACTTCGCTTGTCTGGCCACCACCACACAAGGCGTCAAATGTGTATGGCACATTTGGAAAACTACACTTAGTGATAAAATGTAGAAAACATGGAATTTTTAATAAGGTGTAGTATTTAGAAAGGTGATAGAATCCTGACAAAGCATTTAGCTAGGTGGTGTAACCAAGATGTGTTTATACTCTAGGGCATGTTTGGCCCTTCTGACCCGAATTCCTGTGAATATGTTCGTACTTGCCATTAGAAAGATGTAAAGAGGGCTGTGCCCTTTAATATCTTGTCCCCTTAACTTCTGAATGATATTTAAGTACCTAACGTTCTGAGGTGGTGGTTTTGAAATAATTTCATGCACTTGCCCAATTATTCCTGCTCCATCTCTCCCAATGGCATCTTAAATCTTTACACTCAAACTCGGGCACATTCTGCTCTTTTCTGGATGACATATGGACAACACTTGATGAAAGAAAAGCTCTCTAGAGAGTCTGGAGAGGTATTAAGTCTGCCTTCCCCCCATAATTACAATTTGATTTTTAATATTCACCAGTAAATACTAATGACAAGAAACTACTTCTAGTAACATTGGTGAGTAAATTTATTAAGAATTTTAGGGACTTCCCTCGTGGTCCAGTGGTTAAGACTCTATGCGTCCAATGCAGGGGGCACAGGTTCGATCCCTGGTCGGGGAAGTTCTGCATGCTGTGCGGTGAGGCCAAAAAAAAAAAAAAAGGGAATTTTATTAGCCACAACATTTTTGTCAGCTTGGTTTGAATTGTATTATTTATTTAGTCTTAGTGTAGGTACATGGATTTTGATGATTCTTTGCAGTAACGCCTATCTCTCCAAGGGATAGAAACCAGTACTCTCAGATTTGAAAATTATATAGATGCTGTCCACACTGGCCAATATTTAGGATGAATATTAAATATATACACATAGTAAAATGTTTATCAATAAACCACATATATTAAGTGGGAAGATACACTAGATGGAAGTCATGTAATTAAGTTGCAAGGTTATTAATTTGAGATTTGACAATGTTCTATCATATTGTAAGGACACATTTGTCTTAATGGAGCTCAATATCCAGAACTACATAGTTGGTCCTGAAAGGGACTGGAAGAGAACCGGAAAGTCAGTGGGCACAAGGGCAGCACCATTCCACTCTTTTCACGGCTTTATAGTTTCTTTCTGTGCATTTATTTTGTTTTCTCTGCAGACTGGCAGACTTATTGCTGTTTACATTTGGGATAGATATGTCTGCTTCAGATCTAGCTCCCTGTTTCAAGAATCCCAAAGAGACTCCATTATCTATCTAATTGTCAATTATATCCAAAATTTTAAAAAAAGTCATGAAGTCAGGAATCTTATGGCTAAGATAACTATGGCTTTATTTCAGATTAATTGCTTTCCTCAGATTGTCTTACCAAGTAACAGCTGAACAAACCGCCATTGTTGATACTGTGTATAAATGCATTGTGATCACATTGTGTGTTAGAAAGTGCTGTTAAGCCTTTAGTCTTCATAGACTGCGGCAGGAACATAGAGAAACAAACTTTGCTGTTTGTATTGGCCGTGTTGCTTTTGTTCCACTTCTTATTGCAGCTTATTATGTAATACGGCAACAGAGCTATCAACATACAGATTATATCTAATTATACACTCTTCATTAGCGGTAATAAAGAAGAAGTCTTTTTTTGGGAATCAGGAAAAAAGTTTTAAAAATTCATTTAAAAAATACTAAGGTCAGGTTATAACATTTAAGAGACTTAATCTTACTTGTTTTACAGGCTTTTAGAAAGCATTGTAGAAATTGTGACTTCCAAATTTTCATTACCTCATGTGTTGCTGCACATGTAAAATGGTACAGCCACTCTGGGAATTCGTTTGGCAGTTTCTTAAAAAGTTAAACATACTCCAAACACATGACCCAGCAATTGCACCCCTGGGCATTTATCCTCGGAAAATAGAAACTTATGTTCACACAAAGACCTGTATGTGAATGTTCCTAGCGGCTTTGTTTATAATAGCCAAAACTCAGAGACAACCCAACACGTCCTTCGGTGGGTCAAATAAAATGTGGTATAGCCATATAGTGGAACACCACTCATAACAAAAAGGAACAAACTACTGACACCAGCAACAATTTGGATAGAGCTTTAGGGCATAGTACTGAGTGAAAAAAGCCAACCTCAAAAGGTTATGTGATTAGAATTCCATTATATAGCATTCTCAAAATGATAAAATTATAGAAATGGAGAAGAGATCAGTTTTGCTAAGGTGAGGGCTGGGGGGTATGGTGTGACTATAGAGGGGGAGCATGAGGGAGTTTCTTTGGGATGATTGAACAGTTGTATGTCCTGGTTATTGTGACGGTTATAAGAATCTTTATAGGTGATGAAATGTCACAGGACCATACACGTGTGTGTACGTGCACACACACACACACACACACACAGTGTAAAAACTGAAATTTGAGTAAGTACTTTTATTACTAACATTATCAATGTCAGTTTCCTAGTTTTGATCATTGTATTATGCTCGTCCTTTGTATGCTTTGCCACATAATGTTCATCCATTGAAGGACGTGGTTTGTCTAGTTTTTGGCTATTACAAATAAAGCTGCTATGAGCACTCATGTACCGGTTTTAGTATGAAGATAAGTTTTCATTTTTCTAGGATAAATACTCCAGTGCAACTGTTGGGTTGTAGGGGTAAGTGTGTGTTTAAACTGTTAAGAAACTGCAAACTTTCCCAGAGCTGTACCATTTTACAGTCTTATCATCACTATATGAGAGATCAATTTCTCCACATCTTTACCAGCATTTGGTGTTAGCAGTATTTTTTATGTTAGCCATTTTAATAGGTGTGTATTGGTATTTCATAATGGCTTTAATTTGCATTTTCCTAATGGCTAATGATGTTGAACATCTTTACATGTGCTTATTTGCCATTTGAAGGGTTTCAGAAAAAGCCTCTCCCAAATGTGCCGTTATGGCATGCAGATTATCTTAAGCCAAAGACAGTGGAGACCCAAAAGACTCAAGAGCTTTTTACCTCCACCTCAACTGCCAAATGAATTTAGATAGGGAGCCTGGCTCAGAAGGAGCTATTACCAGAGATAACTTTTATCTGAAAGACCTATCTGTTTGGCATCTAATAACAAAACATCTGATCTTATTGTCTGAATTACCTTCCTCCCCTTTGAAGTCCCAGGCCCCTGTCCCCTTCCTTAGCTCAGGATGGTATATTAGCCTCAACTGCCCAACTTACCCTTGGGTCCCATATTTTTATGGAGGTGTAATTAAATTTGTTTTTCTCCTGCTAATCTGTCATATGTCAATTTAATTAATATACCAGCCAAAAGAACCTACAATAGTAGTGGAAAACTTTTTTTCACTCCCACACATTCATATCTCATTTGGTGATTTGTCTGTTCAAATCTTTTGCACATTTTCTAATTTGTTTTCTTATTATTGAGTTTAGAGTATCCTTTATATATTCTGAATACAAGTCCTTTGCCAGATACGTGATTTGTATATATATTCTCTCAGTCTGTGGCTTGTCTTTTCATTCTCTCACAGTGTCTTCTGCAGCACAAAAGGTTTTAATGTTGATGAAGTTCAACTTACCGACGTATGGATCGCTTTTGGTGTCATGCATGTCTCAGAACTCTTTACCAAACCCTAGGTCAAGTAGATGTTCCAAGTTTTCTTCTGTTTTACAATTTTATGTCTTACATTTAGATCAATGAATCCATTTGGGGTTAATTTTTGCAGAGGGTTTGACGTTTAGGTCTTGGTTCTCTTTTTTTTTTTTCTTTTCTTTTGTCTATGGATGTCCAACTGTTCCAAACCATTTGTTGAAAAGACTACCCTTTCTTCATTGAATCATTTTTTTTAACCTTTATCAAAAATCAGCTGGCTGTACACTGTAAACTGCATACAAAATGAAGATAGGAGGAAATGAGTAAGCAAGTAAGGATGAAAATTAATACAGATTTATGAAGGTATGAAGACTCATGCCTTAAGTCTTGAAAAAAATTTATGTATAGATTTGAGAGGAAGTGGGAAAACATTTTAGAGAATAGCATGAGCAAAGTTAGGTCCTAGAGAAAATAAGTAAGAACTGGCTGTTCTGGGGACTCATGGGAGTGAAGGGGAGGATAGTTGATTCATGAGTCTAGAAAACTGCTGGCCAGTTTATAATCAGTTTCATTGGCCAATAGAATATACTGTGGGTTCTTGAGCAGGAAAAATGATATGGGAGAGATGGTCTTCAAGAGAAGTTGTTTTAGGGGCACGTATAGCAGTACAGAAATAGGTTGGTAGGAAGAACAGGTTATAGCCATGACCCTGAACTTGACTTAGTACTTGGTGTAACAGACGTCTACCACAAAGCCAAAACAGTGGTGTCACTTTATAACAATAAGTCCTTTGTATTTCCTAGAAGAATAATGGTAGATTTCAGACTTTTGCCACTGTCCTCAGTGATGGATACTGGGAACTCTGCTGGACTTTCAAACTCCTTCATTTTAATGCTTCTTTTAGTAAATTGTACATGTGGCTCATTGCTGATGTGGGTGACATTTCTTATCAGGCCTAAAAAGGGTCCAAGGGGTGAGCAACTGAAATGATAAAAACATAAAGAGTTGATAAATTGGTCCAATGAGGAAAAGTTAATGGAATCACTTTTATTTATCATGGCTAAGAGGAGACTCAGGGGTTATTTAATCAGTATGTCCTGATACTTGTATATGAAGAACCACATGGAGAATGATGATGACCAGCTGTTCTTCAAAATCACCGAGGACTGAACAAGGACAAACAGCTCAAATTGCAGCATTAGAGTTTTAGTCTGAGGGAAGAATTTCCAAGCAATAAGAGTGTTAGCTACTTCATGGCAGTGATCCAAAGGATCTTTAGAGATAGAATAGGAACCTAGATGTAGTTTAGGGACATTTTGCTTATAGTCAGGGGGATGTGATACGTGACAGCCCCCGAGTCCTAATTTATTAATTTGTGACCCAAAATACTCAGTTTCTTTTTCTTAACATCCACTTCCCATTCTTGATTTCTTTCCCCGAAGAAATTATATTTCTTTTTCTGTTCACCTTTAGGAATCTCATTTGGCTTCTGCCTTCTTTTGTGCATTTAAAAGATATCTTGGATGTAGATTAGACTTCTGTCATTTAAAAAATAGCCACTTAACAAATAGAACTTATTTAATGTCAAACTACTAAATATCCATGCATTTCTACTTTTTAATTTAGAACATGGAAAGCTGTATCATTCCATTTTTATAAAACATCAATGATGACTTGTTGAGCAAAGGATTTTACCGCATAAGAGATTACCGTGACGTGTATTAATGAAAGATCGGCAGTGTGAAAAGCTTTAGTGCAATCACTTATTTGCCTTCAAAGCACTTTTTCTGTTTGATTTAATTTCCTTAGTCTGATTCTTTTCCACAAGTCTAGATCTTTTTTCCACTGAAATGTTCAGATTGACCAAGACTGTTTTACTCGTGATTGCAACACTTCAGTATTAAAGCGGAGTTTTTTGTTTTTGGTTTTTTTTTCCCTGCAGAAGAGCAAGCTCTTACAGTGCTATGCAAGCTGCCCATTTAAAACTATCATTGCTTGGCACCTATGCCCTAGTGACAGTTTGACCAACATGTGAGCAGGCACACTGCCATCCTGACAGATGGGCTTGCGTAGAGGCAGCCAAGAAACCATGTATCTGCATCTAGTGTATTTGTTAAGGGCAGGATTCCCAGTCGGGGATGTTCAAACGTCTGTCCATCCTGAGCTTTCACGCCTATGGATAAAGGGATGTCATCATTAATCTCAGCTTCTGACTGAGATTCCATGGGTATATAAGAGCTTCTTGGCTCTTACAAAAGTAGGCAGTTGGGGACAATCAGTATAATTGATCTCTCCTTCATCACCGGACTACTTCAAATAATCCTTTCCTCTTTCTCCCAGCCAACTAGGTTTGCAGTGAGTACAAACCTGTTCAGACATTGTCCTGATACTTCTAGAATATGTGCTGTTTCATTTGTTTTCTAGAGTACGAAAGCTTTGAAGTCATTAGTATTTATGGTTGGGACAGTGATGTACGTAATTGGAATCAGGTGGATCTGAGTTCAAAGATTGACAGCTGTATGATATCAGGACAACCTAATTTTACCATCACATCAAGGTGAAATAGTAGCTATTTCATAGGTGGTTTTGAGAATGACCTGTGAAATATGTACAGTGAATCACTTGGTATCATGTCTGGTCCACTGTACGTGTTCAGTAAGTGTTTTATCATCATCACTGTAACATGCCTGAGGGTATTTTTCTCTGGAAAGTTATCGAAACAGAAAATCTTTATTCCACTCATTTCCCTCCATTCTTGAAAGTCATATATTGGATATCATCACATTGTCTGGTCTATAATGGAATGCCTCCGATGACAGGGAGCTCACTACTTTTAGAACAGGGTTTTTCAACCATGTGACTGGTGACATTTTAGATGGGTTGTTCTTTGTTGTAGGGGACTGTTCTCTGAATTGTTGGGTGTTTAGCATCCCTGGCCAGGGAGGCAAAATTGTCCCTGTTTTTAATAAAGTTTTGACTGTTAGTAAGTTCTTTCTTAGATTGAGTGGAAGTCTACTTTCTTATTTCTCCCACCCAATTCTGTCTTTTGGAGACACGTAGGACAAGCTGAATTCCTGTTCCACGTAATGGTTTTTCAAATACTCAAAGACCGTCATCTAGTCTCCTCAGTCTTTTTGAGTTGAAACACCTCCATCTAGTTCATTGACTGTTCCTTACAAGGCATGATTTCATGTCACTTCACCACATTGGTGACTTTCCTTTGAGTTAATCCCCTGTTTAAACTGTACTGCTTAAAATTGAATGCAGTACTCCAGGCAGGGCTTGATTAGTAAAAAATTGAGTTGCATCTCTTGTTTTAGATACAACACTTTTCTTCTATTAGGCTAGGAAAAAATATTGCCTTTCTTCTACATACTACATTTTTATTATCAGCTATTATCCTTTTGATAACCACATCATAGTTGAACCTAGAGTTGAATTAAACCCCTAGATCTGTTTAAGCCATATCTTCTTCATTCTGTTTTTGTGCATTAGTTTTGGTGCTCAAGCATGAGAACTTATGTTTATCCTGTTAAATTTTTCTTTTTTAATTTAGCTAATTGCAATCCCAATTCTTGGTCAACTGTGAAGTTTCTAGTTCAAAAGAACAAGTAGGTGATGCGATGCTGTCAACTGAAATTGAAAATACAGGAGAAAGGTGTGTGTGTTTGTGCGTGTGCACGTCTATGAAAGGGGAATTGGGGACGGAAGCCTGAGGAATCCCAATATTAAGAGGCAGCTGGACACAAAGGAGGCAACAAAGGAGACCAAGAAGGGGTGGGCAGAAAGGTAGGATGGAAATGAGAAGAGTATCTTGGAAGCCAGAGTGACTGAGTGTTGAGTACTGGGGTAGGTACTTGAATACAAAATGAATAGGACATTGTCTCTGCTTTCTGCTTCTGTTTTTATTTGCCCCATGGTTTAACTGTTCAGTTAATGGCATTACCTAGTCAATTATGCCTGAAAACTTAGAGTCATTCTTTATTTTGCCTTCATACCCCTAACTGTTAGGTTACCGAGTTCTACTGATTCAAAAAAATACATAGTGGGAAGAGTGCATAAATCTTAGCTAGCTCAATGATTTTTTTTTCTTTTTTTTTTAACATAGTGAACACACTATAATTACCACCAAGATCAAGACATTTGCTATTCTAGCACTCCAGAAGTCGCTATTGTGTCCCTTTCTAGTAATTATTCCCACCCTGGAAACCACTCGTCTGACTTCTATAACTATAGCTTAGTTTTGCCTGGTTTTGAACTTATATGTACATGGAATTATATTATGTACTCCTTTTAACCAGGCTTCTTTTATTCAACATTGTATCTGAGATTCATCCATGTTGTTGCATATAGTATGTTGTGTGTGTACGTGTTTTTTTTTTAATAGCTCTGTAGTTCTGGTTATCTATTATTGCATAATACATTAGTTTTGGTTATTGATTACTATATAACACAGCACTCCAAACTTAGTTGGGGTTAAACAACAACCATATTAATTTTTAATTTTTTATACATTTATTTATTTATTTTTGGCTGCGTTGGCTCTTCGTTGCTGCACGGGCTTCTCATTGCGGTGGCTTCTCTTGTTGTGGAGCACGGCCTCTAGGCGCGCAGGCTTCAGTAGTTCAGGCACGTGGGCTCAGTAGTTGTGGCTCGCGGGCTCTAGAGCACAGGCTCAGTAGTTGTGGCGCATGGGCTTAGTTGCTCCGCGGCATGTGGGATCTTCCCGGACCAGGGCTCGAACCCATGTCCCCTGCATTGGCAGGCGGATTCTTAACCACTGCGCCACCAGGGAAGTCCTCATCTGGGATTGTTGATCAGAGCACCTAATTTGTTTTTTTGTGTTTTTTTTGAAAGTGGCTATTTTATTTTTCCAGTGGTATATCTAAAACAGTTCGAATGGAATCAGAAACTTCTACTTGAAACTTGCTTTGCTTCTTTGCCACTTTTGAGTCCATGGTGGACTGTTTGGATAGTGTTCAGATTTTGCTGCTGAAAAGGCTGTAATGGGGTTGATGATCATATATAACCAGAGGAAGGTCAATGTTTGTTTCCAGAAGCAGAGATTCCTTTGAGAAGGAGAGGAGGTTTAGGAAATGTCCAGTGAGCACAGTCTCTCTGGTATTGGATAAAATCACAACAATTTGGAGATGAGCTCCTGCATCCTCATTCTGGGCCCTTGTAATAAGAAACCAAGCTTAAATTGGACATTGCATGTGTAGGGGCCTAGGTTGGTGTTATATTTATTTTCTTCAGTGCATATTCTTCCTCTTCTGTTTTGGGACTAAGTTTTATCACCTTATCACTAGTATAGTGGTTGCTATAAAGGTGGCTGTGCCCTGGTTGCAGATTCTCCACGAGGCTTTGGCTCTTCAAGCACGTTGGCTGGGTTCCCAGAGGAAGCTTCCCGAGAGTGACTCATCCTTGGAAGTCACATAACATCACTTCCACTATACTCTGTTGGTTGAAATAGACACAAGCCTGGCTGGATTCAAGGGGAGGGAACTTAGACCTCACATCTTTATGGAAGGTGTGTCAAAAAATTTGTGACCATTTTTAAAAACCACCACAAATTATGGACCACAATTGATCCATCCTGTTGTAGATGGATATTTGAATAGTTTCTACTTTGGAGCAGTTAATGAATAATGCTGCTGTAAACATTCTTGTTCATATCTCTTGCTTCATATATATATTCATTTTAATCGAGTGTAGATCTAAGAGTAGAGTTGCGAGTCATAGTGCATATGTATCTTTAGCTTTAATAGGTAGTTACTCCCAAACAATTGTCCAAAATGATTGTCCCAATTCATATTCCTACCAGCAAACTGAGAGTTCCCATTGCTCTGCAACTTCACTTCCACTTGGTACTGTCATTTAAACATTAAAAAAAAATTTTTTAACCATTCTGTGGTTGTGTTGATTTCATTGTGGTTTAATTGGCATTTCCCTGATAACTAGTGACTTGAGCACCGTTTCATATGCTATTAGCCTTTTAGGTATCCTGTGTTGTAAAGTGCCTGTTCCAAGGCTTTTGCCCATTTTTAACAAACTGGGCTGTCTTTTTTCTTACTGAAATGTTGGAGTTTTGTATATTCTGGATATGAATCCTTTGTTGAAAATATGAATTGTAAAAATCTCTTTCCATCTATGACTTGCCATTTCACTCTTGTGTCTTGTTGATGAACTGAAATTCTAAATTTTAATCAATTTCAGTTTACCCATCTTTTCCTTTATGGCTAGTGTTTTCTGTGTCTTGTTTAAAAAGTTTTTGCTACTCTGTGGTCATGAAGATATTTTCTTATGTTATCTTCAAGACGTTTTATCATCTTACCTTTCACATTTAGGTCTCAGTTTTCAGGAGTTGATTTTTGTGTGTTGTGAGGTAAGGGTCAAGGTTCCCTTTTTCCCCATATGCTTACCTATACGAGTAGTAGCAGGTAGCACTGGGTCAGGTGAACACCAGCCTGGGAGTTAGGGTTCCTGTATTCTCAGCCTTAATCTACCTTTAATGCACCTTCTGAACTTGGGCATGTTATTAAACCCTTGTGGCCTCAGCTTCACCTGCAAAATGAAGGATTTGAATGAAATGTTTTCTGATTTTCATCCTGGCTCTAGTTTGTTAGATTATTCTCCCTAGTTTACAGTTTTATTTAGGCCTAGCAGAATCTTCTTGGAACTCGTTTCTGTTATCTGATGTGTTCTTGATCTCTCCCAGCTGTATGTTATCACCAGTGATCATGAGTATGCCATCTAGATTGTCATCTAAGCTACTGATGAAAGAGCTTTCTTGATCACGGTGGCAAGTCCTCGCCCCCGCACATGTTCTTCTGATCTTCTCTGTCCCTTGCCAGGAGCTCGTCGTTCTGTTTTAGTAAGCCATGGCTCAGGACACCAATTCCATTTTTGAATGTCATATACATGTACTATTCATTTTGCTTATCCTTTCCTTCAGTTTCCTACTTGAACTTCTGAGAATCACAGATAACAATGCAGAGTTTCAGGAATCAGCAGAAGTCATTCATGATCAAATGAGTTCTAGTCTCAGTGAGTTCTCTCTCACGTTGCATGTGTGCTCTGCAAAGTGGCATATCCTCCACGTGGCTGCATGCTGTACTTGTGCTCTTCAGTGGAGTAGTCCGTGAACCACACTGGCAACATGACAAAGTGCACCCTTTGCTGGTTCCTCTGTGTTCTTAGTAGCCTGCGTTGGGGTGATTTCTACCCTTCTTTCAGAAGGTATAGTTTCTTTACACAGAATGTCATAACTTCAGGATAGCTATTGTTCCTTCCTTTGTCATTGATATCACATTTTCCCCTCTCATTAATCTTTTTTTAAAAAATAAGCTTTATTGAGATACAGTTCGTTTATCATACAGTTCACTCATTTAAAAGGTATTGTTCAGTGTTAGTATATTCAAAGGACTGTAGCCATAATCTAATTTTAGAATATTTTCATCAACCCTGAGAGAACTCCCCTACCAAGTAGCAGTCACTCTCCATTTTCTGCCATCATCCACTGCCCCCCGGCCCCCAGAGCCCTAAGAAACGACTTATCCGCTTTTGTCTCTATAAATTTACCTATTCTCGAAATTTTACATAATTGGAGTCATACAATATGCGGTCTTTTGTGACTAGCTTCTTTCACTTAGTATGTTTTTAAGGTTCATCCATGTTGTAGCATGAATCAGTGCTTCGTTTCTTTTTATTGCTGAATAAAATCCCAGCGTATGGGTATGTCACATTTTATTTATCCACTCATCCGTCGAAGGACATTTGAGTTGTTTCCACTTTTGGACTATTATGAGTAATGCTGCTGTCTGTGAACATTTATGCACAAGTTTTTGTGTGGACATATGTTTTCATTTCTCTTGAGAATATACGTACCAGTGGAATTGCTGGGTCATGTGGTAACTCTGTGTTTAACTTTTTTTTAGGAACTGCCAAACTGTTTTCCAAAGTGACTGCACCATTTTACATTTTCAGTAGCAATGAAGATCTCTCCAAATCTTCCCCAGTACTTGTGGTTTTCTGTCTTTTTGTTTATACCCATGGTAGCGTGTGTGAAGTGGTATCTCTTTGTGGTTTTGATCTTTATTTCTCTTAATGACCAGTGAGGTCGAGCATATTTTTGTGTGCTTATCGGCCAGTTGTTTATCTGTTTTGAGAAGTGTCTATTCAGATCCTTTGTCCATTTTTAAATTGGGTTGCCTTTTTATTATTGAGTTCAGTAACCTTTTAATGTTCACTTTGATTTATTTTCATCTAGAAACATGTTTTTCCTTGGTTTTCCTTCCTTTGTTTTTCTTCCGTTTTGTTCAGGGACCATTCATTCTTTCTGTAATGAGCAGGAGGGTTGAGAGTATTCTCAAGCCCTTTTGCATTCTCTTGGCAGCAGCCTCCATTGGCAAAACACATAACTGTGGAATACCTTAGACGGGAAAATGTACATCTGCTAGTTATTGGAATAGATCCTTTTGTAGTCTCATAATGGTACTATTTTTATACATTATTTTCTTAACTATTTTTTCATATATTCTGCAGTGGTTTATCACATCAAGGTTTTTCAACTGAATTTTTGTCAACATTTTGTATTAGTAAAACAACAACTAAAAACTTTTTTCTGAAGAGCTTTACATCAGTTATTTATTTCATTATTTTGTCCTCTTGATCATTGGAAGTCATCCTTCTTTTTATTTAATAATTAGGCTGTGTATTTATAGTAACATTGAATATGTTTCTGTTTTGTCTTTTATACTCTTTTTATGACATTTACATTATTAGTCATTAAAGCAAATATTTTACCACCTTAAGACGTTTCATTTTGCAAATGATTCTGCAGTATGCACACTCTCAATACTTGGAAGTTAATTAGCAAAAAAGGCATTTTTGCAAAAATTACACTTGCCATACATATTTTTTGAATCTTGGCCCTGTTAACTTACCTGTCCACGGTTGTGAGGCAAGGAAAATATCCAGCACTATTGGGGTCGAGTAAGAGGGACACGGTGGTCAACTTGAAGGGCTTCATTGTCTAGTGCAAAAAAAAAGGAGAAGGGCAGCCCTGGCACTCAGAAGCTGGCCTGGTGTCACCGCTAGGCCACGCTGTTCTCCATTTAAACATAGACAATCTCACAGAATGCCTTAAAGTTTCTCTGAGAGCACGGAAAAATGAGACAGAGCACAAACAAAAGCAAGGTTGCTGCCACCCACAAAATACTTGGCCAGAATGAGTGACCGCAGCTTCTTTACCAGTTACTGCTTTATCTTGGTTCTAGTCTCCCCTCAGATAAGATTTATTGAGATACCCAACAGAGAGTTACCCCACTTTCTAACCGCATCCAAGAGAAACTAGAGAAATTCCTGCTTCCCTAGCCCTCCCCCAAATTACCCAACCAAAGCCCAAATCCTATCATAGATTCTTTACAACATTCTCTTTAAGAGATGCCCCACTGTTCCTGTGGTGTGTGTTCTCCCAACTTACTTAACTGCAGGTTTGTTCCTGGTGGTCTATTGCTGAAAGGCAGACACCAGAGATAGGACACTTTGAGCAACTGCAATAACAAAAAATACAGGAGAAAAGGTTATGTGACAATTTTAAGATAATCAGCAAAATTCAAAGTGTGGGAAATTTTACAGGACAAATGACAAGGGGAAGGAAAAAAAATAAAAGAGAGAGGTGGCACTTGTCCGTTAAAGAGATTCAAAGACACATCAGCTAGTTACAGTGACTAAAAAATCAACTCTTAAGACTTTTTTTTTAAAAAAAAGTTGGGGAGATTTGAACACTTTATTAGGTGATATTAAGGAATTGTTAATATTATTAGGTGTGACAATGATATATGGTGAGTGTATTTTTAAAAAGTCCCTGTTAGAAAAATTTACATATGAAATGATATGTTTGAGGTGAGCTTTGAACTAATCTTGGAAGGGGCTAGTGGATTGTTTATACAGAGGAAACAAACTGGCGATGTGTGGATAATTGTTGAAACTGGGTGATGTGTACATGGGAGTTCATTATATCACTTCTCTACTTTGTATGCATTTGAAAATTTCTCTAATAAGATTTTATTTTTAGGTCATTTGTATTTCTTTTTCCATGAATTTGCCTCTCTGTGTCACTTTCCCATTTTTCTGTTGGGCTTCTGTCTTTTTTTTCTTATAATTTAAAGGATTCTTTAATATGTACTGAGAAAATTAGCCTTTTGTCATATGTCCTGTAGGTATTTTTTATTTGTCTTTTGAATTTGTTTATGGTATTTTTTAACCTGCGGAGAATTTTTGTCGAATTTATCAGTTTTCTTTAGGCCTTATGTGTTTTATTTTGTGTGTTGCTTAGAAAACCCTTCTTGTTTCTGAGATTCTGCAAAGTTCTTTTATGTTTTCATGCAGAATTTTTTAATGTCTGTAGTACTCTTCTGATTTACTTTGATTATTTGGTCATCCTAATTTCCTTTAGAATATTTAGAAATAGTCTTCCTTTGAGCCTTGCTGCAAGAATATATAAGGAAAGATGTTGTTCAGTAGCTATCTTGCGGAGATTTAATACTGAACACCCGGAGAATTAACCACGAGCAACGTTTGGTAGTTAATTTTGCAACCCCCCACCCACCCAAATAGGAGAACTAATGGGAAATCTGTCATTTACAAGATTGTCAAAGTGTGCTAAATGTTATAAAAAATATTAGCAATATAGTTCAAAATTTCTAATTTTAGAAAAGTTCCTGTAATTGCTTTACATAAAGAAGTGTTCCGGGACTTCCCTGGTGGCGCAGTGGTTAAGAATCCGCCTGCCAGTGCAGGGGACACGGGTTTGAGCCCTGGTCCGGGAAGATCCCACATGCCGCGGAGCAACTAAGCCTGTGCGCCACAACTACTGAGCCTGCGCTCTAGAGCCTGCAGGCCACAACTACTGAGCCCGCCTGCCACAACTACTGAAGCCCGTGCGCCTAGAGCCCGTGCTCCGCAACAAGAGAAGCCACTGCAATGAGAGGCCTATGCACTGCAACAAAGAGTAGCCCCCGCTCACCACAACTAGAGAAAGCCCGCACGCAGCAACAAAGACCCAGCGCAGCCAAAAATAAATAATAAATAAATTTAGTTAAAAAAAAAAAAAGCGTTCCTTTTAATCTCTTTTTGTAGGGCTTATGGGTCAAGGAGCCAGGCACCCACCTCCCTTTGAGGTCGGCATCTTCAAGCTTGTTCTTCTCTTAGATTTGATGCCTTTGCCTGGGCAGAGCAGGAAGTTTTCTAAATATTACTGTAGTGTCTTCTTCATGGTTGGTTCGTGGAGACCTGTTAGGACTCCATGGATGGATCTTTTAATCACTGCATCAAAAGTCAGAAGAAGTGCACAGCAAAAACTTCATGAAATCGTTCCTTTTTGGGGGGAAGTGGTGGCAGTGAGGTATCTTGGGACTGTGTTTGAAATTGTACCATACTACGTGTTCTCAGTTAAAAATTAATTCTGCAGTTAGTCTTCCTCTTAGAACTTTTGGAAATCATTTAAAGGAAATAAAAGTTGAAGAAGTACATTTGATACTGTATTTTAAACATTTTATTCACTATACCAAAACTTTTTATAATCTAATGTTAATCATTTTTTTAATACAAGTTTAAAAAATCTGACTAGGAAGAAATTTTTCTCCTGTGAAGATATCTACTGTATTTTTCCAAGTTAGAAGTTTGAGTCTTCACCTAGTTCTTTCCAGCTTAGGTGTGCAAACATGACTAGTGTGACAATTGCTTCTAAAGATTGTATCACAGTTTGAGTTTAGCTTAATGTTTTTCAGAAATAAATCTATGAATTGATGGGATCATTATCTCTGGAGGTTCACTTCTAAATTCTCATGGTTTGTTGTGTTACATTTGACTCTTATTTTGTTAGTGTTACTAAGGGTACCATACAGCTGTGAATATTTTTCATACTTTTATTGATATGCCTGGTTCTCTGAGTGAAACCAGGGGACTGATTGGGTGTCCCTAACAGAACTCAGAGTTAACCTTCCTGTGTCTCAGTTGTTTGTGTTAAATGGTATTGGTAGTAACTCTACTTTTATTCCTGTGGTCATCCTTATAGTTCTGTCTCAACTGTAGGATTTGTGGGGACAAAATGAAGTAAATATGTGAAGAAGGCCCTGTGTATTGTTGCGAAGTGGCTATATAAACTCAAGATTCTGTATTTTATTTTTCATATGATTTCTTAGCACTAATCCAATGCATTAATCAACTTCTGATTAGCTGGCTCATTTGTAAGAGGACCGTCCTTAGATGTATTGCTTTCAAATTGTTCACAATGTAATTTAGCAAAAGAGGCGATGAAGTTCTTTATTGACTGATTATCTCCTATTTGATTTTATTCTTTGACTTACTGTAGATAGGCAGGAAGCCATTTACACCAAAATATGTAATTACTTCTTTTTTTAAAAAATTTATTTATTTAATTTATTTATTTTTGGCTGCGTTGGGTCTCCGTTGCCGCACGCAGGCTTTTCTCTAGTTGCGGCGAGCGGGGGCTACTGTACGTTGCGGTGTGCAGGCTTCTCATTGTGGTGGCTTCTCTTGTTGCAGAGCACGGGCTCTAGGCACGCGGGCTTCAGTAGTTGTGGCTCGCGGGCTCTAGAGTGCAGGCTCAGTAGTTGTGGCACACGGACTTAGTTGCTCCGTGGCGAGTGGGATCTTCCCAGACCAGGGCTCGAACCCATGTCCCCTGCATTGGCAGGTGGATTCTTAACCACTGTGCCACCAGGGAAGCCCTGTAATTACTTCTTATTTTCAAATTAGTTTGAAATATGAATAAATGTTTTTGGCCTGGGATATGATGGGATGGGAAAAGGGTGTTTTTTTGGGGGGATCCTTCTGAATTGTTCATCACTATTTTATATTTTTTACCCAACTTCTAAAATCCTCTAATACAATAGAGTTGTATGTAATAGAGCCCTTACATTGAAAATGAATGACTTAATGAAGAAAGGAAGATGTACCAGAATACAGTTGGCCTCTATATCTGTGGGTTCTGCATCCACAGGTTCAGTCAATGGTGAATTCAGCTAACTGCAGATCAAAAATACTTGAGAAAAAATTTCCAGAAAATTCCAAAAAGCAAAACTTGTATTTGCCACATGGACAGTTATTTACATAGCATTTACATTGTGTTAGGTATTATAAGTAATCTAGTTAGGATTTAAAGTATGTAGAAGGATGTGCGTAGAATATGTGCAAATACTCTGCCATTTTATATAAGGGACTTGAGTGGATTTTGGTATCCAAGGGGGTCTAGGAACCAGTCCCCTGAGGATACTGAGGGATGACTGTATCTAGACCAGTGGTCCAGGCTGTGCATCACAACCCCCTGTGCAGGATTAAAATAGAAGATGCTGGGGCTCTTATGGAGTAGGGCCTTGACTGTTTCAGCGTTCCGCTGGTACCCGTGATGTACAGCCAGGATCGAGAGTTACTGCCTCTGACAACGCGTAGTTATGTAATCGAGTTTATGCTTTTGCTCTGAACTTCCAGGCACTCACTGAAAAAGGGGAAACAGGAGTTTCATAGCTCTTAATATCTTAAAAACTTGCATCACAGGAAGAGGCACTTTTTTCCCACCCTGAAACAAATAGAGTTGATGTGTACAACCGCTCACTGTCTTTAATAAATAGTTTTATCAGAGGATTCAGAAACATTCTTTACCTGGAGGGCTTTTTATTGACCCTTGTTTGAAGCTGATGGTATAATATTAAATCATAACTGTGTGATGGTGTTTTTGCATGAAGCTAAGTGCAGCTTCTTGAAGCCAAAGGTTGCGTTTTGTTTGTGTTTGTATTTCCAGTCCCTAGCACAGTTTCCAGCACATATTCTGGAGGTGTTTTATAAATGCCTTTGGAATAAATGAGTTCAAATATTTAATTTCCTGGTGAACTAAATTGCCATAAAGATAGAACTTAGAAAATCTAGAATATGAGATGATCAGCATGTTTCCTAGACCATCTGTCACTAATATTGATTGTTTCTACTTGGCACTGTAGACTTGTTTTTCTGGGGGTGAGTAGCTTGTGTAAAGTTAAAAAACGTTTAAAAAACCTCTTATGTTCTTCTGTACTCCTCTCTTTAGCGGCTTAAAATCAGTTCAGTTTGTAAAAAATTGACATCCTTACTATTCAGTAAGGATGAATGCAGTCAGCGGTTATTCCAGTAGCAACGCCATTGTAATAACTGGTAGCTGTTTCTGCCTTGCCCCCTTCCAGTCTGTTTGACGCATCAACCAGAGTGATCCTTTGAAAACCTAAGTCAGAGCATGCCACTTCTCTGCTCCAAACCTTCCCACGATTTCCCATCTCACTTAGATTCAAAGTCAGTGTCCTTACAGGGGCCTGCATGTTGGACGTGCTGGCCACACCTTGCCCTTTTATGTCTCTGACACCAGCTAGTGTTCTCCCCGGGCTCATTCTCTGCCAGATGCACCAGCCACCTTGCTGCTGCTAGGACAGGCTGGGCATGTCCTGACCTTAGGCCTTTGCACTTGCTGCTGCCTCAGTGTGGGGTGCTCTTCCTCTAGATCACTGCATGACTGACTTCACTCACTTTATTTACACGTCTTTGCTTAAATGTCACTTTCTTGTGAGGCTTTACCAGATCATCTTTTCGGTTTCATCTCTGCCCCCCCACCCTTGTCCCTGCTTTATTATTTTTTTCCTTTAGCACTTATTACCATTGGACGTAGCTCATGTTTTAATTTTGAAAAAAATTATCTGTCTCTCCTAAACAAAGTATTAGCTCAACGAGGGCAGAGATTTTTGTTTGATTTGTTCACTGCTTTATTCCCATCTTCTAGACAGTTCCTGGCACAGAGTATGTGCTCAATAAATATTTGTTGAGTAAATGAATTAATGAAGCGGACACTGTGAATTGTAATAATATAGAATTCTGTGGGATTGAGTATTATTTTTATTTTAAATTTAAAAGGAGGCATAGAATGGTAAAAGTTTTATATTTCTTGTCAAAAAGTTGCAACCATCTAATCTAGTAGCACTACCAAATAACTTAAAGGGAGAACAGGGCCTAGTCCTATCCTGTACTTTTGAGAAATGGAAGCTGATCCATTATAAAACCATTCCTACCTTGAGGTGACTTTAGTGACAGTGGCACTTAAGATTTTGGTAATCGTGATATCAAGTTTAACCTATAGATGAAATGGATTTTGAGGATGGAATAATACACGTTAGCCAGAAATATAAAAAAAAGTAAAAATTTTGGTGAGAAATTGGTCAGTGGGAGAATTCTTCTTGAGTGTTCAGAGTATGATTTTCATTTTGATTCATTTTGACTTCATTCTGATTCATTTGAAGGACTGTGAATTAAAATGCAAGTATAAACTCGTTCCAAATATTATGTTTACCCTTTTGCTGAAGTCAGAGTCCTTATGGTGGCTCCCGGGGCTCCACTTGGTCTGTTGCTCCCGCGTTCCCTCTCTGACTTCTCCTCCTCCTTTCCCCTTGCTCAGTCCACACCAGTCACACTGGCATCCTTACTCTTCTCTGGTTGTGGGGCACGCTCCTAACTTAGGGTCTTTGCACCACTCATCCCTCTGCCTAGGATATCTGCCCCAGATACTCACGTGGCCTCCTTCCCATCTTTGCTCAGATCTCACCTCCTCAGTGGGGCTGACCATGACCTCTCCGTTAATACTGCACGCTGCCCCCGGTCACCTTGCACTCCCCATCCTCTATCCCCTCCCCCTAACCTGCTCTACTTTCTTCTTTTTTGAAACATAGCATCTACATTCTCTAAAATATTACCCATTCTCTGGAACTTACCCATTATGTTAGCTTTTATTATCTGTGTCTTTCTTCTAGAATATAAGTGTCAAAAGGTAGGACCTTTGTTTTGTTCCTTGAAGTATAGCTAGTGCCTAGAACAAGTGCTTGGCCTGTGGCAGATTATCAATAAATGTTTGCTGAGTGAATGAATGAACAAATCATTACTCTTCTTCATAAGTTCACATAATTCACAGTTAACCTTTATTTACTGCTGTGAAAACAAGTAGATTTATGTAATTAGCATGTATAAGAACAATCTTTGAAATAATACCACTTGTATTTGTACCTCCATGTTATAACATGAGTCAGAATTTCCTTCCTTTTTAAGGTGCATAATACTGTGTTGTACATCTGTACCACATTTTGTTTATCCATTTACCCGTGGGCGGACACCTAGGTTGCTTCCACATTTTGGTGGTTGTGAATAGTGCTGCTCTAAACATGGGTGTGCACATATCTCTTCGACACTCAACTCTTTTCAGATCTGTTAGCTTAAAGGAATATTCCTATCAATCAATTATATTTTCTGTATATGCCTCCATCTTAATTTTAAAGCTATTAATTTTATTTCCAGAGGTCTTAATTTTATTTAATGGCATGTTTTTCTTTTATGTAATTTATTCTTATAGAATGTGTATTTTGATGTATTTGGTGTAAGACCATGTACGATGGTCTGCATTTTTAGCATGATACAATCCTGGAAAACTATACATCAAAAAGTGGGACAAAATGCTTGAAAGAATGAGCTGTTACTCACTGTTGTGTCTCCCAAAATACCTAGACTGTGAGTGGCCGGAAACAGTAGAGTGAAAACCAGTGGAGTGTTGTATTGTGAAAGCAAAAGGAAGAGAATGTTTCAAGAAAGAAAGAATTAACAACAGTGTTGAGCACTGCTGGGAAATGAGCGGAGCCAATGAGATGATTCGTCAGGTTGTCGGGTTTAGTGCCCTGAGCAAGAGTAGTTTGAGTGGACCTGTGAAAGGAGAGTCCAGATGGAGTGAGTTGTGGGGAGACTGAGGAGAAAGGACGTGTTCATAAGTACAGCTTTGGTACTGAAAGGGAGAAGAAAGTTAGGATGATAGTGGAGGGGGATTAAAAAACATTTTTTTTTCCCAATGGGCAAGCCATGAGCATATTTAAAAGCTGATGGGAAGGATCTAGTTGAGGGAGATGTTGAATATTTGACAGAGGGGTTAATTAATAGTTTATGTCAGGACGTTGCGGGGGATGGGATGCAGGTGAAGAAGGAGCTGATGTTTGATGGAGGAGGAGGGCTTCCCTAAACTGTGATCACAGAAGGAGGATAGAATGGATGTAAAGTTAGGCCTGAAGTGGGTGCAGGTGGTTTGTAGGTTTGAGTCTTGGAAAGATAAAAGGAATTCCCACTTGAAGTTTGTGGCTTTTTTCTCTAAAACAGCAGATGAGGTCATCTGTTGAGAGTTATGAGTTAGGAGGGGGAATTACAGTTTTGAGGAGAATAAATAGGGTTCAACATGGATTTCAATTGCTGGGCTTTTAAAAGGAATGGCATTATATATTAAGGATAAAGTTAGATGTCAGGTACTTGAGGAAAAGAAACTTAACCTTTCTGCTGTATAATTTTACGCATTTATTGAAATCCTACCAAGTGCAGTGTATTGTAAGACAGCTCTCTTACCTAGTGAGCTCATAAACTTACAGGGAACATTTATCAAATGCAATAAGAGGTAAGAACAGTGCTGAAGCTTCAGAGGTCCTATCTGACTGCAGAAGAGCTAGATCTTACCTTTGGTAGTGTATATATGTCCGTGCCACTCTCTCACTTTGTCCCAGCTTACCCTTCCCTCTCGCCGTATCCTCAAGTCCATTCTCTAGTAGGTCTGCACCTTTATTCCCGTCTTGCCCCTAGGTTCTTCATGAGCATTTTTTTTGGGAAGCAGCCGCATAGCACAGGGAGATCAGCTCGGTGCTTTGTGACCACCTACAGGGGTGGGATAGGGAGGGTGGGAGGGAGGGAGATGCAAGAGGGAAGTGATATGGGGATATATGTATATGTATAACTGATTCACTTTGTTATAAAGCAGAAACTAACACCATTGTAAAGCAATTATACTCCAATAAAGATGTTAAAAAAAAAAAAAGAGAGAAGAGCTAGATCTTTGCATATGGAAAAGATTTCACCAAGTGTAGATTGGGGAGGGTGAGAAAGTGCTTTCTACTACAAAGAGTGCAGCTGAGAATATGCTGGTACCATGTTAATGGCATGGTGAAAATTATCCTTGAATCACTGTGTCTCTATACAGTTTTAAAACATCAGAGAAGCTTATGACTTTAAAGAAAATTTCATAAAAATATATGACCCCCTCAAAGGAACTTATGTGCATACCTGTTTTAGGGAAAATTTATGACTAGTCATCCAGTATGTGACAGGATTATACAGCATTGTAATTTCCCAGTTTGGGTATGATGAATTCATAGAGCTCATTAAGGGTAAGTGGCATTATTTGATTCATTCAAGCTTTTTTCTCTCCTCAGCAGAAGATTAAAAAAAAATATTCCAAACTTGAATCCAGGACTTGGAAAATGCCAGTTGTCTAAATACAGTACCATATTGTGATAAATATAGCTATTGGAATTTTAAGACTCTTTTCACAAAACTTTTAATATTCACAGCAGAACTTTTTTTGGAATGTTATCTGAAAAACAGAGGACCATTTTATTACCAGAGCTGACTATTAATTAGGGTATTGTTTCAGATACAAAAGTTGGTCTGCCACTGAAATTCTATTTGAATATGTATACTTCCAAGCTTGCTTTGTGTATTTAATAACTTCAGTACCATAATTACTCTGTTTACAATTAAATTTTGGTGAATATGCTAATATGGGATATACCAGCGAGTGATTTCAGTAAAGGGCAGTGTTGAATTGCATTTTCATGTGCTTTTCACTTGCATCTGAATTTCATTTAATATCAGTGGGAAAAGAAGTGGTCAGTTTATGTAATGGTCAGTGACGGTAAACTTTCTTTTGCTTGAAATCTCTCTGTTGGATTGGCCGTCATAACCTGCTTTGCTCCAGGTGGGCAGGAATTATGCAGAAAGATTTAATTTGGTAGAGGTTTGTGCCCTCCATTTTATTCTTTAATAGAAACCTTAATGTAGGTATTGGTTTCATTATTAGGAGAAACCTATAATGTACTAAAGCAATCGTTTAATTCCAATGAGTATTTTAAGTTCTTTACTGAGGTAAATGTTTATGGTCATGTTATTTATTACAGTTTTTGAGCAAGGACTTCTGGTTTTAAATAATTCTCCTTTCTTCTTTTCAGAAATCCTCTGAAAAGGAACAAGGAGATTGAGACGCATCGATTTCATATTCTCTGAAACTCGGAGACTTCTTTTACTCTGAACCAGAAAGTAAGAGGGGCTGCCAAGTGCAGTGAAGGTCAGATAGCGTTGTGGGAGGATGCTGAAAGGTGGCCCTCTTCAGGTCTGAGACCCATCTCAGACAAAACTGGCAGAGTAGGGTTCTCCAAAGGAAGTGGCCCACCCCGAGGGGCACAACCAGTGGCCTTTGTTGGGGAGAACAGGAATGGGTGTTGGCAGAAAAGGGCCCTAGGACACTTGATGGCATGATGAAATGTTCTGTATCTTGATCAGGGTGGGTGGTGCTCAAGTGTGTATGCATGTGCAAACATTTGTCAACCTGTGTATACATTTGTGCAGGTTATCAATTTATTGCTTCTCAACTCCAAATACACTTTTTTTTGATCTGTTGGTGATACTTGAACTAGACCCTGTAAACATGTTTTCCTCTCTGGCACAAGGTTAGGTTAGTCAGTAGAGGGTGAGGGACAGACACTGCCAGGCAGAGTGGGGAAGGGGCTTCTCTTGCTGTTGTAGCGTGCTTTTTTTTTTCTCTCTCTCTTAAGGTATGGATGCCAGCGTGCTTACTCTCTGTGACTTTTCTTTAGTACCCTGGTAGGCAGTATCTTGCTTCCCCCAGGACCCCGGTGGGTGGATTCCTGTGGACCAGCTGGCACCCCAGAGAACTCTGCCACCCGGTGGGCTGTAGCCACAGCCTTTCCAGTGAAGAGTTCATTTCTGTGTTCTCTCCCTTAACCTTGTAGATAGTATCTGCTCCCTGCCTTTTCTATTCCTTAGAGTTCTCTTTTACCCCTTTTAATAGTCAACCACCTTTTAGAAATTAATAGTTTTTTATATTAAGTGTTCTTGTTTAAGTTACTTGTGCATTTTTTTTTTCTCCTGATTGGACCCTGTTACAACACTTAAGGTTTGCGTAATTTACTGTGTTAATTTTACATAAATGAAGAAATAGAATGAAATAAATCATAAGTGACGTGAACATACAGTTTAGATATCCCCCAGACTGGGGTATGGAACATGACCAGATCCCCAGAAACCTTCTTCTTCCAACTCATAGTCATTTCCTCCCCCCAGTGGTTTCTGCTATTTGACTGCTGTTGTCACAGATTAGTGCAATGGAATCATGAATGTCTCGTCTTGTGTCTGGCTTCTTTTTTCAACATAGCATTGGGAGGTTCATCTATTTTATTATGTCCATTTTCCTGTTGATGGACATGGGGGTTTCCAGTGTTTCGCTATTTTGAGTAAAGCTGCTGTTAATCCTTTTGGTGGACATGTTTTCATTTCTCTCAGGTATGTACATAGAAGAGGAATTGTTGGGTCAGGTAGCAGCTACTGCAAAACAGATTTTCAGAATGGCTGAAACATTGGCCCATTTGCTCCACATCCTTACCAACACTCAGTATTGTCAGGCTTTCAGAGTTGAGATATTCACAACTTTTAAGGAATAGGTAATTCAAATGCTGTTTAAACTCTTTATATTGTGGTAAGAGAAGAAAAACTTCAAAAGTGTTTTTATGAAGTGAGCATAATATTGATATCAAAACAAATAAATATGTTAGAAAAAAGAAAACTACAGACCAGTCTTACTTATGAATATCAATTTTATTCCTAAATAAAATATTCGTAAATAGAATCCAGCAGCACACTCTAAGAATCATAACCTTAATCAGGTAGTATGTTTTTTTAAAGGGTGGTTATCATGTTAAATTGCCCTGCATAACTATGTGGTGTTCCAGCTGCATTTGTTTAAGTCTTTTGTGTCTCTCTACATTTTAAAAGATGAGTTATTGACCAAATGCTTATTTATTAATCCACTGCCATTGCCACCCCCTTGCATCCAGCAGAAGCCAGCCTCAGAGCACTGACACGGCTGTCGGTTGTCCGTGGCCAGCCTAAGATTGTAGGGCTGGCAGAAGGGAGGCCTCCGCATCTTTTTTCCACAAGAAGCCACTTGTGGAAAGGGAGGAAGGGAGTTTCATTTAGGGGCATTTTAAAGAAAATTTTGTGTTGTAGCGGCCTCTTTCTACCAGAGCAGCAGAGTATATTTCAGTGACTTCTTCACATTCATGTGGAGTAGATAGAAGTGTGAGGGAAGTTTTAACCCAAGCATAAAGTTAGTTTCAAATAGTAATTAGTAAACCAACATTCCATTCCATTCCAAAGAAAGGTAATCTAGGACCTACATTGTAACAGTTTATATGAACTTTTTCTGTACTTAGTTTACTTGGGTTGGTTTGATATATTTAAGTTCCTCAAACACTTGTGGATCTCCCTAATGTGTATGGAAGGCTGACTAAAAGGAAAAAAAAAAAAACTGGATTCCGACCTCATATCTTATACCAATATAAGTGTAGACAGATAAAAAATTTACCAAGAAATTTTATGAAACCGTAAAATAACTAAAGGAAAACATGGAGATGTTTGAAAAAAGAAATTTGACTGGGAGAGGTCTTTCTAAGGATGACATAAAACCCAAAAGCTAAAAATAAACAGTATTAAAAGATAAATAAATTGGAAAAAGTATTTGCAATGTAAAGAGCTAATTTGTTTAATATATATAGAATATATAAGAAGGTGCCTATAAATAAAAAAGCAAAAGGCTACTAATAGTTCACAGGAAATGAAGTACAGATTTTACTTTGGAGACTTTCTTTTTTTTTTGGATGTGTGTGATTGGACAAGCTCATGGAGTATGAAAAGATTTCCAATTGTGATCCTTTGGGGATTGTTAATTATAGGAGCAGTAATTTTTTAATGTTTAAAAACCATAAAGTATTTCACAGTACAGAAAATCTTATTAAGCAAATATAGACTGAATGAATTAGAAGGTACTTTTATAACCACCACCTATGTCAAGAGATATTACTGAACCCACCATGTGCCCCATCCTAATCACAGCTTTCTTATGTTCCCCCAAAGTAAGTTCTAGCTTTTATGGTAATCGTTTTCTTTTCTTTATAGTTTTAGCACTCAAATGTGCATCCCTAAACACTGTGGTTTAGATTTGCCAGATTTTGTTAGATATGTTGTTTTAAGTGTTTTTAAATCTAGTTTTCTTCTCCCTCATCTCTTCTTTTTCCCCCTTTATTTGTTGAAGAAATGGTGTTATATGCACTGTAGTGCTTCCCACAGTTAGGAGTTTGCTGATTACATTCCTGTGTCACAGTTTATCATGTTCTTCTGTTCCCTTCATATCCTGTGAATTGATAGGCTAAATCAGATTCAGGATCCGTTTATTTTTTATTTCTTATTTCGCAGGATAACTTTATGGGTAGTGGCGTGTTTTTTTATCAGGAGGCATATAATGTCTGGATATCTCATATTTTGATGTTAGTAGCTATCGTTGCTCAATGTCTGGATCCATTAATGCATTAGGAGGTGGAATTAGCATTAAGCTAAAACCATTCTTACTCACTTATTAGCTGAAATTTTTCTATAAGGAGAAATTTCTCTTCATCTTCTATTTGGTTACCCAGTGGTACAATTCATGTAAGAAAGAAAGGACAGATGCTGGATTCTTTCCCTTTATTTACCGGTTTTCAAAATTGAGCGGTTTCCTGTTATCCTCTAGAGGTGACCACTTAAGTTTTCTTACTATTATGAACTCTTGGATTTACCCATTTTGTGTGTTTCAGTCCATTATGGTTATATTTATTGACTCAAATTGGCTCATCTTTGGTAGTGGGAACATCTTTCAAGTTGACTCCTTAGACATATTTGACATAACTCTAGTAGTTTTTGATAGCTTCCTTGACATCTAGAAATGACGAGGTGTTCCAGGTTTATCTTGTACATTTCCAGCTCCAGACCTGGAATCAGTCGTTTATTCAAGGAACCTGGTTTCTTTTAACAGGAAATGGTATTTCAGGAATACCGTTTGGGTACTAGGGATGCTCATTGCTACTGGGTTGTTTATTGTTTCTAAGCTTTTTTTTGTGAATGGGGCTAGGAAATACAAAGGGGTGTGTGTGTATGTATATATATTCTTTCTGTAAAAGATAAAGTACCTTCTGAATTAAAGAAATACTTCCAAATATAATCCTACCTCTTCTTTCAGCTGCATCCTTTTTCTTCCATATCTGAATCCTGATTTTTAAGGACACAGTGATGATAGAATTAAAACATCACATAATTATTCATTTGCATTATTCCACATCTGTGACCACAATAGCTGTAGTTAACAAAACTAAGTATCACCACAGTATGATTACTGGGAAGTTGATTTTTTTTTTTGCATGTTTTCCCATTTTTTGCGATTGTACTGTGTCCACATTGTCAGAACATATACCCATTATCTATTCTAGCCTCTCCTTTATAACCCTTGTTGAAACTCAGTTCTACAAATAAGTATCTATTTACTGCTCACTGTCAGTTCTTATAGTGGCTTTTCTTTAGTCATTTTAGATACCTGAGGCTTGTTCTCTAGTAGATTCTTATTCCCTTTTCCCTTTTCCATGTTGATAACACTTTGAAGTCTTTAGATTTGAAATTTAACTGAGTGTAGACTCTTTGGTTCAGGTTTTCTTTCCTTGAGTCTTAAATATGTTACTTCCTTTTTTTTTCTGACATAAAATGTTGCTGTCAAAGTGATGACAATATGATTTTACTTTCCTTACAAACTATCTTTTTTTGGCCTGCATGCACAAAGAATATTTTCTTTTACTATTAAGTTCAGTGATTTTACTAGACTAGGCTGTGTCTCAGTGTTGGTCATTCTGGGTTGATTAGTATGTGGTGTGATCTTTCACTTTGGGGTTTCACTTTTTTTTAAGTTCAGGAAAGTCTTCTTGAATTAAAGCATTTAAACTGTCTTAATAAGGAAGACAGTTCCTTCTTACAATAAGGAAATCATCAAATAGGAGATTACTCTGATGATTTGATAAAGCTAGATAAAATTTAGAAGGCATTCATTTTAGTATTTGGAAGTACTGTGTGTCTTAGTTATTTCTTTTACTCAATCTACTGTAGCTTTAAAAGTCACCTTTTTTGGTGTTTTGAGTCTGGGCTGTCATGGTTACAACTGAAATTCCATTCAGGAAAGTTTTATGATGATTACAAACATTAAGAGAATTAGTTGATATGAAGAAATAACGGACACATTCATTTTGAAGATTCTTTTGTTAACTTAGAGAAGATTTAGACAATGAAGATGCATCAGTATTCTGTAGGAAAAAGTTAAATTTAAAAATCCCCAATAAATTAATAAAGAGCATTTGCATAAATGGAGTTTGTGTATGTGGAGTGATACGGGTGGATATTTGCTTAAAAAATTTCCAATCTAATGTAGTATGTATGTATTTAGAATATCTAGGCTCAAAACCAAACTACTTATGTAAATTGTCGGATCTTAACAGACATCTTTCAGCTGAATAGCCATTTCAAATGTTGCTGGCTACCTTACAACTCTTATCACCCTCTTTACTGTATCTCTAATACAGTTTTAGGGAACTATAGGATCCTAAAAACTATTTGTTTTAAATCTTTTTCAATTAATAGATTAATCTGAGAGTTTGAAATCACACACACCACACACACACACAGTCTGGTTCATGCTTTCTTTTCTTCAGTCTTAAGTGTGTTACTTCCTTTTTTTCTGGGCCACTGAGTTCATACCCTTGCCCAAGAACTTGGCCCTTACTCTACAGCTTGCTAGCCTTGCTGGCCACCATTCCTCACCCACCCTTCCTTCACTCAGTGAAGTAAGTTATGTCTAAGGGCACTTAAAGCCCAGAGAGAAGTGACTTGATCAAGATAACCCAAAACTGGCCTCACACCTACACTCGAATCTAGGTCTTTCATTATAGTCCTGTGCTCTTTTCGCGGTAAAACACTGCTCTCCATGAATGCTATGCTAAGCTTGTCTGTTAGTAAGTAAAGTAAATAGGAATTCATCTCCAAAAGGATAGTTGGTGAGAAGGGAAACATACAAATGCTGGATATCATCAGCTTTGCCTTTTCTGTGAACCCAAATGACTATAAACAGCCGTAATTTCTCCTGGTCACTCCTTCATTATGGTGACTTTTGTAATTGTGGGTCATGTTGGTGAGGCTTTGGAGCCAGGGAATCCTCAGTGCAGATTTCTGTTGTTCGGCCACTTAGTAGGTATATGACCTTGGACAGGTTTCTTAACTTTGCTGAGCCTTAATTTCGTCATCTGTAAAATGGGGATGATAATGTAATCTTCATGGAGTTGTGAGGATGGATGGAAGCCTATGTGTAAAGCATCTACTATCTTGCCATAAATACTCTTTCCCTTTCCTCTCATGTTAACTGTCTTGTGTTTTCAGTATCTACTGTGTTCTTATCCCATCAACATTGACCTTCGTAAACTCCTCATTGCATTTGTATAGAGTGTGCATTCTAATTGGATGTACCTTTCCCCCTCAGCTTCATAGAGCAATTCTTTTGTTGTTGTTGCTAAATAGCATTTTTAGTCATAGATGATATTAGACCACTGGAACTTTAAATATTTTCTTGAAAGTAATTGCATGGATCATTTTATTTATTGCTTCCTCTCCTAAGTTAAGAGATAATCAAAAGGATTGAGCACTTATAAATTAGAATTAACAGATGTCCTTTATTTAAGTTTTGGAGTAAGTAGGAATTTGAATAGCATCTTTGTTGCACAGAAGCTTTCCTTAGTGAAAAGGTTTTCAACACTTCTAGGATTATAATCTTGAATGTTGCTTCGTTTTGTATTATAGTGAAAATGCCTCGTGTAAAAGCAGCTCAAGCTGGAAGACAGGGCCCTGCAAAGAGACATCTTGCAGAACATTTTGCAGCCGGGGAGATAATCACTGACATGAACAAAAAGGAATGGAAACTAGGATCACCCATTGGCCAAGGTGGCTTTGGTTGTATATATCTTGGTAAGTGTATGACTACTTCTAATTGTCAGTCCGAAGATGTATATGCTTTGTTATCAAAATATTGATAGTTTCTTAATTGCATACTTTTACAGAATGCTTCTAATAATCTACGGTCAACATAATATTGTATAATTAGGCAAAAATGCATCTGTGACCTGGGAGTGGAGAAGACAGTTGATTTAATCACAGTAGAAACAGAGGATAAAATATCTGTAATATTGTCATTAGTGAGCATATGACTTTAGATTTTTAAGATATTCTATATAATATTAATCTCCTTTGAGACCCAAAGAAAGCCATACCTTTCTTTCCCCACCTCCACCCAATTAGGATGTATTCCCTTTGTTTTGGTTTAATTCGGAGATTTTCAGATCTTTAATAGGTATGGATTTACCTTTTCTTTTTATACAACCCTAATAGTCATCATAGTGGAATTTAGGAGAATGATCTAGAAGTTGCATATTAGGCCTGAAATGTGCTATTTAATTAGCATACTTACCCTGAAATCTGAGGGGACCCATCGTGGAACCCTGGGATTCTGTAAGTTAACTAATTGGTTGATTTAAAAAATATTTTACGTGATTACTTCTAAAGCTGTCTGCTTCACCAGGAATATTAGTAGTGATACAGTGCATTTCATGATTGCTTTTGATATTTCTTTCTTACTTTTCCGTTATATATTCTTACTCCACCTCTAATCTTGATTTAATTATTTGATTTCTGCCATGCGGTTTATAAAATTTTATTTTTAGCAGTGAACGCTTTTTTATTTTCAAGCAACATCTTAACTTAGAATACTAATATTAATACTAGATTAGCGTCATGTGAAAACTTATTAGAACTGTACATTTTCGGGTCCCACCCCAGACCTACAAATCCCCACCTGTAGGAAATGTGATTGAACAAGCCCTCCAGGGGATTCAAATGCCTGGGAAAGTTTGAGAACTGCTGACATAGATGAAAGAGCAGCAGCTCTTACTCAAGAGGGGTCTGACTCAACCGGGACCGATGGGCTATAGTTGGCTAGCTGCAGTCTCTAGAGGTATGTTCATGAAACATAGTTTAAAAACCAGCGCTTTACTGTATTTTATAATCTCTCTAGGTTAGTGGCACCTGTCTTTGGGGAAATAGTTGTTGATTCTTTAGTTTTGTTTGGAACCAAACCCATTCCAGTGAACTAGGCTATCTGACTTAAGCCGAAAGCCCTCATAAATCATGAAAAGTTAGGGCTATATTAGCCAGGTATATATATTTTTGACCTTGTGATTTAGAGATGGCAGATTATATAAGCTGTCCCTACCACAGGATGTGTGGACTTAGGACATCCTATATTAGGGATGGGAACTTGTCTTAAAGCAAGTAAATTCTTCATTTTGTATTAGTTAGTTTGCTTTTGTAACCTTTGGCAAATTTGCAGCTTGCTTTGCATGTGTGCTAGCTGTTTTATTTGTGTTTGTATTTATCATCGGAAAGTGCCACCTAATAATATTTTTTAAATCTAATGGTTTGACAAATTTCTGGGACAAAACTTTGCTTTTTAAAAACTGGATCGATCAACCTGGAGAAGGGATTTGCTTCAATACTGCTGCCTCCACTTTATCTCTCTGTGCCCACTGACACCAAAACAGCCATATTCAAGATCATCAGCAATTTCTAATGATAATTTTCTGCTAAAAGGTTGCTTCTGAATTTTGTTTAGATATTTTCTGCAGCATTTGATACTGTTTATCTTTCTTTCACATAAAAATTGCTTCCATTGTCTTTCATGATAACATACTTTCACCTCTGTTTTTCTCCTACCTCTCTGGATATGCTAAGTCATCTTTGTAAGTACTTCTGTGTTCTCCAGCTTTCCTTCCTTCGCTCACTTTTCCTTCTGTTTAGTCTCTCTGAGTGATCTCATGGAGTCTCTTGGCTTCTGTTACTGTCTCTTTACTGCTGATTTCCAGATCTTTTATCTGTAGCCAAGGACGTGATCCCCTGAGTCCAAGCCCATAGCCAGTGAGTGGCCTATAAGGAATCTCTATTTGGATGACCCACAGGCATGTCTAAAATTTATATCATCCTCTTTCATCTCGTGATTCTCTTATGATCAGGAGAGGAGTATCTGAATGAATGACACCCCTCAAGCCAGACTGGGAAGGCATTCTCAAGTATTGCTTCACTCATGTTCCCAGTACTTCATCTGGTCCTGTTGCTTTAACTGTCTGACTTCTCAGATCCATTGATTTCTCTCTCTCTTTGCTGATACTGCCTTAGTGCAGGTCATTTTCATGTCTTGTCTGGATTCTCACTATGGCTGTGAATCTTCTCTGCTCAGCTTTGCCCCCTTGCATCCTATTATTCACGCTGTGGCTTGAGTGATCTAGTCTATTTAAACTTCTTTAATGGCTCCCCAGTGCCCTTAGGATAAAGTATCAAACTTTGAGAATGGCATACCAGACCCTTCACGTAGTTTGGTCCCTATGTAACTTTTCTCTTCATCCCTTTTATTTCCTCAAAATCTGTTCTTTGACTATCATGCTGCCCTTTGCCTCTTGATCTTTGTGTGTGATTCTTCTTTTGCTTCATTTTTCCAAAGCTGAGCTTAGGGCAGGTGCTATCTGTGTATAATGCCCCTCTGTTAACCCTTTCATAGTACTTTCCATGCTGCCCTGAAATTACTTTTCTTTCTTCCAGAATAAACATGTCCTCCTTGGCAGTGAGACAGTTCTTCTTATTGTTTTCCTAGTGCCTGGCGTATTTTGCAGTATGTGTTGTTTGAATGAATTATTGAACTTCCCTTTTCCCCCTTTCCTCATTCGAATTTTGCAGTATTATTGGGATGCTATCCTTATTTTAATATTTTGTGCACTAAATGCTGATTTTAAAAAATTTAACCTTACTTTATTATTAATTCAGTATCTAAGTGATGTGTTCCTTGGGGCTGTTTCTTAAGGAGCTCAGACTTATTCATTTGCCCATTTAGCCATTTTTATGACTTGGTGTTCCTTCTGTAGTCTAAAGTATTTTAGCTTCAGCCTTTTCACAGTACTGCTGCTTCCCAGCTGATTGGTGGTTTCTTGGTTTCCTTTGCCTGTCCCTCTTCATCTCTTCAGCTTCTAATGTGAGAATGCCTTAGGGCTCAGTCCTAGGATTTCTTCTTTTCTCTGTCTGCACTCATTCCCTAGGGGCTCTTCCATTTTCATGGCTTTAAATGAATAGCATTTCTATCTTGATGACTCTCATATTTCTTTCTCCAACTTGGACCACTTTTCTGAACTCAAGACTTGTATGTCAGCTGCCTATTTAACACCTGAACTTGGATGTTTAATAAGCATCTCAAACTTAAGACACCCCAAAGCACCAGCTCCTCCTGCAATTTTCTCTGTCTTAGTGAGTAGCAACTTTTTCTTTCCAGTTGCTCAGGCCAAAAACTTGGAGTCTTCCTTATCTCTTTTTTCCCCTCTTATCCTCTATAACTAATTCATGAGCAAATCTTGTTGGCTCTTCTTTAAAAATACATCCACAATCTGACCACTTATCACTGCCTTGTCTGCTACCACTCTGGTTCAAGCCACCACCATTTCTCACCCCGAGTATTGTAGTAGCCTAACTGATCTCCCAGCTTCTGCCCTTGCCCTCCACCCTCCATTCTCCACAAAGCCGCCCGGAGAATTCTTTAGAAAATCAAAGTCTGAGCTTACCATTCCTCTCTCAAAACCTTCCAGTCATCTCATGCATAGCAACAGCTTTAGGTCACCTATCAAGTTCATTGTATTTGTTCTCTGCTGCTTTTCTGATCTGACCCCTGTTACTTTCCACCTCACTTACTCTTCTCCAGCTACATCAGGGCCTTTGTGCTGGTCTGCCTGGGGTGTTCTCCCAGGTATTTACGTGGCTTATTCCCTCACAGTCTTCAGACCACTGCTTCAATGACACCGTCAGTGAGGTTTCTCTTACTAACTTGCAACACTCTCTACCTTCCTTTCCTGCTTAATTTTTCCTCTCTAGCACTTACTCCCATCAAACATACTTTATATTTTAATTGTTGTCTGTGTCCTACCACTGAAATGTTAGTTTCATAAGAGTAGAGATTGTTTTTTCCTGTTCACTGCTAAATCCATTTCCTAGAAACTGGCATGTAGTAGGTATCTGGTAAAAAATATGTGTTTAATGAATATGGGAACCTTATATTCCTAACTCAGCATTTCAGGGCAACTGTGCATCTTTATTTGCATGAAGTAAAATGATACCACATTAAAATTATTCTGGATGGCAGTTCAAAGTTCTCGTGCCAGTATCCTGAACTGTTGATCTTGATGAATTCTTTTCTCCCAAACGAATGTTTTTTAGAGCTTTAGCTCCCTCTTTTCTTTCCTTCCTAATGCTCCTTCTTAAAAGGATTCCCTAGTTTGTTAAATTTAAGAATTGTATCAGTTATCATCCTTTTGGGAATTCACAGCATACATCAGCATATCAAAGGCCATGAGTACTTTTGAATTAAAGAAATCTTTAACTCAGTTTTTCATACTTAATTGATGATCATGTTGAAGATAGCAATTGTAAGATGCCGTCCAATTTCAGACATGTTAAATCGTGAAAAAAAGTTTTAAAATTGATGAAATATACAGTAATGATATCCTGAGACACATATTTGGGAACTGAAATTTATTCTATTAAGAGGTTATAGATACACAGATCTAAATATTAATAAAGGGTTAGTAACAGGCTATTTATAATAATGCTACTTCGTGTTCTGATATTACATATGTCACTTTTTCAAACAGCTGATACGAAGTCTTCAAAATCGGTGGGCAGCGATGCACCCTGTGTTGTAAAAGTGGTAAGGAAATATTTCAGCTGATTGTTTTCTTTTCTGTTGATTTCGTTGTAGTATTTATTTTGTAAAACATTCTTTTTGATAACTAGAATTAATTAAACCATAAGGTACTACATTTTTAGTAATGTTTCATAAATATTAAATGAGACACAAAAGTAGCTTTATAGTTTTAAATAATTTGAGTTCAAAAATTCTCTCCCCTCTCGAGTTAGAGTGGCACTAGTATCTGTGGAAAAAATGAATGAAAGCCTGGAGGTTTGCAGATGTGGAATAAAAATATTCAGCTCATTCTTTTTATTTCAGCTATATTTACAACAGATGAGATGCTTTTTATATTTATATCCTGCAAGACTGTACTACTTTAATGAAATTTTATTGTATTTCATCTTGCATTTGCTTCTGAACTTACCTTTGGTCAGTTTTTTCTTTTTATTTCCAATTATCTTTCCTCCCCTTTCATTTTAGTAAATGAAATTATTTATTTGTGGTCACTTTGAAACTTCTTTTTGCTATACTGACGTTGAAATTAGTTTGTAACGAGTGAAGGTAGACAGTATCCTGTCTAACGTAGGCATACTCTGAATAGCCAGGTCAATTTATATATTGGTGCACTAAACGGCATTTTAACTACTATTTTTTTGTTAGTATGCAAGGTAGTATGCATCTTTTTGCTTGCCAACATTTGTAAGTCCCCTCTTTCAAAGTTCTTTAATACATGTGACGAATATGTTTTTGTTAAATAGAAGAGGTAACAGGGTCTGTTATTTGGGCAAATTACCACATAAGTCCCCTCACCCTGCTTTATTTTCCTAAAGGCTACAGATTTTCGAATTAGAATCACCCCAAGGTCTTTTGGTTTGATTTGTTATATTTTACTCTCTTTTTAAAAAAGAATATATTTGATCTCTTATGAGTTAATAACTCTTTTGGGCCTGAATTGTTTTAGTGATTGTTTTCACCAACTTTTTATTCAGGCATAGTTTTTACAAGGAAATAAATAAACACAATTTGAATACTTTTGACAAATGCATATACCTATGTACCCCAACCCCTATTAAAATATAGAGCATTTCCATCATCCCCAAAATATTACTTTTGTCTTTTTCTGGTCAAACCCCTAATTTCCCACACCCTTGGAGGAAACCGTTTGTCTGAGGTTTTTTATGGTTTTTTTGTGTTTTTTTTGCTGTGGATTAGTTACTCCTGTTCTAGAATGTCATATAAATGGTATTTATACAGTACATTACTGTTTTGTCTCTGATTACTACATGCAACATAGTGTTTTGAAGGCTCATTTATATTGTTGGCGCTTCAGTTGCTTGGTCTGTCCTACTGCTCAGGAATACTATATCATATCCATACTAGGGTTTGTTTTCCGTCTCCTGTTGATAGACATGTGGATTGTTTCCAGTTTTTGGCTGTTATGAATAGAGCTTCTATAAACATTCTTGTACAAGTATTTTTGTTTTTCTTGGATCAATACCTTATAAATTTATAAGAAGTACCAGACAGATTTCCAAAGTGGTTTTTACCATTTTACATAGCCACCAGTAACGTATGAGAGTTCTGGCTACTCCGTGTCCCCCTTCAGCACTTGGAGCTGTCGGGTGTGTTTGTTTTAGCCATGATATCAGGAGTACAGTAGTGTCTCATAGTTTTAGTGTATATTTACTTAATGACTGATTTTGAGCACTTTTTCATCGTGCTTATTGGCCATTCGTATATTTTCCTTTGTGGAGTACCTCTTCAGTCTTTTGTGGTCAACCCCCCCCCCCCTTTTTTTTTAATAACTAGGTTGTTTTGCTTTTTATAATTTGGTAGTAAGAGAGTTGTTCTGGATACAAGTTCTTTCTTAGATATATATGTTGTAAATCTTTTCTCCCAGTTTGTAGTTTGCCTGTTTACTTTCTGAATACTTTTTCTGCATCTACTGAGGTGGATCATAGGATGTCCTTCCTTTATTCTGTTAATGTGGCAGTTATATTGATTGATATCTGAGCGGTGAACTAACTTTGTATTCTTAACATACACTCCACTTAGTTATGATGTATTATGCTTTTTACATAATGCTGGAATTGATTTGCTAATATTTTGTTAAGGATTTTTATGTTTTGTTCATGAGGGATATTTGTCTTTAGTTTTTTTCTAATATTCTGAAGATTAAAACATTTCTTATCTCATTGTTTGGTGTTGGTGTCAGGGTTGTTGGTGCACTGGGTTTGGTCTCCCCTTCTGGCCACACAGCATCCTAAGTGTCCTGTCATGGGGCTCACTTTGCTTGTTTCCTGTCTTTAGAAGTCACAGTCCTATACTGCCTATTTTGTCTAATGTATGAGAATAGTAATTTCCTATATTTTGTCCAATTTTTGTATTTGTTTACAGTAGGAGGGCTAATTGGATGCCGGCTATTCCACATGCCTGTAGGTAGAAGTAATGCTGGTAACTTTAGTAGGGGGGTTTATTGGTTTTTTTCCCCTGCTATTTCACTTTTCTTCATGCCTTTTCATGAAGTAGTGACTAACATTCCTTTTGAAATACTTAGTTTGCTGCTATATCAGAGGAACAAAAGTTCTTACTATTAAATTGGGTCATTTGCATGGAATATTATCTGCATTTGTCTTTGATATGACAGATTAAAATATTAAAATCTATGGGTAAGATTAGTTTCTTTTTTAGGATCTTTAAATAGTGTCCATTGTGAGGAGAAAGCTAGTCCCCTTATGACTTCTCACCCTCATGAGGTTCAGAAAACGCAGTTCCCTCTGACCACGCGGCAGCTGCTTCCCCTGCACAGTCGTTTCTGTGTCGCGGAAGGAAAGTGTGCCCAAGCCGTGTCTCATAGGTGGGGCTGCTGTGTCACCATGTCTTTTTTCTTCTGTATAACCTGAGCTTCTTTAAATTGTGTTCTATTTTAGAATGACAATATTCTTCTTCATTATGAGTAATCCTAAGTGTTTTATTTGTTATTCAATATATGTAGCTTTACTTCTACAATCTTTTTCACTTACAGAGTTATGAAAGAGAATGGGTAGAAACAAGTATTTCCTAACCGCTTAAGGTAGCAAATTACTTTACATTTCTAAGTTTAAAGCCATTTGTTACCAACCCTAGTTCAGTACTCTGTGTCTCCTGTCTCCTAATTTAGTTCTGTTTCCATTAGCCTATATTACTCCTTCTCTTTGTAATTAGGACAATGATAAATATTCAGTTGATTTCTCTTTTGCATTTAATATTTCAGTAACATTTTCAAAGTTGTGGTTTCTCTGTGATCCTGGAAGAATGCCATAAACAAAACAATGTTGACTTTTTCTTTCCTCTCTAAGGGACCGTTTAGTGACTGCTGTTTGCTTGTTTCTTCCCTAATACCTGTCTTTTCTGAACTCCTTTAAACCTCTGTAGCACTCATTCTATTTCCATTTATTTTACAATTTCACTTGCTAATATCCTTTCAGGCCACTACTTGTTTTAGGTTATGTGTTTATTTTATCTCCCTAACTGGATTTTAAGTTTTTGATGATAAGGACCTTGTTTTAAATTTTGTTTTCTTTATGCCACCCTTAAATGCCTTGAAAACTTTTTAGGCATAATTGCTTACCGCCTTGAAACTTACTGATGCCACCTGCTTCTGCCTCTTGTCTATGCCTTTTAGTGCAGGCCTGTATGCATGATTTACCTTCACTTCTGATAGGTGTTGCCATAGCTCTGTCCATTACTATTCTGCAGTTCTTATATTCTCAGAGCTTTGTAGTATTAAAAGTCAAAATGGTTCACCAAATATATAAAATGATTATGACTTCTTTCCAGTATTAAAATCAGAACTATTTACAAACACTTGCCATTTTAACCTCAGAAGCTATTAAATATCATGTTTTCAAAGAACATATACTACTCTTTGGGGAAATTTCATAATTAATTACCAAAAGAAGCAAGATACAAAATTATTTATGGTATAGAGGTAATTTTATAAAATAGCTATATATGGAGAAAATATATCAAAATATTTTCAGATTTTCTAAAGTGAGCACATATTTTATCTTTAGAGAAAGAAAAAAACTCAGCAAATGTTATTTAAGAAATAATCAAAGGCAAATTGATTTTTAATGTGAAATTAGACTTAATAGTGTAATAGCACATCAAATCAAACAGTGGTTCTCAGCTCTGGTTCTACAGGATAATTAGAATCTCTGGGTACAGGGCCTGGTTATTGGTATTTTTAGTAAAGTCTCCTCAAGGGATTCTTTTGAGCATCAAGGTTGAGACCCACTGGTAGAGTCTGTCGCACAGAGCACCTTAATTATTTCCAGTGGACTCCTGTGCGCACGCTCCTGTTTACCTTTGTGTGGGGATCCTTTTACTCAGTAGTGGCACCAGGTACCCTGTGCTTCTGGTAGGGCTTCCATGTTAATGTGGAAGACTTGTTAGAACATTTGGTTGCTTCTAATACGGATCTCTGCTCTGTGAAAGAGCTGCAAATATTAACCCACACATTTCTTACATTTGGTCTTGAAATGAAGTTAAGACTAACATATTTAAGATAGGTGTTTCGGTACATACTAAGTACATTTTCTCTCCTCCCAAATGACTGTGTCTGGTTTTGTTTAGGGCCTTAATCCTTACTGATTTATGGGAGCAGCCTTGGAGTCGTGGTGCTGGGTCACAAGAGATGGCAAACTTGTATTCTCTGCCTCTGGATAACTGGGAGACACTATCTGTATTTTAGTTCAGGAAAGTAAATGTGCAGAGAGAAATGGTAAATTGATCATTAAAATACTGGATAATGCAAGGAGAAAAATTTCCTTTTGTGATTTCTGGTTAATGGATCGTATAATGAATTAGTTCTCTCAGTCCCCCTCTGCGGTCACGCCAGTGAGCTAGTAGCAGAACTGGAGGTGGAGGCCAGGCTTCTGGATCTTATGTTCTAACAGTTCTGTATATCATAGTCCTTTCCCAGCATGTACTGATAGAAATCTGCGTTCCGAAGTTCTCTGGAAAAAAGTTTGCAGACTGATGTTTAATTTCCCTCGTTGATGTTATGAGAAGTGACCTGAATTTTCAGTTCATATCTCATAATTCTTTGGTAGGAAGGAGAAACTTTATACAGCTTCATTTTTAAATGGCAGCCAGTTGCTTTTAGATGGTGCCATTGAAATATATCACATTTTAATCTTTTTTCTGTTGTCATCTTCATTTTGACACTTAGAAGTCTTAAAGAAACGTTTAGTGATATTCTAGTTAAAATGTCAGTCCCAATTTCTTTTCTAAATCTTGGCTATTACAGAGTTGGCAAAGTATTTTAGATTTGAAATATGTTAATAAAATTTTAGTTATGAGTTAAGGTATTTTCTTTAACAGAAATAGCTAGCTTTGGCTCGAGTGCAATGCCAAGGAAGTAGCTCCTTTATTTTGTTATAATGGAATCTTATTGGATTAGAGAAAGTATGAAATGAGCTCAAAGAGCCTTCATTGTAGTGGGGCTTTCAATATAATAGCCTGATTTATATAGGTTGATTCTCATTACTATATGTTTAATAAATTATTGCCAGAAGGAAAGCTTGAGAATTAAAGTTGATATGACATAGATTGAAACTGAATAAATCAGACTTTTATACTGATGGTAATAAGCCAGGATTAGTCTTAGGAAAACCCCTTTCAAACCTGAATTGTGTTAATGAGCTACTCTAAAAGTTAGCCTTTGGAGAGTAACTTTACCAAAATTCCTTTCCTGAATTTCTATTTCTTTTTTCATTCTTACACTGAGTTTGTTACTCCTGCTGAAGGCCTGTTCTCAGCCATGGGCTCTAAACATTCACAAGTGTCTGTCTAGCTCCCACTGCTGCAAGGAAAGGAACCACAGGTTATGGTGAAACTCAAGGTAATGAGTCCACAAATTAGAGATTTGGCATACCTTAGTACATTGGTTAGTTTTTTACTTCTTAAGGGGTAATGACATGCCAAATCCTTGTATACCATTCTCTTCCAAGGCTGGGCTGTAAAGTATACTTACTTGTAACAATCAAGGCTGACTTATTTTCAGGTTCTGATCCCAGTGTTACATATGTTGCTCTCTTGCTGTCCAATATTCTTAACTGGCTGCGGCCTGACTCTTTGCATATTGCCTAATCAATCTTCCTATAAGTACTTTAACTAGGGATTCCTATTTTTCTGAACTATAAGAAATCTGAGATATTGGAACTGTGCATTTAGAGTAGTTCTGTTTAAACCTTAAGGAGCAAAATTAACTTCTATGAGAGTGAGAGTATCTTGAATAAAAAAAGGTGAACATATTTTATGTATTTGCAAAAGGCATCTCCAGTAGCAGAAACCTACATATTTTCACAAATTTTCTCTCAGTTAAGGTAGTAGACCTCTTTTATCACTTCTAATGCTCCACTGACCCTGGAACTCCAGTTACACAGATATTCTGTCCAAAATAACTTTCTTCCCGTACTTCCTAAAAGGAAAGCAGCCCCAAAATTAGTTTAGAAATGTTAGCTTCCTTACTTGAAGTTTTTGCTACTTTTCAAAATTTTTCTCAGATTCTCAATAAACAAGATAATATCAACATAAAATATCAAACAAATATTAATCAATTTTAGACAAAGTTTACTGTATAAAAAGTCCACAAAATTAGAAGATCTTTCTCGCCACTCCAGATTTATTTCACAAGGCGGAACTCCCGGCAGGCTGATGTTTCTCATTTGTCACATAGCTTTTTGTGAATATAAGACTCTTTGCAAATAATTTTAACTGTTAATATCCTTTAAGGATATGAAACAAGTGTAGTTTAGTAAAGTTGATGGAAAACAGTTCTTATCGAGCCTTATTTTCCTCTTGACTTTAAATTATCATGTGGGAAGTAAATGGTAGGGCTCCTTAGTTTGAAAATCATGAGAATCAGTGTCAGGAAAGGATACAGTTACATGGACAGTGCTCGTTTGCTCTGGGAGTTCCAGAACACTCTTCTTTGTGATAAGGTTGGTTTTCTGCCAGTTTTGATAATAGATAAAATTGTAACGAGAAACAGGAAAGGAATGGTATTTTGCCACTAATTGAATAAATCAGGTATTGAAATTTTATTATTCATTAAATCTCAGAAATATCTTGTAGCCCTTTGGTGAAACAGTTAACATGGTTGCTGATCTTTACTTAAGAGAAAGCTTAATAATGATGAAGATAAGGTTAACAATTTTTCTTAAACTTCTGCAAAGACTGAGCTGTATATCTGATTTTGTATAGTTTATCACATGTAGAAATGGAACTTGAGAGAAATACAAGACTTACGGACTCTTCTGAGACTATCTGAAACATTTTTGAAGAGTTTTACTTAATCTTAAACATATCTTATAAACTGAAGTATCAAAATCGTATTGTTTGGAAAGAAAATTGATTTATTAATCTGTTTTGAAGGTTCATTGAAAATTACTCAGTAATTTTAACTACTGTGCTTGTGCTAATGAACTCTTCTGTTTTAAGGAACCCAGTGACAATGGACCTCTTTTTACTGAATTAAAGTTCTACCAGCGAGCTGCCAAACCAGAGCAAAGTAAGAAATACAGTACACATATGTTTGCGCTTTTAAAATGACCACTGGTTTTGTTTTGTTTTGTTTTGTTTAAGCCAAGACTAGAACATTGGATCTTATATTATGATGTTTTGTTATTTTTTACTTCATAGATAAATTCTATTTAAATGAGATTTGTATGAAAGAATTTTGATCCCTTAATTTGATCCCTTAACAGGTTTGTTATGATAAGATTTCACTTATATTGATAATATAGAGTTAATAAATAATATATGATTTAGGAAATATTGTTAAAAGTTGAGAATTAACCCTAATCCGTGAGTATGGCTCAAGGATCTCCAAGTCTTTTTTTGAGTGTTTTTCTAAATTCTGGAGACCATAACTGGCAGAGATTCCATCACATATGAACTAGAAGACTATCAAGGGAGAGAGCAGGACCTCTTCTAGCTACCCTTGTCCTCCTGTCCTCCAATCCCCTTCTCACCTTTCGTCCCCTCTAAAAATCCGCGGAATCTCCTTGTAGGATGGTATCAGGCTTGGGAATCTCTCGAGGGGCTTCTGTCTCTCCTGGAGCTTGATTTCCTGGTTGAGAACTTTTAGAATGAGGTAAAAAAACTTTTAGATAGGTGTAAAAAGTAAGTCTTTCTGTGGAAACAAGTAAACATTTACATAATTGGAGATATTAATTGTAATTGCGTGTGGTTTGACTTTTTAAAAAATGTTTTTTGCAGATTTTTCATTTTAAAGACAATGTTTAGGACAGGATAACACAATTTTGTGGGTTAATAAAAATGATTTGATTGTAAAATACTGTTCATTTGTTGGGTACAATGTATTGTTCACTTTCTTTTTTTATGAATAAAGGTGAAATCTTATTGCATGTATATGTTAGGCATTCTGTTATTGATTTTTCTGAGAAAAATTGCTGATAAAAAAATTGAAATCACCAGCATGTGTTTTAATTTGTAGTTCAGAAATGGATTCGTACCCATCAACTGAAGTACCTGGGTGTCCCTAAGTACTGGGGGTCTGGTCTACATGACAAAAATGGAAAAAGGTAAAAATATGCATGTTTTATTTTTCTCCTCCCTTTTTGAGCATTCGCAGTTCAGTTTGTTTAGTCAACAATTATGTACTGAGCACCTACCTACAGTACTGCTTGGCCTTCACCTGGGCTGTGTGGAATGTATTCAACAGAGATGAACAAGGTGTTCTGTCTCGTCTGGGGGACTTGTACCGAGTGGAAGCAGCTGCCTGGAACCCAGCTGACAAGTAGGAACAAAGCCAACTTGCCTGCATTATTTTTTTCCCTTAAAAATGAATAAGCAAACACACAGAAAATTCCATGTTATTTATGTAAAAGGGAGCCCACAGGCTTCAATTTGGCATTTCCTGTTAGATACATAATCTGCCCACCTTTGTGAGGTTTCAGTCTAGCTGAAGAGAAAAAACAAGGCTGTATGAAACAACCAGACGCCAGTTAAGTGCCAAATTGTGTGGTGCTGACTCTTATATGTCTTACGAGTTCAGAACGGAGAGAATATTGCTGGCAGAGTGGAGTTGGAGAAAACCTCCAATGCTTTTGATGCATAATTGACACTTTAAAAATATTTAAATGAATGAATGGAGCATCATTCAGCAATGCTGGTAGCTGAGATTTGAAGAGTAGATTTAGTTGGAACTGGGGTATATTGGTTAGGATGCTTTCAGCTGCAGGTAAAGATAAAACTGACTCAGCTCTCTTAAGTAATTGTCAAGTGCCCAGCTTCCTTTGTCTTGCCCTTTTGCCCTCTTGGCTTTGTTCTCTATTAATTCCCCATTGTATGGTCTCCAGGTGGCTGCCCATTTCTAGGCTTCGCCTGCAGACACAGTGCCCAGCAGCAGAAAATGGGATTGCTTCTTGCGAGTTTCACTTTCCTGGCAGGGAAACCTTTCCCAGGGGTCTCGTGGCAGACTTCCCCCATGTTTTCTTGGTCAGAGTTTTATCGCTGCTCATTCTTAAACCAGCCACTGGCAAGGGCAGAGTGATCACAGTGATGAGGTGGGGGGAAGCCTGAACCAGAGTGGTGCGCTGTCGGAGAAGAGGGAGAGCAGAGGAGCTGCTGGGGGGGCCGCCAGCGTTGTTCACCAGGAAGTTCTTATCCTGGAACCCAGGCACCTGAGGGAGCGTGGGAACTCCCTGGAATGACGAGAGAACATTTTGTTATATGTGGTTTTGCTGGGACAAGTTTCTTTATTTTTCAGAAATTTTCTGGAGAAATAGTATAGAGCAAGGATTAAGTTAAGAGTTAAGGATTCTAGAGGCAGACACTTGGTTTCAAATCTGTGTTTTGCCCCTTAAAATGTGTGTGACTGGGTAAGTTACTTCTTTTTGCCTCAATTTCCTCATCTGTGAAATAGAGTAACACCTATCCACATAATAAGGGGTATTAAATGTAAAGCTCTTAGAATATGTGTGTTAGCTTTTACTCTCAAAGGGGTCTTTAATCCCTTAAATATTAAGAACTGCTGGTTTAAAAAATCACTGTAGAGAAGGAATAGCATCTCAAGTGGGGAGTAACATGAACACAGGGTCAGAATAGGCTTCTGGCCTGCTGGCTGGCCTCTTGGCCATCTTTCTTTTTTTTTTAATGAATTTTTTTTCCAGACATGACATTATTTTATGCGTAATTGGCCATCTTTCTTTAACAAAGAAAGGGAGGACTTGCACACACATGAGAAAGAGAAGGAAATAACTTGGAGAAAGAGGCTGAGGCAGGTAATGAAGATGGGGAGGAAAGGCCTGTTTGGGGCCTGTGTGCAGTAGGTAGTTGGAAGCTACTGCACGTGTTTGAACAGAGGGACAGACACCCTCGAGGTACAGCTGATTCACCATTGACTTGTGGTGACCTTACAACTCGGCCTGTGTCTTCTGTAACACAGAGTGCCTAGAAGTATTTCCTAAACGGGAACGTTGATCACCTATAAGATATTGATTTAATTCTTAGGTTGAAGCTCTTAAAAATAATCATTTTAGTTCTCTTAGTTCTTTTTTTTTTGGCTGTGCTGCACGTCTTGCGGGATCTTAGTTCCCCGACCAGGGATTGAACCTGGGGCCCCATGAGTGAAAGTGCCAAGACCTGACCACTGGACCGCCAGGGAATTCCCTCATTTAAGTTCTTACAAAAGTAAAAAAATAGAAAGTAAGATTGTCCTTCCAGCCCTCCTCCCCTGCCAGAAATCCTTACTTTCCCCTGTAACTCATCTGAAGTGATATGAATATAAGTGCTTAGAACAGTGTTAGGCTCATAAAAATGTTAGCTGCTATCATTATTAAATCATTTATACTGATTTATATATTCCCATTGTTTGCATTGTTTTATCCAAGTCCCCAGGAAAGTACACATCGATGGTTTTACTTTAGAAGAGTTATTTAAAGTAGCTTTTCCTTTTAGTACTCAGTGGTAGACATATCCTTGCAGAAGAATGTGGTAAAAATTTATATGCAGTATTCAGAATCATGCTTCACTTGATGTGTATAATTTAGACGTGGTGAGGCGATTAAGGGATTGTTGAGAGCAGTGGTGGAGTGATCTGTGAATAAAAACAAAGGTCTACTTCATGTGATATATTAATAGATCTCTGGTTGAATTAACCAAGTGTGCTTTAGCTCCCTTTCAGAGTAACAGCAGAGATTGTATTCTTGTTACCTACATATTATTTCATAATAATTACACAATCACATCACTTATTTGTAAAAACAAATGTGTACATTTGTCCTTGGTCTCATCCCTCAACCTCTCAAAACCTGTTGTACAGAGGAAATCAGGGAGTCAAAATTACTGTTCCCTCTAATATTTTAGAGGTCAGGGTACTGAAAATCTTGCAAGAATGAAGACATTTTGCCACTGACTAATTCTATGACTTTGGACAAATCAATTTACCGCTATAGACATTAATTAATTTATTAAAAGATGTTTCAAAAGATCTCTAATTCTCTTCCACTTCAAAAATAGGTAGAATCTTGAATTTTTTATTTCGCGTGTTGTCTTTTAAATGTTAGCTCTTCCTTCCTTACTGAACTTTTCATACTGTATTTTTATCTTAGAAACCTAAAATATATAAGTGGGGTTTTTGGGTCCTACTTATGTTCATTTATATCGATATGTTTGGTGTGGTGGTCAGGAGCATGGATCCACCACTTCCTAGAGGACAAGTTACTAATGATCAGTTTTCTTCTGCTGTAAAATGGGGCTCATGGGACCTCCTACCTCATAAGGGTGATGTGAGGTTTAAATGCACTGATACATCTAAAGTGCTTAGAATAGTGCTGTTCTCGTACCAAGGCTTCAACAAATGCCAGCTGTAGTTGTTAGGATGGTTATTAATCTTATCCCCATTTGAAGATATTTTGATACATTTTGAGTGTGTTCTTGGTTTTTATTGATTTTATTGAATGGTTTAACTAGACAACTCAGAATCTGGAAAACTCTATAAAGATAAAAGTGGTCCACAGAGCAAAAGGTGAACCATGTTACTGCAACTAGGTGATGTTTTTCAGTACACACTGAAATATGTGTGTATTGAATCTGGTTATTGAATGGTTATTGAATCTTGGAATTTGGGTGCTGGAAAAGACCTTAGAAAGCATGAGGCCCTACTCTCTCATTTGACACCTATGGAAATTGGGGCCCAAAGAAGAAACGTGACTTGGCCAAGGTGACAGAGTTGGTTTGTGGCAAAACCAAAAATCTTCATGTTTTTCCAGGACATTTACTGTTCCCCAAATCTTATTTGTTGAGTACTTAGTATACAGTTCTTTTACACCATTTAAGCAGTTTTACTGCATTTAGCTATTGTTACAGCATGTCTTGACAGTCCTGATTTTAACAGAATGTTAATACTGCTAAAATGTGCCTTAAAAAAAGAGAACAGTCACAGGCAGGAAGCTAATATACAGAAACATAAATTAACATTAACTGTGACAAAAATTAGTGACATCAATCTTACTCAGATTATTTTATCTTTACTGTGAAGTATCTGTTGTCTTCTCTCTGTGGGTGTTTTCTTACATTGAATATTGTCTCATGTAACTTGCTGAGACTAGGAGGCCCGTAAGGTAAAAGTCAAGACAGGAAAGCTCTCACAGCTCTTGAGATTTCTAGTTGGAAGAACTTGTTTCAAATGTTCGTCTTTCCTTCCTTCTTTCTTTCCTTGCCTTGTCTATCTACTTTCTTAGTAAACATTGCCTTGAAAAAAATTACTTTGAAAGGAGAGTACTCATTGCAAAATAGGTTTTCCTGAGTTACATTTTGTTCATTGACTTTTCTTGTTTGTCTTTAGTTACAGGTTTATGATAATGGATCGCTTTGGGAGTGACCTTCAGAAAATATATGAAGCAAATGCCAAAAGGTTTTCTCGGAAAACTGTCTTGCAGCTAAGCTTAAGAATTGTATGTGAGCTACATTCTTCTCGTTTTTAATCCAGTAAAGCCTAGTTGTGTTGAAGCTCGGTCCTCTGCTGGTTGGTGTTAGGTACTGCATTAATTTATTCTATATGATGCTTTTATAGCTGGATATTCTGGAATACATTCACGAGCATGAGTACGTACACGGAGATATCAAGGCCTCAAATCTTCTTCTCAGCTACAAGAATCCTGACCAGGTAGTTTTGTAACTTTAAGTTTTACTGTTTAAAACCTGTTGTTTGAAAACAAGTATGGTTGCTATGAACTTTTGAACCCCTGCAGAAGTTTTACTTTTTCAACTAGATATGGTAATAATAATATTTCTTCTTGACACTTTTATCTAGTTAACATTCTACATTTTTGATGCGATTTGTTGGCACTTTATCAAGTTGGCTATTTTGCCCTAAATAATATTCAGAAGAAGTACTTGTGATACAAAATGAATTTCAAATAGCTATTTGGGGGTGGAAGCTTAAAATTATATAGTGCACCAATGAATTATGTTTGCCTTTCTGCTTTGTCATTTTTTAAATTTCCTTTGTTCAAGAAATCCATCAAATGTAAGTGTTCTGTTACTTGGAGAATTTGGTCTTTAACATGTTGATTATTGGAATCAATTGGTTTACAGAAATATCTTAGCTGTCTAAATTTTGTAGGGTTTGGAATTCAAATGTGCATTTTTTAAGCTTATTACATTCACTTTGTAATTTTCACTTTTTAAGGAAAGGAGAAAAGCTAATGTTATTATACCTTTATTTGGGTCAGTTTAGTTAGAGTAGAGGGATTCATAATTTTCTTGAAGCTGATTCCATGATTTTGGTAAAAGTAAGGTTTCGTTGACACTCATAGTTGGGCCACTGTATTTAATCCATTTCATGTGTGTTCTCACTTCTTACTTGATCTTGTATAAGAAAGGAATATTTAAACATTTTTAACTGTGTATGTCGATATGCCATACTTTATTCTTTTTTGTCTCAGACCTAACTTTGACTTCCTCTTGCTTAGTTTTCCCTTTTCCTTTGGCTCCCCTTTGTTTTCCTGTCATCTCATATATTTGCTTCCCCTTCCCCATCTCTGTTACAGTGGCTGTAAGGGATCTGTATACACAGAACAGAAGCAAGTTTCTGGTCTAGAGCAGGCTAATGGAGAAATCCTAAAGGCAATCACAAAATTTCCAGGCAACTTGTTTTAGATGCGTTTAGGTTAAAACATGCTGCCTTTTGTTTAGATGGAAGTATTTTTGCAGCTTGGTTATCCTTTGGGCATATGTTTTGGATAGGGTGATTTTTCTAGTATTAGATGTATGTGTTAGATCCAGCCCCAAATTTTTACTTCAGTTCCCTCCTGTGACCAGATACATACATCTGTGAGACAGTTACCCAGAATTAGAGATGTAATATGTGGCTCTGGAATAGAGGAAAGCCAAATTTATTAGCTTTGTATGCTAATCAGATATACACATACATCCCATAGATATGTGTATATATAATACTAAAATTTAGTTCTAATTATGAAGACTTGACCTTAATATTATAATATTTAAATGTAGCTAAGAGCCTCATCTAAAAGTTCTTCAGATCATTATTATAATCTGTGAAATATTTTTATGAAGTGAATTGATATTTGATTATTTTATACGTGAAGACAGAGGGGAATAACTAACATATCATGTGTCAACTAAGTTAGGAGTCTTACAGTGTGTGGCAGTTGTATTGCAACAAGTATTGATGGTTTACTCTGTGCTCAGTTTTGTTTTAGATGCTGTAAGGAAAAGTGTAAGATTTATAATCCTTGCTCAAATTGAGGAGACAAGATTATTTACAGGTGTAACACATACTTGTCTAAAGAAGTCAGGTGATATTATCTGCACTGTAGCTACATGGTCATTTAACGTTTTTCTTTAAATAGTAAGTCTTTCAGAATTAAGTGCTTGCAGTTGTTTGCGTGTTGGATCTAACTTGTTTGGGGTGCTGTAGTATGGCCTTGTGGATGAATCTACCCTCAGGTGACAGTATTCTGTTTCTGGGCTTTAAAGGAGTATATGTGTAGTCATTTTGCCTTTAATTTGTCTTGGTGTTTGGACATTTATAGGTGTACTTGGTAGATTATGGCCTTGCTTATCGGTACTGCCCAGAAGGAATTCATAAAGAATACAAAGAAGACCCCAAAAGATGTCACGATGGCACGATTGAATTCACCAGCATCGATGCGCACAATGGTGCGGGTACGTCAGCGGCACCTGAACAAGAGACACATTGCCAGTGCTTTCAACTGAATTCCTACACGGTTCTTCTGCAATAAATACTCAGACAAGTAAATCAGAATTGAAGAGGCAGGATAGGATGGGGGAAGAAGGGAGAGCTTAGGCTCCTACATTTGTGCAATGTGAGGGCACCTGTGTTCCCTCCCTGTCTTCCTCCCACCCTTCAAAGATCACCAGGGTTTCAGTGGTGGAGGTAGTTCAGTCAGCTGCAATAAGGCTTTCTTTTGTTTTTATTTAGCTTAATTGGAATGTTGGGGTATTTTCCCCCTAAAAGTCTGTAAGTTTCTTACGCAGCTACAAATTTGTAACAGGTAGACTTTTATTTTGTCACCTATTAAGTTGGCCTGTTTCTTCAGCAGTCGTTTCTTTTTTTTCTGTACCCAACACTGTGGAGGAGCTAAAATCCCCAGTTCTCTGGGCTTCTTAATAGCTTATAGCATTTTTAATATCTTCACATTTTCCAAGGGCACTATTTAATGTGTCATTGTTTTATAATTTATTTCCTAGGCTAATAGTCTCAGTGTGAAACTGTAGAGTTTGCCAATTTGGGTTTTAAAGTAAATTATTAGTTGGAGGTAAATTATTTCTTTTATACTGCCCAGTGTTCGGTGCTTTTTTCAAAATGGAGTCAAGATTTGATGATGAAAAACAAGACTGTAGAGTTGACCCTTTTACCTTATTCCTTTAGATGTACCTGAAATTCTACCTTAAACATTGTTTCAGTGTGCTGAATCTGCTTCTTTGTTTCACAGCCCCATCAAGACGCGGTGACTTGGAAATCCTTGGTTATTGCATGATCCAGTGGCTTAGCGGCCATCTTCCTTGGGAGGATAATTTGAAAGATCCCAACTATGTTAGAGATTCCAAAATTAGGTAAAGGAAAACTGATAATAAATTATTTTGGGCAAAATCATGATCAGGCAGATGTTTAGTCAGAACTTCTTGATGGGGACTCTAGTTTTAACTGATACTAGTGTAGAAATAAGAAAGTACTTGTTAAACAGTAAGATTCCTTGGTCTTTTGTTGAATTTATTTTAGAAGAATGTCCGTAAGCGTATTTAGGATGTAGCACAATACTGCTTAATGTGCTTTTTACTGTTATTAAATATTAATAACTTTCTGTGGCATCAAGCTTCAAACAGTGACTCAGCCTTTAATTTTTAACAGATACAGAGAAAATATTGCAGGTTTGATGGACAAATGTTTTCCTGAGAAGAGCAAGCCAGGTAAGAAAAGACTTCTTTTTTTTTAAAAATCATTTAATTATTTATTTATTTTTGGCTGTGTTGGGTCTTCGTTTCTGTGCGAGGGCTTTCTCTAGTTGCGGCGAGCGGGGGCCACTCTTCATCGCGGTGCGCAGGCCTCTCACTATCGCGGCCTCTCTTGGTGTGGAGCACAGGCTCCAGACACGCAGGCTCAGTAGTTGTGGCTCACAGGCCCAGCTGCTCCGCGGCATGTGGGATCTTCCCAGACCAGGGCTCGAACCCGTGTCCCCTGCATTGGCAGGCAGATTCTCAACCACTGCGCCACCAGGGAAGCCCAAGAGAAGACTTCTTGAGTGTTCCTAGGGATCTTGTTTTCTGCAAGAAAAACAGTCTTGAGGTCTGTGGACCACCCCGTAATGTAGGAGCTCGGGCACTGTGAAGTGTAATCAGTGCACTGCGGCCTGCTCTCGTGAAACAGGCGCTTCCCTTTCCACAGGTGGGCCTGATTCAGTTATTATTCAGTGCTTTCAGTAATGGAACCAAATTTCATTCAGTAATTCAACTATTTTTTTTATTGAGGCTTTATTGTGTGCGAAGGACCATTCTAGGCACTAGGGATACACCAGTGAACAAAATAAATAAAAATTCCTATCCTCATGAAGCTCTAGTTGGGAAAGGTAGACAGTAAACAAACGAGTGAATTTCACAGTATATTGCATGGTTAGTACTGTGGCAGAAAGAAGAAAGCAGTGAGTAGAGTTAGGGGGTGTGGGGATGGGTTGGGGAGTGAAGCGAGGAGGTGGATTGGAATTGTAAATAGGGTGGCCAGGAATGGCCTCACTGAGGAGATGACAATTGAGTAGCTGTAGGAAGGAGATAGGGAGCGAGCTCTGGGGAAGTCTGGGGAAGAGCGTTTCCAGGCAGAAGGAACGTGAGTGCCAGGTGTATTTGAGGGTTGCCTGCTTTTAAGCCATCATAGGGCTTTGGCTTTTACTTTGAGCAGGAGCACGTGAGGTTTGGAGGAGAAGAGGGACGTGAATTGTCTATCTTTAAGGGAACTCTCTCCAACTCCTGTTTTGAAGATCGACTGCTAGGGAAGCAAGGCCGGGTATAAACAGGAGCTGGTAGGAGGCTACTGCAATAATCCAAGCAAGGGAAGTAGCAGTGCAGGTAGTGAGGAGTGGTCGGTTTGGATATATTTAGAAGTCTTTTTCAAGCCATTGCTCAGTTATCCCCTTTTCAGGGAGGTCTACCCTGACCTTATGCCGTTTAAACTTGCAACCTACCAACCACATCTAGAAATAGAATGTTATAGGCTTTTTCAGAAACACCCCCTGGTGCCTCCTGCCAATCACGAGCCTCTCCCACTGGCCTAATGAATCACTAGCCTAACTTCCAACACTAAGGATTTGTTTTTGAACTATATAGAAGTGGAATCATAGAGTGAACAAAATAGATAGTTTCATGAGGGCAGGGATTTTTAATGTTCTAGTTTCTATTGGAGTTCTTTGTCTTTCACTCAGTATTGCATTTGTGAAATTAATTCCCACTGTTGCATTTTTTGGATGTTTTTATTTACTTTTTAACTTCATTGAGGAATAACTGAAAAATATAATTGTATAACATGATTTGATATACAGGCATACCTCGTTTTATCGCTGTTCACTTTATTGCACTTTGTAGATATTGTGTTTTTTACACATTGAAGGTTTGTGGCAACCCTGAGTCGAGCAAGTCTGTTGGTGCCATTTTTCCAACAGCATTTGTTCACTTCCTATCTGTGTCACATTTTGGTAATTCTCACAATATTTCAAACTTTTTCATTATTATTCTATTTGTTATGGTGATTTGTGATCAGTGATCTTTGATGTTACTATTGCAAAAAAATTATGACTCCCTGAAGCTCAGACGATGGTTGGCATTTTTTTAGCAATAAAGTGTTTTTTAATTAAGGTACCTACATTTTTTTAGACATCATGTTATTCCACACTTAATAGGCTACAGTATAGTGTAAACATAACTTTTATATACACTGGGGAACCAAAAAAATTAAAGTGACTTGCTTTATTGTGATACTTTATTGTGGTGGTCTGGAACTGAACCCGCAGTGTCTCTGAGGTGTGCCTGCCTGTACGTACACATGGGCGAATGATGACCAAGATGGACATAATTTAACACATCTATCACCTTGCATAGTTAACAGAATTAACAGCAGCCTTTCTTGAAAAGACCAGCCTTTCCCTGTGATGCCGCCTTTGTGTTAAATCAGGTGTGGATTTGTGAGTCTGTTTCTGGGCTCTTTCATTGTTCTTTTTTTCTCTTCTTGGGCCCCACTGTCTTAATTACTGTAGCTTTATCTAAAGTCTTGATACATGGTAGTTTAAGTCCTCTAGCACTGTTTCTTCTTTATACTTGACTTTGCTGTTTTGCTTGATCATTTGTATATCTGTGTACCTTTTAGAATCACCTTGTCAGTTCTGCACACACCCTCTCCCTCTGCAATTTGCTGGAATTCTGAGTGGGATTGCATGGAGTCCGTGGACTAATTGGGGAGCATTGGCATCTTTATACTATTGATACTTTGTCTTCTGTTTAATTTGGTCTCAGTTTCTGTGTTACCTGTGTTTTATAGTATTAATCTGGAAAAAATCTTGCCCATCTTTCATTATAATTGTTACTAGGTATTTGATGCTCTTGTTAAGTGATATATTTTTATTAAAATTTGTTTTTCTAATTGCTTGTTGGTAGTATATAGAAGTAAAATAGATTTTTAAATATTTACCTTATATCCTGTGACCTTGTTAAATTTACATATTGGTTCTAGAAGTTTTTTTATAGATTCCTTAGGATTTTCTGCACACACTGTCATGTTTGTGAATAAACTGTTTTACATCTTCCATTCCACTCGTGATGCCTTCTGTTTCTTTTCTTGCCTTACTGTACTGGCTAAAAGCTACAGGACTTTCAGGCAGAATGGAAGCGGTGCAAGTGGACTTCCTTGCCATTTCCTTCTCTCATTAGGGAAGTGTTCAGTATTTTACCATATTGGTGATGTTTGCTTTAGGTTTTCTATAGATCCCCTTTTTCAGATTAAGAAAGTTGAAGGGAGGGATTTTTGTTTCTTTTTTCTCATGTACCCAGGTATTTAGAATCATGCCTGGCATGTGGTGGGTGCTTAAGGAATACCTGAGTGAATGAATGTGTATATGCATGTGTGTGTGTAGCACTGACATGATCTCTTGATTTATTGGACGTGGGGTGTGGGAAGAGGATTCTTGGCTTGAGGTGCTGGAAGGATGGAATTTTCAGTAACCAAGACAGGGAAAACCACAGGGAGAACAGGTTTTAGGGGTTGGTCAGGAGTTTGGATTTGCATTTGTTGGGATTTGATATGAGTCAGTGGAAATCAGTGGATATAAAAGTCTGGAGAGCAGTGGAAAGGCTGGGCTGGGGATATAACATGTATGAGTCATTAGCCTAAAGATGGATTTTTAGATGGATGTTGAAAAGTGTTGATCTTGACTAGTAAGATTTCTTTTTATGGGTTTGGTTCTGCCTCAGTGTACAGTAAACCTTTCATCATTCAGAAGTCGATTTTTCTCTTTTATGGGAAAACCAGGCCTTGCTTCTTTTTCTTTTTTTCAACCTGTTTTTCATATGTTTTATTTCTTATTTATGCAAAGAATGCAGCTGTCTTCTGTAGAACTAATGGCTTCTGTGGCAAAAAAAAAAAAAATACTGGCTATGATATTTATTGTATACTTAAGCACATTTTACTTTATAATCTTTATTCTAGGTCCTTTTAAAAAAATAGCTTTAAAACTACAGCAATTATTTTTTGTATATATTTAAATGTTAAGCATGTCTTCTGTCTTACTATCTCTCACAATTAAAAAATGTTTTTTACATTGTTTCTCAAAATACGTTTTTTATTTGACTTATCTGACAATTCTTGAATTCAAAAGCATACTTTCCATTGAAGAAGTGATTGAAAAAAACATCTTTAACAAGCTATACATTTGCATTCTAATTTTAGTATAACCATGTATCATTTTCTTAGAAAAGTACATTGTATTTATGACAAAAAATTACAAAATAATTGTGTTATTCTTTTAGATGAAATTGCTAAGTACATGGAAACAGTGAAATTACTGGATTATGCCGAAAAACCTCTTTATCAACAGTTACGAGATATTCTTTTGCAAGGACTGAAAGCTGTAGGAAGTGAGGATGACAGCAGGCTGGACCTCAGTGTTGTGGAGAACGGAAGTTTGAAAGCAAAAGCAATAACAAAGGTGAGTTTTGTTACTGAATTTTCCTTTGGGCGTCATGTGACTATAATTGCAGCGAATATTAATTTTAGGTAAGAGAACCAGTAGCTCAGTAAAGGAACTAATAACAGATTGCTACGCAATTAAATATTTATCATCATGATGTAAAAGCAAACTCTTTATGATATAGAAAAATATGTAGAGGGTGGTAGAAAAATGAATATTTATGTGTTTCTTATGTCCAGTAGCAAGTTAGGAAATTCCTAAAGAGATTCTAACTCGGGATACTAATGTCTGGCAGAGGGATTTGGGTGGGGCATTCAATTCATAGTCTGTGTGTTCTTTTCTCCCGCGTCACCCCTTAGGGTTGATCTTGTCTTTCACTTTTTCCTTGTTCATTGGTGTGGTCCAAGTATTTACTATTTGAAAATTGGTTTTGAAAAATTACCATTTGAAAATTACATTGGAAAGTTTCCTTGTTTGTTGTCGTGTTGTGTTTCCCATTTGAACATTATTTTGCTCTTTACAGAAATCTCATTATGTGAAGCTGTGTATCTGTATATAAGGGGATTAATTTTTTGGAAAGAAATGTTAAATAATAAACTTTATGGTAGAAATATTGCGCAGGCATGTAAATAACTCCTGGTATTACTTTAAAATTTCGATTTTGCAGGTATACATCAACTTATTGGTTATTTTTAATAATTATTGATCAACTTAGTCTCCTTTTTAATCTGGATTGTTTACTAAAATGTGCTAGTTGCTTTTACATGGGAAAGGAAAACTGCTTTTAGAAGAAAAAAATTTTTTTACGTTATTGACTGTTTTAATTGTCGTTAACTCTGTAAACTCCAGTAGATTCCTTTGGAAATCTTAGATTCCAAACTATGAGATAAAGAGTTAAAAACAGATTTTCTCCCTTTAAAATAAGAAGCAGCATATTAAAAGAACTTACAAAGAAGATAGGAATTTTGACATTGGATCATGAATTTGACTTTTTGGGCTAATAGTACGTCTCTTTGTAATTTCATCACAGAATCTGAAATTATACATATGCATCTATATATACATCGTTTTTGCTTTCATAAGTTTTGTCTTAATTGCACCTGCTCCATTTTTGTGGTCAACAACCGTGTGGAAAGCCATATCCAGCTTTAAGTGAAGAGGACAAGTGGAAGGCTGAGTGGAATTTTTCAGTAAGGTGGTAAACTTACAGTTTGCGTACACATATAAACATACAACATGCATCTTCTTGCTCAGGACAGATTTTTGTACGTTAATATTTATAGCTGGCTTCTGTAGTGTTTTTCTCTAAAATTTTGCTGATTGAAAAGTAAAGATCTCTGTTGAGGTAAGAACTTGTCTAGTACCATTCCCCTTTCCTTTGCAAGTCGCTGTTGTTTGTACCTACATGCTAGAGAAAATTTGGTTTCTGCGGGTTGGCTGACTTTACAGCTGAATAGGTCAGTCTGCTGCAGAGCTAACATCTGTGACCTTATAATTCTCTTGTGTCCTTGGGTAGTTCAGAAAGCTGGAAATTTCTTGTTAGATCATCCCCTACATGTATAAAGCTTCATTTAGGGGGAGAAAATGAATAAAAAGCTAAACTGTTAGATTTCCTTCATTAGTTTGCTGCTTTTTTTCCCCTCAGAGCTGATATAGGACTGTTTTTGTATTAAAAAGAAATTAATAAAAGTTAAGATTAGGTAAGATCATGAAGCTCCTTGATAACCATGTAACTGTAGGTGAGTTGTTAATTTTGTTGGCCTTTTGTTTTTTGTTTGTAAAGTGAAAGAGTTGGACCAGAGCAGTTTTTTTTTTTTTAAGCTTTCTTTCTTTTTCTTTTTAAAGCATCAGAACATTTTCTTCAAATAAATTGTAAATACGCCACATCTAAAACAGATAAGAGCAGAGCTCCATCCAACTTTTCAGTCTGGAGGCTCCCAACAAGAGAAAACTCTCCTCCTTGAGACATTAGTATTCCTTCTCTTTTTTAGGAAGGAGTATATAGTTGAGATTCTTTCTTTTGCTCTGGTTACTAGGAAGTTCAGAGCTGAATATAATGCTTCATCCTAGAAACTGTATTAATCCTTATAATTGCATACTTGCTCCTTCTTTTCCTCTGTCATAATTTTTTAAAACTTTAAAAAAAAAAAAGTATGTGTTCTTTGTATTTAGGACACTCATATCTCTGAAAGGGATAAGTTTAATCAATTCAATGTATATTTCTCTTTATATTCCTAAGAGATAAGGTAAAAAACCTATAAGAATTGATCGATAGTGGAATGAAGCAAGCCTTCTATCCATTTTTTTACAGCCATGCTTGATTATGGTATAGTAAATTCGGAAACTATAGTGAAATATGAATGTATCCACTTTGAACTGTTTTTAGTCTCAATAACCTAAGAGTATTATTTAAAGCACAGAATTTGGGGATGACATAAATCTGAAGTGGAAAGACACTAAGTATCACCATGCCCTTAAAAATCATTGTTAAGTAAATAATAAATAAATTCCTGCTGGCATTCAGCCTGGAACATGGTACAAAGAGTTGAACAAGAGCAGAGAAAGGTCTTCCAATGCACATCAGTGGCCTGCAGCTCCTCTGGTGGACAACTTCCTATCTCTTTGAGATGATCACACCTAATGTAGTATTAAATTTATACCATGTAGCCTATAGTTAAGGTCAGATTGCCCCAAATATACCATCTAAATTTGGTGAAGATCTATCTAGCTGTTTTTGCGTGATAGAATGATAGAAACTGTATTTTAATTATGTAAATTTAGATTGTTGCAGTTGATACATTTCTTTCTGTTTTTTAATGGTAGTTTAGCCTTAGTTCTGTATCTAAGTGGATTCAGTGTTTACTAAGAATTCCTTTCCTTAGATACCCCATTATTGAGTTCTTTATTTTGAATCTTGTCTTATTTGGTTGAATTTTGTCAAGTATTTTTTTCCCTAAATTTTTGAGTGAGATTATGACATATGTACAGAAACGTGCACAAATAATTGTGGAATTTGAACTTCACAAAGTGAACGTATGCATTTAGATGTCACCCAAATCAAAATATGGATCATTGCAAGAACCCAAGAAACCTTTCTCATGCCCTACTCCCAGCCATTACCCCTTCAGTAAGAGTAACCAATTTTATGACTTCTAACACCATAAATTAGTTTTGCTATTAAAGAAAAACGTAGTAGTAGCACCATACGTTTTGTACACTTTTGTGTCTGTCTTTCATTCATTTGTATTTCTTTATTTTTCTTTTTGAATTTTTTTTATTTATTTTTTTATACAGGAGGTTCTTATTAGTTATCTATTTTATAAATATTGATGTATACATGTCAATCCCAATCTCCCAATTCATCACTCCACCACCCCCTCCCCCACCGCTTTCCCCCCTTGGTGTCCATACGTTTCTTCTCTACATCTGTGTCTCTATTTCTGCCTTGCATTTCTGAATTTCCATGCTGTCACAAGTAACAAAAGTCTTTTGTTTTTTTATTCCTGTGTAGTACTCCATTATATGACTATATCATGGTTCATTTATCCCTTCTGCTCTTGGTGGATGTTTGCATTGTTTCCAGTTTTTGGTGATTGCAATAATACTGTTAAGAACACTCTTATAAATTCTTTTGGGAAACATATATAATTATTTCAAGTTTGGTGTATACATAGTAGAATTCCTGGGGCATAGGGTTTACATATGCTTAGTAGCTTTAGTAGATACCGCCAAGCAATTTGCCCAGTTTACTCTCCCACAGCAGCTTATGAGAGTTCCAGTTGCTCACTGACACTAGCTATTGCATTATGTTTAATTTTATCTATTTTGGTAGATGTTTACTAATATTTCTCTATGGTTTTAATTTGATCTACTTGAGAATATTGATTTTGAACACCTTTTCATAGCCTGTCAGTCTTGATTATCCTTTTTTTGTGAGGTGCATTTCAAGTCTTGTCCATTAAAAAAAATTGGGGTTGTCTGCTTTCCTTTGATTTGCAGAGTTAAGCACTTTGTATATATATACAATATATGTATTGCACATATTTTTTTTACAGTCTGTGGTTTATCTTTTCACTCTCTTAATACGGTATCTTTTGATGAACAGAAGTTCTTCACTTTAATTAAGCGTAATTTATCAGGTTTTTGTTTGTTTATGGCTAGTGCTTTGTGTATTCTATTTTAGGAAAATTTTGTCTACCTCAAGATCATGAAGACAATCTTTTGTCAAGAAATTTTATCTTTTTCATTTAGGTCTACAGTTTAACAGAAATTGATTTTGCGCATGGTGTGAGTCGGTGTTTATTTACCCCCTGTGGATATCTAGTTGATCTGAACTATTTATTGAAAAGATTATAATGTCCCCACAGCACGTAGCTGGTTTTCAGGTAACCATATGTGTTTGGGTCTGTTTCTGGACACTCTGTTCTGTGCCATTGGCCTGCTTATCTGTATTTGGGTCAGTGCCACACTGTTTGAACTACTGGCTTCATAATGATATTTGATAGTATAAGTTCTCCAACTTTATTCTTCTTTAAGATTGTCTTTGCTGTTTTTGGCCCTTTGACTTGACATATACATTTTAGAATCAGCTTATTAATTTCCACAGAAATTCTTCTGGGATTTTGATTGAGATTGCACTGACTGTCGTTTTGGGAAAAACTGACATCTTCACAGTATTCTTTTCTGTTCCATGAATATGGTATACCCCTATATTTATTTAGGTTCTTTCATTTATCTCAGTGATGTTTGTAGTTGTCTCTGACTATATAGAGATCATATACATCTTCCATGTCTAACTGCTTAATTCTTAGTCTATTTCTTTTTATCATCTGTGATCATCCCAAACCTTTCCTTCATGTCATTTAGTTGTCAGCTCAGTCTGCTGTTTTTCAATGTTTCTAATATACTTATAAGTTCTATAATGATTATTTTTCTATTTATTAGCTATGCAGTTTCCTTGTTTATCTCTGGGTTTTTAAAAATTATCATTTCTCATTTCCTCAATTTTTTAAATCTTTTTTTTAAGCCTCCAATGCATTTTATAAAATTTTCTTTTTGAGGGGAGGACTGTGTTTTCTTTCAGAGTGGAGTCTTCAGCTGTTTTTTGCATGTTGTGACCTGGGAGGGCACCGTACCACAAGTGCCTCAGGTGATTCTAATGTAGGTGAAAGGCAGGGGTGGCATCCTTGGCTGCATATTAAAATCACCTGGGAGCTTTTATAAATCCCATTGTCTGGATTGCACCCCAGACCAATTAAATCAAAAGCTTTGGGGGTGGACCTGAGCCTCAGGATTTTTAGGTGATTACATTGGGCAGACATAGTTGAGAACCACTGCAAACCAAAATTTGAGTTACCTTGGAATTCTAGCTTCTATGTAGAAAACAACCCTTTTGCAAATAGGGAAAGCAGATATTGGGCATTTAAGTCTAAAAGACTTTAAATAATAGTACTTATCAGCCACATGACCAATGTATGTATGTAGGCAATTATTCACACATGCCATGTTGTGATCTTTATTGTAAGAGATAGAGAAGGAAATTTGGCATCATATAAATGCCTTGAATGGTACCCAGGGGGATTTATTTTTTGACATAACAAAAAGATATGCTTATAAGATATGTTCAAAACTTAGATCACAAAGGACAGTATTAGAGCAGGATTCCCTTTTTCTTTGATATCATGACTAGTTTTTAGGAATTATGTTAAACATTTGTGTGAGTTTCTTTTTAATAAGGGATACATTTTTTTAAAGCTGTCTTTCTGTGGAAATAATGTTATCTGTCTTGCTCATAAGATTGTTGTGTGGGTTAAATGAGATTCAGAAAGTGCTTAGAACAGTGCTGAACACATAATAAGTAATCAGTAAATGTTAACTGCAATATTATTGTTAATGCTGTTGTTTCACTGACTTTACATTTTCTCACGTCTTTCTGGTTTCTTGATGTCAAGAAAATAGCAGAACATTTTCATTTGAATCTTTTGAACTAAGGTCATACATCCTTAAAAATTCAGTTTATGAAATAGAGTATATTGGGCAGATGTGAATGAAGACTGGCTTACATTCACTTGGTGAGTATGTGTGTTCAAATTGATTGTTTTGAATAGTAAATGATGGGGAATTGGTAAAAGTTGATTTTGCAACAAAGACAAGATGGTAATTACTGTGAAATAAAGGTTCCAAAATGCAGCTCCATAAGTTACTCATATTAAAAATGGATAAATCACATTAATGAGTTTGAAGTTAACTTTTTTCCTTGAAGCTGTTGATTGATACTAAAGGACCATAGGTAGTGGACATAAAGCAGAGGACTTCTGAGTGCCAGAGAATTCTATGTTCGCTGTTTTCTACCTATGTGTTTAGGAATTATGTATTTTGTGGACATAGCCTTATTGGGGGGAGGTCAGGCAGACTGTTTTTAATAGGAACTCTAATGTAGCCTGGTTTATTTTGTAAGAAACTTGCTCAAGTGTGGCTTGAGAGCATTTAATTCCCCACTAGTACATACATAGGGTTTGGTTTTCATTGAAATATGTATCTTTATAAATATTGACCTCTTTAGTTTGCAGTGTTATAGCTTCAGAGTCTTGTGCTTTTAATTCTTAAGTTTGACAATTCTCCAGGGGACTTGATGGTGCTCGGTGCTGGTAATAGGATATCAACCCTTTAAACTTTAGGTTATCATTGAACATTTATGGATTGATAGTATTCTGTAGTCTGTCAATATTAAATTATTTTACATATACTTTACAGCACTGATATGAGACACATCTGCTTACAAATGATGAAAGTGAAATTCAGAAGAGGTTAGATGACTTGTCCAGGGCCATGCAACCATTAATTATTATTATGCATTTACATAGCTTTTTTTCCTCAGAGGAGCTCAAGGCCCCTAAAAATCTCCTAGTGATTTTAGGTATAAATATTAAAGACAATTAAACCATAACTAGCTACCCATTTGCCTCTCCCCATAAGTTGGCCCTTGAAATACCTTAACTTTGCTAAAAAGTTTGACATTAACGGTGCAGGTCATGGAACCCTCAGAGGAAAATAAGCATGAAGAAGTGTCATATTAATTCCAACATAGAAGAGAATACAGTGACACATTAGCCTTTAGACCTTTGTTTATTGAATCTCTGAAAACATCTCTCAGTTGTTAAGTGACTACAGGTTTGATCGTATTGGAAGTTTCGTGGTCCTTGTGAGATGAATGATATTAGAGTCACGAAAGGCCATTGTTGCCAACTTTGGAAGATGGATTTACTGTTTTCAGAAGTGCTGTTGGGAGACCTTTCCAGTCTCTGATTGCCATTATTATATGAAAATTCGATGAGAGTAAGTTCTCAGTCATGTAGTACTCCTGAAGATCATGTGATCAGGTTCAACTTTTTTTTCAGCTCATTATCTCCTCAGTGGCTATGTTTTTTCTAGGAGGATGGGTGACAGTAAGGCTGTTAAGCAGCTTGTTTCTAGATCCTCAGTAGGCCCAACTTCAGAAGGGACACACATTCGCTCCAGATAAGCAAGTAGACAAATATGCCTACTTTGTGAAAGCAGTGCTTTTGCTAAAAAGTGTGCTGCCCATGGAGCAAGCAGTCAATTCTGCTTGCCACCTAGATGCAGTTTTTTCATTTGTTTATTTATTCTGACAGAGTCTACAAATGCATCGGTATCATTTGCTAACTCATGAGTTAGCAATAATCTTTGGTGCACCATTTTCAGATAATTACAGCAAATTCTTCATTCTTCGTGGCATAAGAGTGGGATAGCTTGAACTAGTGAAGGACGTAGATATTCCACATTTTGTTAGTCATGCTTTTTTTTTTTTTTGCTAAACCCCCAGACCTGCTAATAAATGATAAAATTACTTGAGTAATATGTTAATTATTAACTACCTTCAAAATAGATAATTAAAAGTGTGGACAGGAGAGATATCTAAGTTTAAACAAAAAACAAAATCAGGGTTTGGCCATACACTCATGCCTGTGTTACATTTACAGATGGATTGATATTTCACAGAGTGAAATCCCATGTGTGTGGGATTACATTGGTCACTTACTCAAAAAGACTCATTTAAGGAACTCTCAAATGACTTCTTATAGGGCTTACATAAATGCAAACAGTTTTAGAAATTTAACTTGTGTGTGCTTAATGTTTTTATAAAAGCTAAAATTACTCTTTTGCTTTAATGATTTGTTAGTGTCTGTTTTTCTCCATGAGAATGAAGCCTGAAACAGTGCCCAGCACACACTAGGTGCTTAGAAAATACATGATGGGATTCCTACCTCTGTTCCGATAGAATCAGGGTTACCGTGGAAGGAAATTGTAGTGTGCGTTATTCTTATCACAACCTTTACCATGGAAACTTGTTTAAAATAATAAATCACTTCAGTGTATCGTTAACAGTTTTTTAGACCATTCTTCAAATTCATCCCTCATTTAAGTCACTTACTCATTTCCTGACCCACTTCCCATCTTTTCATCTGTTCCCTTTTCAGTCGTGTCTGACCTTTTCCTGCTTTTTCTCAAAACATTTCTGTAATTACTTAATGTCCATTTAAACATTACACAGTTTTTGAGGGGCTTTTGGTAGAACACGCAGTCAGCTCTTTATTACTACAGTAGTAATGGACTAGTTCCTCAGCAGGTGCAGAGCCCTAGATATCTGTGTGTGTCTGAGGTGCATGATAGCACGTGGGGAAACCCCGGTCCTTGCCCTCCAGGAGTGTCCAGGGTAGGAGAGAAGGAAAGTAGAGTGTGGCCCTGGGCTTGCCAAGTACACAAGTATGTGTGTGCGCGCTAGCTCTCTAGGAGGGGATCCGTTACAACGAAAGCACCACGGCTGGCAACTGCCACTTCACACCGAAAAGTCCCATGGGGGGCAGCGTGGTTCTGTGGAAAGAAGTTCTAATAAGAACCAAGAGCCCTTAGCTCTTGTCTTCTCACCACCAGCAGCTGGAAACACGGAGCAGCTTCTCCCAGCTTTCTTTTGTCCCCAGCCTCAGTTTTTTCTGTCTAGATAGGGAAGTTTAACTAAAATCCACTGGTTTTGTAAATATTGTGGTGTAGCACATGCGTTTCTTTACCTTCATAGAAGATATGTCCTTTTTAGTTGCCACTGAGTAACAAATATTCTATTTTTGGTTACTATTAAGGAACGTATTAGTAATTTGTAAAGGGTATACATTTGCATGATGATTTCAGTGGCCTTAATCAAATAAGTCCAGTAAGATTAACTGTGTATTGCAGTCTCATGTTTGTGTTTAGAGTTCTGTGTTCTTTGTTCTTCGACACACACATGTGCAGTACCATTTAAACATTTTAGGCTGTACCTTCTAAGTTTCTATAATGAACATTCATGACTTTTGTAATAAGGGGGAAAAAACCCAACAACAGTTCTTCAGTACTCATCTCCTTTGATACAAGCATGAATCTGATTGGCTTCTCTTAGATGCTGTTGAAAGCATTTAGAGGTTATCTTTGGATGTTTGAGTTGGGATGCGAAGAATTGTCTTTGGTTTTTGTCTCTGAAGACTTTTATTCTCTTTTCCATTAAAACAGCTTTAAGTCTATAACTAGTCTCCAGTCAGTGTTTAGATTGTTAGTAAATTATCAGTCCGATGCATCTAGCTGATTTGTCTTCCTGTTTCTAAATTGGAAGTGAGAAGCTGCTAATTAACTAAGTTTTAGCCTAGCATATCTGAGCACTGCAAAAATACAATGTGTAATATATACACTAATGCCCTTTAAAATAAACCTAGTTTTTAAAGATATTTTAGCCATGCTGAATTAAAAGAAAACTCTATCCTAACTTGATGAATTATTCTTGTGTGTCATGCAATATTTTGATTTCATTTATAAATGTAAATAAAGGCACCTGTGAGACCTGGTATGGCATATGACAAAATCAGAGATTAGTGCACTTTGTGAAGCCATTTTCTGTTTAAAGAGAACCAAACTATGCACTATTTGAAGCCTAAAATGTTGTCAAATAACAAAATGAAGCATTTGGTGATATCAGTAGAAAGAAGCTGGCAGCAAATTGTTTGGAATTTTACTCATCACCTTATGCAATGAATAACAGACTTAGATATTCTTTAACTTGAAGGTTGTTGTTAATTGGTCTTAGTCTGTAGACTGTTGGTCCTTTCTATCCAAACTATTGATATATACATTGTCAGAAAAGTTGGGCAAGAGATACCCAACTGAAGTGTGGATTAATGAAATTCAGTGCTTTCCCCAGTACATACTGCTGAAATACAGGTGTTTCTTTTGTTGGTTGAATACTGTCTGATTTTCATTCCTATGTAATTTACCTGCACGGAGATTAAGAAAGCTCCTTTTTATTAAATAAGCTTGAAAACAAGATGAATGCACTAGGTTCTTAGGTAGAACATATTGGATAGCTCCCTTTATAATGAGCATTTAAAAATCTGCCCTCCTAAAACTGGAAAATGCATTCTCTCCTGTATGGAAAGCAATATAGTACTGAAATATTCCTCCTTAATTTTGGTCCGAACGAACAAAAGTGTCTGTGTTTATTCCTGCCTAATGCATCACAAATCTGCTGACATGCTAACCTTGGAGTCTTGGCTGGCGTTAATCAGGCCTGTGCACCGGCAGGAAAGATGTACCTAATGCACTCCATCAGTGCAGTTTGCATATGGAAGTTCTCACAGGGGAGCTGCCCTGTGCCAGCTGAGGGTTACCTGCCCACTGCAGTTATTGTATGTAATTATCGAACCAATCTGTTCAGCCCAGCAGGGTTTAGATAGTAATCATGAAGCAACACTTTGGAAAAGAAAGATGTAAGGCACTCTCCCCTTCTCTCATCAGTTATATGAAGTTACAGCCACTTTTCCAGCTATTTTTGAGAAGTAATACCTCCACGTACAAATCTGCTAAATGAATGCCTTTGAAAGTTTCTTAAGGTTTAGTCAAGATGTTATGTTTATATATGTGAAGCATTTTCTTCAGGACCATGATGGGAATCTCTGAGGTTTAATCTTTCCACAGCCACCGTAAGAATATTTTGAAACAGTGGGATTAACTGTAATACATAGATAATAACAGTTCTGACCATTCAGAGGTTTTAACATAACGGGGCTTGAGTAGACTTGTGCTTTCCCATGTAGTTCTCTTTGGAACAGAACCCATGGTTAGCATTAGGCAAAAGAACAATGTCCTGTCAGCAGACATTATACCCTTTTATAGCTGTACACAAAATGGCCCGAAGTGAGGAAAATTCTTAGGCAAAGTTTAACTTAATATTGTTAGGAAGATATAAATGAGGACATTCTGATGTGTCGTGAATCTGTGAAATTTGGGAAGTATCAGATGATTTCCTAAATGCTACAGACTTATTTTAGGCAACCTAGAGAAGTAATGAATTCTGATGTAGATTTTAACACATTTAGATTTGAGATTACATGGCATAAAGTTGTATGAAAAGTGCAAAGTTTTCAATTCCTTACTAATGTCCTTCTATAGTTATACCTACATATAGAGATGTTAAGTATTTTAAAACTTTACACAGGACTGAGCTAGTTAGGAAATGTTGTAGTGATAGAAAGTAAGAAAAAGAAATTGTATGAACATTTGGGAAGAATGGATGGTGACAGAACGTAGGCATTAACTCCTAAGTAACACTCAACTAGAAAAATATGTAGAAAATGGGAAAGGCCTGAGAGAGTGGTGGAAAATCCAACCTGTTTTTGAGATTTTAGGAGAGCTTTTTACTTTTAAGACTCTTCTTTTACAGTAAGGTTTATGGCCCTCTTAAACTTTAAATTATAAAACATTTATTGGAAGTTTGCCATTATTGATCCACAGAATTTCCCCATCAGTTTAGAGGGCATAACCACTGATGCAGTACATGGGCCAGGCACATACTTTCCTGTTTATCAAGTACATTTACCCCACCCCACACATGCAGCGTAAAATGGGGAAAATAAGTATCATTGGCCTGAGCAAGTATCAGCTTTCAAAGAGAGTTTCTGTATGATCAGTCCTGATGGTTAAAACATGGCTTTCAATAATAAATTATATGAGGCATAAAAAGTTAGAGGTGGATATAAGAAATATACCCACTTCCAGACTAACTGTATAGTTGAAGTTTCCCTTAATCCCCTTTTCTTTCATCCCCCACCCCTTTCCTTAGTGACCCCCACCATGAAGTTGTGTGTATTCTTCCTGTATGTTTTGACACACCCACACGTGTATGGATTCATATATATATGCTAATATCTGATAAGTTTGTGTATTTTCTTAATTGACCATCATGCCACATCTTTCTTTCTTTCTTTCTTTCTTTTTTTTTTTTTTTTTTAATTTTTATATGTAAGAAGAGAAAGAAAGAAATAGAGCGGAGCACAGAACCTGGTGTTGAAGATATGGAATGCTCAGATACACAGACATTCGAGGCCCCACAAACCCGTAAGTTGAACAGTCTTGCCTATTAGCTCTATTCTTATATATAATAAACACAAATTTCATTTCCTCCCACTGAATAAGGGGTTAACTATTTGGGTTATAACATTCTCATTTTATAATTAAAAAAATATAGGAGAAGATCTTATATTTATACAGTATGTATCACAATGTCCTTTGTTCACATTGTGTTATTTACTATAATCATGTTCGCAATAATCATGAAGTTGAGACCAGGAGTTACTCTCATTTTGCAGATATGGAGCCCAAGACACAGAGCATTTAAGTGACAGAACTGTTGTGAAAGGGTTAGACGTAGAGACCAGAACTCTTACCTCTCAGGCTACTATCTCTCCGGTTCCCCGCACTTACCACCGAACTCTGGGCGTGAGAGGGAACGTCACGAGTCAGGTGGTTAGTACATGGCTTACTGCAGAGTCCGCCAACTCTTCTTTTCTCTCAGCAAGTTGGGATGCAAGGAATTAAAACCTCGAATCATCACTTCCCAAAGGTCTTGAAGCAAAAAGCAAGGTATAAAATCATTTCTTCAATGGCTCATGTACTGGTGCTGAAGGCACTTCTAGTATGGAGTAGTTCCAGGAGAGACATTAGCAAAGGCCGCATCTGCAAAGGGCAAGACTAGGTTGGACTTTGGTCTGGTTAATAAATGGCCAGTCTGTGGTGTGTAGGCACACCTGTGGGGCTCAGAAGATGGGAAAATGTGTTCCAGGTTTCATGAGAGATGGTTTACTTGCCTCAGTGAGGAGAGATTCAGAGCTGGCTGCAGTACCATTTCCGCCCCCGGCCAGAGAGCTCTTCTGTCTGTCTGCCTTTTGTTTATTTCTTAGTTTATTGGTCCTGAAATATTTCTGATTTCTAATAGAAAAGGCTTATTTTTGGTAAAAATTTCATCAAAGTGTAAGTGCCCAGTAGAGTTAGGCCAGTGATGTATTTTTACCTTCCCTTTGACAGTGGTAGCCATGCATGTTTGCGGAAGGCAAAAATTGACTTTCAAAGAGAATCATCTTCACCCTGATTTTATTAACATTTTCTTCATTATATATTATGGATAGTACGTCCTTAGGTTTATCTGAATTTACCCAAGAGAATCCTTGGGATAGCTGAAGAGCGAGTGTATAACGTCACTCTGGAAGCTAAAGGTTTTGAAATAGTCCCTCTTACTTTTCTGCTGCCGGTCTTCCATTCCTTCCTGTTTTTGTTGTTTTTCCCCTTCCTCCCCTGTCTCGTTCATTCCCTTATCAGGAGGTGAGGAGCCCCCGGGAGCAGTGCATCAAAGCAGGTCTCAGCCAGGGGCTAGCAGCAGCAGCTATGACAGTGAGTGGGAGCAAAATTAAGGCGCATTTATAAAGATAGAGTAATAGTCTTACTTAAGAAAATCCCTTACATTTTAAAACGGGAGATTTTAGTTTAGGAAAGGGCCTACATTGTTATAGTAAGGTTGATGCCCATTTAGACCAAAGCCAGTTCCCAGCTGTGCATAGGGAAGACTCATGCGTCCCTTCATGCGGGGAGGTCATTTGTTATCTGAACTTTGCTTAATGAGCATCAGAGGTATTTGTTTTGATACATACGTGATTTTAAATTTGACTGTAATTACGAAAAATGTTTCTTATACCTAAAATTTTAATTTAAGGTCCTTATACTGATGGTTTTTACTGTGAGAAAATATATTAGTATTTTTGTTTTATTTATTAATGACAAAAGAAGAGAGTAGACCCCATCACTAATTTAAGGAGAATAATCCAGATTTCTTTTTGATATTAAAAAATGAAGATTAAAAAATAATCAAATTCTCTTTTATTCATATAAACTCTAAATTGCTTTAATTAAATACTGTTATTTTCCAATTGTAATTCTTTTCTCCCCCCTCAAGTATAAGGCTAGTTAAGGTATTTTACTATCTAAATATTCATAAATGAGAGAAATATTACCTGAGATAGTAAAATGTTATTGCTTCTAGCAAAGAAAACTAAAGCAATCCAAGGGTTCATGAAAATGTATGTATTTGTATTCATCAATTTAAAGTAACTTGAATGAGAAGGCACATTATTACATTTGAAGTTTTTTAAAGAAATATATAATTCAGTGAATTCTGTGTTTTAGAGCTTTAAGATTTTGTGTCAGAAACATGTTTCAAGAATGGTTACCTCTAACAGCTGCTTTAGAAATGTCAGTTTCTTCATTAACAATTTTATTTTCAAACACGATTTATGGTTTACATATGGTAAGAGATTTTTCTCACCGTGTGATCTCTCAGAATGCTGTGCCTAGCAAAATGGGAGCAACTTTCCTTTAATATCTATTTAGACCATTTAAAAAACGGGTATAATTTTCTTGATACACCTAAACTCATTTTGACTAGCTGGGGGTCTATTGTGTAAGAACACATTCTGAAAGCTCTCAAAATGTGTATTGTGTAGGTTTTCTCAAAGAAAGAGATGGGGTGACGGGGTGGTTTTCAAGAACAACAGAGACCTCTAATCCTTTTATTTTTATGCAAGGCATAATTTTTACCAGTTGAGAAAATTTGGTAATTTGCTGCAAGTAATTTTTTCCCCACAAAATGATAAACCTTTAAAAACCACACATATTCTGGCATTTCAAAACCATGCCAATATTTCAGAATTGTACTAAAAATTAGTTAATACAGCCATGATATTTATGGCCAGTATACTTTGTCCCTACCGTTCATACAATAGACAGAACTCAACAGCCTACTCTTGGTGTTGTTTTTGAAGTACCTTGGATTTTGGACCATTCTTGAGGGTTCTTTGAGGAAAGCATGACTTATGTTTACTCCTTGAACAGTTACGGTCTAGTCAAGAAAGAGGTATTTTTAAGGCACCCTACAAAGAAATTTCCCACTTGTTTTTTTCCTTCTGCATTATAAAATCATAGAAGAGTATCCCAACCTTGTATATTCATATTATTTTTCAAATATTAAGTTTTACACATTAGTCTTATGATTGGGCCTTTTACCACTAGTAAACTATTATGAAAATGAGTATATATTTTACCACTAGTAAAGTATTATGAAAATGAGTATATATGGGACGGGAGGAGAAATAGATTTTTTTCTGCAACAGTCAGAATTGATTATTGGGAAAAATACTGAACTGATAAAGTCACTAAGTTGCATAATATGATTATATCATAAGTTGCAGGTGGTGATGGCATTCTTAGTTGCAGTAAAAAACTTTAAATCTAGATTGAATGGGGATAAGCAGCAATGGTATTTACTCTAAGAGTAAAATGTCAAATTAGGACATTAATGAGAATATAGCGATAATCGTTGACTTTAGTGTCCTTTTTAATGTGACTGTAGATTCAAATTTTATTGAAAGGGAGATATACTATAGTATTGATTATGGACCTTGATTTTGCGATATCCTGTTATTCCAATTTCAGACAATCACAGCATTCTCAGTTTTCTATGGAAAATTAATTTCAAAATTGTTGAAGTAAAAACCTAAAAATTTACCATGGGATATTTTTAAAAGAAGGCTATATCACAAAAATTGAAGAAAAAACTCAAAAGTTTAAACCCACCATAGTATAGGCCATGCACTATGAGTGGCAGAGAAAAAAAGATACTCATATAACTTTGCAGTTTGCATGAATTGAAATGTATGGCAATTGAATAAAAACTAGAACTTGGAAAAATAACAAGCAAACTGATCTTCCAGTTAAGTACCTAAATAAACCTGTAGTCAGAAAGCCTTTAGAAACTGTTTATGATTAGACATGTGTGGTAGATATTTTGTCCTAGATGCAAAGAATGTTTTGTATGTTTCAGAAGAGAAGTACTGATTTCTTTGCTGTTCAGTGTGTTCATTGATTGATTGTGGGCCCCACGCTGCCCTCACCCTGGTACCGTCGCTCTCTCCTGGCAGAGGGAAGCCTGAGGCTGTGGAAGGCGCACTCCTCTTGCCAGCACAGGCAGTTGTGACCGGGCCTAAGCTTGTCCTTCTGACTCTGCTGTGCTCGCGGTGGAGGTGGCCTGGGGTGGGGTGGGAGACCAAGTCTCCTTGGGGAGGCGGATCCACGTGCCCCTGGTAGAGAAGCACTGCATTCTTCCAGCGCAGGGAATAGTTGGAGAGGAACTGTCATAAGGCACTTAGGCCAGTATCAGATGTGATACTTTTCTAGAAGGCGACTCAGTTGGGATCTCTTTAATTCCTAGCGGACAAGACTTTGCACTTTGGATTAGCCCAGTGCTCTCCTGCCTGAAGAGTAGAGGGATCAGGCTTTAGAAAGCAACACATTTAGAAAAGATGCCTTGCTTTTCATGATAGGCATAACCTCAGTGCTTCCCCGCAAGGAATACCTATCTTTTTTTTTTTTTAACTTTTCATTTTATATTGGAGTGTAATTGATTAACAACGTTGTGTTAGTTTCAGGTGTACAGAAAAGTGATCTGTATATATACATATACAGATATCTATTCTTTTTCAAATATTTTTCCCATAATATTGAGCACACTTCCCTGTGCTATACAGTAGGTCCGTGTTGCTTATGGAATACCTATCTTGTTGCTATAGTTTACATTAGGAGTTAATGTTTTTAATTGTACAATAAAAATTTGGGGGAGAAAGTTCAGGACCAGTGTAAATGGGGTATGTTTTTACCAGTGGATGCATTCTGTATAACTTCAAACTAGAAGGTAGGCTTTGTTAGCATATTTTTTGACACACTAAAAAATTAACACAATTTCCTAAGATTTTTAGGGTATTAACAGTTATAACTTTGTGTATCAATTTCATCTCCACAAATCATCCTAGTCAATTAGATTTTTAAATATTAATAACCATATATGGAAATACTTATATTTCTGTTCTTTTGCTTTTGTAAGTTAATGGCTAGTGATTTAAATCTCTTTGTTTTCTCTTCAAGGTTCGAAAACCAGGAAGAGAGTCCAGAAGTAAATCAAATACTGTGAACCAGTTTTTCTTTTCCTTTCATTTGACTCTTTCCTCTTTTTCTGTATTAAGTGTTTTATTTTCATGTGAGTCTTGTGGAGTGGGGGAAACAATGAAGTACCTATGTCTTTGAAAAGCAGACTTTTTTTTTAAATACTTTGTAGAATTTACTAAAGCCTAATTTATAAAATTTCACAGTATTAAAGTTATACCCCTTAAGCTGTCCCATGCTGTGTGTTTGAGGTTCTGGGGTACATATAAGAAATATTACTATGACATGCACTTTTCTAATCGTTGTATATTTCCTAGAGTGTATAAAATGTTTGGCAAAATCCTTACTTTTAAGGAAATACACAACTTAAAATAAACATCTCTTTTTGCTTGATACAAATACACAATTTGTTGTGGGCATAAGATTTGTTTTGTATTGATCTTGCTCAGTTCCACAAGCATTTATTAAGCACCTGCTCTAGGAAATGAGGGGTACAAAGAAGAGAAAAGATTATGAAATAAAAAATGGAGTAGTAAGTATATCTGTGAGAGATGAAATACATGTATTTGAAAGATTACATGAGAATTATGTAAGTATGCAAGCTGTATGATAAGAAAACAGGCAATTATCAAGTGGTGGACGGATCAAAGATTTTTTTAGACTGGCTTCCTTTAAGGAAATACTGTCAAATATATATATATATATATATATATATATATATATATATATATATTTGGCTTATTGTTCATTCATTCACAGGAGATTATTTTTCTTCCAAGTTTTTTTTTTTTTGTATGGTATGATATTGTACAGTAAACCAAGCACTTTAGAGTTTTAGTGATTAGAAATTTTAAAATATAGACTTTATAGTTGCCTTGGGAACAAAAGCTTGGAATTTCAACATGAACAATTTCAAGATGTACTTTGTTAGAGAAATTGGGATTGGATTGGATTTTCTAGGGGTGGTACACCTTACCACTTGTAGCCTGTACAATGTTTTTAGATGGTGTATAGGTACACTTTTATTTAAATATGTAAGCATTTATTTAATATGTATTTAGAATATAAATAGCACATTAAACTGGTGATTTCTCTATTGCTTAGGACAGGCCTAAAGTAGGTATGTCAATTTTTAAAAAAGCAAGTTGATTTGAAGAAAATATTAAGTAAATAATAGTACAGGTGGATGTAGACATGTCAGAAACTGTCAGGGTTGTACCAATTTTGAGCAACTCTGAACCAACACAAAGACTTTACCTTTTGGCTCTCTGATGTGGTATTCAGTTGTCACACGAAGCATTTATCACTGCAGTGGTCGGATACTGAAAAACGCAAAGCAGATCTGCCGACTTTCCTTTGAAGGTTAATCTTTTAAATGCCTCCTGAAGTTCTAGGGCCCTGTGACTTTACAGAATAGAGAACTAGATTTTGGGCAGAGCCTCCTCCTGGTTCCTGTAGAATGTTGGATTTTAGTCCTCATCAGTGTTATGGTCCCAGGTTTATTGGTAACATCTAAATCAACTCTCAAGTTCTGTTTCAAACACATTGACGCTTAAAATAGGATAAAATGTGTGTGGTGTGTTTTTGTGTATGTGCCTTAGCCTTTTTTATTTTTCAGAACACAAAAACATAGCAAAACCTGTTGGTTAAATATTAAGAAAACAAACATTTCCTCACATATTGTTTTTAATAAGTGCTGGCATTTTCTCAAATGTTGCTCTATTGGCAGGGCTGCAGAAATGAAAAACTAGTAGCCGTAGTAGCCAGTTTGATTCATCGGCTGCATCCCCTTGTTCTGCTGTTCTGTTCCCTACCTTACTCTGGTTTTCCTTACCCCCCCCCCCTTATTTAAAAGAAGTGGTTTAATAACCTCCTTGTCAGTCAGAGTTATGCTTTCTCCCTTGCCTTTTTCAGTTCCATACACTCTGTTTTTTATCTTGTGTTGTTTTTGTTGTCTTTCCAATCCCTGCATCCAGTGGGTTTGCCTTTCTTTATCCTCCCTTCACAATCCAACGTCCGTATGGACGTGTTCCTGGCCCCATGTGTCCTGCCTTCTCTGCCATTTTTTTAGGTCCTTAGTGAGCTGAGGGTTTCTAGTCTGTTGAGGACCCACACCTGTGCAGGCTCTTGTCCTTCAGACAATGGGAGCTACATGTGCGCTATATTTTCTAGACAGCAGCTGGTAAATCTTTGATAACCATCTAAGCCCTGATGTAAAATATCTTCTGGGTGTTCTTCAATAGTGATCTTTTAAGACAAATCAAACACTAATAGGCCAGGGCAACAAAACCCCAATTATTTCTTTGAATTACTAACTTAAATGTGCATATCAAGAGCTAAGTTGCATAGCAATAAATTAGTGGTGGAAATATAAATACATTATATGTATTTGTGTGCGTGTGTGTGTGTGCTTGTTTATCCTTTAAAACTATATTCATCTGGTCGTCAAAGTGTATTAATAGTACTTGATCATTGTAGAAAATTTACCATATACAGAAAAGTGTCAAAAGACAAACTAGCCATATTACTACCACCCACAGACAACCACTGTTAATATTTTGACACATTTTTTTTCCAGCCTTCTCTATGCATTTTTATCTTTAAATATCATACTTTATAAAAGCTTTATCTTCTGCTCTTTAAAGTGAACCTTAAATACTTTCCATGTTATTACAAATACTTCCTAAATATAGTTTTTATGTTTCTATAATATTTTTTCTTATGGATTCGTGATACTTTCATGACCATTTCCCTAATGTTGGAGGTTTAAGTGGTTTTCAGTATTCGGATATTATAAACAATATTCTTGAATAAAATTGGGCATAAGTCTTTGTCTACATGTACAAATATTTCCTTAGATTTGCAAAAGGGAACCATTGGGTGAAAGACTATGAAAATGGAAGGTTATTGGTGCACGTTATCAACTTGCTTTGCAAAACTCCATCAGTTAACACTTTGCCCAGAAATCAGTGCTCAACTTACATTTTTGTCAACCTTGAGTGCTACTAATTTTTATAATTTGATAAGGTAAATTTTTTTAATTGCTAGTGAACCTGAGCAATTTTTTATTTTTAAACTAATCATTCTATTTGCTTTTTGATGTGTGTGTTTGTACTGTTTGTATAGTAATGATCTTAACCTCTGTCATGTTTGTTGCTGACTTTTTCCAGTTTATTTTTTGTTGACGATTTAATTTTTATCTCTTTAATCTGTTGATCTTTTCCACTGTAATTTCTGCTACTGTTTTAAAATATTTCCCATCCTGATATCAGAAATATTTACCAGGGCTTTTTCTAGGATTTGTGTTTTAATGCTTCTGAATTTTTAATCCATATGAAATTTAATGTGGTGTATGTATGCCATGAAGTAAGGACCACAATGGATTTTTTTCCAAATAGCTAACCAGTAGCTCCACTACCATTTGTTAAATAAATTCTCTTCCTCACCCCCTTTCCATCCTGGTTTGTGTTGCCTGTTTTATTACAGATTAAGTTCTTATACCAGGGTCTGTTTCTGACTGTCAGTTCAATTTCATTGATCTGTCTGTCTGTTCTTATGCCAGCACCACACTGATTTAATTAGTGCCATTTTACTTATTAATTCTTATTTACTGCCCAAACCACATTAACAGAAATCAAAATGAAAGAAAAAATTCATTTATGATCTCACCACCACCACAAAAATCAAACGCTTGTCCTTTGGCTGTGTTTTTTTTCAGTCCTGTTTCATGCTTACATAATTTTTCCTAGTTGTAATAGTTGCATTGGTGAAGTTTTGCGTGTGTGTGTCTTTTAAAGTTCCACAGTTTATTCTATATATACCCCTGATTCATTAAGCTCTACTGGTATAAAGAATACAAGACACACTGAAGAAGTGATTCTCTGCAGTATACTGCTGACCAGATGGTTTAGGCAGCTCTCTTTATCACTTGGGTGTTACTTTACAAATAAAATGCTTACTATTTTCACTGTACTAAGGATGTGTTATTCATATATTGGTGAGTTTTATTATAGCAGTAGTATTTTGCAACTTATGAGTAGTGTTCCTGAATTTTTGTAATTTTGGCTCGTCGTGAAGTTACCTGTAAAATTTCTCCATTAAGCAAGTACAGTTTTATTTATGAACCACCGCAAAGGATCTTCAAAAAACTCTTTCCTCTTTTTGGCTTGGTTAAGTCAACCGTTTTTTAGGGGTCTGAGTTATCAGTGGAGTTGGTCTATAAGATAATCCTTGTGCCTGGAGTACGGAGGCAGGAAGGAATATTAAAGGCACGGATCCCGCCTTGGGTGGGGGGCTGGGGAGGAAGTGGGACAGTAGTCTGAAATCTGTTTCCATTTTTCTGTAGGTTGTCTTTCTGCTTCTGGTATCTTTTACAAGCAAGTGAAAAGTGATCACAGTTATGTAAATGAAGACCTTATAACACCTGGACTACAGGTGGTTTAATAACTAAAAAATTACTGTATTTAATATTTTTTCTGACCTTGACATAAAAAGCACAGTACAGAAGTTCATGTTGCGCCTTCTCGGTATAATTCTCAGATGTGAGAGATACCTCAAACTTTCCTTAGAAGGGGTTGGATATGAACTTAAAAGAGTAAAGCGACTGAAGGGTCTGCTAAGCCTGAACACTGGGAAGTTCTAGGGCAGTATGTATCCAGGGCAGGTTACAATTGGAAGTACATGTTGATTCTGTTAGATTGCCTGGCCAAGAGAGTCATGGTTTCCGTCTTGAACTTTTCTAGATAGAGAAATGTGCCTTTAAGATCCTTAAGAAGACTTTCATGTTCCAAGCGTTTTAGTTCTCCCCCCACAACCCCCCAAAAAAGAGCTTTTGTTTTTTTGTCTTCCTTTATTTCGTTAACTCTTGTAGAACATTCTGGTGCTGATGCATGCATGAGTCAGTCCAGCCGGAGAAGTGTTGTGCACATCCTGACCTGCTTAACACTGGTTGCAAAGGTGTGTGATGTGGTCCCTGTGTAACACCCCATCGCCTCCTACCAGCCCCCTGAAGTTCTTTTTTTTTTTTTTTCCAGTTTTATTGAGAAATAATTGACAAACATCACTGTGTAAGTTTAATAAGGTGAATAGCACCCCTCAAATTTCTCCTGTAAAAATCCTTGGCAGATGTTTAAGAGCTTAAGACGAATATGTAACTTACCCTATAATTTATAATTTAAAGAAGGATCATTTAGACATTTCTTAAGATACACATGCACTCACGGTGGGCTTCCCCCCGACACACCTTTTGTTAAACTTCCTAACTATGCTTTTGAAAAAGAAGTCATCTGTGTTCCAGGTGCTACAGGCCCAAAATAAGTCTTTGATTTGTCATGCAAAGTGTTCAGAAAGCAAAGGTGGCTGAAATTATATCAAAATGGTTCCTAAGACCCTGTCTGTTCCTGTCGAGGTCAGAGGAGCCACAGCCTGCAGAATCACAATTCGAGGTCAAGAATCCGGAACCCCTGCTGTTCCCAATGAACTGTGTGATGCGCACAGAAGATGTTCAGAAGGGAGGGGTCGAGCTAAACGAACAGTCATGATAATACCTGGTTGGTCTTTTAGCAGCAAAATTGGGGGTGGGGGGAGGAATATGAAACTTTTTTAAACCGCGGGTGTTTTTTTTTTTTTTTTTTCTTTTGGTATTATTGTTGATATCCCTATTTGAATGTAAAGTCCCTAACAAAAGAAGCAAGCTGCCTTTAGACTGCATTTACTGCTCTTGATGACTCCAGTTGTGTGTAAATATTAGAAAACAGCAGGGTCCTGCATTCCAAGAATCAGTTGAGCGGTGTCGCGAAGACAAGTGTCCTGACTGGTATTGTAGTCCTCCTCTCCAGCTCCCCCGCTGTTTCTAATCTGTGCACACAGCCGTGAAAGAACTGGACTGACATTTACAGGCACAGCGGGGAGACACTTGACTAGGGAATGTTAAAGACTGCGGCACCTCCGATTCAAAGTGGCCACCACACATGATAAATCTTCACAGGAGAGCTAGTCTGCACTTCCACTGATGCCGTAATGAGGGTATCTGTAATGAAGCAAAGAAGTGAAACATTTTCTCCCCAACAAGCTCAACTTTTTAGCAGTCAGATATTTATTGTTGTCTTTTTCAGACCTAAATATCTAACGGGAGAATCTCATCCTGTGTCGGGGAAGGATCTTTTTTCCTTTTGAACTGCTTTTTGGCGTCTGTTTCCTGTCGTCCTCACTCCTCCCTAGGGTTTTAGAGGGAGTTTCCTCAGGAAAGAACACTTCCCCATCAACTGTGAATAAAAATAAAATTTCCCGGAACCTGCTGTAACTGGTATGGAAAAGAGGGTCAGTTGCTTTCTGCCTCGAGTCTGACAGACTTCCCTCCCTGTTTTGTCCCAGCGAGCTGCCGGATTTGTATCCCATAATACCAGTAATGCAATTAGGTTGGCTGCACAGTGTCTGGTTGACTTCAGTTAAGAGTTTCTTTCCCTATGGGAATAAGACCAGACAGACTGTCATTTGCTATTACTAATTCTGCTTAGCATTATCACTGGAGCTTTTTTGTAATTAGCTATCTTAGTTGGCTCTTAAATTTTAATAGCCAGTTGAAGCTACGTTTTAGCCAAGTTCCATATCTAAATTGCACTCAGTCCATTAACAAAGTTGGTTAAAAGGCTATTAAAACAAAAGCCAATATATGGTGTTCGCACTTGCATCTTTGCAGCAGGAGCAATGCCAGCCTCCCCCCTAGTTCTCTAAAGGAACTTTCTCTCCCCAGAGTTACACGTAAGCTGAACTCAACTTCCTGAGGGGCAAGAAATTAACATCAACAAGATTTTTAGTACATGAACATATCCAAAACTGTCACTGCCAGCCTCCTTTTCCTCTCCGTGAGGGTTCTTTGGGGTTTGGTTTTATTTGGTTGATGGCGGTACAGGGAGGAAGAGGGGCATTTAATATTCCAACTTAAAGTTGACGGGTTTGAAAAGTGAATAATTGAAATGATGTTTTTCTCCATTTCAGCTGATCAAAATTATTAGCAAAACCATCTGAGGCACCTTCTGGTAGAATTGTAGTCTTGCTGGGTTTAGTCTGTAAAACATTCTGCCAGACGTTAAAAAAAAAAATTGTAGACGAGCCAGCACATAGGCTCAGAGCCCTCGTGCCTAACTGATCGTCCCCATTGTTCGTGGTTTTTAATTCAGATCATTTCTAACACTGACACGCACATGCACCCCAACCCTTCGCAAATTGGTTTGCCAAGGTTTTACTTTCTACATTGAGTGACCTCTCCCTCCATATTGGGACAGTGGGTCTGTTTTCCATTTTCAAAGATCCTTAATTTCAAAATTTTTTAGAATTTGTGAAGCAGGCTGTCAAAAGAAATTAGACTAGTGCAGGCACATTCGGTTGACGTTTTTTCTCTGAATCATCAGGACCCTGGGAATGAAGACGTGGAGAGAGAGTACTCGGCAAATAGGTCCTGTCACCCTGACTCAGCTGAGTGCCTCTGAAGAACGTCTCCACCCCCAGCCTGTCGAATTTGCCAATGTCCTATTTTGAAATGAATAGTTTATCCACCTCAAAAATATACAGGCTTTTTTTTTTTTTTTCTTAAGCTTCAAATGGTGGCTTTATCTATTTCCCCATTCAGAAGATATTAGGAATTGTAGTTTCATCTTAATTTTTAAAGCAGTAAGCGGGTTGGAATACTTTGCACTCCCCAGTGTCTGGCCATTCTTCTGATTAGCTTTTCTCTTACTCAGAACTGCTGTCAAGCTGTAGCTTTGGTGGTGCTGTCCTCCCTACCGAAGGCCACCTGGCAGACAAATTCTAGTGAAACCCAAGCGTTCGTTATAATTATATTTCCATTTTAAGTATGTTTAGTAGCTCACATTCACATATGATCTTCTGTGTGGATTTGCTTCTCTAGCCTTTGGCTAAATGGCTGGGTTGCCATCAGTGAGAGTGTGGCCTCCTTGACAGAGGTGAAGAGCTTCACCTGTCTTAACAAAGGACCAGAAATACCGGAGGGCCTCTCTGGTGGTTTTTGTCCTCTGTCAGAAGCTGATGGAAGAGGTCAAGATCATTTTATCCAGTGTTAGATGATATGCAGTGAAATTAATATACTATTAAAATGTATAGGTAACGAATTGGCCTTTTATAAAGATGGAACTGGCTTTGAAAATCGGGTCACAAACTCTCTAAGAGGTCAGGGTTGGTGGTTTCTCCCATGAAGACTTAAGGCAGGAACAGCCCTACCGTGGTTTTTCAGGGGACCCTCTAGCTGTTGATGGATGGCCTTTGTGGGCTTTAAGTGAATGTCTATAATATATGTTAGACGTCACCTACCCATCCTTTATTTTAAACTAATTTTTAGGAGATACTCATAGGTAATACATGTATGGTACATGATATAAAAATCAGTAGGAACAAAGGTAAATAGTGATTATATTGTACACCTGTAACTCATATAGTATTTTACATCAACTGCAAAAAAAAAAAAAACTATATAGAGAGGATGATGGGAAAAAAAAGAAAGTAATTGGCAGAAGTTTTAAAATAGCATATCACATTTGGGAACCTATTATATATATTAAATATATATGCTAAAAATTAACTGTTTCAGCATCAAGAATATATAAAAATACTTTCATTAAAAAAAGGTAAATGGTGAAGTCTTAAATTTAAGATTATGGACCACTGAGGAATCTGGATAGAAGATAATCCTGTTTTTGTTTCATGAAAAACTGAAAGAATCCATGACAAAAAAATTAAGAACCTTTCCTTTTCCATAGCCCTAGGTTCCCTCCCCAGAAATAAAAACTGTTACAGGTTTGGATAGCCTTCCAAAGCCACAATCTGCATATCCATTTATGGGGGTGGGGGGGAAGGGGAAAAAAAATGCAAACTCTTATTTTTTCTATATTGCAATTTATTGGGATAAAGGCTGTAGCCAAGCTATGAGGTCAAACACCTATTTTAATGTTAACTGCTCACAATGTTTGGGCGTGTATCATCTCATCATTCAGTCGGTTTTATGTTATCATCTTTGAAGATCTCTTAGTGATTCCATCAGTAGAAGAGACTGCAGTTTTGCCTGTCTATGCTGGAGGCAAGTGGCTGGCTCCAGAACCCAGTGCAGGCCTGGGGCACAGGTTTTCAAAGCCTCACCCACCTGCGCAGCAGTCGTCCTGGGTCGCTTCTTCCCCCAGACCCTGGGGTTTCCTTTTTGCATCTCTTCCATGTTGGATCACCTGTTACCTGGCCCAGTGCGTTTCTCCTTGGTTTACCCCTCTTATTGGGAGGAGCACATCCTCCATTAGTTCCCTGAGAAAAAGGTGTGTGGGAGGTAAGTTTTTTGAATTCTTGCATGTCTGAGGATGTCTTTGTTCTACCTTTCCTCTTGGCTGATCGTTTGACTTGTACAGAATTATGGATTGGAAATAATTCTTCAATGTTTCGAAGGCATTACTCTGATACCTTCTAGTTCCAGAGTTGCTGTTGAGCACACTTGAAGCTACTCTGTTCTCTCTGGAGCTTCCGTTCAGATATTGGGAATCATAGGCTGATCTTCTAAGCTTTTTCCCTTCTCCCCCCACCTACTTTCTGTCTCTTTTGTCTTTTTCCCTCTACTTCCTGGGAGGTTTCCTCAATATTTTCTTCTAACTCTTAGGATTTTTTACAATTTCTGCTGTCATGTTTTTAATTTCCAAGAGCTTTTTGTTCTCCAAATGTCCTCTCTCGTGCGTGCAGGATTTCCTTATATCTCTGAGGATTTTCATTATAGTATTTGGAAGCTTTTTTGTCCCTACATAGTCTCTGTTTCTACAAATTGCATTCCCACTCCCCCATCTTGTTTGGATCTTTGTCCTTTATTTTATTTTATTTTATCTATTTAATTAATTAATTTATGGCTACATTGGGTCTTTGTTGTTGGGTCTTTGTTGCTGCGCAAGGACTTTCTCTAGTTGCGGTGAGCGCAACTTACTCTTCCTTGTGGTGTGTGGGTTTCTCATAGCGGTGGCTTCTCTTGTTGCAGAGCTCGGGCTCTAGGCACGCAGGCTGCAGTAGTTGTGGCACTCAGGCTCAGTAGTTGTGGCTCATGGGCTCTAGAGTGCAGGCTCAGTAGTTGTGGCACATGGGCTTAGTTGCTCGGCAGCATGTAGGATCTTCCTGGACCAGGTCTCGAACCCGTGTCCCCTGCATTTGCAGGCGGATTCTCAACCACTGCGCCACCAGGGAAGTCCCTGTACTTTATTTTAGATGGTTTCCTCAAATGTCTGGCACTTCCTTGGCTGTCTATTTATATATAAGTGCAAGCCATTAAAAGGTGAATGGGAGTTCTGAGTCTGTGTGTGTGAGGGGGAAGGGCTTAGAGCTGGCATTTTGGGGCTTCCATGGAGAGCGACTTGAATTGGCCATTTTTAGAAGAACCCCATCCTTACCCTGAGACCTTCAGAAAACTGCACCTGAGATGAAGGCTTATGTGCAGGTCATTTATTTGTGAATGTGGTCACAGGGAGCAGAGGTGAGGGACAAGGGAATGGAAACAGGGAAGGAGGGAGCACAGTTACAGGGATGCATCGTTGAGTTGGCTACGCCTGAGAGTGACTGACACTCACATCCTGCAGGACCTTCCAAAGAGCCCAATGAAATGCATCTCACAATCTCCAACCCATCTCTCTTCCTTTGGGTGTGGAGTTTCCCACACTTCTGAGTTGCACATGTGGAAGGTCCACTATTCCTGGCAGGCATCTCATACAAATCCCAAAGAAGGAAATATAAGAGGGGCCATCAGGTTACACTCAGGAGCTGGTGGAAGCCTGTGTGGAGTCTGTCACTGCAGCTTGGGCTGGAATGAGAGAGGATTTGAAGCGATGCACTACCATGTAATTATCCTAAGGTTTTTTCTGCTTGGACTACTCCATTTCCATAGAGAAGTTTCTTTTGCCCAGAGAGTTGAATTACGAATGCTAAAGTTAAGAGATCTCCATTGTCTTAGCTTGGGCTGCTTATAACAAAGATACCATAGAGTGGGTGGCTTATTTCTCAGAGTTCCGGAGAAATAGATTAGAAGTCTGAGATCAGAGTGCCAGCATGGTCTGGTTCTGATGAAGGCCCTCTTCTGGGTTGCAGACTACCAGCTGCTTCTATCCTCACATTGAGGAGAGCAGAGAGGGGAAGTGAGTTTTCTTGGACTCTTATAAGGGCACTAATCCCATTTATGAGGGCTCCATCCTCATGACTTCATCTAATCCTAACTACCTTCCCAAGGTCCCACCTCCTAATGCCATCATATTGAGGGTATGAATTGAACATAATGAATTTGGGGGAACACAAACATTCTGTAACACCCATCCACTGTGGATTTTGCCTTGTATGGATTGTGCTTTTGGTATCAAGTCTAAGAACTCAGCCTAGCCCTAGATCTTCTATATTTCCCCAAAGTTTTAGTTTTGTGTTTCACGTTTGTCTGTCATCCATTCTGAGTTAATTTTTGTTTAAAGTCTGAGTTTTAAGTCAAGATTCAGTTATTTTGCCTATAGATATCCAGTTGTTCCAGAACCATTTCTTGAAAAGACTGTCCCTCCTCTGTTGAATTGCTTTTGCACCTTTGTCAAAAATTAGTTGGACATATTTGTAAGTGGGTGTATCTGTGGATTTTCTTTTCTGTTCCATTGATCTCTATGTTCATCCTTCTGTCAATACAGTGTGCTGTTTTGATTATTGTAAGATATAGTAAGCCTTAATGTTAGGTAGAATGATTACTCCCACTTTGTGCGTTTTTAAGACTGTTTTAATTATTCTAGAACCTTTGCCTTTCTATAATAAATTTTAGAATAAACTCATGTCTATGAAAAAAATTTGCTGGAATTTTAATAGAAGTGACATTAAAACTTTGATTAATTTTGGGAAGATCAACATGTTTACTATGTTGAGTCGTCCTACCTGTGAACACAGTATGTCTCTCCATTTATTTAGGTCTTTTTGATTTCTTTCATCAGTATTTAAGTTTCAGTATGCAGATCCTTTACTTATTTTGTTAAGTGTATACCTAAGTATTTCATTTCCTCTGGAGCAATTGTAAATGGTGTTGTGTTTTTAATTTTGGTTTCCACAGGTTCATTGTTAGTATAAAGAAATGTATTTAAGTTTTTTGTGTTGATCTTGAATCTTGTGACATCAATGAACTTACTAGTTATCAATTTTAAAACTCAAGTATTGTGTTCTTGTTAAAAAAAATGAGAGATCTTTGCTCTCTTCTACTCTTTCCTATCATCTCAATAAAATTATATATTTTTAGATAAATTGGTAGTCAGTGTTTATATTATTTCAATTAGGTAGGTATTGTTTATTTCAATCATATCAAAAAAATCTATCAAATTCTTTCTTTTTCTAATTCGAGGCCTCCCTCCTGGAGCCTTCCTTCTTGCTCCATTGAATACCAGTTAGTCCCCGAGTTCCTGCAGAGCTCTTCACCTAGGGCTCCCCCTCATTGTAATACTGAACTTCTTTACCACTTTGTTGTATTGAATCTCTTGTTCCTGGTTTCTATAGCTTCTTTCTTGATTTTCTCTCTTACTTTGCACTAGTACATCCTCCAGAAGCTTCTTTATAAACATGTGTTGGAGGTTATTAATTTTTTTAATCCTTGCACGTCTGAAAAAATATATCTTTAATCTCTCTTCCCATCTGATAGTTTGGCTAGGTATAGAAGCCTAGTTTGAAAGGTCTTTTCCTTCAATATTTTAAAATGTTGCACTGCTGTCTCCTGGCATTTAGTGTTGCTTAGGGGAATTCCAATGAATTCTGATTCCCTTTTCTCTCTCAGACTCTTAGGATCTTCTCTTTACCCTTGCTGTTATAATATTTCAAACCTTGGCGAGGCTTCTTGTCATTTGCTGTACTGGGAACTCAATTATTTGTCAAATATTGAACATTCAGTTTGTTCCAGGCACTGTTCAAAACTCTGAAGGCTCTGCATGAATAAGACAGATGAGGTTTTCCAGAGTTTATAATCTCGTAGGCAAAAAAAGATAAGAAATATACAAATAATGATAATAATTTCAGATTATGACAGTACAGTGAAGAATATAAAAGAGAAAAATGAATTTGGAGAAAGTCTGTTGGACAGCAGGTGCTATGTTAGTCAGGGTGACCAGGGAAGATCCCTCTGACGAGATGATGTCAGAACTGAGACATGGAGGGCAAGAAGGAGGGGGCCACCTGGAGAAGACGGTGCTAGATAGAGGCAAATGGAAGAGTAAAGGTCCTGAGCTCAGTGCGTTTGAGGTGCAGGGGTTAGGGTGTGGTTGGAGTGGTGGACAAAAGACTGGCAAAAATGAAGTTGGACAGTTCAGCAGAAGGCATATCACAACACATAGGACTATGGAAAAGAGTCTGGATTTTATTCTACTTGAAATGAAAAACGCTTGGAAAGTTACACACAGAGGAGTGATAGGCTCCACTTTCCCCTTTTAAAAGACCAGCTGAGCTGTTCTGGGAGAACAGGCTGCAGAGGAACAGGAGTAGAAACCAGCGGTGACCACTGAGGAAGCTGTTTCAGATTTTCACATGATGTGGCTTGGACTCTGTGCCCCTTTCCTACCAGAAGACTTTGTTTCTCAGTTCTGAGAAGTATTCTTTGATAATTTCCTTCCCTCCAATTTCTCTGTTTTATGTTTTTGGACTTCCTAGCAGTTACTTGTTGGAACTCTCCTGTTTTTTCTCTATGTCTTTCATCCCAGTTTTGGGGATGTTTCCTTCATTTTATCCTTAAACATTTTTAGAGATGATTTTAAATGTTTTAGGTCATGCTGAGTGGGGAAGGAAGGCTAGGGTCCAAGTGGGCTACCTCGTTTTCAGCCCCTGCGGCTCTCTCTCCAGTTCCCTGAGGAACCTGGAGTCCTGTGCTGCTCAGGGAAGCCCTTCAGGGGCTTCCTCTGCTCTGCTAGGTCAGTGGGTACCCACTGTCTGCCAGGCACTGTGTAAATGTTGGCAGATGAAAAGACAAGCAGAACTATTAAAGGAAAAATACTTCTCTAAGGGATGCTCAAAGCTCAAGAGAAGTGTGGAGTTGGGAGGAATAGTTGTACATGGCCTATGAATCCAGGTGTCCAAGCACTGACCTCCTGCACCCTAGGGGACAGCCAGAATGTGCTGGCGTATGGTGGTGGAAACATGGTGATTTTTGAGTAATCATGGAAAAAGTTAAAAATGCCAGTGACTGGGAATGGGCAAATCTTCAAATGTCATTGTCACACCATATTCTGGATTTAGTTATTTAAACGAATGATGCTAACCTAAGTCTTTTTTTTTTTTAATTTTTGAGTTTTCCTTCCTTCCTCCTTCCTCCTCCCTTCCCTCCCTCCCCCCCCTTCCTTCCTTCCTTTCTTCTTTTCCCCCCTCTCCCTCCCTTCCTTCCTTCTTTCCCCCTCCCTCCCTCCCTCCCTGGTATATTTACTTTGCCAATAGTTAGGAGGAATAAAAAGAGTGAAACTTTATTTTAGCAAGGCAAAGGGTCCTGGAGAATGTACAGAAATGTGGGCATTCAAGAAGCACATGAAAAGCTGCTCAACATCACTAATTATTAGAGAAATGCAAATCAAAACTACAATGAGGTATCACCTCACACCAGTTAGAATGGGCATCATCAGAAAATCTACAAACAACAAATGCTGGAGAGGGTGTGGAGAAAAGGGAACCCTCTTGCACTGTTGGTGGGAATGAAAATTGATACAGCCACTATGGAGAACAGTATGGAGGGTCCTTAAAAAACTAAAAATAGAATTACCATATGATCCAGCAATCCCACTACTGGGCATATACCCAGAGAAAACCATAATTCAAAAAGACACTTGCACCCCAATGTTCATTGTAGCACTATTTACAATAGCCAGGTCATGGAAGCAACCTAAATGTCCATCGACAGACGAATGGATAAAGAAGTTGTGGTACATATATACAATGGAATATTACTCAGCCATAAAAAGGAACAAAATTGGGTCATTTGTTGAGACATGGTTGGATCTAGAGACTGTCATACAGAGTGAAGTAAGTCAGAAAGAGAAAAACAAGTATCGTATATTAATGCATATATGTGGAACCTAGAAAAATGGTACAGATGAACCGTTGGCAGGGCAGAAGTTAAGACACAGATGTAGAGAACAAACGTATGGACACCAAGGGGAAAGCCGCGGGGGTGTGGGGATGGTGGTATGATGAACTGGGCGATTGGGATTGACATGTATACACTGATGTGTATAAAATGGATGACTAAGAAGAACCTGCTGTATAAAAAATAAATAAAATTTAAAAATTAAAGAAATATATATACAATTTAGGTCTGAGATTATGAATATGTTTAGTTATTCATAAAAATATGTACATGCCATATATAAGAAGAAGAAATGTGTTACCTATTCACACTCCCAAAAGAAAAGGGTACATTTGAAGTAAATATTTGTATATATGGGTATTCTAAAAAGCTCTGTAGTATATATATGATTAAATGTTTATGTTCCTGTTTAAAAAAAAAGAAAAGAAAGGTGGGCATTGTATCCTCAGGTGGAGTCATAGCTGGCTGGCAGAGGTCCCCCAGACGAGTCCCTTCTGTCCTGTCATGCTGAGTCCTTCTGTCCACATTTCCATTGTCTTTTATATAAAGACATAGAAACCTGCTTATCATGTCTACAGATGAAATAATTTACTAGCAATAGCAGCTTATACTTTGGATGATATCAAGAGTCAGAAGAGTCTGGATGTCTTTCTGATTATCATTCAGTCTCCCTTAGCAGCCTGTGAACCTCTTGTCTTGGTCTTTGAGCCTCAGTAATAAACACAGCATCTGGCATATGGTTGATGTGGGATAAATATTTGCTGAATGAATGAATGACTGGCTGGAAGATGAGGAAAACTGGGAAATGAAATTAATCTGCCAAGTGTTAATATTCAGGAAAAAAAAAAAAATCAGTTACCCAAGAATAGGGTGAAGAAGACATGGCCCAGCAGCAGGTCATGGGGAAAGGAAGGAGGCTTGAGCTGATGACCATCTTCTGGGCCAGGTCAACGGAAGGTGATGTCCACACCGAGGCTGCTTGGCTGATTCACTCTGCACACAACAGACCACATCTTGGTGCCCCATTTGCATGGACCTGGACAAAGTGAGGTGCTTCCAAAGAGGATGGGAAGGATGGAGAATGGTTAAGAAACCATGTCACACCAGGAAACACTGAAAAAACTGGGATGATTTATTTTGGAGAAGAGGACAGAAGTGGTCATGGGGACTGTGGTGGAGAAGGTTGGTGTCTAAAATATTTGAAAATCTGTCATGTGAAAGAAGAGTAAGAGTCACTGCAGTCCCTGGAGAAGGCAGAACCAGGCCTGATGAGGTGGAAGTTAAAGGGAGACGGCACCACGCAGAGAAGTGACTGATAGCTCTCAAATCCAAAGGGAACCAGCAGCCCTAATGAGGCAGTAAACGCCTCACTTCTGGAAGCTTCAAGCAGAGATTGCTAAATATGGGACTTCCCCGGCGGTCCAGTGGTTAGAACTTGGCGCTTTCACTTCGGGGGGCCTGGGTTAGATCCCTCGTCAGGGAACTAAGATCCCACAAGCCGTGTGTTGCAGCCAAAAAAAGAGAGAGAGGGAAAGATTGTTAAATAATATCGTTGTGGGGTTCTTATCCTAGAGCCTCCATCTTGTAATAATAAATATAAAATTTTACTATTAATATTAATTTATTGAGTGCTTACTATGTTCCAGGCATGGTGCTCTTTTATATGTATTATCTCATTTCATCTTCATAGTGACCTTGTGACAAGTGACCATAGTGAAAATCAGGCTGCTCTGATTTTCCAGGAATCTGATGCTTAGAGGAGGTCAAATGACTTGCCTAAAGTCACACAGTTAATGAGTTATACAACGTGATATGAGCCCAAACTTGTCTGCCTCCCGAGCCACCCTTTTTGCCACTGTCCCCCGTGGCCACAGTCTCTGAGGGTAACTCGGTGCTGTGCTCAGCCATTGCAACCTGGCCCTCACACCTCCAAAATATTTTCAACCCTGATTGTATCAGTTAGTGTTGGCCAGGTAACAAACAACTCTAAACAATTCTAAAATCTCAGTGGCTTAAAAACCACAGTTTTGTTGTTGTTCTTTTCCAGCTTCCATGACCCAGGTTGCAATGGGAAGAAGAACTGGGAATACTTGGTGAGGAACATGAATGGCTTTCATACCTAAGCAGGAGGAAGTTGAAAATAACAATAAATTATTGGTGTCAGATCATGACCTAAATGGTAACAATGTTAAGTAATGAGACTTGAATTTCCTTGTAGCTTATGGAAAGTGTTCTTGTTATTTTATAATTACCAATGGGCTGCAAGAACGGCCTCAGTCATTAGCTCCCTTGGGTGCAAGGCTTGGTGGCAGAAGTGAGCCATGATAGCACTCCTTCTATAGACAACAGAAGTGTAGAAGCTTTTGGATGCCCCCCCGCCATCTCTTCTGGTAGTTGGTCCAGGAATACAGGTGGGAATCCGTCAAGCATCTTCTGTCTATAGCTGAGGGCAAGTCCTGTGCTACACACAGTTTCAGATCTCTCTCTGCACTCCCCCCTCTGTCTCTCTTTCCCTCTCTCTCCATCTCTCTAGCTCTGGCTCTCAGTCTCCTCTACCCCTTCCCCCCACCCCCTATCCCACTGCTGACTTCTCAGGTATAACGTGGTACACTGTCCTTGTTTGGAAATCAAGCACCAAATCCAGAAATAAACCAACTTTGAAAAGGGCAGAGGTTCTTAACTCATAGCTCCCCTCTGTTTCCAGAAGAACATGGCAATGGTGGACAAAGTGGCGGGAATTGCTCACAGGGCAGTAATTAAAATCACTTAGAAGACATTCCAGATGGCCAAAGCCATGTTCAACGTGTGTGGAGTCTGGAGGACTCTTTCCTCTGCTTTCTCCCTACTACTCCAGCAATACCTCTAAAGTTCATGATGTTTCTAAGCTAGGAGGTTCTCATTTCAGGTCATGAGAATTTTGCCATGCTCCACCTTCTCTCATAGATGGCCCTCCTCTAGCTACTGCATACAAGGAGTTAGTGTTGGCCAGGGGAGACAATGGACATGAAGCACATCTTCCATAACCTGGAGTCAGAAAACTGGCTGCAGCTGTGTCAAGTTGAACCTCACAGATTTCTCTTAACTCTTTTTGACTTCTGAAAGTTCCCTAACATGAGGGTTTCCAGATAAAATACAAGATGCCCAGTTATATTTGAATTTCAGATAACACATAACTTCTTAGTGTAAATATCTCCCCAATACTGCCTGGGATGTGCTTCTCCTAAAAACATGATTCATTATTTATCTGAAGTTCCAGTGAAACTGGGGGTCTTGTGTTTCTGCTACACCCCACCTGAAATGCAACTGCTGCTAATTTTCAAATTATGTGAGACAGAGCTTGGGAAGGCACACTGCCAAATAGCCGCACGGAAGCAACATCTCAGACCATCTTCCCAAACACATCATTTGGGAATCAGGTGCACAACGGAATGCCAAAGACAAATGGCTTTCATCTGCTTCCAAGAAAGGCCTGATACTGCGTCTTGGGTTACTAGGAATCCTCTTGATTACCCTCCACAAGGAGAGAACCACAGCAGCAAACACGCTGCAAGGTAACAATGAACCCTCAACTGTAGCTGGATGTGGATAAATGGGGGTAAAACTAATCCCCTCTCTGAAGCAAGAGTGTGATGCCAAAGCCCAAGGCAGGCCTTTCCACTGCACTAGCCAGTGGCCTGACAGTGAGAAGCAAAACAGAGTGGTTCTAAAGAGGTGGTTTTATTGACCTCTTTGGCCATTAAAAGCCTCTCCTAGAATTCTGTCTTCTGCATACAGCGGCAACAGAGAAGAAAAAGATGGGAGAGAAAATCTTGCGTTCGGATTGATTGGTTACCGTTTCTCTCTATGCTGTGGGCTGCACTGCAGAGAAGGGGCCTCGGCTATTTCATCTACTCACTTGGCAAGTTTTTGAGCCTCTGGGTTCTGGGAGAATAACGAATTCCATCCTCATGGGAGCACTGTCCGGGAGCCTTTCATTCCTGTGCAGAGAGACACTCCTGGGCTGGGCGCTGGTCTTCTCCATTTGTTGTAACAACCCGAGGGACTCGTCCCCGTTTACTAGATGGGGACCTTGGGACTTAGGGGCAGGCCTCGCTGGGATTAGGTGTCCTTTCCACCACCTTGCAGACACCCTGGGCATCCTGTGCTCCATGTAACACAGCCTAAAACGCACCCATCGAGGCCGAGCCTCTCATTGGAGAAGCAGAAAGAAGGCTCAATGTGATTAGGTGAAATGCCTGACGTCCCTGTGTTGAGTCAGGTTTGGGGTGCACAGCTGCCCCACCTAAGGTCACCTGGTGACTTAAGCTGGGTCTCTGGGGAAGGGATCCTGAGCTGAACTGGGGTCTTGCTGCAGGAAGTTCAGAGTGGGGACTGACAGTTGGGCACATGTGCAGGTACAAGTTTAACCACAACTTTCTGGTGGGGAGGAATCCTGATCTGCAGTTTGCCAATTTCCATGGTGTAAATTTCCCCCCATGGCCGATTTCCAGCTGTTGCCCTGACGTGACTGGATGCAGACTTGGGAAGAGGTGCTCAGGATCGGCCCCAGCACATCAGCGCCCGTGGGGAGTGAAGGAACCAGGCGAGGCAGAGGGTAAGGTTAGACCATGCTGCGGTCACACGAAGGCCCCAGCAACCCCGGGGAAGCTGGCCTATCCTGCAGGGTAGTCCCAAACAGGGGGTGAGGCCCGAACCTTTGTGCTCCCCTGTACGCCCTTCCCCGTGTCACCCTGTCATTAGACGTCGGTTGCCTGGGGTGAGGGTGGGCTGGTGCTCTCCTTCCTCTAAGTTTCCACAGCATGGGGGGTGCAGCCCTCCTAAGCCCCCATCCTGCGGGGTGGTCAAGTCTTCTCACTTGTTGCTCCTCATCAGCAAGAAGCAGTTCACTCCGCCTCACCCTTGCATCCCCCATGGTTCTTGGTACCTGGAAGATGCTTGGCAAACATCAGATAATGCAGAGTTGAATGAACCAGTGATCAAGTGAACTTTAAAGGTCTGATGACCACAGCTCCAGTTCAGCACACGTCTCAGGCTCTTGTCCGCACTGTGTTGTGTGTTGCTGTTTCCTATGTGAAAGCCCTTTTCCCCACCCGGGATGATGAGTTCCTTTGCACCAGACCCAGGCCCTCTGTTCCTCCTGTGATCCACACAGCCGGCAGCGTCGCCAGCACTCACCATTGAGAGAGGTGGGTTGAGTGGGGTGTAGGCATAATTGATAACATTTGATAAGGAATTTCCCTTGGCTAGATTGACCTTTCAGAAGAGTTCTGGTTGCGATACTTCCCTTTGCTTTGGGTAAATGGGAATATTAGAAACTAAGAAAAAAGTTCAGGGCTTCCCTGGTGGTGCAGTGGTTAAGAATCCGTCTGCCAATGCAGGGGACACGGGTTCGAGCCCTGGTCAGGGAAGATCCCACATGCCGTGGAGCAACTAAGCCCCTGCGCCACAACTACTGAGCCTGCGCTCTAGAGCCTGTGCTCTGCAACAAGAGAAGCCACCGCAATGAGAAGCCCACGCACTGCAACAAAAAGTAGCCCCCGCTCGCCGCAACTAGAGAAAGCCCGTGCGCAGCAACAAAGACCCAACACAGCCAAAAATAAATAAAAATAAAATAAATAAATTTATTTAAAAAAATAAAAGAAAACAGCTCAAAGTCACCACCAGGTTAAGGAGTTCCAGTGAGTAGAAAGCCTTGGATGATATTTGCACGACATGGTCTGTGGGTGGGCATCACATAGAGTCAACATTTCTGGAAGTCCTCAAGAGGTCAAGTCGTCCCCTTCACCCATAGCCACGACACTTTCATTCCTGAGTGGACAGATAGGATCTTGGGGATACCCTTGATACTGTGACTAGGATCCTGGTGAGTCCTGGCATGTATACAGCTCAGTCTCTGCTCTGCAAATGTTCCTTTCTGATGGAGTAGCCCTCATTTCTGGGGTTCCTTTCCCAAGCACGCAATCACTTTTGCTGGTCTAATCAACCCTCTACCTGAACAAATGACCCAAGAGCCATCCCAGATGACCCCTAGATGTGTGTGTGTGTGTGTGTGTGTGTTCACACATGTTGGGGAGATGGGATTGCAGAACCCAGCCCGTTTTCATGGTTGATTTTGCATCTGCCATTTTTCCTGTGATGGTCAGGGGGTCGCTTCCTGTGGCCTCTGGATTCTCGTTTCACCAGCCCTTCTTCCAAGAGCTTCCCTGTTCCCTCTGTCCTCTAACTCCCATCCATCTCCCTAGAAATCTCTGTTACCCTAGCTTATGTATTCTCTCTAATAGTGGCTATTTCCTAAAAAAAGGTATAGACTTTTGACACTGATTCATCATCACACCCTGAGGGGAAGAAGAAAAAAGACTCAAGAAGGAGCTTTATTTATTGCACAGGAAAAACTAACCGGAAAGAAAGGGCTTGCCACTCATAGTTCACTGTGATGTCATGCGTCTTAAATGGCTGGCAGTTCTTCAAATGAGCTGCTCCATCTAACTTCTGTGTCTTTTTTTTTTTTTCGAATTTTGTTTTATTTTTTTTTATACAACAGGTTCTTATTAGTCATGAATTTTATACACATCAGTGTATACATGTCAATCCCAATCTCCTAATTCATCACACCACCATCCCCCCCCCCCCGCAGCTTTTCCCCCTTGGTGTCCATAGGTTTGTTCTCTACATCTTTGACTCAACTTCTGCCCTGCAAACTGGTTCATCTGTACCATTTTTCTAGGTTCCACATACATGCGTTAATATACGATATTTGTTTTTCTCTTTCTGACTTACTTCCCTCTGTATGACAGTCTCTAGGTCCATCCACGTCTCTACAAATGACCCAGTTTTGTTCCCTTTTATGGCTGAGTAATATTTCACTGTATATATGTACCACATCTTCTTTATCCATTCGTCTGTCAATGGACATTTAGGTTGCTTCCATGACCTGGCTATTGTAAATAGTGCTACAATGAACATTGGGGTGCATGTGTCTTTTTGAATTATGGTTTTCTCTGGGTATATGCCCAGTAGTGGGATTGCTGGGTCATATGGTAATTCTATTTTTGGTTTTTTTAAGGAACCTCCATACTGCTCTCCATAGTGGCTGTATCAATTTACATTCCCACCAACAGTGCAAGAGGGTTCCCTTTTCTCCACACCCTCTCCAGCATTTGTTGTTTGTAGATTTTCTGATGATGCCCATTCTAACTGGTGTGAGGTGATACCTCATTGTAGTTTTGATTTGCATTTCTCTAATAATTAGTGATGTTGAGCAGCTTTTCATGTGCTTCTTGGCCATCTGTATGTCTTCTTTGGGGAAATGTCTATTTAGGTCTTCTGCCCATTTTTGGATTGGGTTGTTTGTTTCTTTAATACTGAGCTGCATGAGCTGTTTATATATTTTGGAGATTAATCCTTTGTCTGTTGATTCATTTGCAAGTATTTTCTCCCACTCTGAGGGTTGTCTTTTTGTCTTGTTTATGGTTTCCTTTGCTGTGCAAAAGCTTTGAAGTTTAATTAGGTCCCATTTGTTTATTTTTGTTTTTATTTCCATTACTCTAGGAGGTGGATCAAAAAAGATCTTGCTGTGATTTATGTCAAAGAGTGTTCTTCCTATGTTTTCCTCTAAGAGTTTTATAGTGTCCGGTCTTAAATTTAGGTCTTGAATCCATTTTGAGTTTATTTTTGTGTATGGTGTTAGGGAGTGTTCTAATTTCATTCTTTTGCATGTAGCTGTCCAGTTTTCCCAGCACCACTTATTGAAGAGACTGTCTTTTCTCTGTTGTATATCCTTGCCTCCTTTGTCATAGATTAGTTGACCATAGGTGCGTGGGTTTATCTCTGGGCTTTCTATCTTGTTCCATTGATCTATGTTTCTGCTTTTGTGCCAGTACCATATTGTCTTGATTACTGTAGCTTTGTAGTATAGTCTGAAGTCAGGGAGTCTGATTCCTCCAGCTCCTTTTTTTCCCCTCAAGACTGCTTTGGCTATTCCGGGTCTTTTGTGTCTCCATACAAATTTTAAGATTTTTTGTTCTAGTTCCATAAAAAATGCCATTGGTAATTTGATAGGGATTGCATTGAATCTGTAGATTGCTTTGGGTAGTATAGTCATTTTCACAATATTGGTTCTTCCAATCCAAGAACATGGTATATCTCTCCATCTGTTGGTATCATCTTTAATTTCTTTCATCAGTGTCTTATAGTTTTCTGAATACAGGTCTTTTGTCTCCCTAGGTAGGTTTATTCCTAGGTATTTTATTCTTTTTGTTGCAGTGGTAAATGGGAGTGTTTCCTTAATTTCTCTCTCAGATTTTTCATCATTAGTGTATAGGAATACAAGAGATTTCTGTGCATTAATTTTGTATCCTGCAACTTTACCAAATTCATTGATTAGCTCTAGTAGTTTTCTGGTGGCATTTTTAGGATTCTCTATGTATAGCATCATGTCATCTGCAAACAGTTACAGTTTTACTTCTTCTTTTCCAATTTTTATTCCTTTTATTTCTTTTTCTTCTCTGATTGCCGTGGCTAGGACTTCCAAAACTATGTTGAATAATAGTGTTGAGAGTGGACATCCTTGTCTTGTTCCTGATCTTAGAGGAAATGGTTTCAGTTTTTCACCATTGATAATGATGTTTGCTGTGGGTTTGTCATATATGGGCTTTATTATGTTGAGGTAGTTTCCCTCTATGCCCACATTATGGATAGTTTTTATCATAAATGGGTGTTGAATTTTGTTAAACACTTTTTCTGCATCTATTGAGATGATCATATGGCTTTTATTCTTCAATTTTTTAATATGGTCTATCACATTGATTGATTTGCATATATTGAAGAATCCTTGCATCCCTGGGATAAATCCCACTTGATCATGGTGTATGATCCTTTTAATGTGTTGTTGGATTCTGTTTACTAGTATTTTGTTGAGGATTTTGCATCTATATTCATCAGTGATATTGGTCTGTAATTTTCTTTTTTTGTAGTATCTTTGTCTGGTTTTGGTATCAGGGTGATGGTGGCCTCATAGAATGAGTTTGGGAGTGTTCCTTCCTCTGCAATTTTTTGGAAGAGTTTGAGAAGGATGGGTGTTAGCTCTTCTCTAAATGTTTGATAGAATTCACCTGTGAAGCCATCTGGTCCTGGACTTTTGTTTGTTGGAAGATTTTTAATCACAGTTTCAACTTCATTACTTGTGATTGGTCTGTTCATATTTTCTATTTCTGCCTGGTTCAGCCTTGGAAGGTTATACCTTTCTAAGAATTTGTCCATTTCTTCCAGGTTGTCCATTTTATTGGCATAGAGTTGCTTGGAGTAGTCTCTTAGGATGCTTTGTATTTCTTCCATGTCTGTTGTAACTTCTCCTTTTTCATTTCTAATTTTATTGATTTGAGTCCTCTCCCTCTTTTTCTTGATGAGTCTGGCTAATGGTTTATCAATTTTGTTTATCTTCTCAAAGAACCAGCTTTTAGTTTTATTGATCTTTGCTATTGTTTTCTTTGTTTCTATTTCATTTATTTCTGCTTTGCTCTTTATGATTTCTTTCCTTCTGCTAACTTTGGGTTTTGTTTGTTCTTCTTTCTCTAGTTCCTTTAGGTGTAAGGTTAGATTGTTTATTTGAGATTTTTCTTGTTTCTCGAGGTAGGCTTGTATAGCTATAAACTTCCCTCTTAGAACTGCTTTTGCCACATCCCATAGGTTTTGGATCATCGTGTTTTCATTGTCATTTGTCACTAGGTATTTTTTGATTTCCTCTTTGATTTCTTCAGTGATCTCTTGGTTATTAAGTAGTGTATTGTTTAGCCTCCATGTGTTTGTGTTTTTTACGTTTTTTTCCCAGTAATTCATTTCTAATCTCATAGCGTTGTGGTCAGAAAAGATGCTTGATATGATTTCAATTTTCTTGAATTTACTGAGGCTTGATCTGTGACCCAAGATGTGATCTATCCTGGAGAATGTTCCATGCGCACTTGAGAAGAAAGTGTGATCTGCTGTTTTTGGGTGGAATGTCCTTTACATATCAGTTAAATCTATCTGGTCTATTGTGTCATTTAAAGCTTCTGTTTCCTTATTTATTTTCATTTTGGATGGTCTGTCCATTGGTGTAAGTGAGGTGTTAAAGTCCCCCACTATTATTGTGTTACTGTCGATTTCCTCTTTTATAGCTGTTAGCAGTTGCCTTATGTATCGAGGTGCTCCTATGTTGGGTGCATATATATTTATAATTGTTATATCTTCTTCTTGGATCGATCCCTTGATCATTATGTAGTGTCCTTCCTTGTCTCTTGTAACATTCTTTATTTTAAAGTCTATTTTACCTGATATGAGTATTGCTACTCCAGCTTTCTTTTGATTTCCATTTGCATGGAATATCTTTTTCCATCCCCTCACTTTCAGTCTGTATGTGTCCCTAGGTCTGAAGTGGGTCTCTTATAGACAGCATATATATGGGTCTTGTTTTTGTATCCATTCAGCAAGCCTGTGTCTTTTGGTTGGAGCATTTAATCCATTCACGTTTAAGGTAATTATGGATATGTATGTTCCTATGACCATTTTCTTAATTGTTTTGGGTTTGTTTTTGTAGGTCCTTTTCTTCTCTTGTGTTTCCCACTTAGAGAAGTTCCTTTAACATTTGTTATAGAGCTGGTTTGGTGGTGCTGAATTCTCTTAGCTTTTGCTTGTCTGTAAAGCTTTTGATTTCTCCATCGAATCTGAATGAGATCCTTGCCGGGTAGAGTCATCTTGGTTGTATGTTCTTCTGTTTCATCACTTTAAGTATATCATGCCACTCCCTTCTGGCTTGTAGAGTTTCTGCTGAGAAATCAGCTGTTAACCTTATGGGAGTTCCCTTGTATGTCATTTGTCGTTTTTCCCTTGCTGCCTTCAATAATTTTTCTTTGTCTTTAATTTTTGCCAATTTGATTACTATGTGTCTCGGCGTGTTTCTCCTTGGGTTTATCCTGTATGGGACTCGCCGCACTTCCTGGACTTGGGTGGCTATTTCCTTTCCCATGTTAGGGAAGTTTTTGACTATAATCTCTTCAAATATTTTCTCGGGTCCTTTCTCTCTCTCTTCGCCTTCTGGGACCCCTATAATGTGAATGTTGTTGTGTTTAATGTTGTCCCAGAGGTCTCTTAGGCTGTCTTCATTTCTTTTCATTCTTTTTTCTTTATTCTGTTCTGCAGCAGTGAATTCCACCATTCTGTCTTCCAGGTCACTTATCCGTTCTTCTGCCTCAGTTATTCTGCTATTGATTCCTTCTAGTGTAGTTTTCATTTCAGTTATTGTATTGTTTATCTCTGTTTGTTTGTTCTTTAATTCTTCTAGGTCTTTGTTAAACATTTCTTGCATCTTCTCGATCTTTGCCTCCATTCTTTTTCCGAGCTCCTGGATCATCTTCACTATCATTATTCTGAATTCTTTTTCTGGAAGGTTGCCTATCTCCACTTCATTTAGTTGTTTTTCTGGGGTTTTATCTTGTTCCTTCATCTGGTACATAGCCCTCTGCCTTTTCATCTTGTCTATCTTTCTGTGAATGTGGTTTTTGTTCCACAGGCTGCAGGATTGTAGTTCTTCTTGCTTCTTCTGTCTGCCCTCTGGTGGATGAGGCTATCTAAGAGGCTTGTACAAGTTTCCTGATGGGAGGGACTGGTGGTGGGTAGAGCTGACTGTTGCTCTGGTGGGCAGAGCTCAGTAAAACTTTAATCTGCTTGACTGCTGATGGGTGGGGCTGGGTTCCCTCCCTGTTGTTTGTTTGGCCTGAGGCGACCCAGCACTGGAGCCTACAGGCTCTTTGGTGGGGCTTATGGTGGACTCTGGGAGGGCTCATGCCAAGGAGTACTTCCCAGAACTTCTGCTGCCAGTGTCCTTGTGCCCACAGTGAGCCACAGCCACCCCCTGCCTCTGTAGGAGACCCTCCAACACTAGCAGGTAGGTCTGGTTCAGTATCCCCTGGGGTCACTGCTCCTTCCCCTGGGTCCTGATGCGCACACTACTTTGTGTGTGCCCTCCAAGAGTGGAGTCTCTCTTTCCCCCAGTCCTGTTGAAGTCCTGCAATCAAATCCCACTAGGCTTCAAAGCCTGATTCTCTAGGAAGTCCTCCTCCCATTGCCAGACCCTCAGGTTGGGAAGCCTGACATGGGGCTGAGAACCTTCACTCCAGTGGGTGGACTTCTGTGGTGTAAGTGTTCTCCAGTCTGTGAGTCACCCACCCAGCAGTTATGGGATTTGATTGTATTGTGATTGCACCCCTCCTACCGTCTCATTGCAGCTGCTCCTTTGTCTTTGGATGTGGGGTATCTTTTTTGGTGAGTTCCAGTGTCTTCCTGTCGATGACTGTCCAGCAGCTAGCTGTGATTCTGGTGTTGTCACAAGAGGGAGTGAGAGTACGTCCTTCTACTTGGCCATTAACCTCCGTGTCTTTGCATGGGACACTCCTGCTGCACCCAAAGCCCTTTCTCCTCTTTTGCAATTAACTGATTCCTATTAATTCTTTAATAAGAGTCTGGCTTCACTTCCTCCAGGAAGCCTTCCCTGATCCCATCAACCTGGCTTAGATGTCCCTCCTATTTGCTCCCTGCTTTACATTTATAAACAACTATTTTTGTAATTACATATCTATATGTTGTCTTTTTTCAAAAAGCTCACAGAAATACTGGAACGAAGCCCAATGTCTAGAACGTAAGAGACACTTAATAAATGATTTTTTGGTGGGATAAATGAATTATGAATTTATTTTTAAAAGAAGAATTGTATTGCTTCAGAAGGGATTTGATCTTTGAATGGTAAAGAAGCCATATTTGCTGAGTTGGGTCACAGAGAGATTGGGTACCCAGCAAAATAAAAGGAGATGGGGAACACTATGTTCACCCATCTTATTTCAAAATCTGATTGAAATAGACAGAAGTCAACAAAATGTAATTCATTCAAGTATCATGCTATGCATGCTTCCAAACCTAATATATGAAATGTATACCTTTTGAATCTTCATAATGAAAATCCAAGAGCAAAGAGTAAGAAGCAATGATTAGTCACATTACTTAAGTATGAAATGAATACAAAAGATTCAAATATATATGACGTTTCCCTGCTATTTGTACAGAGGTTGCTTTCTATGTAATAATGTGGGAGTGGGGTGGGGGCCTAAAGAATTTTGGCATCTTCTCTGCAGCTGGAGGAAATCTAAAGTTCTCAGCATCCCGAGATGCTCTCCCCTCCTGCACAGCCCCGAGGGTTCACTGCTCAGAGTAGTATGTGCTCTTCCATATCTTCCCATTAATTAGGCAATTTTTGTGTACGAGATGGTTTATAACACGCACACCTACATCACCCTGACCTTTCTTCCGTTTACCTACAGCGTGTGGTATTTTGGGAAGTGAACTTTTCCTGGTGAATGACGGTGTCATCCTGCTCGTCAGCACCCGTGGAAAGCAGAGCAGCCAGCCGCCCTGGTTGCCCTCAGGAACGGGGACCACAGGCCCCACCCAGGCGCCTCGATCTGGAATTCCCAGCCTGGAAATGCCAGTCCTTCTCTCTGATGCTCTGTGTGGTCCCAGGGTTTTATTTTCAATAGTCCACAGCATGTAATTCCGAGAGCCAAGGTGGGCGTCCTAGAACTGCTGTATGCTCCTGGGGTGGTGGTTCTGGGCTGGGGGCTCACACACCAGCCTGGTGTGGGGAGGCGCCCCCGTGCATGACAACAGGAGGGGAATCTTGCGACTCTCACGTTGGTCTAGAAACGGCTCTGGGTTCATGCATCTGGGTTCAGGATTGTGTGCCCTTGAAAAAGATTTTGCTAACGTTTTTAATGGAAAATGCTTTGCTACCCTCCCCAGCATTGTCTGCATACGAGGTGTAGCTTTTAATTACTCATCAGACTTTTGGAAACAAACATTCTGTATTGTTTGTATCTTAATAGGTATGTTGTCTCCTAAAGTAAGCATAGCCTCTTATAGCTCTTTAACCCCCAATCCAAATCTTGGGGTCTTTGGCTCCTCTGGCTGACCTTGAGCTACAAGAATCGGAAGTGAAAGTGGGTGTGTTTAGATAAGGGTGAATAAATTGGGAGTGGGGACAGGGCCAGCTTAATAATCCCAGAGAATGATGTTGACACTTACAGACACTCAGAGTCATCAGCCTTTGGGCACCAGGTCCCCTGCCTGTTTCTTTGAATGTGCACAGTTCAGAGGCCATGCACGACTTTTGAGGCTGGATTTCATGTTTGGAGATAGTTCCGAATTCTTTGGAGCCAAATCTAGCAAAAAGTGGATAGTTGAGCTGAGGAATATAGCACTTGGGATCAAAAACATTGTATTGCTCTATAAACAAAATCGTTATATGGCTTACAAATGGACTCCAGTGGCAATTCTAAAATAAGACTCCAAATGAGGTTGGAGTGATGACAGCCCCAATGAAATGAGTAGGTGGCTTCCCAAGAGGGTGTCATGAAAGGTTCCATGTAAACACGGAAGTGGGCGACATATTTGCAAAACAGTTGGATAGCACACGCCCACAAAAACTGTGGATGTTGTCAAGCAAGGCCAGGGACTTGAGATCAGTCCACTCTGCCATGCTCGTGGCACATGCATCCTGGGGAATTTCTTCCCTTCCCTGAAATAGGCAGCACACTTGTTTGCTGCTCTAACTGGGGTGCCTTAACCCCCTCTCCACCAGCTTGATTCCTAGATATCCTTCAAGTCTTAACTTGACTTTTACCTCCCCAGTGCCCATGGAGAGTTACTCTCCTCTCTGCCCCATCTTGCATTTCTATGAATCTCTGTCATGTAGACTTTCCCGATGCATTACTACAATTTGTTTGCTTGTTCTCTCTCTCCACCCTCACCCCCATGCTGTGAACACCTTTCCTTATTCGTGTCTGTATTTCCTGCTTGACATACAGTAGGTGTGCAAGAAAGTGCATTGGGAAGGACTGATCCAACTTTGAAACTGAGCCTCAGTTTCCTCACTTATCTCTCGTCCTTCTAAGCTCACCAGATCTTGTAAAGTGAGAGAAAAGACGTGAGGATTCTGTGATCATGTGCATGGTTGCTTTGCGCACACGTGGATCATGCCATGATTTCTGTCCACTGATAATTGTGTGAACGTATCTGGTGGCTCGTGTTTTTTGAGCACTGGCGTGGGGCGGGCACTGTTGGGGGTGGCCAGATCTGCAGAGCTGGCTCTCCTAATGAAATTCACTTCTAGATCCATCATGCAGCTCAGCCCTGCCAGAAACACTCCCGTTTAAGTGCGATACATAACCAGTAGTATATGAAAGTCAATTACCGAAAGGATCCCACTGCAGAATGAAAAAGAACTAACTGCAGAAAATTAGAAAGCGACACAGAACAGTCTTTAGTCTCAATTACCAACATTTCCCCGTCTCCCAGCAGCTGAACTCAGGGTGTCATTTGAGCGGGAGCTTGGGCCTGGCAGCTTGCAGCCCTCTGTTGCCTCTGATGTCCCCAATTATGCAATAATGGTAATCACGGACCGAGGGCTCAGTGGAGAAATGTCTGTTTCCCCATGTCTAGAGTTCAGTAATCATGGGGGAGTACGTTAGAGCAGAATTCATTGATTTCAAATTATTGTTTGAGAAGGCGCTGAGGTTGGGCTTTTACAGCTTGGATCGTGTAGACTGAGGATGAGAGCGCTGCCCTCAGAAGGATGGCTCAGGCAGAGGCGGACCACCCCCCGCAAGAGGGTCTGCTCTAAGCCTGCACTCCATCCCCATCCCCATCCCCATCCCCATCTCCATCCCCCAAAGTTTAAGGAGCATTTGAGACAGAGCAGAAATCAATTTCTGGCATTAGCTCACTTACCACTAAAAATAACTGGTTTTGATGACGGAGGACTGGGAAGTAAGATTAAGAAGTAGGACAGGCTGCTTTCCCATTTCTCACACCCCAGAGGGCCCCCAGTCTTCTGTCAAATCTGGCCGTTGGCAAAGGTTTTCTGAGTTCCCTTTAGATGCCTTTGGCATTTCTGAACAAGTAAGGGCAGCGGTGGGTTTCAACAATAGCCACAAATTCCTGCCTTCCCATCAAGAGGTACAGTCTCTTTCTCTACTCCTTGAAGCTGGGGTGACTATATTTTGGCCAATAGGATATTAGCAAAATGATGCAAACAGGAGCTTGGAAACACCATGGCTGCCACCACATGAAAAAGCCTGAGATACCATGTGGAAAAGCCTGCCAGAAGATGAGACACACACCAAGGTCCCCCTTTAAACAACATGTGAGTGAGGTCACTGATTGCCAGCACACACACCAGTGAGCCCAGTCAGGCCAGCAGAAGGACCATGCAGTTGAGGAACATCCAAATTGCCACAGGACAGAATCGTGCGTTAAATAAATGACTGCCATTTTAAGTCACTACTTTGGGTAGTTTGTTACACAGCAAACACTAACTGATACACAGCTAACACTTCTATAACATTTACTAAGTGCCAGGCACTGTTGTGAGCATCATGTGCATTAACTCATTTCTTGCTCACAAAACACCCTGAAGGACATATTATTTTCATCCCCGTTTTGCACACGAGGAAGCTAAGATTCAGTGACCTGCACAAAATTACAAGGCTGGCCTGTTGCAGGGGTAAGAGTCACACCCTGGCAGACTGGCTGCTAACCATTGCCCACTCCTGCAGATCTGAGTATGTCCCAGCCCTGCTCAGACCCTCCACTGGCCACTATGGGGCCTCGGGAAAGGAGCTACTACGTAATACCTTAGCATGTGTGTAAGACAGGCATGATTTCATTCATTCAATAAAGCTTTTACTGAGGCTGCCTATGTGCAAACGTTGTTCTAGATCCAGGAGATGTGGCAAAGAAGAGAGCAGACCCAAATCCCTTCTCCTGCTAGATAAACAGTACAAGTAAATAAGTAAAATAGCTAGTACGTTGGAAGGAAAGAAAGGCCAAGGGCCAGTGAAGCTGCCTGACTGGCATGTGATTGCATGGTGTGAGCTGGGATTTGTCTACCTCCCTGGCTGGAAATGGAATGAGGATGCTAGGATGGAGGTGGGGGCTGCATTTTATGTGTGGGGGTCAGGGTGGACTTGTCAGAGCTTTGAATAAAGCCTCCTGCCCCCACCCCCACCCCCGTCTCATGACCAGTGTCTCCACTGGAGCCTTCAGCTCCAGTTACAGACAGCTGTTTGAGGTCCCCCCAGCTTGCTTCCCTTTTGACGGGCACCTGTGCCCCAGTGGTTATTTTACCTCGAATATCTGCAGGGCGTTGGAATACAGCAGGAAGGGGGCAGGGTTTAGAGGTACACAGAGTGAATCCTTGTGTGTCTCTGAGACGCAAATCTCTCATCAGTGCAATGCAGGCAACGCCTTCCCTGTGGCACAGGGAGGCTGTGCAAGGACAGTGCTGGCACAGCCCTTTGGGTTTGGTGTTCACTCTCCGTCAACATCCCTTGGCGGGCTGCTGTCACTCTTCTTTCCCACCAGCTCAAAGATCGCTTCTTCCAAGAAGCCCCCCTGACTTTCAACTTGCACATAATTTAATACTAACCCCGTTGTATCAGAACCATCCCTTGGGCGCCAGTCTCCCCACCTGCCTCCAAGACTGGGCACAAAAGTGTGTGTAAGGTGGCTGGAAGGAAGGATGCACAGGGCTCAGATACTCAGACTTGCCTGGAGTTCCGGGCAGAGTGTGGATGTGGCAGAGACGCCCACGGTGGTCTGTCCACCAAGCCTGCTCTGTGGCTACGGCCACACGTATTTGTCTGCACGTTAACCCCCTGTGAGTGAAGCCATCTGACCTTGTAGTTTCACGGTGTGATGTGCGATTGGTCTCCGCTGGCTGGAGCTCCCCATCCCCATCCTCTTCCAATGTACAGAGCTCTTCTACTCTCTGCAGACGTGGCTTTGGGCTCCAATTCCTCGGAATTTTTTCTGCCTCCCTCTCCTGCCCTGAGCCTTTAATGGGCATGCAGTGAAATAGGCAACTTGCGGAGAGACATAAGTCTCATCTCCAGGCTCAAATCTCAGCCTGGTCCTTATGAGCTGTATGTCCCAAAGCAAGAAAGCTTCCCTCTCTGAACCTCAGTTTCTGCATCTATAGAGTGTGGACATTCATGCCTACCTGGGCAGATGGTTAGGAGACTAAATGAGCACCTGGCATATAATAGGTGCTCAATAAATGGGAGTTTCCCTCTTCCTGGACCTGGTTCTCCATCCCACTCTCTGAGAACCTCAGTTTCACCAGCTGGAGGTGGTCAGAGTTGTGAGGATTAAATGAACAGAACACATGACCTCCTTTGATATTTTCAAGACCCCTCTCTTGTTTCTGTCACTGTTGTTCCTGTTGTTAATTACTTAGTTACTTCCTCCACTTTCTCCCCACGCCCCTCTTTCTTTATCTTTCCCTCCAGTAGACGACCATCCCAACAGGTTTAGTGAGAATTATTGTTTTGATTTACACAAACAGTCGTGTGTGTGCATCCTGCCTGGTGCTTCTAGCCACTGCCTGGTCTCCACCTCATCTCTCCCATCATTCCCAGATGACCGCCAAGTCCACAGATACCAAGTTTCAGGGATTCTCAGATGCACGTTTTTAGTTAGTTTAAAGTCTCTGAAATCGGGCAGTCTCTTGCGCTCGCTATCGGCCGGTGTGATGTAGTTGCCACTGCCCACCCCTCACAGACATCCTCAGGACCAGAGCTGGAGCTTGTGCAAGGGCGACTGAAGCCTGAAGAGAGTCAGGAGAAAATAGCAGAGCACTCATTTAAGAAACGCTTCACAATCAGTTCTCTGAAAGCAACGCAGTTTGGAAAAAGATGGGTACCGAGAACTCTGAGTCATAAGTGAGCTCTGGACACGAAGGAGGCTAGGAAGACTTCATTCAATTAGTTTCATGTATATTTTCCTTTTTATGTGTGCCTAAGAGTGAGAAATAATTTTTAAGAAGAGTTATGTCTAAACAAGTCTAAAAAGAGCCCTTTTCATGAGTATAAAAATTCTAAGTGATAAGAAAGCATTTTGTCATTGTTTAACTGGCAGATTTTTTTCCCTTTCTTGGATGTACATAAAACACTGGTGCTTCTCAAAGTGCAGTGAGCCTTTGTTTCAGTGAAACATTGTAATAACATTGTAACGCTGCAGTGAACGCCCTCAAGGTCCCTTCTGGGTCAGGGTAAGAATTCCTTGGGGCTGTAAACCCAGAAGTGGGATTGTTTGAGTCTCAGAAATCTAAATTGAATAATTGTTGCCATTGCCCACATCATCACCAACACATGGCATAACTCGGCTTTCTGGCTGTTTCCAGTCTACTGTGTGTGCCGTGCGAGATTTGTTTTAAGCAGCATCTCCCTGAAACTCACGTGCCTGAGCACCTCTTCACCTACTTGTTGGTTCTTTCGTTTTCTTCCTCTGTATGTTGCAGGTTCTTTTCTTTTGTCCATTTTTCTATTAGGTCTGCTCTCCTTTTCTTACTGATTTGCAGGAGTTTCATGCCCATTCTAGACACTAATCCAATGCTAGCATAGGCATTTCAAATGTATTTTTCCTTCCTGTCCCCCAGAGCCCTTTGTAAATGGCAAGGTGCCTTCCAGGAGCTGGTTAATTACAGGCTCTCCATGTGATGAGGAAATGATGGGATTCAGCTTTCCAAATGACCCCTTGGCCATGACCTGTCCCTTGATGTGCCTTGCCTTCCTCTAAATCACTAAATCAGTTCTTCAAGGAGCTGTGTATTGAGGGAGCCCTCACCAGATCCACTTGCTGCTGCCAAGGCCAATGCTGTTGAACTTTATGTTTACCTGTGTCTGCATCCCTGGCTGTCTCAATCAAGTCAGCTAGTATTTTCTGAGCATTGAGTAGAAATTAGGCTCTGGGCTTTCATTGATGAATGAGGAAAGCTTGGGTGTGGCAGAGACGCACAGACCCCCAGTGCATAATGTGAGAGGAGCAACAGAGATGGGGTGGAGGGATCAGGAAGGCTTCCTGGAGGAGGTGGCATTGGACAGGGCTTGAGGTTAGGAGGCATTTCTTGCCTTTCTTCCTTCCCAAACTGTCAGTTCCTGAGAGCAGCGTCCCCTGTTGGCAGGTTCTTCTTCTTCTGAACACCAGCCAAGACTCCCAGGTAGAGAGCCCTGCCCTTCAGAGGTGACCACGCACGGTGACCAGGGGAGACTGCGACCCTGCCACTGCCCTGGGGGATGAGTCCACGTTGAGGAAACCAGCACTGAGGCTCATGGGGGCTCCCTGGGCTCAGTGGCTTTCCTGCTCTGCTCCCAGCCTGACTCTCCCACATGCCAAGGCAGCTTCCACTTGTCATCACTTGTAACTGCTCCCTTGGCCAGAGCAGGCTATCCCTCCGATGGGGTTGTGTCCGGGGTCACCAAACTCCTCTCTGTCTTAGACTTGTACTTGCATGGCCCACTGAGCCCCAAAGCTCGGGACGATCCAGAAGACCGACCCTGCCCTGTGACCCCCGGAGCCCCGTACTCATTAGGCAGGTCGGGGGGGTGGAGGAAGCGGGGTCTCGGCAAGTCCTGAGGGCGGGCCCGGGGAAAAGAGCCTCAATTCAATTCCGTTTTGCTTTTTCTCTCCCAAGAAGTCAAAGACACTCTGGAGTTCAGCACGTGTGTTCTCCTCACATAATAGTGCAGTAGAGAAGAATTCAATCGTGTTAAAAGAAAAAGAGTCGCAAAAGATATACATTAATAGAAAATATATTGCTGGAAGTAAGAAGAAGTAATGAATAACATTCCACATAATAGTGACTAAAAGTGAGATCGTCCTCAGCTGTGGTTACAAGTTGAATTCGAATTGAAGGTGCCTTTGTAATGCTGACAGAATAGCTGTCCTTTCCAGGAAAAAATATATTGTACTGTATATTGTAGGGGCCCCAAGAGGGAGAAATTAAATCGGAGGAAAACAGCTTCAGGAGGACATAGGGACTCCGTGAGGTGTGTGAACAGTGATGTCTGGCGTTTCTGCCTTGGAGCCCTTACAGTGCGCAGGGTTTGATCAGAAGCAGCAAAGTGCTTTATCTCCATCCTTGTGCTTCTTCTTATGGGAGGGGTGTACCTCTGAGCCTGCTCGTGGGCTGTTCCCAGGACCTTCCTGCTCACTTCCCATGGAGTGGGGCTTACTGGAGCTAGGGGGAGGATGCTGGGCTGGGCGGTGGAGACTCGGGCACAGAACCCATCTCTGCCCCAGTTAATTAACTAGGAACGTTGTGTGGCTTGTGCTGGTTCTGACCTTGCCTGACACCTCTCCCAGGATAGCCTGGATACCTCCTGCATGCAGCTTCTACAGGGCCCCACTTTGAGCTGGTCTTGCGTAAGGCTGTGTGGCAAACCCTACTGGCTGTCTACCCCTCACCCTTGCCCACATTCCATGCTGGAGGCTCAAAAATCCTGATATTCCCTTTGCCCAACTCCCTTGCAGCTAGGGAAGGTCATGTCTTCCTATTCTAGATTATGAGGTGCACAGGAAAGCTTCTGGGAAAGATTTTCTTCTCTGACAAGAAAAGAGAGGTGTATATGGGGAGCTCCTTTTGCTAGAGTCCTCCTTTTTATTTCTTTCTTTGGATGCTATAGTGTGAAGTTGTAATGCTTGGGGCTATGGCAGCCATCTTGCAACCATGAGGGACCAGCTTGAAAACAAGAGCCAACTCACTGAGAGGGGTGGATCCTAGTTTTGGGCTAGCATGCCTTCTAAACTGGCCTGGCCAGATTCAAGAGCCAGAAAAGGAAAACCTATATTTCATGGCTGGAGGAACATTATTTTTTAAATCCCTTCTCCTTGTCCTGCTGGGTGTGAGTCAGGAGACATGCAGTCCTGATTGCCCTAGTAGCCCTTTTATTCATTTGTCCAGCACAGACTTATTGATGGTCTGCAATGTTCCAAGCACTGCATGGCACTGGTGATACATTAGAGCATAAAACAGACTCAACTTTCTGCCCTCATGGAGCCTGCATTCTTGTTGGGGAGACAGGAAGTAAGCAACTCCCTACTCTTGAGCTCATCATTTATCATTTATGCTTTTTCCCTTTCTGCAAGAGTGATGCAGTCGAGCGTGGTGATAATGGAGGCCACATGTTGAAGATACAGAAACCAGGGGATGGAAGGACCCTGGGTCCCTGAATCACACCTTGAAGAAGAGTCACCTGCCAGTCAGAATCCTGCTTTGGGCTTTACATGAATAAGAAATAAACCTCTATGGTACCTGGAGCCATTAATCACTTGTGAGTTTGCTTTTGCTTGCACTAGGGTTTCCTTAACGAATACAGTATGCCTGAAGTTTGCCCCACTTCTGGTCTTACACTTTTAGGAAGTGAAACATTTCCTTTGAGATCGAGGCAGCTCAAGGGAGAGCTTTGGTTTATTGCAGCCCTCAGCATCCCAACTGATTGAATGGTTGGGATTTACTGCTGAGACCTCTGGGCACTGGTCTCAGCACATAGCCCTAGGAAGCTGGAGGTCTCCCTCCCCTCCCCGAAACCTAAAGGTTGGCATTTGAGATCAAAATGCAGGTCCTGCTGGCCCCAGTGAAGTGTGTGGTGGTAAGAGGGCAGGACAGCAGCTTGGGCTGGCAGCCTGGAACAGCTCCAGGTGGGCAGAGCACCTCTAGAATCAAAAGGACCCTCCTCTTTAGCCCCAGCCAGCCCTGGACAGATGAGATCTTCCTTAAGCTCAGACAGACTCCTGGCGTCGCCTGGTGAAAGTCCCTTTTCAGACTTCAAGGGGAATTGGCTTGTTTCGTGCTGGTCCAGAGGCCATTCCTCCCCAGCTTCTCTGCCCGCCTGAGCCAGCCTCTATTCTTGCCACCATGTTAATGGTTTAGGAGCTCCCTAGGCTGGGGGTGGTCCACCCCAGAGAGCTTGGATTGGCTCAGGTGGGTCTGGAGGCCTGTGACTTAAGTCACAGTCATCTAATCGACTCAGAGTCTGGGGCAGATTGTACTGTTGAAAGGTGATCACTGCAAGTTCTGTGATCTTCTAGAACTTCACTACTTTCCCTCCAGAGGTGGAGTCTGATTCCTTTCCCTTTGAATCTGGGTGGGCTTGTGTCTTTGGTTTCCTGGGGCTGCCGTAACAAATTACCCAAACTGGGTGACTTAAAACAACAAGAATTTACTCTCCTGTTGTTTATTCAGGAACATCAATGCTCAAGGTGTTGGCAGGGCCACGCTCCCTCCGAAGGCTCTAGGGGAGACTCCTTCTTTGCCTCTTCCTAGTTTCTGGTGGCGGCCGGCCATCCTTGGCGTTCCTTGGGGTTGTATCCTTCCAGTCTCTGCCTCTGTCTTCACGTGGTCTTTTCCCCTTGAGTCTCCTCCGTGTTTCTGGATATGAATCCCCCTCTCCTTATAAAGATACCCATCATACTGGACTGACAGCCCACCCTACTCCAGTAGGACCTCATTTTAACCATCTGCAAAGACCCTATGTCCAAATAAAGTGACATGCTGAGGCTCTGGGCATACATGGATTTGAGACGACACTCTCCAGCCCGGTACAGCTCATGACGTGTGACCCACAGAAGGGGGCAGAAGTGATGCCCTGCCTGACTGCACACCTGCCAGCTTGTTGGCTGGTCACTTGGGTCAGAGCCCTGTGCTGCCATGTAAACCATCCTGCCACCTGGGGAAACCCAAACTAGTCCCCCTGGAGAGACCCCCTGGAGAATCCCTGAGACTACATGAAGAGAAAGGAATGCCCGCCAGTCCCCACATGCTCCAGTCTCCAACATTCTATCTCAGCCACCATCTGACAGCTATAGCATGAGAAACCCTTAGCAGAACTACCCTCTGGGCCCTCCCAAACTCCTGACCCACAGAAACAGTGAGAGATACTGCCATGGGCTAAATCGTGTCCACCTCCTCCAAATTATATGCTACAGTCCTAACCCCCAGTACCTTAGAATGTGATTGTATTTGGAGATCAGGCCTTTAAAGAGGTGATTCAGGTTAAATGAGGTCATAAGGGTGGGGCCCTAATTCCAATATGACTGGTGTCCTAATAAGAAGAGGAAGAGACACCAGGGCTGTGTGTGCACAGAGGAAAGAACACAAGGGGACACAGCGAGAAGGTGGCCGTCTGCAAGACAAGGAGAGAGGCCTCAGGAGAAAACAAACTTGTTGACACCTTGATCTTGGACTTCCATCTTCCAGAACTATGAGAAAATAAATCTCTGTCATTTAAGCCACCCAGTCTGTGGCATTTTGCTTTGGCAGCCCAGCAAATGAATACAGATAAGAACACAGTTGTTGTTGTTTCAAGTCACTAAATTTGGGGGATATTTGTTATGCAGCAACAGTAACTGATACAGAATGTAAAGAGCTGGGGAAGTGAAGATGGAAAACTCAGGGATCTGGGGTTCCACTCCTGGCTCTGCCATTGTCTCACTGGGTGGCCCTGGCCAACACTTTTCTCTGGTCCTTGGTTTCCCTGTCTGTAAAGTGGGCAGATCAACTGGCTTCTAAGGTCTCTCACAACCCTGTGATGAACTGACTTTCTGGACAAGTTCTGGGAAGAGCTTAGTTCAACAAAGAAAGTGATTTGCAGCTGCGTTCCTGGAGACTTCCTTGGCTTAAGACACATTTGCTGAGAGCCTAAGTAATCTACGAACAATAATACCTACTGTTTAAGAAGCTCCTTCTGTGTCAGATCCGAGGTGATTTACATACATTATCCTATTAAATTAAATCTTCAGTAACTCCAGGGAAGGGGTTATTTTTGTAGCTAAGACAGCTGAACAGAGAAGTAAATTATCTTGTCCAGGGTCACACAGCTAGTACGGAGGGAGCCAGGGTCCAACAATAGTCTGATTCCCAAGTCCATGTTCTCTCCATGGGGCTTCTCCAGTTGACGCTTAGGGCAAAGGTGCATGAGTTTCATCTGTCACATCCTAATTAAAACGCTCTCTGTCTACGAGGGCTTTTGTTGGCTTCATCCTCAGTTGAAAGTGCCCGTCCCTTCCCGACTCTCTCAGATGGAGGGCAGACGAGGGAGCAGGTGGTTGTCCAGCCATCTGTGAGGGGCTGGGACATAAATGCCGTTATTGTTTCTTAAGTAAGAACAGACAGGATTTGAATGTCAAGGCCAAGCGAGGGGAGATGAAATCTGCCCTTTGAGGTCCTCTGCCGGCCAGACCCAGGACAGATGGCAAACTGTTGTTGCTTGATATAGAATTAGGCCAAGTCGAAGTTCAGGTTGAGAGGCCAAAGTTCAAGTTTCCATGCAGCTGTCGGGAAAATGAGCTCCCCTGATGAACGGCCTCCCCTGGCTACTCGGATCCCCTTTTCTTTTTTGAAAACAGCTTTTGTTTCTGACTGCTCCTTTGATCACGGCGGTGCTGTTCTTTTGGGGGATTTATGATGTTCTGGGCGCCCAGACATCACGCCCCCTTTATTCAGGGTGTTGGTATTAGCTGTAGGAGACAGGTCCGGGGTGCAGCGGACGGAGCCCAGGCCTGAGGGAGACTCTCGTCTCCACGGCTTTGTACCTGTGTGATCTTAGTGTTTCCCAGCCCCAGGATCCTCCCCTGTGCACTGGGAGTCAAACCCCAAACCCCAAGTGTGTGTGTGAGGAACGAACCCGATCATGCAACTGCCCCACACAGTAAGTGCTCATTTAATGCTAATTCCTTCCCTCTTCCGCTTCCCTCCAGCGAGTGACGTATTCATTGCTTCCTTGCTTATTTAACAGGCATTTATTGAGTGCCTACTATGTACCCGGCCCTCTTTGGGGTGTTGTGGCTATAGGGACACACTGGTGAACAAGACCCCTAATTCTCCCCTTCCAGTGGGGCAGGTAGGCCACGGACAAGGGAGCAAATGAAGATACTTTCAGGAGTGACCATGCTGTGCCCGGGGCTGTGAGGACATCTTCCTTGGAGCTCTCGAGACTTCTCTGCCCATCGTGTTTGATGCTCTCATATGTGGGATTCCTCCATGACAGAGCCCCTCCCCAATCCTTCCTACTATAGCTTTCTGATTTTAACGAGAGATCTTATTGCAGTTCCCTTCACCTCCATCAGGAAGGCTCTTTTTTTCCTTCCTACACCTGTTCCAAATTTCAATTACACAAAATATCTTTCACACATAGTTCAGCCAGATTCCTTAGGAGGAGGGGGAAAAGGGGCGCTGTAAGTATTCATAATGTGTTTGCATTATGGAATAATTATACATAATTGCTCTGCCTTGTAAATAAGTATAAAACATTTACCAGTCTCTACAGTGGGAGAAACGTGGAGCTGCGTCTCCCTCGGAAGACGCCCCTGGTGGAAACCCACACCGGCAACTGGCGATCTTTCCAGCTCACCAGGCACATTTGTTATTTCCATCAGCAAGGTAAGTGGTCATTTCTAAGCCTGTAAAAATTATGCCAATGTCTCTATTTCTGCTTTGGAAATAAGTTCATCTGTATCATTTTTCTAGATTCCACATATAAGCAATATTATACGATATTTGTTTTTCTCTTTCTGACTTACTTCACTCTGTATGACAGTCTCTAGGTCCATCCGTGTCTCTGCAAGAGGGGATATATGTATACGTATAGCTGATTCGATTCACTTTGCTGTACAGCAGAAACTAACACAACATTGTAAAGCAACTATACGCCAATAAAAATTAATTTAAACAATTATGCCAACATATTGGTTTACACTTATATATTCTCTGATTCTTGCACTCCCCACACACGAATGGAACCCCCCAGTATGCCAGAAACTGGGGACACAAACAGTAATAACAGTTCCAGTTCATCCGGGGGCCCCATGTGCTGGCGCTGCACTGAGCGCTTAGAGCGTTCTCTAGATTCTCATAGTCACCCTATAGGACGGGGACCACAGCTCTAATTCTCACGTGGCAGAAGAAGGAACCGAGGCTCACAGAGTTTAGGAAAGTTGCCTGTGTTCACCGAGCTATTTAAGGACGAAGCTTGGAATTCAAACCCAGGCAGTGTGGCCGTGCACTTGACCGCTTATCATGATGATCCGACAAATACCACCCTTGATTCCTCTTTACTCCGGTCCCACCCGCCATGGTAAATGGTGGACTGAGCTCTGGAAGGGTCCGCACCCTCTAGTTGGTTAGATGTGAGAAGGAGCTAGATCAACACATTTTCTCATTGCTGTTGTTGCTGTCCCAGGGTTATGGGCTGGCTCTTGTTCCCCCCCACCCCTAAAAAGACAGGTTGAAGTCCTAACCCCCAGTATCTCAGAGTGTGACCTTCTTTGGAGATAGTCATTACAGAGGTAACTGAGTTAAAATGAGGTCCTTAGGGTGGTCCCCTCATCCTGATATAAAGGGGGAAATCTGGACACAGAGACACCCATAGGAGGAAAACGATGTGAAGACCCAGGGAGAAAACCATCTATAAGCCAAGGAACACTTGAAGCTTCCAGAAGCTGGGAGAGAAGCAGAAACAGATTTTCCCTCACATCCTCGGAAGGAACCAACACTGCCGACACCTTGATCTCAGACTCTGGCCTCCAGAGCTGTGAGACAATGCATCTTGGTTTACTTCAATGAGCGGTATTGGGTTGGCCAAGAAGTTCATTTGGCTTTTGGTATAACATCTTATGGAAAAACCCAAACGAACTTTCTGGCCAACACAATAGCCCTAGCTGACTGATACACGCTGGAACCACCCTGCCTCCCCCAGGGATGAGATGCCATCACCATGGCAACAAGACTCAGGGTGGTCTGTGGCTAACAGGCACATACTAGGGTCCTTCGCAGATGGATTTTACGGGTCTAATTGCTAACTCATTTCTCTGCAAGGCCACCGGCACATGGGCCAATGGGCACCCAGAGAGGGAAACGACAGATCCGTGACCACCCAGCACAGAATGGTGAAGGTAGGATGGGAACCAGCACAGGGCTCCCTCCTGCTGCTCTTTGTCTCCTTATACCTAGGAAGGCTGTGTGTAATAATAATAATAATAATAATGATAATAATAATAATAATAATAAAGTGAGCCCACACTGGAAGGCCGCTATGCCAAGGCCGGAGTTGCTAATGGTACGTGAGATGTGCCCGGACCCGCTTGGTTGGTTTGCTGGTAGTTATGATGCAACAGCTCCATCCTGAATTCCCCAGTTTTGGTTGGTAGGTGGGTCCTGTGTTGGCTGACCCTCTGCAGTGTCCCAACAGGGTGGGTTAATTTCCCTGGGGCTGCCACAGTAAATTACCACCAGCTGTGTGGCTTAAAACAATGGGAATTTGTTTTCTCCCAGTTCTGGGGGCCAGAAGTCCTAAATCAAGGTGTCATCAAGGCTGCGTTGCCTCGGGAGGCTCTCGGGGAGGACCTTCCTTGCCTCGTCCAGTGAATGGCGGCTCCTGGCGTTCCTTGGCTTGTGGCAGCATCACTCTAATCTCGGTCTGCACATCATCCGTCTCCCCTGGGCCTCTCTGGGCCTTCGATCTCCTTCTGCCTTTTAGGGCCCACCCTAAACCCAGGATGATCTTATATGGAGATTCTCAACTTAATTCTATCTGTGAAGACCCCTAATTCTAAGTAAGGTCCCATTCATAGGTTCTGGAAGTTAGGACTGGGACATATCTTTTGGGGGGACTTTGTTCAACTCACTACACAGGACTTGGACCATTGCCTCTGAGCCTGTCAGGCCTCCAGTCACACTGTGCCTGCACCCTCCTGAAGAAGGGGCGGGATGCCATTTGCAGGAATCATTAGAGGAACTATTACGGCCCCCAAGGAATTTTCCCATCACACCCCCTAGCCGGACCCTCTCCCTGACTCACAGAGTCCTGCCTTCTCTTTACCTGGGGGGGCAGCCTCGTGGCCTTTTTCCAGGAAAGTCCACCTTCTCTAACCCAGAGCCCCCCGTACTTTCTCAGATCAGGGCATCCTTAGTGTCTCAGGAATTTCTCACACACCTCTCAACCAAAAGAAACACCTCACAGTTCTGTTTATTAAGTATTAGGACCAGATGACCTAATGCATATTTATGTCCTAACGTCTTAGTAGCCATCTGAAAGAAATAATACATACAAATTGAAAAAATATATTCTGATTTTATTCTTAAATAACCGCAATTGATTGCTAATGGGATGTGTGCTTCCTTTAGGCCCTGCACAACTTCTGGAACCCATGGGCATCAAATTTGCATCTCCCAGTTATTTGCAAGGCAGAACATCTTTGTATATGTTTGTGGTCTCTTGGTGTCTCTTCCTCTGTGAAAAGCCTGTTCACAGTCTTTTCTTTGGATTGTTTCTGTTGTTTTGTTTTTGCTTGTTTTTGACTGATTTGTAGACCTTCTTTGTATATCCTTCCCTGCCTTGGCTGGTTATGTGCATGCAGATATCTGTGGTCTGCCTTTTCACATTTTTGATGACTGGAAATTTTAAGTTCGAACGCCGTCTGGGTTCCCTCTACCCACACTTGCCCCGATGGCCAGGTTGTCCCTGGGCTAACCCCCCTGCACAGGCTCCCCACTGCCATCAGGGCGCAATCCCACCCTGGCCCCTCCCTACCTCTCCAGCCTCTTGGGCTCCTCTCCTGGCTCACTCTGCCTCAGGCACTCTGGCTTGTTCCAGTTTCTGGAACATTCCAGCTCATTTTCATCTCCGACCTGTGTATACCTTCCCTCCCCTCTGCCCTCTGCCCTCTGCCCTCAGGTCACCTCCTCCCAGAAGCACCCCTCTGCTGACACCACCCGACCCGGCTCTGGCCCATGCCCTCCTCTGCCTCCTCTTGAGCGACTCCAGGGTTCGGTGAATTACGGTTTGTCATTATTCTCTTCGTCAGTCTTGCTTGTTCGCTTGTTTTCTGTGGTGTGTCTCCTCTTCCAGCCCCATGACGGGGGAGGGTTTTGTCCTGTTCACTGCCCTTTTCCCAGTGCCCAGCACGCAGTCAGTATTTGCAGGCCAAGGAGACCCATCCCACACCTGGTCACACCACGGACATACGGGAACTCACTTGTTGCCCGTGGGGAGGGTGGCGGCCTGGGGCCGCCATGCTTTTCATGTCTGAGGCCTGGCAGGGGAGACCTCCTCCACAGGATGCTCCTGGCAGGAGGGGGAGATTGAGCACGGGGTTGGGGGGCCTGGCAGGAGGAGAGGGGCTGGCAGGGGGTGCATTTGCATCAGAACTAGACTTAAGGGGGAAATGAGTAAGGGCAGCAGTTGCCCAATGGGAGGTCTGGGATTTGTCTTCAGCAAATTTTCTCTGATTTCCCCAAACACTTGAAATTAATTTGGTGGACCAGAGCCTTCGAGAGCCGCTCTCTCGGTGGGAATCTCACCCCTGCCAGGGCTGGGTTTGGCAAGCCTACAGCAAGAGTCCCAAGGTTTCTCCTGCTGCCCTGGTCTGTCACGTGCGTCTGCCCACTCCTTGCCACACTTCCTCTGAGTCGGGGAGAGCCTCCTAGGTAAGTCTTCGTGCATTTGCACACCTGACAGACACACAGGGCTCCTGGCCTACTGGGACCAGAGGGCAAGGTCACACCACCAGAGGGAGTGGCTAAACCCATGGTCAGTCATCCTGTGGAGACGCCCACCTTGGGGAGGAAGTGAGGGCTGGAGAGGTGGGCTTCCCACTGAGGAGTTCCCTCTCTGGGCTTCCTCGGAGGCCAGGCCTGGACTTGGTGGTGCAATGGTGCAGGGTGCACCCCCGTGGTGTGGGCTGAGCGGCTCCTGGGTGTGGAGGTGGGCGCAGCGTTCGGCAGGGTCTGTGGTCCCCGAGGCCCCCAAATCTAGAAGCAGATGCTCAGTTCTCTCTGTTACGCCCAAGGCTTCCCCGACATCTTGAAATAGCCGAAAGCCTGGAATCGGCTGTGTCAGATGGAATCAAGGCAGCAGCTCCACCCCAAGGCCGGAGGGCAGGGCAAGTGAGCAGTGACCACGTGGGTAAGGGGCTCAGAGGAGAGTGACCTCCTTAGGGCTATTGGCAGCTGCGATGTGGTGGCTGCACATGCGACCCACAGAGGCATGAGATGGCAGCCCGGAGCCTCTCATAGTGCCGGGCTGTGTGTGTGTCCAAGTTCTTGCAGGAGTAGGGGATGCTGGAAGTCAATTTCAATGAAGGTCTTTATAAAATGATTTAGGAATTTTGTGAATAGGTCATGCATTTACATGGCTCAACATTCAAAAGGTAGGAAAGGAGAGCTGGGAAAATTGTCCTACCTGCCTGTTTCTCAGCCTAAAGACAGCCAATGTTACCAGCTTCCTGTGTCAGAGACTTTTTATCCATATGCAGTTAGCTGTATATCTCCCCCATCTACCTAATGGCACAATTCCATACATTCTGTTCTGCATTTTAGTTTCTTTACCTCAAAATACATTTTGAGATTATTTCCTATTGGTACACAGTGCTTCTCTTTTTTTCTAATTAAAATATATTCTATTGATGGGTGTAAGATTCATTTAATCAGTTTCCTACTGAAGGACACTTCGGCTGTCTCTCATCTTTTGCCATGATACAGTGGGCATTTAATGGAAGATTGACCTTATTCTGTCGTCACAGGTAGGATATGGCAGAGGTGGTAAAGCCTCTGCTATTCCATTTCTCTTTCCATGTGTCCCAGCCCCCGTGCGGGTAGGCACGGTCATGTGACTCGTTCTATCCCAAGGACTGTGGACAGAAGCAGCGCGTGTGACTTCCAGCCGAGGGAAAGCCCACGTGGGATTCTCTCCTCTCTTTCCCTTCACCGTGGTGACTGAAGAGGCAGAATGTTCCAGATGGTGAAACTCCTGTCAGCCTGGGTCCCTGAGGGGCTGTATGGAGGAGAATCTCCTGCAGATCCACGATGGACTTGGTGATATTTTGCAGGAGCAAAAAGTAAACTTGGTTGCATTCAGCCATGAGGCATTTAGGTTGTTTACTCTGGCCTATCTGATTCACAGTGAGAATCAATGCATAGATATCTGGATACTGAATTTCATAAGTGACTTTTAAATGAATAGTTGACCAAGAAATTTCCTGGTGAGGCTCCGTGGAACCTGTGGACCTGCAGATGCAGACAGGAGTTCTTAGGAGACCCTCCCTGGTATCTGCATCTTTCCCCTCACTCCAGATGGTGTGTGATCCCCACATCACCTCTCACCACCAGACCCCTTGTCCCCAGGCACCCTCACCAGGCTTTCTGCATCCGGGCTTTCTGCATTTCTCCACGCCTCTCTTGTCTCCTTTTATCACAGTGGAACTCTGGGGAACCCTTGCAAAGAAGATGAGTATATTAGAGTCAAAATTGACAGGAGGTCGTCTATAATCATGAAAACACAGAAATAACCTAAATGCCCAACATGAGGGGCTATATTCAGTTATTTATGACATAAATTGAAATAGCCATTACCAATGAGATCAAAGAAAAAGGATAAAGGAAAACGTCTATGATGCTTTTGTTGAGAAAAATAAAGCAGATTACAAAGTATGATCCCACTTAAAAAATGTAGGTCTGTATGTAGAGATTGTGTACTATAGAAATGTGCAAATGTTGCCCCTTGGATTCTTTCCAATTTTGCGGAAATACAGTCTTTGATTACAGTTATCTCTTCTACTCTTGCAGCTTCAATTCCCACCAATGTGCTGAGGGCTCCCACATCCAGATGTGGTTTTTTTTGCTACGATGTCAACATTTACCAAATGGTCAGTTTATTCCTTCCTTCTAAAACTTGCTCTTTCTCTATGCTGCTGTCTTGGTCACTGGTTCCATCATGCTACCAGAGACCTTGGAATCATCTAGAATTTCTATCTCCATTTTGTAAATCCAACCAGTTAACATGTTTCTGTTGATCATTTCTCTCTAACATCCCTTATATCTGTCTACTTCTTCTGATCTCTTTCAGCACTTTATCTTGGAGTTCACTATTTCATACCTGGAAGATTGCGGCAACCTCCTCCCTGGTCACCGTGCCTCTGCTCTCATCTACCCCCATTGACTGCACACACTGAAGCCAGAGTGATCTCTCCACCACGCAGACCTGGCCATGTCACTCCCAGCTTGAAAGCCTCCAATAATTATTCACCACCTTGGACAGTCCATGCTCTTACATGACATTTGATTCCCTCAAGGAGCTGCCCCAGTCACACCTGTGGATTCATCACTTCCTGTCTTACCTCTGTGCTCACCCATCCACATAACCATCCATTCACTATCCATCTATCCACCCATTCATCAATCTACCCATCCATCCATTTCCCCATCCATCCATCCATTTCCCCATCCATCCATCCATCCATCCATCCATCCTCCAACTATCCATCCATTCCTCCATCCATCCACCCAATAAAATCCAACAGCACTTCTTTATGCATCCCGGTGACTTGGGTATAAAAACATCACTGTGCATAAGGACAAACAATTCCAGAGATGCCATATGGGAAATTAAAGACAACAAAAAGAAACAAAACAATGGGGGATTCTATCTTCCTTTCTTAATGCCTCCTATTTTTGTGGCCTCTTGATCTAATTTTTCATAATGATACCTCTTACCTGCTTGCTTGCTCTCTCTCTCTCCCTCTCACAGTTTGCATTTTGCTTGAGGTCAGAAGACAGTCATTTGCACTGGAGACCAATAAGAAATCTCCTCTTTCTGTGCTTTTGTGAAACGTCTGTGTGATGGCCTCTGCTTGGGAAATTGGACTGTCTCTCAACGTGCTCACAGAAATATTTGTACCAACACACAGAGGTAGAAGCATTTCATTCCAGAGTGTGGGTTTCCTTGATCTTGGTGAAGTTAAAGGAAGAAATAAAGAAACCAATCATTAATGTGGAAGAAGAGGTCACAGAGAAAGGTCTTATTTTATTTTAAACCCTCAAAAAAAATCACAAACATTTGGATTTCCTTTAAAAAAAACCCATACAAACAGAAAAGAGCTTTGTCCATGTGTTGTTCATTTAGGAGCTTATTTATTATTTATTTATTGTAATGATGGAAACCCCCATCCAAGGAGGCGCGGAGCCCTAATGAGAACGCGGCATCAGGAGCGCTCCCAGCATTCTGTCCTCAGCCCCACGCGTCCCGAGGCGTCCTGGCATGCATATGCCTCATTACGGACACATGCCCTGTCATGTGTTATTCCTCACTTAGTGACAATTTGTCACTGTCACCCTTGACATGTCACTCCTCGGCAGACGGATCTGACTCCGGTGCCAAGTCTGACACCCGGATGAGAGGCAGTCGTAATCTGAATTGAAATAACGGGTCGAGGGTGGCTAATTTCACTCTGACATAATTCTAATACCACGTAAAAAGAGAGAAGTGCTGTATTTAAAGGGGAGGTTCCTTTTTTTTTTTTTTTAAAGCTTTTCCCTCCCTGTTCTCTCTGGCTCTGCATCTGAGTATTCAATTATTCTTTAGGATCATGCTTTTATTTTTGAAGGATTAAGTCTTGCATTTTAATAACATGCATTTTCAATTAAGTGCACTAAGATCTATGGATATAACTATTACTTAAACTATAAGTAATGGTTGCATGTAAAAATTAGGAAACATTGTGCTTTAGATAAATGACATTCAAATTAGTTCTTATTATAAATGGGATAGAAAATGGATTTTTCAGCTCTGGCTGGCCAAAGAGCTAACATTTGTATCTACTTCATTTGTTTAAATATATTTCAAGCCAGATTGAAATCCATACGGCCTGACATTAATTGAATGCTGCCACATCAATGTACTCAAGTTTCCTAAATCACTGAGGAGTGAGTTTTTACTGGCTTGAATTAGAAATATTCTAATCCTCTTACACTAAAATAGTATTGTTTATGTAGCGATTCTTTAAGTCATCATTAAATGGTATAAATCTTAATAAAATGCATCTAAACAGACCATAGATGGGGTATGGCTGGGTTTTTAAGGACCTGTATTTTTTTTTTTTTTTCCCCTGAAGAGATGATTACTTTTTTTTTCCTGTGGGAAGAGATTCTTTTGTGCAGTATTTTCCAGTAAACCCTGCTTTCCTTTTACAAAGAGATGAGAACGAGACGCAAGGTTAGTGCAGATTTTCTCTCCTTCCCACCTTGCCTGCCTTTCTGGGGGATGGGAGGAGACAAAGGAAGAGCCATTTCAGTACTGGTCCTGGGAGACAGGATGGTAGCAGGCAAACACGTAGATTTTCTGCAAGGGGGTCACTCAGTACTTGGTTCAGTTTTTACGAGGCCAGAATCCAAGTTGCTAGTTTGCAGTGAGGATTATAAATGCGTGGATCGGAATTCTTGAACGATGACCGAGGTTTTCTCTCTCCATGGGCAGAACTCGCCAGAGTTGCGGGGCCATCATCAGACGGTCGCTTGGTGCTCATGGAACCAAGTGAGGGATTTACAGGAAATCAGTGTCCAGTAGCATCAGGCCACTGCAGCGCAATGTGTGCACCCGTGCAAAGTGCACTAGTTCAACTATCATAACCACATCTTTACCGAGCACCTGTGTCGTGTGGGGCTCTGGGGATGCTGCAGGGAAAGGGCTGAGAGCTGAGAGGAGCTGATGGCCATGATAAGTGGTGCAGATGAAGGAGACTGATGCCAGGGAAATGCACGGCACGGCGGGAGCCTGGTCACAGCAGAAGGGAAGGATGGCCTTTCCGGGAAGCTGCATCAAGGAAGAGGCTGAGGGCACAGGGAGGAGCGCACAGGTGTTTGAAAACACCTCGCAGTGTTTGGGGGAAGCCGGAACAGCAGGAAGCAAGGCTTGGTGCTCAGAGGACACAGGGGTAGTGGAGGAGCTGGAGGAAGTCAGAGGCACCAGGCATCCAGGTGACGCTCCTCCACATCCACTGACTTGTTGAGCTGTAGGATGACTTTGTCCGTGGAGCTGACCATTGGCAGGCCTCTGGCTGGGCCTTGACATCTGCTTAACTATATATCAAGGGACTTGAGCCATGCTTCTAAAAACCGCAGGCCCTGACATCACCTGTATATGACTGTCCCCATTGTATGTGGTATGTTGGGTTTGTTATAAAGAGACTGTGTCTTTAGAAGTTGGAGACACCTGTACACAAAGACCATTCCAGAGCTGAGGAGCCTCTCCCTGGCCTGCTGGCCACCATGTTCCTGGTTGGAGCTCAGTGCTGTCAACTCACCTTTCTTACCCATTGTGTGTTATTCATTCATTCATTCAACATATAGCCAGTGCCACTGCTCTGCCAGGCACTGGACAAAGTGGTGGTCGCTCGGTCACTAACCCACCTGGATTTACAGCTTAGTGGGGATGTGTGATAGTGTCTTAATGAGAATACAGGTGCTGTGGGCCCAAACTCCTGGAGGAATCGCCATGCAACTGAGGCCTGAGGATGGAAGGGGTTGATGGGAGTTGGACAGGTAAAGGCGGGGGGTGGGTGAGGAAAGAGATGCCAACAATCTTGGAGCCAGAAGGTGGGGTTCCAATCCCAGGTCCAACAGGTAACTTCATAGATCTTGGGTGAGTCAGCTGATGCTGGGACCTCAGTTGCCTTATCTGTAGAATGGTGATGATAATGGTGAGAATCGAGTGGGATGAAGCCTGGCAGGGCTCAGTGATGGTTAGGTGACTCTGAATCGAACACAAAATTTTCTATGTATTTAAAGGATGGCAGACAGTCAAATGGCAGAGCGATAGGTATGACTGTCAGTATCAACCATTGCTGTAAATCTCAGCAGCTGTGCATACAAGCTACGCGCCATTATCCCATTTCACAGGTGGGGAAACTGAGGCTCAGGAGAGGAAGCAGCTTGCTTGGGGCCACACTCAGCTGGTGAGGAGGGCAGCGAGGGTCTTACCCACACGTGTCTACCCTTGCTCGGTGGTGCTCAGCCGAGGGCTGCTCTGCCACTGGGGGACATCTGGCAATGTACGGGGACATTTTGGTTGTCATAATGCACATGAAGTCGCCTCACAACAAATAACTAAGTGGACCAAAGTGTCAATAGTGCTGAGGCTGATAAACTCTGCTCTCATTGGAGAGAGACACCAAAACAAATGATGTCAGGTCTCTGCAATGAATGAGTTTTCTTGGTCAATAAAAGCTATTATGGGAACAGAGCAAAGGAAACTTCAACCCCAGCCTGACACTGGCTTTGGGGGAGCTGAGGGCTTGATGGGAGAAGTTTTCTTGAAGGGGCTGAATCTGCAGTGACACCTGGAGGATGGAAAGGAGTGAGCATAAGGGCATCCAGAGAGGGTGCAGCTGAGCCAAGGCTCAGGGCAAAAAAAGGGCAAGGGCGTGTGAGGAGCACAGCAATTGGTGTTTCCTGAGATAGAGTTGGAGGATGCCCGTGGCGGGAGCTGCAGACTGAGGCCTTACGTTAGACCCTAAGGAGCTTGGATTTTAGGCAAAGGGCATTAGGGAGCCATCGAGGGATTGTGGACAGGGAAGGACTCTGACCAGACATGCGTTTTCATTAGACTGAGAGGTTTTGGGAATCTTAGTGGCTGTACTCAGAGTCAAAGAGGGGGTCCTGGAGCAGAAATCCTTATCCCAACCCAGCTGGGAGGAGCTCATTTATTTGCATTTCCCCTTGGGCATCCCTAGGGACGGCTCCACATTTATCCTGGACCCATTTTCCAGGTAGCCAAGGAACTGTTTGAAGACTCTGGTTCTGTGAGCCTCGCCCTCCGGGGTCACCGTCAGGACCCAAATGATCGGAATGGGCAGGCAACATCTTGAGGACAGAAATTGATTCCTGGCCACCGAGGGGCCTGGTGTCCGCTGCTCAGACGGTGGCCGCGCTGGTCTTTTCCAGGGAGGGAGAGCAATTACATCAGAGCCACTTAGCCCTCCTTCCAAGAGCCGGCCTGAGAGTCGCTTTGCCACTCTGTTTTTTTAAACCTGGGGTTAATTGGGGACTGCTGTATATTTAATAAGGAGCTTCTGAGACAAAGCTGTGTGGGTTCTCCGTCGTTCAATAGTCCATTAGGCAGGGCCTTTAGAGTCGGAATGGTCATACGGATCTCTGGAGAGAGAACTCATTAATGGGACAGTAAGTTCCAATTAGTGGCAGGGCCCGAAAGGACCATGGTGCAAAAAACCGCAGCCCTCAGCCCCTCTCCCAAAGGGGTGCCATTATCCAGCTGCCTGCCTCCTGCTGGGCAGACATGGTCACAAACAACACAAATACTTGCTCCAAAAATCCATCTTTGTCATCTGAGTTGTCAACCGGAAGGCAAAAAAAAAAACCCCCTTCCAAACACTGAGAGGAAATAAGAAAGGCCACTGGCTTTCATGAGGCAATTTCTTCCCTCTACAAGAAGAGAGAAAGCCGGTGGGCGTGGCTCAGCACTGGGGGTCTTTTTGTCTGGCGTGGGAAGCCTGGGGATCCCAGCTTTGGAATAAGGCGTGTCACCTGCACGTCGGCGGCTCCTGTTCTTCCTTCTGCCCAAACACCCCTAGGAGGGCCCTGCTGGCACCTGGGGCAGGCTTGTGACTCCTCCCGCCGGCTCTGGCAGGGATGGCCTGGGGAATACTTGCCTGGCTGAGAAGGGGATATTTCTCCCAAGGGAGTTAGAACCTGGGTTTTGACTTTGCAGAGACACGATTTTAGCTTTCTCCATAGCTCAGACAAGTCAGTGAACCATTCTGAGTCTCCACTTGCCCATCTTCAGAATGGGGATGTTTATAGTGCCTGGGACACTGCAGGCACTTGGCGAGTGTGCACACACACACACACACACACACACACACAAGCATGCTGTGGCCAAAGCAATGGGTACGCTGACATTTTAGTACACTTTCCCATCCATTCCTCTGTCCCAAGAACCCGTGATGTGGGCGGGGTGAGTTATTATTCCCATTTCAGAGGTGAAGGAAGTGAGGCTCAGCCAGGGCCACCAGTTTGCTGAAGCCTTGACTCTCCGTCCTGGACCCTCTCATCGCGAGGCCGTGATGCTGGCTTTTGCCGGGTCCTGAAGCACACGTGGGTTCTGATGATCCGCGCAGGCTCGGGAGAGAAGCCTGCCACGTGGCATTTTAGGAAGCCTTTATTCTGGAAAGTCGAGAGTTCGGAGGAAAGCACAGCCCCAAGAGATGTGAACTTATCAGCAAAACTGGCTGAGCCAAGCAGGGCTAAGGACAGAGGCTTTGGGGCCAAGCAGACTGGGTTTGGACCCTGGACCCACGTGGACGGTACACAGTTCCTCTCCGAGCACAGTGGGGACAGCAGGACCCACCCCTTCGGGTTGTGTAAGCTCGAAACAAGCTCATGTTCGGTACAGGGAACTCAGGAAACGGTGGCTGTTCTTTGTCCGTTGATTTGGAAAGAACGGCTCAGTGGGCCGGACACCAGGAGATGCTTCTTCAGGGAGGTCCTCCACCCTCCTCCACGGCCTCCGCTCTCATCACCTTGTTGATTTCTGTTTGGCTTCTCCAGCCTGGGCTGTGGGCTCCGTGAGGGCGGGGCTTTGTGTGTTTGATGCTCTGCTGGGTCCCAAGGCGGACGATGACGTCTGCTAATGGTCACCGCTCAGTGACGACTTGCCCAGCGACTGCATGAATGAATGGACCGCTGCCCTTTCTGCATGCTCCTGACTGACCACGCCTCTCTGTTTTCTCTCCATAAAACAGTAGCTTCCCCCTCAAGGCCTGTGTCTGCATCCTCGGCAAGCCTTTTTCTCCCTGTTTTTCGAACAAGGGAGCTGGACTTTGTGATCTTTATGGTCTCCTCCGAGGCCTGCCCTTCTGTTCTGTCAGAGAACACCGGGTTTAGGTTAAAACGGGGCCACGTGTTAAAATCCATTTTCTCACGCTCAGGGGGCAGAGGTCTTTCGGCTGCAAATGTGACAAATTCTAAGATCCTGGGAGCTGTGTGTCCACTGGAACAAATGCCTGGTTCAGCGGGAGCGTGTGCCCCCGTGCATCAGATGCTATGATAGAGCCGTTTCTTTCCATATTTTAACTTCACTGTCTCTCCGTCGCATGGCCATGATAATGGACGGTGAATATTACCACAACATTCTGAAATTATGTTTAGTGATGCAGCAGAAAAAGAAAATTAATTTCATTCATTGACAAGCTTGTCAATTTACTCATATTGACTTTTTGATGCCTGCACCACAGATGGCAAAGTTCATATACTATGAAATACATCATTATTAATATTGTCTTGAGCCATTGTAAGTCTTTGGGAGCTGAGAGATAGGGGGCTGTTTCTTCAAATCAGATAAGTATTCAAGAATATAAGATAGTGCGTATTTGTATTTATATTTTATATTAAAAGCACCAAAGGCATCTTGAATAAGTCATCTCTGCCTCCCTCCCCCACCCATCCAATCAGTTGTCAGGTCCTGTCAATTCCACTCTGTATTTCTTAATTCCATTCCCTTCTCTTCATCACTGCTGCCTTTGTCCTGGTTTAAGCTGTCATTACTTGATGTCTGGATTACTACAGCACCCCAGGAGGACTGATGCCTCCAGTTTCTCCCTTCCCCAAATCCATCCTTTCCCTGCGTTCACAGCACTAATGGCACCACCCCTCCCTCTAAAGCCTTCTGTGGCTCCCTCGTGCCTTCAGACTATAGTCCAGTGACCAAGGGCCACTGTGGTCTGTCTTTAGCCCATCACCCCCTCTCCCATCCCCTTGTGAACTTGTGAGTCTCTCCAAAGGTCTGGTTCTGCACCTGAATCTTGAGCAGTGATTTGGTCAGAGATTCCTGAGCCCACTCCTCATAGATCCTGATTCTGAAGGGGCCTGGGAAACTGCATGTTAAGAAGAACCAGGGTGATCTGATGTGGTGGAGCCATAGTCATGCTGATCTGCTCAAGCCCAACCAGCCCTTGTCCCTCATCTGTTCCCTCGGTGTTCCCTGTGCCATGACCCCTGAGCTCATCTCCCCATCTCCAAGCTGAAATGCCCTCCCTACCGTGAGGGGTTCCCTGCCCACCCCAGCTGAAAAGATCCTCTTCCTTTTCCCAAACCCCACAGCCCTTTAAAGTCTTATCAGATTAGACTTTTCACTGTTGTCCTTTCACTCTGTTAACTGAACCATAAGCAGGTCCTTCATCGTTCCTTCCGGTGATTTCTTCTGGTTTTCACACCTCTGGCTGAATGGCGAGGACATTTAGAGTTGTTTCTGTTGTTGATCTCAATTTACATTCTTATAGTACTTTAGAGTATTTCCAAAATAATTTTAATTGTCTCCACTCATTTGACTAAGATGGAGCACCTACTACGTGTTAGCCGTGGTGCTATGCCCTGGAGTTAGAACACTGAACAGCCGCCGTCTATTGGGTGAGACAGATGGGTCACTAGATACTTATGATAAAATATGGACATTTGATGGATGACCGTATGGGATTCCCATGTCCACCATTATAGCCTCAGTGTTCAGCACGGTGCCTGGCACTTGGCAGGGGCTGTAATTGAAATACTATTTACTGGAAGGTATTCAATGTGTCCAAATTAAAGACAGGTCGGTGTGTAAGGAGTGTCTTGAGGGGATGATGGGCTGCTTTGTCCAGAGAGACAAAAGAGATGGGAAAATTGACTGTAGGGTCAGTAAGTTTTCACGATCTGCCCCACCATCTTGTGATTCCGGCAGGTGTCACAAGCATAAGTCCTCAAGGTAGTTTCTGGAGTGACAGTGGTTACCAGAAAAGTGGCCCCAACAGGATGGGCACCAGGGCCTCTGACTTCTTGGCCAGCAGCTGCCCCATAAGGCCATAGCCTCTGTGTCTGGGAGGAGTCAGCTGAGCGACTCTGGGCCCCCTTTCCCTAGCTCAGTCCTGGCAGCACTAGACTTCCAGGGATTCCCGCAGCAGGAGATTTTCTGGCTTTTCTGGCTGTCCCTTCTGGCCTGGTGACTCTTGAAGGAAGCCCTGTTCGCAAGCAGGAGCTCAAGGTTCCCAAAGAAATCTTGGCTTCAGTGCAGAGCTCCACTATGTCCTGTCGGCTTATCCTAAGAGGAACTTGTGACCCAGGTGTCTGACTCAGGTGAGACAGATTTGGTGTGTCAGGGTGTCACCTCCTGCCCTCACTTCCTCAGACTGACCTTGAGTTTTCAGCAGTGAACTTGAATTCTTCCATGGAATTAACCTCAAGCATGGCCCTTGCTCAGGACTGTCTCGGCAGCCACCTCAACCCTCCTGTGGGAGAGGCAACTCTCCAGGGAGAGAGGGGAGTCAGAGCCCACTGGAGCAAGGCCCCCTGGGCTTCTGTCCTATGATGGGGGCATCTATGCAGCCTCAGCCTGGGACTCGTGGCCCAGGGGAGCCCTGAGATCCTTGCCTTCAATTAAACATCTGCCCTCTTCCTCCCCTGGCCCCAGGATCAGAGACCTGGTGGGCTCCGCCTTCCACTCCCACACTCGCAGAGGATGTCACAGTACCCCTTCATCTGTGGAACTTCTTCCAATTTGGATCAAAGTGGCACCTGGAAAAAGTCTCCAAGTGCAGTCTTGCAAATCTGCATGGATTCCAGCAAAATTTGGCAACTGGTTTGCTAATAGTGTTGCAAAATGTCATAAGAGGAGAAAGTGGTTCTGAACATCCTTTATCCATGGATAAGGAAGAAGACAGTTTACAGAAGCCCAAGTGGGCATCGAGGACAAAGCTGCATTTGTGGGTTACCCCTCTGGGCACGGAAGGGAAGCCATGTCTCTGCCCATGGTCCTGACCAGCCTCGGGTTCCATTACTTCTCTCTTGGCGCTGGTGACTCCTGACCTCACTTTACCAGGAAATTCTAGCCTGGTGGAGAGGCAGTGAAGGAGGGGTGAGGCCAGGGAGGCAGCTGGGCAGAGGTTGGTGGAGTGGCCCAGCCGTAAAGAATCGTGAGATGGAGAAAATTGCCTTTCATATAACTGCAATTGCCAAGACAGTTTGTTCTTTCTCTCTCTCTCTCTCTGTCTAGGAATGAAGGGGAAAGGTGATTCCCGGGAGCACGCACCACCCACATCCTCTACAGAGTAGACTAGAGTGTTTATCTTGACCCCCAGCCTGAATTGGGCGCCTCGTGCTCCAGCCGCCCTGATTCCTCCTTCGAGGCCCGGCCTGAATCTTCCCAGGAAGCTCTCCCTGCACCCAGGCCGAGCCGACCATTCCGTCCTATGCTCCTTGCAAGTTTCACTTAAATTGCCTATCCCTTTATATTGTGACAATGAGCCTGGCAGGGGCTGGATGTTAGTTATCTCTGTGCCCCAAGCATGAGCACGGGGCCCTGAACAGACCAAAGGCTCAGAAGAGGTGTGTTGGGTGGGTAAACCTCTCCCCAGTACTGTCCACCTTCCCGGGCCCCAGGGTCGTTTTCTCCCCGTCTACCCTGCCACCTGCCTCGTAGATAGCAGCCCAGGGGGCCCCACCTGCAGCCACCACGTTGTCTGGCCAGCCTGCTCCATTCATCCTGTTTCTAGATCCCTGTGCCTAGTCTGAGCTTGCAGACCTCGGCTCCCATGTGGTGTCAGGTGGGGTGAAGCTACTCTCTGCCCAGGAAACCGCACAGCAGGCTCATGGGAGGGTCGGGAGGTTTCCCAACGCCCCATCGCTTCGCCCTGGTGGAAGGGTGAGTTGAATTGTGTCAGCTTCAATTAAACCGGTGGTTTCTTTTCTTTTCTTTTTTCTTTTGGTGAGAAATTCTAAGCAGCTGCTGTTGTCTGGACCTTTGAAGATGCTCATTCTACTTTGCTGGTTGGATAGGACTCACTGCCCATGTCTGGTCTCTGTCGTGTTCTAGCTTCTAGATACTGCCACACCGAGCTTCCCCTCTCCCAAGGCCCCCACCAAAATCTTTCTTGCACATTTACTGTGTGCCAGGAACTCACAGCCCTGTGCAGTCAGCATGATTATCCCCATTTCACAGATGGAGATCTGAGTGCGGCTGGGTTAAGTGACTTGCTCCAGGTCAGAGCCAATAAAAGCTGCAGAATGGATTGAAACCTGGAGCAAGCTGTCTCCTGTGATGCTGCGTTCCCTTTGGTCTGAAATCCCTCATTACCGATGTCTGGGGAACATCTGGTCGGGTATCCAGATCAACAAACCTGTGGGCAGGAGCCCACCCTGTGATTTATTTTTCTCTGAGGTTCCCAGGATATTTTTTTCCCCTTCTTTCAAAATGCAGTCCTGCCGTATTCCCCCTGAGGTCATTAGCCTCAGCACAGGTTAAAAACAAAGTGTTTGTGTCCATCCGTCTAATTGCACAGAAACCATCAAACCCTCATTACCATCAGCCTAATTATTTTGAAATCCAGCATATTATCCTGTTGAACAATTAGACGGATGACAAGCCCTTGCCCCACCTGCCCAGGGACAGGAGGTAAACCGGGCAGGAGGGAGGTGGAGAGGAGGGGCCCACGGGCTGCTTTGGGAGAAAGGGAACCGTCTACACTCTCAGGTCTGAGACAAGGGAGCGAGCAGGCACCCACCCACCTGCTTCTGATTATTTTCTGTCCCCAACTTGCGAAGCCACTAACGAGAGAGTCACCTTAATGAGCAGTGAGGATGGGACTCGACCGGTCGGAGGGGACATCGTTACAGAGCTGGATTCTAATTGTCACCACTCAGCTTTGTAGGCATAAATAAAGTGCTTACCTGGGGGTGGTAAACAGACCTGGCTGGAAGGTTTTCTAAGAAGAGTTTTAAATCTGAGTACAAAGTTTTCCTCCCTGTGGCCTCCCTGCCTCTCCACGCCTGTGGGTTCTGTTCCCAATGCTGGGAGTGACTCAGGGGACAGTCCTGGGTGCGGGGAGAGGACTTTGTCCACTTGGCAGTCTGAAATGCACCACAGAATTGAAAAATTTAGAGTGGATGAGAGCTTGGTGGACAGTTCATCTAATCCCCTTGTTTTATGAATAAGAGGGATCGTCCACGGAGGTAAAACCCTTTGCCTGAGGGTCACGCAGCAGGCGTTCAGAGCTGGGGAGGCAGAAGGAGCGATGGATTAATGGCGGCAGGAACAGCTGCCGTTTCCTGAGCAGCCGCCACGCCTCCGACCTTGTTCCGCGTGATTTATGTGGGTTTCAGCCGCATGAGGCTCCTGTGAGTCACTTATTCTTATTCTCTCCATTTTACAGATGAGGAAACTGAAGCACAGAGACTTTAAGCAACATACCCAAGTTCTGAACCCTATTAAGTAGCAGAACCAAGATTTGAACCCAGGCAGCCTGGCCCCATGGCCAACAGCCCCAATTATTCTGCAAGCTTCCTGTGCACGGCCGTCGCTACCCAAGCACCAGGCGACTAGTGACGAGGTTAGGGCCGCCAGGCAGGCAAAGTCCTCCCCCAGCCCCTGAGACTGCTCCTAGGGTCACCTCCAGCACACCTGCAAAAAGAAGCAGCTCGCTGTGCCCTCCAGCTAGCAGCTTTCATTCTGTTGGGAGAACGGCACCAAGATGTTTATGACCCAGAGGGGTAGATGGGCAGAGGATGCAGGGCCTGTGGGCACCGAGCCCGGTCGTGCCTGTGGCCGGGGGCCTGGAAGGTTTGGGCAGGGTGGTGGTGTTGTCTGAGCTAAATCCTGAAGGAGGTTTGCTGTTGATCCAGGGCCAGGAACCCAGCTCACGAGTGGCCTGCAGGGGTGAGAATGAGGCTTTCCCCACTCAGCCCATGCTTGTTTCCTCCCACCCAGGGTCTCCTTCCTTCTCACGGGGTCACAGCTCCCTTCCGGATGCGCTTGTGACTTGGCGCAGTGGGGACCCGCCAGAGGCTGAGATGCTGCCTCACCAGGACGGCTCAGAAAAGCAGGGGAGAGAGTGTGCCGAGCTGGTGTGTGTGTGTGGGGGCAGCGGGGGGAGTACTTTCAAGTCGGTGATGTTGGTGCACGATTCAGATGCAACCAAGGGCGGGGCCGGGGCCCAAAGATGACGTCCCGCTCCTTGGAGCCGGTTCTCCATCCTTCCCTGTGTCTTGGAGGAGGGTCACTAAGTCAGCCTCACCCAGGGCTGCACAACCACATGTAAGAACCTCCCCGCACCAGGTCCTGCTGCCATCACTCCTGCCTGTGTGAATGCAGAGGGCAGCCCTTTGGGGGCTGGTTCTTAGAAGATGCAGAAAAGATCCCACAAAGACCTGAACTTCCCACGTTTAGGTTTATGTTTTCCATGGGAATCGGCTAGGAGCAGATCTAATGAGAAGAGGAATCACAAGATGGGCCTTAACTTTCCTGGGGGGCAGAAAAGCCCGAGAAAGGCGCAGGTTCTCTGGGAGGCTAATTACCAGCTCATTACACAGGCCAGTGGCTTCCAGGCCTCGGTCCCCCTAACCGGGACTCCGCTGGAGGGAGTCTCTGTGCCCCTAAGGCCCTTTGTTCAACCCTTGCCCAGGAAATCACAAAAAAATCACCAGGTTCCCACCAGCTCAGGTCACTGGGGGCCTAGGGTAAGCCGTCCATTTCTGCCTCCTACCAGCCCCAAGCCCTGGGCAATCCCCTTCACCTGAGCCTCTATTTCTCAACTGTAAAATGGAGACAAGTAACGTTATCTACTGCATGAATTTCCTGGGACCACAAGCTGGGTGGCTGAAGACAGCAGAGGTTTCTTGTCTCAAATTTCTGCAGGCTGGGAGTCTGTGGTCAAGGCGTCTGAAGGGTCACATTCCCTCTGAAGGTGCTGGGGAAGGATGTATTCCAAGCCTCCCTCCCTGTGTGCCTCTCTGTCTCTGATACAAATTTTTCCTTTTCATGAGGACACTAAACATATTGGACCAGGGCCCCAGCCTATTCCAGTGTGACTTCATCCTAACCTGACTAATTACATCTGCAATGACCCTGTTTCCAAATAAAGTCACATTCTGAGGTTCTGGGGGTTAGGCCTTCAGCACATGAATTTGGTTGGTGAGGGGGACACAATTCAACCCATAGCATCTTCTTTCCGGGGATTCTACAACTGCTAACTTCTTTAAAGAGTCATTGAATTGAAATCACTTCTTTAAAGGTCATTCAAACGTGACTTATGACTTGTGTTTCCTTCTCAAATAAGCTTTGAGAAGTGATCGCTCACCTTCTTCAAAACTTAGTGAACACATCTTAGGAATGGAGTTCTGTGGAGGTGACAGATGTGATGGAGGTCTGGGTAGCGCCTACCTCCCCTGGTTTCTAGAAAACTGAGAAGTGAGATGGGCCAAAGAGAAAAGCCAGGGTAGACCCTAATCCTTGGGGAACTCCAGAGTGGGGAGGGCAGCTGGGAGGTGGCAGAGAAGGGGTGACACCTATCGAGCAAAGGGGAAGTCAAAGAAAACAGTCCCCTAAGACCACCTGAGGATGGAGGAATCATTCAGTCATTGCGTGACCAGAGGAGGCTCAGCTCACCTTGACCTTGAAGGATAACCCAGGTGAATGGGGATAGGAGAGCCAGCACCCCGGCAAGGAGCTCGGGCACGGGTGCCTCAGCCATGCGTACATTCATTTACATCACCAGCATTTTTGGGGCAATCGCTGTATATCAAGTGCTGGGCTGGACCCTGACTAGGAAATTGTACTTTTTCCCTGGGCTGCAGGAACAAAGTACCTCAAATTGGGCAGTTGAAACGACAGAAATTTATTGTCTCACAGTTCTGGAGGTCAGAAGTTATGATCTAGGTGTCAGCCGGCTGACACTCAGTTCCTTCTGAGGGTGGTTTGGGAGGATCTGTTGCAGGCCTCTTTCCTGACTCCTGGTGTTGCTGGCAATTGTCAGTGTTCCTTGGTCCCTTGGCTTGTAGAAGTATCACCCCGATCTCTGCCTTCATCTTCGCATGGCATTTTCTCTGTGTGCTTCTCTGAGAAGAAATATCCCCCTTCGATAAGGACGTAGTCCTATTGGATTAGGGCCCATGCTAACGACCTCATCCTAAGCTGATCATCTGCAAAGATCCTGTCTCCAAATAAGGTCACAGCTACAGGTACGAAGGGTTAGGATTTAAATATCTTTTTTTTTGCGGGGTGGGGGAAGCGGTACAATTCAACCCATAACAGAAAGTAAAAGGATATGACCCCTGCTCTAAAGGAGGTCTCAGCTATTGCTAGAAGCAGAAAATTCTCATGGGGAGAGTGAAAAGAAAGTTCAGAAAGGTGAATACAGGCCGTACAATCGATAGAAGATGGAATTGATTCACAAGGTAAGCCCAGGAGGCTGCAGCTCTTGCCCTGAGATCCAGGACACAGAATGATGCTAGAGTCGATTCCACATCTCACTCTTGGTTTTTTTTTTTAAATTTTATTTATTTATTTATTTATTTTTGGCTGTGTTGGGTCTTCGTTTCTGTGCGAGGGCTTTCTCTAGTTGTGGCAAGCGGGGGACACTCTTCATCGCAGTGCACGGGCCTCTCACTATCGCGGCCTCTCTTGTTGCGGAGCACGGGCTCCAGACGCGCAGGCTCAGTAATTGTGGCTCACGGGCCTAGTTGCTCCGCGGCATGTGGGATCTTCCCAGACCAGGGCTCGAACCCGTGTCCCCTGCATTGGCAGGCGGATTCTCAACCACTGCGCCACCCAGGAAGCCCTCACTCTTGTTTTGACTTCAGGTGGGCCTCCGCGAGGGGCAGTTTCCAGAGATGGGTTTCTCCCTTACTGCCTTGCATGCCACTGCCCAGCCCTGTGAGTTCTGCGGGCGATGGAGAGTGACCACTGGTGGATCTCCTCATCCCTGGGCAACTTGTCACGTCCAGCAGGGCTCGGGGTCCTCCGTCTGCCCTTCCCGCCGTGCTCCTGGAATCCTTCGTCAAAACACAGGGTCGGAGTGTAAAGGATTGAGGCCGAGTTACCGGCTCAGCGCCTTAAACACCTCCCTCTGAAAAGAAAAATCTCCATGCAAGTTGGTAAAAGAAAATAAATACGAAAAAAAGTTTTTGTTTCAAAATAATCTTCATTACACAAGGATTATAAGAATTGTCACTTCAATTGTGCTGAAGCCTAGTCTTAAAAGGGGGTAGGTGGCTTTCCCCTTCTCAGTAGAAACGGCTGTCATTCGGCTGGCGGTGCATTTCATCACCGAGCCGCCCGCCACTAGGAGTGTTTAGCGGAGACGCTGGCTGATTTTTCTTTTCCTTTCCCTCTCCTCCTCTCCCTGCCCTCCTGTTTTTTTCAGGACAAAAGCTCAAGAAGCAGCAGAGAATGTGGGCTTTTGAGGCCCTAAGCCCTGGGTTCAAATGGCAGTTCTCAGCTCGCCAGCCGCGGGAACTTTGGGGGTTTTGGTAACTGTAGTGTGTGTGTGTGTGTGTGTGTGTGTGTGTGTGTGTGTGTGTGTGTGTGAGGGGGCAGTATGACACGATGGGGTGGAGGAGGAAGAAAAGAGTGTGAAAATTTCCCAGGACTGTGTCCAGCCCATCCTGAGGGCTCCGACGCAGCGACCACTATGTTTCCCCTGACCATCCCATTTAATGAGGCCCATCCCATTTTCTCCTATCACTTATCGAAACATAACAGTTATCAACATTTAAAAATTATGTATTACTTATTGGTTTGCTTATTTATCCCGTTATTCCTCGATAGCTCGTAAGCTCCATGAGGAAAAGGACCGTGTTTTCCTTTCACACAGAACCTGGCAAAGAGCAGGCCCTCAGCTGAATAAACGAAAGCCCCTATACTCAGGCTCTCTGTGCCTCAGTGTCTGCATCTGTAAAATGGGGATTAAACACTTACCCACTCAGTAGAGTCGTGATGAGAATGAAATGTGTTGAGTTGCCCAGAACAGGGTCTGGCCCAGAGTGAGTGTGGATGTTAAGTGTTACTGCTGTGAACTCTGGATACTGCAGAATGATCGATGCCACACTTCCTTCTTTCTTTATTTTTTGGCCGCGTCACGTGGCTTGCTGGATCTTAGTTCCCTGACCAGGGATCGAACCCATGCCCTTGGCAGTGAAAGCGCGGAGCCCACTGGAACGCCAGGGAATTCCCCACACTTCCTTTTTAATTCCTAATTGAGAGACTTTCGTGCCTGCGGACTTGGTCAAGTGGAGAGCTGGTCAAAACTAACAGGGGAAGGAGTGTAGGGGCTTGGGGTGGGGACAGTGGCCTGTGACATTCATCAGACAAAGCTCTTCACTCAGTTGAGGGCCTGCTCTTTGCCAGGTTCTGTGTGAGAGGAAAACATGGTCCTTTTCCTCATGGAGCTTACGGTCTTGAGGAATAACAGGCAATAAACAAGCAAACCAATAAAGAGTACATAATTTTAAAATGTTGATAGCTGTCATGTTTCTATAAATGATAGGAAAAAATGGGATGGGCCTCATTAAACGGCGTGGTCAGGGAAGGTGAGACCTACCTGTAAATTAAAGTTGGGGGCAGGCAGAGCCAGCTGGTGGGAGGATGGGAAGGGTGCTCAGAGAAGAGGGGCGAGCCCAGCAAAGCCCCTGAGATGCGAGGGGGCCTGGCAGGCTGGGGTCTGTCGGGGACAGGGGCACGAGTGCAGCTGGGGAGGGGGCAGGGCTGCCTCCCGCCTGGTCTGGTTTATCCTCTGTCTCTGGTTAGGGCACCATGCATCTTCTTTCCAGGAGGATCTGTAAGGATTGAGAAAGACATAAAGGTCTTTATCATCGGGGTCGGATTTCAGAATCCCAGGCAGCTTGGCTGTCCTGTTCTCCGGATGAGAAAGTGGAGACCCCAGGCTTGAAGAAACTTGGTAAAGTGGAGCAGAGAGAATTTGTTTTTGTTTTTTATTTCTTATGCTATTCTTTCTTTCTTTTTTTAAATAGATCTTTATTGGAGTATAATTGCTTCACAATACTGTGTTAGTTTCTGTTCTACAACAAAGTGAATCAGCTATATGCATACATATATCCCCATATCCCCTCCCTCTTGCGTCTCCCTCCCACCCTCCCTAACCCACCCCTCTAGGTCATCACAAAGCACCGAGCTGATCTCCCCATGCTATGCGGCTGCTTCCCACCAGCCAACTGTTTTACATTTGGTAGTGTACATATGTCGATGCTACTCTCACTTCGCCCCAGCTTACCCCTCCCACCCTGTTTCCTCAAGTCCATTCTCTATGTCTACGTTTTATTTTTGTCCTGCCACTAGGTTCATCAGTACCATTTTTTTTTTTTTAGATTCCATATATATGTGTTAGCATACGGTATTTGTTTTTCTCTTTCTGACTTATTTCACTCTGTATGACAGACTCTAGGTCCATCCACCTCACTGCAAATAACTCAATTTCGTTTCTTTTTATGGCTGAGTAATATTCCATTGTATATATGTACCACATCTTCTTTATCCATTCATCCGTTGATGGACACTTAGGTTGCTTCCATGTCCTGGCTATTGTAAATAGTGCTGCAGGGAACATTGTGGTACATGACTCTTTTTGAATTATGGTTTTCTCAGGGTATATGCCCAGTAGTGGGATTGCTGGGTCATATGGTAGTTCTATTCTTAGTTTTTTAAGGAACCTCCATACTGTTCTCCATAGTGGCTGTATCAATTTACATTGCCACCAACAGTGCAGGAGGGTTCCCTTTCACCACACCCTTTCCAGCATTTATTGTTTCTAGATTTTTTGAAACAGGCAGCTGAGCTTGATCTGCTGTGGGACTTTGGGCAAGTCACAAACTCTTAGATGCCGTAGCATCCTCCTTCATAGTTCCCAGCATGCTCTCTAGTGAAGTAGTTGGTCCTCTGGCCAGTTAACCAGCTACCAGGAACCACTGCTATTCTGGGGGCTCTGGAGACCTCAGAGTTGGGACTGCCCCTGCCTTGTTTAATCAGTTGTGAGCCTCCTTGCTGCAGTGCTTGAGAGGGTCCACTTCGGAAGGAAAGAACTTACAAGAGCAGTAAAGCTGTCCTCTTGGCACTGGGCTGGCACTGCCTTTTACCTAAAGGAGACACCTCGGCACCCAGGCAGAGAGATTCCCCTAGAATATAGAACACAGCCTCCTCCAGCCTCCTCAAAGTCATTTTGGTCAATGCCTGTCTATGGTCAGTGCCCAGGTCAGTCATAAAGATGATCACAATCATGGTCATAATAATGATAGTCATGCGTGCTTGCTAAGTGCCAAGTACTCTGCTTAGTGCTTCGAACATGCTGACCCACACACTTTCTTCTCGCACCAGCCCCATGAGGTAGGTGCTCTCATTGCTCCCACTTGGCAGATGAGCAAAGTGAGATGCTGTGAGGTTAGGTTACTCTTCATAAAGCCATTCAGTGACTCTTTGGCAGACCTGGTATTTAAATGCAGTTGCGCCTAGTTTTCTGATCACGAGGCGATTTTGTCTTTTACTGTGAGTCTTTTTTAAAAAATTTGTTCATTTTTTAATGTCAGAATGGACCATGAATTCTAATTATTTTATGTGATGGTTTATAACCCATTACTATCACTATTTATTTCATTGCTCAACTATCCCAGAGTTGGCCAGTGGGAGCCCTTTCCAATGGCCTCCTGTGTCCTTCTGACATCTTTTCATCTTTCTTTGATTACTTTCTTACTTTTTGGCACACTAAAATATTCCAGGCTCATCTTAGATATTTCCTGCCCAAGCCCTGAGATCAGCCTTTTTTCTACGGAGCCTTGGTTCCCTTCAGTGGATAAGGGTACTTAGAAGCCAAGATCTGAGCGTACGTGTGCTTATTGCCTCTAGGGCATCACTGCCTCCAGGCCCTGTCAGCCCATTTCTAAAAACTCCATGGAAAAGTAGAGACCACAGTCCTTTCTGGTGTTGACAACATTCAATGGAGAATTATTTTAATTTTACCATCAGAAAAAAATCTCCTGAAGTGGCCATGGAATCTGAAGACCCTTTTAATCCCTTTGATACTTATTTCTTTGTGTTCAAGACTCACCAGAGGGTGTGAGCAAATGCTTGTCATTCTCTGCTTTGAGCTGCTTCGCGAGACCTCAGACATTCTAGAAGGGAGGAAGCAGGGAGAGAAGATTCCTGAAGATTGTCTGGGCTTGATGTGAGCCAGGAGCCTCCTCTGTCTTGGCTGTTTTGCTGTCAGCTCCCTCCCTCACTCCCCTCCTCTCTCTCATGGGCCCTAAGTTTTCTGGACTGTCTCTGGGACACAGCCATAAACAAGGAAGACAAAAATCTTTGCCCTGAAGTAGCTGACATTCCATTTGGGGGACAGACAATCCAGAGTACTTAGTAAACAAATATTCCAAATGGAGGTGCGTGCTAGGAGGGGAGAGGACGGGGCCCCACGATGCAGGAAATATGGAGGAGGAGGCGGTGGTGGAGATGCAGCTTAATTTAGAAAATGGTCCAAGAAGACCTCTCTGAGGCAGAGACCTGGAAGCTGAGAGGGAGCCACAGGGAAAGTGAGGGAACAGCATTGCAGGCAGAGGGAAAGGCATGTGAGAATGCTCAGAGGGAGGAGAGAGCTCCGAGCATTCCAGCAACTGACGGGGAGCTGGGGTGGCCGGTGCGGTGAGTGAGGGGGAGGGGGACACGGGACGGGGGACAGATCACCCAGGTGGTCACTGCAGCCGTTTGGATTTGGACAGTGCAGAAACCCCCGGACTGGGGGAGCACATCTGGTAATTGAAAAGATGAAAAAATTAATAATAAAGTGCTCATTCGCAGACAGCCACGAGGAAGATAATGGATGGTGGCCAGGCAGACCATATGCACTTGGCTAACAGAATTAATCACGTTCGGTACGGCACAAAACAGGGACGACAAGCACAATAAAACATTTAAAGACGAGAGTGGATTTTAATTTTCAGAGTAGTCTAAAACAATACGATAATGATGATAGCCAAGTTGGCCCTGTGAATGTAAAATCCAAATAAGACACAAATTAAAGTCATAAATAATATTTAATTTGCTATTCCAATGCATTCTCAAAAGTCATATTGATGAAAAAAGTTATTAGAATGAATCAAATGAAGACTCTCGTATGTCTGGAATATTTAGTGGACTGGAGAATGCCAGCAGAAAAAAAAAAATCTCTACCACGATGTATGAGTTGGAAACTGGGTGAGAACATTATGATTTTCAGCTTGCGTTTATCGAGCCAACCGCAGACTGTATTTCCAGGGCCATTTAGCTAGATAGAACAAATAAGAGAAGACTGATTTTTAAGAACTTGTGATTAATGACATGCAATTCCTTTAGTTTGTAAATACTCTATCCCAACGATATTTCGTGCTCTCATCTGTTACTGAGCCTTGAGCAACGGGGCTTGAGGGACCTTGTTTTGCTGTCACCAATGGTTTCTCCCGTGTATCGTAGTTTTATGAACTTGGATCTTAAATTCAGGGAGTGTACCTCATATGTTGCAGGCACAGAACTGGGAGAGGCAATGAGAGATGCCACAAAAGAGAGACAAATCATGAAAGAACAGCTATTAATTTTCAAAGTATTAAGTATGATTATAGGGAATGTTAAGAAGAATGGCTAAATGCAAAGGGCGAGGAGAGAACGAACAAGGCAAAAGGAGAGGGTAATTACCGACGCGAATGAAAAACACAACGAAAAATGTCAGTGTGGGGGGATGGGCTGTCAGCCTGGATCAACGTGTCCACCTGACAAGCGACGTTGATCATGACTTTATAAAAGAACCAGAAATGAACACGAGTGTTTCCCTAAGAACATATTGTGTTCTCTTTCTATGAATGGAACAATGGTGTTCTGTAAATAATGCTGGGACATGACTGTTCCAAAGGGTGTTTTGAATGAGCTTTCCCCAACCCCAAGCTAAAAGGATTCCAAATGCTTTGTGTAAACCTAAAATATGCATTTGGTGTTGCCAACCGTAGGAGATATTATGACTGACTTTGCAGAGTCAATCAGTCAAGAATTAACCAATGGTGGACCTTGTTGTTTATCTATTTTACATATAGTAGTGTATATCTGTTATTCCCAGACTCCTAATTTATCTCCCCTCTTTCCCCTTTGGTAACCGTAGTTTGTTTTTTATGTCTGTGAGTCCGCTTCTGTTTTGTAAACAAGTTCATTTGTATCATCTTTTTTAGAATCCATGTGTAAGTGATATCATATATTTGTTTCTGTCTGGCTTACTTGACTTAGTATGATCATATCTAGGTCCATCCATGTTGCTGCAAATGGCATTACCGAACTATAGTCATAATCTTGTAATAACTTATAATGGAAAAGAATGTGAAAAAGTGTATATATATACACTTTGCTGTACACTAGAAACTAGCACAAAACTGTAAATCAATTAAAATACTTCACTTAAAAAAAAAAAAGCAGTGGTGAGAGGCAACCACTTCGTCTCCAAAGAGAATGCCTTAGGGGATGCGACCATGGTCACTCTGACTCCTGGACGGTCACAGCCTTCTCAGAGGTCATAACCTGCCACCAGACCCTCCTTGAGGGGGCTGGCTTTGGGTGGCCCCAGCCCTCCTGCTTGCTTCGTTGTTCACTTGAATACGGGTGCTGGTCTGGCTTTCTCCACCGACATTCCAAATGAGTCTTTCTCGTGCTTACCTCCATCCTCGCCTGAGACCCATCAGTCAGCCAGCCCCGCTGAGTCCCCTGCCTGAGCTGCCTCCATCTGGGCACCTCTTCCCCAGCCTCCCAACACCTGACTCCATCCTGTCTCACCTGCTTGGCTGAAATCGCCTCCTGGCTGGTCTGACTCCCCGCCTCTCATCCATCTTCCACGAGGCAGCCCGAGTGATCTTTCTAAATTGCAAATCAGATCCCATCAGTGTCCTTCTTAAAACCCTTTTAATAGCTCCCTAGGGCGGTGTTTCTCAACCTTAAAAAAAAATTCCCTATGCACTAGTTTGATAAATAATGATAATATCTACTATTTATCTATAGCGATGATTCCTATTTATCAAGCACTTCCTGTGTGCCAGGGCCTGTGCTTGCATCAATGCGCTTAACCTTCACCATAACCCTTACATGCCTACCATGTCACAGGTGAGGCTGTGTCTTGCTGGAGGCGATGTCCTGCAGCTGGCCCCAGACCCAGGTCTGACTGGGGCTGTTCAGCTTCTCTAATGCTCTCGCCTGCCCCGACACCTCTCCAGGGCACTGGGTCTCCCGCCACGTGGGGGCCTGCCCCCCTGCCTGCACATAGATTGCATTCCTTTGGGGATCATTGCCCTGGATCTGTAGGATAGCCTCCAGCATCCTTCTTGTGGCTCACAAGGCCACTGATGGTCGGCCCGAGCTTCCACCTCTAACCATCCACTCTACGGGTCCTATTCCCTGCGTTTCTGCTCTGGGTTTCCTTTCCTCACCTCTTCTGACTCTTGTTCCTCCTTGAGACTCGGGTGATTACCACTACCTCTTCCAGGAAGCCCTCCCTCACACCCCAGGTTGGATCAGGGGCCCCCCCTGAGCTGCACCAGTTACCTCTACCCTCTATCAGGGTGCTCTCCAACCAGCTGCGTTCCTCGTCTTTCTCCTCTTCTAAACTGTGAGTTCCCAGAGGGAGTAGATCATGTCCTATTTATTTATTCATTATTCACTCAACAGATATTTACTGAGCACCTTCTGTGTGACAGGCACTGCGCTGGGCGCTGCAGATACAGTAGTGACAAGAACAGACAAGACCATACTCTCATGGAAATTACACTTGTAAAAGATGTTGAAATGGAAATTTGGGGCAAGATCCCAAGATGAAATAGATACTCCATCCCAAAGAGGCTCCCGGGGCAGGAGCATGTATCACTTTGGAATGGACATGCATGGCCTTGGGGTCGGGTGGCCTGGCATCCAAAATCAGCTCTGATGCTTAACTTGCTGTGTGCCCTCAGGCAGGTAACATAGCTTCTCTGAGCTGTAAAACAGGGTCAATAATTTGGACTCCACAGGGTTGCAGGGAGATGAAAAGGTCAGTGGTCACCTGGCACTGGCTTGTTCAGCTGATGGAAGACCCTTCACTGCCTCCCCTCCCCCTTTTGAGCTCGGTTTTCATCGAGTCCTGTATCTCCGGTTTGTTTTGGGGGCAGCAGGTGCTCGAGTGGCATTCCTGAGCCCCAGCCCCCTGGGCCTGCGTCTTCTGCACCTCTCCTCCACACCCCCCGCCCCCATGGGGAGATCTGAGTCACACCCTTGAGGACGGTGCAGCAATTTGCACACCTGCCATCCACGTACTACGTTGCCTGGTTCCTCTCACTATGTCCAAAACTGTGCTTTTATTCTGCTAAACTAGTAATAGGGTGAGAACAGAAGAATCTAGTTTTTTGAAATCCATTAAGAAAACACCCATGGTTTTTTTGGGGAGTTTGGGGTAGTAGATGAAAACAAGGATCTCCTATATAGCACAGGGAAATATATTCAATATCCTGAGATAAACCATAATTGAGAAGAATATAAAAAACAATATATATATATATTTATATATAACTGAATCACTTTGCTGTACAGCAGAAATTAACACAACATTGTAAATCAACTACACTTCAATTTAAAAAAACACCCCAGGGGCTTCCCTGGTGGCGCAGTGGTTGAGAGTCTGCCTGCCACTGCAGGGGACACGGGTTCGAGCCCTGGTCTGGGAAGATCCCACATGCCACAGAGCAACTGGGCCCGTGAGCCACAACTACTGAGCCTGTGCGTCTGGAGCCTGAGCTCCGCAACAGGAGAGGCCGCGACAGTGAGAGGCCCATGCACCGTGATGAAGAGTGGCCCCCGCTTGCCACAACTAGAGAAAGCCCTCGCACAGAAATGAAGACCTAACACAGCCATAAATAAATAAATAAATTAATTAAAAAACCAAAACAAACAAAAAAACACCCCAAACTAGAAGCCACCAAGGTGTTTTTTATAGGTGAATGGCTAAACAAACTGGTTCATCATACAATGGAATACTATACAGTGATAAAAAGAACAGCCCTATCAAGCCACAGAGACATAGAGAAGCTTTAAATGCATATTGCTAAGTGAAAGAAACCAGTCTGAAATGGCCACATACTGTAGGATTCCACCTATATGACATTCTGGAAAAGACAAAATTATGGAGACAGAAAAAATATCAGTGGTTGCTAGAGTTGGGGGAAGGGTAGGGTGAGTTGACAGAGCACAGGAGATTTTTAGGAGGGTAAACCTATTCTGTATCATGTTATAATTGTGGATATATGTCATTTCACATTTATCCCAACCCATAGAATGTATAACACCAAGCATGAACCCTAATGTCCACTGTGGACTTTAGTTAATAATAATGTATCAATACTGGTTCATCAGTTGTAACAAGTATATTTGTAACATTGATGCACAATGTTAATTAAAGGGGAAATTCTGAGTGGGAGAGGGAGAGAGATTCATGGAAACCCTCTGCCCTCAATTTTTACTCTAGAAAATAAAGTCTATTAATACAATTTTTAAAAGAAAAAGAGAGATTCCCTTGGAAGAACACAAATCTCATGAAATGAGACCACAAGGGCCCTCTTTTGGGATTTTGGGTTGGAATTGTTGAGCTGTAGAGGAAGGGGTCCAGTGGAGGATGGGGCCATACCCTTCTCAATACGTCTGTGGCCAGAGATGCCAACTCTGGATCCAGTCCCAGCCCCGGCCAGAGTCCTCTGCAGGGTGTTTAGAGCAGTGTGGTCCAGTAGAAGCATGGATCAAGCCACATAAGGAACTGTCAATTCCTAGTAGCCACATAAAAAAAGAGAAATAAATCTTAGCAATATGTTTTATTTAATCCAATTGTCCAAAATATTTTCATTTCAATATATGTAATTGATATAAAAATTATTAATGAGATATTTCACACTTTTTTGGGGGGGTACTAAGTCCTCAAAATCTGATGAGTGTTTAACACTTGTATCTTGGTTTGGACTGGCCATATTTCAAGGGCTCAAGCATCCAGGAGCCCGTCGCTACTGCAGGGCACAGCACAGCTTAGACGGTCCCAGAACAGAACCCAGGTTGGGTTCTGGGAAGAAAGAGAGGCTTCTCCCCACCAGCTCCTTCCCTTCTTTGTTCCTTCCCCCTGTGAGGGTGTGCCAATTAAAAATTTATTTTAAGAGTTGCTCCCATCTCACAAACTCCTTGGGGGCAAGTGTCTGTGCCCAAGGATCTGTCTGCATAAGGCAGAGGCAGGCCCATCTCAGTGAAACTGCTGCAGCTTCATTCTGCCAAAGTTGGTGGATTTTTTCCCCTCTTCCCACTTTCTGTCACTTTGCTTATCTGGGAGGGAATTAAATGCAAGGGAGACTGGGGGTGCATACAGCTGTGGCCTCTCTCTGCCCCACACAAACCTCATGTGAGGAAAATTCTCTGGGGAGCCCCACCGGAATGAAATGGGACTTCTTAGGTTGCTGCCCCTTCTAAGGCAAGGAGAACACCTGTTACCTGGTGCCTCTGCAGCTCCCTCTCTTCCTGTGCCCCGGCAGGCATCAATAATCGATTTCCACTCTCTTTCGGATGCATCTTCTCTGTGTCTTTCTCTGCATTGCACATCCTACTCTAGGCAGACGATCCAGTTGGACTGGAGACAGCCCCAGCCTTACCCAGTTTGCTCTCCCTGCTCTAGGAGATGGCCCAGCTGATCTTTCCAACTGCACTCATCATTGTTCCCTTCTCCTCATGGGCTTCGCATTCCAGCAGCATCAAACCATTCTTCATTCTCTTGAACACCCAGGAGTGCTGCATATGGTTGCGCAGGTTGTTCACTGCACAAGGGCTCCCAGCCAGGGGGCGAGTAGAGCACAACATCCAGCCCAGCGCTCACTCACCAAGCTGTACCCCTTAGACGGAGGACACATGCACCTGGGTTAAGGGTGCCTTTGTCTAGTTTGCATAAAGGCATTCTATGTGTTAATGGTGACCTGCAAACCTCCTGCCTCCGGGCCTTTACCTGTGCTGTTCCTTCTGCGCGGGATGCTCTTTCCCTACCATTTTGTCCTCTTGGAAGATCTAATTCCTTAAACCCATCCAGGTCTTGTGGTAAGTACTCCAACTTCGTGGGTCTCAGTTCACTCATTCTTACAGAAGCACTAAGGAAGGGCAGTTGAAGTCCACGTGGAATGGTGAACTCGAGCCTGGAGGCTGTGTCTCATTGTCACCCTCGTGCCCAGGCTGGGGCCTGGCAAAAGTGCACTGACGACCTGGCAAGGCATCTCTGCTGAAGCTGTGAGACAGAACAGGCCCCAGCAGCTAATAAGACTACCAGGGCAGGAGCTGCTCTCAATACATCATGTGTTCTATCTCATTTAACGTTCGCAGAAGCACCCAGAGCTGAGAACTGTTACTGCCACCCCTGGTTCATGGGTGGGTGTGCAGGAGGGGACGAGCCACAGAGAGGCTGGGACCCCACCCCCGGCATGGGGCTGGGTGGGACAGTGGGCTCTCCACCCCAGACTCCTGCTCACCGCTTTCTCTGTGGGCCCACCCACCTGCCAGCACACAGCTGTTTCAGTTTTTCCGTGATCGTGATGGATGTGGGGGTGTGGGCTGGCTTCATCAGCAATGATACTGACAAGACAGCAGCCTCTAGCGCTGAGGGCCATTCCCTCTACGCCAGGCACTACGCACTTTCTGAGATCGCCTCAGCTGTGTGTGCAGCTCTGTGCCAGATGTTCTGTAGACACCTCAAGTAGGTGTCTTTATGTTAACCACCCCTCCCCACCACCTTAGTAAGCTCAGGCCCAAGGCTCTTAGAGCCAGCAAGTGCTAGAGCCAGGAGTCACCGGTGGTGGGGGATGGGTCTGGCTTCAGTGCCCAGCCTCTGGCTCCAAATGCTGCTGCCTCTCAAAGGTCCCGGGGGGCCGGGATGCTTCCGCTTCCCAAGACCCAAGCCAAAGCCCTGGGGAAGGTGATGTAGCCCACGGGGTGGGCCCATGAGCCCTGGAGGCAGCCAGCTTGGCTGTACTCCCAGCTCTGCCACTCACCCGCTGAGAGCCTTGGGGGAGTTGCCTAACCTCTCTGTGCCTCAGTCTCCTCAGCTGTAAAGTAGGTTCAGTGCTAGAACCTGCTGCCACGGTCGTTATAGGGACGGAACGAGACAAAGCATCCACGTGCTTGGGTGCCTAAGGGCTCAAGACATGCTAACCTCTCAGGCTGAGAGGATGGGGCCGGGCTTTGGGGTCAGACCTGCCATTGCACAATTGCTCACCCTCTCCGAGCCTCAGTTTTCTCATCTGCAAAATGGGCATCAGACTCTACCTGGAGTTCACTCCTGATATCGTTCCGCAGACAGGTGGAATTCCAGCAACGTGACAAGTCTGTGCTGGCTGTTGCGGATTTGGCCTTGAACTAGGGCCTGCCCACCCCTAGGAGGTCTGGTGTCAAGCCCAGGGGGGCTTAACCTGTGGTCTGCGCACCCGGATGCTTCCCACGTGGCTTTAGAGGGGTTTACAAACCCCGATGTCCTATAAGTAAGTACCTTTTCCTGAGCAGAGGGTCTGGAACTTTCACTGAATTTTCAGGCAGACCCTCATCTAAAAAGCCAGGGAGGCCCGAGGCAGAGAGGGGAGCTGGTTGGGTCATGGTGGGCCCTGAGCACCGCGGGAGCCTGGCCTTGTGGGCTGGCCAGTCTCTCATTGCTGTCAGCTGCTCGGCCACAGAGCAGGGGTCACGGCCCGACCCATGCAGTGGTCCACCCCTGGGACGCCTGTGACCCCAGGCGCGAGTCTGGGGAGGGAGGAGTGGGGCACTGTGCAGGGTGAGTGCGGGTTGCCCCAGATCCCCCCCACGCTGCCTGCCCACCTCGCTGCAGCCACAGAAAGAGCTTAGGGGGAAAACACATTCCTAAATAAATAATAAATACAGGCAGGAAACATAATAGAGAAAGTGCTTGCCTCATTCAGGACTTTTGACAGGCCTGCCCTGCCAGGTCTGGGCTCGCGCCATCTCTCCCAATTACCGCCTCTGCCTCCACGTGTTGCCATAGAAACCCTAAGTCAACTCACCGGCTGCAACTGTTGCTGGAAAGTTCTCAGCATCCACCTCTCAGCTCCTCGGCAGCTCCCCACCGGCAAGCAGCTGCAAGAATGGTTCTTCCTTGGGAAACCTGCCCCCCTCCGCCCCCGACCCAGTCACAGGGCAGAGGGAGGGGTGGAAAGGAGGGGCTTGGGTGTCAGCCCTCCAGGTTCAAATCCTGGCCCTGCTTCCTCTACTAGCTTGACAGGTCATTCAAACTCCCTAAGCCTCCGTTTCCTCCTTTGCAAAGTGTGAACAGTGATGGAGCCGACCTTGGGCAGCGGCATTCGGCACGTAAAGTGCTTGGTCCGTTGTGAGTGCTCAAGCAAAGCTGGGGATTATTGTTATCACAGTGAGGGCCTGGGAAGGAGAGGGCGGTTATTCTCTCTGTACTGAGGTTGGCTTGTAAGCGAGGGGCTGGGGCCAGGGTATCAGGAGGCTGAGCTCTCAGTGGGTTTTGCTGCCCCGCTGCCCCTCGGTAGACCTCAATCTGCTCATCTGCTCCGCGGGCAGCTTGCTTCATTGGAAGGTTTCCCAGGTCGACTCCTTGGATGCCTAGGGAGACGTTGGTCTGGAGCACACCACTGGGTTTGCGGTCAGAGGACAGTTCCTCCAGCGATGGGGACAGGTTGCTGAGAGAAAAGAATCCGGCGTCTGCACCCCCTGTCAGCCCTGCCCCATCACACCCCTCCCAGCCCCCTCCTCTCTGCGTGCTTGGTCTTGCCTCGTGGCCCCCTGTCCAGCTGCCTGCATCTCGACACCCCTCCACGGACCTCAGCCTCCAATGCCTTGGGCAGATTGCACCTCCCCCAGGAAGCCTGTATCAGCCAAGGTCCAACCAGGAGAGGGAATCACACGAGTTGTTCCAGCAGAGCAAAGTTAAAGAAGTGTTCCACTCCACACCTATTAGCATGGCTATGATCAGGAGAACAGAGAACAAGTGCTGGCAGAGATGTAGAGAAATCAGCACCCTTGTGTGTTGCAGGTGGGGATGTAAACAGTGTAGCCGCTACAGAAAATGTTATGATGGTCCTCAAAAAATTAAACACAGAACTACCATATGGTCCAGCAACTTCCCTTCTGGGTGTATCCTCCAAAGAAAGCAGAGACTAGAACAGATATCTGCGCACCTACGTTCATAGCAGCACTATTTAAAATAGCCAAAAGTTAGAAGCCAACCAAGTGTCCATCAACAGATCAATGGATAAACACAATGCGGTATATACATGCAATGGAATATTATTCAGCCTTAGAAAGGAAGGACATTCTGACACGTGCTCCAGCACAGATGAACCTTGAGGACATTACGCTAAGTAAAAATAAGCCCATCACCAAAGGACAAATACTGTACGATTCCACTTCTGTCAGGTACCCAGAGCAGTCAAATTCATAGAGACAGAAAGCAGAATGGTGGTTGCCAGGGGCTGGGGAAAGGGAGGATGGGGAATTATTGTTTAAGGGTGACAGAGTTTCATTTTGCAAGAGGAAAAATTTCTGGAGATGGATGGTGGTGGATGGTTGCACAATCCAGTGTGGATGTACCAGAAGGCCATTGAACTGTGCACTTAAAAATGGTTAAAATGGTAAATTGCATGTTCTGTATATTTTAGCATAATTAAAAATGAAGAAGCGTTAACTGGCTATGAGATTGTTTCTCGGGTCATTGAAGGAGCACATTAAGATATCCTGAGATCGGGAAGCAGGCCCCCAGGGCTGGGGGATGAGGGAAGAGACTGGAATTACCAGCACTTAGCGGAAGCTTCTTGTAGCGCCGGGGTCTCTGAAGTGGGGCGGGTGACCAAGCATCCTGGTTTGCCCAGAGTATAGAGTGTTCCTGGGACTTTCAGGGCTGACGCTTGGTCTCCCCAGCCTGGGGCATGGGAGAGCTGGTGCGAGAAGTGTTGAAAAAAAGGGCAAATGGGATTCAGCTGCTGCCAAAGGAAAGGACCTCTGCTGTGGGGCTGCTGGTGGGAGAAGCAAACCCAGGATGGTGCTCGGAGGACCAGGGAGTGGACGGGGAGCGTGGGTCTCTCCTTCCTCCTCTGCGCCTGGCGGGGAGCTGCAGGCAAAGCCGACCTGCCCTTCGCAGGGCTCCGCCCCGCATCCTGGAGCAGAGAGGAGGGGTTGGAGCTGGAGTGAGGGATGTCTGTCAACCCTCCCCGACTACTCCAGTCCCCAGGAACCCCTGCCACGGCCAGGCTGCCCGGCTTGGCTCATCATCACTGGCTAATTTTTGGTTCTGGCCCCTGTCACACCCCGCTTGGACTCTACCCTTCCTGAGGGTAAGCTGGGACCGGGCCTAATTCATTTTTTTTAGCCCAATAACAAAAATACGAATTATCTGTCACATGCCTGTGACAGCGATGAGGTTTTTCTATTCTTGCCACAACTCTGCTCCCACCTTGCCATTGATGATATAGCACTCAGAGACAGCAAGCGATTTGCTCCAGGTCACACAGCTTTGGAAATGGAAGAGTTTGAAAAGAAGCTCAGGTCTATCTCTCTGGTGTCTGATACCCCACTGTGTCCCGCCAGCGCCGGGCTCTTAGTAGCAACTCCATCTCCCCTGTTGGTTACATGTCCAACAGAGGAAGGATGAAGGTGTAGAGGATGAAGGGTTCCTGTCTGCCTTCCACTTGGGAGGGAGGGTGATGATTCCAGGCCTTCCTCTCAGGAGTCGGCCTGAGCGGTGAAGGTGGAGATTTCCTGTCTTCTCACCCTTACAACCCTGTCACAGGTCCCTGGTGGGAATTCATCTCAGGGAAGGTGAGGGACCACGAGAGCAGTTGCTCCAAGTTCTGCATAAAAATAACGATGTCAGAGATACACCGTTCCTATCTGAGTTGCAGAGGTTTTTTCTTTTTCTGTTAAGTTGAATGCAGGACATATACAAGCCTGTCCTGGATAGGGCGCTGTGTTCCCAAGGGGTTTGCACAGAAACTGGAGGGAGGGTGGGAGAAAGAGAGAGAGAGAGGGAGGGAGGGAGGGAGGGAGGTGAGCGGCATTGAGTATAAGAATGACAGATGCCCTGGTGTAAAGGGTGACACTTTGCCTACACAGTGAAGTGGCTCTGTCAAGACATCAGGGTATTTGGGGACTTGAATTCCGAGAGGAGGTATTTGAAAATGCAGGCAGCCGGGAGCCTCTCGGTCGCCGCAGAGCTCCAGAAGTGATGTTTTGTAATTTTGCCTTATGATCTGTGAGGGTTTATTATGGCGCTAATCGGCCTAATGATGACGGGAACTCAGTCATTCCCACTTAGATGCCAGGTTTTAAGTAATCATAGGCGCTCAGCAGGCCCCTCGGCTGTGCGCTGGGAGGACCTGGGGGCGATGGGCCCTCTGTGAGCTTCTGGTAAGTGAGCTCAGCTCCTGCTGGGCCCCCCGCAGCTCTTCTGGGCTGCAAACAGCCCTCACAGGCCCCTTCCCGCTGCCTCTGCCTCCTGGTCCCCAACCCGCAGAAAGGACTGCGTCCCCGGCCCACCCATCCTCGGGCGAGGACCCCGGTCCTCGCCGAAGGTGAGGGCTACATGGCCGCTGTCCAGTCTTGTCCCTGGGAGTTGCCACCCTTAATGGGAAAATTTAAAACCCGTGTTTATGATAATGCCCTTGTTCCCATGGACACCGGCGAAATGCACAACCAAGATTAATGGAGGACCACCGAGACCGGTCCTAAAAGATGGGCCCTCTTGTGGATTCCGGTCTGTCGCGCGGCATCCGTTAGCGCCCGAGCGCGGGGCCCTCATCATGTTGGTATCGTCGGGACGCGCGCAGCCACTGCAAGATGGCATTTCCACCGCACATCAACAGATCATTTCACCACTGCTCAAGGCGTCGTAAATTGGACTTATAGCTCAGCTGCTGGCATAAATAAGTCCCTTTGATAGTTAGTGGAAGACGTTATGACACTCCAGGGTACAGGAGGGGACATTGGCACTGTCATTTTTTTTCTCCAGCCCTGGCACCCTGGTGCCTGTGATCTTTCTGAAGATTCAGGGCACGCGCTCTTCATTACGGCTTGGGCACCAGGGACTTGTTTTTTTTGCAAGATTAATGAGCGCCACGGAAATTCTCCAGCGCATCTCGATAATTAAGTCTTTGTTTATCAAAAAACAAGTTATATTAGGAGCAGAAAATTCGCAGTAATTATTCATAATTCTAACAATTCAAGTATAGCTACCTCATTTGCCTGGGTAATTCTGCTTTTTAATTTCTTGCATACATTTGCATATTAATTTTGCCCGTCGGCTGCAGCAGGCTTGACAGTTTGCTACTATGTGATGGTTTTCACAGGGGTGCGACTCAGTTGGGTGGCATTTCGACTGGGTGCAATGATAAATTATGAATTTTCTAATTTGCTGCATAATGAAGTAACCCCTTCCAACCCAATTAAAAAGAATCACCAGGATCCGCACTTTTTGGTAAATATATATTTTCCAGGTATTTTGTCTCTTTTTCTTAGCTGTTTACAAACAAGGCATATGTATTTTTTTCCCCTTAAAAGAAAAAAAAAAAAATCCGCCAATGGTTGCATTTGAAGCCTTTCTGGATGATGGCAACTTTCTATGCCTCAAAGGTGACACAGGACTGGCTTTTCCAAGAGGTATTCAGGCCTGTGGTCGGCCACTCCTCTGCTTGCCTAGCCGGCACAGGCGTCCAGTCCGATGGACAAATTTCTGTTGCATTTGGGTGGCACCTTGCGTGCAGAAGCATGGGTGGGCTGGTATCCACGGTCAAGTTAGAGAGATGTGCAGGTTCTAGGGATGGACAGCCGTTGCTGGTGAGGGCGTTTCATGGTCCACGCCAGGCCTGCTGAGCTGAGCAGAGGGTCAGGCGGCAGGCGAGTGCCTTCTTGCCTTTCCAGATGGTTCTGGTGTAACGCAGATAATATTTTCTAATGACACACACACACACACACAATTTTTTTGCACACTCTTGTTGCAGTTTTGATGTAAAACCAGCCCCGTGAGTGGCCAGATTTTCGCCCAGCTTAGCTTTGCCAGGAGCACACCTTAGCGTGGGGCTGTATAGCTGGAGCAGGGGCAGGGGTGACCTATGGCCTTCCCACTGGCAGGAACGCCCCCCTCACAGAGCAGGTGCAGGACTTGCAGCTCCTACGTGTTCAGGCCCAGCACTTACTGTCAAGTACATTATCAGATGCAGGCCTGGTCCTTGGGCAAATTGGACCACCCCAAACTGGAGGATGCAAATTTAGTTCCATCAAGTCCCATAGAGGCACAGACTCTTGAAATCTCTGCATTAGCAGGAAACACAAAGACCAACTTGTCCAGCTTCTGTTGGATTCCTTTGTGCAATATTCCTGCGAAGGAGTGTCCAGACTTCCGTTGCATACCTCCAGTGATGGGGGACTTACTGCTTTCCCGTGCCATCCTCTCTGTTCTGCTTGTTAAAGATCACTTTCAAATATGCCTCCTTATAACTCCTCCCCACTGGCCCTATTTTCCTCCCCAGGGCCCACATAGCACACGCCAGCTTTTCCCTTCTCATCCAACGTAATGCTTCATCTCTTGTTTCCTGGTGGTTTATATACTTTTCTTTTTAACCAGACCATGCAGCCTTGAGGTCACATAATGGCTTACACTTTTCTGAAGGACCCCATGCCTTGTGCAGGGCTGATTTCACAGTAGGTGCTAAAATTTTCTGGTTATGAGTTAAAGACTTACATAAATTCGTTGCGAATGTCAATCCCGAGAATTCAATAGGACAATGGGAACAGGCAGTGTTAGGACAGAGCCTCAGAGAATGGGGCCAGGATTAGCCATGAACAGACAGCCCCATTCTTGGAGGCTCCAGAAGGACAACATAAATCGGGGAACTCTTTTATGCTGTTCTCTCTTGTTTTCTGGAAGTTTGCAGTATTTACCTTTTTAGCCAGACTATGAGCTCATTAAGATCTGAACACCATCCTCAATACATAGTTATTGGCAAATTCGAGCATCAGGCCGGCCACGAGCTACACAGTCTTCATCTATTTCAGTCTTTTTTTTTTATATGCAAGATGGTCTCTTAGTGTTTACTCAATAAATATTAACTGACCTTGAACTGTGTGTAGATCCTATGCCTTTGTGGGTGAGGAGGACAGGCCTGGCCCCTGCCCTCAGGGAACTTCCTGGTTTTGCTCAAAATAGGAGTTGAGTTGAGGTGAGTCGTTTCCCATACTGTGTGCCACGGAGCCCTGGGGTTCCACAGAGGTGTCTCAGGGACAGAATTGTAATGGCCACCTCATGAGTGTATTCAAAAGATAATAATAAAACAGTTATCAAGCGTTAACTATGTTCCAGGCACTGTTCTAAATACTAAATTAACTTACTGTGTAAGTGCTATTATCCCCACATTACAGAGGAGGAAGCTGTGGAAGGTTTACCAGACTGAATACAGGACACCCAGTTAAACCCAAATTTCAGATCAATAACGCTTTTTAAAGTCTAAGTATAACCGAAATATTGAATGGGACGTACTTAGACTAAAATTTTTTCCCCATTGTTTATCTAAAGTTTAAATAGAGCTGGGCATCTTGTATTTTTTTTTTTAATACAATTTTCAATTTCTTTTTTTTTCTTTTCAATTTTATTTATTTATTTATGGCTATGTTGGGTCTTCGTTTCTTTGCGAGGGCTTTCTCCAGTTGCGGCAAGCGGGGGCCACTCTTCATCGCGGTGTGCGGGCCTCTCACTATCGCGGCCTCTCTTGTTGCGGAGCACAGGCTCCAGACGCGCAGGCTCAGTAGTTGCGGCTCACGGGCCCAGTTGCTCCGCGGCATGTGGGATCTTCCCAGACCAGGGCTCGAGCCCGTGTCCCCTGCATTGGCAGGCAGATTCTCAACCACTGCGCCACCAGGGAAGCCCACATCTTGTATTTTTAATTTGCTAAATCTGGTAACTCTAAATTAAGGCCCAGAGAGGTTTGGTCACTTACCCAAAGTCCCACAGCTAGAGAGTGGTTTCAGCATCTGAACTTTTAAATCTCTGCTATGTTGCTTCTGTAAATTCATTAGGTATATCAGTTGAACAAAACAAGGTATTAAAAATGCCTCACTCAATGCCTAGGGGCATAGTAGGCATTCCATAAATGCTAGTTCCCTTCTCTCTTCCCCGTCTGCCTTACCCTCATGGGGCTCTGTTTGATTAACCCATTCTCCAGACTGTCATCATCCCTGTACCAAAGTTATCACCATTCTTTGCCATAGTGAGGTGTCATCTGTACTTTTATTTATTCAAGTATTTATTTTTTTTTTAAAAAAAAATTTTATTTATTTATTTATTTATGGCTGTGTTGGGTCTTCGTTTCTGTGCGAGGGCTTTCTCTAGTTGCGGCAAGCGGGCGCCACTCTTCATCGCGGTGCGCGGGCCTCTCATTATCGCGGCCTCTCTTGTTGCGGAGCACAGGCTCCAGACGTGCAGGCTCAGTAGTTGTGGCTCACAAGCCCAGCTGCTCCGCGGCATGTGGGATCTTCCCAGACCAGGGCTCGAACCCGTGTCCCCTGCATTGGCAGGCGGATTCTCAACCACTGCGCCACCAGGGAAGCCCCTCAAGTATTTATTTTAACGAAGTGAATTTTTTCTTTAATTTTACACTTAAATATATTTACTTAAAAAGGAACTTTTATTATACTATCCTAAATGAAAGAATCAGAATGATTCCATGCCATAAATTAAAGGTAACTGTAAAATGTACAATGAAAATACAACATTACATATTTTTACCCACTATAGGAGTTGGGCTTAGAGCAGGCCCTTCGTTAAATAGAGAGATTTACAAACATCACAAAGGTGTTAAAGTCGCACTAGCACTTACCAGAGACTTTCTGCTGGATGTGTCAGAAAGGATAACAGATAGTCAGCATGTGAGTTAATGTTTTTATGCTGTACTATAAACCACCTAAATCATCTCATGCTCCATCCCCAGAAAGACATGTCCTCTGCTTTTGGTGAAATACTGAATTAATGACCAGAACTGTGATCTTTCGATAAGCAATTACAAAAACAATGTGTTTGGGGCCACTTCCTTGTTCAGAAAGCTGGTCACCCAGCAAGGTAGGGTCATTGCACTCTGATGGTGGGTGTCACCTTCCAGATCTGACACAGTCCAGTTGGCAAACTCCACCAGGACCTGGAGGAGCTGATGCATCCAGTGAGTGGCTGGGCTTCACCTTTTGGCAATTGTGGTTCCCGCCAACTCTGAGATTCTACGATCAGGTGATAGTCCCACCCATAGAGCCAGCCTGACTGGCAGGTCTTGAGCTGTCCTCAAATTCCAATTACAGTTATAAGGCTGAGGATGGCAATTCCACATCAACTCCGTCTCTTGGTCCCAATTCCCTGCTTTCAACAGTAGGTCACGATTCAACAGTGACCCTCAAATTCTCCCCTGGTCTGTCTCCAAGCCCTTAACTTTTCTTATCCCGACCTGCACCCCGAAATGACTTGGGAGGATTTCCAGCAGGCCTTTCCATACCACATTCTGCTTGGGGACACATTAGTTAACATTGAGCCCCTCCTCCTGCCCTCTGCCCTAGCTTCCAAGGATCTAGGGACACGAAAATGAATGCTCACAAAACATTAAGGACGACTGCAGCCTTGACAAAAGCTAAGCTTTTGCCTCTGTAGGTTGCTGAAAATCTCACACAGAAATATTCTTGTTGTTAGTTTCCTTAATTCTTATGAGTAGGTCATGACAGGGATCACTGCATATTTGTTTCAAATAAGGAAATTAAGGAATAGAGAAATTAAATGGTCTTCCAAGCAAGCCAACACAGCAAATTAACAGCAGAGGTGATCTTCACACTAGGTCTTTCGGCTTCAAAGGTGCTGTTCTTTTGGGTACAGTGAGCTCTCTTGTATCATTAGTTGGATTAAAGCCACATGATCAGGTCCTCAGCCTCAACACCACAGTCATTGAAATTGATCGATTTTACCCTTAGGTGAACGACTGTATGTTCATGATAAAGCCTCCTCGCACCCCATCCTTATAATTCTATCAATACCAAATCAGATCATGGAGCCAGTGGTCTCACTTCTTGGCTCCAAATAAGAGTAGTTTTAGTTTCATTCGGAAGGTGTAAGCCATCTGACCCCAGATGATATTAGGGGATTATCAGCATTGGCTACAATTTATCTTGTCCTCTAAACAGACTTTATATTGCCTCCCTTTCTAGAGGAGAAGACAATGTCTGACTTTCATTTTGTTCCCTTCAACTTTAATCCTTGCAGGAAACTTGGTATTTGCATATAGATCCAATTTGACCTTAAATATACCAACAAATCATGAAATTTAAAATAACAGCAATGATAACAGCACCCTCAGAAGAGTACGATTTTGCTTATAGTTGCCCAGATTTTACATTTTGTTAATATCCTGATGTGGATGGGTTCGTTCAGTTGTTCGATTTCCCATGTGTTGAGATTGTATCGAAAGTTCTGCATTAAGGAAAATATATTCTAAAGAGAAGAACACGTGTTTTTTTCTCTTACTCATCTCTGTAGCCATCTATACATCCAACAGACAGTTATTGAATGAAGGAAGGAATTTACGTATTGTCTAATTTGTCCTCTCTACAATCTCAGTTTCTCTCCGATGAGGGAACTGAGGTCCAGACTTGTAAGAAACTTGCTTGAGCCCCATAGGCTAGTAAGTAGTAGAGCCAGGACTGTATCACCAAAGCCCAAATCTTAATCATGATTTTATACCGACTCTTAGGAAAGCCATTCTTTTACAGGCTCTTTGGTGACCTTGATTTTCCTCTTGCCAACTTATTTTCTTTCTTTTTTCTTCTCCCCTTATCTCTTTCCTTTCTTTTCTTTTCCTTTCTTTTCTCTTCCTCCCTCCTTTCCTCCCTCCCTCCCTCCCCTTCCCTTTCCTTCTTTTCTTCTTTCTCTCTCTTTTTCTTTCTTTCTTTCTTTCTTTCTTTCTTTCTTTCTTTCTTTCTCTCTTTCTCTCTTCCTCTCTTTCTTTCTTTTGTTCTTTCTTTCTTTCTTTATTTTTCTTTCTTTCCTTCTTCATTCATTTAGTGATTATTCAACAGTCACCTATTGGGTGCATCCAACTTATTGTTGGATGTTAGGAATATAGAAATGATTAAGACAAACATCAAGCCTTTGAGGACCATTCCATCTTCTTTTATTTAATCTTTAATCATGTGCAGATCTCCCTAGTCTTAGAAAAGTTCTCTGCTGACCTTGTTTTCCAGTTTTGTTTTTAGCCCATATCAGTTTATTTATTTATTTATTTTGGTGGCTGAGTTTCCTGAACTGGTGACCATTTTACTTGTCACTTTCCATTCATTACCTTCCTCAATCCCCTGCAAGCTGGTGCTGGTTTGCATCCTTGAGATACTTGTGAGGGAGGGAGTGTGGACAAGTGACAGGACCTTAGGATGTGGAATCAGAAGAACTGAGCCTAAAATTCATTTCCACAGGACTGCATGTTGCTGAGGTATAGCAATGGCATCTAGAATTTGAAGAACCCTATACCCCCAATGTGAGACCTGTTTTACGGCTGGGCAATTGGAGGTCTGGGCTGAAACAGACCCAGTGAAACCAATTGACAGAGAGAGCCTCATGGAAAAAAATTCCATACAATTTGAGCTCTTAAACAAAAATTTAAAAGCACATGAAAAAATTCAGTGCAATAAAAAGACAGTCAGTATACCCCTCACATGGGAGAATTCAATCTGAGGAAATAGAAATAATAGTAATAGCTATCATATTGAAGGCTGAGCATGTGCGAGGCACTGCTTCAAATGATTTGCATGTATCAACTCATTTAATCTCCATAAAAACTCTATGCAGTTTGGATTGTAGTCATCATCATTATTAAACAGAAGGTAAATAGAGGTACAGTCAGGTTAACACAAGATTACGTAACTATAAGCGGCAGAGCTGGAGTTGATATAAACAGTCTGGCTCTGAATTCCTTATTCTTAACTGTTATGCTATGTTACCTATACTGCTGTAGATAAATCTGAAAGGATTTAAAAATTTTCAACTAGATTAAGGTCATAATATCATCCTTAAAGTGAAGAAAATGTTGTTAAATATGAGGAATAACCTATAGGAAATATTGGAAATAAAAGACAGTTATTTAAAAAAAGATTGAATGGAGAAAAGAAGAGATTAGAGACAGCTGGAGAGAGAATTAGTGAATTGGAAGCTTCAAGTGAGGAGCATTCTCTCTCACCCCTGAAAGCAGCATAGAGCATAGTTTTTCCATTTTAAAGGTGGGGAAACTGAATCTCAGAGAATTCAAGTAATGTGCTAAGGGCTTAGTAAACCTTTGCTGATTGAAGGCATGGCCTTACAGCTAGCCAGTTAGGGGGTCATGTGTGGTCATTTATCTTCTTTGAGCTTGTTTTATATTTTTCCTCAGGTATTAAATGAGAATGAGAAAAACAATCTTTCTTACATCATAGGACTGTTTATATTGGTGTCTTTGAAGTAGGAAAGAAAATGAAAAGGAAAATATTTACCTTGGTCACTTTCACTCCCTTTCATTCTTTGAATTGATGACCATTAGCTTTAGAGTTCCATGACTTCTGCATCTTTTATTATCTTTTTTAAATGAAAATTTATTATATTTTGGTAAAATACCAGGTAATATCCATGTAAGTGTAAGATTTAAACAATACAAAATGCCAGTGTAAGATTTAAACAATACAAAAATATATTTAAAAAATAAAATCTTTGTTTACTTCTTGTAGTTCTGCAAGCTCATACTGGCTCAGAGGCAATCACTGACAATAGTGTCTCTTTTAGACCTGTCTGTATTCATTTTCAGGCTGATATTTAAATTGTTCTTTACACAAATTGTAACAATTTACAATTGTAATAATTGTAATAATTTAAATTATAATAATACTTTCCAAATATTCCCACTTAATAATATGTGCATGGAGTCTTTCTATAACAAGACCCATATATCTGTCTTGTTCCTTATAACTACTGCATAATATTTCATAGCACAAATATGACTCAGTTCATTTAATTATTTTTACATTAAAAGATATTTAGGTAGGTCCTTAGATTCCATATTATAGATAATGCTAACATGTATAGTCTTATAAATGTTCCTAGGAATGTATATTCTAATATTTTTGTAGGATATTGTTCAAGAAGGGGAATTTTGAGGTCAAAAATATCTTTTGGATATGATTGAATTTCCTTCCTTTTGGAAGGTAGACTTAGAGTTTCATTAACACTCTGAGTTCTAATTTCCCCTCCCCTCATCAACAATGTAGCTCATTTACCTTTGAAATGTTTGTTCTTATCACTGTCTGGGAGAGTGAATGTATTAGGTTAAGGAAGCAGAAGAAAGATAGACTCTGAGGGGTAATAACAAAAGGGAAAATCAGAGGAGATGAAGAAGGAACATGTGTATTTCAATCATTCATCCGCTCATGATGCAGGACGTGCAGTGGGAATAGCATAGGCTCCACCCTGCCCTCAGAGACAGGGTCTAGAAAGGGAGTCAGGTGATCAGGAAGTGATCACAGGGGGAACACAGGAGTGGCTAGAATGGGGAAGTGCCAGGTGCTTTGGGTGCTCACAGCATGGCACCCCATGGGCTTGGGGGTAAGTGAGGTCTTTGGGAAGGGGTCATGTGGAAGCTGAAACCTTCAAAATGGGGAAGAATTAGTCAGGGAATGGGGTACAGGGTGGAAGGGAAGAAAGGAGAAGTGGCCCAGGGAGGGGGAGAAGGAACCCTGGAAGAACTGCCATAGAGTTTGTTATGGCTGGAGTGAAATGGAGGGCCCAGGTCGTGAGGAATGAGACTGAGAAGGCGTGGAGTCTCAAAAGCCCCGTTGGACAATATGGAACTACTGGAAGTCTGTAACCAGCAGCATAATCTGATTGGTTAGTTTTTTCCCCATGAAGGAGCATTCTGACTGCTTTGGGGAGAATTAACTGGGAACTGGGATGGGAGACAGTTTGAAAACAAGGCTATTGCTTGGTTGAGGCAAGAGATGACGAGTGGCTGAGATTGGGGAGTGACAGCAGGGATGGAGAGGAGGATGGAGACGTTTCAGAGGGAGAATTGAATGAACATGGGTGGCACCTGGATTTCTGGCTTGTGCACCTGAGTGGATGCTGGTGCTACTCAATGAGATAACACTGGAATAGTAGGTGAACTAAATTTACTTGTGAAAAAAATTTTATTTTTTTATCATATGTGATATCACATATTGAAATTATAGATTGCATATAGTTCATTATAAATGCAATAATCCTTGTATTAGATCATGGTTTATAATTTAAAATCCTGTGGGAATCTAAATAAAATATGTATAAAAATCATAGTTGTATGTGTTCTCATTAAAATAATAATTAATACTTATATAGCCCTTGTAGATAGCAGATTTTACATTTAGTAGATCATTTAATCCTCATCATATGTCTGTGAGGTAAGTACTATATTATATCCCCATTTTCCAGTGTGAAAACTCAGGCACAGAGGGTTAAGTAACTTGCTCAAGGTTACCCAGCTGGTAAATAACAGAGCTGGGATTTGAACCTAGGAAGCTGGGTCCAGATCCTCTATTTTTTTTTGTAATCACCTGAGATATTATATGTTGCTTGGAGAGTATAAAGTATAAAGAAATGAACATTCAATTTAGAAAAGTGGTTTCTTTGGGGTAAGGGGAAAAGAGGATTTGATGAGAAGATGCACACAGGAGGCTTCGGCTGTATTGGTAATGTTTTGTTTCTTAAACTGTTTGGTGGGTCTGAAGATGACTGTTTTACTACCACTAACTTTGCATGTATGTAAATATTTCATAGCCAAAGTTCATGTTTCACACAAAATTTTTATATACTCTAAGCTCCCTTTCAGAGTGTTTGGCTAAAATTAAGTGAATCTGAGACTAAGAAGAAGTACACATTAAAAATCCACAGCTAGATACTTATTGATCTTTGCTTTGTGATTTTCTGGATTAATCTTATTTGGAAATACATAGTCTCTGATTGAAAAGGCAAGCTAAGGACCTGTGTCAATTAGTAATTCCAAACCACAGACCATTGTGGTTTAAATGAATAAGTTTTTATTTTTTCATTTAAGAAGAAATTTTAGAAGGAGGAAGCTGCTAGCATGGGCTCAGCAGCTTAAGGAAGTCAGGGTCATTATGTTTACAATTTTTTGGTCTTTTCCTCATGGTGCCAAAATAGCTGCTGCATCTCCAGCTATGAGGTCCATGTCACCTGGGGCAAAGTTTAAAGGATATTCCTCTCAGCTGAGTCAGCTCCTTTTAAGGAAGTTTCCAGAAAACCCCACTCAGCATTTTTTACCTACATATCATGGGCCACAATATTGCAAGGGAAAATGGGAAATGTGTGTGTGTTTTTTTTTAAGTTGACAAATTGCCTACCTGCCAAAATATAGGGGTCTTGTTAGTGAGGAGGAAAAGAAAAACAGACTTTGAATATTTATTAGCAGTCTCTGCCACAAACCTTCACAACCCTTCTTTTCTCTTTTTTCCAGTGATGCAGAATAAAATGGCAAATTGAACCCCACTTTTGTTTCTTGTTAATTGTTCTTATTAAATGGCCTTTTCACTCTGAGCCCAAGGCAGCCCATTTTAGAATGTCCAGACAAATTTAAAAAAAAAAACCCAGAAAATTTTGAGTCACAGAATATTTCGTAAATCATGGCAGAAAAAAATGGACTTTTAAAAAATAATGGTTCTGGGAAGATCTTGTGCCTTTCCCAATTTGCTATAGTTTTGAGTTGGTAAAAGTCACTTTTAATCCTTAAACACTAGGAGGCTTTCAATCAAGCCATCTTAAGTAAACTCATTCATGAGAGAGCTTATTTCTATTCTGTACTGTCTTTTCTTTTTGTAAATACCACAGAACTTGAGTGTTTGCTTTTTCATTTGTTAGTTTATTTATTTATTCTAGGGTTCCATTCAACAGCCGGACAGCTGGGTTATAGAAATGCCAATTATAAATTCCCTACAGATCTGAGTACTGAATTTTCCACAAAACTGGTTTGATTTTTTTTTTTTTTATTTTAAGTAAGGCAAACTAAGTAAATTTTAAGCAAACTTTAGACGAAGAAGTCAATACTTTCTTTTGCCAAGACGTGTTGTGGCAATCAGGAGGGAAATTTGTGTCCATAAAAAAATCGGTTTTATTGAATCAAAAATTATAAGGTACAAGAGGCAATAGAAGTTTTATCTATCTGCTTAGATGATATAACCCATCTCAACTAAGCCTTGGAAAGCACTGTATAGTTTACAAAGAACATTCATATGCATTATCTCATGTTTTAATATCATTACAGAAGTCATTAGAGAGAGTGATAATATGCAGACTGTTTTAGTCAATGACAGTGTGTCTGAGACTTATTTCTGCCCTTTCTCATGACTCTCCCACCCCCAGCCTAGGCATAAGAATTTGATAAAATTACCGATCATTTCAGCATCATCTAGAGAGTGTGAGTTTCCTTGATAAGGGAGCCTGAGATATCCTTTATGGTTAGCAGACATTTGGTCCTGTCCAAAATGTCCATAAGACATTTGATCCATGTCCAGAGGTCCTTGATATTTGGTCCTGTCTAAAATGCCCATCAAACTTTTGGTCCATAAGACACATGGTCCATAAAACCTTTGGTCCATGCTAAAAAGTCCTTGATATTTGCAGGACCATTGGTCCTGTCCAAAACGTCCATAAGACACTTTGCTCATGCCCAAAGGCCCTTGATATTTGGTCATATTTTGTCCTGTCCAAAATGTGCATGAGCATATTTGGTCCACGCCAAACTGTTTTAGACAGGACCAAAATATCAAGGACCTTTTGGCGTGGACCAGATGTCTTATGGACATTAGGACAGGACCAAATTTCAAGGACATTTTGGTATGGATCAAAAGTCTTATGGATGTTTTGGATAGAACCAAATGTTCTGCAAGGTCCTTTACAAGCTCCTTCCAGACAGGATTTACTTGAAAACATTTATTTATTCATCCCCAAAATACTTACACAGTGCTTACTAGGTGCTAAACATTGGACTTAATACTATAAATGCATACTCTCATTTGTCAGTCAACAACCCAATGCTTAGTCTCATCTGGACGAATAACCCTGTGAGGTAGAGACTATTGCTATCTCAGTTTTACAGCTGGGGAAACTGAGCACCAGAGAGACAAAGGGTAGCAGGATGACAAGCACCTAACCCTTACTTTTGGCTGCAAAGTTTTGGGGCTGAAAACTTCCCTCTGCTTCAATTCAGAATCACGTGTGTTGTGATCATGTCCTGTCTTGGACTGTGAACCCCAGGAGGACACGATGAGGTGTGTTCTCTTACGTGCCCCATGTAGGGCTAAGCCCTGAGGTTTACGCATAAGAGATGCTAAAAGCACTCTGGTTTAGTTGATAGTGAAACCAATGGGTGTGTCTGAGCCTCAGTCAATTGCGGTGGAGGTGACAGAAAGCGTGAATGGTTGGGGAGGAAGATTCAGAAAAGGTCTCGAATGTTGTGTAGCAAATTCAGAGAAGAAAAGCCACACGTGTGTAATGGAGAGGGATGTATGTTTGTGTTGGCAATTGCTCCAATTTCATTTGACATCAGATAGTCTAAGTAAAGGGAAATTCAGAGATGAAGTTGCTGGGAATTGAGTTGAATGAAAAAATGATGATGATGTTTTATGACTATTGACTTTGTTCAGCTCAAAAGGAGCAGAGTGCATATTTATGAATAATGATACCTTGCATGAATGGCAAGATGCTTAAGGTGATTACTGTAATTCTAAAATCGTTGAAGGCCAGTACAGAACTATTTAATGACTGCAAAAAAATAACAGAAATGGGAAAAAATAAACTTTAATGGCTAACCAATATTAATAAGTCAAAACAAATTAATCCCTTGCTTTAATTTGGTAATATTTTTAACTCTATCGGATGTGAAAAGCCGCAGATGTTGAGTTTCATTAATATGGAATTAGTCGTGCAATTGCATATTTTTAAAAATCATTATTTTGTGTGCTCCAAATTAAAAAATTTCAAGAAATTAGTTTGGAGGCGCGAAGCACATTATGGGCACGGTTTTCTCCGTCTGATTATAAACAGGCCTGTTTTCTTCTTAGTGAGAGATTTCTGTGTTCTCCTTTTGTTTGAAGAAGATTAACCAAATTGATTTTTTATTTTGTTATTGACTGAGGTTGGAAATATGGCTGGGAGTTGGGGGAATGTGAATATCGCTCACATTTCAGGCGAATCCTGTCCAAGATGAGATTCTGTGGGTTGGGATACTTGCATCTCACTACAGGACTGTTCTCTGCCCAGGTCTAAAATCATGAAACAGAGCCAGAAAAAGGGGAACCTTGAAAACGGGAGAAGTCACGTTGTCATGCACTATTATTTCACAAACAAGGAAGGAAGCTTGGAGAAATCATGTACCCAACCGTTAATGGAAGAGCCCAGAAACAAATAATACCATGCATCCCTATTACTCCAAAAGCAAGACCCAAATCCTTAAGATGTCCTCCAAGGCTTTGCAGTTCTGGCACCCATCAAGTGTTCAGCCTCTACTTACACTGCTCTTTCTCTGTTGTCTGAACACGAGCCATTGGCCTTGTTTTAAACCTTTGAAAACGTCATGCTCCCTTCCACCACAGGGCCTTTGCACAAGCAGTGGTATCCTATTTCTTTTTCTCTTTGTTAGATCTGAGGCCTGCAGATCTTGGCCTCAATGGTGCCTACCCTGACGCCTGGGCTAGGTCAGGTCTTCCTATTTCACTCCTTAGTGGTACTGTGGATCTTTCTTCTCAGGGCCCCTGTCACTTCACTCACATTCCATTGGCCAAAGCAAGTCATATGGCCAAGCCTGATGCCACTGGAGGTGGGAAGGCTGATGGCAATGAATGGCTTTAAATTATCCTCTTAAGGGAAAGTGGGTATAATAACACAATCCACCACCAGGGTCCTTTATCTTGCAGACCACAGAGAACCTTACAGATGTCCTTTGGCACATCTGTGTTTTACACCAACTTGTTTCCTCTCTTGGCAAAGCATATGGCTCCTCATCTCCCAAATACTCCAAATCGAAGGCATGTTCTTAAGAAGATGCAGCAGACCCCAAACTTTAAATATGCCTTGCTGTCAAAGTGGGCCTTCTCAGTGGAGGTCCTTAACTCAGGGGTTAAACCCTGATGCAGTCAAGGCCACCATTCACAGCATTATCATTTCATGATACCATCTCTCTCTTGTAGGCTATATGGTCAAATTTTGGAAGTCTCATTTCCCAGGCACCTATAATATATTTCCAGGGACTCTAGAATCCAGAGCCGCTTTCTTTATCTTCCCACCGTGGCTTGGTTCAGCCTAAAGATGCAAACCAGTGCTACACATCTGTCAGCCTAAAATTCATGGAGCTATTTGAAAGCAAAACCAAGAAAAACAAAACTGATTAGGGAAAGATCTGCTTTCAGAAAAACCTATTTCTGTCACAGGGGGATGGATAAATAAAATAATGTTTCAATAATTTATGCAGCCTGCACGCGAGAAAACATTGGAAATGTGAAATGAGGACGACATATAAAGAACAACAGAAGTTGATGGCTGCTTTAATCAGTTCAGTTGATAATTCTAAAATAAATTGGAAAAATCAGTCTTGCTCTCAGCGTTTGAATGATGATGGGATGGTAGGAGGATGTGTGTTCTTTCTCCCAGAAAATGTTTGTTCTTTTGGGTCCCTTCAAGGACACACTATTCAACCCCCAATGGGTCCCATCCCTGGTCAGCTTTTCTCCTGTCTTCACTGCTCTGTGCATTGTTTGCATGTCTAGCTCCCAGCCATGCCTCATGGAGCTTGAATTTCATAGAACTACTCAGGACTCCTCTGTGGATGAGGGCGACTGGCTATGGGGAGCGTGGGTTTGGAAGTCTCTGTTTTTCAGATCGCCCTCACCTCCCAAGTCAGCACTGAGGTGGTCCTGAAGCAACAGTGGGAAAGACATAGAATCATATTTCAATTCTGTTCAGCAAACACTTATTTAGCAAGTCAACTGCCCAAGTGTTACAAGAGACTTTAGGGAGATAGAAAAATAATGAGGCGGTGGATGTGATTTGCGGTCCCTTTAGTAAGGTGGGGACCTCAAAAGTGACTTTGTTTGACACACGTATTCTCCAAACTCGATCCTGAAGATCCCCTGATGTCTTAGGCTGCGCACTTCCTTTTCCAGTCTCCTGCTCACCTCCCAACTCTTCATATACTGGGCCCCTGGCTGAGCAAACACTCCTTCCAATCAAGCTACAGAGTTCATGGGAAGGTAGAAGCACAAGAAAACTCTTCCGAACCTACTGTTGGTGGGAGATGGCCAGGGTGTCCCTGCATGTAATCACAAGGTAATTCAATTTGTCTTGATGAGCCGTTCCGGGAGACACAATTGGGAAGTGGTCTGTTGGATACTCTTTGCATTTCTGGAGTCAAAGGAGAAATAGTTGAAGTTGCCAGAACCAGGAAAAGAGAAATACAAAGCACAGCCAGAGACATAGAATCTACAGTAGAAAACCACCTCCAACTCCCCGACTTCCTGTGGTGATGGAGAGAAGACAGAAACCTATATGGCATCTGGAAGCTCAGAACGTGGAATTGATGGTCCAGCACATAGGAGTAGCAGTGTGACTTCCCAAGCCTGGCTCAAAACACACATGTGGACAATGCCTTTCATGGGGTTAGACCTTATTGACCTATTGCCATTTCGGTCCCTGGCTACTTCATTCTGCCACCCTTCTTCCCTTCACTGGAACAAACGGCATCCCCTAACAAGAGAGGTGGAGGGAAGCCCTGGAGGTGTGACTTTCGCCTTCAGTTTAGTGAAGCTTATCTTTGGCTGTGCTCTAGATATCATGCGCCATATAATATCCCTCATGAGCGCTGATGAAGTTTCCAGGTGGAGGGGAGTATGCCTGCCATCTTGACTTCATGGCTAACACTTGGGTTCATGCATGACCATCCCTATGTCCAGTATCAACAGATCAGGCACCCACCAGAGATTGCCAGTGTTTTGTGCACCTTTGCATCTTCAGAGCCTAGAGGAAATGCTTGCCATTTAGGTACCCAGTTCTTGTTGAATCAGAGAAAGAATGCACATGCCAACTAGGGGAATGTGATGCAGAAGCAGTCTAAGACAAAAGACATGCAGGTTTCGTTGTGTGGCCCTGTTTAACAGATGTATAGGATGGGAGAGATTGCAACCTGGATAACAAATGTAAGAGACATGGGAGGCAGGTTATGACTTCAGACTCTCTCTCTTCTTCTTCTCTAAACCTAATACTGATCCAGATTCTAACAAGTTGTCTCCCCTTGTATGCCTCTTTCCTTATCATCCTGTCAATACCCCTCCTCTTCCAATGCAGAAATGCTCCCTACAATGTTCTAAACAAGTGTTTGTCCAGCCTTCTGTCATACTTAGAATGACAGGGAACTCACTACCTTACAAAGCAGCTCAGTTTCATGTTGGGACGCCCCTCTGTTACGATGCACAGACATCTCTTCTGGCCATTTCTATCCATTGGTCCTGAGTCTGACATTCAAAACACTCTAGGAGGTTACTTTACCCTGTCCCAATTCAGCAGTCCTTCAAGTTTTTGATAATAGACTTTATACCCCAGACTTCACTTCTCAAGACAAACAGTCTCCATTCTTTCCAGAGTTTCTTGGGTGATGTGATCTTGAGACCCTTTATCTCCCATTTGCTGTGACGTCTCACTAGGGGCAGCCTCACAGCAGGTTGTGGCTCTCTTATCCCTTCCTGTGTACTTTGCACTGTCTTTCCCTTGACCCACATGGCTGTAGGAAGGGTCGATGGGCTGACTGTGATTTTTCTCTCTCAGAAGGACTTTTGTCTGTGTGTCCACCTGCAGGAAAACCTCGGGTACCAGTGGAGTGTCTCTGTTTGGACTTCTCCCATTCCCAACCCAGTAGGAAATCCTACAGGACTGATCTGAGCTGCCTGAGGTCAATCCTATTTGACTCCTAGTACTTGGCATTTACTGGCTCAAGTGGGTGCTTAGTATACGTTTGGGGAATGAATAAGTGCATTTAGCTGATAAACCTTGGCACACTCAAGACTGGCCCAAGAGTGAAGCTGAAACAATCCCTGGGCTCCAGGAGCTCCGTGAAGGTCTGACAATGATGCTACCCTTATCTCTTGCTCTTTCTGTCTGTCTGTCTCTTACTCTCTGTCGGAGTTCGCTCTCTTTTCCTCTCTGAGCCCTCCCTCCCCCGGCCCCTTTGTCGACACTTGATCATTTACATCAAGTTGACATTCGCAGAGTTTACTCAGGGGTCTGTAATTGTATTCTTTCCCTGGTTCTGCATTACCAACCATGAAAATGGAATCTTATCATCCCTGACCAATTTTTAATGTACAAAATGATTTGGCTGAGGTTCAAAGGGAGGCACAATTGAAATCAGGTGAATGATACATGTAGTTTTTTCAGTTCCTCCGTGCTTAGATTTGATTTTTTTTTTTTTTTCCGGTATAGCATAGAAGAAGAAGTAGATTATTTTGCAAGTTATATAAGTGCATTGGTGTGCTGTGTGGGTAGGAATCTCTATACACCCCAAAGCACGAATATGTATATGCATGTGTGTTTGCTTATATTAATATCCTCACATTTCACATGTGGACATCTATTTAGACAGAAGCAAACAAATATAATTATATTGTTTGCAATTTTATTGATGGCAATCAAATTTGCAATGATCCTTAAAATGTATTCAAAACACCCAAAGGGCTGGAACAGCCCTGCAGCTCGAGCCCAGGATTAATGGTTGGAATATTCAAATGAAGCCCTGACACCCCTTTGTTCATTCAGAAAGGAACCCCTAGAGAGAAAGTGGGGACTCTGGCCTTGGCCAGAATCATCCCGGGTCTCGGCTGTACTAATGGGTAATATCCTGATGTCCTTTGGCAAATGTCATCCTAAAGGGAGTAGGCAAGAGGCTGGAATGTCTTGCCAAAAAGTGGAGGCGATTTAGTAAGCGAAATGTTGAGAAGTCTTTAGGATAAGTGCCATTTTGCTTGCCTTCCGAGATGCGCTGGAGCAGACAAGCCAGTGTACTTGGTTTAGAAGGGTGAAGGCGTTACCCCCCCTTACAAGTTCTTGGCCAGAGACTCTCAGGCATGAAACAAAGAGGCCTCCTGTTTGACAAGGGCGAGGCCTGGGGTTACCTGGGAGTCATACTCTATTTTGTTTAATCACCTCTCAAGCCCATGAGTTGGGCTTGTTCCCATTTCTTTGAAGAAGAAATTGGGGGCTCAGAAAACTTCTGGAACGTTCCTAAGGTTGTACCACGTGGTAAATGGTGGACTCAAGATTTAAATTGCCATCAGGCTGGTTCCAAGTGTGTGGGGTCTGTAACTATAACACTGCATGGGCCCCTGGTGAGCAAAAACTCATCTTTTACTCTTGGGCCTCCATGGCCTGGTTCACTGGAGAATGTCACAGTCACGTCCAATGTGGGAGTCCTCAAGGAACTGAACAAATCTCTCAGGATATCCTGGCAGACAAGATGAGGATATGGGGCAAAATCCCAGTGAGTGTTAGGGGTTGTTAACAATTGTACCTGGAGAGAATCAGTGATTAGACTGATGACACCACACCAGGGGTTTTCTGCGTTATGCTCAGGGCTCTGTCTCAATTTCTGTCCTGTTGATCATTTTCTTGCCAACTCAGATGAAGATATAGAAAGTTTCTTATCAGATTTGCAGCTGGTACAATGCGGGGAGGAAATGCTGATGTATTAGTTGCCAATTCCGGATTTGAAATGATCCTGTTGCTTAGTCTTGGGTCCAGATTCTCAAGACAGATCACACACTGCCCGGGAGCTCCTGGCTTCCTGAAACACCTGCCCAAAGTCCCACATATCTCAGCAACACCATGAAAACACAACATTTTCACTAAGGAAAGGAACCATGGCTGATAATAGCCACTATTTACCAAGTTCCTTTTATGTGCTGAGTACTTAAAAATGATCCCTCACACTTTATTTCTCCTACATTTTCTAGTGTTTGAAGAGAGTAAATCACCAGTTCAAAGTCTAGGGAGCTTTGGAGCAGCCAAACCAGGAGGTGAACCCAGGCATCTGGGTCCAAAGCTTGTCCTTCTTTTGCTGGGTCATAAGCCTTCATGAGTCCAGATCCAACCCCTTCTCCCTGCTTGGCGGCTGGACTTGAGTGGAGGAGCTGGGAGAGGAGAGGAGGAAGGTTGGAGAGACTGGGTCAAAGGACTTTGTAGGCGTCTTGAAGATGCTGGGCTAATAACCCCCCGTATTGCCTCTGCAGGACCCAAAGCAGGGTCTGCCACAGCCATGATCACTCCTTATTGTAACTGTCTGCAGGTTTGTCTACTCCTCCTCCTGACTCCCTTAGGTGGGGGATGGTGGGTGGTCATCTCCCCATCCGTGTGTCCATGGAACTGGACAGAACTCAGCCAGCAGCAGCCATCCGACACTCCCCGTCAGGATTTCTCTCAGTTCCTAGTCTCGCTGCTTCTCAGACCTTGAAATTGCGGGATGCTCTTGTGGTCATGGGTGGGCTCACAGGTCTTCTGTTTATGAAAAGGAAATCTTGCCCGTGTCTGGAGAGATGACAGGGACTTGAAATGCAAAGGAGATGATTGCTGGTCACGTGACATGGAAAAGAGCTCCCCAGCATTTCCGGCGGCCTTGCTGCCACCATCCGTCCTGTGTGCGCTGGTGGCAGTGCTGGCTAGAGACAAAGCATCCTTCCTCTGCAGGCGGTGTCTGTGTTCCTATCCATGCCACACATGCAGACTCATGTGCACACATACATGTTGCAGGTGAGGCTCTGCTACCAACAAATTCCGGGACAACACAACTATCAATGAATGAAACAAATTCTTCAGTGTGCTTTAAAAAAGGGCTCCATTCGTTCTTATTGAAATCACTGCTGGTGAATCTCTCCACCTATAAGGAAGAACACTATGTGTTATTATTTTCACCAGTATAAGCATCAGAAGACAGTATTTGTGTTTTTACATAAGACTGTACAAAATTAGGCTTCAGATGTACAGCTATGATTATATAACTCTACTCAAAGACCTTTCATGTTGAAAGTACAAATTCCCTCACTTGTCATTATTTTTTGGCATCCAAGATCCGCTATGATTTTTAAACCCACTAGCCTTGCACCTCTTTATCTCGTATTGCATCCCACGCACTAGAGAAACTGGGCTCCATCTCTCTCCTCCATCTGGGTCCTATGCTTTTCAAACTCCATCCATGCACCCAGGCTGTTTCCTCTGCTGGAAATGCATTGCTTGCTTTAATTAGTTTCAATTCTGTCCATCCTTCAAAGACCATCTCAAAGGCTCCCTGCTCCTGGAGGATTTACTGATCCTCCTGATCAAATGTGAGTTGTTTTTACTTTGATGTCCCAAAGCACCTTTTCTTTGTCTCTTATTTGGCACACATTGCGTTCTTTTTAGAGATCCCATTGGCTTTGGAGTCAGACAGTCCTGCCTCTCATCCTGACTCCATTTATTAGTCATAGGAGGGCAGGTTATTTAACCTCCCAGAGCCCCAATTTTCTAAACTATAAAATGAAAGAACAAAACCTGCATTACAAGGTTGACCAGATGACCACATGAGATAACATACATGAAGTGTCTTAGCGAAGTGGTCACTATAGATTATTTATCTTCCTATTGTATTATTTCAGGGCCCAGTCGCAGCTACAACAGATAATCTCCAAAATCTTGGTGGCTCAACACAGTAGAAGTCTATTTCTGACTCAAGGAAAGTCCTAGGGCATGTGCGCTGGGCAGCCTTTCATGCAGTAAGTCAGAGATTTAGGCTCTTCCCATCTCAGCTCTGCTTCCTCTTGGGGCTCAGCATCCTCTCTATTCAGCCAAGGATGGAGAAAGAGTGAGTGGAGGATGACTTGGGACTATAGGCCTTATATTGGTTTAAGACTGGAAGGGGAGAGGAAGGGAGAATCCAGAGCTCTTTTACATCTCTCTCCCTCGTTTTGATGGCTTTTCTGCTGAGCACTCTGATGCCATGGGCTGTGATTCCAAAGCGCTTCCAAACACTCCATGGAGGTGTGACTGGGAAATGAATGACCAACTCAGGGTCATCTCTAGCAGATTCCTCATGGAAAAAAAGAGTTTGCTTGTAAATCACACTTCTTCTATCTGGCATCTGGAAAGAGGGGAGGGACACTCAGTGGGTGGATGCCCTAAGAGGGCAGGTCATAGAGAGACTGATGAATGACCATGACCATAATAAAGAGCCACCCTGAGATTGATTGACTGATTGAGTGAGGGACCCATTCACTCATCAAATGTTCCCGAATGCTTCCTTTGTGCCAGGCACTATCCTAGGCTCTTGGCATACATTCAACTCACAAAATACCTTCAAATCCCTCCTCTCATGGGGCTTACATTCCAGGGAGAGAGACAGCTAGCAAATGAGTCAAGGCTCCAGACCAGAACTCAATTTAGTAAATTATATACTTAGTTAGAAGGTAATAAATGCCATGGAGGAAAATTAGAGCAGGGAAATGGAGGTGGGGTGGGACAGGGAATGGTCAATAAAAGACTACTGCTGTTAATTCTATTTCCTCTGCTACTTCTCCACCCTGGGCAGGGGTTTAATATGCACTGAATTCTCCTAATGATCCATTGAAGTCAGTCTTATGACCTCCACTTTCCAGATTAGGAAACTGAGATTCAGAGAGAACCAGGGATTTGTCCAACTTGGCTCAGCTGGTAGGTTGTAGAGTCGGGATTTGAACCTATGTTTGTCTGTCTGCAAAGGCTTACATTTTTTTGTTGTTTGTTTTACCGTGTTGCCTCCTATGGGTGTAGATTGTACCATATGGATGAGCCCTGCCTGGGAAGTCAGTAGACCCAGATGCTGGCAAGCTGTGTGACCTGGGGATGATCACCTCACCTCTCTGGACCTCAGAGTTCTCAATGATGGAGTGGCAGAGAGTGCTATGTGTTCCCCCAACCCCATTTTCTTTTCTTCTTTGGTACCCAGATTACAATTCCCAGCTTCCCTTGCACTTTGGTGGAGCTGGGGAATTGATCTCTTGCTCGTGCAATGTGGGTGGGAGAAGCATAAACCTCCTGTGCAACCCTTCACAATCACTCTCTCTGTGCTGGAGGGATGGAGGGGAATTTGTGGAGCCATGTGATGGGAGAATCCTGGGTTCCTGAGTGATTCTGTGGAGCAGAGCCCCTGCTGCATTGGACAGTAGTGTCATGACAAATAAACTTTCAATGTAGGCATGGCTTGTCACAGTGGCTAACATTTCCTTGGCAGCACAGATGGGGTAGATGCGATCACGGGTTTCCCAACTGTGCCCTTGGAGCCCACTCGGAGACCCTACTTGGAGACGAAGGTGGAGGTGGTGGACAGGGTCTGGATGCTCTTGCTCCTGCTTCCAAATTGTACTTCCACAGATCTTGCTTGGGAGAAGAGGGTCCATGGTCAAGGTAAGAGTGGGCAACACTGGACAAGATCATCTCTGTAAAGTTTCTCAGCTCAGACTCTCAGTGGCTGAATTATACTGAGAACTGGGCAATAGCCACATCTCTGCTGAGCTTCCTTCCACCATGTCTGGTGGCCTCATGTGTTTGGATGGGCTCCAATGGGCAGAGTCTAGAAGGACAGATGGTAAGACAGTGCTGACTTTGGACCAGACCATGATCTTGTCCCTGCCTCCAAGGAACTTACATTTTAGTGGCAAAAATAAAGGAGCCATGTATTTGGAGAAAATTTCCTTTATGTGGGTAGTAGGAAATGCACTGAAGTAGCAGGCAGGGGACTGAGTTCTGGTCTGGAGCCTTGACTCATTTGCTCGCTGCCTTTGGTTCTCAATTTCCCCGCCTGTAAAATCAGAGACACTCATTCCGACCATCTCTTCTGGGTCTTTCATCCTCTCTGACCTCGTCATCCTCAAAGCCTCTGTGTCTGGATTGGTGTCCACAGTAACGATGGGCACCTGTGAGCTCAGCTGCATGAGGGCAAGTGGGCAAGGTCAAAGGGCAAAACACTCTGTGGTCACAGAAGCCACCTCTGCCCCAAATTGTCCCTGTAGAAGGCCCTTTTCCATCCCAAGGGGTACTGGCATAAACATGACTTACTGAGTACTTTGTCTAAAACTGGTGGGGGACAGCATGGTCTTGTGCCTCAGAGCTACCTCGGCAATGTGATTCCACACCCACTGCAACTCTGGGGAGTGAACTAGAGTGATGGCAAAGGGTATGGCTTTGCTGTTGTTAGACAAATCTGGGTTTGAATTCCTGCTCAGATCCCAGCTCCACCACTTACCAGCTGCGTGGAGTTAGAAAAGCTGCTTAACCTCTCTGAGCCACAATGTCCTCATCTGTATAATGGAGATAAAATTTGAGGTAAAAAAGGATTGTTGTAAGTATTACATGGAGATAATATGATGATGATGGTAATAAAAATGATGGTGATAAACACAAGAGGTAAGCATTATTAGGCATCTATCATGTGTCATGCTTCAGGCTCTGCATTTTACTTGCTTTATCTCATTTCATTCTCCACAGCCCTCTGAAGTAAGTACCATGTATGTAACTTGCTTGGAACAGGGCTTGACACATGGGAGAGGCTCAACAAGTATTTCATTCATTCATTCATTTACTCATTCTTCACATCTTTTTTGAGTGCCTACTACATGCCAGACATTGTGTTAGATCCCTGGCTTCCTGGAATGTGCAATCACAGAAGAGGAACAATCACTAAACAACTTATTATACAACAAATGAATGAATTACGATTAGGCAGCTTTGAGAATATGGAAGAGGTGAGATCTGATTTTTGGCCAGGGGAAGCTAGGCAGGCTTCTCAGAGGAGGTGGCATGATCTGGTCCAGGAAGGACGAATGGAGCTGGGTATAGAGGCCCTGAAAAAGGTGTTCCAAGGAGACGGACCAGTGCAAACAGAGCCATGGGGTTGGAGAAAAAGGGTATGTCTGATATCTGTTAAGGAAACTTGTGGATGGGAGCAGGGGATATATCAGGGTGGGCAGAGGAACGGAGGGCTGGAATGGCTGGTCAGCCAAGTGGTGGAGTGTCTTCTGTATGGGGCTGAATGTGGGCTTTTTTTTGTAAGCTAATGGATTCCACCCCCAATCCTGGGACAGCATCAGGGTAACATTTTCTCTCCTCGGGAGCTGGCAGCTGTGGTTGAAATTCTGACTCTGCTGCTCACCAGCTGTGTAACTCAGGTGGGTCACCTCACTTTGGGAGCCTCAGTTTCCTCAACACTAAATTGGGGACGAGATACCCAACTCACGAGGTTATTTGAAGATTTAAATGAACGCGTAAGGGTACAGGTGCTTACAAGGACCACTCCTGGTCCCTGTGATGGAGACGTGAACCGGGTGATGCCCGAGGTCCCTTCTGTCCCTGAAATCTCGTGTTCGGAAGGATGGGCAGGGCATGTCCAGGTTCTGAGTGTTGCTGAATGTGAGAGGAAGAGATTGGCTCTATATGCAGATCCGGACATCGGGCTCGTATATTGTTTCTGACACCATAAAGTACTTTGCAGAAAATGAGAGAATGTCTCAGTGTTTGTTGGGGTGGGGGGGAGGGCTGAGAAGCTTCCGTTAATTTCATTTTGCTTTATTTATTTATTTAACTTTTCTTCTCATCTTTGATAATGCCGTTCCCTCCATCAAACCTGGGAAGAGAAACCCAGACCTCGGGGGCTTGGCAGGGAACAGGAAAAAAAGCCCACTTGTGAGGTTCCTGGAGCCTCATTTCCTGTAGAACATTTCTGCATCAAGGAGGGTGTCTTTGGCTACCCCAGAAGAAGCAGGGTGATTGGGGGGCCTGGTTACTCTCAGTGAAGTGAGTGAAACTTAGTGAAACCCTAAACACATTCCTTAAGAAAATCTCTGAGCCACACCAGGCTGCCAATTTAATCATTCCTGATTGATGGAGTGTTTGGAATGAGAGACCTCTTAGATCTTCTCTGGATGGAGAGTGTAAATCTAGTTGACTTTTCCAATCTGTGTCTCTTTTATTCATTTTTTGGATTTAAGCTTGTTCTTGCTTTCTACGGACAGATGCCCTAACACCCTGAATACTGACGAGAAGGGATTTGGTGATGTTTTAAAAACCTCCGGGGTTATTCCCCTCCATGAAAGCCCAGGGATGGAGTTTGTTCACTTCCTAACGCTTCCCATTAGCACCCACTGATGACATCCAGCCCTTGAACCACATTTAACTGAAAATGGCAAATAAACATTGCCCAGCCAGAGCTCCCGTGCCTGGCAGCTACAGGACTCATTAAAAGGAAAAATGACCAGCCTCCCGACCGTCCACGCGGACCTTTCTGTGTATAATGTGGGATGCTGCGTTTAGAGTTGCATTAATTTTTTATCATTCCTTAGTAATTAACATTGTATTTCTGCTGATAAACCCCATCAATACGGTGATGTGATTAGCAAAACATAAAACTACTCATTAAACTCCAATTATGTTGCTCAGGTATAATTTGATTTTGATTGGTTGGAGAAATGCTGTTGTGTTGCCTTTTTTTTTTTTCTTACTCCCCCTTTTAAAATATCCAGTTAAGTGCTACATTTACAATGCTGGTGGTGATGCAAGTCTTATTTAGCAAAAGCCGTTCCCTCTCATGTTTACTGAGAACTCAATGGCATTTAGGTGCCAACTGTGGGGATGACATTTATGGAATCTAATAGCCAGAAACCTCTGGATGATCCCCCCTTCCCCTTCCTGGTGGTAGGCCTTCTGGCAGGGGCGTTCTTCTTTAAGGGGTCCTCACAGCATAAACAATGCTGATTTTTCTGTGCTAAATAAGTGGAAGTGAGTTTTTGAGGATGGCCAAACAGGCTGGTGGTGCCAGAGCTGCATCTTAAAACTTGATTTTGCATTTATCTCCTGTGCACACTCTCTCCCCCGACCTTTGCCTGAAAAAATCTGATCTGGTAACAATAAGCAACAGAGTCCCTCTCTACGCTGCTCCAGACTTGTGAAGACACTGGCTTCTTGGATGTCAGTTGAGTTGGCTGCAAGAAAAGAAGGATTCCGTCTGACAGATCAAAAGGTAATTTGAATGTTCAAATTGTAATGTCAACTTTCAACTAGTATGAGTTTGCAGGGGAGGGGAGGGATGTTGTATTAATGAATTGATTCCTTCCACAGAGATTTGTGTGACATTTATTATGGGCCAGACACTATGTTGCACCGGGGATGTGGGGCAGACAAGTCTGATAACCCTGTATCTCATGGAACGTGCGTCCAGTGGAGAAGACGTCCCTGACGGGACCCTTGTAAGCTTCCAATCACACCTGGAATTCAATCCAAAATCCACCCCACCCAGCTCCTTCCATTTTCCCTCTCACCTGTCAAACCCTCCTGGTACTTGCTGTTCTTTGGACTTGCCTGCCTCAGGGCCTTTGCACTGGCTGTGCCCTTTGCCTGGAATGCTCTTCCCAGGTACTTGCCTGGCTTGCTTCCTCAGCTCATCCACATCTCTGCCATAAAGACATTTTCTCTGATTGATCTAAATAAAACAGCAGCCTCCAATCAGCCCTCATCTCCTTACTCTGAATTACTCTTTATAGCGCTCAGCACTACTAGGTATTATATTATTTGTATTTATCTATGTTCACCAGTGGAATGAAAGCTCTCGGAGGGCAGTGATTTGTCAGGCTGTGCTCACACCCACGGCACCAGAATAGCACCTGGCACTTTGTTAATGCACAGTTAACTGTCAAATGAATTGATGACATGAACTAATAATTTCAGGCAACGAGATAAATCAGGACCGTGTGAAAGTGGCTGTGGGTGGAGGGATCCCTTTATGTAGGGTTGACAAGGAAAGCCTCTTTGGAAAATGGCAGTTGGGGCAAGATCTAAATGATGGGAGAGAGCCAGCCATGCAAAGATTTGGGGAGGGAACATCTGGGGCACAGGAACTGCAAATGCAGAAGCCTTGAGGCCGGAACCAGCGTGGTGTTTCCAGGAACAGAAAGTAGACTAATGCAGCTGGAGCCAGGGGGCCAGATCATGGGCCTTGTAGGGCTTCACCTCTCCAACCTGTCTCTGTGGCCCAGCCGTGGGCTGGAGGGTGCGGGCTGAGATCCGCCAGCAGGGGGAGCTCTAGGATGGCCAGTGTCTAGCTTGCCACCTTCTCCCAGCCCTGGGCGTTTGCCCGCCCATCAAAGCCTAACTTCTCCCGCATTGCACCCCTCCCCCCGTGCCTCCCGTGCCTCTGGGTCCCTCGGCCAGTGACTCATGGTTCCTTGTGGGGTCATGAAGGCCTTTTCTTGGAAAGGTACCCATGATGTTCATCATCCCTAGCATCTCTGAGCCTCTCCTGTTACACTTGATAGTAACAGAGACAACTAGCTCCTTCCCAATGGTGATCAACAGCTACCCTCTAGTCTTTGAATATTTGCTCGAGGCCTTCTTTCTGTCTGAAACTTCCTTCTCTTCTTCCTAGAAAATGTCTGCTTCAACAGACATTTTGAATTTGAGTAGGTCCGGCTCAAATTCTCTCTTTTCTGGGAAGTCTTTGAATGGATCTTGACACTTCCTCCCAAGTCAAACCAAGCCCTCTATCCTCGATGACAGCAGTGCTACCACTGTCTCCCTTCCAAGAAGCATGAGCTCTCTGAGGGCGGAAGCCACATCTTCAGGGCCCATCACAGGGTCAACATGCAAAAAATGACCAATGACCAGATAGATGGACCATTACAAAGCACTGAACAGCGTGGGGAAGTCCACCTGGTGCAGGCAATAAGGGATGCAGTCTCTGTAGAGAATTGAAGAGCAATCTAGAAAACCAAGTCAAAACCATCCCTGTACCCTTGCATTTCTGAACACTGTTGATGGTAAAATACTTCTCCCTTCCGAGATGGACTTCTCACCTCCCCAATTCCAACTGGTTGTCACTGGTAGAGTGGTTACTGTGTAGCTGCATTTTTTTTGGTTTGCTTTTGTATTTTTGGTCAGCCCAGTATATTTTCCCATCCTCCTGCTTCCTTTTTGGAGAATTATATCCTAACTCTGCGTGGACTTCCTGGGCCTGACAATCCCGGCTCCCACCCTCCTCTCTCTCTGAGTATGGAACCCGATCCTTGTAGAACTAATCAAGGGGTCCTGTCCATGTAGATACAGTGACCGGTTTAGGGATCTTCCTGGAAAACTAGAGACCTTCACAGGCCTTTTCTGCTGAATCTAATGGGGAAACCTTCCTTCTTCCCATGGAGCATAGTTTTTAAAGCTGTTGGGACAGCCAGCAGCTGTCCTTCCAGGAAGAAGGAGGAAGACTGGCCTGGGGGGAGCGGAGAAGAAATCAAGAACAAGAAAGAAAGACCCGAGGACATTCTTGGAGCCTTTGGATCCAATCAGGCCTCGAGCCTCCATCATGTGAATCAACCGACTCCTTTTTCCTTAAGCTAATTTGAGTTGAGATTCTGTCTGTCACTTGCAAGTGAAACAGATTGGAATAACACAAGTGGAAGAGATGTTTTGAAGTTTTAGAGCTCTTCCAATGATCTCTCACCTAGAAAAGTAAATGAGGTCCAATCTCTCAAGGAAGCGCAGTGGCGGAACTCTGATGCCCCCATGGCAAGGCTTCATTGGCTTGATTTTGTTCTCTGCCACCCCGTGGAGAGGTGAGAAGCTCCACCTAGAGCGGGGTCTGCAGTGGAAACCCAACAGGGGTCTAGCTGGGGAGGAGCCATGAGGATGAGCTCTCTTCGGAAAAACGAAACAATAGGGAAATTGAAACTTTCTCGAGAAATACATTTAGTTGACAAAATGATGTTTTACAACATAGTTCAGATCTGGAAGATTCAGTTGCCAAGTTCTCTTTTCCACCCCTGCCCAGTTGGTGCTCCTTCTGGGCTCCATCCCATGTTCCAACTCTCAGCCACGGCCTCCCCCAGAAGTATGTGGTTGGGTCTCACCTTCACAGACCGTGGGGAACCCAGACACAGCTCATTCTTTGGCTGCTTGAAGGCTTTGGAGACTGGAGGTGCCTTAGAGATCACCCATAACAAGCCTGCAAGTTTCATGGGTGAAGAATGTTGAGGGGCTGACTTGGTGGAGCTTTTAGACCCTCCCTTGGAAAGGTTTGAACATGATTTAAGGGAATGGTCTTTTAAGGCTGCACAGCTGGCTTTGTTAGCCCTGAGAAGCTATGTTTTCTCATACATTTACTTATCATTTATCATCCATCCATCCTTCGTGCATCCGTACCCCAAGTGCCATGGTGACAATTGGTGTCAACAATTTCAGGGGCCCAGCTTTCTGAAAGACATTATTTGGGTGGGCTGTGGACATCCCTCTCCCAGCCTGAATTCTTGCTTGGCTTGAAGTATTCCTAAAATACGAGATCTGCAAAATAATGTGCCCACAAAATGTCTGAAGTAACAACATACTACCATAACTCATCTCCAGCTGATGAATGAGGAATGAAAATAAGAAACTGAATGTGATTTAGAATGTGATTTGGGATGCCATTTTCACCTATCAGGTTGACAAAATTATATAGTATTGGTGAGGTTGTAGGTTAACAGTCCCTTTGCTTACGTTGTTGGTAGGAATATCATTTGCTGCAAACTCTTCAGAGGATATTTTTGTTAGATCTATCAGAATTTTAAATGTACGTGTTCCTCGACCCAGCTCCTCTATGCTTAGAAAATTTCCCTGAAGATGTAATCTCAGAAGTACACCAAGAAATGGATACAAAGTTATTCCTGGGGGCATTGTCTATAAGAACAAAGTCCTTAAAACAACCTCAGTGACCATCAGTAGGGGACTGGTTAAATAAATTATGGTATATCTACTCAGTATGTTTCCCCAGTTGATCAAAAAAACGCAGATGATAATATGGAGAGAGTTCTAACAATTATTACTTGGTTTGTGATTGTAAAAAAACAAAAGCCAGAGCAAAGTGGGAAACATCCTAATTGTCTATCAGGATCAGTGGAGGAATGGATGAACTAAGGACCATGGTTTAGTCATAGGATGGAACACTGTGAAGCAATTGAAAGCAATATCCTGCATCTATCTGCATCAACATTGATGAATGATTATAAACATGTTGATTGAGAAAAGCAAATTCTGGGAAGATACATTCAGTATAATTCTATTCATGCAATATTAAATACAGGTACATAAAACCACAACGTATCAATATTTTTTGCGGATATAAAACTATGTCTTAAAATTACAAAACCATGCATGAGAATTATACACACCAAAATTCAAGATAGTGGCTATTCATGCAGAAGGGGTCAGGATGGGACTTAGAGCTTTTACCTGTATCTCTGATGTTCATTTTCCCTTCCCTTCCCTCCCCTCCCCCTTCCCTCCCACTTTCTTTCCTTCCCCCCTTCTTTCCTTCCTTCCTCCCTCCCTCCCTCTTCCTTCCTTGCTTCTTTCCTTCCTTCCTTCCTTCCTTCCTTTCTTCCTTCCTTCCTTCCTTCCATCCTTCCTTGGATCTGAAGCAGATAAAATAAGGCAAACATATCTTAAATCTGGATGGTACATATATGGATGTCTGTTATATTATTTTCTGTATGTTTGAAAAATTTTCAGAAAACCAAATATGTTTCCCTCTTGAGTAAGCATATGTTAGTATAGATGCTGATAACAGTGTAAAAATTTTTGTTTTCTTGGTGAGATACACATGGAACTGTTAGCAAAGTGTAACTTTAGGGGAAGATGAAGAGTCAGGTTGGGGGAGGGATGGAGAGAGATTTTTGCATTCATTTAATTCCTTTCTGTACTATTTGACCACTTAAAGATACATGTACCTTACTTACCATCCATCTTACTATCCATCCATCCATCCATTGCCATATCTGCATCTAATAGGAGTTAGCTGGTTGTTGGATTATAAACCATTTTTCTTCTCTTCTTTAACTTTCTCTAATCAGAAGCCTAGTCAATGTTATTTAAACACATTCATTTAGGATTGCTGTTTTAATAGAAATTTAGAATTCTTGTCTGACAACTTGGCACTCTGACTTTTGGCAAAGCTTAGTCCTGATGATAGAGGAGATTTTGTTTGTGAGTTTGCTTTGTGCTTTAAGGGCCCGGAAGACCCCTCAAGGTGGTCAATGCAGTCCCTCATTTTAGGTGAGGAGACAGAGGCTGGGAGAGGTTAGATACCAGCTAGGCGATGCTTGGCCCTGGTGAGGCCAGATGGATGTGAGGAGAGCACGTTAACATGTTGAGGACACTTGGGAAGGTCCTCTCCCAGCCTGTGCCTGCCTGGGAGATGGGCTGGAGGGATGGAGAGTGGAATTGAGACCCTTTCTTAGCACCTCCAGGTGATGGCTCTGCTGATGGTCTGTCTGGCGGTGGCAGGCTCTGTCTCAGCTCCAGCCCACATGGAATCAGCGGCAGCACCCCATTTGACTGTGTGTGTTCATGCGTCCCTTGTACAGGGGAGCCCATGTGGAAAGACAGGGAGCAGATAGCTACAGCTGTTGTCACTTATGCTCCAGAGAACAATTCTGGGAATTAATGGCTTCTAATCCTGCAAATAAGGTAGATACAGCATGGTGTTAGATTCCAAGCTGCCAAGCTCAAGTCACTGGTCTTATTTCATGAATATGCTTATAAGGATGCTCTCTAATCACTCAGCAGGGGGATGGGCCCCACTGTCCCCTCCTCTGCCTGTGGCACATGGCCTCATGCACCTTCCCAGCCCAGGGAACAAATATGGTCAATAAGATCTTTAAAACAACCCCTTAGGAGACCCATGTCAGTGGATAATCAGAAAAACTTAGGAGTCCTGATACCAATTGCTTTGGATAGCTTAAAAAAACAGAAGTACCGAGGATGGGATACTTAACTGTAACAACCTTTCACTTTAATAATAGCCTTTATGCACTACAGTAAGAAGTATCAAAGTCCATTAAATATAATGGGCTGATCCTTCCAGGGACAGGGAAGCAAATGAGTCATTCTTTGGGGGATAGCTGAGCATGCTTAGGCTTTTAACTCGTCACTTGAGCTCTTTGGGAGTGGAGTTGACACACGGGATGGGGCTAGTTTGTCTGGCTTTTTGTTCAGGGGCCTGGGGTCAGCCTGGTGGGAGGAGGCTCCTGGGTCAGACTGCGTGGGTTGGGGTTGAAGATGAGATCTGCCAGGGAGAGAGGTCAAGGTCACGGCTGGAAATGCAGTTCTCACTGCTGAGCACTGAATGGGAGGGAGGAGGCGAGATTGGAAACGGGAGAAGCAGCTGCCAGATGGGCGAGCGGAAGGCCGGGCAGAGGAGTAGGGAGAAGAGGGGGAAGTGAGTTCCCAGGGTGGGACAGTTCCGCCCCATGCTGTGCTGAGGGAGGCTGGAGAGAACTGGAGAACAGCCCAGGACTGGAGCTTATGTGTAAGCAGTAGCTCCGCTTTGGGTCATGGTCACCCTTCCTTACTCCAGGACATCCTTCCTGAGATTGGATAATCCCGCTCAAATACCTCCCTTAGGATTTAGAAACCCTGCTCAGTAATTTATCCAGCAGTGCCCCACCCCAAGAAGGACATCTGTCCCCTTTTAATGGAGAGTTTCCCATCCTTAGGGGCTACCACCCCAAGCCTGGACCCCATAGATCACCTTACACTTCTCATTCTAAGTTAGGGTCACATTTCCCCAAATTCTTCCATTTCACCCACCCCTAGGGCCCTTCTCCCTCAGATTCCCTGTGAACCTTGGGGATGTTCTCCCAGGCCAGCTCCTTTGTGTCTCCCTTACAACTCACTGCCATGGCAGTCCCGAGACCCACGGCAACCCCAGGAGAAGCCGTCCCCTCTCCTCTCATCAGCACCTGGGTCCTCACTCCTGCGGAGCTGTGGCCGGGGTCCCTGGGCTCTGGCACGCGGCCTCTGTTTCCTTCTGAGCCTTTACCGCACTGCTTTGAGCTTTCCCTCGCCTCTTGGATGTAGAGCCCCTGCTGGGATCCTGACGGTCTGTTCTTCCTGCTGAATAGCACGGAGCTCCAGGAGGGGACAGGAACATGTGTCAGGGTGGGTGGTGGGGTCCCAGCAGGACAAGACGCTGCAATCCCACAAGGTCATCGGGGGGACTGTAAAGGGACAATTTATAGAGGCAAAGGGAACCAGCATAGAATGGGGATGTACACTGGGGCCAGCAGCAGCTGGGAGGCTTTACCTTTACCTGAAAGGGCAAAGAGGTGGGATGGCCAGAACCGGGAGGGATGGCTGGTCCTCCAGGCCACTGGTAGAAGACAGTATCACTGCCGGCTGCAGTCTACCGGCGCCTCCCATTGGCCAGGACCCACCTGAAGCCGTTGGGCAAGGGGTGGTCCTATGGGTGAGGCTCCAAGGCACAGAGCAGGGAGAGTGGGCGTGGGTCAGCAAAGGGAGAACAGCCAGCACAGAGGGGACGGTGCCCGACTGGGTCCCCTCCCCCCTCCCCCAAGGCCATGGTGGGCCCTGAATAGCTCCCTGAAGTCAAGAGCGCGTCCCTCCAGCAAGATCACGGCCAGGTCTTGGGTGGCTCCAACGTCGGCTCAGACACCCCAGGCAGGAACTGGAGCTGTTCAGGGCCCCCTTCCTTCCTCTCCCCACGTCCAAGCAGCCTGCCTATGTGTCAGGCACTGTTCTCTGCATTGTACCTGCATTTACTCATCCCAGCAACTTTATGAGGCGGGGAGAGGAAGGTGTGACATGCTGGCGGTCACCCATCTAGCCAGCGATGGAGCTGGGGTTTGAAGCTGGGGTCCACATGCTTAACTGCTGGGTTACACCGCCTCCTGGGCTGGCTGTGGAGCCGCCCCCAGGCCTGCTCCCCCACCTGCACCCCTCCAGTTGCCCCCTTCTCTTCCCTGTGTTCATTTTGCAGCTCCCACCCCAGCCCGGACACCCAGAATCTTTCAAATGCTTCTTTGCCTCCTCTTTGAGACATGGCAGTTGGAAGATTGAAGAAAAAGTTTAGAGGTCTTAAGCAGCAAAAAGCTTAGGAGGGCTCCTCCCCACACTCCCAGATCTCATTAAAAACAAAAAATAAATACGTAAAAGAAGGGTAAGGCATGTCAGGAAGTCCTGATTTATTCTCAGAGGTTTATTCTGATGATTTTGGAGGCTGATATCAAGTATAAACTTCTTCTTAAACAATTTTCCCTCATTTTGGGGGGCGCTCCTGTTTACTTGATGCCTCAGTGCCTACATTAGTTGCCTGTTGGGGGATACAGTTCTAGAAAGAGGGAGATTATATTTTCCCCCTGAGAAATCGTGGTATGGCACAGTCATGGGAAATATTCCTGTTTCCAAGGTGTGGCGCCTGCTTCAGCTGAGGGAGAGAGCTGGGTCTATGTTAGGTGGGTCAGAAATTTGGGGGCAAATACCCAGAAATGGAAGAAAGGGGTTTTTCTGTACTCAGAACTTCTAGAAAACTTTTGGGATCCATATAAGATGTCTAGCATTCTGCTGCCTTTACCCAGGAGTTATTAAGAGTTTGAAGTCATCGAGCGTGGGATGCTTGGCAGTGAAGCTGTGAAAGGATGTCTGAAACTTTCTGTTCACTCCAGATCAATCTTATTTTGCAGATGGGAAACAATGGCCAAGATCACTGTCTTCTCACACAAACGGGTGAGAAGCGAGGATGGACAGGGCTGCCCTGGGTCTTCCAGATGGGCTGTGCACGGCACCAGGGGTCCGCAGGGAAAATGAGTAAGCTTCGTTGTTGTCAGGCTGAGAGGTGCTTGCAAGGCACCCAGGCACTTTGCAAATCCGCTGCACGCTGGGATGTCGGGGCCACTGTCGTGCCTTTGTCTCCTCCTGGGCAGAGCGAATCCCTCTCTCCCTGCAGGCATTGTGATGTCCGGTGCACAAAGGGAGGTGATTATTAGTCTGATTCGGGCGAGGACAGGGGTGAAGCATGACCCACTCCCACCTCAGCATCTCTCCCCACGATGGTCTGGCAGGAGAAGCTCAGGAGAACTGCTAAGGAATTACAGGACAGAGAGTGCTTTGACCCTGGACCCAAGAAGTACAAGGTTCCACATCTAAGAATATCCCACTCCAGCTGCTGAGTCCTGATTCCTGGGAGGAGAGACCATCGTGGTCTGCAAGCATTTTGGCGGGACACACTTCTGCTCTTGCCTGTGGCAGTGCCCACACATTTGGAGAATTCAAGACGGAAAGACTTAAATTGGCCCCGATTTGGCCATCATGTGAAGAACTGAAGCCTCTAGAGAACAAATTCACATCCACGAGGCTGATTTCCCTTCATTAGAGGAATGTCTTAAGCAAAAAACATTCCCTTGTGCACACATGTGCACGTGTGCGTGTGTGCCTGTGTGTCTGTGTGTACCTGGGGAGGGGAGGGGAGTGTGCATGGGAGGGAATGAATGGCTGAATTGTCTGCTTAATTGTTCTTGTTCTCAAAGTAACACTTACAAAAATGAATGGACCTTATTGTTGGAGCAGTAGTAGGTCTACAAACTGAGCAGGAAGTACAGAATTCCCACCCGCGTCCTCTGTCCCCACCCCACGTTTCCCCATTGAAGATGGAAACAAAGCCAACTGTTCTTGTAGGACTTTTGATGCAAATGGACCACGACCAACACCCATGATTTCCGGCTCTTCATTGAGGTGGAGTAGCAAACCCCCCAGCCTGAGAGTACACGCTGCAGATTGGCCCGGTCATTTCTTCCTGTGTTGGATGAGTGTGCGTTCACCTGAGCTTCGTTCCCCCCCCCCCCCAGGTGTGGATGGTGGGCACTGGGGGTGAACCCCAGTCCCTGCCCTCACTTGGCTCCCAGGCGAGTCCAGGATACACCCACGTAGGAGCAGGGAGAGAAACTTCGTGGAGAAGGCAGTGTCTAAGATGACACATTCAAGAGAAATAAAAGAGGCAGGATTTGCAGGGCTCTATGACTGCTGGGATGTGTGGGACATGGAGAGCATCAAAAAAACAAACAAGACCTTGGACAACTAGGTAGGTGGTGCCATTCATGAAGTCAGGTGGCAGGGAGCAGGCTTGAGGGAAGGGATGCACTTCAGCTGCCTCTTAGGGCTGTGGGTACCAGAGGCCTTTGGCACCTGTGTTTGAGGTCAGCAGGGGGTCTTTATTCAGGTTTCAATTTGGAAGATGTTATGGGATAAATGGCCAGTAGAAACAGGCAGGCCCCCAGGAAGTGTGTGTTGAGTAGAATGAGAGCAGAGTGGGTGAGGCTAGATTATAGATCACCAACATAAAAGGGGTGGGAGATGATGGGATTAAGTGCATGCACCTTGGGGTCTGCAGTGGTGGGGGTGAAGTGATGGCGCAGAGGCCACATGGGAGGTTCCAGTAGTTCCAGAAGAGCCCCAGGAAGGGTGAAGGGGGACTAAGGCAGCAGAGTGGGGACACCAGGTTCTGACCCAGCCAGGAAAGACCACCATCCATCAGCCTCAGTTGTCAGCAGTGATGGCCAGTAAAATGCCCAGGGATGGAACCAGATGGAATGTCCTCAGGGGATGCACCTGCCAAGGACTAGCCTGAGCCCCTCTTCACACCCCCAGGTGTGATTTGGAGGAGAGGAGTGAGGAGAGGAGGCCAGGAATAGGAAGGGAGGCCAAATTACACCTATAAGAACTGATTCGTAGCTGTGCAGTGCCTGCCTTGTGCTTCTGAACCACGTGGCTTAGAATTAAATAAGTAAGTAAGTAAGTAAGTAAATAAATAAATAAATGCTGTTTACACACTTGAGTGTGAAGCCTTTTGCAACACTTGTCCATCTGTTGATAGGTGGACTGCCTCACTCACTGGCACATAAGCTTTATTGAAATGGGTACACCTCCTGCTGCTTTATCCAGAGCCCCCGCTACAGTGCTGGGCATGTGGGGTGCACAGCGATGGCGGAATGAGTAAGCATCTGTGGTAGAGAGCCAGCCAGGTTCTGCTGGCAGATTTCTTTCCTTTCCTGGGGAATTCCATCCCCCAGGATAATAGCCCTTTTCTTTTGCACATGGTTCTGAATGTGACAGAGTTCACCTTTTTTGAGCTCTGATTGGACCTACAATGACTCTCCTCTGGTTTGGTTCACTGGAGCAATCATGGACAATTCTAGTCTTCCTTCTGGGGTCTCTCCAGCTCTCAGATTCATCCCTTACATCTTTCCTCAGCGTGGTTCACTCATCAGAGTCAGGACAAAGCCCTCGAAGATGAAATTCCCAGGTGTGGTTCTGAAAGGGGTGTTTGCCTTCCTTCCTGGGCTCACCCAGCCCTGAGCCTCCCAAATGCTGAACTGGGGGACGGGGAAGCATGAGACAACATTCCATGGAAAGCCACGTGAGGAGTGAGCTAAGGGTCTGGAGGCTAATCAGGCTGACGGCACGGAACAGAATGATTCTCCCATGGAAGAACCACTGTCTCTTAATGAAGAAGTTGTGTGTTTGAAGGTGGACTGGCCTGGCCACAAAGCAAAACTTGCATTCACTCCCTCCTCTCAAAAAGCAAGGATGGGTTTCTGAGAAGTCTGCTGGATGCCAGCATCAACCTCACTGCTCAGTGAACCTCTGCAATTTTTACTGAGCACCTACTTTCTGCCCAGCAGGTGCTTCACACTAAGAGGGATGGACAAGCATTCATGGTTCCTACCCCCAGGGAATCTACAGATCTGCTTGGCGTGTGTCTAAATAACTGGTGACTTTGGCTAAAATACTGTGGGAAGAGCTGTGTGACACCAGAACCAGCTCCTGACTGTTTTCACCACCTTGTTTTCACCCATCCCCTCTGTAACCATCAGATGCCCTTGGCATAGCCGACTTCCTCTTTCCTAGAAGGCCTACTCAGCCCTCTGTTCACACCCAGATCATGTCTTCCTCACCTTTGTGTCTCCAGTACCCAGTACACTTAACATCCCTACCAGGTGCTCAGGAAATGTCTGGGGAAGGAACCAGCGTGAGGAAGAGAGAGCCAGGGCTGGGGGCCCATGGCAAAGAAGAAAGATGCAGAGGCACTGTCTTCTCGTCTTTAAACCTATCAGGAGGCTTGAGAACACATTAGGTCTCAATATATACTTTCTGGAAAATCACAGGAATCCTGGGAAACTCCAGCACAGCCAGCAACTCATTTTCATCACGGCACGTTCCCTCCTCCAAAACATAGGGGATTTTGATTCCAAGTCGTCATCTTCCTTCTCCAAGCCTGGGTTTGAAGCAGCTCCTTGGGAATTGTGTTGGAGGAGGCCTTGTGTTGCTGAGAATCTCGCCGGGCAGGTTGGAAGCCATCCTTTCTCAGCTGCCTGCTCATGGAGTATGGCTGGGGCTTCCCCAGCCTTTGTGTCTGCTATGGAATCTGACAGTTGAACTTGCTTTTTGGCTGAGTTCACCATGGCTGTCACCCAGGCAGGCCCATCTCGGGACCAGGGGTGACAGAGAGCAGAGGGACATTAAGGTTGGGGGGCGCTGTCTTCTGTACATAGAACACGGCCATGCCTCCACTTGCTGTGCCCAGACTTGAGACAATGCAGGTGGACCCTAGTGGCTTGAAATCTACACTGGCTCGTCACTCAATTGACAATAAAAGGAAGTTATGAACTGGCTCCCCCAAAATTGTCACTGCTTAAAATAACCACAAACCATTCGACATACCTTGAATTGAAAGCGTTGTTGGTTACACACTAACAGCATCCTTAGCGGGCACCAGACGTGTGTGTGTGTGGGGGGTGGTGGTGGTGGTGAATGTGTGTGCACTCATCTGACTCCCATTCCTTGTGTAGCGTTGGACCCAATCAGACGCCTCTTTTACTTTTTTTCCTTTAATTTTCTGGCCAGTTACTGTTCATAGCTCTCTCAGAAAAATATGGATGTATTCATTGAAACCCTAAATTACCCAAGAAGGGAAGGTATGAGGTTAGGTTATGGTGGGAGTGGGCATTGCCCATGGGGGCAGGCACTCCCTGGGTGACCAGTTGTCTGTGGTGTGTGGCATGCGGTGGGCTTTGAATACCAGCCTGCTGAATGAATGAATGACAACGGAGGACAAAATACATACTCAAAATTCTATACCCTCTACTGACTATTCTCAGTTTGGAATGCAGTCTTCTCGTCTGTTGTGTTGAATTTTGCATTCTGTTTTCCTTTCGACATTATGTCATAAAACTTTTTCCCCAACTTTACATTCTAGAAGTCTTTACGTAGACCTTGGTAACATGATAACTATTATGATCGGTGACAATATAATATTCTGTGATGGGGGAAGTGACGTATTTAGGCAAGTATTTCTGAATTTGGCAGGATTTAGAATCTTTCCAGTTCTCAGCGATAGCCAAATCTAAAATGAACAGCCTTGTGCCTATAGCTTTTTCTTTTAGTAGAACTTACCACTTTGAAAAGTTTTCATTTTTTCAGGGGTGGAATTAAGCTTTGCCACATTTTGCCAAACTCCCTTCCAAAAGGGCATTTCCAACTGACCTTGACACCCGTCACCTCCACCATATCTTACCCACATGGAGCATCATGAAATGTTCTACTATTAGATTGTGATGGTGGTGGCACAAATTTGTAAATAAATTAAAAACTGTTGAATTGTAGACTTACAACAGGAGAATTTTATGGTATGTAAACTATACCTCAATCAAGCTATGGGTAAAAATAGTTATAGAAAAAAAAAGAATGTCTGTCTTAAGTGCCTACACCAGTGGAAATATTTTAGACTTGTCTGTCTCCACCATCCAACTTGACATTTGGTTGGAATGTCCCTGCAGAGGGTGGGTACAGGGGTGCAGCAGGGCCCCAGAGACAGCGGAGCCAGGAGGGCTGGGCCTTCATTCAGTGGTTCCACTGATGAACATTGGGCATTTGCTATGTGTCAGGCAGAGTTCTAGGCACTTGAGATACATAAGTGAACAAAAGAGACCATGATCTCTGCCTTTGAAGTGTTTATAATCCAGTGAACAAATAACCAGTTGTCCTCAACAATGTCCATTCTTCCCAACTAGATGTGTAAGCCCCTTCGAAGCAGGGGTAGAGATTCAAGCCTCTCCTTCTGGCCTCCATGGATTCATGTATGAGGCCCTCCTTTCCAGGTATCTGTGGCTGCCTCATAAAATACCCCACAACCATAATGGAAAAGAACATTAAAAAAAAGAATGCATATGTATATGTATAACTGAATCACTTTGCAGTACAGCAGAAATTAACACAACATTATAAGTTAACTCTATTTCAATAAAAAACCCAACAACAACTAAACAGCTGCTTGATTTTATCTCACGATTCTGTGGGTCAGAAATGTGGTCAGGGCTCAGCTGGGCAATTGGTCTGCTCCGTGATGTGTTGGATGGGGTCCCCTGGTGGTACTCAGCTGGTAGACAGGCTGGTTTGGAGGGTTTAAGGTATCTGCTACTTCGATGGGAGGGCCTGGAGGGCTGAGCTCAGCTAGACCCTTGGCCCTCTCCACGTGGTCTTTACTTGTCACTCGGCAGCTCTGGGTCCAGGAGGAAAAGTGGAAGTGCTAGGCTGGTAAGGCCCGGGCTCAGCATCACTTCTGCCATATTCGATTGGTCCAAACCATCAAGAGCCTTCTCTGATTCAAGGGGAGTGGACATAAACCCACCTGCCCACAGCAGGAATGACCAGGACATTGCCGCCATCTTCGATCCACCACTGACTGGGTTTGGTATGTTAATTTTCCTGGCTCTTCCTCAGTATCAGGAACAATGATCTGGAATTTGATTTGGGGACTTTTCATCTCTGTAAAGACCCTCCCTGTCTCAGCTTAAACCACAGTTCCAAAGTATATAAAGTAAAAATTAAACATTTTCCTTGAACCCTTTCTCGGTACCTTTCTACACTTTTCCCACCACGAATCCCTGTGAACAGTGCGTATCCTTCCAGGTAGTTCAGTGCTCACACAGCACTCACCAGAGAATATATATGTTTATACTTTTAAACAAATATCATGATGCTATGCATACCATTCTGTAACTTGCATTTTTCCACTTAATAATGTATCAAGGTCTAAAATGAACTTTAAAAAATACATTGTTTGCGAAGACTTACAAAATGAACACAGTGCCTGGATTAACCCTGACGTCGGGGTACTTTGGAGCAGGGTGGGTTTGGTGGAGGTCATTTGCACATCTGGACTGGTGAGACTTTCCAATCAGACTAGCCACGGGGCTCCCGAGTCTCTCTGAAACTTCGGATGGCTCAAGATGTGTGCTTTTCATTAGGTGTGGAATTCATGGCTTCTTATGCGAACTCACCCAGCGTGTCAATGGGGAGTCATAAAATCCATGGTCAGATCCTGGCCATTTATTAGCCATGTGTCCTCGGTCATGTTTGTTTCTCTCTTTTTGCTTCTCAGTTTTCTCATCTGCAAAATGAGGCTAAGAGCCCTTCCCCTGCCTTCCCCTGAGAGTTTTGAGGGAGAATCATAAAAGACAAATGCAGGTGAAGTCGGTCTATAAATTGTAACTGCTGGGTTCATGTTTGCTGAGTCTCTCTCGCTCAAAGCACCGTGTGAGCTGGTGACAGACACTGGGGCGTCTACAAAGGATGTGCAAAAGGTCCTTCTGATGCAAACAGGTCAGAACAAATGAAACATTCAAAAAAGTCATAAAAGTGTGTGTGTCCAAAGACACAATTGAAACAAAGAAAAACACGTGAAATGCTATCCATTGTTTTAGGTGACTATAGGGTAGTGATAATAATATACTCATAACAGCTACAATGTATGGATTTCTTATTCAGGGCTGGCCCTATAGGTTACTGCTAAACCTCAGAGCAACCCTACCAGGCAAAAGGCTTTTATGTCCACTTTCCTGATGAAAACACTGAGGCTCAGAGAAGTGGACTGTCATGCTGAGGGCCACTGAGCTGGTACGTAGTCCTTCGGGTTTCCCAGAACTTGAGTGTTTCACTGTATCTGCTGTCAGAGGCTCAAAGACTTCCAAGTTATCTGTCTCCACTGCCTGTTTATACCCCATGAGAGCAACAGGGAGAAAGAGAGAGCATTTCTCAAGAAAGAGCAGCTTGAATAGACACTACCAAGCATTTGTGCCTCGTGTTGGAAGAGAACATCTCTACACCTCACTCTGCTTTACAAAAGCCATAGTGAGCTTGATGCTGGGTTTACAGGCCTGTAGCTGGTCTCTAGTCTCACTCCTCATTCCCCGAGATGTCAGATGGGGCTGCACAAGGCTGGCAGGTGTTGGCACCTGTCTGTCTAAGCCTTAGCTTTTTCCTCAGGTGCTGCCTTTGGTATCTTCAAGGAGCCTGCAGGTTCCTTCAGGCCTGGGGACATGGCTGGGGTTTCTGCCACTGGGTCCCTCCCCATCCCCTCACTCCTCCAGAGCTGATGTGATAAATTCTACACGGTGGGTGTCCTGAACCCCTGCCCTGACAGGCCTTGAACTTGGGCAGAGGGCCTGGAAGCCAGGGCTGAGTTCAGGTGAGATGGGATTAGCCCAGACACCAGCCGCCAGAAATGAGCCCAGGCAGGGTCCTGTCTCTCATTGGGATGGAGAATGGAGCTCTGAAGCCAGACAGACCTGTTTCAGGTTTACTCGCTTGGTGACCTTGAACAGGTACTGACCCTCCCTAAGCCTCAATGCAAACTGCTACTGGGGGGATTAAAGATCGTGCCAGTAAAAGGAAGAAAGAAATGTCTCTGTGTCTGGCCCCAAGGTGTGTGATAAGCCAGGCAGGGAGGGCCCAGAGCATCAATTTGAGGGAGCTGGGCAGAGGCTCAGAGAGTGGGAACCAAGCGCGGGGTCAGGGGTTATGGTGCCAGACCAGAACTCTCTCCAATCCCTTTCCCGCCGAGTAGTAGCAGAAGTAATCTTAAAAACCTCCAGGTAATAACAGCAGTGTGATATCGTGATTTACAGGAAAAATACATATTTGGTCATTCAGATAAGCAAATGTATATGAGAAATATATATTTAATCTTTATCCACAGTTTCTGACTCACAGCTTCTAAAACCCTTGGAATTTCCTGAGCGATGGATTATTTGGTCTTTTGTCCTCCATTCCTGAACTCTTTAGGGAAGGTAGCTTTTGGATCCCACCCAAGGGTGGGAGCTGATTGCCAGGAGAACCAACCAGGTGATTTGAGGGATGGAATTTCAGTTTCCCCCCCTACCCCTGACCTCCAGGGAGAAGAATAGGGGCTGGAGGTGGAATCAATCACCAAAGGCCAATGATTTAATGAATCGTGATTATGTAAAGAAAACTCCATAAAAACCCAAAAGGATGGGTTCAGAGAGCTTCTGAGTTGGTGAACATGTGGAGACTGGGGACTGGGGTCTGGGAGAGAGAGCGTGGGAGTTCCGTGTCCTTTTCCCAGACCTTGCCCTGTGCATCTCTTCATCTGGCTGTGGATTTGTATCCTTGAACATCCTGTATAATAAATCCGTAACCTAGTGAGTAAATGGGTTTTCCTGAGTTCTGTGAGCCTTTCCAGCGAATTAATTGAACCCAAAGAGAGGTAATTGTGGTACCTCTGATTTACAGCCAGTCGATCAGAAATACAGGTAAAACCTATGTTTTCAACTGGTGTCTGAAGCGGAGGGCAGACTTGTAGGACTGAGCCCTTTACCTGTGGAATCTGATTCTATCTGATTCTATTTCCAGGTAGGTAGCGTCAGAGTTGAGTTGAATTCTCATACACCCTGCTGGGGTCCAAGAATTGTTTGTTGGTGTGGGGACACACACACATGCACACACACGTTAGAATTGGGGCCAGGAACCCTTTTTACAAATAGATAACACATATTGAGTACATTGACTAGAAGGCAGGCTCTGTCTTAAGTTCTTCACACGGGTTAAAACTATGAGGCACCTATAACTCAGAAACACCACGCATAGCTGTTTGTTTTGTTCTGCACGGGGAAGAGGTGCTCAGAGGAGACCTCTCTGGAGAGGTTCATCTGAGTGGGGTCTTGAATAAACTTGAGGGAGGAAAGGGGGTCAATATCTGGAGAAGGCGCTTTATTGACAAAGTGGCCATGCAAAGGCCCTGAGGTGGGAGCATGCTCAGAAAGGAAGAGACCTTGGGGACATTAAGTGATTCGCTGTGGGAGGCTGAATAACGACCCCAAAGATGTCACATCCTGACCTCTGGAAACTGGAAGTGTTACTTAATATGTTAAAAGGGACATCGCAGACATGATTAAGTTAAGGCTTTCTAGATGGGGAGATGACCTTGGATTATCACTTGTGCCCTAAATGTAATCATAGTGTCCTTATAGAGAGAGATGGAATGAGATTTTTTAAAAAATCGAAGTACAGTTGATGTATAATATTGTATAAACTTCAGGTGTACAATATAGTGATTCACAATTTTAAAAGGTTATTTGTAGTTATTATAAAATATGTGTGATATTTCCCACATTGTACAATATATCTTTGTAGCTTATTTTAAACCTAATAGTTTGTAACTTCCACTCCCCCATCCCCTATGTTGCCCCTCCCCCTTCCCGCTCCCCACTGGTAACCACTAGTTTGTTCTCTATATCCGTGCGTCAGCTTCTTTTTTGTTATATTCACTAGTTTGTTGTATTTTTTAGATTCCACATATAAGAGATATCATTTGTCTTTCTCTGTCTGACTGATTTCACTTAGCATAATACCCTCCAAGTCCATCCATGTCGCTGCAAATGGCAAAATTTCATTCTTTATTATGGCTGAGTAGTATTCCATTGTATATTTATATACCACATCTTAGTTATCCATTCATCTGTTGATGAACGCTTAGGTTGCTTCCATATTTTGGCAATTGCAAATAATACTACTATGAATATTGGGTGCATGTATCTTTTTGAATTAGTGTTTTTGTTTTTGTTTTTGGATATACACCCATCAGTGGAATTTCTGGGTCATATGGTAGTTCTATTTTCAGTTTTTTGAGAAACCTCCATACTGTTCTCCATAGTGGCTACACCAATGCACATTCCCACCAACAGTGTACGAGGGTTCCCTTTTCTCTGACAGAATGAGATTTGACACACAGGGGAGAAGGAGATGTGAAGACTTGATGCTGGGTTTAATAAGAGGTTGGAATAATGTGTGAAAGGGGTCATGATCAGAGAAATTTAGGCAGCTTCTAGAAACTAGGCAAGGAGACCTATCTCCCCCAAGAGCCTTCAGAAGGAACCAACATTGACATTAGCACCCAGGAAACTGATTTTGGACTTATCTCCAGAACTTTAAGAGAATCACTTTGTGTTCCTCGAAGCCACCAGATCTGTGGGAATTTGTTACAGTAGCCACAAGAAACTCATACATGTGCCCAAGACCACAGGGATGTTCAGAGTTTTTAATAGACTATTCTGAGTTCTCATCTCCCTGTCCCAGCTTTGGTGACTTCCTTGAGGAGAAGGCAGGCTCCTATTAGCTGCGAGGCCCTGGTGTGACTTACAGGTAAGTTACCTGCTGAAATACTTCCCCATTGTTTGCAAAATCGCTATTGCAGTGACTATCCCCGCTGCTCTGGCTGCCCCCAGACCTCCCTCAGGACTGCCCTTAATTCATCCACTAAAGGGTTAATGCCTGAGCGAGTGGGGAGGGTATTGGGTGGGGGGTGAGTGGGGGCTTGGGGACCAGCTGTAGCAGGTGGCAAGGGTTCATTCTGACTGTTCTGTGTCCTGCTCTACCGGTTGCTAAATATTTTGGAGTTTTGGATATCACCCCTGGGTTAAGGCATTTTCTGCTTCTTACTTTTCCCACCAAGCCCAGGGCAGAGGCGGAGTCAGTTTCCACCAGATCCCTCAGGGCTGCGCTGCTCTGTGCCCTGCCCCGAGCCAAAGGACAAACTGCCTGCTGACCCTAGAGATGGTTCCTGAGTTGGTCCGATGGTGTTAGTTTCAGCTCCCTTGAAAACAGGACCCAGAATAATCCAATGCTTGCCAAGTAGGATAAGGTCAGGAAATAGGAAACAATGAAAAGTTTTGTGATCTTTTAGTTTTGAATGTTATAAACAGATTTTTTTAAAAGTCTATAAAAAAGCCCTCATCAGGAGGGTTTGCTACAAATCACAGGAAAACAAAACAAGAAATACTTTTCAATAAGCAAACTAATCCTTGCTTTTTTGGTTTTGAGGGGGTTGCTGCTTCCAGCAGCATTGAGTGGGTTTTGGCTGAATTCATTGCTCGAATGTGGACCGGGCTCTGACTGGTCCTGGGAACAGCGTCTTCAGTTTCTCCTTCCAGAAGTTTCCCATTTCTTCCTGGGCTCTGATCACTGAGGAGAACTGTGAGGGCTAAGCACCCAGCGCCGGGCACACAGTGGGGACTCCAAGTGGGTTTGATGAATGAATGAGTGAACTCCCACAACCATTCATCCACCCATTTATCCAACAAGTATTGACTGAGGGTCCACTTTGCTCTAGGCTACATGTCAGGGATGTCTGACACCCCCACTTTATAGCTAAGAAGCCCATGGAAGCATCTGGGCTGTGCTCGATTTTGGGAAGAGAATCTTTCATTAATTTATCCCACTTGTGCTCCATTTCTCCCAAATGTCCAAACACAGATTGTTTTCCTGGGACTTAGGAAGTGCAAATGACGATGGCACACAGGCATGGCCCAAGGATGGACAAACGCACAGAGAGTCTCTGTTGGAGGAACTTGTGGCAAATTGTATCCCTATTCTTTTCTTTTTTTTTTTTTTTTATAGATCTTTACTGGAGTATAATTGCTTCACAATACTGTGTTTGTTTCTGTTGTACACCAGAGTCAACCAGCCATATGCATACATATGTCCCCATATCTCCTCCCTCTTGAGCCTCCCTCCCACCCTCCCTATCTCACTCCTCTAGGTCATTGCAAAGCACCGAGCCCATCTCCCTGTGCTATGCGGCTGCTTCCCACTAGCTTTCTATTTTTCATTTGGTAGCGTATATATGTCGATGCTACTCTCACTTCGCCTCAGCTTCCCCTCCCACTCCGTGTCCTCAAGTCCATTCTCTACGTCTACGTCTTTATTCCTGCCCTGCCACTAGGTTCATCAGTAACACTTTTTTTTTTTTTTTGGTTTCCATATATATGCGTTAGCATACATTATTTGTTTTTCTCTTTCTGACTTACTTTATTCTGTATGACAGACTGTAGGTCCACCCACCTCATTACAAATAACTCAATTTTGTTTCTTTTTATGGCTGAGTAATATTCCATTGTATACATGTGCCACATCTTTATCCATTCATCTGTCGATGGACACTTAGGTTGGTTCCATGTCCTGGTTATTGTAAATAGTGCTGCAATCCCACTACTGGGCATATACCCTGAGAAAACCATAATTCAAAAAGAGACATGTACCACAAGGCAAATTGTATCCTTATTCTTGAGACATGATTACACTTCCTATTGACGTCAGGCGTGGTCACATGGCCTGCGCTGGCCACTGACGTGGAGAATGGGAGTGTCCTGTGCCACTGCTAGGAAGGGGCCATAGGAGCCAACCTGTGTTCTTTCCCCTCTGCCACAGCCCCACCTACCCCAGCTGGTGGCTGTTGCTTCAGCTCAGGCTGGAATGAACCTCTGTTGTTGTAAACCACCGGGATTTGGGTTTCTTTGTTACTGCGTATACTTAAGCTGACCAATACAGACAAGGTAGCATCTGAACCAGGCACTGAAGGATAGATGATGGTTTTCCAGGCACTGGGAATGGGACAAGCAAGGGCATGGAGGCCAGACAAGGAGAACACACATCTTAGTTAGGGTGTAAGCTCACTGTCTATTAGTGGAGACCTAATGTAGAGATTTATCTCTCTCCCAGGCTGGGCAACATCATTCCAGGGCCGGCAAGGTGGCTGTGTGATGCAGGGACCTGCGGACCTTCTGTTTTGTTGCTCTGCCCTCTGTTGGCCTGCTCACATGTCTACACGCCAGCCAGTAGGAAAGGGCAGGGGACAAACTCCCTTCTTCTCAAGGCAGGACCTAGGGTTGCATGTATCACTTCTATTCCTATTTGTCCTGGATGTAGTCACATGGCCACTCCTCACTGCAAGGGAAGCTGGGAAGTGTGGTCTTTATACTGAGAGCATGTGCTTCTCCATGAAGGCAAGGAGAGTCACATTGAGGGATAAATCTGCCACAGTGTGGCTGAGGACTGGGAAGTAGTTCCCTGTTAACTTACAGGACCCATGATATGGTCAGAGAGTGCTACAGCTTAAATCCTATGTTCACTGGGATGGACAAATATTTTTTGATCAACAAATATTTAATGGGTATTTCTATGTGCCAGAAAATCAGAACCCACGTTCACCAGTGGCCGACGGCCCCTTTTCAAGTTGGGGTAGATTTTGTTTCCTCTCCCCTTCTTTCCGATTGGAACATAAATATCTTTGTCTACAGCTCATCTCCTCAATTTTCAACTCACAGTCCTGTAATAGAAGTGCTTTTTACCTCAGTGCCAAAGTGATTTTTCTAAATGGACAAATGCACCTCTAAGTGTAAGTTCTCTGTCTTCCCTTTGCCTCTTCAGACCCCCCGTCACCCCTTATCCCCTGCTCAGAGCCTTGGGAGTCAACCCGTGTGAACTGCCTTGTGAATTTCATCAAGGGCTTCCATTCCCTCTGGTCTTGGTTGGGTCTGGCCAGTGGGAGCCCCTCTGGCTCGCTCCTGGGTGTGGTGGGCTTACTGTGCCCTGTGAAGGTCACAGCTTACGGGTGGCCTTGCTCATGTTCTCTCTGCCTCAAGTTCCAGAACTGCACCCTCCACCAGCCCTCAAAAATTGCTCCCCGTGTCCGAGCCCAGAGGCTGCCACGTACTTATTGGCCTTTCTGCCCACACTTTTCTAAGGAGCCTCTTGATCAGATTCTTTTCAGATAAATCCATCTAAGTGTCCACCTGTTTCCTGCCATGACCAGGATGATACCAAACCCTTCCAGTGGCTCAGGACAGAGTGTTAGTTCCTTTCTAAAGCCTCCAAGGCTCGTAGGGGTTTAAACCCTGTCTGTTCGTCTAGCATCATCCCTTGTCATCCTGCCCCCATAACTTCATTCATTCATTCATTCATTCACCCTGCAAATATTTAGTGAATCCCAACTGTGTGCCTGGCGCTGTTCTAGGACCGAGGATCCGACAGTGACAGAGTCAGGCAAGGTGTCCGCATTCTGGGGTCCCGCATCTCAGCCCCCGACCACTCGGATCTATGTTTCCAGGTGCTGCGCTGTCTTGCCTCCCCTCCCCCCTCCACTGTCTCACCTTTGGCTGGATACACTCTGACTCTCCAATGCTAACCCCTCTCCCCCTCCACGAAGCCACCCAGCTCTCTGCGGGAAGGACCCCTTTCTCTCCCTGGAGCTCCACTGAGCCCTGTGCTGAGCCCTTGCTCTCTCTTGCATGCTGATTGGCTTATGGATCTCTTTGACCCCAAACTGTGAGCTCCTGATTGGCAAGAGGCACGTCTGGGGCTTCTCTGAGACCCTGTGCCTGCAGGGCCCGGCGTCTAGCAAATGCTCTGTGGAGATTCGTGGAATCCGCTGAACGAAATGTTACTTCTCTGAATGTATCAAGGGCATTTGCTGACCCTCACTGTGGCCGCTTGCGGAGGGCAGGGCAAGGCTTCCACCCTTGTTTTTAGGAGGGAACACAGCGGTCAAGGGCAGGGGAATTACTCCCCTGGTTCACCTGCCTGGTAAGAGGCAGATCAGAGGCACAAATTCCGGGCCCTGAGACAACAAATGCTGAGCGTCTGGCTCCATCCCTCCCAGCGGAGGCCTCCTGACTTGGGTGCAATACACACTAAGACAGGTTTGTAATTTATGGGGATTAAATAAATGTATTTACTTCTTTAAATATTTCAAGAGCAATCCTGGGAAGCCTGATTCAGAAAGTATAGGAATGGGTAGTGTATCAGCTTCCTAGGGCTGCCGTAACAAATTGCCACAAACTGAGTGACTTAGACAACAGCAACGTATCGTCCCACAGGTCTGGAGGCCAGAAGCCTGAGATCAAGGCCCTCTGAAGGCTCTAGGGGAGGACGTGCTCCAGGCTTCCCCCCTCCACCCAGCTTCTGGTAGTTTCCTGGCTTGTGTCACTTTACCTTGCATCTTCACATGGTGTTCTCCCTGTGCCCCTGTCTGTGTCCAAATTGCTCCCTTTTGTAAGGACGCCAGTCACATCGGATGAGGGCCCACCCTACTCCAGAATGGCTCATCCGAACCTAACTAATTACATTTGCAACCTCCCTATTCCCAAAGGTCACTTCTGAGGTTCTGGGGGTTAGGACTTCAACGCGTGAATTTGTAGGGGACACAATTTTACCCATAACATAGAGTCAGAGGCATAATAGCAGAAGCTTCCTTTGCTCCCTTGTGACCTTCGTCCTCTTCTAGCCACCCCCTGTATGAAACGATTGCTATCAACGCCAGATTTTTCTATGTTTCTCCAAACCTTGACGATCTACCCACACCTACTCATATATTACGAGAAATAAAATTAAAAAAAAAGATACTTCTAATAACATGGAAAAAAAAAGAGAGAAATCCTTTAAAACACAAAACCTCCTTGTCAATGTTTAAGTTTTTATTTCCTTTCTTTGTTGATTTCTTTCCTGGTCAGGGAGACAAGGGTCCGCTCTGCCCTGGAGGGACTCAGAAGAAGCAAGGGTCTGGGCTGTGAGACCCACTGTATGGAGAGTTCTGGACCCACTGGCCCTTTCCAGCCACTCCGACGCTCATTAAAATCTGTTAATTCTCATCCACGCAGAGAGGGGAGGCTGCCAGCCTCCCGTCTCCGATTTTGCAAAGCCTTGAGTTCTACGGCACGGCCAGTCCTGGCTTCTGCTGCCGGGAGGTGGGCTTTGGGAGGGCGTGGAAGGCGGAGGTTACTGTCCTGATCTGGTCCTACCATGGAGAGGGGAGAGAGCTGGACGCCGAGAGGGCATCGGAGTGAAGATGAAGGCCCGTCGCTGGTCTACCTCCTAGACGTGACTTTTGAGAGGCAAACAACAGGAGCAGAGCGAAGCCGTACGTATGTTACGTTCACATCAGTAATAAAGATTAAGTAGAAGTTAATAGCATCCAAGTCATGCTTGCGGAGGTAATCTCCTTTCTGAAAATTCAAAATTAGATTTGGAGGATCGAAGCAAACAGGGGGTGAGACTTTGGCGTAATATTTTAATCAAATTGTCATGAGTGAGTGGATACAATTAAGAATTCTGTCAGTCACAGCGCTGAGGCCCTTTTGTTAGTCAGCGGTGGGAGGGGCAGGCAGGGCCAATGTGGGGAGAGATTAAACTTGACCTTTCCCAGGCTCTTCACTTTTGACCCTCTGGATGGGCTTTGCCTGTCAGATAGATGGCCGGTTTTTTAAAAAAAGGTATGTGTGTGCACATGGGTACACGCGTGCCCGTGTGTGTGTATGCATGCACTTGTATTTGTGTGTGCTGGTGTGTGTGTGCACCTCTGTATGTGAGCATGGGAGTGCACGTATGCATGTGTGGGGTGTGCCAGGGTGCACACAGATGTGTGTGATACACGTGTGTATGTGGGTGCGTGCGTACACACGTGTGCATATGCGTATGTGTGCATGTGAGAGAGGGAGTGTGTGTGTGTGTGTGTGTGTGTGTGTGTGTGTGTGTCCATGCCAGGCAGTGACAAAGCAGGGACTGGGGGCAAACAAAGGATTTGTGCTGTCCCACCAGTGACGAAACCTGGCCATAAGTATGCCTTTCAATCTTCTTTCCCCCCCCTTTTTTTTTTGCAGCCAAATACAAGCATCTTGCATGTGAATATCCGTGTGTACAGGATGTGTGCACACGAGTACCTGGGGATAGCTCAATGCCATATACACACGCGTATTAACATGGTCCAAGGCCGCTGCGAAGGATAAGGCAATGGATGCGAACGCATGAGTGAAAGACGGCCTGCATTGCTGTCTTTGACATTAATGCCGTTCTGCACAGCCAGTTTAACTCCTGAATCAAGGTGCACCGTCCACGCTCTCTTCTCTCAAGGGTTTGCCGTTTTCAAGACCTGCTTTGCAGAGCCCCATGAATGATGCTGGAGATGCTGGGAGAAACTGACTCTTCCTACTTCTCTCCCATCACCTTCCTCTCCCCCGCATAACACTGATTTATTTTTAATTTTGATCCGTGGGTGGCGGAGGGGTGGTTGGGAAAGACGCCGGCAAAAATAGCTTTCTTTTTCCTTCTGCAAGGACCGTCTGCCATGTAGGTGTATCTTATTTATCAGTGATTATAAATCAATAAGGAGAAGGCAGAAAAGCCAGCCAGCCAGGCTTCCCAAGCCGCTAGAGTTACAGACGTCAACATGTATGAATGCAATGTGTCTGATGCAGAATTTATTATTTTAAGCAGAGTCAAGTAGATTCGAGGTTTAAAAAAATTTTTTTTAAAAAGATTTCCTTCAAGGTTGCAGCGGCTGCTCTATGCTCTATCTCCCATCTTTAAACCCCCAGGTTTGGGAAATAGACAAATGCCTTCGACCTAGGAGGACAATATGTAATCAGCATCCTGGTGGTTTATTTCACCTTTTGTTGTAGAAGAGAATAAAGTCGGGTGTAACTTGCACTATTCCCTCCACTTGGGTGAGCATTTGGAGGCCAAAGGACCTAATTATTTTTAACACCGCCTTTTACTGTATTTGCCTGGGGAATTATTTCAAATCAACTGACAGACCTATTGTGCTTGTGACATCACAGCAACGGGCTTTTTTACACTGAAAACAAGCCTTCTGTTAATTCAGCAGTAACACACCCCGCACGCAAAAATTGCATTAGCAACGTCTAACCCGAGTGTTGAACACATTCGGAAATAAACACTATTGCACTACAGGGGTTGAGAGGGAATATGCATCAAAATGCCTGGCATTTAATTTATTCCCCCCTTCTTCGGGAATTTAGCCAGTGAAATATAGCTGCCAGTGTCCCGGGCCTGCGCGCGCGCGATCCTGCAATATGCTCTCGATCAATCAGATTTGCATAACTAAACTGTCTGCGCGCCCGCTCGGCTGCCCAGGTGCAAGGCCATTTGCATATAGAACAGTGAGGAGGTCCCAGGAGTCACTTCAGACCGAGCGACTGCTGAGCCCGCAGTCCGCACAGCCCAGGAAATGAAATTGGAATGACAAAAAAAATGGGAGTGCTCGCCAGGAAGGGTGAAATATGCCAGCGTGTTGCAAAGGTTATGTAGAGATTACAAGGCGGAGGCTTCCAGATGCAGAAAGACCCCCCAGAGTCCAGGGGGCTGCACCCACGGGGGTGAGGCCATGGGGGTCCCATCACCTACGGGTGTCCCCTTGAACCTGTGGAGCTATTGAAGGTCTTCCTGGGTCTTTCCCTACATGTAAGGGCTTCCCAGCCCTGATGCCTTTGTAAGACAGGATTTCCAAATGGATAAGAGGTCTGGCTCTGTGTCCAACACAGAGCAGGGGCTTGTCACACTTCTTGGGCACCCAGAATTAACTGCTTTATAAGTACCAGGCCCCCGCTGAGTCCGGGCGGGTCATCCTCACCCAGCCTTACCCCAGCCCTATAAGGTGGGGCTGTCATCATTCACGTTTGCCCAGACATCCAATCACACGTCAGAGTTCACCAGGACACTGCTCGCGACTCTCAGAAGTCCAGAGAGGGCAAGCCAGTTGTTTCAAGTCATCCAGCATGTCAGAGATGGTCCAGCACCTTGGTTTCCGGAGTCCCAGCTGAGGATGAGATCTGCTGGGCCAGGGGCCTGCAGATTTTTCTGTAAAGATCCAAAGAGTAGAAACATGAAGCAGGGCCTCATTAAGACATCCATGGACCCTGAGCACTTTTGCCTTCTTGGGTCTCCTCCTCCATAAGGAAATATTAAACCTTACATTTTACAACTGCATGGATATTGAGATGAATATAGCCCAGGCTGGATTCATTATTTTTATATTTATGTTTTTCTTCTGATTTTAAAATAGGTTAAAATCGACCCATTTCCATGGGCACCTGAAAGTCACGTGGGCCTCAGGCACTGGGCCTGCTGTGCTTCGTGTAGTGGTCCCCCTGCTTTGCCGCAGTGCAGAAACAGTTTTGGGCCATGCATAGTCCTGGGGGCACTGTGTCCAATGAAACCATATCGATGGACACGGAAATAGTTCCTATCATTTTCAGGTGTCACAAAATCTTCTTTCGGTTTCTTTTTCGCCCGTGTAAAAACCAGTCTCAGATCAAGGGCCCTAGGAAACCGTACAGCCCCCTGCCCAAGCCATGTAGGTTTCCTGGGCAAAAGCCTGGTGAGGTTGGACAGGATAACAGGAGAAAAATCTCTCGATTTTTTTTTTTTAACAATGTGGCTTTTCCTTTATTGATTAGGGACGGACTGATTTCGAGGGAGCTGTTCCTTTGCCTGCCCTGCCCAGGGCTAATGATAAGGATGTCTGCACTCTCTCACCTGCCCGGGATCCAAGGAGGCTTAGAACAATGACACCCCCCACCATCTCTGATTTCCCCATCCCACCCCATAGAAAACTGTAATGGAAGTTACGTCTTTGTCATTCTCATTTAATGAATATGAATAGGTCAGTGCTTTAGGCGAAGGAAAGGACATTCTTTTGTACCTTTCCCCCTGGTGACTGTGTGTGTGTGTGTGTGTGTGTGTGTGTGTGTGTGTGTGTGTATGTGTGTGTGTGTGTGTGTGTGTGTGTAGTGGGGGTCAGGTCAATGTCCCTCTTGGTTTGAATGTCACTTGTTGTCAAGTTGGCATCCTATGTGGTTTCCATGGCAACAGCTTTTTGTGCAGGGGAGGGTCATGCACCTGTAATCTCCATGAAAAGGACAGCGAGAGGGTGTCCATTGGTTAGTGCTTTTGTCTCTCTTGATGGGTTTGAGTTTAACCTTGAAACTGGGTTAATAAAGGGCAAAAAACAGTTAACACAAACACGGTGTGGGCCACATCCCGAGCCAGGGAGCACCTGCTTGCTGGGTGGGGGTGATCTGACCCACTGCCAATATTCTGGGTGTCCGAGTGACAGCCAGCACTTTGAACCTGACACCTGGCTGCCTGCTGACCACCTGGGCTGGGTGGGGCATGAAGGGCAAGAAGCCCCACCTAGAAATGGAGCCAGGAAAGCCATTTCTTCCTCCAGTCCTGATTCTTACCTGGCTGTGCGGGAGCTCCCCGCCCTCGGGGGTCTCTGCTTGTTCCTTTACTTTGGGGACCTCCAATTTCTATGGTGGCTGAAGGCAGCTATTGGGTCAGACAGCAGATATGGCCTGTGTTCCAGCTTTGCACCCCAATCTCCACGGAGCCACGCGTCCATCCATTCAACAACTGTTGGCTGGGGGCCTGGTGGGGGGATGTTGGACGCGCCAGGTGCAGAAAACAGAGCTGGTCCTTGTCCATGAGGGATTTACAGGCTGGTGACAGAGATTAGTGTGAAACAAACACCCAATGAATATATAATGATCAATCATGGTAAGTGCTAGTCAAGTTCAGCCAAAGACTTAGTGAGTGTGCGCCTGTGGCCAGACAGGGTGCAAGTTGCTGGGATCTCAGAGATAACAAAGGCAGCAAGCCACAGCGAAGGGGGATGTGTGTGCAGTTGAGACTGTCCAGCCTTGGAATAAAGGAAAGCACATCCACTCTTCCTCCAGGAGCCCTGCTTCTAAGGGGGTCCAGGACGACTCTTTGCTCTGAGCCTCATTTCCTTGACCCTGAAAGGGGATAATAATGCCCACCTCTAGGTAAGTGTCTTAGTCAATTCTGGCAGCTATAAAAGAATACCAGAGACTGAGGGGCTTATAAACAACAGATATTTATTTCTCACAGTTTTGGAGGCTGGAAGTCCAAGGTCAAGGCACCAGCAGATTCAGCGTCCACTTCCTTGGTCACAGGTGGCTGTCTTCTCTCTGTGTCCTCACATGCGAAGGGGTGAGGGAGCTCTCCCTCCAGGGTCCCTTGTATAAGGGCGCTAATCGCATTCATGAGGGCTCCACCATCAAGACCTGATCACCTCCCAAAGGCCCCACCTCCTAATACAACAAAAGGGGGTTAGGATTTTGACTATGACTTTGGGAGGGGACACAAACATTCAGTCTACAGCAGGGAGGATTAAATGGGATTAGTGCACGAAAAGCTCTTATGAGCACAGTGCTTGGCACAGAAGAAGCTCGGAAATGGTAGCAGTTGCTGTCGTAACAGAAGAGGTGAAGGCACATGGCCCACTTTGCGGCAGGCACCCTGGAAAGAACACTGACTTGGCATCAGGAGATCTTGACGCTGCTCCTTGCCAGCAAGGGATTTAACCTCTCTGATCATAGTGGCTTCCTCCCTCCCTCCTTCCCTTCCTTCTTCCTTCTCTTCCTTCCTCCATCCTTCCCTCCCTTCATGGAGATTTATTGAGCATCCATTATGGACTTTTCACTTTTTTACACGCTGGGATTCCTGCACCTATGCTTGACTCGGCCTATAGCATATGCTCAATAAATATTTGACAAACAATACAATGAATGCATCATTGAAGCAATGCTTGCTCTGAAGCTGGGCTTCTCAACTCTGGCTGCATGTCAGAATCACCCAGGGAGCTTCTCACAATATCTCTGCCTGGGGCCTATCCAGGCTAAGCGAACTGGCCTCTCTGGGTGAGAAGCTGAGAACCACTCTTCTAACGGAAGCAGCAGAAAGCAAAGTACCTGTTGAAGGGCAGCCAGCCTACAGGGCAGAGACCTGGGAGGCTGTAGCCCATGCAGCTCTTGGTACCCTTTTCCCTCTCCTAGGGTCATGGCACTTGCCTTGGTGTCCAGGATAACTGGATCGTGTAGGGTCAGGTGCTGTGGCCCTTGCTTTCTCTTGCAAGCCAATTTTATCAAGAAGTCAGGTCAAAGTGGCAAGTGAGGTGATGGGAGGCTGAGAATAAATTCTTACATCTGTTTAGGGCTTCACTCCTACTGAATATTAATATACAAACCCACCTAGATGGCAGGGCACTCTGGGAGAATTATTGTGTCCATTTAACAGACAGGGAACCGAAGTCCAAGCCATCATGTGATTGCATTGAGGTCACCCGAGTAGGAAGGGGCAGAACCAAGATTCAAACCCAGAGCTTCTGCTTTCTAGTCCAAGGCTCTTTGTACCTGAATGCAGATGTACAACTTCCTTAAGGTGAGAGGGAAGGAGGCCAGATTCAAACTCAATCCTTAGGACTCCTCCAAACCCTGTTCAAATGAGAGAGAAATCAATTCCTGGCCCTCTCAGACTTTAAAACTAGTTGCTTACCCATCACCTTAAGGCACAAACCAAGACAGTCTGGGAGCGAGTTTTGAACAAGAGACTATGCTGCTGGGTGTCGCAGGAGTTTAGAAAAGTGCAGTGTGGTCTGGGGAAGTCAGGGAAGGCTACCTGGAGGAGGGGGACTAAGCGGAACGTTGATCAATAAACAGGATTCAGAGGAGATGGAGGATTGGGAGGAGGCCTTACAAGTGAGGGGACGTATGAACACAGGGATACATTTTAAGAAAAATTTCTGTGTACATTATCTATTGTGTAACAGGCCACTCCTAAACCTAATGACTCAAAATAACTCGCATTTATTAGGGCTCAGGAGTTCATGCGTCATCTTGGTGGTTCTGCTGTCTTGGGTCAGTCTCTGCTGACCTCACATGCTGGGTTCCTTTGTGGTCAGCTGGTGTGTCGGCAGTGGGGGGCGGTGACTGGCGGTCCAGGATGGCCTCACTCATGTCTGGCCACTGGCCAGGGTGATGGAGGTGAATGGACCACATGACTCCATCCACCAGGCCGGCCCTGGCTTGTCCGCTTTGCAACTGGCTAGGGGGACAGGACAGAAGCACCTAGGCTCTTGAAGCCAAAGCTTAGAATGGGTACACTGGCACCCCCAGCTCATTCTAGTGGTCAAAACGAGTTACAAGGTAGGGCTTCCCTGGTGGCGCAGTGGTTGAGAATCTGCCCGCCAGTGCAGGGGACACGGGTTCGAGCCCTGGTCTGGGAGGATACCACGTGCCGCGTAGCAACTGGGCCCGTGAGCCACAACTACTGAGCCTGCGTGTCTGGAGCCTGTGCTCCGCAACAAGAGAGGCCGTGATAGTGAGAGGCCCGCACACCGCGATGAAGAGTGGGCCCCGCTTGCCACAACTAGAGAAAGCCCTTGCACAGAAATGAAGACCCAACACAGCCAAAAATAAATAAATAAAAATAAATTAAAAAAAAAAAAACATACAAAAACGAGTTACAAGGCAAGCCCAATTCACGTGATCTTGATCGGGAGAGATTCCACCTCTTGGTAGGAAGAGATGCAAAGTCAGATGCAAGGTGGAGTGGATAGAGGGAAGGGAATAATTGTGGCTATTTTTGCAAACAATCCTCGCTCCCTCCCTCCTCCCCTCCCTCCCTCCCTCCGTTTCTATTCCTTCCCTATCTCCATGAGTATTTATTGGCACCCATCCTGGGCCCACTGCGTGAGATGCTAGAAGGGCAGAAATCAAGGAGACTTAGACGGTCCCCGCCCGCTGGAGCTTGTACCCTACTGAGGCGAGACAGCTATTGATCACACTCAAATGTGTGTTACACACGATGGCAAGTGCTATTTAAAAAATAAGTTCTCAGCCACTGTGGAACAGCTTGGCAGTTCTTCCATAAGTTAAACATAGAGTTTCTGCGTGACCCAGTGATTCCGCCAGGAGGATCCACCCCAAAGAACTGAGGACACGTGCTCAGACGAAGACTTGCACACAAATGTTGCTTGCAGCTCTAGTCACATCAGCCAAAAGGTGGAAACAGCCCAAATGTCCATCACTGATGGATGGATGAACAAAAAGGCATATATCCACACAATGGAATGCTATTCAGCCAAAAGGGGGAAATGAACACTGATACAGGATCCAACATGGGTGAACCCTGACCACATTGCGCTGAGGGAGAGAAGCAAGATTCACACATAGTATGATTCCATAGAAATGAAATGTCCAGGATAGTCGAATCCCTAGAGACGGATAGCAGATTCCTGGTTGCACGGGCTGGGGAAGGTGGGAACAGGGAGAGACTGCCCGTGGGCATGGGGCTTCTTTTTGGGGTGATGAATGTTCTGGAACTGGATGGTGGGGGTGGTGCACGACAATGTGGATTTACTAACAACCACTGGACTGGACTCTGTGAAATGGTTAAAATGGTGGATTTTATGTTACGTGAATGTTATCTCATACACACATAAGTTCAATGAGCTGGTGAGCTCAGTGCTAACAATCTGATCTGGCTGGGGCATCAGGAGGCTCCCTGAAAATGTGCCGTTGGGATTGAGACTCTGAGAGCAGGGAGATGGGGCTTCGAGGACCACTGTCCTCACTTGCGCCCAGCGGGAGCCCAGCCTCAGCAGATGCCAGCTCATGATTGCTCAGCAAGCCAGGAACGGGTCCCTTTTGTCTCAGAAGGGCCACGTTTAGCCACGCGACTGTCAGGCCACTGTCACTCCCTGCCTCTCAGGCCACTGTGGGTTTGGGGGTGCTCAGATGCCGCCCTGAATGTCTGAATGCAGGCCTCTCTTCCCTGGGTGCCTTCCTCTGAGCACAGCAAGGCCTCTGGCAACCTCCGGAGCCTGGAGTCCCAGCTGCTGGGTGTCGAGGGGCTGGTGCCCGCCTTCCTCTCCTCTCTCCACAGCCAGCGCCCCTTCCCTTTCAGATGAAGGATGAGGAGGTTTGGGGCCCCTCACGCTGGCCTCCCATCGGGTGTGGACTCTCACCCCCACCAAAGTCGCCAGCTCTTGGGGGGCCCTGGGCATCGTCTCCCCTTCCATCCAGGTTTCCTGTCTCCCTGTAGCTTGGCACAGTAGCTGGTGATGCAGGCTGCCTGCCAGGTGGGCATCTGCGTGGCCTCCTTGGTCCCCAGGGTGTGGCCCAATCCCTGCTGCTTTGGAATCATACCATCAAGTCATGAGAGCCGGGCAGGAAGAGCTGCCAGCCCTTCCCAGGGCACCCGCCTGCTCGCCAGCTCTGGCCTGGGCCCGCGGCTCTGTATCTGTGGCTCTTGCCAAATTCAAGAGGCTGAGAGTTGTGCTGAGTTCTTTCTGGTCCCTGCCTCCCAGACAGCACAGAGCCCTAAAGGCTCCCTGCTGCATCCCTGACCTGGCCAAGGGGGCTCACCCTGGGCCCGGAGAAGGAGAGGCCACCGGTGGTCTTTAAGTCGCCTCTTCGGCACAGCTGCCTAAGACTGCTTGAAGCAGCCTATTAGCATTTCCACTGAGGACCACTGACCCGAGGTTAAGGACCACTGACCCGAGGTTAAGGGTCCATCCAAGATGCTGATTTGCATACTGATACGTGTTAATGCCGAGATGCATGATGGCTGCCGTGGTGTCCCTAGGCCCAGCCCGCGCTGGGCTGCCCCCTGATACAAATGGAGACAGAAACTGTTTCCGTCCCAGCCCCCAGGGAAAGGGCTGCATTTCCCAGAGAGTGGCCTGCAAGAGGGTTGCCTCTTCTCTCAGGGCTCCCCTCCCCACCCACCTCCTTCCCCTCTTTCCTCCCAGCAGCCTGGAGACCCTCACCCTTTTAAAGAGTTCTCTTTCCAGAAAGTTCTTTTGTATTCCAGAGTGCACTGTCAAAATTGAGACTCTGAGCAGTGCCATCAAACGTGCCTAGGGCAGAGTGGCCCTGGTGGCCTCCAATGCCCCGGAGGGGGGACTGTGGCATCGGGGTGGGTGTCAGGGGGCTTCAGCCTCTGCATCTTCCCTCGGTGTTTCCTAAACCTGCCTTTTGTGTTTTATGACAAAAACAGTCTTAAGGACCCCAAGAAGCAATGAGAAACTGTAAGAAATTATAATCTTATTCTCTGAAAATATTTTAAAATTGCACATCATTACTGTGAAAGAGACTTTGACTCTCTACATGATAATATTTTGCATGATCATTCCAATGAGAAGATGAAACAAGAAAATCCATTCATGGACCACTTCTTGGCTGTGTGTACCAAGGTGTCTGCAGATCCAGGTGTGAACAGCATCTCCCTCTCCATCCTCATAGCACGGATGTGAAATGGAGTAACTATCCCTTTTCAGGGTCCAGTAAACTGAGGCCCAGAGAGGTCATGGGATTTGGCTGAAGGAAGCAGTGCAGATGCAAAGGCAGGGAGATCTCAGCCTGTTCACCTGCCCAGAAGGTGTGCAGGGCTGTCCCTTGGAGTCATGCTTCCAAATGTGAGTCTTGTAGGGTTTGAAGTTGATTTTCAGCAAATTCCATCTCTCTTTTATAGGCCTTTCACTTCTTTTCTGATGGTTTTACTCTCCCTCTCTCCCTCCCCAGAACCATCCTCTGGTACCTGAAGGAAGGGGAGTAAGAAGGAAATTAGCATTCGTTTTACCCTGAAAGGCATTTCACATTCATTATTTCATTGGTTCCTCACTAGAGCCTTCTGAGTCTGGTGTTATTCCCACTTAGAGTGGAGGAAATAGATACTCAAGGGGTGAAATAACTGCCCCAAGGTCATCCAAAGTATAATGGGTGGAGCCAGAATTCATATCCAGGGCTTCTGACTCCAAAGTTCTCTTCTCTGTAACGTCGAATTGGAGGTTCTAACGATCTGTCAGGGACTCCCTGGGGCAGAAGTGTGGAGAAACTACTTTATCCAAGACATCCCTTCATTGACTTTTTCTTCCTCTTTGTGTTGTGTGAAAAATTCATGTTTGCCCTCATGAGGCAAAGTGAGGAGGACTTTGAGAAACCAGGTAAATGTCGCTCAAGAAACAGAGTTGGCATCCTAGATTCATAAAGCACGGAGGAAAGGAAATCTAACTTAGGACCTCAAAGAAAATCATTTGTGGTCATGCATAAAGGAGAGAGATGTGATGTCATAGTCTAGCCCACAGATACAGGGGCCAGGGGCGTTCAGAAGAAAGAAGTCAGCCAGAAGCCAAGGAGGAAAAGAGGATGGAGTCTCTCTGTCCTACAGCCCGTCCTCCAGATGCGATTGTGTTTTCATCGTGTCCATTCTCAGGGGACCATTTATCTTTGTCCCTACGCCGTGCTTCAAACCAGGCATCCTTGTCACGTGGTCATTGTAGAATGCACCAAATACATCTTTAAGTAATGTTATTAAATAATATTGACACAACCATAATGTATTCCCATGGCATTTGTTTTTAATGTTCTTTCACATGCAAAATGTCACTTAGTCTTGATAGCAGACTATGGAGATACTGAGGACAAGAATGACCATCTCCATCTTGTCCTTGAAGAACCAGAGTCTAGTGGGGCTGCAGAAATGACGTGGAATAAAAGGACATTCACAGGCCTACTGGGTTCTCGAGGCCATGCTTTTGCCACCCACCAGGTTGCCTTTTGACCTCGTGTTTCATGATGCTTTCACGTGTATCCTGTCACTTTACTCTCCCCATAGTCCTGTGTGTTATGTTTTATGTCTGTTTATTTTACGAAAACAGAAAACCGACACATAAAAGAAGGAGATGACTTGCTCAAAGTTCCATGGTGGAACCAAGGCCCAAATTCATGTCTACTGACATGCAACCTCTTGCTTTTTCTACTGCTACATCGCTGACTTCCTACTTGCAGATGAGGTTGATGGGGTGAGTGTGTCTTGGTGAGGGGGTGAGAAAGAATGGTAGAGAAGATGACCTTTTAGATAATGCTGCAAACAGCCCAGGTGTACTTGGTCCAGGCCTTTATCATGGTGGGTAGGAGAACTCTTCAAATCACTTGAGTCAACTTTCCAAAAACGCTCCTGCACCTCAAAGGGTAGCTCATTCAGGAGGGGCTAAAGGAAGGGAGGGTTTGGCTGTGGAGCAAAACGACAGGGAAGAGCTTCTGGGTTGTTCATTCCCAGCCTTGATGGTTAGGCTGAGATTATGGCTCGGGGGATAAGAGTCCATTTATCTGGTGCGTTCCCACAATCTAATTGGAAAAGGGGAATTACCACTTAAGACCGATGGTAACAGAACGTCTTTAAGCTATGAAGCTAAAATGAACTGTGAAGTTACACGCAGGAGCGTTCCGCTTTGACTGCGGCAAGAGGTTTTATTTGAAATTAGAAAATGAAAATTACCGATCAATGCAGTAAGAATAGAATGAATGGCATTTCATTTGCACTATGGGAAAATGTAACTCAGAATCAAGATGTCCTATTTACCTTCTTTCTAACCCCAGCTCCTTCCACTTAATGGCAACATATATAAATAGATAATGCATTGGTTAGCAGCTGAGATGCAACCCCCAGCCTCAGGTAAACCCTGCGATTCTAAAGTGGACTTTGGGGCAGTTTGACAGAAGGCGGGGACCTCTGTGAGCTTGTCTTCCTAAGAGAGGCAAACAAATGAAGTCAAAGCCTTGGCCTGTGGTCCTTCTGTAAACCTAGAATGCTGTGGGGTTCTGCTTCTTTAACTAGAAAAGTCAGGTCGTGGTTTTAATTAACAAGCGTAGGCCACCAAGAAAGATCTGTTCTTTCAAAGGAAGTTGTTGAAAGAGCAGTTGTTGTGATGAAGGAAATGGTTCCAACCAGAAAACTGGAATGATGGGGGGACTTATACGATACATTTTAAAATTAGTATTATTGGTGTTGTCAAAAGACTCATAGCTTATATTTCTTGAGCAATGAGTATGGGTGACATGATTTTTGAACATGATTTATTTATTCATTCAACAACTATGTTTTGAATGCCTACTGTATGCCATCTGCTGTGGACGTGGTGAACAAATCAGGCAAACATGCCCACTTTCATGGAGCTTTTATTTTGGTGGGGGATATACAAATAAGTAGATTTTGTTGAATGTGATGACTGTTGCAGAAAAATAAGTGAGGGAAGGGGCAGATAGGATAACCTGGTGAGGCATAGTTTGCATTTTTACAAAGGACCATCAGAGGAGGTGGGAGATGAGCATTTGAGGAAGTGAGGAGGTGAGACTCGTGGCTGTAGGGGGAAGAGCAGACAGAACGGTATGTGCAAAGGTCCAGAGGTGAGCATGTCCTTGTGTCAGGAGAACAGAAAGGAGGTCATCATATTTATTCCTCAGAGACCCACCGTGAGGTAATGTTAGTATATTACCGACGAGGGTTCTTGGCCTCCTTAATCAATAGAAATTGATAAGAGGCCAGACAAGAAATTCGGGCAAGGCTTTATCTGGGCTCCTGCTGCAGCAGGCAGGAGTGAGAACAGGTAACAGGCTCCCTTGCTCACTGAGGGGGTGGCGAGCTGGTTCCTTATACTATGGGGTCAGGGGTCAGGCCAGAGGGGTGGCTTAGGTGTTTTGCCCACCCCTTTGGTGGTGTGAGTGCAGGGGGCACGTGCAGTACCCTGCTTTTGCTTCTGGCTCTTCAGAAGTGGCAGCTGGGTTTTTGGTCTTTTCGTATCTTGTTTTCTGTAATTTGCACCTATTGTGCATGCACAGAGTTATTTTCACTCCCTTATAGGTTCTTCATATTTTATTGCTTGAGGAAACGTTTGTCCTGGGGCAAGCACTGCAGCAAAGTATCCCAGGTCCCAGGTCCCAGCCTGTATCAGTGTCACAGAGACGGTTGAGGCCTGGGGAGAGGTTGAGGATCTTGACCATGACTTTAGCTCTTAATCACTGTACACCTGCTTCCACCATCCCAGGGATCCCTTGGGTGCCATGGAAACCCCCTGAGTCAATGTGAGGATATAAGAGAGGTTGAAAATGTGAAGTCCAAGCCTGTTTTTCTGTTTCCTGAAAACCTCTTGCATCTATCCATTTGTCTCCAGCTCTAGCCCCTCCACCCTGATTCAGGCTGCCTTGTCTCTCTCTTGGATTACTGAAAGAACCTTCTATCTGTTCTCCTTGCTTCCACTCCTGCTCTCCTCCAACCCCTTCCCCTTGTAGTGATCAGAAAAGTCTGACAGAAATACAGATCTGATTATAGCATTGTCCCCCAACTTAAAATCCTTCAGTCCCCATGGCTTAGATTTGAGTCTCAACATCACCCCTTTCTGCCCTCACACCCTGGGCTCCAGCCCCACTGGCCCCTTCTGCCGCCCAGACACATCACGCATCTTCCTGTTTGTGTCCTTCTTGAGTGCACTTGACCCTGTCTGGAACAGTCCCTTATACTCTACGTGGTTAATCCCCTCTGTATTTCTCAAAGCTCAGATCAAACATCACTTCTTGCTTTCTCCAAGGCCTGATCAGGTCACTGATTCCATGCCACAGCCCCCTGATTTGTCTGCACTGTTCCCTCATGACACTTGAGACATTAATTTTTCTGATTATTTGTTCACTGTTGTAACTCAGCATCTAGAACAGCATCTAGATGCCCAAGAAGAATGAATAAACATGCCACTCTGCTAGACTCTAGTGTCCATGGGGGCAGGGGTTTCTTGTTGTGTTCACCATAATTCCCCTGTGCCTAGACCAGTGCTTGGCATCTAGGATATATTCCATAATGACTTCTTAAAGGAATTCACACAGTTTGCAAAATATCAGTCCCTGGTGTTTTTCTCTGGTCCTGTCTGGGAGAGGCTCCTTATACATATACAATAATAGATGGACCCCATTCACAGTTTTCATTCTGTTTGACTTGTGAACTGGTCCAGCTGTGTCCCCAGCCTGCTGCCTAGAGGGGCCTGCTGTTTTTCTTTGTTTGCCTTGGCTCTTGGAGTCTTAAAAGCAACTTCTTGGGCTCAATTCTAAAAATTCTGTGAGTCTATTCAGTGTGCAGACCCCAGGCTTTATGATTTCACTTCTCCATCCTCTCTCTGCTTGATCTCCTCAAGAACATATTGTCTTCTTTAGTGTTGAATACATTTTTACACATTGCCACGAATTTATTGTGAAATAGTAAAGGAAATGAATAAATAAAAAATTGGGTTTCCAGCCATGCTAAGAATCAGATAGAGTAGGTGTATATGTTGGGTTCCAGAAAGGATCCAAGTCACATCCCAGCTCACTCCACCATGGCTCAATGATCCTGACCTGGGGACCCTGTTCAGATTCCCACTCTATTGTCTGCCCAGTTACCTCACCTTGTCTTTCTTTCTTTCTTTTTTAACATTTTTATTGGAGTATAATTGCTTTACAATGGTGTGTTAGTTTCTGCTTTATAACAAAGTGAATCAGTTATACATATACATATATCCCCATATCTCTTCCCTCTTGCATCTCCCTCCCTCCCACCCTCCCTATCCCACCCTTCTAGCTGGTCACAAAGCACCGAGCTGATCTCCCTGTGCTATGCGGCTGCTTCCCACTAGCTATCTATTTTACATTTGGTAGTGTATATATGTCCATATATACACTACCACTCTCTCACTTTGTCCCAGCTTACACTTCCCCCTCCCAGTGCCCTCAAGTCCATTCTCTAGTAGGTATGCATTTTTATTCCCGTCTTGCCCCTAGGTTCTTCATGACGATTTTTTTTTTTTTTTAGATTCCATATATATGTGTTAGCATACGGTATTTGTTTTTCTCTTTCTGACTTACTTCACTCTGTATGACAGATTCTAGGTCCATCCACCTCACTACAAATAACTTAATTTCGTGTCTTTTTATGGCTGAGTAATATTCCATTGTATATATGTGCCACATCTTCTTTATCCATTCATCCGATGATGGACACTTAGGTTGCTTCCATGTCCTGGCTATTGTAAATAGAGCTACAGTGAACATTGTGGTATGTGACTCTTTTTGAATTATGGTTTTCTCAGGGTATATGCTCAGTAGTGGGATTGCTGGGTCGTATGGTAGTTCTATTTTTAGTTTTTTAAGGAACCTCCATACTGTTCTCCATAGTGGCTGTATCAATTTACATTCCCACCAACAGTGTATGAGGGTTCCCTTTTCTCCACACCCTCTCCAGCATTTATTGTTTGTAGATTTTTTGATGATGGCCATTCTGACTGCTCACCTTGTCTTTCTGACCAGTCTCTTTCTGGTTTTGGGAACTATCATGAATCCAGCTAGCTCACACTTTATTGCAATGCCAAAGTCTTGCCAAAACTTTTTTTCCCAGAGCTTGAGCCCAGCTCACTCTAACCTCTGTTCTCCCTACCTCCAACATTTGCTGGGATCTTGCAGAGAATCAGCTGGCCTTGAGAGCTCTGTCTCAGTTTCCCAGGTCTCTGCATTAGGTTTTCATGTTTTTGGGTGGCTGTGTTTAGATGGTTCTCTGCATTTCCTGAGGCACCCAGAAACTCCATGCTTAGGACATATTCTTCTTTTCTATTTAAAGTGCATCTCTTGTGAAAAGCATACAAGTGAGTCTTAATGTTTCTTAATCCAGTCTGAAAAATCTCTGCCTTTTACTTGGAATACATAGTCAATTTATATTTAATGTAATTTTTGTTGTGGTTGGGTTTAAATCTGTCATCTTGCTATTCATTTTCTGCTTGTTCCATCTGTTTTCTTTTCTTTTTTTTTTTTTTTTTTGGTTTGAGTAGTAATTTTTTTAGTATTTGATTTTTCTCTCCTACTTTGGCCCTTCATCTATACCTCTCTGTGTTATTTTAAAAAATGGTTGCTCTAGGACTTGCAATATGCATCTTTATCTTATCAAAATCTGTCATGAATTAATATTATGCCACTTAAAATATACTGTTAGAACCTTATAACAGTAAAGTGTCATTTACCCTTTTAATACTTTGCATTATTGTTGTCATGCATTGTACTTCATATGTTACAAATTAAAAATTAACAGTGTAGTGTTGTTAATTTTGCTTTAGACAATTATCTTTTAAGCAAATTAAGAAACAAGAAAACTTAAAAAAAAAAGGTAAAAATTTTTGCCATTTCTGGGGCTCTTCTATCCTTTAGGTAGATTCAAGTTTCCATCTAGTGTAATTTTTCTTTAACATGAAGAAGTCTTGTTAACATTTCTTAGAGCCTCAGGTCTGCTAGTGATGAATTCTCTTGGATCTTGTTTATCTGAATATGTTTTTATTTTGCCTTAATTTTGAAGGATATTTTAGCTGGATTCAGAATTCCAAATAGATCAATTCCATCCACTCCCCCAGCATTTTAAAGATGTTGTTTGATTATATTCTGGTTAGCATTATTTTGGGTGAGGACAGTAGTCACTCTTTGTTGTTCCTCTCTATGTAATGAGTTTTTCCTTTGGCTGCTTTTAAAATTTTCTCTTTATCTTACATTTTCAGCAATTTGATTATGATGTGCCTGGAAGTGTGATTTATTTTTGTTTCTGTTGTTATTGTTTTGGTTTAGTCTGCTTGGAGTTTATTGAACTTCTTAAATTATGGGTTGATAGTTTTAATCAAATTTGGAAACTCTGGGCCATTATACTTTCAAATATTTTCTTCTACTCCGATCTCTCTTCTCTTTTGGGGACTCTAGCTATACTTGTGTTAGATCAGTTGATACTGTTCACAGGTCACTTAGGCTCTTTTCATTTTTTCCCACCCCCATTTTCTCTAATCAGTTTGAATAGTTTGTATTGCCATTTCTTCAATTTTACTAGTTTTTTTCCTGCATTGTCCAATTTGCTATAAAAGCATCCAGTAAATTTTTCAATTCAGATATTTTATATTTCAGTTCAAGAGTTTCCATTTACTTCTTTTTTAAAATAGTTTGTTTCTCTACAGAGTTTTCCCATTTATTTCCTAAGTGTGTCTATTATTTTGTTTAAATCCTTAAATATATTTTATGTTTCTTATTTTCTGCTAATTCCAAGATCTCTGTCATATTTGGATCTGTGTCAACTGACTTTTTCTCTTGGCTATTGGTTATATTTTTCTGCTTCTTCTTATGTCTAGTGAATTTTGATTTTATGCTGGATATTGCAGCTGTTACATTGATGAGAGTCTGGATTTTGTTTTTTCCCTTTAAAGATTGTTGGGTTTTGTTTCAGCTGCCAGTGAATTTATTGATGGATCAGCTTCATCCCTTTGAGGCTTGTTTTTAAACTTTGTTGTTGTGGGTCTTGTGTAGACTTTACTTAAGGGCTAGTGTAGCCCAATATCTAAGGTGTGGCCTTTCTGGAGATTCAGCTGAATGCCTGGAGGGTTTATTGAGCTCTTCCTACCTTGGCTGTTCAGAGTGTTAATATTTACCAGCACTGTGCAATCTTTAAAATCTCTATTCAGCTTCCAGCTTCCAGTAGTTGTTACCTGCCAGGCCACAGTGGAGTTTTTTCCTGCATGTGTACAGCTTAATATCTGGCCAAAGACTTAGAAGGACCTTTATACAGATTCCTGAATTTCCTTTTTGCATGACACTCCCTCCTCTTTGGTATTCTGCCCCCAAAATTCCAGTGCCCACAACAGCCCTAAACTCTGATCTCTGCTTCCTCCATTCAGCAACATGATCATGTTTCCTTGGGCTGCACCTTCCGGTGCTGTGGACCATAAAGTGCCTTCAGGCAGAAAGCCAAAGAAATTGTGGCACTTACCTCATGTATTTCCTTTCTTTCAGGGATCACAATCTTCTGAAGACTCTTGTGCAATATCTGAAGACAGTTGCTTCATATATATTACCCAGTTTTACAGGTGTTTTCAACAAGAGAAATAACCTAGTACCAGTTATTCCATCATGGCCAGAAGTGGAAGTTTTGTCACATCCTCTCTTAACTGTGCCCGAATGTTGTAAACCACCTTAAAACACAGTCTTCTTTTTTCATAAGTGAATAGTGATTATTTGCAAATAATAAATAAGTTGGCCAATATCCTTCTCCTGGTCATGCTTAGGCAGAGGATGGAGGGATGGGATGAGGCAAGATGAATTCGTAGGAAGGTCTATAATATGTACTATGAAAGATTTCATGATAGGGATGGTTAGCTGGAATGGGTTATAAGTGTTATATGGGTTAGAAGTATTAGCACTTATTCTCCACTCTTGATGTTTCCTTCACAGTGGAGAGATACCTATTAGAGTAATAGTCTTTTTTTAAAAAAAATAAATTTATTTATTTATTTATTTATTTGGCTGTGTTGGGTCTTTGTTGCTGTGCACGGGCTTTCTATAGTTTCAGCGAGCAGGGGTTACTCTTCGTTGTGGTGCACGGGCTTCTCATTGCAGTAGCTTCTCTTGTTGTGGAGCACGGGCTCTAGGTGCGTGGGCTTCAGTAGTTGTGGTTCGCGGGCTTAGTTGCTCTGTGGCATGTGGGATCTTCCAGGACCAGGGCTTGAACCCGTGTCCCCTGCATTAGCAGGCAGATTCTTAACCACTGTGCAACCAGGGAAGTTCCCTAGAGTAATACTCTTGATCTCTCGTCTTATCCCAACTCTTCTTAAGTGGGCAGAATGTGCACCTGATTGGTGAATTTGGGACCAGAAGTGGGGAAGTTCAGCTTGATCCTGTCCTCCTGCCCTTCTCTTGGGGATCTGGACCTGGTTTACTCCTCCATGGCTTAATTTATATAGTAATATGCAGGAAGAGAGTAGGAGCTCAATCAATGTTAGAATTAGAAGTTATTATCATTGCTATTATTTTTTACTTTGTTTTATTTTCACTTGCATTTTCTTTCTCCATTCTGTGGGTCCTCTAGAAAACAAAACTTGAGCAATTACCTTAGGTCTGTCTTTCCTTGTTTGTGTATATAACAAGGGGGTGGTCTCCCATGTAAGGGAACTGAAATAGGAAAAGGACGACACTGATGGAATTCTTTGGTCCACCCAGAAATCCCTGAGGTTAAATCTGGCCCATTTTTATGTGGCATCTCTTTGGAGACACTCAGAGTCGTTGGGATCATCCATTCACATAGTATCCAAAGAGGCAGATATCACTACAACTGCCAATTGATGGCATGAATGCTAATGGAGTAACTGAGGACGGATATAGGGTTTGAAGTATGGTGGGAGGTGAGGGGAGCCAGGCTAAGGTGGCAAAAACAGCCTCAGAAACTCCACGCTCTGTAGATCAATGACTAAGAGCTAGGTTGGAATGATCTCAGAACTCAGCCCTCTACATAGATAATTCTTACCCTTTTGTTTGTCTCCCATATATTCGTAGTTATGGCAAAGAATCAAAAGACACGTAGTGTGAGCTTGAGAGCATGGCTTCTGGAGCCAGATTATCTGGTTTGGTTCCTAGTTTAATCACTTACTGACTGCCTGGTCTTGGAAAAATCTTTTAGCCTCACTGTGCCTCAGTTTTATCATCTGTAAAATAATAGTAACCTATTCATAAGGTTGTTGGGAAAATTAAATGAGCTCTAGGACACGAGACAAAATGAGATAATATGTCATAGTTTTAATATTAAGTTATGCTAGCTAACATTTAATAAGTGTTCCTTATGTGCCAGACTTTATTCTAAAAGCTTTGCACATAATGACTTGTTAACCTTAGCACATAGAATCCTATGAGATAGTTCACTATTATTATCTCCATTTTACAGATGAGGAAATAGTTTCCTGGTTAGTGCTGTGGCTGGGACCACAGGTTTGTCTGCTGAAGACCTTTTCCTGTTCTCTGGACCATCTCCCACACCCCACCAGGTGTGTTGTCATATAAAAGGTTGAGAATGACTATCTAGGATAAAACTTCATGCAGCAGAAAGGAAAAAACAGAGGTCCTGGTGGGGGTAATGGGTTTGTTTTGTATTCTGTTAAGTGATAGTCAATCAGGTATGGTCAAGAGAAGCTCAGAAAAAAAAAAACCCGAAGTTTATTATACTCATAGATCCTAGAGACGGGAGGCACACAGGACCATCCAGAAACACCAGGGTTGTCAGGAAGCAGAAGATGGGAGGAAGGGGTACACTTAGATGAGGCCTTTATTGACATTTCTGCAAGAAAGGCAAGGCGGGGCAGGGTGACCAGTTTAGGATTAGCTAGTGTGAATAATTTCAGTGGGCTCAGCCATAGGGGTGGTCTCTAGTTGGAACAAGGCCCTGGGAAAATTAGGCGGCGGCTATTGCCTCCTGGGGTGTGCAGACCAGATAGAGAAGGTAGGGCTCCGGATTGGTCAGTTTGCACATCAAAGGCATCTTCTAGGCTGCATTCTTTGCTACCCCTAAGAATTGGCTAGCCCGGTGAGGGGCAGTCTTTCTCCAGCCAGAAAGGTTTTTTAAGATGCCAAAACATTATAATACACAGAAAGTCAAGCAATCAGTCAACCAAGCAACAGACATACAATACAGGCTTCTAGACCATGTGCCGCTGGCGTTGGAGACAGCAGATGGGGTTTCCAGCCTCCTAGCCCATGACCCCTCAGGACCCCCATCATGCTTGGTAATGGCTGGGTGAGAATTTTTCCTGGCAGCCTCCGGGCAGGGCAGGCAGCAGCAGACTAGGGGTGAGAGAACCCCGCTGATGTCCCTGAGGGCATCCTGTCTCAGTTGCTAGAGGTGACAGGACAGCTGCCTAGATCACAGGCAGCAGCTGGGAAGAAGGTGCAGAAAAAGGAAGAAGAGAGTTTGCCGGAGGGTCACTGAGGGAGAGCACAGCCATCGTTACCTGGGATGAAACTGGTCTGAATTGGTCTCAGACACTCGATCCAATTACAAGCTGTTCATAGAATCATAGCTGACACTTGTTTGCATAGTGCCTGGCTTGCATTTATTTAGCCTTCACTCACATCATCTAACTTTTTTCCTTTGTTATTTTTATTTGAAATTTAATTCTCATATCCCACGATCATTTATTTAAAGTATACAATTCAATGGCTTTTAGTACATTCACAGAGTCACTAATTAGTCACAGAATGCAACCATCACCACTGTCTATTTTGAAACATTTTCATCAACCTAAAAAGAAACCCCAAACCCTTTAGCAGTCTTCTCCCCGCCATTCCTTCCCAACCCTCCAGCTCTAGGCAATCACGAATCTACTTTTAATCTTCTCTTTGTCTCTAAGTAGTTGCCTATTCTTGACCTTTCGTATAAATGGAATCCTACAATATATGGTCTTTTCTGTCTGGCTGCTTTCACTTAGTATAATGTCTTCAAGGTTCAGACATGTTGTAGCATCACATCAACTAATTTTGATTCTTCAATAAATTTTGGAAATAGGTACAGTAAATACTGTTGTAACTGTTTCCAATTAAAGATGCGAAAAAAGGGCCACTAACTCCAAGTCAGCTCCTGTGTTGAGCTCTCTATAGGGACCATGTCATCCTCACTATGATGCCAGACATAGGTACCATCTTTTTTCCCATTTAACAGGTAAGAAACTGAGGATCAGAGAGTTGGAGCAATTCGCCTGAAATCACACAGCCAGCAAGTGGTTGGGCTGGCATTGGAGCCCAGGCAGGTTGGCTCCAGAACTTCAAATGTTAACCACCAGCACCCACTGCTTTCTGGGCTAAATGCCTTGCCCTGGGGGCATGGCTCGTCATTGGTCGGGATGGAACTCTGATCCAGATCTCCTGCTTCTAAATCCTATTTTCCTCTCCCGACTCCATGGGCTTTCCACAATCAAGTTGGAATGGCCACTCTTGGTTATGTTATTTAATGTATTTTGGGGAGATACAAGTCCTAATTTGAAGAAATCTCAGGAAAAATGTCAAGATCGCATTTCATATAACATCCATTTTTGAGGTATCACCAAGTTTAGAAGACACAATGAAATATGAGGGAGGACTACATCCTTCAGCCCAGGAAGGAAAAAAAAAAGAAATGAGCATCAATAATGTTTGCCTTTTTCCTTCTTTTCTATTATTTCTTTCCATGGGTTTCCTATATTAGTATGAGGTGTTTAAATCATCACATTTAATTTCTCTTGCAAATTTATCACACGACGCATTTGTATTTTATGCAAATATTTATGGGTCTCCGTATTGTCTGTATTCTAGAGGTGCCCTTAACATAGGGACTTACGTTACCAGGAAGATTTGGATACCCAGACCCAAAGTGACCACCACTCCCTACGTCTAAGATATCAGCTCTTTCCTTCCTTTTCCTTACCTAGACCCAAAGAAAGCACACATACATAAAAATGGAAGAAGATGTTCAGGTGATGATAACGATCTTGCATCTGCCTGAGTTCCTTGCATTCGATGTTGGTTCTTCACTCCCTGGCCCTGCCAGATGTCTGCCGGGGTGACAGAACCTGAGGGTCGCCACTATGTTCAATGAGATGCTTTTCAACTTCAAAACACTATTTAAACATTTTTTAAAATTTTATATTAGAATATAGTTAATTTACAATGTTGCTTTAGTTTCAGGTGTACAGCAAAGTGATTCAGTTATACATATACAGATATCTATTCCTTTTTAGATTCTTTTCCCATTTAAGTTATTACAGAATATTGAGTAGAGTTCCCCGTGCTGTTGTCCTTGTTGCTTATCTATTTTATACGTATTTTATATATAGTAGTGTGTATCTGTTAATCCCAAATTCCTAATTTATCACCCCCCTTTTCCCCTTTGGTAACCATAAGTTTGTCAAAACACTATTTTAAGACCCTCGTACAGTGTGACAGGGATGTGAGACTTCAGAGAGACTGTGGCTGTAAAACTGCTTTAAAATTGAAAAGTGTTGTGCAAATGTGAGAGGTCGTTCCTAGTGGTATGACTTGTTATCAAGAAATATAATGATTGATATAACATTGTATTCGTTGTCTTATCCAGTGATTGTCAGTGGTGGTCTCCTGGTCTCTCTTCCGCTGGCACTAGACGCTCCATCTCCAACTCCCCACGTCAAGCATGGTGCTTGGTACAAGGAAGGGCTCAGCCCACTCTGCCCAGTTGAGCCTCAGAACAGGTGCCCTCCTATATCTCAGATATGCATCCAGGTCCACCTCCCATTTCCTTCTGGCTGAACAGACCCTTTCCCCGAGCTCTGCCTAATTTAATTTCTGCAAGCAAGGTGTGCTGGGGAGTTTTATGTGTCAATTGGGCTTGGCGGGTTATTTAATCAAACACGAATGGAGGTGCTGCTGTGAAGGTATTTTGTAGATGCACTTGACATCTATAATCAGTGGACTTTAAGTAAAGGAGATTACCCTCCATCATGTGGGAGGGCTTCATCCAAGCAGTGGGAAGGCTTTAAGAGCCCAAACTGAGGTTTCCAGAAGAAGAAGAAATTCTGCTTCAAGACTGCAGGCTGAGTTTCCAGCCTGCTGGCCTGCCCTATAGATTTCAAACTCAGTTCCTCAAGGTCAACTTCTGATGCATTTCCAGCCTGCCTTGTGGATTTTGGACTTGCCAGTGCCCAAAATTCCATGAGTCAATCCCTTAAAATAAATCTCTTTATATAAATATAAAGGTCCTGCTTCTCTGGAGAACTCTGACTGATGCACAAGGCCCTGAGAGATGTTACACCCTCCCTTTACTCCACCTACCTATTCAGGGCAGCTGGTTTGTTCTCCAGAAGCTGAATTTTTTTTTTTTAATTTTATTGGAGTATAGTTGATTTACAAACTCGTGTTTGTTTCAGGTGTACAGCAAAGTGATTCAGTTATACATATACATATATTCATTCTTTTTCAGATACTTTTCCCATATAGGTTATTACAAAATACTAAGTAGAGTTGCCTGTGCTATACAGTAGGTCCTTGTTGGTTACAGAGGCTGATTCTTGGGCTTCCTCTTCCACCAAGAGAAAAGAATGACCATTCTTTGGTGTTTCTGCCTCTCCCTCTGTATCCTCCAGTCTTGGAGCTCCACCCGAGAACGGACCTCTCCCACCTGCCCCTGGGGAAACTTACTAGGGAGAAACCACGTGAGTCGGCATGTGTGCAGTGAGATTCGGCCGTCAGAGAGACCCTGGTGAATTTTATCATTGCTTTGAACATTGAAGGAGATACTTTAATGTTCCCAGGCCACTCCACCAACCCCCACGCCCCCCCCCCCCCCCCCCCCCGCCACATCACTATTTTTCTTGTTAATTTACAAACAGAACCGCGCGCACGTGGTCTCCTGGGCGTCTACATTTAATGAAGAATAGTAGTCTGAGCCTTGAGTTTGTTTGTTTTCCATTTCCTGGGAACTCGAAAGAAGGAAGTGTTATCCCCACACCGATAGGTATTTCACCTCCGAAGGATCCCGGGGGGTGGAGTCTGAAGAGTCATATCTCATTCAACATTCTTTCCCCAAGTTCAGCAATCAGACAGATAGACATATGGGTGCTGCTAAACTTAGGTACCGCAGATAGGAGGAATATTCGCATGGCACCCGCTCTCTTCAGCCCTCACTCAGCGCAGAATACCATCCTGTTAAAAACGGTCTATTTTTGTGGAACTCTTTTGCTTATATTGAGATATAAAATTATTAGTCTGAGGTTGGCTCACATCATCAGAGCCTCAGATTCTTGGCAGAGCTGCCTGCAGTCTGTTCCAGTCATTCACTGCCAGGGACAGAGCCCGCGCAGGAGCAAAAATAGGTCTTCCTGCCGAAACCTGCTGAGATACCGGGAAGGCGATGTGCGAGAAGAGTTTAATACCCTGGCCTTAAGAAAGTTTCAGTCTTCTCCTCAGACAGACTTGCCCTTGGTAGGTGACTGATCATATGAAATTAGAGAGTTTCAGCGGGGATCGAGGAAGTAGCAAAAGGAGACTTGGCAGCCAGCGGCCCTGTTATAGGAGAGTTTTGCATATAAATTACATATGCATATGACATTTTAGCTCCAACTTTACATGTGTTTTGGAGGCTGGATGCAGTCTTGTCCCTGCCTGTCTGTTTGCTTTTTCTCATCGCTGCATCAATATTAATCCTGCTGTTTTTAGTTCGCTTTGAAGAAAGCATGGGTTTTCTTTTTCTTTATTTGAAACGGGAAGTGGGACACTGTGTTTTTTCGTGCGCTCTCGATAGCCTTTATTTTGATTTTTTCGGTGAACCCTTGCATCTTCCATGCAGAAATGCGTCCCATCTTCTGTTCTGTCAGAATGTTTCCAGGGTGATCCCTCCCCCACTATGACCTCCCTTGGAATAGGCAGTGAAGCTCTAGGTCAATGTTTTTCATGATAAAGTTCTATTACCAGTGATTTCGCCCTTCTTAGATCTGACAGCCTTCTGAGGGGGGAAGCTGATATGAGACCAAGGTGTTGCAATCCTTCACTTACTGATGGAGGAAGGAGGGTCCTGGGTGGAAGTGGTTTGCTCTGGGCCTCCAGCGAGTAGGAGATTGAACTGGGGATAGAACCCAGCTCATGTCACTCTTCTCCAAGATTGACTTTGCGGATCCAGTGGGGATGCCAAAAGGCTCCTCAACTTATAGCCCCTGGCGTAAATCTGACCTGCCACCTGTTTTCGTATGGCCCGCAAGTTTAGATTTTACATTTTTAAATAGTAAAAAAAAATCAGAAAGACACATGAAAATTATATGGAATTCAAATTTTGGTGCCCATATAAAAGGTTGTAAGGGTACCCAGCCATGCCCTTTTGTTTGCGTCATATCTGGGGCTGATTTTATGCTACAACAGCAGAGGAGAGTGATTGTGATGGCAGCTCTACAGCCTGCAAAGCCTGAAATACTCCCTTTTTGGAAAAAGTGTGCTGACCCCCGCTCAACTTCACTCCAGTGTCTCCATTCTCTGGACAGATCGACATATTAGCATTTTCTTCTAATTCAGTCAAATTTACCCATTCATGGCTAGGTATGGTTTTCTCCATTTATAGTAAGTGTCGATATCTTTATAGTCAAATTCAGGTTAAATGTTTTATTGGGCATTTCAGGTACCAAGTAATGCATAGGAAGGAGATCTTTGAATTGACCTTTGGGATTCCCATTTCTAGTTGGACTAGTGGTGTCTAAAATGGCTTTACTAGTATATCAGCCAGAACAAGAGGAGGGGGGGATGTTTCATTCTCTGCTCTGTGGATTGGCCCACACTGGGATTCCTGGTGGTCACTACACTTCTTTTTTCCTTAAATTTATTTATTTATTTATTTATTTTTGGCTGTGTTGGGTCTTCGTTTCTGTACGAGGGCTTTCTCTAGTTGCGGCAAGTGGGGGCCACTCTTCATTGCGGTGCGCGGGCCTCTCACTGTCATGGCCTCTCTTGTTGCGGAGCACAGACTCCAGACGCGCAGGCTCAGTAGTTGTGGCTCACGGGCCCAGTTGCTCCGCGGAACGTGGGATCTTCCCAGACCAGGGCTCGAACCCGTGTCCCCTGCATTGGCAGGCAGATTCTCAACCACTGCGCCACCAGGGAAGCCCACTACACTTCTTAAAAGGGACACTGACAAAGCATATCTAGGCTGGTGTGAGCAGGTGATAAAGAAAGTGGGATGGAGGCGGCAAGAGCGTTAGCGTCAAAGACCTGAGCTGCTGTGGAGTAGGAGGCTGATTAAGCTTGTGTTGTAGGTTGTGGGGGCCAAAGACGGAAGATCCAAACAGGCATGTTTTGGTCCACTAGGACCAAGATGTTATCAGTTGAAGGTAGTCAACCATGGAATGAGCACCAAGGCTCGGAAGTGCTCTTCCCTGGAGACAGCTGACGGCCTTTCACGTAGGCTGTTCTAGAAGAGGTTCAGACATTTCTTGTTTGGATCCAAAAATGGCTGACATATCTCATCCAAAGTTGAGCTGATTTGAGTTCCTTTCCCACCCATTCAAGTCCAGTTAGAACCAGTGTCACCAGCTTGGGTTCTAGGGTGAGGGTTTAATTCTGAGGTCAGAATTTCTGTTTGAAGAAAGTAGCCTATGAAGCTTTTCTTTTTAAAAATGAAGTTAATTCAATTTATTACTTTAGCGTAGAGGGATTTAGGAAGAGTTCACAAGACACACAACTAACACACATTAAGATGTAGAACATTTAAAGCATTATCCAAGAAAAATTTTCCAAACACAAGCCGGGCCCTCAGTTCTCCAGAGTGGTGAGTTTTTTAGCACTCTGTTTTGTCTTATGTAGGAATAATGTAATGAAAAAAACAGAGACTCGTTGGTCTTGCTGTAGAATCAGAAAGAGCTAGCAGTTGGCCGGGCAGGCTGATTCTCTGCGATTTGCATGTTATCAAGAAGACTCTGGCTTGCTAAAATTCTTCATAAAAACTCCAATGGCAATAAATTTCAGATGTCACAGTTTTCACTAATAAAGAGATGGAGGAAATGCTCTCTGAGTAGCTCACTCATTCACACAACAAATATTTACTAAGAACCGTTACGAGCAAGGCACTGGCAAAAGCTACAATTCTTTATATGTTTTCAGGACTTGGGATGTTTTTTATATTGAGCATTTCTTTTATTGACAAACATTTGTGAGGTATCAAGTCTGTGTAAGATGCTAAGCAAGATGGAATGTAGTGGGGGAAGCAGTGTAGGGGGACAGATGAGAATACAGACCCCAGAGCCAGGCTACCTGGGTGGTAGTCTCACCTTCACTTTTGCTATGTTCCTTGGGAATGTTCCAGAATGTCCAGAGGCCTCAGTATGTTTACCTCTAAAATGGGGATAATTGTACCCCCAATAGAAGCCTCTTGTGAGGATTAAGTGAGTCAATGTGTGTGAAGTTCTTAGACCAGACACTGGCACATCATAGTGTAATTTAAGTGTCTGCTACTATTATTTTGCTGAAGCTATGAAGATACTGTGTTATCCCTTTAGTTTTCATTTGTATGGCACTCTGTACATTACCTTTACAGGCATCCTTTTGATCCTCACAACAACGGTATGATTTGTAGTAAGAGGTTAAGTCTACTATCTTTTTTTTATCGTTGAAGAAATGAGATGCAGATGGGTCAATGGCATGTCCAAGGCCACCCAGAACCAAGACCTTGGCCTTGAGTACCATCCCCTTCCCACTGGGCTTGCACCTCTGACAACAGTGGCCACATGATGCTTCAGTTCAGGCTGAATGGGTATTGGCTGTGAGCCAAGGGAATTAGATTCAGCGCCTCTCTTTGATCATGGAGCTAAGAACCTACGTGCTTCTCTTGGCTTTAAGAAACAGTTTGTCCTAAAGGTTGAAGGAAAGATGCTTCACTTTGTCGGGTCAAGAGACTTGGAGCTGGGGGCTCTGCTTGGCAGACCTGTTTCTTAGAACAATTCTTCTATTGATCTGGGGACCTTTGAGCAAAGTAAGAGAATCCAGTAGAAACAGGGCAGATACCGAGCAGAACGGATGTCACCACACTCACCACTTTGTACCTCTGTGTGGACCATTCGGCAACATCACTTGGTGAGAATTACTTTAAATGTAACCAGGCGACAACCCAGGGCTCTGCTGCTGGGACAGATTCCAGGCACCCACCAAGAGGTCACGAGAACAGCTGAGGAGCTTCTGGAGAGACATAGGAAAGTGAAAGAGGGAATCTGAAAATAAGACGGCACCTTAACTCTCAAAGGTAGGTGATGGTTCCTGCAGCTCCCTTTCTTCTGGGCCCTGTGAGAGGACAGCAGGTTAGATGGGGGCAACTGAAGATGACGAGGGTCTCTGGGTACAAGAGGAATGAGCCCAGAGCTGGATGTAACTGGAGGACAGAACTGACTTTGGTGGAGAGATAGTCAATGACCAGCTCGGTCACCCAGATCTGAGAGGCAATGCCTTCAAGACTCCATGTGTTTGGCAAGGTTCTAGAAAACAGTGAGTGGGGAGCAGAACACAAATCAGATGCTTCCGTACCTCACACAGCATCACAGGATGCCACAAGAATGACGGGTTTTCAGACCTGGAGGTCCAGGGCTTAATATCTGATGGAGATTTCCAGAGTACTTTCTGTTGAATCCTTTAACCTAACTATGTGTGATGGTTCATTTTCTGTGTCAACTCAGCTGGGACCCAGTTGCTTTTAGATGTCACTTCATCTGTCTCATTGTTCCACCTGGAAATTAGGAGTAATGTAGAATGCCAGGCAGCATGTTTCCTTTTGGAAAGGACTCTGAAGCCAAAAAGAAAAGAGAGAACGTGATGGCCAGAATATTATGAAAGGAGTGTCATATTTCAGTGCTTGAGCTGGAAAGAGAAGACTAAAGATTCAAGTTGCATTGTTAACTGCTCCTAGTTTTTTCTCATTAACAATCAGTTTGAGAATAAAAAGGAAAAAAAAAAAAAAAAAACACTGCTGCTATTGTTATTAGTTTCACATCAAGAGGAAAGCCCTACTATGTGGTCTAAAATCAAGTCTGATTTCCATGTCATGGAGAAGCACGTTTTTTCATAGGAGTGGTGATGTAGGTCAGCTTTGATCTGCTAGTTGGTCCAAGAGGAGCACTCCTTGCCCCCCCACCCCATATTCTTGGGATTGTGCAGTTTCCCATTATGCCTGATATGGGACAAGTGATTCCTTTTTTCTGGATTACATGATGGCGAAAGATCAAATCTGTTGGCTGAAAATATGAACTTGAAAATATATAGTCAGCTCTTGTAATACTCATATATTTATAATTCTCCTATAAGAAAAGCTTAATTTCAATTAGAACCATTATAATGTTTGATTCTTTATAACAAGGCTATTTCCATTTCCCTCCTCTCAGACCTGATCCAGTTACAATAAAATCAAATAAATGGAAAAAAAAAAAAAACTGGTCCCAGTCTAGATGTTTCTGTGAAGGTATTTGTTCAATGAGATGAACACTTACATCTGTAGACTGAGTAAAGCAGATTACTTACTCTCCATAATTTGGAGAGACCTCACTCAATCAGTTGAAGGCCTTCAGAGCAAAAAAAGTTTCCTGGAAATGTTGCATGGTTGTAGAAATATCCTATATCCTTATTAGGGTGATGTTCACATGGGTGTGTATATTTATCAAAACTTCTCAATTCCATACTTAAGATCTGTGCATTTTACTATATGTAAATTTTACCTTAATAAGTAAAAATGATTACACCTTAATCCTTCTGTAAAAAGTGCCTTAAAAATCAATGAAAATACCAAAGAAAATTGCATAACCAGAAGAAAAATTAATTAAAATAAAAGAATCTTCCTTTGGAAAGAAAAAAAAATTGTTTCCCTGGAAAAGAAGAAATTCTTAAGAGTGCAACATAGAAAACCTGCTTGAGTTTCTTGTCCACTGGCCTGCCCTGCCTAGTTCAGACTCAACCCTGTAACATCAACTCTTACCTGAGTTTCCAGCCTGCAGATTCTTGCTATGTCCACACAATCATGTGTCAGATCCTTAAAATAAATCTCTATCTCTCATATATATGTACCTCTATCTCTCATCTCTCACATATATATGTATGTGTATACACACACACACACACACACACACACACACACACACACATACATACATACATGTACTGGGAAAGAGAGAGGAAAGTTGCCACCCTGCCAAAGTCCTTTCCCTGGAGGGAATCCCTGAAAGTTTTCCTTGTTACAGGATTTCCCCCAAAACAAGAGCATCTCCAGCGCTGGGAGCAGAGGTTAGGGTCAGTGAATTCACACATCCCTCTGTGTAATGCCACCATGTTTTCTCATTTCTAAAGTGCCAGCCACCATCAGACAAAGCAACAGCTTTTCCAGAATAGAGGATCATTCCGACGTTAAATATTCACATTGTTGAAAAGATGCATCTGAATTTCAAAAACCTTAAAATGTAAAGCCATGTGTACGTTTGAACTTTAGAAAGACTGTAGTTAGCAATAGTTAACTTTTATTTTATTTTAGCAAATGCCAGGCCCCATATGGATCAGTGAAAGCGTAATTGCTCTAAGCCTTAATCTCCTCACCTGTGAAATGGAGACACAACAGCAAGGACTCCATGTTGGGTTGTGTGGTTTAAATGATATGATGTTCGGAGCGTTTAGCGCAGGGCCTGGCTGCAGGAATCGCTGACTCTCTTCCTTTGTTATGATTCTTAGCATGTGTGGGCCACCAAGCCTGGTGGATGGATCTATAGACAAGAGGCAAAGCCCCTAAGCTCTAGTTCACAGGCCACTGGGGAACTTCCTGTGTCACCCCATTATGATACCAGGTTGTAAGTGCTGAGAATAGGGAAAATCAAGGGAGCACCCATCACCCTAGCAGAAGTGGAGTTTCCACATGACGTCTGCAACTTGGCACCCAAGGGCTGCGGCGAATGGGCTGGCCCTGCTCCTGCTCATCCTGGCTGCTCCGTCCACGGGGATGTGCTGGTCCAGGCCCAGCCACCCAGCGAGGGAGGCCCAGCTAACGTTTCCTGACTGCCTACCACTTCCCCAGCTCTGTGTCAGGCAGGCTCAGGTTCCATTCAAACGGGATGGTCTTCTGTTCACTTGTCCATTCATGCAACAAATGGTGGTATTTATATAATACCTGCTTTGTACCAGGCACTCGGTCCAAGAGAACAATACTCTGTAGAGGACAAGACAGGCAAGAATCCTGCTCTCATGGGGCGTGTTTTCTAGTGGGGGAGATAGACAGTAATTCCGAAGATGAGTGCCATCAAGAAAATAAAGCCCAGTGATTCGAAAGCACTCTGCTGTGCAATCTCCAGGAGGTTGGCCAGGGAAGGTCTCTAGTGAGGTACGTGGGAGCTGAAAACTAAATGAGGAGCCAGCTACGTGAAGACCAATGGGAAGAACATTCCAGAAGGAGAAAACAGCAAGTGCAAAGGTCCTCGGTGAGAATGTTACTGAATTCAGGTTTGGCTGCCCGTGACTCAAGAATCCAATACTGAATGACGTGTTGGGTGAAAGGAAAGATGCTTTATTAAGGAAGCCAGCTATCCTGGGGAGAAGGTGGACTCATGTCCCAAAGGACCAACTCCCCGGTGCCAATCAGGCAGCAGGAGTTTCTGAAGGGGAGTTTCAGGGATGCACGATGCGGGGGCTAAGGGGGGTGCCACATGCAGAGCAGCACAGTCAGCTCCAACACTCATCTTGAAATTGGTCCTGCATTGGTCTGATCAGGGTCATCTTGATTATTTTCAGTGCAGTGAATCTTTAGTTACAGGGTTGGGTTTTTCCCATTTCCTTGAGGCCAGTTCTTGGAACTGTGGCAGCTTATGTCATGGCGACAGTCTGGTCATCATGTAGTTAACTTCTTCCACCTGGTGGAGGTTTCGGTATCTACAAGACAGCTCAAAGGATATGGCTCAGAATATGATCTGTAGCCCCTGAGGAGGAACTAAAGGTCCTCGACTTTGTTAAATGGCGAAACTATAATTATTTTGTCTTGTTTGACTGTTTTCCTTCGTTTCTGCATTATTTAATTTCTCTGATTAAATTTATTCTTTGACTAAAGTTTTTCTACAGACAAGAGGCAGGTGGAGGACATGGGGGTGCCGTCTGTCTTGGGAAGGCTCCGTGGGGTCTTGCTCAGTTCCAGGAATGGGCTTGGAGTGTTGGAAGAACAGAAGGGAGGCATGAGGCAGTGGTAACAGAGAGCTCCCAGAGGTGAGCCGACCATAGGTGCTAAGAGATCTGAGTGCCCTTCTCCGTGCAGTGGAATCGTGACGGCAATAGTGCTAGTTAACCGCACACCAGGCAGGGTCCTAGCTGCTCCCTGAATCTTCTGTCTTAGCCCTTACATTAATGAGGATGTCGTTATCCTCATTTTATGGACAAGGATATTGAGGGATAGAGAGGGGAATTTCCTTGTCAGGGTGAATCAGGGCTAATCAGTGATGGGTCCAAGGTAGAAATGCAATTCTGTGGTCTTTATACCCCAAGTTTTATTGAGATATTCTCAGTTGCCATAAGGAGCAATTGGACTCAGGCCACCATTTTGGGGCTTTGTGAACATGAGTGATTTTCCAGGACCTGCAAGGTCACACTTTCTGTAGATCTTGAGCCCCAGAATGACTCAGGACCCTGGTGGGGGAGCACATTTGCCTCATGAAACCTCAGCCCCTGGAGTCTCAGGTTGCCTTTCGCGTCTGACATAGAACAAGGATGAAGCAGCAAGCCTTCCTTTTCCTGAGTTGAATTTGAACTTGCATGGAGAGGATGCAGGTTTAGGGGGAAGAGAATGGGAGGGGTTGGTCTGTAAGGCGAGCATGTAAGGAAAGGAGCAGGAAAGAAAGAAAAAAGAGCAAAGCCCAGTAGTCAGGCTGTGGTCTCAGCCTTCTAAACCCTTTTGCTTCTCTGATTGATACTTTTCAATTATTCCTTCCCATTTCACTGACATTTGAAATGCTATTTTTTTTCTGAGCGATAACTTCAAATGCTCAAGTTCCCACAGTCCTGGTAGCCCTGTTTAGCTGTAGTGGTAAATTGCTTCCTTGTACAACATAATGGCATTGACAGCCTTTTGCTATAGGGAAATGAGTTCTCCAGTGGGACATGCCGATGATAAGACGTCCGGTTTTGAAATTGTATTTCTCTGTATCAGAATTAAATCTGGACTTTATATTTCTGGGCTGCCATGCTCAGGAGTTGGCCCCTATACAGTACACCCCGAGACTGACAAGCAATGCTTACATAGGGACTCTTTCGCTTAAATTGGATCTGTGCTTTTATGCTCTCTCCTATTATTAGCTATTAAAATCTCTCAAACTGCAACCCCCCTCAATACCCCTTTTTCTCCTTCTTCTTCTTCTTCATCGTCGTTTTTTTCCCTTTTTAAACAGTGATAGGGTTTTTCAGACCTAGTTATCTGAAACCCAGACAACTGTGGAATGGGGGAAAAGAGGCTTTCTCATCTTTGCAGGCAATAATTCCCCTCTGGAGGCTGAAAGGTGTAAAATTAACGCAAACTTAGTAAAATGCAGTATTGATTTTCTGTGATTCATAGGGGAATCTGCTTTTCATTACAATAGGGGGTCAGAGCTGAGCATATAATACGGGGAGGCTGAAAGGCTTTTGTGCGGATGACTCTTCCTGGATGGAAAAGGGGAGTCCTTTTCAGATGCTGTCTGTAAACCCATCTTACGCTTTCCCTTCCTCTTGGGTTGTCACCTGTGTGTCGGTCTGCTTCCTCCCCAACCCCCCGCCCACCCCCAGTCCTCCTGATTCCCCCCAGAATGGGAATACTTCAAAACCAAATTGCTCCCTGGCGCCCCCCCCCCAATAATTTTCATCTGCACCCGTTTTTGACCATGTTCTAGTGTGTTCACTTGGGTAATGCTCTTATTAACGTACCATCACCCAGCTGAATATAGGAGGTGGCCTGGAGGGTACCAGCATATGTAATTTATTTCAGCCTGAGCGTTAATTTATCTTAAAATAATTTTTTAAAAAGCATAAAATAATCAGCTGTGTCCGGGTAAGGATTTTTCCTCAGCTCGTATTCTGTTAAGATCCAAGGGCTTTCTCTTGATCCTCTGATCCCTTGTTTCAAAGTTATTTAGGTTCCTGGCCACCAATTCTTTCTGGAAGATTTCATTATTGGCATTTGAATGGGAGGGGGTCCTGAGAAATCCAAATGTCTTCCGTGAATTTGGTTTCATATCGCCAAGGTCCTATCTCCCGACAGCACTGCCCGGTTCTCATGGAAATGACAGCCAAGGTTCCCATGTGTGGAAAAGCAACGAAGGGAGCTGGAAAGGCTGATGCAGCTGCTCAGCACTGACCTTGAACTGGCTCCTGGCTGAGAGGGTGGGAGGAGGGGGGCAGCCCCGCCTTATGTCCTCCTTTGCTTTGGACCAGCATGCTGGTTCCTTCCCAGGTGGGCTTCCCCCCATTCAGATGTGCGGGTTCCCTTCTGCAGGGCGCAGAGGAGAGGCTGCAATTCGACCAGAATGTAACTTTAGAGCTTGTGTTTCCTAAATGTCATTAATAATCAGGAACGTTGGCTACAGAAGGGCAAGTTAAATCCTGTCATTGAAACAGCAAACAGCTTTAGTCAAATGTATTGGCAAAGGATTAAAAATGCATCAAGCATGTATTTGTCTTCTCTATGGGAAGCCCTTATTAATAGTCTGAAGAGTGGAAAGCTTTGCCCTTATACAATCAGCACTGTAGTTGTTTCTTTAAAAATATGTTTTAATGTGTGAAATTGCAGGATGCCAACGTTGCCATTAAAACTCCTCTCCAGTTCCAATAATTTCTCCACTTATATTTCTTCCCTTTCCCCCTCCCTCTTTTTTTAAAAAAATTCTACTTCTTTTTCCAAATCATATTTCAAAGTGGTTGGAGCAGGAGCGCGGGGTTATCAGGAAGGCAAACGCACAGCCCTGACCTCCATTTCTGCCAGCTGCAGCCACAGCGTGGGGTGGTCCCGTGGCACCTCGTGGGCTCCATTCGCAGGTCAAGGCCGAGGAAATCTTTCCTTCGGAGGAATTTAGACTCCGATATTTGTGGCGGAAAAAGCATGATCTAGTCCTGGCTTTGTTTTGTCATTACGTGGGCACCTAGTGCAGACCAGAAAGTGGACATGTGATGATTCTGTTGATTGCTTCTGACTCTGGTACTGATGTAGTTGGGAGAGGCAAGGCAGCATAGTCAAGGTCAAGTGCGAACAGGGATCAGAGGTCTATTTGATGTCTCAGTTGCTTTTCTTCCCTTTTTTCTGCTCCCATCCTTTTCCTTCTCTCCCTCCTTTCCTCCTTCTCTCCCTCCCTCCCTCCCTCCCTGTTAGGCTCCATCTAGTTAATTCAACAGATATCTTCCGAGTACCTATTGTGCGCCAGAGTCCAGGATGAGAGATGCAGCCTCTGCCTTCAGAGACCCACTTCTTTCCATGCACACGACCCAGGAGCCCCATGGCTGGCTGTGGTCCCCACTTTCCTACCTGTACAAACGTGGATATCAGCCCTGAGTCACCTCCAAAGGCCTTTCCAGACCTGCATTCTCCAAGACTACGGCCTGTGGAGAAATAGGAAGTGTGTGAGAAAACCACCTCTCTCTCCTGTCTTTATTGAATTTCTCCCAATTCCCAGGGCAATGGGTAACAGCCGCAATAGTTCGGTGATCCTCCTCTTGGCTCCTTCTGCTTTGTGTTTTAGATTCATTGCTTATGTGCTATATTGTCAATGCTGCCGCTCATGGGCTATTATTGTCACACACACACACGCACACACACACACACACGCGCACACACACACACACACACACGCTCATGAAAAAAAAAATCAATGCAATTTGAATTTCTCTTCCCCAGCCGGTCTTTGGTAAATTGTTGTAGAGAGCTATTGATCTCTTATTGTGATGTGATTTTTAAACAGCATTAAGGTAAACACAGTCTTATTGTGTTCATTTTACTGGATAACACTTATCTAGACAAAAGGAGACATGAAGCTGCCGGAGCTACTCAGCTTACCTTTAGGAAAGATGCAGTGAATCACCTCCAATAAAAACAAAGCAAAACAAAAAGCTCTCCACACTGAACGGAACGGGAAAATTGCTCTCTTGTCACTAATTTTGATTGAATTGAGTCGGCAATCTCTGAACTGGTTCACTGATAACAACAATAGGAAACATTTAACTATTTCTTGCACTTTTACACATAGAAAGTGGGTTTTCAGACAGTCGGTAGGGTGTGCGTGTTCAAGGCTCAGACACACACAGACCGTGGATGGCCACCTTGGATCCTGGGACTTGATGAAGTACGATGCTGCCCGGAGAGCTCCCAGCCGCGGCTGGAGACGCAGAGACCTGGCCTTTGCCCTGGGCAGGACCTTGGGAGAGAAGGGACCCCAGAGTTGATGATGCTAATGGCCACGGGAGCTGACATATATTGAAGATTCTCTGTGCACCAGGCTCCACTCTAAGTGTTGCGTGTGTATCATCTCATGAAACCCTCACGACATCACCATGGTGGCGCTGCTTTTATGACATTCATGTTTTACACATGGTAGAACTCAGAAATTGCCAGACCTGGTTAAGAACCAGTCTTGGCTCGGAATTGCAATGGACCAGGAGGCAGGAAACTCCTATTCCAGCTGTGACTCTGCTGATAGACTTGCCTCCAAACAGAACCAATAGGATATATATATATATATATATATATATATATATATATATATATATATGTATGTATTATATATGTATATTATTATAATGTGTATATATATTCATATATACATGAATGTAGAGAAGAGGTGAGGGAAGGAGGGATTTGTTTAAAGGAATTGGCTGATATATGTGGACGCTGACAAGTTTAAAATCTGCAGGGCAGGCCAGGAGGCTGGAGACCCAAGAAAGAGTTAAGTTTGCAGCTCAAGTCTGAAGGCTGTCTGCTGGCAGAATTCCTTCTTGCTCGGGGAAGGTCAGTCTTTTTTCTCTCTAAGGCCTTCAACTGATTGAATGAGGCCCACCCCCATTATGGAGGGTAATCTGCTTCACTCAGTGGCTCCTAATTTAAATGTGAGTCTCATCTGAAAAACACCCTCACAGCAACATCTAGACTAGCATTTTACCAAATCTCTGCATACCGTGGCCCAGCCAAGTTGACACATAAAATTAATCTTCACAAGTTCACCCCTCACCAGCATGGCCCCCATATGCATCCCCTTGAACCACAGGTAATCTTTGAATAAAGACAATCACAAGGTCATGCTTACATCTAACACGATACACCATCCTGCATACAACCAGAAACACTCCAGCCTCTTCCCCAGAAAAGGATGGAATGCTTTGTCTCCTTGATAGCCTATAACTTAAAGACTGTGATGTGAAATTAACAAATATGCTACTAGAAATTTGGGCATGTTGCTGATTTTTCTGTGCATTGGTCCCCTCCTTCATAAAGTGGGGAAAGTAACCCTAACCTTGCCGCCTGCTGGTGATGATTAAAGGACCCCATGCCTATAAGATGCCCCACACTCAGTAAACACAGGCCACCTTCTACTTCCCTTTCTCAATCACAGACGAGGTGCTGGCAAGCTTTTTCTGTAAAGGGCTGGAGAGTAAATATTTCGGGCTTTGCGAGCCATTACGGCTTCTGTCTCCACTCTTCAACCCTGCCCTGGTGGTGTGAAGGTCCCTGTAGATGACAGCTAAACAAATGGGTGTGGCCGTGTGCCAATAAAACTTTATTGTCATCACGGTAATGTGAACTGCTGAGCATTTTCCTGAGTCATGGAGTCTTGCTCTTCTTTCGAATTTTTCAACCATTTAGGCGTGCCAAAACCATTCTCAGAGTGCGGGCCCTACAAAAGCAGGCGGCAGGCTGGACGTGGCCCACGGGCCGTGGATTGTGAAGGCCGGCACTGGACTCTAAGCCCCCAAGGGCAGGAGCTGTGGATGTTTTTCTCTGCCCAGTGTCCCCAGCACGTTTCCCACGCAGAGCAGGTATGCAACAAATAGCTCTGGAATCAACAGAACACGCGCTGTGTGATGGAGTTTAGAATCCTTGACCCGTCTACACCTTAGGGTTGAGGGGGACGGCTGAATGAAGATATATTTGTAAACAGGGTTGACACCACGAAGGGCTGTGTCTTTACAGAGCCTTATTTACCACTTGGCTCTCAAAGGGGAAACTATCAAGTTCACAGCAGCGACTATGAGGAAGAGGCCAATAAAAAGGGAAGGAAAGAAGGCTCTAAAACCCATTTGGTTGTGTTATTCCTTTATCTGTTTATTAATCTGGCAACAACAATTTCATCCCACCCCCAATGCTCACACACAAAGGCAAAACTTTGTTTCTCCCGGATTCCCCGGGGAGCCTTCCTTTCGGAGGTGGCCTAAGGAGAGATCAGGGAAACTATGCGGTGCAGTCTCTTAAAGCACAGCTGTTCCTCAATCAGGACGGAGAAAACGGTCCTGCTGTTTTAGAGCGGCGTGATGCGTCTCGCGTTATCAGGGCAGGCACCGTGAGACGGGATCGGCGCCCGTTTCCCTTCATCCATCTACCCCAGACACTTGTCTGGAGGGCACCCAGGTACCCACATTCCTGCTTCTCCTCTGCCCACAGCCCTGCCCCATCCAGCCAGGACCACAGCCAGAGGGCACCGGCCGTCCCGTGTCAGTCCAAAAGCTGATCTACGCCCCAGAGGGTGGTGGGAGACTGGGGGCCCCATAGGTTCCCCTATGTGGATGCATTTCAAATAGCATAGGGCCTCAGTTTCACCTGAATGAGGCATCCGCTGAGTTCCCTCCTGTTCTGAGTAGGACTCCCTGCAAAGGGGAAGTTGGCTGTGGATTCAGAGAGCCTGTTTTAACTACCATTTATATCCCCAAAAGCTATTTAATCTACTCTCACCTCCTACAACAATGAAAGGGAGCATCAAAGAGAATATTGAACATCATCAAGTAACCAGTTTTCACTCTCATTCTTGGTTCAAGTCTAGGTTACTTTTTCCATAATATTTATTTTTTTTTAAAAAAATTATTTTATATTGGAGTATAGTTGGTTTACAATGTTGTGTTGGTTTCAAGTGTATAGTAAAGTGATTCAGTTATACATACACATATATCTATTCTTTTTCAGATTCTTTTCCTATATAGGTTATCACAGAGTATTGAGCAAAGTTCCCTGTGCTATACAGTAGGTCCTTGTTGATTATCTATTTTATATATAGTAGTGTTTATATGTTAATCTCAACCTCCTAAGCTATCTCTCCCACCCATCTTTCCTCTTTGGTAATCAGAAAGACAAATATCGTATGATATCACTTATATGTGGAATCTAAACAAGTGATACAAATGAACTTATTTGCAGAACAGAAACAGACTCACAGACTTCTATAATATTTAGAATCATACTTTCCAAGGTCATGTGTGGGTTGGCCCCCACCTACCCCTCCAACATCAGCTCCTGTCAGAATACCTCAGGGCCTTTGCATTGTCTCTTTTGCCTCCTCTACTCTTCATTTAAATGTCATCTCCTCAGGTCGTGTTATCTGAAGTCACTTTCCCATCACTTTATCACATCATCCTCTCTATTTCCACGATTTGTAGTTCTTTGGTTTGCTCCCTTCTCCGCATCCTGCTTCCATCATCTCCATAAAAGCTTGGCACAAAGTAGGAGCTCAATACAACCTTGTTGATGGGATGATTGCAATGTGAGGCTGAAGAAAGAGCATCCCAGATGGGGGACTGCTCCAGAGTAGGGATCAGAGCTCTGGGGTTCAAGACTCAGCCTCCACACATGACCGCTGTGGTCTAGGGCCAACCATTCCGTCCTTGAGTGTCAGTCTCTGCAGCCGAAAAACAAGGACAATGCTACAACCCTCCCCTCAGGAGCACTGGAAAAATTAAATGCTGCAATGGTTGTGAAAAGTGACTTGTGGACTGTAAATCACACTGCACGTCTTAGTCACTGGGGACCCTGCCAGCTCTGGAGGGCAGGGACAGACAGTGGCTCAGCTTTGTCACTGGACCATCTGGCAGCATTCTTGTTCACTTTCTGTAGCGATTGTTAAGGAAAAGGATGGTGTGGGCCGGTCTAAGCCAACACTAAGGAATTGAGAATAAAGAAATTGAGAGCTGAAAGAGAGATTGTCTAGCTTTCCCCGTGTTATTATGGGCTGGATTGACTCCATGAAATTCATATGTTGGAGTCCTAACCCCCAGTATCTTAGAATGTGACTGTGTTTGGAGATAGCTCCTTTAAAGAGGTGACTATGGTTAAGTGACATCTTACAGGTAGACCCTGATTCAATCTGACTGGTGTCCTTACAGAAGAAAAGATTAGAACACAGGTACAGAGGGAAGACCATGTGAAGACACAGGGAGAAGGCGGCCGTCTATAAGCCAAGGAAGGAGGCCTCACAAGGAACCAACCCTGCTGATACCTCGATCTTGGACTTCCAGCTTCTAGAATTGTGAGAATAAATTTTTGTTGTGTAAGCTGCCCTGTCTGTCATACTTTGTGATGTCTGGCAGCCCTGACAGTTGGATATACCCAGACAGACCCATTATAGCAGTAAACACAGCTGCTCATTATGGAAAACTGACCTTGTTCAAGGCCCCGTGAGAGCGCATTACAGAAAAGATCTCAGGGCATCTCCCAGCAACTGGCGAGGAGGTCCTCAGCATCCCCAGCTGTAAGACGAGGAAACTGAGACAGAGATGGGGTAAAGTGGCCTGAGCCTGGGCTCACAGCCAGGATGAGGCAAGGCTAGAGCAGTGAGGTGGCTAAGCATAGAGGCTGTGAGAAAGACCTCAGGTTTGAATCTTGGCTCACTCATTTCCTAGCCCTGGGATCTTGGCAAATTACCAACCACAGAGTTTCAGTTTCTCCGTCTTTAAATGGGGCTAATCACAGTGGTACCCAGCTCTTAGAGCTGTTAAGGAGAGTTGGTGAGATAACTCCTCAGAGACTTTCTTAGCACACCGTTGGTAGCACAGGAAAAGCTCTCAAGCTCATGGGCACTGCTCACAGCTCATACCAGGTTAGCTGGACTTGAGAACCTGCCCTCTTCCTGTGGCCTCAGGCTGCCCCTGGCCCCTGGTGATGAAGGTTTTGGGCAGGAATGAACCACAGGCCCTGCTGCCTGATGTACAGACAACTGAAGGGGAGCTGGCCTCCTGCAGCAAATCTGGTGGTTTGAACCCCTCTCTGAGCCCCTGAGACCACCATGTGGGCCTTTTAAGGACCTTCTCCTGTATCTCCTGCCACTGTAAAACAAACAAGAAGCCTCCTGTGGTAGCCTGTCGCTTCTGTATTAAGCAATGTAAATGTCATAAAGGGTGTGACAGCAAGACACCTTGTGGATGATCCAGCTTAGCAGATTGAGAACAAATCCTAGGTCGCCATGTAAATCCTTTTTTTTTTTTTTGACCATGATGAAATTATTGAGCTCCCTGGGAAATGGGACGAAGTTAAAGCAGTAGTTCATGATGGTTCCTAACCACATTTACAAGAGGCGTAATAGTCCACGAAAGATTTCTGAATCGAGTCACTCCCTGGTCTGGGCACATCCTAGCTGCGTGGCTTTAGAGGAACTTCCTTAACCTCTCTGTGCCTTGATTTCCACATCTGTATAATGGGATTCATAATAGTACTTATCTTGTAGGTAGTTGTAAAGATCAAGAGACATAATACACAGAAAGCATTTAGCAGAGTGTCTGCTCAAGAAATGATAGCTGTGGTCTGAGTTCTCACTGTTACCCTCATTCTTTTAATTCCCCTCCTCCTCTCTGGTCCACTGTTCTTGGACCCTCCCAGCCCACCGACTGCTCCCGTCCACATGTGTCTCTTATACTCTGTTCTTGCACTACCATTGCTTTTCCTGCAATGCACTGCTCTCAGCTCTGCATGAGAGACTAGTTAGTAGTCATCCTCCAAGGTCCAGCTGTTGTTACCTCCTCTTTGAAGCTGCTGAGTATTTCCAGGTTCTGTGGTTTGTCTGCTGTAGTTCTCCTAAAATCTTGCAAGATGAATCCGCTTTTCCTCATTTTACACATGGGGAAACTGAGGCTCACGGAGATTGATTTGTCCAAGGGCATAAAGCTTTCAAGGTCACAAAGTTTCAAACCTAGAGCTCTGTGGTCCCCAAGCCACCCTGGTTTACCCCTCTCTCTCTTCCCACATACTGTATTCAAATTATTTGTGGCCCTTGACCCAGTCATGATGTGAATTCTTTGATGGTGGGCATAATTCTATTCCTCTCTGTATCCCTGGCATCTAGCAGGATACCCGGTACAGGCAGATGCTTGGTAAATACTGGGTGAATGAGTGAAGGGAAGAATAAATTCCACATGCATGTAATAGAGAAGTTAGATTTGAAGGGATCTCTAAGCCCGCCACAGCTCTCAAAAAGCTAAGTCACATAATTCATGGAAATTTCTTCCCGTCAAAATCGTGTTAGGAAAATACAGCAGCGAGTGGTATGGCAGGATTTTTAACATAATTTGCAATTTCCAAAGCTTCTTATTGAGACATGAACTGAAACAGGCATGGTGGTTGGTCGAACCTGTGTATCCAGAGAATTATGTGAGAATCTCAGAGTGGACCCACCTGAGTAGCACCTTGAACTGGGACAGATGTGGAAATAGAAGGGGCGTTAGGGCTGAGCAGATCTGTGCATGGTCCTTCTCAGCTGCTTGCTGGTCCCCCTAACCTTCACCGAGTCACTGGCTTTCAGTTTCTTCGTCTGTAAAATGGGGACAACGTGAAATGGGGCTGTGGTAGGAACCATGGCTGCTACACGGAGAACCCCAGGGGAGCCAGTTTCTTCTTCCTCCCTTTGCAGTTTATGAGACAGAGTTCAAGTTCTTCACCCTGACAGTTAAGTTGTTAGTCCATCTTTCTACCTAAAATCTTTGTCTGTTCTCTGTTGCCACCTGGGCAGCATTTCAGCTGCCGTGTGACATTTGCCAGGCCTGGTGCACCAGACAGCTCCTGGTCAATGTGAAAAAGTTGGTATAAATGACCGAAGCTCTTAGAGGTCACTGGATGGTGCCATCTCTTCCAACTGGAGGACTGACTTGGCTGTGAGTGGTGGGACTTCAGTGGGCAGTTACAGGGATGGGGGAATGGATGGTATTTGTGAGGCTCCAGAGGACAAAAAATTCGAGGCATGTGTAGGGGTCAGCAGCAGACAGTGCTTTTGAACTGGGAGAGTGAGAAGAGAAAGTGGAGGGGTTAGATGGAGGGAGGGGCTTCTTGCTGAGCCATTGAAGGGATTTTATTCCTTCCTCCTTTTCTATTGTCCGTCCTTCCTTCCCTCTTTCCTCTCTCTCACTCCCTCTCCCCCTGCCAATTTCAGAAGGATAGAGTTTAAGGCAAGGTTAAAGTTGGAGGAGAGAGAAAACAGATCTCAGTGGGGTTCTAAGTGGGTGTGGGAAAGAGATCAAATTAGAGATCAAATTAGCAGAGGATTAAAATATCAGTACAGTTTCTGAATCCTGAAACTAAGTGTGAGTCGGTAAAGGACAATAGACAGAATACTGTATCTTCTTCAACATCACCCGTCTCCTGCTTTGTTTCTGTTCCTGCCTTTGGAGGACTATGACCCAAATGCTTAGGAACAGGGACCTCCAGGGGACATCTTCCTGACCTACTCTGTAAATCAGAACTCTCAGTTAGCAAGAATTTGATTTCTCCCAGCTTTAACTTGAAGGGAACAAGAATACTCTCTGTCTCTGTCTGTCCGTTCGTCATCCATCCATCCTTCCATCTATCCATCCATCTATCCATCCATCTTCCTTCCAACCTCCTATTCCGTCCATCCATCCTTCTATCTATCTATCCATCCATCTTTCTTCCTTCCATCCTCCTATCTATCCATCCATCCATCCTTCTACCTATCTATCCATCCATCCATCTATCTTTCTTCTTTCCATCCTCCCATCCATTCATCCATCCATCCATCCATCTTTCTTCCTTCCATCCTCCCATCCATCCATCCATCCATCCACTACTACCCAATAATAGTAGTAGAATAGGGGCAAGCAAGGGAGGAAGGGACAATTATTTACTGATGTAGAATGATTGGGATCATATAGACTTGGGGAGATGAACTCTGTCTTATTCTAGTTACAGTTTTCCTAGTCAATCACCTCATCACTCGGAGATCCAGCTTTGTCACCTGTAAACTGGGGCTAATGGCACCTGCCTTACAAGGACGTGATGCAGCATCCACGCGAGCACTGTGGATGTAACCTCCCCTAAGCACCTCCTCCGGAGACGTGGGTGGGAGCCTCTTCTTTCTAACCTATGCCAGGCACTACTGCACAGCTAAGGGGTTATTTGCGTATTTTTCCAGAAGGAGAACCGGGCAGGTCTGCTCTGGCCCCACCCTTTGTGGAGAACGTTCTTCCTGAAGCCCGGCCTTGTGGCAGTGGTTGGGGGTGGAGGGGGGGGGGGTACCTCACTCCGCCAGAAGCTCTGGGGCGCGATGTGCGGCGGTTGCCCGCCAGGGGGCGCGCGCACCCGCGGGCGGGGCAGAGAGGGAGCCCCACGGGGAGGGTTCGCGGTGGGTTATTCTCTACAAGGATGGGCGCACATGATCTCCCAGCAGCCCGGTGGGGCGTCCTTGGCGCTGTTTTTCCAGATAAGGAAGCTTAAAGGGGCTGGGAGGGGTAAATAACGTGCCCAAGGTCCCACGTCCCTGGGTGGACAGGCAGGGTGGCCGGAGGTTTAGAACTGGGACAAAAGCCTGGCGGCTCAGCTGCCCCTGCCCCACTTGCGTTTTGATTTCAGAGGGAAGAGCTCTGCCTTCAGCTCAGACCTGTGAAGTGGGTACATCCCGAACAAGAAAAAGGCCAACAAGTTCCGGAGATTCAGCCTGTTGGTTTGGCCGGGGTGTGGTCGGTGACCCGGAGATGCGTGCCCGAGTCTCCCTGGAGACAGTCCCAGGACCAGGGCAGCAGCAACAGGACGAACAATAAGGAGGTTGAAGTGAGTTTTGCAACAGGCTGGCTGTCTTCGTTTTAAAAAGCCATCCTTTATTCTGAGACATCTTTATGGTTGTCCTAGAATTTAGATGTGCAAAGTCCTTTCTTCTGTGAAATGAGAGCGACAAGAGATGGTACTTGGGTTTTGTTTTTAAAGTTTTGGCCAGATAAGAGCTGGAAACTCTACATTGATTTCCTTACCTGTCTATAATCTATGTATCTATCTATCATCTATCATTTCTATCATATCTGTCTACTTATTATCTATATATCCACCTGTCATCTTTCTATCTGTTATCTGTCATTTATCTATCATATCTATCATCTATCTACATATGCATCTATCGTCTTTCTATCTGTTTATCTACCTACCTACCTACCTATCTATTTATCTACTTGCCTGTCTGTCTTTAATTGTAAAGTGCGCTACTCTGTGACATCCACAGGTCTGGGTATCCCTGCTCTGTGTATCTCAAGGACGTTCCATGGATGAGGAGGTTCCAGAGCCTTTCAGGGGCTTCTGAACAGCCACCTCTCAGGCAGCCCAAAGCCCGGGAGCACGAGAGAGTAGAAAAGACTCTCACAGGGCTGGCACACAAAGGGCATCCAACCAGAAGGACTTGGCGTCATCCATTCATTCGTTCACTCACTCAGCAAAGCCCGTGGACCTCTTACTGTGGACCAGCCCCTGCCCGGCGTGCTGGGGGAATAGCGGACAGGGATAGTAATGGCCTTTAGCTTTTCAGTGTAGCAGGGGCCCCAATAAATACATGGCAGATCTGCTCACTGTGTGGGTTGAGGAGGGAGGGCTTCTGGAGTGGGGTGGGCAGGGAGTCACAGGAGCTCATGGAGCTAGAGTTGGGGGAGAAGCACCTCGCCCGGCCGGGGGCATGGGAGCTGGCTGGCAGGGGGCAGAGCCCTGTCGATAGGGAAGAGCTTCTGGCTCTCAATGGGAGATTCTCAGAGGACCAGAGGGACAGATTCCTGGGGAGCCCAGGAATTTAAACACCAGAGAAAATGCAAATGTGTGATTTCTTGGAACAACAGATGGACTGTGGCCTTTTTTAGAGCAGAACGCCACCGCTGATTTGGACATCACACCTTCTCTGAGGGTCATGGTAACTGGCCCCTGCATTCACAAGGTCTGTCTGTTTATGGAGCTCTTTCTCAGACTTGATGTCATCTGATCCACACATCAGGCCCACGAGGTGGGTATTATTATCTCCATTATGTAAGAGGACACGGAGCCTTGGACAGATGAGATGACGTGCCTAAGCCCACCTGGCTTGTCAGTTGCGACGTGACCCAAGGCTTCAGGGCTGCTGCACCCAAAAGCAGCCATTTCCTTCTAAACCCTCTGGACACGATATCTGCCCCATGCACTGCTGCCCTATTTTGTTCTTCTCTTTCTGACATCAGCTGGCTTTAGAAAGGTCAATCAGCTCCTTCGATCAGTGACCTCAGCATCCCGTGTCTCTGAAGGGGACACAGAGGTGGGCAGTGGTCCTGGTGCCCCCCGTACTCCTTCCCCAGCATGTCGGGGGCCACCTCCTGAGAAGTGACTTCAGAAGGGGCCTCAGGAAAAATGGAACACGTTGACTCTCAGTGTTCAAAAGGCTGGCATCTGGGGGAAATTCATTATTTATATTCTGCTGGGGGAGTCTCTGCTTATGTTTTTCTCAAGTGAAAACATTTGCTAAAAAGCTCGACAAATCAGAAAGAAGGAACTTAACTTTAAAAAAAAAAAAGGAAATTTAGCATCGGAAGTTGGACTCTAATATTCTGGGTTAAATCTTTCTGAGCTAGGGAAAAGACAACCCTCCCAGCCCTCCTGTGTGGACTTGTATTTCCATGAATGTTGCCCAGTGTTAGTTTTGTTGTTGGGGTACAGGGTTTGTGTGTGTATGTGTGTTTTTTAAAGATATAAATTCCAACCATGTTTTGTGTGAAGGGTCTCAGTGCATACTGACATTGTGAGTGTCAGCCCCAGATCACTTTAATCAGAGAGTGGATATGCATGATAAAACGGATAAGGGACTTTAATCAAAAAATCCACTGGCCTGGAAACGTGACGCACTCCGCCAAACACACTTCATCCCGCTTTTCTTGTGTCACTGCCAAGATTCTATTTCATGAATATGCATTGGGCATGATATTACATTAAAATGTGACATTGGTGTATGGTGTGGAGGATTTAGAATTCCCTTGCCCGCCCTAAGATGTATGTGTATATCTGTATACACACACACACACACACACATGTGGACTTCTGCAAAGTTTTTGTCAATTGCACATTAATGTCCCAAGATGATTTTTTTTCTTCCCAAAGCTTATTTGGGACCTGAATATTGGATTTATAACCTGTATCATCCCTAAAAGAGACTAATAGTAATACTAGGCAGGAGTTTTATCTAAACTCTACCCAGGAGTGTCAGTCCCGTTTTCAGCAAGGGTCACATCTTTCCATATAAAATTCTCATTTGGGAGAGAGGGCACAGGCGGGCGATTTTACCGTTTGTTTCTATTTCAAGGAATTAATTCCAGGCGTAGTGAACGAGGGAGTGTTTTGGCTGCATCACGTGCCTTTAGAAACAGGCCGAGAGACCCTGGTGAAATGCTTGGGGCACCCTTCCTGAGGAGCAACTTTGGGGCTCACGGCTGTCTGCTTTGGAGTCCTCAGACGCCAGCTAATCGGTGGCCGTCAGCCCCCAGCTCTCCTCTCTGCCTGCTGTGTTTTTTCCTCCATCTAGATGGAGGCTGCAAAATTTGAGACTTGATCGGAAATAGTATCATGCCGTGCAAAGCACACAACTTGCCGAGTAAAGGTGCACTGCACAGATTAAGGATGAGAGTATTGTCAGACCTTGCTTGATATCTTGCAGAGTCCCTCCGTGGAAAAATTCTGGGTGGTGTTTGGCAAGCACAGACTCATCTGAAGGAATCAGGGGCCGAATGGCTCCATAATACTATTTGCATAGAAATGGGCGGCATCTGACTCCCCAAAGCGCTGGGGGTTACTTGGATTCTCCGTGGCACTTGTGGCAAAAGGCTAGTGCTAGTCTCTGCCGTAATTCTGTCTGTACAGACGATCCAGACGTGGTGGGATTTTTCTGGGCTTTAGTTACGGTCCTTTGAGCATTATGCCTACTTCTCTTTTTTTTTTTCCCTTTAATTTTATTTATTTATTTATTTATGGCTGTGTTGGGTCTTCGTTTCCGCGCGAGGGCTTTCTCCAGTTGCGGCGAGCGGGGGCCACTCTTCATCGCAGTGCGCGGGCCTCTCACTATCGCGGCCTCTCCCGTTGCGGAGCACAGGCTCCAGATGCGCAGGCTCAGTAGTTGTGGCTCACGGGCCTAGCTGCTCCGCGGAACGTGGGATCTTCCCAGACCGGGGCTCGAACCTGTGTCCCCTGCATTGGCAGGCAGATTCTCAACCACTGCACCACCAGGGAAGCCCTATGCCTACTTCTCTTACCCACTTAAAACCTTTTCACAAGGATGCATACGGGGTTATGTACTTGGTGGAATAGTGTCCCCTCCCCAAATTCATGCCTACCCAGAACCTCAGAATGTGACCTTATTTGGAAATAGGCTCTTTGCAGATGTAATTTGTGAAGGACCTGGAGATGAGCTCCTTCTGGATTTAGGATAGGCCCTAAGGCCAATAACTGGTGTGCTTATACGAGTAGGAGAAAACAAGCAGAGAGACATAGAGAAAAGATGGCCATGTGAAGACAGGACAGAGATGGGGTGACGCTGCCACACCCCAGGAATGCATGGGGCCACCAGAAGCTGGAGGTGGCCAGGAAGGATTTTCCCCTAGGGCCTTTGGAGGGAGCGTGGCCCTTCTGACACCTTGCTCTTTGGGTTTCTAGCCTCCGGAGCAGTGCAAGAATAAATTTCTGCTGTGTTTAGTCACCCAGTTTGTTATGGCAGCCATAGGACACTACTACAGGTCATACAGAAAAGGGTTACTGAAGACCCTAAAAACAACCCTATCAGGCCCCACTCCCTGCTCTCCAGCCATGTGGCTAGAACTGTGTTATCTCCTCTGCAAGCTGGGGGCTGCCACTGTTTCAGTGCTGGCTCTGTGAGCTCACAGGAGGGAGAGGACACTGCCCTCTGACAAACGAAGGCTGCTCAATGCGGTTGCAATGAAAAGTTGAGCACAAACCCAACCGGGGACGTTCATGTCCAAAGAGGAGGTGGTGGCTTGTCATGCTGCCCACACAGAGGAACAGCAGCCCCTTCCATCCCCCTAGAGCTTCCCGAGAGCCGGAGGTCTGGGAGGCCAGAGGGAGGGCTGCAGGGGGAGCCCAAGGGGCTAACGTCCCGGGGTGTCTGATCACGTGACCACAGCTCCCCTCCCAGCTGTGTCACTCCGCTCAGAAGCCCCTGGCCCTGATTGTTCAGTGCATCCCATTTTCTTTCCAAATCAGCAACTTTTAAATGCAAAAATTGTAATACGTACTAATAAATGGGGGGAATAACATGTCATCCTCAATCAACAAGGTGTGGGGGCCTGGGAGTCATGGACATGGAAGGTTCCCTTAGGATGACCGTGGCAGGGAGTCATATGAACAGCACGGGGTAGGGGGGCATTTATGGCTGGGCAACCCTTATCAGGCCCCCTTCATTCCTTTGAGCTTCACTTCTGGCATTTGAAAAATGTGGGTAAAAATTATAACTGGCACACAGGGTTGATGGGGAGACTGAATTAAGTGAAGTAACTCATGTGAACAGTCTATAAACTATGAAGCTTCATATAAAATTAAAATGATTATCTTTTAGAGGTAATTTTCCCTCCCTCCTCCCTTTATCTTTCTTTTTTGGGACACCCAACTCTGTGCTGTTGTGTGCATTCCAGTAGGGTGCTGCCTTTCTGGACAAAGGCATACATAGCATCTGGCTGGAAAAAGGCATCGTTTGAGGCTATGAGTTAAAGTTTTCTAAGGAAAACCTTCTTTGACAATTAATAGACATGTATTGATTTTGAAGGACTTTGCCCACTGCCAAGACGTCCAAATTGCTTCTCTATAAAAACTAAAATTCAGCAATATTGGACCTTCTGATGTCACTGATGGCTTCTGGTGATTGATACCAGAGTCCCTGACAGACCAGTGGAAACTGTGTCCAGGGACCCCCAAAAGCAAAGCCTGCGGGTCACCTGAGAACGCTGAAAGTTGCAGACTGCGATTTGGGACCTGCTGGAAGGGGAAGCATGGTTCTCTGTGATGGGAACTGAACTTAGGAGGGACTCTCTGGTTCCCTATTTGGCTGTTTCTGATGAGCTTCAACAACATTCTGAAATCAAGCAAGAGAAGTATTGTGATACTTCAAAAGCTCAGCTGCTGCTCACAAGGGCTGTGATAGCCTGATAGGGGAGGCATGGTGTCCGGGAAGTCAACGTGGATTAGACCCAATGAGGAGGGATAGCTGGGTGCCGTAGACTGAGCCCTGGACAACTGAGAAGACATCTGTCCGTCCCAGGCTCTGCTGCTCACAGGGGATGAGACCTGGCCACATCCCACTTGGGGCCTCAGTTTTCCCATCCACGAGATGGGCCTGACTCCACATCATAGGAAATTTGTAAAGATCAAAAAAGACTATGTATTTATAAGCAAAACACACTTTGAACAACTATGTATCAGGGGCAAGTGCTATTGTGATTTCCCACCATTTACTAGACACTTACCCGTTTGATAAAAAATTGGGGATGTTTTCTAATTCAAAAAAGATATGTGCACCCCAATGTTCATAGCAGCACTATTTGCAATAACCAAGACATGAAAGCAACCTAAATGTCCATCAACAGATGACTGGATTAAGAAGATGTAGTATATATACAATGGAATATTAGCCATAAAAAAGAATGAAATATTGCCATTTGCAGCAATGTGGATGGACCCAAAGAATATTATGCTTAGTGAAGTAAGTCAGAGAAAGACAAATACTGTATATCACTTATATGTGGACTCTAAAAATAACGCAAATGAATCTACATACAAAACAGAAACAGACTCACAGACATAGAAAGCAAACTCATGAAAAAAAATAGAAAACAAAACTTATGGTTACCAAAGGGGAGGAGGGGGAAGCTAAGATTAGGGGTATGGGATTAACAGATACAAATTACTATACATAAAATAGATACGCAACAAGGATTTACTGTATAGCACAGGGAATTATACCCAATATCTTGTAATAAGCTATAATGGAATGTAATCTGAAAAAATACTGAATCACTATGCTGTACACCTAAAACCAACACAATATTGTAAATCAAGTATACTTTAATAAAAAAAAAAGTGGTGGTGTTTTCAGGGAAGTTCCTACAACCTTAAATAAATAATTTTCTTGGAAAAATTCCATGTGTTGTAATTTTTTGCTTAAGAGGCAAACCTGATTATGGGGCTTGGGTGGTGACAGCTGGCAAACCCAGATGGCACTGTGTCTACCTGTGGTCCCTGGCAGGTAGAATGACCCTTGCGTCCAGGGTGTAATGATCTGGTTCTTAACTTTATAAACCATCCCGAGCATCACTTGAAAAGGGAGTTGCCCAGGAAAGGCAGGGTGGTTCTTCTCATTTACAGCCAGCGTTATCATCGATCCAAATCTCCAAACTCTGTAATCCAGGGGTAGGGGCAGGAGGAAGAACATTCCATGTGCAATTCTGACATGCTTGGGGATAATGAATCCTTCTGCATTTGCTTATGTCATGTTGATGCCTCACATTGGGTTATATCATGTCATGTTTCATTATTCTAGAATTCACAAGACATAGTAGAATACTGGCAGGAATTTGGGAATTAGGGGGAAAAAAAGAACCTACAACCCCACACCTACAGCATATTTTTCTTATCAGTTCCCTGCTGCGATTTCAGTTAAAAAGCTCCCCCTGTGACTTTGTGTTATTAATTAGAATCGTTGGTTATCTGCAAGAAGCAGATATTTCTAAGATACAGGCACACAGTATGTGAACGAGGGTATCTGGGGACTCACTCTACTTGAGGAAATAGAACCATACTTGAAAGTTGCATTATGTGGTGAAGACAAATGCGTCTAAAAATAACTCACTAGTCTGATTTTTTTCTCCCTCTTCCTATACGGTGGTTATATACTTCAGCTTCGGCTTTTCAATGTTTTGGGGTCCTCTAGACATACACATAATTTCAACTTTCTTCTTTTCTGCCTGGGCTGCTGATTAGTTTTTAAATTTTATCTTATTGTGGTAAGCACACTTGACATGAAATCTGCCATATTAACTTAAATTTTCAAGTGCACAATACAGTATTGTTATCTATAGGCACAGTGTTGTATAGTAGGTCTCCAGAACTTATCCATCTTGTGTAACTACACCCGCTGTACCTCCTCTTCCCCGTCTCCAGACCCTGGCATCCACCATTCTATTCTTTGCTTTTATGAGTTTGACTATTTTAGAAACCACATGTATGTGGAATCTTGCAGTATTTGTCTTTCAGTGACTGGCTTATTTCACTGAGCATAACGTCCTCAAGGTTCATCCATGTTGTTACATGTGGCAGGATTGCCTTCATTTTTTAAGGCTGAATAATATTCCACTGTATGTATATATCACATCTTCCTTATCCATGCATCCGTCAATGGACACTCAAGTTGTTTCTACCTCTTGGCTATTGTGAATAGTGCTGCAATGATCATGGGAGTGTGGATATCTCTTCGTGGTTCCAATTTCAATTCTTTTGGATAAATACCCACAAGTGAGACGGCTGAATGAGATGGTAGTTCCATTTTTAATTTTTTGAGGAACCTCCATACCTTTTTCCATAGGGGCTGCACCATGTTTTTTAGAAGGAAAAGCACCAGGACACAGATCTTTTCCTCTGCAGTGCTTAGCAGGGGTTTGGGTGGGAACGACCAAGGAACATACTTAAGAGGCAAAGTGGGATTCAGGCCAGCAAGCCCAGAGGCTGCCTGAGGTCTCGGTCACAGTCCAAGTAGCTCTGTTCATTGGTCCCTCATTGAAAATAATGACAAGGACACGTGCTCTTTAAATAAAGAAATGGTCCTGTTTTTAGGGGCTCATTTGTAAGAATAGCATAAAGAGGTGACCATGCTGGTCTGGATGGGTTTCAGGAAGAGAATGATGTAGAGTTATTCATCTGTTTGTTACATCACCAGCATCAGCCCCAGTGTAATTCTTGCCCCTCCCATAAGCCCTGATTCTTAACCGTGGCCACACAGTCTAGCTCTCCAGAGGAGATTAGAGAGCCGTGAATACTGCTGCATGTCAAGCTGTTTGAGTTGTGCAGCTGAGACATGGGGACCCCTGTGTTGAGGTTTCTGGGTGTGGTGCTGTCCATTCTTGTGGTGCTGAAGAGCCAGGACTCAGCCATGCTCACTGCTTCATTCCTCATTCCTTCCCCATAAGGGGGGTGTTGGTGGAGGAAGCAAGGTACACAGGAGCCATAACCAAGACGGCAGGCACTGCTACAGCTCAGTACGGGCTGTTTGATAAAGCAGTTAGACTTTTCTGGTGAGGTACACAACCTCTGCTCCCCACTTCCTTTCCTGAGTCTCAGATGGCTGCATCTGCAGAGGAGGACCTACCTGGCTCACCCACCCCGGTGCAGGTAAGGAGGGTTGGAACCAGATAAAAAAAAGACAGGTTCAGTTTTGGTCTACTTACTGCCTGGGGGCTGGCAGTGCCAGGGGGAAACCCGTGCTTGCATACTGACCATTGTGACAGAGGAACTCCACCTGTGGGTAAAATGTGCACCGCGGGTGTCCTAGAGTCTGACTCATCAAATAAGTGATTCCTCTTCCTTAGAGGCCTGGAGGTGCTCTGGGGAGGGGACAAAAGAAAGAAAGAGCATTAAAACAGTAGAAAATTTCTTTCTAATATTTTTGGTGTGGTTGCCAGATTTAGCAAATAAAAATACAGGATGCCTGGTTAAATTTGAATTTCAAACATATTTATTGAGGGGCTATTTATACTAAAAGAATTATTTGTTGCTTATTGAAATTCACATCTAATTGGGTGCTGTTGACTGAAGTGTGCCCCATCCCCGAAAATTCATGTACTGAAACCAAAATCCCCAATGTGATAGTATTTGGTGGTGGAGACTCTAAGAGGTAATTAGGTTTAGGTGAGGTCTTGAGAGTGGGGCCCTCACTATGGGATTAGTGCCCTTATAAGATGAGATAACAGAGAGCTTGCTGTCTCACTCTCTCTCCCCACCATGTGAGGGCATAGCAAGAATGTGGCCATCTCTAAGTCAAGAAGAGAGCCCTCACTAGAAACTGATCATGCCAGCATCTTGATCTTGGACTTCTAGCCTCTAGAATGATGAGAAATTAAGTGTTGGTTAAGCCACCTAGTCTATGGTATTTTGTTATGGCTGCCCAAGCTGACCTAGGTAGTGGGCATACTGTATTTTGTCTGGAAACCCTCATTGTTGGTTTATTCTTTCCTGACTGTACTTAGCATTGCCAACACTATTTGGGCTGCCCAGAGGTGGTTTCGGCTGGGGAGTTTGGCTGTGGGCATAGGCAGGAGCTAAGGTGGGAAGGAGCAAGAGATGGAGAAATTGAAAGATACCAAGACATTTCCTTTTCAAGTGTTACTAACTTGGGGGAAATTGCAGAACAACAAGGTACAGGCTGCTTTTGCTGCTACCCTACTGAGAGAAAAACACCTTTTCAGTGACCTAAATGGTTGTCATCCAACATGGCCTGGGGTCACGGGTGGGAAATTTTCCAAAATATATGTATAAGTTTGTCTACCATTGCCCTTGTGATCCCAATTTCCACATCTGTTTGCACGATAGTGAGTGGCTATGTTGGCAATTTCTGGATGAAGAGTAAATAAAGGGAACTTAAAAGCAGTCACAATTACAGCCAGTGAGATGCTTCTGCATCAATCTTGAGGGTTTTACTTTAGTCTTTTTCTCAGTCCTGGAAGCACTTGGTAGCTGTGTCAAAGTAGAAAGTCCTTGAGTGGAAGACCTAGCTCCTCGCTGGCTGCTTGTCGGATATTTGACAAGTTACTTCTCCCTCCTGGGCCTCAGTATCCTCTTCTGTTAAATGGGGTTGAAAGGGACAGGACTATTGATAAGATTAGATCATGGATGGAAGGCATAGCTTGGCACTCAGTAGGTCTTCAATAACTGGCTGTTATTATTTTTCTTCAAATAGTTTGTGTCCTGGCTGTAGATACACCAGCCAGTGTGTGCGTAGCACGGGATCATCAGGAGAACTTACAAATAAAGACATTTCCCTCTTAAGTAGAAGGCTATTTCTTAGTGAATAAATATTGTATTGATAGCATTAATAATACAAAATACAAATGTGACTATAAAGCAGTATAATGGATGTGACTTAGCAATGTGGGGATCTGAGTGGGCTTGGGGAATCCATTTGATTTGTGGGGTTTTATGCTGGGCAGTAACAATAGATAATCCTTGTACTAATTGGCTCCCTCATCAGAGTTATGGAAATCATGTTTGTGGGAACTGTACAAAAAATTCTAGAATGATTGTTTCAATAGGAGATGCTCCTGCCCTGTGCATCAATACTTACAGGCGTTCCTGTCCCGTGGTTGCTGGGTGGCCTGGCATTTCTTGATGTAGCTTTTCAGAAGTGGATGCCGGGACCCTGGTTTTGAAAATGACCCTCTTCCCAAGTCACTGTATGTGCGGTCTCATCAGCACCAACCCAAGATAAGTGCAGAGCAGTACAGAACCACAGGGAGCCTGGAGAGACTTTGACATCATCTTCTCCTGGAGAGATTGAGGCCAGAGTTGGGCAGTGGCTTGCCCAAGGTCATAACGGAGAGTAATGCGAATCTCTGAAACCGTCCTATAATCATTAAACTTTGACTTTCAAAATCGCTCACTAATGTCTTCTCTCTGTCTCCCTGGCTATGGGTGACCTTGGACATCACCCCTTTCCGCCATATGGAAATCACACAACTCAAGTTATGTATTCATTTTTACGGTTGACTCCCAACTTCTATTCCACCCCAGATGGTTAGTGTGAGCCACCTGGATTAGTTAGGGTAATCGTTGCTAGCTGCAGTAACAGATAACTTCCAAATCTCAGTGGTTTAACACAATGCAACATCAATGATGTCTAGTGGGTGGCCTTTAACCAAGTGGTCCAGGAATCCAGATTTCTACATCCTATGGTGTTGTCATCTTTTAGGGCCTGAGCTGCCGATGAGAGAGAGCATGGAGGACTACATAGGACATTTTAAGGACAGGCCTGGAAGTGACATAACTTTTCCCACATTCTACTGGTAGAAGCCAGTCAAATGGCCCAATCTGAACTGTAAGAGAGGCTGGGAAATGCAGTCTTCATGGATGTCCAGGAGGACAAATGGGATTAGAAAATATCTACCAGGTTTCTCCTACAGCATCCATGGTCATCCCTTCCCCCTTGCCAGTGGGTGGCTTAAGAATGGGTATGGAACCCAGGGTATGGGTATGGAACCCAGTCCTGGCCAATGAGTCTGGAGATGACAGCTGGGTCTTTTAGGAAAGGTTCTCTCGTACCTAAGGAGATGGGCCCATTTCTTCCTCTGGAGAAATCCCCAGAACTGCTGCATCCTGGTTCCTACCTACCTGAGGAAGATATACACACATGGAAAAGGGCCAAGCAGAGGGAATGTTGGAGCAGCAAAGCAACCTCCTAACCTATGGTGCCTGCAACTTGCCCTGCCTCTAGACCTCTACTGCTGGGGGGTAATCCACCATCTCACTGTTGAAGCTGGTTTGAATTTGGCCTTGCTGTTGCTTGTAGCTGAGATCATCCTAACTGATAGCAGCTACGGTGAAAATTCTTTGATGCAGTGTCCAAAAGCGAGCAAAAGATGTCAACATTATTTAATAAACTGGATCATTACAGACAGCCAGTGCCAGACATGTAGGTTGGGCTCAAAAGCCCAGAGGCAACTTGGAAAAGGGAATAAGCATGGGCTCCAGAGTCAGAAAGACCTGGATTCAAGATCCTAGCTTGATTGTTTGACCTGCTCTGAGACCCTGGGCAAGTTACTTACCCTCTCTGAGCCTCTGTTTTTTCCACAGAGTCCAGTACTTATCTTGCCAAGTTGTTGAAATTCTGTTTGTTAAGTGCTGGCCCATAGATGACACTTAATGGCTGGTAACTACTTTTTTGCTTAATTGACTTGCTCAGGGAAGAAAGTACCTGTTTCTTCAGTGAGTAAAGTTTTTGACCTCAGTTAACCAGTAGATCTCCTTCCCTCCCCATACAGACAGCCTTGGGGAGGGGGTTTTGTGTCTAAGATCCTACTTTAACATGGCAGCCAGGTCGGACCCTCCATTATTCATTTTCTGCAGTAATGGGCTCATTACGCCTTTTCCTGAGACTCCGTGGATTCCGGAACAAAACCAGACACCACTCCTCCAGTGGTTATTTTCTTCCTCGAGATGCTTATACTTTTTGGAGGTAATGCCAAGACATCCAGCGAGGCACTCAGATCCTTTCTGGAAGGAGACAGGATATAAATCATTAATAAGTAAATAAATAAGTAACCATGTGATTCTGTCAATTCGGGAGGGGAAAAAAATCAGTCAAGCCAGAATTTGCTGTCACGTAGGCCTTTGGATTGACTGAATTATGAACGTTTTTGGGGAGGGGAGAAAGGGGAAGGAGTATCGACATTGTGCTACTCTCTGACAAGGAAGTTTGGGAACAAAACTTAGAAAACAAGGAGAGGAAAGTTGGTTCAAGTGACTGCCTTGTTTTCCCTCCTGCAATTAACAGAGGCACACGGATAAAGTTCTGTGTGGGCACAGAGTACGATCCAATCGAATATTTCGACCTCTCTTTTTCCCTTATAAAAAATTAAAATTCTACATCTTGTATGTGTTTCTTGCCTCAATACAAATTATTGTTTTTCTGCAATATTAATTCTAATATTAAAAATAAAACTCCATAATATTCAAAGAATTGCTCAATTCCTTTTTATAAAGGGGTGGAGGCTCTTTCATTGAAGAAATGATTTTACATCTTCCTATGGATTTTTAAAAAATTAATAATGAATTTATTATCCCCCCTTTTTAACATTACAGTATAATTACATAAGTAGAAATAAGTAGAATCTCCTTCATTTTGGGGTAGAGTTCTGTGAGTTTTGACACATGTAGACAGTCATATCTCATCACCACAAGGATGTGGAGGTCAATTTCTATCACATGAGAAATTTTCATGTCCGTTTGCTGTCAACCCTCCTCTCCTTCCCCAGCCCCTGGTAACCTCTGATCTGTTACTGCTCCTATAGTTTTGTCTTTGTAAGAATGCCATATAAATGAAATCTTAAAGAATTTTGCCTTTTGAGTCTGGCTTACTTCACTTGGCATAGTGCCTTGGAGATTTATCTTTGCTGTTGTATGTACAAGTGTTGGTTTGTTCCTTTTTCACTGATTAATAGTATTTCAAGTGCCGTGTTCCCCCCTGGAGTCTTGGTGAGATGCCTACACACTCTCCAGCTCTCTCTGTCCCCAGCCCACCCACAAACACTGACCAAGGGCCCACCAGACCTAGTTGTTTTAGGGAAGACATTATTTGCCCAGTTCTTCCCACCTCTCTGTATCCATGCTCTCTATTACATCCTTTGAGGTTACCCCCAATAAAGGCAGAGAATACCTCCTCCTCTTTATTTTTGGCTCGGCCATTTGATTTTTTTTTGTCCTTTAGAATGAGGTGGACATGGCCGAGTACCACTTCTGAGCCTAAGCTTTCATAGGTCTTGAGGTTTCTACTTGCTGTTGTGGTTCTGCCATCCTCATGGGATGTACACGCTAAGCAAACCTCTGGTCTCAGGCCGAGGAGGAGAGACACAGGGAGCAGAGCTGCCCCTGTAAAGACCAAGCAAGAACAGTTGCCTGCAGGTGTCGGAGCAATAGTCGATTGTGATTTGTTACACAGCTGTCGTTGACTGATACACCCACTGCCTTTGCATCACAGTGACCTGCTTAAGAAGAAAGAAACTGCTGCTTCTCACATGGACAAAGGGGACCAAAGAGTCATCTCGCTCCTTCTTTAAGGCTCAGCTCAAAGTCTGCCTGTTCCCTGAAGCCTTCCCTGTTGATTTTGGTTCAGATAGATTTCTCCTTCCTCTCATCTCCATAGCTCTCCATACTTCCAACACAAGAATTTATTTGGGTTCTTCTTTATAAGCTTGTTAGGACCTTTGTACTTCTGTTCCTCTGTCTAGAACACTCTTACTCTGAGTCTTGGCATGATGGGCTCATTACCGTCAAGTCAGCTCAGATGTTACCTCCTGAGAGAGACCTTTTCTGACCATTCTGTCCTCCAATCCAAGGCAGCCCCTCTACTCACTCTCCACTGTATCTCTTTGCTTAAGACACCCATCACTTTCTGGAATGATCTCATGCATTTTTACATGGGTGTGTTTGTTAAATGCACTGATTGTGGACTCCAGGGGGGCCTGGACTCCTCTGAATTGGTTCCCACTATATCCCCAGCACTTAGAACAACTGGGTACATTAGCAGGCCCACTTTAAATACTGAATGAATTGGTGGCTGAAGTTTTGCGCCTGTCTGCTGCCCTCCCACTTTTGTTCTTTAAAAGACTGATTGATGTTTTAAAATAAAAAAGGACCAGGCTCATGGTGTTAGATGCTTAGGGCTTGACCACTGATCTCTGTGTCCATCCTCCCGACATGCCACTTCCTGGCCTCTTCCTTGCATACAAGACTTAGTTTCTCCCATCTTCACCCTGACTCCGCCTCTCCTCCTTCTCTCCCTTTACTGAGAAATAATTCACACACCCCAAATTCACCCATTTAAAGCATACGGTTCAATGGTCTTACTGTATTTAGAGAGTTGTCCAACTATCACCACAATCGAAGTTAAGAACATTTTCATCACCTCAAAAATAACCCCCCTACCCATTAGCAATCACATACTCTTAACCTTAGGCAACCACCAATCTACTTTCTGTCTCTATAGATTGGTCTACTCTGGACGTTTCCTATATATGGAATCATACAGCACGTGGCTTTTGTGACTGGCTTCTTTTACTAAGCATCATGTTTGCAAGGTTCATCCTTGCTGTAACATGTCATGCTTCATTCCTTTTTATTGCTGGAAGGTGTTCCATTGCAAGGATAGACTGCATTTTGTTTATCCAGCCACCAGCTGATAGCTATTTGGGTTGTTTCCACTTTTTGGCCACAATGAAAATGCCTGTATGAGGTTTTTTGTGGATGAATGATTTCATTTCTTTGGGTCTATAGCTAGATCTATAGCTCCACATCCTATCTTGACTTTTGCCTTCACCTCTTCCCCTATCATTTACTCATGAATCCATTATAATGATGATGACAATGATAATGATAAGATTAATCAGCTCTTTCTGAGCATTTAAGATGTGCAAGACACTCTTTAAAGCACCTTGCATGTATTCATCAATTCATCAGAATAACTCAGTGCTGATAGTAGGGTTGTTATCCCCATTTCACAGATGACGAAACTGAGGCACAGAGATGTTAAGTGACCAGCCCAAGGTCACAGTGCCAGGATGTGTCAGACTCTGGTTGACTCTGGCTCAACTCCAAAATTCATCTCCCTCAGAGGTAATACCCCTTGTTTGATCTGGCCCTCAGAACCTTGACCTATTCTGCCCCTGCCCCTGTGGACAGCCCTCCATGCTTTCTGTCCCAGCCTCATGTGATATCTCCCTGCCCTAAAAGTGAGCTCTTGCAGGCGGGAACTGGGTCTCTTTCATTTCTGTGTTCTTGTACATTTTTCACACTACCTGGCACATAGTAGAGATTTGAAAAAATACTCATTTAATTGAAAGTAATTCAATTAAACACATAAAACATTCTTCAGTGTAGGCTATGTATTTGCTGACTCAGGAGAGACAGGTACAATTGACAGGGATGAGATATTTCCAGATGGGGGAGGAGGGATCCTGGGCATGAATTCTGCAGGTTGCTAAGGATGGAAATTGTTTCCTCTTTTTTTCTTTTTTTATGGTTTTCAATAACTCTGAGTTCTGCTATAGTTACTTCCAATAAACCCCCAATATTAGTCACATACAAAAATAAAACATCTGATTTCACCTACAAATGAATGCATAAATGAATGAGGTAACCCCCATCCGTCTTACACACAGTAAAAAATGAATTAGGTAAGAACACTTGGAAAAAGAAATATTAAGATCCTCTGTTAGTGACATCGGCAAATTCTAGCTCCACGTCCTAGTTCGATCCCTGCCCCCCTATCTGTCCAGAATGGTAATAATAGCAGATAATAACTGACATTGTACAGAGTATTATAGCCCCAGAGTTTACAAAATCCTCTTATTGAAATAATCATCTCGTGGATCCTCTAAAGCTCATCTTTATCACCTTTCCATTTCTGATGCTGAATTCCTCCAGCACGACTGAACTGTTCACAGGACCCTGCACAGGCTTCATTTTCTCTGGTCCCCAGATTGCTGTGCATGTTGAGACCTCTGGCCTCACAGCCTTATGCCCCTTCATGCCTATCCATCCTTCCCATTTTAGCTTAAGCATCACTTCCTCCAGGAAATCTTCCTTGACTCCTCCGTATGGGTCCTGTGTCCCTCTGTGCTCACTGAGAGTCTCGCAGCCTCTATCCCACCATCAACACTGTTCTGTGTCCCTTTTCTCCAATAGACCGTGCACTTCTGTATTCAGAGACCATCCTGCCTATGGAGGAGAACAGATGTCCAAAAAAAGGGCATTCAATGAATGACTGATGGCAAACCCCCGTGAAGTGAATATGATACACCTCACTGGGTGGGTGAAGAAAGGGAGGCTCAGAAAGGGCAGTTTTGAGAGCGGTTTTGCACAGACGCTCTCTGGGATAACTTTGGCTCAAGAATTAGGAGTCTTTCCTTTGCCATCTCTTTGGGCAGCTGTGCTGACCCCGCCCAAGGCCACGGCTGTCTCTCAGAGGCTCATTTAAGATGCTGAGGAGATGGGATCCACCCAAAGCATCTCTGATTCCTTTAAGCTTCTGCAGGTGTGAAGACTATGTACCAAATTGAAACATGCATTAAAAGAATTTTATGGGTTGAGCCGATCACGGAAAAAACTACTGTACAAATACTGTCAAATGGGGCATGTATTTAAGAGGTTAGACAAAATATCTCCTTGCCGTTTTTTCTTTGGTTCTCTTTTTATAGTCCACTGCAAAACAACAATGGATAAAAGGGTGCAGAAAATGCATGTATATTTTCTTTTCTTTCTTTTTTTTTTTTTACCTTTCCCTAAGGAGCTTCTGTGCTACCCACACTAATTGTAGGTTTTTCTGAAAATGCAGCATGAATCATTTATAAATAAAGAGACTTTAAAATCCCTAAAAGACTCCCCAAGGCATTCAGTATTTCAGCATAAAATAACTGTTAAATGGAGTTATTCTGAATTAGCTTTTACTGGAATGTGGTGAAAATAAAGTTCTCTTTTCACTGTGATTGTTGCCGTAATTCTTTTACACAGCCACCTGGGGTAATTGACAACCCATTTCCATAATTCAGGTTTCAGCAAAGCTGTTCCCTGAAATGGCTAGTGTTGGAGAAATGGGGGTCTCCAAGAGGGACACCTCTCACACTGGCCAAGAAAGAAGCCAGCCCAGGGTCCCTGGGGGGAGACCTGAGAAGGCTGTTAAAGCTCCAATACAAGTGCAGACATTGAATCTTGCGGGTAGGAGAGAGCAGCGCCTTTGGATTCAGACCACCCAGAGTTCTATGCCCAGCTCTGCCTCTTATAGGTTTTGTGACCTTGGGGGAGTTGCCTGACCTCTCTGACCCTCAGGGATAATAATAATCCTTACTCTGTCGAGTTGTTATGAAAATTTGAAGTAAAATTTATAAATGCCTAGAACAAAATAGAAGATGAAAACGGCAGCTATAATTAGTTAATAACAATGATGTCTCTGCTTGTACACCAAATGTACCTTGAACGCATGTGCTGAAGGGCCATCTCGATGTCTTGCCTCCTCTCTGTCTCGCTGGTCACCCGAATGCCCTCGCTCCTCCATCCTTCCGTCTTTCCACTCTCCCACCCATTGGTTGACTGGTTCGTTTAGTCTGCATATATTTTCAGAGTTTTTCAGAGTGTATGATCATATGCCATGTGCTCTGTGCAAGGGACTGGGGGTCTGAAGGTGAATTAGACTGCAGGGCAGGGATTTAGTCTAAGGAGGAAAGGAAGATAGATGGTGAAGATGAGCAAGACGGAGACACAGGTGTGACAATGACAATTATTTTCTGGGCACAGTGAAGGTGCAAAGGAAGCAGTGGCTGTTCCACCTGGGGGTGGGGAGGCAGGTCAGGGATGGTTTCACAGGTGGAGGGTGGGCCCTAGAGCTGATCCTTGAGTGGCGAGGGTTTTCCAGATGAGAAAGAGGTGGGGAAGGGCAGCCATCATCCCACAGGATGGACGTTCTCTGAGGTCAGGGACAATGTCTGTCTTATTGTCCCCCCATCCCTGTACTTGTCACATGTCTGATTCAGAGCAGGCTTTCCATATGTGTTTTGTTGAAGGGATGAATGAGTTCCAGGCACGGGTCCAGAGGAAGCCAGGACTTGGAGAAGGAAAAACTGGCGTGGCGGCCAGTGTGTCTGGGGATGGCCAGTAGCCGAGTCAGGCAGGGAGAGGCACAAGGGCAGGAGTGATGGAGGTGGGCGGGGTCCAGGTGAGAAAGGACCTTTGCCATCTGGATAAGAGCTGAGGGGAGGCGCTGAAGGGTTTGACAGAGTGAGGCCATATGCAAGAAGTCTCCTGCCTTTTGGCAAATCCTCTTCAGGAGGCTGGGAGAGCAAATTGGCAGGAGGAGGGCCTGAAGGCTGGAAATAGGCAAGAATTTGACAGGTGCCGTTGGAGTCATCTTTTGCTGTCCCAGCGTGGCATCCAGTCAGAGGTCACTTTTGATCCCAGGTGTAAAATTATGCAGAGGAGGTTCCCCTTCTACTCTGCAACTGATTGACAAATTGTCCTGTCACTCAAACGTTTCTTCCACTTATCATAAAGAGGAAAAGAAAATTATCTGTTCAGTGCACATGGGAAAGAAAGCACGTTCATTAATCTCTGGATGCTGAGATTGGAAACTTATGCAGCTTCAAGGAACAGAGACGCTTCAAGGAAGACACGAGGAGAAAGCCAGGGAGAAGTTACGTGCATGCTGTTGTGTACACATCACTCTCTCTATTTACACACACATGCGGTCCGCACATCTGGTCTCCACGATCCACTGCAGAAACACACAAACCCAAACGCACATCCATACACCCCTACACTCACCAGCGCACATATATCTTGCAAAGGGTGTAGCTACTGCATAAGTTTACGCCTCCAATGAGTGTGTACACATAGAGACAGATGCTTGCATACCAGTGTTTTACAATGGGAACTGGCTGCCAGCGGTTGGAACTTGGGACCCGTCTGGAAACATTGCAGTTTTTGGAGAGTTTTGTAAAGGACCCATCTATTTTCTGATTTCTCTGGAAGACAGCTCAGACTTTTCTAAGAGGAGGCGTTGGTTAGGAAGGAAACCTCAAGATGGCAATGTCCCAAGTGACAGATGGACAGATGTCCTCCTGTCCAGCTATCATAGTATCCTTACCCATTAGTCAAGGTTCTCCACAGAAACAGAACCAATAGGACGTGTGTATATCTCTCTCTAGAAAGAGATTTAGTATAAAGTATTGGCTAAGGTGATTATGGAGCTGAGAAGTCCCACCATCAGCCATCTGAAAGCTGGGGACCCAGGAAAGCCCGTGGTGAAGTTTGAAGGCCTGAGGGCTGGAGAGCCGCTGCTGGAGATTCCAGGGCAGGTCTGAAGGCCTGAGAACCAGTAGCGCCAAGGACAGGAGAGCCACGTCCCAGCCCAACAGTGAGGCAGAGAGCAAATTCCACCTCTGTCTCCTTTTCGTTCTATTCAGGCCCCCAGTGGGTTGGATGAGGCCCACCCACATGGAGGTGGGGGGGTGGTTATCTGCTTGCCACCGACCACCCATTCAAATGCTCATCTCGTCTAGAAACACCCTCACAGACACACCTGCATTCTCGGCGCCCCATGGCCCAGTCAAGTTGACACATAAAATTAACCATCACACCCATGAAGTCACAACACCTACTCCTTCTTGACTACGTACCCTGTACCCATCACCAACCTTGGTCCTTTACATGCATCCTCTAGAACCCTCACAATAACTTCCTGAACTATATATGATCCCATTTTACAGATGAGAGACTGAGGCTCAGAAAGACAACCCTGCCACTTTGGCCAAGGTCACAGAGGGAGAAAGTAGCTGGGGTCTAACACAGGCTCCTTCCACCCTAAAAATCTATCTATAGTGCCCTTTTTCCCTGTTTTTTTTTTTTTTTTTTTTTGATTGTTAAGCACTTACACTTCTATTAGCACATATCCTCACACAAGTAATGGGAGGTGGGCCTTAGTAATTCTTTTATCCAAATATTTACTGAGCCAGGCACTGTGCTGAGTTTTGGGGAAACAGCCAATACTCAGAGCAGACTGAGTATGGGCCTCAGTCTAATAGCAGAGGGCAGAGCATAAACAAGTTAGCAAGGAACCCTGCAGGCGATAATATGTGGATTGTAGAAGAAGAAAGACTAGTAAGAAAGAAGAAAGTGCCGGGGGATTTCTTTTAGATGGAGGGGGGGTCAGAGAAAAGCCTTGCTGATGAAGGGACAGCTAAGTAGAAAACTCAGAGGAAGGGAATCACCAATGAGGAAAAGAACATTCGAGGAGGTGAAGTAGGGCTCAGACCAAAGCCCTAACTCTCACCACCACAGCTGCCTCCTCCAAGCTTCCGTGCACAGAGCGGATAGAATTTTCTATCGGAGCAAATTTTCAAATTTGCTGTTTGCTGCTGGGGCAGACAGAAGGACGGCCGTCTTTCCTAAGATGGGCCATGTGCCCTCAGTTCCCGATGACAGGCTCAGAGAGTGTTTCTTGGGGTGGCACACCCTCACCTTGTCTTCCCATCTGATCTTGGTCCGCCACCCATCACCTCTGGATGCAAAAAAACTTAGCAAAGTTAAGGCCACCCTACAGGCCTGAACAGGAACGAACGAATCCCTCCACTGTCGCTTCTGTATCCAAAGCCCAGCTTCTGCTCCGCTATTTAAAATATGTCTTTCTGCCAGTGGCTGAGTAGGTTGAAGTCTTTGAAACCCTGAATGTTCTATAAAATCCAAATAATTCCCTGTAAATCAAAGTACTTGGCATGCTGGCTGCAAAGCCTGCAGCTTTTTTTTTTTTTTTCTAAGGTAATCTCTAGAAAGTAGTTTGTACTCATGTTTCCACAGTGATTAAATATGCAAAGTAATTTCCACGATTTTCACCACGTTCTGAACCAAATCAGATTCCGTTCTGCTCCTCTTTGTACAAAGCCACTTATTGGATCAGATTCCAAAACAAATCCCCTGAATTTGGCGGATCATCATTTTAAAAGGGGGCTTGTTAAGGTAATCATTAAATTAAACCACCCCTTTAAGAATATTTAGATCTGGTCCGCCAAGCGGAACGGTCTAATGGTTTTTAAATTAGAAGCTGCGGAATGCTGGTGAATTTTCTTTTGTGGGTCAAGTGGGTATTAACAAATGCTAAGACGGTTCTCTCTTTTGTCATCACCTTGAAATCTGCAAAGAAATGCAAAGAGTGGGAAGGACCCAAGGAGACAAGTAGGGTGGCTTGGTGGTACCCATGGTTGCTTGCAGAACAAAGCAGGAGCAAGCATGAGATATTCTACTCACCATCTTTTTACACCCAGTCTTGAGAGAGACGGAAGCCTGAATCTGCCGGGAAGGGAAGATGCCCAGGGTGTGCCCCGAATCCTGCAGGCTTAAGCCGCTCATGGGGTCAGCTCTTCCCGCCACAGAGCCTGGGCTGATACCTGTGGCCAGGAGACTTTTTAAAAAATCTTATCATTGTCTGTCTTTCCAGGGACGCTCAAAGAAAGCCAGAAGCAGGAGCTTTTTGTCAGCTCATCTGTAAAATACTCAAGGAACCGTGACTCGCATCAATGCAATTCACTTCCTCTTACGGGGGCTCTTAGCTTCCTGGCAGCCCTGGATCCCACGCTAACGTTGCCCAGGCCTGGGGCCCAGTAACACTGCTCTGGGTTTATCTACGGTTAATTCAAGTGCACTCCGAGCTAGGCTTCAGGGTCACCTGGAGAGACTTTCCTGCCATGCCTGTGCCCACCTCCAAAAGACTTATTGAATTCATCTGGGGTGGGACCCAGCGCTGGCGGATTTTTTTTTAAACTTTCCAGGTAATTATAATGTGCAGCCAGGGTTGAAAACTATTAGATTTAGAAAAAGAGCGCAACTCTCACAGAGAAGTCTAAATGCATAAATGTCCTGTGTGAATGGGGCCTTCAGTTAAGCCAGAGGGTTGGCAAACTAAGGCCCCTGGGCCAAATATGCCCTGTGTTGGTCCCAGTTTTGTATGACTCTGAGCTAAAAATAGTTTGCACATTATTAAGTGGATGGAAAAAATTCAAAGGAAGAATATATTTCTTGATATGGGAGAGTTCTATGAAATTGAAGTCTCAGGGTCCATAAATAAAATTTCCTGGGCCCTGCTCATTTATGTACGTGTTATCAATGGGCTGCTTTTGCACTGCAATGGCTGAGTTGAGTACAGTTGTAGCAGACATTATGTGGACTGCAGAATCCAAAATATTTACCATCTGACCCTTACAGAAAAAATTTGCCGACCCTTGAATTAAATCGTAGGCGAAAAGAACCATTGCAAAGAAGTGTCTCTTTAATTGAAACCATGTAAAGTGGGACCTGCTTAAAATCAATAAGCCCTAAGAAACAAAGATAAAGAAAAAAAATAGAGATGAAATTCAGTATTACTATGGATATAGGGGGAAGAACACTTCCACACGCGGCCCAGGGGAGTGCTGGTGTGTTCTTTCTGGAAGGCATTTTGTTAGTACACATCAAGGATCTTAACAATGTTCCTATGCTTTGCCCAGTCCATTCTATTTCCAGAAATAGGTTTTATGGAAACTCCCAGTTATATGTGCAGTTTTATCTACCAGGATTTTATTGCAAAGTTATAATTCGAAAACAACAGCAATCTCCCACCCCCAAATCTGTGTCCAATAATAGGAGGTGTTTTATCGACAGAAGAATAGATAAAGAAGATGTGGTATATATATCAATGGAATTGACTCAGCCATAAAAAGGAATGAAATAATGTTATTTGCGGCAACATGGATGGACCTAGAGATTATCATACTAAGGGAAGTAAGCCAAAGACAAATATCATATGATATCACTTATACGTGGAATCTAAAAAATGATACAGATGAACTTATTTACAAAACATAAATAGACTCACAGACATAGAAAACAAATTTATGTTTACCAAAGGGGAAAGGGGGAGGAGGGACAAATTAGGATTTTGGGATTAACATATATACAGTACTATCTATAAAATAGATAAACAACAGGGACCTACTATATAGCACAGGGAACTATATTCAATATCTTGTAATAACCTATAATCAAAAAGAATCTAAAAAAGAATCTCTCTCTCTCTCTCTCTCTCTCTCTCTCTCTCTCTATATATATATATATATATATATATATAGAATCACTTTGCTGTGCACCTGAAACTAACACAACATTGTAAATCAACTATAGGTCAATTACAAAAATAATAATAGGATGTATTTTAATAAATTGTGTTACATCCATATACAGGTATAAAAATGAGGTGGTTGAAGAACAGATAATAACACAGGAAAATGTCTGTGGTCCATAAAATGAAAAATAAGCCATAAATAAAACATTCTTAACAGAAAAAATTCGATGTATCAAAACACATACATATATAGAGAGAAAATTGGAGAGAAATACCCAAAATGGTAATCATGTCTAATTCTGGGTGATTATGCTATGAGTAATTTTAATTTTTTTCTTTCTGCTTTTCTATATTTTTCAAATTTTCTACATTGAACTTGAATTAATATGGTAGCGTTATTTACAAGTGGCCCCCTAGGGAGAGGGCAATACAGGACAGCCTTTGCTTGGAAAGTGAGAAACCTGAATTTATGTCCCAGGACCCCCTCTCCAGCCCCACCTGCTGAATGAGCTTCAAGATGCCAAATAAGAGCTCTGACATTCTCCCACCCTGGTCACGAGGCATGTTGTGAAAAGGAAAGACTTCGGGGCCATGGGACCTTGACTTGATTCCAGTTCCTGTCACCTCCATGCTCAGTAATTTTAACCATTTTGAGGACCACTTTGGTCCTTAGAAATGCAGGGATGATAAACATTTCTTATGAGGTTCCTTTGTCGGTTGACAAGAGAGCTTATGCAAAGCACCAGATGCGGTACCTGGGACAGGTGAGCATCCCAGAACCTTCAGCGCCCTTTTTCCTCCCCTCACCGTGATCTTTAAAGTCCCTTCTACTCTCATCAACAGCTTGTATTTTTCTAATTTCTCCTGTTTTTATAAGGATAGGAGATTGTGACCGTAGTTTCATGTGCTCAGGGAACATCTGTCCTGAAAGCCAGCCCCGATGCACCTGTACAGATGCTGCTGGGCCCATGCTCCCACACACGGCGGGATCAGTGGCTGTGAATTCCCGATGATGCTCTCCAAGGCACAGGGGTGCTCCGTTCTTTCAGGGCTGTTGTATGGATGACAAGAACTAAATGTGCCTCAGCTCTACGTTAGGCATGATAAACTCCCTGGGAGTGACAGACAGAGCTGGGCCCATCCATCATTGCATTCCCCACCCTGGGCATGCATGCTGGAGGGGACCGGACAGCTACCCAAAACCTGGAGGGCTATTTCGTTTCAATGCTATGAATCATACAACACAAGCATCTTGCATGGAGCATAGCTGTGGAAGGCAGAATAACGACTTCCATAGATGTCCACGTCCTAATCCCCAGAACCTTTGAGTGTATTACCTTACACGGCAAAGGGGTAATTATGGTACAGATGGAATTAAGGTTGCTAATCAGATGACCTTAAAATAGATGATCCTGGATTACCTGGTAGGCTCAATATAATCACAACAGTCCTGAAATGTGGAAGAGGGGGGCAGAGAAGAGAGTTAGAGAAAGATGTGACAATGGAAGAATAGTCAGTGAGATGCATGCAACGTGGCTGACTTTGAAGATAGAAGAAGGGGCCATGGGCATAGGAATGTGGGCATCTTCTGGAAGCTGGAAAAAGCAAGGAAACAGATTCTTCCCCAGGGCCTCTAGAAGAAATGCAGCCCTGATGACACCCATGTCAGACTTTTAACGTACAGAGCTATAAGGTAATATATTTGTGTTGTTTTAAACCACTAAGTTTGTGGTAATGTGTTACAGCAGCAATAGGGAACTAATACACTTGCCATGCAACCGTGTGACATAAATAATCTCGCTGAATTCTCACAACCTTGTCAAGTAGGTAGTATTATCTCCTTCTTACAAATACAGAAACAAGTTCAGAGAAGGCAAGTATCATTCCCAAAGGCACACAGCTAATAAGTGGCAGAGATAGGATCCATATCCATAGCTCATTTTCTTCTAAGACCCATGCTCTGTGCTCTACACAAGATCGAGGCCTCAGTGTAAACACTTCTGGACCAGCACCTGTGAGGTGTGTAATCCAGACTTTCAGGGCTGGATGGGGACTCAGGTGACTCCTCAAGCTCTGTCTGGTGCTTGGACTCTTGAATGATGTCTCGTGGGAGATGGATATTCAGCCTTTGTTTGAATGCCTCCTCTGATGAGGAACTCACTACCACTCATGGACCTCATCTAGGTCTTGGACAGCTTTGCCTATTGAAAAGTTCACTCTGATTAGGCATATCAAGCATTATCTACTGCCCCATAATTCCACATTTTCATCCCAGTCTTTCTTTTGGAGACCCTTGGAATATTTGCACCCCCATACTTTGTGGGTTAGCCCTCTGAACACGGATCTAAGATGAAAGCTGACCCCTGGAAGTTGCCATTTTGCAGAATTGGTTGGCTTGCAGGCCAGTCCTTCCTAGACAGCCACTCCCAAGCCCAGACAGCTGTTGCTGGAGAAGCGACCCATCCAGGACCCCTGTGGAAAGTTCAGGTGCTCCCATCTCTGCTGATGTATTTTGTTATTGACAGTCTCAATAAATGTGGACCTGATTCTTCACTGGCTAAAAATTCAGTCATTCTGAATTCAGGATCACTTGGAAAGGGATTGGGTTGGATTTCACTTTTCTTTTTTTCTGTAGTATAAAAGATTGTGGGGCGTGAGTCACTCCCGTGAGACAGTGATTGAGATGGGCACACTGCACTAAGTGGGGTTTGTAATCGGCACATGGACCATTTATCCTTGTAGGCAGAATTCTCCTGGATGGCTACACATCAACACTTTAGTAGTCTTCTAGAAGTTACTCTAATTACAATTATAGTTATTTCTGGGTGTTTCCAACGTGGCAGGAACTGTGCTCAGTTAAGAGTTTTACACGCATTTCTCCTTTCCTTCTTAAAAATAGAGCAAATGAAGAATCAGAGAGGTTAAGAAACACGCTTAAGGTCACACAGCCACTTAGTGACAGTACCTGCAACTCCTGATCCCCAGCAGGTGAAGCTCCATTCAGGGGTGAAAAGAAGTTGAGATTTGAAGTCAGATAGACCTGGGCTTATATCCTCCCTCACCCCATGTTCACAGTGTCATTTTGGAAAACATAAAGCTCAATAAAGTATTGTTCCTTCATAACACTGATTATCATTTGTTTCTTGCCTTTTTTCTTATTGTCCCTTTTCCCCACTAGAATATGAAATCCACAATACAGAGTCTATGTCATTCTGTTCCCTGCTGAATCCTCAGAACCCAGAACAATTCCCAGCATGCAGTTGACACTCATAAAATATTTGCTAAGTGATTGAATAAATAATATCACAACTGAAAATAGAGCCCGAGAAATCCTGAGGCTTATTTCCCTTCCTCCTCTGAACCTGAGTCCCAGTAGCTAGGTGGGACTTTCGGAGTCTTTCAAAATGGGGTAAAGGGAGGAAAGGGTGAGAAAAGCATTATGTGCCCTGTTCCCACAAGGGTCATTGGTTTTCAAAATCAATACCTAGGAAGAAGAGACAGTTCGATAATGTTCACTAGGTATTGGGTTTTGTATTCCATGAACTCCCCTTAAAAGCCCCCAGATATATGGCATGGTTTCTCCTGGTGACACATCCAAACTAACTTTTGTATCTCATTATATTGAACAAAGTTTACTGATAGGACTGGAAAATTCATAAAATAATAGTAAGATAATAATAACAGCTTCCCTTTATCGAGGGCTTGCTGTGTATCAGGGGTTATAATAAACATTTTATAGGATTTACTTAATCATTAGAAAATGTGAAGAGGAAAGTACAATCATCCCCATGTTATGTTACATAAGGAAACTGACTCAACTTGCCTCAAATCATACCGTTCACAGGGCGTGGAACTAGATTTGCACCCAGGGTTTCCTTCTTTTCATTTATAGCACAGCTACATGCTTCTTATCTGCAAGACAGACTGCTCAGACTGCTGACCGTCTAGTTCTCCAAATCATTCTCATGAACCCAAGCATAAACAAAGGCCTTTCCAGAGTGGACAAAGTAATCACAAAGACTGGCTCTAAAGCCCATGCAAATTTCCTCATTGCTGATGTTTTCTGGTCTTTACTTAGAGCCTTCTGTTTTATTTTATTTTTTAAAAATTTATATTATTGAAGTATAGTTGATTCACAATGTTGCGTTCATTTCTGCTGTACAGCAAGGTGATTCAGTTATACATATACATAAGTTCTTCTTCATATTCTTTTCCATTATGGTTTATCACAGGATGTTGAATATAGTTCCCTGTGCTATACAGTAGGATCTTATTGTTTATCCATTCTATATATAACAGTTTGCATCTGCTAATCCTAAACTCCCACTCCAACTCTCCCCCACCCCCTTCCCCCTTGGCAACCACAAGTCTGATCTCTATGTCTTTGAGTCTGCTTCTGTTTCGTAGATAAGTTCACTTGTATCATTTTTTAGATTCCACATATAAGTTATATCATACGGTATTTGTCTTTCTCTGTCTGACTTACTTCACTTAGTGTGATAATCTCTAGGTCCATCCATGTTGCTGCAAATGGCTTTCTTTCTTTCTTTCTTTCTTTCTTTCTTTCTTTCTTTCTTTCTTTCTTTCTTACTTTCTTTCTTACTTTCTCTCTCTCTTCCTTCCTTCCTTCTTCCTTCTTTCCTTCCTTCCTTCCTTCCTTCCTCCCTCCCTCCCTCTCTCTCTCTCTCTCTTTCTTTCTTTCTCTCTTTCTCTCTTTCTTTCTTTCGTTCTTTTTAGAGCCTTCTGTTTTAATCCTGTGTGGTGAGGTGAATCATGTCCTCCTGAAAGATATATTCAAGTCCTAACCTCTGGTACCTTGGAATGGGATCGTACTTGGAAATATGGTCTTTGCAGAAATAATTAGTTAATTTAAGATAAGGTCCTACTGCCTTAGGATGAGCCCTAAACCTAATGACTGGTGTCCCTATCAAAAGAGGAGAGGACACACGGGGAAGAAGGTCATGTGACGTGGAGGACGGGGTGATGTAGCTACAAGCCAAGGAATGTCTAGGATTGCCTGGAGCCACCAGAAGCTAAGAAGGGACAAAGGATGTTTATTCCCAAGAATCTTCAGAGAAAGCATGTCCCTGCCAGTGCCTGGCTCCCAGAACTGTGAGAGAATACAGTTCTGTTGTTTGAAGCCTCCCACTTCACGGTCATTTGTTACAGCAGCCCCAGGAGAAGACCACACCCCCGTTATAGAACTCCTGGTTCTCTGATTGCTGAGCCGGGAGTAGTAAGGGCGGAGCACGGGGAGAAGGTTAAATGTTGCTGGAGGAAGTCACCCCGGCTTCAAGGAAGTGCGCTAGCAGCCAGTTCAACGGCAAGGCTTATTCAAAACAGCTGCATAAAACACAGGCCTGGGAACCAGAAGCACAGCGGCCTGGAGACATCCTGCAAACTGGGGTGTTCCTGGAGGACTCGTGGTGCAGGATACCTACAATAACTCGTTGCAGTGTGCTTTCAAGTTTACATGCAGCGCTTCAGATCGTCAGTCTCAGTTAATCCCCTGGATATTATTATTATTATTATTATTATTATTTTTAAATAAAGACAGTGAAATAGAAAGTATTTATTTATTTATTTATGGCTGTCTTGGGTCTCCATTTTTGTGCGAGGGCTTTCTCTAGTTGTGGCAAGTGGGGGCCACTCTTCAACGTGGTGCGCGGGCCTCTCACTATCGCGGCCTCTCTTGTTGTGGAGCACAGGCTCCAGACACGCAGGCTCAGTAGTTGTGGCTCACGGGCCTAGTTGCTCCGCGGCATGTGGGATCTTCCCAGACCAGGGCTCGAACCCGTGCCCCCTGCATTGGCAGGCAGATTCTCAACCACTGCGCCACCAGGGAAGTCCTAGTATTATTTTTATTCCCCAAGAAACCAATGATCAAAAAACTTAAGAGATTTACCCAAGACAGGTAAATCAGAGGAGCGAGATTATAAACCCACAACGGTGATGCCACAACACAGCTTAGGTAAGTCCGACATGCATTCATTCAGAACCGCCTGCATACCAGGTACCAAGGTAAGAAAGACACAGCCAGGCTCTTTCTGCCAGGAGACGACAATTTAGTGGTATAGACAGATATAAAAACAGACCCACTCCATGTGGGGGATCAATTCGAAGCGGAGGACAGGTGTGGACGCCTGCTGCAGCCTCAGGGCTTCAGCCAGGAGGAGGTAGCTCCCCAGCCTGGCTTCGGAAGAGGATTAAGAATTAGGCAGGTGGAGAAGGAGGTGTGGGTGGTCCTTGATGGCGATTCTCAAACTTTTCGGTCCTAGGACCCTTTTACACATGTATAAATTATTGTGGGCCGCAAAGAGCTTTTGTCATGTGGATTATAGTTACCAATAATTAGTACATTAGAAATTAGAACTGAGATATTGTAAACATATTTACCAATTCATTGAAAGGAAAAATACTGAACCCATTACATGTGAACCTAAAGAATACCTATTTTTAATGAAAAATAAGTTATTCCAAAACCAAAAACGTAAGCTACAGCAAAATGGCCTTGTTTTACATTTCTGCACATCTCTTTAATGCCTGGCTATCTGCCTTATCAGCTGGGTCTTCCTATCTGGCTCTATGGTCAATCTGTTGTGATATGGGGTTTTGGCTGAGGTCTATGGGGAAAACATCTGGCTTCACACACATAAGAAGTAGGAAAAAGGAGGACCTCGGGGACCCCTGGGAGGCTCTTCTGGATCCTCAGGGATCTCTGGCCCACCCTGTGAGAACTGCTGTACCAGGCAGAGGGGACAGCCTGACCTGAGGCCAGGAGGCGGACCACAGCACGCAGTGTTTGGGGAATGAATTACACACAGCTCCGTGTGACCAGAGCATCCTGGGAAAGACCTCAAATGGCGGGAAGGGCCCCTGAAGTGGGAGTGAGGGAGGGTCTGGACACCTGGTGGTCCATGCTTCAGCCAGCAGTGATGGAAGGGAAGCCACGCAGGGTTTTACCAGGAAGGGGTCCCGAGTCGCTGGCATTGGGAAAGAGAACTCCAGCTGCTCGGGGGGTGGGGGAGGGCTTGTGGGGTAGGACAGGCTGGAGGGGGCAAGCCCAGAAGCTGCTTCAATGGTCCAGGCAATGGATGACTACTACCCTTTGGAAGATTCTGGGAAGATCTATCACTGAGTTACATCAGAGTACAAAGCTGCTGTTCACGCTGATGGCCCTGAGCCAGTGAGACAAGGTTAATCACACTGAATAAGCTGTTTTAAGAACAGGGGAAATGTTTCCATTAAAATAATTAAAATCTTAAAACGTTTTGGGGCTCAAAGGTATCTGTTTCAGTTACCTGGAAAACCTACTTGGTGAAACTTCATTTTTTCAGCATCCCAGAGAAATAAGACATTACCGTATTTTCTCTATACAGTGAGACTGGAGGGGGAAAAGGACTGTGTAAGCAGACAGACAGGGGCCCAGCCTTCCAGAGCCTCCACACTCAGTAGCTCTGTGACCTTAGATGCAGGAATCGGGCTCCCTGTGCCTCAGTTTCTCCATCGATAATAAAGTAACAATGATTCCCACTGCAGAGATTAAATGAGATCCTGATCTATTGAGCTTAGGTCAACATCATTTCCTGTCCTTCAATTGCCCATGTCAATTTCCCACACAGCGCCCTGAAAGTGTTTGTTCTATCAGGGGTCTGATTGACAGCATTTAGAGCTAAATTCCCAATCCAGCTGCAAAATCTCTTGCTCTGTATAACTGGTCTTTTGCTTCAGAACATCCCTCTCTATGATTGCCTATAAATCTCACATGCCATATAACTGGGGATTTCACGTTTTGAAAACACGTGTACCAAAAAGCAGTGAACACCAACTAGGTTTATATGGATTTCGGAACTCCACCCTTTCCCCCACCCCTCGCCGTGCCCCCAGATGGCTTTTATGCCCGTGGACAAAGTGGAGAGCCATCATGGACCACCAGGAGCATGGAGGATGGTGTGGGGGGGTCCCTCCTCCAGGATCATGGAGGAGGATGGAGCGCTGGGGGGCAGAGCTCCAGAGTCCCAGGCACCCCCATCCTACTTCAGCCATTGCAGTGTGTCTGATGTGCTTCTTTATGGGGATTCCACAGGAGTCTGATCGACAAGATGGGTCCTACAAAGCACACACGCATGTACGCACACAGGTCTGCAAAGCTCAATTTCAGGACCCGTTAGATTAGCAGGGAGAAACTGGTGAATCCCACTGGAGTCTCTCTCTAGGCTACCTGCAACGAGGGGGTGGGGTGGTTTCCCATCAAGGGCTCAAAAATCCTTCGGCTCCCTCTTTGTCCAGCCTTCTGTCCCCAGATCTCCTTTGTCTTGGGAACCACTCCTGGCTCCAGGGCCTCCTCCAGTGCGCATGGAGTGCTTCCTAACCCAACCTCAGTCTTAGTAGGAGAAGCAGCTGTAGGGGAAATAGTGGGACCCGGGCTCAAATCTGCCACTATTGACTTAACACAGACCCTTCAGTTCTCCAAGCTTCCATTTTATCATCAGTGAAACAGGACTAAGATTGTTGGGAGGACAAGATGGTTGGAATTGTAAATGAGACCTGGTAAGCAGAAGCACCCAGGATATAATAGATGCTCAATAAAAGCCAGTGGAACGCTTTCAAGATTCCTAAGATAAATGGAATAACATGAAGTGTGTGTTGGTGTGTATGTGTGTGTGTGTGTGTGTTGGGATGGTCCAAAATGAGAGATCTAAGGGTGCAGAATACCTACCTTTCTTTTTTTTAGGGGATGGGATTCTATCCAGGGACCAGTTTCAGGAGGATCAGAAAATGTCAGACACTCAGCCTTGCTCACCCCAGCCATCTTTCTATTTTGCCCTTCTGCATTGGAGTATGACTGGTTATTAAAATGAAAAATCCTCTCTTCCTCACCCACAGCAGCTGTTTCATTATGTTTTGCATTTCTCTCCATCTAAATGTTAGCTCTTGTCCCGGGCAGTAACTTTCATAATTTCTTTAATGTATATATCTCTATTGACATTATGATGGATGATAACAGACTTCCGCTGAGGAATGAAGCAGTCTTACAGGGCCAGTCCGACCTATTGGGAAAAGAGCAAGTATTAAATAACCAATTATAAATGGATATTTACCTGATAGATTAGGATGGAGGCTTTAGAACAATCTTGCTCCATTAGGTAAATGATCTATGCTCTTCAAAGTTTATAAATATGTATTTCACCAAAAGACTCAAGTCCTGGCAATAATTAATATGCATTTCATAGCATTCCATTAAAATCTGAGCCCTCCTCTTGATTTTTTCTGAAGAAAATGAGCTTAAAATAATGCTGCAGCAAATAAGTAGCTGGTCTTCTTAGTAATGCTGGAACATGCCACTGTTACATCAACTTGTCCAAAACTGTTCTGTTTCCCATGTACCTCCTCCTGGGTCCCTTCTCATCACAGGTTACTGCAGCATCTTCTCAGTGACAAAGTTAGAACCACGCACCCTCATTGGATCCTCACTCCTAATGTGAAATTGATCACAAAGTCCTATCCATCCCCCCCACCACCATCTCAATATTTTCTTGCTGCCAGCATTAGGTTTCCATGTTAAAAATCTACATACATTATTGCTCTTCTCAAAAACCCTCCACAGGAGTCATTATGCTGTATGCTTGAAACTAATATAATGTTACATGTCAATTATATGTCAATGAAAAAGAAAAACAAACAAACAAAAACACTCCACATCTCTGTGCTGCTTTAGTAGCAATTCCCAATGTACTTTGGAATACCAATTCCATGAGACAATACTCTAAAAATTTTTTAAAAAAGGATGTTATGATTAAAACATTTAGGAAATATTGTATTTTTCATAGTCCCTCTTGGAAGTTCCAATGTGTATGTAATTTTCTTTTTTTTGTTGTTGTATCTTTGTCTGGTTTTGGTATCAGGGTGATGGTGGCCTCATAGAATAAGTTTGGAAGGGTTCCTTTGCAATTTTTTGGAATAATTTCAGAAGGATAGGTGTTAACTCTTCTCCGAATGTCTGGTGGAATTCATTTATGAAGCCATCTGGTCCTGGACTTTTGTTTGTTGGGAGTTTTTTTACTCACAGATTCAATTTCAGTACTTGTATAATAAATGGTCTGTTCATATTTTCTATTTCTTGGACGTTCCAATGTGTATGAGAGTATTAAAGGCTCTGAGAAGTCCTGTAGTGTTTACCATGATATTTTCCAAGCTTATTTTTGTAATGCGTATTACCATTTTATGGAACTCTTGTTTCATAGAGCATACCTTGATAAGTCCCGGCTCACAAGATAAAGTCACAATCACTTAGCCCAGCCAATGAAGCCCTACACAACTCCCCTCTAGGCTACATTCCCAGATTCATTTCTGCATGTTCCCTCTTTGTCATCTCCCCATTATAGGCCATTCTTCATTCTCAGAATGTGCATGATCTACTCTTTTCTTTCCATGGAAATTCCTCCTTTCTTCTCCTCCTTCATCTTGCAAACTCTTATTTAAGCTTCAAAAACCAACTAAAGCATCGCTTACACCGACCACAAATTCTACACTCCCTTACCTTCTTCATCATGTTAGCATTTTTATGCACCTCTACTATTTTTATTTTAGCTCTTTCTATATGAGAGTTACTTGTTTATTTCACCGTTTCACCAGAAAGACTGGTGGAGAGAAGCTTTATCTTGATTCTTTCTCTACCTCTTCAGCCTAGACGGTTCCCAGCACTTAATTCATATGCAATGAGTATTTATTTGCTGAAGGGACTTAGAGATCAAATTACCAAAGGTAAGTTCTTGTTCTTTTTTATGTTTTGAGCTTTTTCTGCATGCCCATATGAATTATTTAAACAACAGAACCTGAAAGAAAAGAGGGATTCCTGATTTTGTCCAGCCTCATCACCATAAAGAACACTTCAAAGAAAGGGAAGACTCAGTCTTTCCCCCCAATGCCCACCTCTCCCTGACCATCCGGGAGTGAAATTAGTTGATTTATGGCTCAAGAAGGATCAATTTGATACACTTGTTTTGAAAGAGCCATTGGATATTATTTTAACAGCGATATTAACATTATGCTCCCATTGTAGATTTTCTGATTCCTTATGTCTGAGAAAGTGCTTTTAGCCTTGACTCAATGGCAGTGATATTGGAATGAATGCACTTCCAACGGTATCTGGACCCCCATGAATATAAGATGCTTTATCTCTGGAGACCATCCAGGCAAGCCATGCTTTAAATAAATAAAATGAATGCTCTCATCATCCAGGATGCCTATGAGCCAAGGCTTTTCAGTGTTATAACGTGGATACAAAGCATGATTGTGGATACAGGCAAGAGGGAGGGTAATATAATAGAGACAGGAGACCATAGCTCTGCATCAAAGTAATAGAGCATCTTAATGGGAGCCTGAACAGGGTGACGACTTGACTCTATAATCCCATCAGTTTTATTGTCCAAACGCCATTTGTGCATTTATGGAGGAGCCTCTTTAACGGGAGGGAAATACTAATTGTAACATTTTAAATATGGACTAGACAGGCATCATGTCTGATTCTCTCTCTCTTTCTCTCTTTCGTGTGAGTGTGTGTGTTTGGGTGTGATACATGTATGTGTGTAAATGTGTGTGACTGTGTGTGTCATATCTGGGGATGCATGGTCCCCACCTGATGGCAGTGATTGATTACGCCACAGAGAGGTTGATGTCACAGACCTCTCATGATCCTGAACTAGGAGTGGGGGCTTATTCGGTTTGTCCTCTTTGGTTAAAATACTTTTGTTTTCATCAGCTGCTTCTATTTCCTGGAAGAGTTCCCATGGTCTGAATGGGACCCCGAACGAAGATCAGCTGGAGACGGGGTGAATTTCCACAGAGAGGCAACCCCTGCATCTGCCCTGTGTCGTTTAGGACTCAAAGTGTACAGTCCGCTCTTACTTTAATTTCATTTCAGTTTCACTTTAGATCAGGGGTCCGCAGACTAGGGCCTGTGGGCTGCCCACCTTCTTTTGCAATTGGTGTTTTACTGGAACACAGCTGTACTCCTTAGCTTACATCTTGTCACGCTGCTTTCACAGCCCAATGGCAGGGCTGAGGAGTTGCAACAATGATGGTGTTGCCGGTGAATTTAAGGTTCTTTCTTCATCGTGAAAGAATTTGGAGACGAAGCGATGGGTAAGAATCAGATTTATTTAGAGAGAAACACACTCAACAGACAGAGTGTAGGCCATCTCAGAAGGCGAGAGAGAGCCTCGGAATATGGGGTGGTTAGTTTTTATGGGCTGGTAATTTCATAGGCTAATGAGTGGGGGGATTATTCCAACTATTTCGGGGAAGGGGCAGGGATTTCCAGGAATTGGCCACTTTTTGGGCTTTTATGGTTAGCCTCAGAACTGTCATGGCGCTGGTGGGTGTAGCATTTAGCATGCTAATGTATCACAATGAGCGTATAAGGAGGCTCAAGGTCTACTGGAAGTTGAATCTTCTGCCATCTTGGACCCAGTTTGTTCTCACTAGTTTTCATCACGTAGTATGGCTATGTCATTCTTTTAAAAGTTGTGCCCTGCCACCTTCCCTCCTGTTTCAATGGTGGAAGCTGCAAGCCCAAGACATTTACTCCCTGGCCCAATACAGAGAAAGTTTGTGGACCCCTGTTCTAGATCATGAACCTGAGTTGGGCAGGACTTCCGAGGTGCCCTTGCTGGCTCTCGGCTGATACTGGAGACCCACCTGGTCTTTCTTCTGCAGCTGCTTGAGCAGCTCCTCTGACGGGTGATGGCACCTGGCAGGAAAGCAGAGTGATTTTCAGTGTCTCCTTCCAGAGTTCTGTCTTCTCACGTCTCCCAAGGTCTTGGAGTTCCAGAAGATTCCTTACAGTGGACCTTCACAGCTTCTTTCCATATAGCCATTTTACTCAATGGGAGGTACAATTTATTTTTTCCATACCCAACTCAACACCAAGAAATACAACCTCTCGCTCCTGGAAAGTCTTCTTTTGAATGAACTCGAATGCCTCCACAGAACATCCCTACACAGTTTGAATGTTGGCTGCTGTGCTTTTGGCTTCTCCTCCACTTGAGATGCCCACTGGTGACACAGAAAGAGCATAGCAGTAGAGCCAGAAGACCTGGGATTAAAGGGTCAGTTGGTTACTCAACCATTATTTACTGAGACTACTTGATTACAATGACTCTGATTGAAATAAAGCAGGAGCCTATGGTTTTTTCCCCCATGTCCTCCACCTGCCTTTTGTCTGTAGAAAAACTTTAGCCAAAGAATAAGTTTAATCAGAGAAGTGAGAAGAACGCAGAAGCAAAGGAAAGCAAACAGGACAAAATAATAATAGTTCAGCCATTAAGCAAAGTCAAGGACCTTTAGTTCCTCCTCAAGGGCTGTAGATAATATTCTGAGCCATAACGTTTCAACTGTTTTGTAGATACTGAAACCCCCATCAGGTGGAAGAAGTTAATGACATAATGACCAGACTGTAGCCATGACATGAGCTGCCACAATTCCGAGAACTGGCCTCAAGGAAATGGGAACAAACTGACCCTGGAACTGAAGACCAACTGTACTTAAACCAATCAAAATGACGCTGATCAGACCACTGCATGACCAATTTCAAGATGTCTGCCAGAGCTGACTGTGCCATTTCTGCATGTAGCCCCCTCTTTCCGCCTATACACCCCTGAAACTCCCCTTTAAAAGCTCTGGCCCATTGAATGTCAGCGGGGGAGTTGGCCTTTGGACACGAGTCTGCCCTCCAACCCCTGTTTGTTGGCCTCAGAAATAAAGCACACTTTCCTTTCCACCAATCTTGGCTCTCAAGTATTGGCTTTTGAGTGGTGAGAAGCGAGACCGCACTTTCGGTAACATGTTATCCCCCCGGGGGCAGAGTCTTCAAATCCAATGCCTGCCCTCTGTTCCCAAACCTATGGAGAAGGTATATAAGCAAGCCGGCTGTGGGGGGGGGACTTTAATATAATAGTTTGGAAGGTGCCTGTGGGTCCCCAATCCAATCAGCTGGGGTCTGGGAAGGCTTGAGATCCAAAGCAGTGGGAGCTTGAGATCCAAAGGAGAGAGGTGGTAGAGGGCATTTTTGGCAAATAATTGCTATTATTTGGAAGGTCCCTTCCAACTCTGACTTCCCATTGCTTACCTTAACCTGCCACCCCCCAATTTAAGATGGGCCTCTGTGCCTAGAGCAATGCTTCTCAAACGCCAATGCGCAGGAATCACCCGGGAGCTTGTTAAAATCCAAATTCAGGTCTTGGGTGGGACCTGAGATACTGTGTTTCTCACAAGCTCCAGGTGATGTGGATGGGTGCTGCTGGTGGGGTTTTTGAGTACAAAGCACCTAGAGGATTTTATTAATTTAACAAGTATTCATTAAGCACCTACAGGGTGCCAGGCACTGCACAGGCTCTGATGGAATTGTGATATGAGAGTCAGAAATGTTCACACCCTATCGTGGTCTCAACTGGTCCAGGAGAACAGACATGGAGTAACGACCAACTCCCAGATGACCCATCACATTTGTGACGAGCAGCACAGGGTACCGTGCAGACATAAACTCAGGTCACATGATTAGTTGAGGGTGGAGTTGGAGTGAGGAATGGCTCTCTTGTAGGAAGAAATATTTAAGGTTAAAACTTGGTTATCAAAATCCTCCTTGGGGCTTCCCTGGTGGCGCAGTGGCTGAGAATCTGCCCGCCAATGCAGGGGACACGGGTTCGAGCCCTGGTCTGGGAGGATCCCACATGCCGCGGAGCAACTAGGCCCGTGAGCCACAGCTACTGAGCCTGCGTGTCTGGAGCCTGTGCTCCGCAACAAGTGAGGCCGCGATAATGACAGGCCTGCGCACCGCGATGAAGAGTGGCCCCCACTTGCCGCAACTAGAGAAAGCCCTCACACAGAAACGAAGACCCAACACAGCCATAAATAAATAACTAAATAAATAATAATTTTAAAAAAAATCCTCCTCTCCCATCCTGGGTCCCCACAGAGAATACGCTTTCTGTATGCCCATGACCTCTATTCCATAAATATCTGGGAGGATCAAAATGATCTCAGTTGTCACACTGACAGTGAACTCTCCGGCCATGAGACTTACCCCAGACACCTCCTCCAGGAAGCTTGAGAGGATTGGTTCTGTCTGGCACTATTCAAGCTAATCCTCTCATGAGATCATTCTGAAAGACCCCTGTTTCTTAAGAGTTTTTCAAGTGTATCAGCTATTAGATTATAAACATCTCTGAGGGCAGGAGCCTGGCTTCCATCACCTCTTACCCCGGTGCCCAGAGCAGTGCTACGCGGGGCACACTTGTTCACATTTCAATGGAGTGACTTTGAAATGGGGACTTTGCCTTAGGGGGGTTGGTCATGCCCTGTGCATTGTGTACCAGCCATCTCCCCACCAAAAGTCCAATGCTTTCCTCACATCTTTTCCGGTGTGTCAAATGAGGAGATCCCATGATCTTCCCTTTGGCTTTCGGGTCCTAAAACTCAGGTTGACTGTCCCAGAGTCAAGTCCACGTGTGTGATGTGAGGCTACCTGTGACTTCCTTTAGTGAGCACATACTACGTGCTGGCTGTCTTCTGCACACCTCCTTATGAAGCAGGAGTTAGTGTGGCCTTTTTCCAGGCTGGCTGAACTGTTCATAAAACAAAAGTTCTGGCCGTTTTGAGTAATACTAGGCAAGAAGGGGATTAACATGGAGCTGGGTTAGAAAGAGCACTTCAGAGGTTTGCCTGAGAGAAACGTGATCAAGCATCTTTGGAGAGAGGCAGGTAATAAGATTGGGCACGGTGCTCTAAAGGCAGCCAAGTCACCCTCTCCCAGTGGGTGGGAGGGGACATTAGAAGTGACAGTTCCCCCATACTCAATATTTTGTAATAACCTATATGGGAAAAGAATCTGAAAAAGAATATATATATATGTATACACATACACGTATACATGTTTATATATGATTGAATCACTGTGCTGAACACCTGACACTAACACAACATTGTAAATCAACTATACTTCAATAAAATAAATAAATTTTTTTAAAAAAGAAGTGCCAGTTCCCTAGCAAGGGGATGCAGACTGAAGAGTACTCAGAAGAAGAGACATGAGACGGAGAATAAACGGCACTTTCTGCCAGCAGTGGAGGGAACCACCAGAACGAGCAACAGGAGGTCTGTTTGTAAGAGTCAGCGGGGGCTGCCCCAAGGACACCATTTCCAACAGGTTTGAGGGGAGTCTTTAATTTTATTTAACGTTTTAAACTTTTCATTGTATTACTTTGCAAAAAGAAAAGAAAACTTTTTTTTTTTTTTTTTAGCATACTTGGAGTAAAACCCACACATATTAGTTTCCTGTGGCTGCCATAACAAAACACCGCAAACTGAGTGGCTTAGAAAGACAGAAATTCATTCTTTCGCAGTTCTGGAAGCAAGAAGTCCAAAATCAAGGTGTCAGCAGGGCTGCTCTCCCGCCAAAAGCTCTAGGGCTCTGGCCTCTTCCGGCCTTCCGGTGGGTTCCAGGCCGTGCCACTCCTGTCTCTGCCTCCGTCTTCAATGGTCGTCTTCCCACTGTGTCTTCACAAGAACCTTCTCTTCTCTGTGAGTGTGTCTGCCCCAAATTTCCCTCTTCTCAGAAAGACACCAGTCATATTGGAGGAGGGCCCACCCTAATGACCTCACGCTAACTTGATTCCATCTGCAAAGACCCTATTTCCAATAAGGTCACATTCACAGCTACAAAGGGTTAGGACTTCAACACACTTTTGGGGGGACACAATTCAACCCGTATTACCACCCATCACAATTTTCAATTTATTTTCTTTAGATGAAGTTTTATATTACTATCGATGTGCTATATTTAAAATAGCCAAAGAACTTCCTGTACACCTTCAAACTATTTTTTGTATACCTTTAAAATATAAATATTTTCCTAGGTAGGCTCTTTTAAAAACTTGTGGGAAAATAATTGTAGTTTTTTTTGGCACCAAAGCCTAGGTCATATGACACTTTCCAAACAGTGAAGGCAAAAGTCCTTCTTGTATTTTAACATAGATTCATTGAAGAGATATCTTGTTTTCTTAGCAATCCATAGTGGTGTGTCTAATAATATTATATAAGAATTTAATAATACATTTGTATTATTACATGTTATTATGTATGATAATAATACTTATGTACTTACTTTGGAGAAAATATAGGAAAATGCCCCTTCAAGTAATGCTTACATTTTTGTAAGTTACCACTTTCTTCTTCCATTCTAAAATTCTGTAATTTTTTTATCTTATAATTTTCTATTATAATCCTAAAATTCTGTAATTATGTCCATCTCACAAGCCGAGAAGTAACATATATTCTTATTATTAAACTATTATAAATAGTTCAAATTGGTCCTTATAGTGGGGAAAATTATATTAAGTTTAAGAAACAAAAATACAGGCTGGGACAAGAAAACTGATTTCCCTAAGAATCATCCACTTGTAGAAATGTTACTCTTGACTCTGATTTTTGCATCATGTTGTTAAAAGACACCCTAGCCATAATCAAATTGTGAAATGCCAAATTAATGAGTGATATGATCTTTGGAGAAAATGCTTTTAATAATATTTTATTTTAAAAATAATGTCTTTTTTGGTCTGTGTTTAGGGAGAGCCTAAAACCCAGGTCAGTATTTTTCACCTAGTGGGGTGTGTGTGTATGTGTGTTTGGGGGGTTACTTATTTAAAATGCAGATTACGAGGTGCACCTGAGACTATTGGAATCGGTGGTTCTGAGGGATGGGGTCCAGGTCGCTGGATTATTAGCAAGTCTCCCTGGGGATGTTTATGCACATATAAGTTTGATAATCTCTTGCCTGGACCCTTTGCAAGCACTGTTATTCGCCTGAGGGCAGGTACCTAAATGAGGGAGGAATATAAAGGTTCAGCCTCTTCTGAGTTGCCTCAAAACCCTGAACCTGGTACACAGCCCCCATCATGTGACTCCACACAGGGGGCCCCAAGGACCCTCTGCTCCTCTTCTGCATCAAGACATTGGGGGGCTTCCTGAAGGGCTTGCCTTAGGACTGCAGACTGTGCTCTCAGAAATAGGTCCTGTCCTCATCCCCCTGCTCATATTAACGCCCCTCCCGCCTGTGACCCCAGCCAGCCTGAGTCTTCTGTGCGTCTTCTGGGGCCCAGCTATGGGAACCCCGGGAACAAATGCAGGGAAGACAAGGAGAGGGCTGGCACGAAGCTTGCCGCCTGCTGAGGGCTGCCAAGTAAACTACAGGACACCCAGTAAATTTGAATTTTAGATAAATAATAAATAATGTTTTAGTACAGGTATGTCCCAAATATTACATGGGGCATACTTAGACTAAAAGAAATTCAGGGCTTCCCTGGTGGCGCAGTGGTTGAGAATCTGCCTGCCAGTGCAGGGGACAGGGGTTCGAGCCCTGGTCTGGGCAGATCCCACATGCCGCGGAGCAACTGGGCCTGTGAGCCACAGCTACTGAGCCTGCGCGTCTGGAGCCTGTGCTCCGCAACAAGAGAGGCCCGCGCACCGCCATAAAGAGTGGCCCCTGCTCGCCGCAACTAGAGAAAGCCCTCGCACAGAAACGAAGACCCAACACAGCCATAAATAAATAAATAAAATTAAAAAAAAAAAAGAAATTCAAATTTCACCAGGTATCTTGTATTTTTTTACTTGCTGAATCTGGCAGTCCTACATCCTGACACTTCTCTGGGTGAAGTGAGTCCTCCGGGTTTAAGTCCCTACTGTCATAGCCTTGGGGAAACAAAGTCATTCCACACTTTTGCTGCAAAAGAATTAGCCAAGGCCAAGTTCATGTACATTTGGAGGCTGAGTCCAGTGTTCACGTTTTTGAAACATTTTCTAATTTTGGTAGTAATGTACAAGTTGACAGTCACCACTAGATTTCTACGATCTGTAGGTCTTTGAAAGATTTTGACAGAAACCGTTTTTATAACTATTTTCCCCCGTTCCTTTCATGACAGTTTCAAGCTACACTCATGTAAGGCTAATTTGTGATTGATCATTTTTCCCTCTGGTGGTGATGTGGCATCCTGAGGGCTGAAGTGGGTCAGCACCACGTTTTGAGTCCCAGCCAACTCTTCAATTAGAAGGTGGAGATAAGTGAGCTGTTCCCCAGGCGTGCTCTCTCTTGCTCTGTCTCTCTCTCTCTTTCTTGGTCATTTATCTTATCTCTCAAGAATATGCCATTTGGCATTGCTGAAAAGAGCCTCCTTGTACTTCACCGTACTATTGCTTTCTCCAGATCCGTTTTGATCCACATAACATCCCAGCCATTCTGATAAGTTCTCCCAAGTTCATCACCATTCTCAAAACTCAGAGGGGATGGGCTGAACGTGAGAAGTAATCAGAACAGTAATAATCATCATCACCTCAGGAAGAAGAGATAGACCAGGATAGCAGTTAAAATATTATAATCCAAACAATGTTATGGGTAATTTTCCCCTCGTAACCCAAAGACCAAAAACTTTATGACTCTTTAAACTTCAGTGTTGCACCAATTAAATTTCAGCTCAGGAATCTGAGCTTCTGGTCTATGTTCCATTAAAAAAAATGTAGCCTATCTTATGTTCCCTAAAGAATCATAGGAATAACTTTTTATTCTTCCTAATCGCTTTTATTTTTCTCAATTAAGAAGGGTGAGAAGAATATTAACTGCAGATGCTAACTCGTGTTCTCGACGTGGTGACGATCACATCTTAAACAATGCTATTTTCTTACAAAAAGTAGGAATGAGGCTTTTTTTTTTCTTGTCGCATTTAACTTTTCTACCTCACGGCTCAGATAGCTTTTTAATCAAAGCAGGTAATGGAAGAACAGTCTGTACCCTCAAATGCAATCATATTTAATCATATTTAATATCCTTATTTCTCAGCTGATCAAACTTTAAAATTTTGGATGCTTTGGTTTGATTTAGAGCTCTGTAGAAGTCTAACTAATAAAGAAGCACATTCCTTTGTTGTGTGGATGGGGGAGTGTGCTGGGGAGAGGCCTGGGCTGTGGGTCTGGATTCCAGGTACTAGACAGGGCTCTGCGCATGATTTGCCTCTGTGCCTCTGTTTTCCCATCTGTCAAAGGGGTGGGTTAGTGTATGTGACCACTTACACTTCTCCATCCTCTGAAACAGTGAATGCAGGTGGGTTGCTCTCATTGCCAGAGGGCAGGATGCAACAATGTCCTTCTGGATTGCTTGTGCTTTGCACAGTGCCTGCATACAGCAGACGCTTCATAAACGTGTGTGGAGTGGGGATTGCATTGAATGTTATACAACCATTAAAAATGTTAAGTAGGGTTAGTATAGATGTATAACTGAATCACTTTGCTGTACACCTGAAACTAATGCAACATTGTAAATCAACTATAATCCAGTCAAATTAAAACAAAAAAGTTAAGTAGGATTTGCTTGTTGAAAAATGGACACTGATGGATGGAATGTTGAGGGAAAAATCGACCCCCCCAAATATGTTTTGTGCCATGATTCCTGCGAGTTTAAATGCTTCTCTTTTCAACAACATAGTGTGCCTGGGCCTGGGCTCAGCGGAGAAGGTGTAACGTGAATGCCCACGGCCCACCTCGCTAGCAGCTCACAGAAGGGGGGTTGGTGTGTGACAGCTGTGTGTGTCAGGAACTGGGGAGTCCCAGGAGGGCCCCAGAACCAACGGGTGAGGGCTGAAAAGACCACCAAAGTGTGGGCTGAAGACAGAGCAGGGTTTCATCAGGTAAAAGGGAAGAAACGACAGTGCCCAGGTGGAGAGACCGGAATGTGGAAAAGATAAAAGGGAACAGGAGAATGAAAATAGCTCTCGTGATGGGGGAGAAATTGGGGGTGAAATTGAATTTCTAATTTTTTAGTATCTTTTTGAGAAAGATTTGCAACTGGAAAGGTCAATTAAAAAAGACATTTCGCGAGAAAAGGTAGTGGGCTAGGGAGAGCTCAGAAAGTTCTGTCCTGGTAGCCAGAGGAGCAGGGATCGTGACAGTCAGGTTTCGATGGGAAACTGAAGATCCTGGGTGTTTCCTCATCTGCCCTCCCAGGGTGGCTCCACTCTGTGCCAGGGTGAGGTTGCCGCCTGTCTATCTCCTGCCCCTTCCAGCTCTGAGATTCCCACATCTTTTCTGCTGGTTATTTTTCCTTTTTCCGCCAACCAGCCACCCTTCAGAACCCCTCCATCTCCGCAGCTCAGCCCCAGAAAGGCCTGTAAGAGAGATTTCTCTCCTCGCTGCCTTTGGTGACTTTAAAGTCCATTCTGATTATTTTAATCACCCCTCCCCAACACGATCATTACTTTCTAGTATCACAGTGCCTGGGTTGCAGCTGTGTTGTTACATGGGGAGCGCATACTGCCTATGTCATGGGGATTTTTTGATGTGCAGTGATTGGGTACCTTTTTCTCAAAGCTGATAGTAGGTATCACACCAAAGTAGGGAACATTCAGGGCACTGTAGTCTCGTAGGACCCACACTGTCACCTTGGAGGAGCATGCCATGAGCCTCTAGCCAGGACACAGATTCGTTTCAAGGGACCTGAGTCCTGGACTTGGGTTGCTGGACCCCAACGGCAAGTCAGAAACAAAGAGTTCTAGGTCCTTCGAAAACTATCCATTTAAAAAATTTTATGTTTGATTATCGCATCCATACATGTGCATTAGGGAAAACTTTGAGATTATTTATTTTTATTTGTGCATATGGATAATGCGCATACACGCAAGAAGGTTTGTATAAGTATTTTCATCTTGATTTTTTCACTCTGTTTTATGGCATGAACATTTTCTGAAGCTCTTAAGATGTCTTTGAGAATGTGATTTTTAAAAAATGGCTGTAGAGGACTGCATGTTGTGGGTGTAGGTGATTCACTGAACTATATCGCTGGGGTTGGACATTTGGGTGGTTACCTGGCATCACGGATATGTATGACAGTAAACAGCAGGCGCCCTGTTCCCACCACGTCCCAGCTCTGTCTGTCTTGAATCCTAGAACCGAGCTTCCCTCTTGGCCTCTTTGGTAGAACTTTCCTTGCTCCGATTCTTCATCACCCTGGGACTGAAATCTGAGCTGTGGCCAGAGCTGCCTCCAGCCTTGTCAGCCCCATTGGGTGAATTAGGAAAAGATGTCCCACAAAGCACTTGACTTCCATCTGTCAGGAGATTTTCGTAGAGGATATTGTCATTATCTGGGGTGGGAATAGCGCGCCCCCTTAGCCATGACCCCCTTGTGCAGTGCACACCCTTGAACAATCCTCAGTGATGGCCTGGGAGGGCTGGTCCCTACCATCCAGGGCTGGTTTGTTTCTGCTCTCCCTGTCTCTCTGCTTCTCCCTCCTTTGGTCATCTATTCCCTGACCGCACCAGTGGTAATCTGTCCTTTCCCTGATCAATTGCAACTATTTGCCTTTCTGTCTTGAGCCTTCACACCCACCTGCTTATTATTATGTTTGTTTTCTTTTAAAAATCGTTTTAGCTCTTCCTCTAGTCAGGAAGCCCAGTGAAATGGGTTTTGGGGTCAGACAGTCCTTGATTCAAACAGAAGCCCCATCACTTATTAGTCTTATGACCTTGGACAACTGACTTTGCTGGGCTAATCCTTTTTTCTCATTGGCAAAACGGAATGAGATAGTCTAACATATGAAACACTTGTGTGGATTAAAGGAAAAAAACCCAGGCTCACCATCCATTAGTATCTTTCCTTCCCCCTCCTTGAGGGCAGAGACTGTTTGTGTAACTTCCTCTGTCCACAGGGCCAGTACAGTGCTGGTGTTTGTCAGAGACCCCTGAAGTTTGGTTGAATAAGTAAATGGGGGCTGAGGGGGAGAAAGAGGGGACTCATGCCTTCATCAAGTCATTCTATAATGGAATGTTTACTGAGAACCTGCTATGTGCTAGGGAACAGAGATGTCAAGAAGAGACACACAGCCCCTCACTGCAAAGAACTTATTGTAGCACCCTGTATCCACCCCATATTTCAGAGGAAGAGAGTAAGTCAAAGGCTTGAGAGTGAGAACGATGCATATTTGACACCATAATCTACTCCATGCTGGAAGCTGGGAACCAGAAATTAGTCTGTCCTGGTCCTTCCTTTTAAGGCTTCCTGAAGTATGTGCTTGGCTTCTAAGTTTTGAAGGATACATAGGAGTTCACCACTTAATCAACAAGTACCTTCTGGCACACCTGTTATTTGCCACTCCCTATTTGCTGGGTGGTGACATCCAAAGGCATAAACTCTGGCTCCTGTCCTCACAGAGCTTCCTGGGGAGATGACATAAACAGCTGGCAAAAGAAGTGCTTGCACCAGAGGATGTGACCAAGAGGCACTGAGAGATGGCACGGGCTGCAGGAGGATTGTGCTGGGCCGGAAGAAACAAGGAGGGCTTCCCAGAGGAGGTGACATATGAGGGAGAGGGGAGCAAAGGGGCCCCAAAACAAGAGTGCTGTCTGGTAGCTTAGCTGGTGTGCAGACCCCAGGGGATCAATAGCGTGTCCCCATCCACACATCCCTGATTGTTCTCCTCTCAGTGGATGCAGAGGGTGATGGCAAAGTCCTGCTGCCCCCGTCCACTTGGGAGGTATCTCATCTCCTTGCAGCTTGGTGGGCATCCCCATTAACCTCCTGCCTTTGATGTATACGCACAGGGGAGGATTGCCTCTGAAACTCCAGGACTACCTGGGAGAGGGAGGCACTGAGCTGCTTGGAATTATATGAAGGCTTTGCCCACTAACCGATTATTAACACAGAGCCAGGGAAACACCCAGGCCTAGGGGAAAAATGGCTGTGTATCCAGAGCTAAGGCAGGTGGTGACCTGGCCCTCATTTCTCTCTCCCGCCTCCCCGAGAAGTCCACTCTCATGAGTTCAGCCATGAGCCTGCTGTGTGGAAAAATTACAGAAATGCAAAAACAGAGGCTGCACTGCAAATGTTACCCCAGGTAATATTCAGGGAGTATGTTAGTGATGTTAGGAGTGCGTAATGAGTAAATGTCAGCCCAGGACTTGGCATCAGAGCCCAAGAGGGCAGCACTGTGTGACCTCAGGCAAGTTCTCAACATCTCTGGGCCTCAGTGTCCCCATCTGTAAAATGGGAACAACATAACAGATTTGTAGGTTTGCTGTGATGTATTATTGTTGCATATGGATGAATGAGTATGTAAACGATAATGGTGAAAGCCGAAGGTAACTGGCTGTTTATGCTAAGCCAGGAACTGTGAAAATACCCATTTTCTCACTTAATTCTCAAAACCTCCCTCAGAGGCCTGGGCTATTGCTCTCTTTGCCCTGTTTATATCAGACTCCAGGAAATGGTTGTGGCTGTTAATTTTCCTGTTTCCTTCTGTGTTGCCTCTTCCCAGAGCACCTCTAGGGCCAACTCTTCTCCTCCTTCTTGGTAACCTCTGTGGCTGGTGTATGGTAAGTGATCTACCTGGGTGGCCAGTGACCCAACTAGATGCTGGATGTGGGCGCTGGTTCTCAGGGGAGAGCCTGAGAGGAGAATCTGCTTGGCCAAGCGGAATGGAGATGTGTGATCTTCCCTCGGTGGAGGGGAAATTGCTGGAAGGCACGGACCCTGGGTTCTCCCCGATTGGGCAGCGCTGGTTTGTCATGGTGATTGTTCGAGTGTATGTCCACAGACCCTGCCCCCCATGCTGAGTTCTGCCCGTGTCACTTACTAACCCTGTCTTTTTTGGCAAGTCACGCATCTGGGCTTGGGTTTCCCTAGAGGCAGAACCCTGGGGGGTCCAGGAACACACGCAGGGTGGTGAAGAGGGGACACAGGGAAGGGAAGATGTGAGGCATCAACACCGTGTGTTGGGAGCATAAGATGCTTGCCTTAGAATGATCCACTATGAGAGAGGGAGCCAGTTGGGGGGGGGGGAGGGGAGGGTTAACTCCAGCCCGTACATCCTGGATGATCAGCTGTCTGGGCTGTGAAGGCAGCCCCTCAGCTGAGAGCCTCAACGTCGGCTGTTGGAAGTCTGCCCAGAGTCCCATCCTGAAGTAGAAGGGCCAAGGGGTGTTCAGCCGCTGAGGGATTACATCTGCCAGTCATGTAACTTACCAAGCCTCAGTTTCCTCTCCTTGCAAATGGGCTGGGCGTCCTCATCTGGCCGTCTTTGCAGCAGGCGTTTGTAGCGGCCATGGAGTGCCAGACAGAAACGGTGAGGCAGCACCACGTCTGTTCTCCAGCAGACCTGGAAGAAGATGCACTCACAGACAGGATGAAGAGGCTTGGAGCGGGCTGTGGAGAGGGGGCACAGGACGGTGGGATGTTGGTGCATCTTTGAGAAGGAATCCACACCAGCTCTTTTCCTCAGGCCACAGCTAAGGCGGGTGGGCACTGATGGAGCCTTGATCAACCTGGGGAGCTGAGGCTAGAAGGTGCTGGTGCCTGCTTTCCAGCTGGCATCCTGGGAGGTGGCACCTGGCAGGCTCTCTGCTCACAGTCCTGTGGTGAGAAACAACAGGCGGGGTTTGGTCCTGCGTCTCTTCCGCTGTGCAGACTTCTTTTCTGGACTGTAGTTTGTTTGCATACACGGGCTGGGTGGCTGCAGAGAGCCCATGCTCTGGGTTCCTGGGGACGCAGACGGGTGCAGGCGGGAGACTGTTACTCAAGGGAGGGAGAAGGACACCAAAGATGCCAGAGACTACATTTCCCAGCTTCCCTTGCAGCTAGGTAGGTCATGTGACTGGGTGTATTAGCTTCCTGCTGTTGTGGTAACAAACTACTACAGACTCCATGGCTTCAAGCAGTGCACTTTTATTCTCTTACATTTCTGGAGGTCAGAAGTCTGACGTGGGTTTCACTGGGCTAACTTCGAGGTGTCAGCAGGGACATGTTCCTTCTGGAGGCTCCAAGGGAGTATCCATTTTCTTGTCCCTTCCAGCATCCAGAAGGGGCTTGCATTCCCAGTTCCCAGGCTCGTGGCCCCCCTCTTCCATCTTCAAAGCCAGCATCTCTCTGACCCTTTCTTTGCTGTGACATTTTTCTGACCGATTAGAGCCAGGAACGCTTCGCCACTCTTAAGGATTCACACGATTACTTTGAGCCCTCCTGGATAATCCAGGATACTTGCTTACCTTTAATCACATCTTAAAGTCCTTTTTGCCATGGAAGGTAGCATATTCACAGGTTTCGGGGATGCTATGGACGTCAATGGGGGCCATTACGATGCTCTTTGCCCACGGATAATGGGCTATTAGGACAAGCATGTGCAACTTCTGTTTCTTGTATGTACTTTACATGAAGCCACATACTCTCTACATTTCCCCCACCCTCCAAGGTGTACAGTTTCAGACCCAAGGCCGAGAGCAACTGGGGCACCCAACCTAGACCCAGAGATGGAAGCCGCTTGTTGAGGGTGGCCGGGACACCCACCAGCTCAGACCCCCCATGTGAAGACCCAGAGCAACCTTTACTGTTCTGGATGGGTGTGTGAGAGAGATGTAAACTTCTCTCTTATTCAAGGCAATACCTGGGGGACTCTATGTCAGAGCACGGAGCCTACATTTACTTTTACTAATATAGGGAGATTATTATATTAGAGATGCAGCTGAGTTATGGAAATATAAAGGAACAGACACTTTCTTGCTCCCTTGAACACATGCTGGCTTTGGGGAATGACACCTTCTCTATTGACAGTGGCAGCAGTGAGGCATGAGTGCCACAGAGACGATCGGCTAGAATAGGGATACCCAGCCTGGTTTGGCGGTGACTGCGAGAAGGACTTCCCAGGGGTGGGTGTTTCAACTAAGTGTTAGCCAGCCAAACAGGGATGGAAGGGCAGAGGTGCTGATTATTTCCACTAAGCTGTGGCTTGTAAAGGCACTTTCTCTCTCTCTCTCTCCCTCGTAGCTTTTCCTTTGCCTTCAGGCCTATTTTCCTTATGACCACAGGCTGGGGTAACTTGGCACTGAAATTGGACTTGCCTTGGGCTGGCAGGCACAGATTAATTTCCAGGGCTGGAGTAAACTGTACACCCAGGGGAACAGAGTTGGAAGGGGTCCCAAGCCAGGAGCCGGACCTCTTCAGGTACTTCTGGCTCCAGCATGGGGTAAACTCCCTAACTCATGGACCTGCAGGACTCCCTTCCTGGGGGTCCCTTGTATGACATACCTGGTGAGTGACGCTCTGGCATTTGCTTGTACACCACCAGTGATGGGGAACTTGCTTTCCATTCCCAGATCCATTTCCTGCAGCTCTAAGGTTTTAACAAAGGGAAGCAGGTGGGTGCCGGGAGCCCATAGGGGCGAAGAACCAAGGTCAAGATGAGCTCAAGGCAGGATCAGAGAGAGTTACTGACATCCTGTATCAGCAAGGCTTGGGTTGGACAAACCCAAGTGACCCTGGGTATCTCAAGCAGGAGGGGACTTACAGGGCATTGGAGGCTTTGGGATGATTGGAAGAGCTGGCCTTGTAAAGATCATGGAAGCTGCTGCTGGCGCTTGGGAACTCAGAACTGCAGAGATGGTGGGCACAGCTGCCAGAAGTCTCAGCTGAAACTGTGGGCTACCCAGGCGCCGGTCAGTGGTAAGACCTCGTGTCAGCTGTTTGTGGGAGCCGGGGTGCCCGATGTTCCTGCAAGGGCGATAGAGGCTCCTGCTTCTCTCCCACCTTCCAGATCTCCCTGGAGTGCCTCTCATTGCAGGGACCTACTGGGGCATCCTGGGGCTGAGAAAGGCAGCTTCTGGGCTTCCAGCCTCTGCTGTGGGGGAAGGAGCAGAGAAGGGGGCAGGGGGGAGGAGTGGGAGGGGTGGGAGGAAGGAAAGGCAGGAGACTGTCCAGCTCACGTGGTCTGCTTCAGACACTGTGCCCACATCTTTCCTGGCATTTTCATACGAGGAGTAGTCGACCAAACACACGCTGGCTTAGAAACGACCACATGGGTGAGTTTTTTGTAAGTTGCACATGCTAGAGAGATGACCTCAAATATTGGGTCATTCCTTGTTTTCTCAATGAAAAGATTCCCACCGAAGTGTTTTGACTACTCAGAAAATCAACTCGGGATAACCAATTTATTAATCTACGAACCTATACTTAAGATCACATACAATATAAAATAGTGATTTTAAAAAATGTCCTTTTGCTGTCTCGCATTTCACAGAAGTTTGCATATCACTGACATGTGATAATTACTTGTTACTTAAGCTTGCTTATGCTACTTTGACACCAGCAGTTATGATCATCTCAGTTCCTTGAGATACAGCATCCTTGAGGTCGGTGTTCCCTGGAAGCTGTATTCCAAGCCACAGCGGTTCATTCACGTAACGTTACAACTGTTTACACAAATTATCCTGAAAGTGTACATTTGTGATCTGGGCGGCTCTTGATGTGGTCTTTAAAGGGCTTCTTTAGAAAGACATTCAGCACTGAGGGGCGTCAGCTCATCTAGCCCACAGAAGGATGACTAACTCCCTGTGGTATTTCTTTGCCTCCTTTATAGGTGATCTCTCTCAATATCCCAAGCTAGCCTTGACTGAGTTCATTTTGGTCTCTGCATCGGCTCCAGACATAACCTTCCCTTGTATTTGGGCTTGCACAGAATAAAAGGACAGTGAAGACACAGCTCCTGTGTGTGTGTGTGTGTTTATATTTGCATAGTGCTTTTAGAAAATTCTTTCATGGGCCTCATTCCTTCATTCCTTCATCACACTCATTCATTGACTCATTCACAACATTTCCATTCTGATACCACTGAGTGGATTCCCGCTGCCCTTGGGATAAAATCCAAGCTAGTCTCCCAGGCCTGCGGGTCTCAACATCACCTGAAGCCTGTCTGGGTTCCTCCTCTCCCTTCCCACTCTGTCCCAGTGGTCCCCCGGCACTGGTCCTCAGCCTGCCCAGCCTGCCTGGGGCCCTGGCATCAGCTCTCCCCCTGCCAGGAATGCTGGTCCCCCACTTCTGTAGCTGGTGAGTCCCTCTCTTCCTCTCAGGTCTGTGTTCAGTGAGGCTGATGCTGCTTATCTTCCTAAAGAAGCAGCTCCCCATCACCATCGCTCTTGGTTGGGTCTTCCGGTTTGGTTCTCCTCTTGGCCCTTAGCATTATCTGGCAGGGTCTGGTTCAGCTGTCTGCTCACTTGCCTGTGGTCTGGGTCCTCCCCGTCGCATGAGCTCTGAGGGGGTGGGAACTCAGGACGAGGAAGAGCCCTCCCTGCAGCTCCTGGAAGACCTGAGCTGGCTGGCTTTGTGACACCAACCCCAGCAGAGCCTGGTGGTCACCATCGGGTGTATGCAGCCGTCGGGCAAGACTCAAGTATTATTGGCCTAAGTTCACTCTGGGGGAAGGGAGCTCAGAGAGGTCAAGTAACAAAACCAAGACCACACAGGGGATAAGCAGGGGAACTGGGAGTGAGCCCCGGCGTGCTCACAGCTTGCACTTGAGCATGTGACATGCTGTCCTCTCTGCCCCCTCCCACTGACCTGCACTCACTGACACACTTTACATCTGAAAAAATGACTTACATTAGGAAAATTAAAGTTTTAAGGGTCTAATCTTTTCCTATCCCCACCAGAGACATCAGCCTGGGAAAATCTCACCCAGGCCTTGTTTAACTTGATGGAAATAGGTAATGTGACAGCCCAGGTTCCCTTGTCGAAAGAAGAGGCAAAATGACTTCCTTTGCTTGGAGTCATGGGTGTAATGATTGGGCTAGAGAATCCATTTCAGCTGGAGAAGGGTGGGTGCTGATGAAGTTACGAGTCTGCTGCACCTTTTAAGATGAAATATTTAAACAAGTGGAACCTCGAGTGGGTGATGTATTAAGCTCTCCTGAGATGTAAATCACACGATGCCTAAGTGCCCTTTAACAAAGTCAATTACGTTACAGAAGCTTAATAGAGACCAGGGTCCCTTATCCTTAGAATCGCCCATTTCTCCCTAGTACTTTTGCCAAGACAAAGACCTCTCTACAGAAGCAGAATATTATTTAAAACCCTTCAACATCGTTTTATAAAGTGGGTGAAATAAAAAAAAAATCTGAACAGAAACGTATACCTTATTGACGTTGCTGGTGAGGGGTAGCACTTTGGCAGGTACATGGCAGGAAACATCTCTGTATTCCTGAAATCACCTCTATTAGATTATGTAGATATGATCTATGAAAATACTCCCAAACTTAATCTGTTGAGACTTCGGAGAGTGTATAAGCAAATGCTTAGATTTGCATTAGAGTCTTGACTTTGAAATCCATTACTGTAAGTTCCTTGCTGACTTTGAGGGGCAATCTTTAGCACAGGAGGGAGACGGGAGGGGACACGTTTGTGTTTAGAGGCTGACTGGCCCCCTGGATGGTTTTTTAAGGCCATTTAAATCTCTTCTGAAGGTCAATCCCATATTTTTCATTAGGGAATTAGTACCAGCCAAGCAAGGCGAGCCTGTGTCAAAACTGACTTCAGCCTGATGGCTTTCTGCAATCATTTTTAGAATATTTGTTTTATTATGTTTTTGTTCCATTTCATTTATTAAAAAAATTGAAATTTGTTGCATTTGCTTTTTTTTTAACCAATTCCTCTTTCTGAACCACTCTACTTGTATTCTCTGGCAGATGTATATATTTTTTTAAAGTCAAGCGTAGAGTAAAAAAGAACAGCAAAAAAAGAATGTCTGATAGCTTCTTAATGATACAGGTCTCTCTCTCTCTCCCTCCCTCCCTATTTATTAGGGGGTGGTGCACAAATTCTCTCCGTTCACATTTTACTTTGTTTTATTCAATTATTACATATTTTAAACAAGATGACTTTTCTATGTCAGGAGTCAGCAAACTCTTTGTGTAAAATGCCAGATAATAAATGTTTTAGGCTTTATGGGGCTGTTGGGTCTCTGTCAAAACCACTCAACTCTGCCTTCTAAGCGTGGAAGCAGCTGTAGACAAAATGTAGATGAATAGGTGTGACTGTGTGCTAATCAAATTTTCTTTATGGACACTGAAATGTGAATTTCATATAATTTTCAGTTTCCCCCAAATATTATTATTCTTTTGATTTTCTTCAACCACTTAAAAATGTAGAAGTCATTCTTAGCTCTCACTCATGGAGAATTAGGCTGTGGGTAGGCTGGATGTGACCCTTGGACCATAGCTTGCTGGTCCTGCTCTATATAGGAGCTGAAGATAATTGCCTTTCCTTAAAAATTCAAGGTTGATATGAAGCTCTCAAGTAATTCTGTTTCAAAATGAAAATAGAGGAGGATTGTTGCAAGGGAAGCCTGGCCATTAGGAAAGTATTTGGACTCAGATATGAATTGATCAATCCAACACCTATTTACTGAGCACCTGCTCTGTGTCTTGATGCTCTATTTGGGGAGGACCATAGGATTGTAGAATGACCTGGGATTGTAATCACTGTCAAAGGCAGGGAGGGGCTTGCAGAATAATTTTTGTTATTCTGAAGACATTTTGGAAGCAATGTCAAAGCGATGTAAGAGTGTCTATTTTTTCTTAATTTAATCATCTGTCACTTCCCATATTCCAGTCACTGGAATGGAAAGGAGAAACTGCTCCTGAGAAATTCAAGCCTCTGTAAGTTTTGGACCTGGGCGTGGACTCAGCTGTTCCTAATTCATCCCTGGCCAAAGGCCACCGGGAGGGCTTGCAAACTCATCCCTGACAAATAATTTGGTTGACCTGGCAGTGTAAATTCATTTAGGTGGACATGTGACCCTCTAAAAAGAAAGTGCTGGTCATTATACCAGCAATTACCATCACTCACATGAGGCTATGCATACAACTAAACCCTAGAATAAATGAAACCAAGAACGTCCTATTACATCCAATCCCAAAGATTTGTCATCCTAACACTCTACGTGGACCTCTTTGGGCTGAATTGGGCATGCTCACCTGTGACTTCGGAACAACAATTCAGCACACAGATCTTTAAGAGCCCTTGAGATGTTCCTATCCTTTGACCTTAATTAAATTTCTGGATAACTTTTCTACCTAGAGACCTGTAGTTGAAAGTTATATATAAATATATTTAATGCAGTAGTATTTGTAATATGAAATTTGTGAAAGCCACATACATTTCCAATAATAGCCAAATATGAAAAATCATCATATACCCATATATTAGTGCCTACTAACATTTTTTTTCTAATAGGACGATTTAAAAAAATATTTATTGATAAAGTCAAGACTCCAGACAACCGTATTGAATTGTTGCAACCATAGAGACATAAAAGTGGGACATTCTGGACAACATTAGCAATACCTTTCTGACAAGTGAGATCATAGGCTGTGTATTGAGTTGTGGCCCTTTGGAAAAATGAAATGTCAAAGTGAAGTTTCCTCTGTGCCTGTGTTTTCCCCCAGTGAAGTAGTTCCTGGTGAGGCCAACACAATGCCTGCCTGGAATGCAAAAGACACTATTAATAATTTTAACCAGTGAATAAATGAATAAATCCATGAACCAAATCTAGTTTAATGGGCCTTGGAGAATTCCATCATGGTCACATGGTAGTTAGATGATCCAGCCCTGGAGTTGAGATCTCATTACCTGGGTGTCTTAGGAAACTTAAGGAACTTCCCTGAGGTTCAGTCTTTAAACACATTCATAAATGGGGACAGCACCTCCTTCTCAGGTGATGTGAAGATTAAAGGAGATGATTGATGCTGGTGATGTACCTGATCTGGGTCTGCATTTAATGGGTTCCCAATAAAGGTCAGCTTTAGTCCATATGTTATTGTGAAAGACATTGGCCCACTTAAAAATAAGTTCAAATATTTAACTGAGCAAAATAATTTCTTCATGACCATGTTGTTTAATTGTTTATATCTCACCCTTCAGCATTTTAACATTTACAATATCTTCCTTCTTTGGAGGCACCATTCTGTATTTTTTTTTAATAAGTTAAGTGTAATTTTTAAGATTAATAATGCCTCCATGGTTTCTACTAACATTAAAAAATTCCACGATATACACATTGGTTTTCATTTGGTCTATTTCTGAGCTTTCAGTAATATGTGTGTGTGTGTGTGTGTGTGTGTGTGTGTGTGTGTGTGTGTGTGTGTGTGAAATGTGTTTCCCTGAAGGTCCAATAATTTCTTTTGTCTAACTTGGGTCAGTTTGTAAGGCAGGAAAACAGTATTTAAAATCCTATTAATGAAATTGTTGGATGCTTTCAGATACTTTCACAGCACACAGAGCACTTGCTGCATATGTTACATATTTTATCATTAATTTCTAGTGACTCATCAACACCAAGGGCTCTCAGACACCGTCCAGCTGAGTGCCTGAAGTGCTCACTGTGGTGGACGCCACCAGATCCTGACCTTCCTGGATGACTGCCCCCAGCCCATTATGGAAATCCCAGGCCCCTGGGAATGGTCCAGTCATGGATGGGCTTAAGATAATGAAAACCAATGGTTTCTGGCCAATGAAACCAGAGGGACACATCTAGGTCTTTGGGGAATTAAACATCCTCATTCCTCAGAGAAAGCCATGGGGACCTAGTTCCTCTTTGTCCCCTAAATGTGAATGAGAAAGCCCCATGGCTGTTGGCAGCTACCCTGCCTTGATGGATATTGAAACAGGAAGACAGAGCCAATGGAAGGTAGCAGGAAAAGGGTTGGACCCAGTGACCAAGAACACTCCTTGTTAGTTAAGCCAGATACAGGCTTATTTTTGATCCTTGCAGCCCAAAGCACCCTCCCTCCCTCACTCGGCCTTGGCTAATCACCTGGGAAAATGGCTCATTGTACCTGTATGATAGGCAAGTGTAAGAACTAACTGCTGGGACAGTGCAAGGCCCAGTGTGGGCCCGAGAGCTTGGGGACCGCTCCTCCCACTCAACATTCTCCTTTGACCCATGAGTGAACAACAGATGGAGTGATTCCTTAGGAAATGGTCTGCAGAAAGATGTTTGGGAGCCTCGTCAAATTAAACTGTAAATATTTCCCATGTCCTGGGTAACCTATTTCTATCTTTTTCATAAAGATTAAACATGATCGGCTGTCTCATACAATGAGAGTTTTATTCTGATTCCTTTGATCTCCACTGAACTAAACTGAAATTCATGGGAAACAAAAAAACATACACAATTTTCAAATCCTATTTAGTTGTTTGAGGATATGATATTAAAATGTCACTGGTATTTATTGGCGCTGGTTCTGAGTGTGTGTGTATATATGAAAAATAATTTTTGCTTGGAGAAAGAGAGAGAGAGAGAAAGGAAGAGGAGGAGGAGGTGGAGAAGGAGAAGGAGAAGAAGAAGAAGAGGAAGAAGGAGAAGGAGAAGAGGAAGAAGAAGGAGAAGGAGAAGAGGAAGAGGAAGAAAGGGAAGGGGGGGGACGGAGGAAAGGAAGGGGGTGAGGCAAGGAGGGAGAGGACCAGTATCTAAGGGTATTCAAGGAAAAGCAAGTCTCCCTTAAACCTCCAGCTACAAGTCTCTCAGATTCTAATCTATGGTGGTCCAGTAGTAAAGAGTCCGCCTTCCAATGCAGGGGACGCTTGTTCGATCCCTGGTCAAGGACCTAAGATCCCACATGCCGTGGGGCAACCGAGCTCACGTGCTGCAACTACTGAGCTTGAGCGTCTCAATGAGAGAGCCTGCGTGCTGCAAACTACAGAGCCCACATGCCCTGGAGCCTGCGCGGCACAACTAGAGAGAGAAAACCCACATGCCACAACTAGAGAGAAGCCTGCGTGCTGCAAGGGAAGATCCCGCATGCCATAACTAAGACCCGACGCAGCCAAAAATAAAATAAATAAATAAATAAATAAATAAATGTTTTAAAAAGTTATAAAAAAAAATCTCAATAACTGTCCCACTTAATGAATTAGGAAGCTCTTTATAGAGAGGCACCCTTTCTGAAAGCATCGGCAGGTCACTGTTATATTAAGTCCTCAAGTCTGGCTTTTAAAGATATCTGATGTTATGCAGGTCAGAAGCAGACCTTTATCAGAGGACTTCTACGTCGAGAGATAGTCAGGACAAGAAACAGAATTACAGCTGAATGCGGCATGCCGGACCTTCTCCCTTGAGTTCTTCTTAAGCACGAGGAACTAAGCGTTTCCCTCCTAGGTAGAGTCCTCATGGAAATTTGCGTTCTCAAAGCCCTTATCTTGACATCTGAGGCCCTACCACTCTGAACTTGATCTGTCTTTCCCACTTTATCCCCCATCTCCACTCTCCACACACCCTGTCCCTCCAGCAGGTTTATATGTCCCATCCCAGTGTCCATCCAGCCCAGGTCCAGCTCAGTTCTCCCAAGTACCCAGACTTCACCTGTCGGAAAGGTGCCCACTCTATTGAAGAGGTGCCAGGAGGACATACAGCCTTCTCTTTTAAAGTGTCTTTCATGGGTCTATCTTTAGTCCATTGCGACATTGTCTTTTCACTCCCTTTGGTGTGGGTACATGGAGTGGTCGTCAGAAAGGACAGGTTTGTCTAAGGTCAAGAGTCAAGGTCTCAAAGGGGGTGAAACTTGGGGTTGGAGTCTAGCCTGGGCACGTCTGGCTGGTGTGGCCCTGATGAGTCACTGTCACATCCACTCTGTGGATAACTCCCTAGAGGAAACGTCCCCCCTTTTCTGGGCCACGGTCCCCTGCCCTGACCCTGTGACTGCCAGCCTCTGTCCTGAGGGCTGTCCTTAGGTTCAGGGTTCTACCCAGAAGTTCCCCTCAGACAGACCCTGTTTGACTTTTGAACCCACATGGAAAGAATCACAATCAAAGACATCAGCAATCTAAACAGCTCAAGTAATAAAGATGACTCTCTTCTTGAACTTGCACCTCTTGAAAAATGCTGAAAATGATCCAACACACTTGCCCCCCAGTAGTTCTGAGGTTCCATTTCTCCCCGTCCCTAATTCCATCATTCCCACACTGCTTCAGAGCCTGTGTTTTGTTGCTGGTACTGCAAAAGAGGCCGCCTACCCTTTCCCCCCGCCCACAAGGTTTGCTTCTGCCTCCCCACACCCCCTCTCTCCCTTCTTCTCCCCCATCAACCCATTCTTTTCTTTGAGAGTTCTTCATCAGAAAGCACTCTCCTGTGGTTTATCTCCTCCATCCATCAGCATCTCTGGGACTGTCTCAGTCTACCCCCTGATTCTAAATCACGAGTCCAAAATCCATGCTCCAGAAACAGGCATGGTAGGGAGTGGAAGGGAGGGTCCATCTGCCGGGAAGAGCAGCCCCCTCCGCACCGAGCAGTGAGGGGAGCGTGGGAGCTTCACACACCGGCCACCTCCCCTCTGCACAGTCCCGTAGAGTCAGCTATCACGGATGTTAAACAGTAGACACCTGCTAACTGTTGGCATCTCCTCCATAACCCCTCCTAAGTCTGGTCAGTGTCCAAAATGGGAAAAGCAGAGATCTTAAAGGGATGACAGGGGAGGAGCCCATTTATAAGAGAATGCTGACTTCTTTAGATCAGGAACTCGGGGCAGCTGACTATCCATCATGCTGGCCTAGAAAGAGCATGTGAGACTCTAGGGGAGAGTTTCCACTCGTCTCAAGAGTGTTCATCTCGTCTTCGTTGGCTCATGTGAATTACACTTCGACTACACGTCTCATCCTTACTCGTGGCAAACATTCCGAGAGAGAAGACCTGAGCTATCTTGGGTTTTGGATGTTGCCAGATTCAGGGACTGCTCATGTCTGGACTGTGAAAAGGCCCTAACAGGTGTGCAGTTCCGAGCAGGTTGAACTGGTCTACACATCAGAAGAATGGTGATGTAGAAAGGACCAGAGCCTTAGCGGCGGGAGTCCCGAATCCAAGTGCAGACTCCTTTCACCTGTGTGGAATCCCACACCATCTTCAAGTCTTATTTTTCTCATGTGTTAAAAGTCCACGGGAGAAAGGCCAATGGTTTCTGGAACATCACCCATCTGGGCAACAACCTCACAATTGTTCACACTCAGCCCAGCACCCAGCTCAGAGAATGCAGTCCCAACATCCCCCCTGAATGCCCGGATGGAGGTTTCACTCATTTCCTGAAAAATATACTCTGGCTTAACAGGAATTTTAAAAGCATCACCTCCACGGCTATAATTATAAGACATGATGTCCACATCAGTTAAGCCAGAGGAGGAAGCCGGGTTATCTGCAACCCAGTGGTTACCGAGGGGGTCCACCGTCCCCTCCCTCTGGATGTGACAGCAGTAATCCATTCCCTGTCAGACCAGATCCCTAGGAAGCGCCATTCATAATCATCCCCTCTATTGATCCTGGTCAGTGGGTATTGGCAGCTTAAAAAGATTATGTTTTAATTGGGGACCAGATAGATGGCGTTTTAAGGTTTTAAGTTTTGCTTTGTGCCATGCAATGGATTATTTGAGAGTTCGCTCAACACCAGGAGGACAAAGATTAATGTGTTGTCCTTTTCTTGGGGTGACCCAGGGTGCAAATGTAGCTTGGGCTAAAGTGACTGAAAATCTTTTGCTATCACAGGGCTGAAAAGGTTGACTATGAATTCATTAGTGTTATCTTTGTTTAGGGTATAAAATCTATGCATTAAACAGCTTCAGTGGAACACACATTTTCTCCAGGCTATACACGCCTCAAGGGACTGGAGAAAAAAATGGGGGTCTCCAGGCCGGGTTGAGGGTGTAACAATTTATGGGGCATGAACCCAGGCCTCTCAGAAGCTGTTGTTTCCATGTTTTTGCAGAGGAAGAGGATAATAATAACAGCAGTTAGCTGGGGACAAGATGCCTGGGAGGATTGGACAGAGTCTCTGCAAAGGGTTTCGTAAACTGGGAACCTGAGAATAAAAACATAAGAGCTATTTATTGCGGAGTATTTACTAGGGGCCTGGCCCTGGCCTGGGACATGATGTACATTATCGCACATTAATGGTCGGGGCAAGTGACAACCCTCTGAGTTGTTATGTCATCCCTATTCTAGAGGTGATGAAACTGAAGCCCAGAGAGATTAAGTCATTTGCTCAAGGTAACACAGCGATGGTCTCTCCCTGAAGCCTTGGGTCTTGTCCCCATCTATTTTATGCTCTAAAAGTGCAATCATCATGGTCCACATTGGTATCTCATTGGTGTATCCATCCTTCTCCTCATCACCACCATTGAATAATTTCCAGGGCTACCCTAACGAAGTACCACAAACTGAGCAACTTAAACAACAGAAAGTTATTGTCTCAAAATTCTGGAGACTACAAGTCAGAGATCAATATGTCAGCAGGGTAGGTGCTTCTGAGGGCTGTGAGTTGTGGAATCTGTTCCAGGCCTCTCCCCAAGCTGCTGGTGGTTTGCTGACACTCCTCGGTGTTCCTTGGTTTGTAGATTCATCATCCTGGTTCTTGCTTTTACCTCCCCATGGTGTTCTCCTTGTGTGCTGTGTCTAAATTTTCCCTTTTTATAAGGACATTGGTCTTATTGGATTAGGGCCCACCCTAATGATCTCATCTTAACTTATTAATGTATAAAAGGGAGGAGAGGGATAAATTAATAGTTCGAGATTAAAATATACACACTACTATATATAAAATAGATAACCAACAAGATCCTACTGTATAGCACAGGGAAATATACTCAACATCTTGTAGTAACCTATAATGAAAGAGAATGTAAAAAAGGAATATATATATATATATATATATATATGTATATATATGTATATATATGTATATGTAACTGAATCACTTTGCTATACACCTGAAACTAACATAACATTGTAAATCAACTATATGTCAATAAAAATTTTTAAAAACTGAAAAAAAATATACCAAAGACCCTATTTCCAAATAAGGTCACATTCTGAGATACTGGGGGTTAGGACTCCAACATATCTTTTGGTTTTTGCAGGGGTGGGGGGCAATTCAACCCATAAAAATCATCACTATTTAGTTGATAAGAAGTAAATATGGTAAGTCATTGCACCTGTCTTATTCTGCTCAGGATTCTATAAAAAATTACCCTAGACTGGGTGGTTTAAACAGTCAACATTTATTTCTCACAGTTCTGGTGGCTGGAAAGCCCAAGATCAAGGTGCCAGCAGATTCTGTTCATGATGGGGGCCCTCTTCCAAGATGCAGATGTCTGCCTTCTCCCTGTATCTTTACTTGGTGGAACTCTCTTTGTCTTCTTATGAGGACACTAATCCCATCATGGGGCCTCATCCTCACCACCTCACCTAAATCTAATTACTTCCCAGAGGCCCCAGTTGTAAATATCACTTTGGGGGGGATACAAACATTCAGTTTGTAACAGTCTCAAAAGATTTAACTTCACCTTCCCAGAGAACCAGTTATACCAGTGCAATAAGATCAATTAATTTGGCATGGAGTGTTCAGAAAATCAGGTAACTATTCACCTTGGTTGATCAGTTTTCAACCAATAAAACTGACACATAGCCACCGTCAGGGACTGACCCTCTTTGGTTGGCATTTGACCTTTCTCAACTCCTAGGGGCATCTCTAAAGATGTCATATTGGATGCTGAATAAACAGTAAATGCTCTAGGACAGAGGTCCCCAACCCTTGGGCTGTGGACCGGTAATGGTCCGTGGCCTGTTGGGGACCGTGCCTCAAAGCAGGAGGTGAGCGGCGGGTCACGTTACCGCCTTAACCATCCCCTACCCATCACTCACATCACTGCCTGAACCATTGCTCACATTACTGCCTGAACTCCACCCCCCTCCACCCCCCGTCTGTGGAAAAATTGTCTTCAACAAAACTGGTCCCCGGTGCCAAAAAGTTGGGGACCACACTGGTCTAGGACACTCTCACAGAGCCAAGGTCAAGTGTGCAGACTCTGAGAATTTGTGGGTAACCTCAGCTTAAAAAATCATTTCCCTGACTCACAATCCCTGGCATCCTATTTCTTTCCCCAAGGAGTCTTGCAAGATCTAGAGAAACACCTGTCTGGTTCAGCTTCCCCAGTTCTCCAAGTTTTCTTGGCATCCACTGAGTCTTGCAAGAGCGGGAGAATTCTCTCTGACTTCTCAGTCAGCACAGGCCCTCATGTCCTCACAGCCTCTGATCACGCCAACTTCCTGCTTATCAGGGAACCTCACCAAGTTCAAGGTTGTCCTTGGGTCATGAAGCTCACCAGAACCTCTCTAAGGGCACCAGAAGAAGCCGACCTTGATTGTATGTTGTGAATGGTCACCATCTTGTTTCTCTTTCCCGCCTCTCTCTGTTGTGCCCTTGGGTCCCCTGCCTTCACCATGAACCCCTCGGTATGGTCCTGCTAACAGAGGCATGCTCCTCAGACACATTTGTGTGAACTCAAAAGACTTGGCACTTTGGCATCTTCTGAAATCTTCCCTTGCAGTGCCTGCTGCTTTGCCCCTGTGGTGGATAAGACCTACACAAAAATCAACAAAGAAGAGGGAGTTGAGATAGAAGTCATTTTCCAGAATGCAAACCTTGTGCTTCGAGAAACAGCTAAGCATAACAAGTTATTTATTCATGATTATCTGTAGTCATGGCTTGTTTCTACCCTCTCAGAGTTTATATGACATTTATATAATGTGCATAATATAATTATATATTTACATTAATTTCTCTTGTTTGTATTCATATATTTATTGTGAGCCCTGCAATATGCATCCGATTAATTTAAAAATAACATTCGTGGAAATCCTTTTGCAACAGGAGGCTCTGTCAGACATTCCACATTAGATTATTCTCATCCTTTTTCATAACTTCTAAGGGGCTGATAAGTTCCATCCATTTGGAAACTGTCTGTTAGAGCTGAAAGGTCACTTACAGATTCTTCAGGGCAGACTTTTTATTTCAGAGACAGGGCAAATGAGGCCCCAAGAAAAGAATTGATTCTCTCATGGTGTGTTGGAAGTCAGGTCTCATGGTCTCCAGTGCAGCCCAGATACATACATGTGCACCCCCACCTGCGGCGTTCATGGCCAAAGGCTTGTGTTAACACAAGCCCAGTCTATGAGTCTCTGTCTAGACATTCCATGGTCACTCATGTTTCCGCATCAACTTTATGTTATAGAATTCTTTCCAATCTGGTTCATCCATTGTTGCACAGTCCAACTATATCATCATCATCACCACCACCATCATCATCATCATCACTGTCACCATAATTATCATCACCATCAGCAGCATCATCATCATCACTGTCACCATAATCATCACCATCACCATCATCATCATCATCACTGTCACCATAATCATCATCACCATCACCATCACCATCATCACCATCATCATCATCATCATCACCATCATCACCATCACTATCATCACCAAAACCATCATCATCACCACCATCATCATCATCACCATCACCATCACCATCACCATCATCATCATCAAAAGGACTTTATTAAGGGACTATGGGCACCGAGAAATGAAAAGAATATGGTCAAGAAAGGGTGCATATGTCATGAGAATCAGGGAGTAAGGATCTCATGTGTCTCTTGGTTTGGTTTATCAGGACACATCACTGAGGCTCCCCCTCTGTGGTCTAACTTGTCTACCACTTTCTTTCCCGCCTGATGCTCCCCCACACTGAGCTGCAGGCTTTCAAGGCTGAAGGAGGAGGAGCAAGAGAGAGATGGAGTCAGAGCCTGGCTCTCTGAATATAATTGATTTCAATTTACAGATTAACTTCCTTAGCACTGTGAAATCTTTGTAACAGAGATGTCCCTGTCAAACATTTACACAATTATACTCATGACCACCAGCACCACCAGCGCCTCTCAGGGGTCTTCCATTGGAATTCTGAGAATCTTAAGCCTTATTCATGAAAAACAGTTAAACACCTCTCCTTTTTTATTGAAGTATAGTTGATTTACAATGTTGTGTTAGTTTCAGGTGTACAGCATAGTGATTCAGTTATACATATATGTATACATATTCTTTTTCAGATTCTTTTATATTATAGGTTATTACAAGATATTGAGTATAGTTCCCTGTGCTATACAGTAGGTCCTGTTGTTTAACTATTTTATATATAGTATTATGTTATCTGTTAATCCCAAACTCCTAATTTATCACTTCCCGCCCCCTTCCCCTTTGGTAAATGCAAATTTGTTTTCTATTAAAACCTTTTATATGCTGTGCTCTGTGCTGGTTTAACCCTCTTGATTTACAGACTGGGACATCTTGAGGGCAGGAACTTGGCTGACCTGGTCTCACTTGTTGTTGAAGCCGCCATTGGTGTCCTAACAAGGAACCTCGCAAACTGTATCCCCCTGATGAGAGTTTATAGATTGAATTCCAGCTGAGAAGGGTGAAGTTCAGAGAGGTGAAGAGGCTTGACCAAGGCCACACCGCATGTTACTGCGGAAGTGGCAACAGAGTTTGGACTGATCCATGCCCACCCAGAATGGGTCAAGACAGCACCATGTCTGTAGCAGATAAAGAAACCACATCTCGTACTTTTCTTTTTTTTTTTTGCATTTCAAACTTAATTCTTATTTGACTACTGAATGTGTTTTTTTGGTATCAGAACTAGACTATAAACTCTCAGGAGGCAGAGCCATGACTTACACTGCTGTGTTCCTGCAGGAGAAGGAGAACATAGTAGGAACTCCGTGCCCATTTGAAGAAGGATCTTTCTTCAGGTCTAAAATCAGACCGTCTTGACTCAGATCCTGGTTGCATCACTCATGAGTCCTGTGAACAAGCTGCTCAGACTCTCAAAGCCTCAACTTGATCATTTGTAAAACGGGGAGAATAGTATCTCCCTTGTAGGGTTTTTGTAGGGATTTAACGAAGCACCCAACGCATTGTCATGTGGTCAACATTAAGAAAAATTAACTCCTCTTATTTTTTCTGGTGTTATTAATACTATGATTTCCCATTTGAAATGGGAAAATGGCTGAAAATTTTATTCTCCATGTCTCCTCTCCCCTATTTAAAGGTGATTCAAGGTTTATACCCCTTCATCTAACTAAGCTTTAAATTTGGATACAGTCAATTATCAGAGATCTATTATTAGTCTATTATAATCTTACCTTTAGGATAAGCATATCCCAAATGAGCTTATTTAAGACCATTCTTCAGTTACTTTCAGTTATTCAATAACTAACTTCCATGGTGTGCCAGGAACTGGGTTAGGTCTGGGCTCTCAGAGATGGAGGAGCGAGCTGAGGGCTTGAACCAGGGAGGTTCAAGGCCACTTGGGATGGCAAGGCTGGGAGGTACCAACTTAGCCCTCCCACTTGGGGGCTCTACTTTCTCTTAGTCTAAAATTTTTTTTTATTAGACCAAACACATGACTCACCCATTGCAAATTACTCTCTTCCTTATGCTGTTTCTACACTGAAGACCCCCCTCTAGCCCCAGAGGGAAGGGAGAGAGTGAAGAGATGTGAGTAACAAAGGTGGAGGTGTTTATTCCTCCTTCTCTAACCAGGACGACTGGCTGACAGACTTGTCCTATGGGACCCCGTGATAGAAGAGAAACAGCAAAGAACCTGAAAAAACAAACGGGAAAGCCAGCTTTCGTGGGGCACTGCAAAACCTCATTTTGTTCTAAGAACTGGAGGAAGAGAAGGGGATATGATCTACACCAATACTTTCCATAATATGTAGAATGAAAATCAAAATAATGAGCATTGTTAAGCTCCCACTATGAGCCACTAACTGTGTTCTAAGTTCTTTATACTTATTCTCAGTTATCTCTTAAATCTTCTAAAGTTTGTACTGTTACTGTGCCCATTTCACAGGTGGAGAAATCGAGGCTTCGAGAAGTTAAGTGATTTAAGCTTGGAAGTGGTAGAGCCAGGATTTGAACCCCAGCATTCTGGCTCCAGAACCTGCAGTCCACACCTCTCCCAGGACCCTGGGTTGGGGTTTCCTCAGCTGGGGTCAGGGCTTCATTGACCAGGCCACAGTTGGGGAGTACACCACAGAACAATCTGCATAAGATACAAGAGGTTCTTAAAGCTCATTTGCTAAGAGGGAAGAACACAGGTGTGTTCTTCATTCACCTTAGGAGTGGACTACAAAGAAGAATTCTTATGTCATTGCCTTTTGGTGTTTGGTATTTAGTCATATGCTAAGGTCTCCACGGTGGGAGAAGCGGGGGTGAGGGGGAGAGTCTAAGTCTCTGGTCTGGAGATTTTCCTGCTACCCAGGGTGTCTGGAAGAGTTCACAGGTGCACCATTTGAATTCCCAAGAGTTTTTCACAACCACAGTGAACTGACAGACATTTATAGATGTGAATTTTCATACACAGGAGATAAAAATACAGACTAAGATGATAAACATAGGTTTATAGACTAAGGGCTGTGTGATTGCATCAGGTAAAAAGTACTTAATTGTTTCCGGAGATAAAAAGGGGCAGTGTGATCAGGAAATATGCCACAGGTGGCGGGGCACTTGAGTTAGGGTTTTAAGGGATGAATGGGAGTTTGCCAAGCAGAGAATATGGCAAGAGGGATACCCTCCAAGCTGGGAGAATGTCCCAAGCTGATGCTGCAGTGTGTTCTCTAATGTACTAAGATCCTACATTGTTTTATTCTTCTTTCTTTTTAATGAAGTACTTTCATAAAATGGCCTGTGGAAATTAAAGTGAGTGCTCTGAAAATCCAAAACATTTCTATCCTTAAGTCCCCTACTTGGTCCTTGAAACAGAATCTCTTTTTAGGAACACAAAGAAGCCAATTCTAATCGATTTAGAACTTCCCAACTGCAGATGGGGAATGGAGATTAAAAAGTGGAAAATGAAATTTGAAGAAATTGGGTATCTTCAGCACTGCATTCTCCCAAAAGTTATGGCATGTGAGGCTTTGTTCCCAGAATTGAGGCCACATCATGTGTGAATATTCAAGGCTCCATATTTAGCATGATGGGTGCAGAGGCAGCTGTGCGGAGCTGACTTGACACACTGCAGCTTTAGAGAGTTTTGGAGGCTTTAGACCCATGGTCCTGCTTATCCGAGGCCCCGGATGTGCTGGGAAGAGAGTGTTGTAAAGGGAAATGGCCTCTAAGCTCAGTAACACTGGAGTAGAGGCTCACTTCCAGACTTGCCCACAGAACTTTCCAGAACATTCCTTAGGTTCAAGTGAGAAAAAACCCTGTTTTTGCCGTTGGCATCTGTGAGTGGCATTTCCTGCCACTACCCCTCAGCACAAGGGACATTCTGAATCTAGCTCCTGGGCTCCATCCTCGCTGCAGGCCCAGGCCTGCCCTGGATCACCTCTGCGTCTAGCCTTCTTCCCAGTACTGAGTGGAAGGCACTGGAAGGCCTGCGGAAAGAGGTTTATGGACATGTGACCAGGGGAAGGGCTGCAGATGGGAGGGAGGGCCCACGTGGATTTCCACTTCTGACTGGAAAACTACAGCTTCTGGGGATGTTCAAAACCTGAGGGGGGGAGGCTCTGGTTGCCCTCGGTTACCTGGCGGGTCTCCAGGCCGGCCTGAAAGGTGGTTCATGCCAAATGCTCCTGGCATCGCCCAGTGTTTGCATTAGGACTGCCAAATCCCTTTGGTGCTTGATTATGACGTCAACCCCTGGGCATCAGCTGGCCTCAGTGTCTCCAGGAGATAGAGGATGAGCACGTGGGGCCCATCTCCCCGTGTGGTCCTGCTCATGGGACTCGCCCCTTTGCTGCATCCCCAGGGACTTGCAGAAGGGCCCTTATTCTGACCTCCCCAAAGCGGGTCCAGACGGGCTTGGGATTTCTGTGTGATTGTCCAGGAGATGTGGCTACAGAAATCTCCTCACTGTTGTTGCTTTCCTCATGGTGACCTTGTATCAGCTCAGCTGCAGCCTGGTCCCCATCTGTCTCCTCCGCCGACATTGGTTTCCTGGATCCCTGGCTGCACTGGGCCTGGGCCTGGAGGATTACAGCCATTCACAGAAAATAGCCCCCCAAGCTCAGACCCCTGATACCAGCAGGGGTGAGGGGGTGGCACCGGTTCAGAAAGAAAGTGGACCTGGACGTTGAAAACATCCAACGTGTCCTTTAAGCCAAATTCCACCTGGTGCGTGGAAATAGGTGTGGCCGGTCCCTCTGTGGAATCGCTCTCTGAGATCTTACTATGGCTTTCCCAACACAGCTGGCCTGCTCACCACCCTCACGTGGGCTGGTCCCTGGTCTGGAATCCTTTCTCCACCTTGTTCTCCACCCTGGACCCTTCTAATAGCCACACGGCCCTTCCTCATAGAATCCCATGTGACTTAGGGCAAGGGTCCTCCAACTAAAAGATCAGTAAATTCCAGAACTCTTCTGTGATTTTTTTCTTTCTCATCCATGAATGGGGGTGATAATAATACCTCACATTCCATGTCATTATTGTGAAGTTTAATCACATTCATACACTTGAAGGACCAGGAATGGGACTTCTGGTTAAAGACAGTGGAGTGACCCCAGATACTATGCTTCTCTTCCTCCTCAAATCCACTCAAAAGGCAATCAATGGCCATCTGAATAGACATAGACCCACACGGGTCCATGAGATGAGGGACAGAAAACAGCATCGTGTGTGGGAGCAGGAGAGCAGGTAGGTGCATGATGATATTTTTTGCAACTCTGAGGAAGCACGATGCTAGTGGTTGTTGGGAAAAGCCAAGAGCAGTCCTGTTTAGGCTGCAGAATCCCCAAAGACCTCAGGGATTAGGGGCACCACCTCTGGAAGGGAAGGATGACAAGAAACTGAAACCAGAGAGTCTGTTGGAGGATGAAGGAATGACTTCAGAGGCTGGTAGAGGCGCTTTCTGCGGTCTTTGAGAAAGATGAGCAGAGCAGCCAGAGGTGGAGGACCAAGGAGACACGGGAAAGAAAAGGGGAAGTCAGTGAGATTTTCGGTACAGAGCACGAGAGCCCCAGCTCCGGGATTCTGCCTGCCCTCGAAGGGGAGTTTGGAGCACTCTTTTCTGAGGAATCTGACGCTCCAGAGAGACCTGAAGATACTGAAGTGGGGGATCCCCTGAGGGAATTATCCAGCCAGACGTCCAGGAGCGGAGCTTTCAGTGCAATCTGGGGCACAGCTTTTCAGAGTGAGCACATAGCCAGGCCTTTGAGGAAAGAATGGGATGTGAAAGACGGCCAGCTGAGAAAGGGCCTGATGTGAAAAGCAGACACCTTCAGAATTTGTGCCTCTGTCCCTGTGGCCTTAGAGTCTGTGTGGCTCGTGAACCTGGTCCCCAAGGGCAGATGTTTCCAACAGGGACGCAGGGAGGGTTCCACGGAGCTGGCAGCCATGACGACCAGCTGGTTACTTTCAGACCTTCACCCAGGAGATCAGCGATCGGTGCTTTTCCAAACGTCGACCACAACAAAATTCCCTGTTTGCTTCTAATTACAGAAAACATATACAGACAATAAAAATCTCTCAGAACCCCAACAGTGATGACATTTTAGTGGATTTCCTGTCAATCTGTTTTCTGTGCATGTGTCTATATTTCTTTTAACCCACATACGGATCATAACGTACTTACTATCATAGAAACACCCTCAATGAGTAACACATCATTAATACTTTCCAGTGCCATTAAATATTCTTCTACAATTTGACTTTATTTTAACGGCAGCATGTTATTTCATTATATGAATGGGCTCTGATACGCTTTTATAGTGGTTTTCCAGAATTGCGTAGATAATACAGGCTTAATGCTAGACATTTGGAAAACACAATCACAAAAAGAAAAGTAATTTATATTATTATTAAATAATATTAATAATATTAATTTAAATAATATTAAGTATTAATAATTAAATATATTATTTTAAAATAATATATAGTATATTTATTATTTATCCAGTGACCTTGGCTAATATTTTGGTATATTGAAAAACATGTAGCGTTTCAAAGATTGTATGCTATTGTATATACTGCTTTATAGGCTTTAAACCAATATATCATAGACATTTTCCCATAAAAATAAACTGTCTTTCACAAAAAGATTTTAATGGCTGCATAGTATTCCACATTACAGATGTACACAATTTATCAGCCATTGCACATCAGGCAATGAAATTGATTCCAAAATTTCACTGTTATAAATTATTCCATTATAGACATCCTTGAATATATATCTTAGGTTACATTTCTGAGTATTTCTAATATGATAAATTACTAGAAGAGGATTTTTGGGGGGGGGGAGGAAGAGTATTATTGTATTAGTTTTCTACAGCTGCTGTAACAAATTACCATAAGTTTAGTGCCTTAAAACAACATAAATGTATTATGTTATAGTTGGGAAGATCAGATGTTTAAAATGGGTCTCATTGGGCTAAAATCAGGGTGTGGCAGGGCTATGTCGCTGCTGAAGGCTCTAGGGGAGAATTCATTTTCGTGGCTTTTCTAGCTTCTTCTAGAGGCTGCCTGCCTTCTTCCAAACCAGCAGCGACTGGCCCTGTCCTTCTCAGACATGGCTCCTTCTGCCTCCTGCTTCCACATTTAAGGACCCTGGGATTACATCGGCCCCACCCAATAGGCTAATCCAGCATAATCTCCTTATTTTAAAGTCAGTTGATTAGCAACCTTAATTCCCCTTTGCGTATAATATAACCTATCCACAGGTTCTGGAGATTAGAATGTGGGCAACTTTGGATGGCTATTACTCTGTTTACCATAGGCATGAACATAAAAATGAAGGTTTTAGTAAAAATTGGCCTCCAAAAATCATGTGATGATTTACAATCTCCGTAGCAGCACATATAATTGTCTATTCACCCCCATTCACACCAATAGTGAGTGTTACTATATATAAAAAAAAAAAATCACTGCCAATTTGAACAACTGAAACTTAGTTTCTCATTGCTTTAACTCTTATTTCTTTGATGATGTGATATGTATCATTAGTTTTTTCCCAAAAGGTTATTGGTCATTTAGATTTCTCCTTTCATAAATTGCCTGTTCGTGTCATTGGCTCATTTTTCTATGTGTGTGGGCTCTTTTTCCATTAAATCACTTAAATCACTTAATCCTTTATTTATATCTGTGTCAAGTACATTTTGTCCTGGTTAGAGATTACTCTTTAATCTTCTTCTTGTATTTGATATCCAGAACCTTAAAAAATTTCCACATAGATTATATCAGTACTTTCTCCTATGGCTTCTTCCTTGGTTTTATGAATTAAAAAAAAATAATAATAATGGATAATAAGATTTTTCTCACCTCTGGTTCCATAAATATTTACCAATGTTTTTGTAATTTCCATTTATACATTTTAGAATTTATTTTGGTTATAGCAAAAAGTGAAGTATCCTCCCACTTGTCCTTTTTCCAATGACTCTGATCATGTGCATTGAGTCTCTTGATGTTACACCCTATGTAGCACCTGATTTGGGTATATAGCCTTGTAATTTTTTTTTTTTTAATCACAAAGGTGAAGCTTCTGCTGGCAAGATCTTATTGCCATTTTAACACAGGTGTTGCTGTCCTCCGGGCTTCTGGGGCCAAGAAGTGTAATCCATACAATAGAAATCGGGTGCAGCCATCCAGATACCAAAGGCTCTGATGCCAGCATTGTGAGGCCACGGGCTGCTGTGGGACCATTAAGCTCTTTTTGGAAGCTGCCAGCTGTTTGTTTCCAGGTTCTACCCTCGTTGGGACAGCCGGGGGAGCCAGCCTTGTCTTTGTGAGCATGTGTAGGGTGTGCTCTTGGAGAACACACAACACAGGCATAAGGGCAAGATGCCATCACTGCCTTTGGTACTCACCACATCCACACTGCTTTCATTCTGGGGGGGCGGCAGAATGAAGGGAGGAATGAGAAAGACCTCTGTGGGCTCAGCTGCTGCCCGGCGCCCCCGACGCTGCACCCAGAGGTCCCTGCCTTGTCCTGGTTACCGTGCCTGGTGCCGCAACCCACGCCCAGACAAGATGCTTTCCCAGAGGCTCGGGCTCCTTCCTTTCGTTCATTCACGTATCCATTCTGTGCATTTTTATAGGCAGGGGAATCATGGAGAGTAAACTGGGGAAGGCCCCTGGCTACATGGAACTTAGGAAATTGAGAAGAGAAAATAGAGATCAAAAAAGAAAGAAGCCAGGAAACAATGGCACATTGTGATGAATGTTTTGGAGAATTCAAGCGGGATGTTGGCATGGAGAAGCCGGGGCTTGGAGAGAACCTTCTTCCGGTGGCAGCTGCGGGAAAGCCCCTTTCCCGTGTTATCTGCTCCTGCCCAGCTGGTACCCAGTGAGTGATGGCATCCTCTGAGTTCCTCAAACACAACCAGGCGCTTCCTTTCTGGCCTCTGCCTGGAACGTTCTTCCCAGGTTCTAGGCCCGGCTGCTTCCAGGTTGCAGTTCAGGCCTCGGTTCAAATGTTAATCCCTGCGGTAAACCTCTGTGAAGGCGCCTACTATAGAAGGCTGCTCCCCTATCTCCCGAAGGAGAGTTCCTCTCCGGCGCGTCACCAGTTTATTTCATTCGGAGAACTCATCTCACTGAAGGGATCTCCAACGGTGATTTATTTACGGGGTTATGGTCTGTCTACTCACTAGGCTCAGAAGCTCCATGTGGGCCAGGGCTGCGCCTGTCTTGTTTACCACCGTGACCTCGGCAACTAGCTTAAGGCCTGACCGTAGCAGATGCTTAGTAAATATTTGTTGAGTGAATGAAAGGACAAAGGGCCTGTGGAGGGAGTAAAATGAGTCACAAGGGGCCTAGAGGTTTCGATCCATCAGATCTAGATGGGGGTGTGTGCCCGGGCTGTGGGTATTGCCTCCTCATCCTCACCTTTCCCTGGAAGACTCCACACCCACCCCATGGCTGGGGCAGGAAGGGGCCACCTTCTCTGCCCCTTCCCTAGGGCTGGCGGGTCCCGTCCGCTGGGCATTTGGGAAGCAGACGAGGAAACACTGACGCCTTAGTGATCGGGAGCCCCACTGTGTGGGACTAAGACGTTGCTGGGCCCACAGCAGGCTAGAGCCAGGCCCACTGAAGTTACAGGGGCGCAGGAGCCAAGAGGCCAGGAGAGGGAACCGTTTCCGAGAGAGGGAGGAAGACAAGAGCAGAGAGGAGCAGGGCAGAGAACTGGGTAGGTGTGCAGGGCAGGAGGTCGTAAGTCCGAGGAGAGAGGGAGACAGGGAGGGAGCGGGGTGGCGCGACTGCCTGACCGCACTCTCGTCCGTGGGGACGGCAGGCTCTGAAGCCACAGTTAGTTTTGAATCCAGCCTCATCCAGGCTTCCCCCTTGTGGAGAACTTAGCCTTTGAAAAGTGGAGAGAGAGAGAGAGAGAGGGAGAGAGGGAGAGAAAGGGCAGAAGGCAGGAAAGTTGGGGCTGAAGCAGCTTGCATATTGCATATTTTAAGGAATTTTAGGGACTTCCCTAGTGGTCCAGTGGTAAAGAATCCACCTTACAATGCAGGGGACGCGGGTTCCATCCCTGGTCAGGGAACTAAGATCCCACATGCCACGGGGCAACTAAGCCCGTGTGCCACAACTACTGAGCCCACGCACCCTGGAGCCCGAGTGCCACAACTAGAGAGAGAAAACCCGCAGGCCACAACTAGAGAGACACCTGTGCGCCGCAACAATAGATCCCGCGTGCTGCAGCAGCCAAAAATGAATAAAATAAATAAATAATAAATAAATCTTTTTTTTTAAAAAAAGGCATTCTAGGTCATTCTGTCTGGCTCGATACAGAGTATTCATTGGATCATGTTGTCCCAGACTGAATCTAATTGGACTGAACAGCTTGGTCTTCAGGGCCCCATTCTTTGTTCACTGGAGGTCCTAGGGGCAGGTGACACTTGCCTTCCTACACAGAATCAGACAATTATAGAATCTCAGGGTTTCAAGTGACCTCATAAGTCATCGAATGTAGACTCTTCCCCCACCTCACCTGGTACTTAGAGATGAGTCACAATCATGACCCAATCTGCTTTTGATCTCCTCTAGGGACTGGGTGCTCACTACCCCTTAAGGCAGCTCATTTGACAAACATTACCTGGCAATCTACTTGGAAGTTTCTCCTTTACACGGAAGCAGAATCTCTTCCCTCGAAACATCAACGATTTGGGTCCTTTCTCCTCCAGACCCAGAATTCCCTGCTCCTTTGGCTGCTGGGTTCTGACAAGGCCCAGGAATCCCCCTGCCACCCCAACTGTCTCCTTCTGCATGGCCTGGCCAACTGGCTGCTGCCTCAGTCAGGATGGGCTCAGCCGGACTGCACAACAGCTAACCCCAAAGCCTCCGTGTTTTACAGAAACAAAGGCTGATTTCCACTCGGGCTGCACATCCAGGAGGTGGGGGAGGGCTGCAGCTCTTTCTTGTGCCACTTTGTCTCCAGGATTCAGGCTGAGGGAGAGCCCTGGACCTGGGATTTGCCAGTTCTTCTGACAGAAGGAAAAGAGGACATGGTGAGCCATGTGATGGCTCTTGGAACTTCTGTTCAGAAGCAGCTGATGCCAATTCTGCTCACATTTTCTTGATCAAAGCAAGTCACACGGCTACGCCTGAAATCAACAGGGTGAGGATGCCTGATCTTCTCTCATCTGCCACATCTCCGTTCCTTTAACAGGAAGAGACCCAGAGCCGAGGACCTCCCTCCTGTTCCTGTTCTTGCAGCAAGTCGAGTTGAATGGTTTCTTTCCCCCTTCCAGCTCTGGTAACCCGTGAGTGCATTCAAGCCGTCCGTTTATATTTTGGGGAACCTCACCACTCTGTTGTACCCACAGAGGCAACTGAAGGTTCCTATGCTGGAATTATTCCCTCATTCCCACCCCTTATCGTTTACCACTCTCCCACTTTAGGCCTCGTCTGAAATGTTGCTTCCTCCATGAAGCCCTCCTGGCTTCCCATGCAGTTGAGTCCTTCTGCCATTTAGTGGCATAACTCCCTATGATTCCTCCCAACACTCTTCACACATCTAACTCAGCCAATGCCCATCATTTTGGCTAGACTGAACATTCCCTAAGAACTGGCACAGTACCCGCCCTATTCAGTCCTAACACCCCAGATCCTAATATGAGACCTAACACCCTGAAGGCACTCAGTAAATTTTGGTTGAATGATCAAATGGCAAAAACGTAACTCTTTCACACGGTATAATTTTCCTATAAATTTCTTTTTTTAGCCCAAAGCGGGTACTTCAAATTTCTGTCCCTAAACCCTGATATCCTCTGTCCCCAAACCCTGATATCCTCTGAGATTTGGTTTTCCTTCTGTGTATTTCAATCCCCTAAACTAGAAATCACGCAGACCTTACAGGATGAAAAACCTATTATGTGTGTGCGAGTACACACACACACACACACACACACAATGCAAAGTCTCATCTAGGTTTTTTTTTTTTTTCTTTTACTGTATGCAAAAGTCCCCTGCAAATTTCTTTTATGAATTGGGTCCTTCTGTTTTATAGCCAGCGCTATTTGCATTCACTGCAAAGCCGTATTATGGCCACAAATTCTTTTTTTTATAGTCCTGGAACATGGGCCCCCGGAGAAAGTCACCTCACAGAACAATGGCCAGTAAACTGGGCTCATGTGTCAGCGAAACACTTCTCACAAAAGTGAATCAACTCTCTGTTCTTACCCGTTGTCATCCTTCACCTTAACAAGCACACCCCAAAAAAGTCCTCTGGTTTCTACGGCTTGTTAGGTCTATCATCTTTTTAATTAATAGTGTTTTTACAAAGCCGTCTGAACTGTGTCATTCCCATTATCAGAAACGCATTGCCACTAATGAATCATTTTCATTTCTGATCTCTGGTATCATGCTAGTTGATCTCCTGTTTCCATGCCTTCGAATGATAGCATCGTTTTCTGCCCACGATCAAATTTAATTTGGACTCTGATTATATTAGGCTGTTGCGACTGAAGTGTCAATTTTTGTCAGGCAATTAGGAGCTCTAACCTGTGAAGTTAAGTTTGATAGGCATTGTAATTGGATTGTTACAGTAATAGCCTAGAACGTTCCTTTTCCTCCTGCTTCTTTGATTCTTGATTCATACTCCCGTCGTGAGAACAAAGACATTTGGGTTATTATACAACATCAGGATGTTTGCGATAACAAGATGGCAAGTCAAAGTTTTTGCAGCGGAATGTGCTTCCACCTAACTCCAAGTGTGGGACGTTGAAAGTTTGTGGGATTTAGAAAAATCAGAACAAAGGGAAAGTACACAGCGCTGTGTAAAGAAAAGTTACAGACCTCAGAAGTCAGTGTCGAGATTCCTGGTAAGTTGCAAAGAAAGAAGCCCAAATAGTTTAGAACCTCTTCTCCCTCCCTCCCTCCCTTCCTTCCTTCCCCCTCCCTCTCCCTTTCTTTCCTTTCCCTCATTTCTACAATCTTTCACCCAGGCACTGGGCTAAATCATCATGAAAAAGACAAGCCTTCCGTGCTGGTGCAGTTCACGATGTAAGAGTAAAGAAATGGAGACCCATAAGGACAACAGGTCCTTGTAGAGAACACCTGGATGCATCAGAAGACCCTAGATCTTGCTGGAAGGATAGGACTTTGCTGCAGGAGAGAGGAGGAGGGCGGGCCAGCTGGTGGGAAGAGCATGCACAGACACCTGGGTGCATCGCAGAATTTGGCCACGTCAGGGAGAGATGAGCATTTAAGCGTGACAGGTGCCCGTGGTGCCTGGCTGGACAGGGTCGGCAGGAGCTGGAGCTGGAAGGGGCTGGGCCACATGACAATGGAGGGGCATCTGGATTTTATCCTGGAGCGTGTGGGTGCTTAAAGGCAGGTGCAGTGATTTTGGAGGGTGGCGTGGATGACTTCAATAGCATCTTTATCAGTCCTGATTCCACGGCCCCGAAAACTCAGCTGCTTCATAGCTCTTCTCAAATGGAAATCCAGGCAAGAGCGAGCGGGCGGCTTACAGCCCTTCAGGGGCTGTGAAGGCAGGACTCTCCGGCCTGCCCTGCAGAAGGCAGACCAGACGAGTTATTGCCCAAACCAGGGCCCTTTGGGAGAGTGAAGAAGGTGAGGGGTGACTCACTACTAATTCCACCTCTGTGATGGCGGTATCCTTGAGGACTGTCCCGGGCAAACCAGGAGGCAGGCCATGTACCTCTAAGGCCCACATGGTGAAGTCTGGCTCCTTCATCCTTCCTCAGTGTCCTCTCACGTTGTTCTAGCTCTCTGAGGCCCAGCTCCATTGACGTTTCTGTTTCCTCCCACTCCTCCAGCCACAGGGCCTTTGCACATGATGTTCCCACCGTCTGAACCTTGGCCTTGTTGCCTTTCACTCCCGCACAGGCTCTCATGCCAGCTGGTTCCAGTGGCGTTAGTCAATGGAAGGCACTGGAAGAAGATGGATGGGCAGGAGAGGAGGTTACATATTTCTCTCCTCACTTCTGTCTCTGCATCTCTGGCAAGAGCTGCATCCTCCACAACTTGGCTCCTACCCGGCGTCTCTACCCGCATTGTTGCCTCCATTTTTCTGCCTCGTCCCTTCAGTCCTGGGAGTGTGAACAGCTCCCTGTGCCACTTGCCTCCGAGCGAGGCACAATCCCTTGTTTGCTCTCCTTACACTCTCATCTCTGTGAGGGGTCTCTTCACTAATGGTTCATCATCAGTGGTGAATTCTGTCTCCTGCCGGGACCTTGGCTGCTGCAGTACCTAAAACAAAGTGCCCCAGGGGAAGAGAGACTGGAGCAGACTCTACCCGGGTGCACCATGAGCTTGCAAAGGAGCTAATGCTGCCTCTGCAGACAGATGTCAGCAGACAGAGAATCTGGTGAGAGGGTCTTTTGGGTGGAGAAAACGGCATTTGGTATTTGCCAGTGCATGGAAGAAAGAAGGAGGGTCAGTTTGTGGGCTAGTGAGCAGCCCAATTTCTTTCTTCTTTTCTTTCTTTCTCTTTCTTTTCTTTCTTTCTTTCTTTCTTTCTTTCTTTCTTTCTTTCTTTCTTTCTTTCTTTCTTTCTTTCCTTCTTTCTCTTTCTTTTTTCTTTCTTTCTTTCTCTCTCTTCCCTTCCTCCCTCCCTCCCTCCTTCCCTCTCTTCCTTCCTTCCTTCCTTTCCTCCCTCCCTCCCTCCTTCCCTCCCTCCTTTCCTTCCTTCTTTCTTTTTCTTTCTTTCTTTCCCTTTCTCTCTCCTTCTCCTCCTTCCTTCCCTCCTCCCTTCCTTCCTTTAACAAACATTTCTAGAGCTCCCACTCTGTGCCAGGCACTGTTTTGGTCATGGCATCAATGACAGAGAAATCCCCTGCCCTCACAGATGTCCTATTCCAGTGGGAGAAGACTGGCAACTAACAAATGGACATATTTCTAATATGGCAAGTGGCCATGAAAGCATGGAGAGAAATAAAACCAGGTAAAGAGAACCATGAACCTGGAGTGTGGTTTTGAAGATATATTATTAGGGGCTTCTCTGGAAAGATGGCATTTGAATAGAGTTCAGAAGGAAATGAGGCAACAAGCATACAGCCATATGAGAGTTGGGTGTTCCAGGCAGAGAGCACACCAAGTGCAAAGACCCGGGGCAGAAGCTTACTTGGTGTGTTCAAGGTCAGCAAAGAAGCCAGAATGGCTGGAGCAGGAAGGATAAAGGGCGGAGCAGAGGGGGATGATGTCGGCAGGGTTGAGGGACCAGATGAGTCCAGTCTTAGAGGCTGCTCTGCGGATTTGGCATTTTCTCTGAGATGGGAAGGTAAGGCAGGTTGACAAGAGAGGAATAACATCGCGTGGTTGCTGAATGAAATTAATTTGCTTGGCAAGGGTGGAGGAGGGCGACGAGGCAGGGTGTGGCTGCAATGGTCCAGGTGGCCAGAAGCAGGGCAATAGCAGAGGAAATGGTGAGAGGGTGTCAGATTCTGGATACGTGTTGCGAGTAGAGCCAAGGCTTCACTGGGTAATTGGAACAGGAGCGTCAGGGGAGATGAGATGCCCAAAAGATGACACCAAGTTTTCTGTCTTTAGTGCTGCCACTTACTGTGGTGGAAAGACTGAAGTCTTAGTTTTATGTTATGTTTCTTTTGTTTGGGGGTCAGGAGTTCTGTTTTATTTATATTAGATTTGAGCTTCCTCTTATGAATCCATGTGGTGGTGTTGATGAGGCAGCTGGATCTAAGGATCTGAAGTCCTGGGAGATATGGATTCAGGAGTCATCCCTATAGAGATGGTACCTAAGGCCACGTGACTGGAGGGGATCACCTGTATGCAATAGGGAGGAAGCCAGTCCTAAGACCATTTGATTCAGCTTGAGTGCAGTTTGGTTCCGGACAGCCCATAATGATATTCCTGTCCTTGGGACTCTGATTTTTCTGATGGTTGCCTCATCAACTGTGGCCCTTATTAAAAATCGCATCATTTGTTATTATATCCTGGTATCATCCTGCACACCAATTACCTGGTACAGAACTCTGAGTGGAGGAGATGCTCAGTTATTGAATAAATCAATGAGTGAATGAATCAACCAATAATTGAATGAATGAACGAAAGAATGAATGAGGCACATCTTGACTTTCCAATGTCATTGTAAGCAGCCGAAGGGCCGTGGAAAAGTCATGTTCTAGTGGCTTGCACCCCAGGGAAACATCATATAGTGAGAAGACAGATCTAATATCAAATTCCGTCTTTGTACTTCAGGCTGTGTCACCTCAGGCAGGACATGTCACCTCTCTGAGCTTCACCGTCTTCTGTTTATAAAACGAGGACTATTGTGAAGGATCAAGGGAGGCGGCTTTCACTGTGCTGAACACACAGTACGGCTGCCCATGTTTTTATTCTTTCTTCTGACCCCGCCCCTGCCCTCCAGGGTCAGATGAGGTTGGGCCCAGAGTGACCAGACAATTAATAATAATTAATTATACGTCGATAATAACAAGGTCTAGAGTTTTATCTAACAATTTATACTCTCAAAAGCTCTTTGGTATAGGTTTCCTCTCTTGGCCCTTGGTGACCCAGTGATGGTATCACTCGGACAGGTGATAGTTACTGATTTTCCTGATGAAATGGGGCTCAAGGGGGTGGGAAGGAGTGGTTTGGTCAAAGCCCCCAGCTGGTGGGTGATGAAGGGAGTATCAAAATTTGTCCTGGGGCGGGGGGATGAATTGGGAGATTGGGATTGACATGTATACACCAATATGTATAAAATAGATAACTAATAAGAACCTGCTGGATAGCACAGGGAACTCTACTTCACTTCGCTATACAGTAGAAACTAACACAACATTGTAAAACAACTATTCCCCAATTAAAAAAAAAAAAACAAACTTGTCCTGAGTCACAGTCTCTTGCAAGTTTCCCATTCGTTATAGTGCCCTGACCTGGTGAAACAGGTCTTAAATGCAGTGCAAAGGCCTAGGCTGAGCTCTGGGGACCCAGGTGTGAAGTATGCCTGCCTAAGGTGCTCACACGTTGATGCCCCTCTGGGAGAGGTTGGCAGGGGGAAGGCAGATGGAGAACCTCAACTTTCAGATCTGTAAAATGGGTTCTTTCCAGCCTACCTTGCTTGTAGTTATTCCCTAGGCCTGCAATGCCTTCCACCCCTGCACCTCCCGCCTCGTCACCCAAATCTTGAAGTCAACTTTACTCATCCTTCAAGGCCTAGTTTAGATGCTGCTTCCTCCAGGAAGCCTGCCTTCATGCCCTCCTATCCTCCAATTTAAAGAGACCTCACCCCGAACCTCCACAGCAGTAGATGCCTCCCTCTATGTCACTGGGTTACTCTCTCTCCGGGTTAGGCGCGAGGACGCGTGGCATGCATCCCTCTGCAGACGGCGAGCCCCTCGAGGACAGAGGCTCTGCCTGGTCCATCCCTGCATCCCGGGCCAGCTGGGCCTGTGGGAAAGCTGCCATGTCACGAGTGAGTGACCCCCAGGAGGGGACTGAGGAGGCGCAGGATAGCCTGGAATCGTGCAGAAGCAAGAGGATGACCGGCAACTCAGGGGCGGATGATGGGAGATGAAGCAAGACCACCGGGGCAGCTCCTGGTCTGAACATGGGCTCAGGAGCCATCAAGGCACCTGCCACTGGCTCCTTTTCAATGAGGATGAAACCGAGTCTTCAAGAGACGAAGTGGCCACCCCAAGTCACAGGGCCACTCCTGGTGCTGTGGCCCCAGCCCTGCAGCTGAGGTGGCCCCATGCACCACACCCACCTTCTGTGAGGAGCCCGTGGCTGGAGCTGGACTGGCCAGCTGGTTAAAGATGTCCCCTCACAGCTGGTTAGCTAGCTTCATTTGGGGAGGACATTCTGATGGTCACCAATGCTTTGTCTCCTGGTGGGGCTGGGCAGACCAGGTCAACTCTTCTGCACACGGCCTGGAATGTGGTTGGTGGCCGATCACGGTTAGCAGTCGTGGTGTCTGTAACTACTGTTCTTCTTCCAGGCCTGCTTCTATTGTTTAGAGCTGCAGGGCGGGCCTAGGCCTTTGTTTCCCCGCCTCTAGGGCTGACGTTCAGTGCTTCTTCTACCTGGCTTTACCTCCTCTACCCCAGGCAAGGGACACCCAGCAGCATCAAGACAGTGCTCAGTACTTGACATGAGATTCTTGGGGATCTGGCTTCAAGTTTTTAACATTGGAGAATTGTTAAAAAAACCTTTTTTAGAAAAAAAAGGTGGTTAGATGGTAATTTCTGGGCAGTTGAGCAGCTGAACAGCAGAGATGGGACAGGATATCAGGCCAGGAGCTGCCTTTGAACAAGGAGTGGCTGTGGCCATTGAATGGAGGGCTGGGGGGGTGAGGCGGCCAGAGGTTTGAATCCTGGCTCCATCACGCACTAACTGTGGGAACTTGCCCAGACAATTTGACCTCAATTCTCCTCATCTGTAAAATGGAGAGATAACAGTATCTACCTCATATTCTGTGTGAGGATTAAATGAAGTAATACGATAAAGTGCCTACTTCACCGTGAACATGGGGGCCACGCTAATTATTATTGTTATTGATCAGCAGAGCTGGGAGAAGGCAGGGTTCTTGCCCTGGTCTTGGTCCAGACTGAGTTCCTCCCTTCCTTCCCCAGTGACAGATGTTTAGCTTTGTAGGTGCTGGGGAATCACGCACTGAATAAGTTGAGTGAGAAAACCCAGGCCTGCGCTCCAGGGGCTCCCTGTCTCCCTGCGGGTCCACCAGGGAGACTGAGTTACGAGCAGTGGTGACATTCATTCCCCACCTACTGTGGGCAAGGTGTGATCAGGGAAGGCTTCCCAGAGGAGGTGACACAGGAGCAGGGTATGGTGGTGCAACAAGGGAAGGCAAACCGTTTGATTCTGGAACCTAAGGTGTCAGAGCATGTGGGCAGAGATGAGCAAGAGAGGGCTGGCTGGCTGAACACGCCTGTTCTTCTTCAACCTGGGGTGGGCAAACCACAGCCCGCGGTCAAAGCCAGCCTGCAGCTTGCAAGCTAAGAATGGTTTTCACAATGAACGTTTGCAATTGATTTGAGGGTAGGAGACACTAACTTTGACAGTCAGTTAAATCAAATGTTATCTCAAGAAAAGAATTCCATTCTGCTCACATGTAGACCTATATTACAAAAATTTATACTCAATTATTATATTTTAATTTCATCAACAAAAATTTGAGGAAATATTTTTTCTTCCATTGTTATATAAGTACCTACATGATATCTTAGATTTTGCCTCTTGGCCTGCAAAACTTAACATATCTAATATGTGGCTTTTTACAGAAAATGTTTGCCAAACCCCGTCTTAAATCCCAGGAAAAGAAAGAACATTCAAATTCACCGAGCTAAGTAATGTGCCAGCGCTTTCAGACGTACTGTTAAAAATCTTTCACTGAGCTAAGGAATGTGCCAGCACTTTCAGACGTACTGTGAAAAATCTTGACCATGACATTGCAAATTTCACAAATGGTAAAAGGAGGCACTGAGAAGTCAAAAGACCTCCAAAGTGGTCCCAGAGCCCAGCCTCGGTCTTCCATACCCAGCCAGGTCACCGTGCAGTCAGGTGACACACAGATCAGGAATGCCAGGATCCATCCTTTCACTATGCCGTAGAGTCTGCTATTTAAACTTAAAATAGCCATTCTGCCTAAAATCTCTAGCCTCTCATTGGGAGCCAGGTTATCACCGACTTAGACTCCAGGTCACTTCCTGAGTTCTTTCTTAGACCCTTTCCAGAACAGGCATCCGAAAATCCCCTCCTTCTCCTTCCCTCCACTGTGAATGTGACTGATGGTCCAGGAGGGTCAATGTCGTAGCCTTTATAAACGCAAGGGTCAGCCATCAAGACCATGCGTGGTCTTGGCCATCACCCAACATCTGGCCCCGAACTGGCTGCTCTCCTGGCCTGGGGTGGAAGGTGGCCCATCCAGCTGCGAGGGGACCTCTGTGCCACACCGGGATACCGGTCATGCAGCTGGCCCGGCGACATGATCAAGCCAGAATAAATTTTAGAAAACTTAATGAAAAAGACGAAAATGCACACATTAAGAAAACAAATCTGAGTTCCTCGGCGTGCCTTTGGACACCAGCCAAGGTGCTGATAGTCATCTTTATTAACTTTCCGTCCTGCTTGATGTCGAGTGACGATTATCATAGCCAGGCGATCGATACCTCATTAACGGCAAGCTCTTGAGCAGAAATCGCAAACTGGGTCTTTCTGAAATGCAGTCTCCTTTTTCCAGGTTCCCTTGTTTGTGCAAAGAGAAACACTGTGGATTTGCCTCAAACCAACAAACAAAACCCTCCCGAGTTGGGGGCTTTTACTCCGGAAGAGGCACCTGTAGGTTCTGCAAGCCAAATGCCCTCATCCTCCTCTGACGTCTGTCCTGATGAGCAGAGATGCTGAAAAGTTTCCCATTTTTCTCTGATGTCAGAGATGTTTTAACCAGCTGGGGGCAGAATTACATTCTGGAAATTATAGGGGATGAGGGAAAAAAAAAGTGAATATTACAAATACAGTAGTCTTTTGGAGTCTGAGCTTCGCTGTTAATGCATTATAAAACAACTTAAAAAATCCTATCAGGAGAAATGATGTTTGAAGCCACGTTATATTTTAAAAGTGTCAGGACATGGGCAAGTTTACATTTGACAAGCAATTTAAATATTTCAATATATTTTATATCTTGAAAAAAAATTGCCATGATCAAAACCTAGATGAAACTCTTTCATTTGGTACCTGGGTAGGAAAACATTGAGTTACAAATCTTTTTGACAATGTGGATTCTGGGTGTTACATAACCATTTTTAATCTTCTGAAATATTTCATTGCCTGGGAAAGAAAATCAGGGATGGGGTATTGTGTGCTTTTAACTTCATTTGTCTTAACACCCTTTCACTTTCTTGTTCTGCTTTGATGGTCTGATTACTTCTCTACATAAATATAAGCCGGAATTCATTCTGAGTATAAGCCTTATCTCTTTCCTCAGTGGTGATACGGGATGCAGAGGGTCTTTTCTTCCCTGTGCATCAAAGTGAATTTAGTAGTGAATGGTGTCTGCCATTGCAGAAAAGCCCATTTATTTATCCCTATAATCAGAGCGGCGCAGACAACGGAGCCTGGCGCTTCCTCATTTCAGGTTCAGATGGAGGGAAGATTTATTGAGCACATACTATGAGCCAGACACCCTACTAGGCATGGCCCTGCTAGGAGGAAAAAGGTCCCACTGGCCTGCGTTAGCTCTTTAACCCTGTTTGCTCCTTGCACCAGGCAAGAAAATTAACTCGCCCTCTGCCCTCAGGGAGGGAGTGGGGAGCTGGTCTGGGTGGTCTGAATCCAGTTCCTCCCTGCCCAGGACCTGTAGAATGGGGAGGGCAGTCACGTAGCGGTGACAAGTCTGGAACTGGAATCCCTGGAGGCAGGGCGGTGGGTGAATGTTTCCTGTACCTCGCCTGTCTTCTCGGGCTCATTTTCTGGTTGGTGGTGGGGCAGGACTGCAGAATAGGCTGCACCAGCTTCTGGGTCATTCTCAATTGTGGTAGAAAAACTTCTATGGACATTTTTTCTCTTCCAAAATTCCTTTTGCCAATTCTTCCCCCCCCCACCTTGTTTTTCTTGGCACCGTCAATGAAACAATCCCCCAAACAAGGAGGCTCCTTACCCAGCTCTCTGGTGCTGTGAAGGGTCAGTAAAGCCCCCAGAATGACCCACACCCCATGGAAGTGTCACCTGTGAGCGGCTCCCTGGGACACCTTGGCCAGGAAGTGTCCCAAGTAGGTTATGGTTGAACTGGAGATGGAGACACGCCCCATGGACAGAAAGCCATGCCTTCTAGCGGAGGGGCGGTAGACTGGGAGGAAAAAAGGTTCCATGGCAGGGCAAATAAATAAAAACACTGGACAACAGTTAAATTTGAATTTCAGATAGACAACGAATAATGCAATATTGGTGACACACCCTAAAAATAACTATTTGTTGTGTAATTAAGTTTGCAATTTAAATTGAACTGGCCTCTTCCGTTTTTCTGGTAACCCCATCAGAAGGGCATGCTCTGTTTCAGGGGCTTTTGTCCTAACTGGTAACTATTTAGGTGCGGAGGAGCTAGGCTATCTTTTTGGTGGTGATGGCAGAATTGATTTCAATTGGAAGGCATGACTTGGAGGGCTTTTAGGCCCCCCCTCCAAAATCTCTCTCAGCACCACATCCCCAAGCCAGCCCAGAAAAACGTGTAAGAGCACACAGTGGGACTTCCCTGGTGTTGCCGTGGTTAAGAATCCACCTGCCAATGCAGGGGACACAGGTTCGAGCCCTGGTCTGGGAAGATCCCACATGCCACGGAGCAACTAAGCCCGCACGCCACAACTACTGAGCCTGCGCTCTAGAGCCCCCGAGCCACAACTACTGAGCCCACGTGCCACAACTACTGAAGCCCGTGCTCCTAGAACCCGTGCTCTGCAACAAGAGAAGCCACCGCAATGAGAAGCCCGCGCACCACAACGAAGAGTAGCCCCCGCTCTCCGCAGCTAGAGAAGAACCACACAGCAACGAAGACCCAACGCAGCCAAAATAAATAAATAATAAATAAATAAATAAATAAATAAATAAATGAGCACACAGTATGCTTAGTAATATATGCTTACAATGGTGCTTCAGCTTTAAAACCAGTCACTTAGGTCCCTGTTTCAAGCAGATGGCCACCCAAAGTCCCTCCCATGGAGGAAATTTGGAGCCTCTCTGGCTTTAATCAAATGTGCTTTTAGGGTGTCTCTCAGTTCAGTTAATCCCCATTTGGTTACAACAGCAGGCAAGGCCACAGCACTGACTCCCACCCGGAGCAGGCGGAATCATCTCTGGGAAAGACCATGTGGATCACGTCATCCCGGGGCTCACAAACCCTGGTCAGAAGGTGATGTCACAGTCACTAGGAACGCCTCACCTGGCGAGTTCTTACTCATCCTTCAGGGCTCAGCTAAGAAGCCCTTTCTTCTAGCAAGCCTTTCTTACTCTGACCCACCCCACTCCACCTCCCTCCAGCCAGCCCAGGGGTTGGCTGCCCTCTGTGTGCCTTCAGGACATCTTGGAAATTTCCCACCAGAGCTGTTGTCATTGTAAAATTTCACAGTTGGTGTGTCTGCATCTCTCACTCGACTTTCAGCATCCTGAGGGCGAGAGATCCACCGCATTGTCCGTCGTTGTGTCTAGGAGCCTGGCAGAGGCTGGCCAAGTGCATGTGTTCAGGATAGGTTTACCAAACGATAGACAGCTGATAGAGTGAATGAACAAACCAATGGATAATCAAGGAATGAATGAGTTACTTGGTAAAATATTTATGATATAGTATTACATGAAAAATCCAGCAGAATGACTTTTATGCAAAAATATACACATCTTCTAAAATTTACTGAGTAAAAGGAAGAAGCTCCTATGCTGAAGCGAGGACAAGCCACACTGATCCCACACACATGAGGCCAAGGACATAAAGGTGATGCCTGCAGCAGCCGTGATCTTGCGCAGGATGTCAGGTCCAGCTGCTGAGGGTTTCAGGGTTAACCCACAGCTGGTGGTCCTGGAGGTTCTCAGTGGTGCCCATGATTCTTTTCCTCTGGGGGCTTCTTCATTTAGCAGGGATGCCAAATGCACACAACCCCAAATAGCCATAGGAATGCTGGAGGGGTGGAGTAGAGGAATAATTTTCACTTTCTAGCTGCCCTGCATCACTTGCCTTTCGTATTTACACTTCCCTCCCTCTGGGGAAAATTCTGGATTCTGTGTTGACTCTGCCAGAGAACAGTGCTGGGTGCCCACCTCCCTCTGCTGCTTCCCTTCCCAAGCTCAGGATAAAGGGTGCAGATCCTTCTCCCACCAGCAGGGTGGTGCAGCCAGAGGGGCAGGCTAAGCCCTGCCCCCGGCCCCCACCAGAGGCAGCTTTGTGCCAGTGGTGCTTAGGGTGGGCCTTGTTCGGTCCCTGATGCTGGGTTTCGGCTCCCGCAGTGTCACCCAAGCCTGGTCTTCAGCCTCCTGTCAAATCGGTCCGCCCCCAACATTGTTTCAATAAACTCTCTGCCTCTATTGGAAGAAGTAGCCAGAGTAAGTTTCTACTGATTTAAACCACGAACCCAGAGGGATACAAGGGGGAATTAGTTAAGCAGCCAATCTATTCCATCCCTCTGGGAACCTCCCATGTGCCTGGTTAGGGGGCTCTGTGGCTCCTGGCAACTCCACCCTCCTGGCCCACCAGCCCAAGGCACTGTCCTTCACCCAGTGCCGGAAAGTTTGAAGCTCCCCCAGCCCAGACCCCATGTTACGGACTGAATTCTTGTGTCTCTCCAAAGTTCATGTATTGAAGTCCTAATCTCCAATGTGATGGTATTAGGAGGTGGGGTCTTTGGGAGGTAATTTGGTTTAGATGAGGTCATGAGGATGGCATCCCCATGGTGGGCTTAGTGCCTTTAGAAGAAGAGGAAGAGACACCTGAGCTTTTTCTTGCCATCCTGCGAGGACACGGTGAGAAGATGACCATCTACAAGCCAGAAAGTGGGTTCTCACCAGGAACGGAATCTGCTGGCACCTTGATCTTGGACTTCCAGGCTCCAGAACTGTGAGAAATGAATGTCTGTCGTGTAAGCCACCCAGCGAATGGTATTTGTGACAGCAGCCCCACCTCAGACACCCCAGGTCTGACCTCCCAAGTCCATCTGACAGGGATACACCCTTGTGCTCAGTTCTGATAACCACCCATCTATCTCCATCACAGAATCCCTTCCCACCAGACTGTCCCGGACTTTTCCTCGTGTGTGTATAACCTGCCTAGCACACAATCCTTCAAGGACCTGCCTTGGTCTTGTAGGCGAGTGACAGGCTGGCAGTGGGGACACAGGCCCTGCCACCTGCTGTTACACCTCCCAGGTCGGGCTGCTCTTTTTATTGACCATCTTGTATATTTCACTTTGGGCCTATCACCACTGGCCCCTTTTCTAGAAGCCCCATGTCCAGTCTGGGGAGCTCTTTAGGGCCCCCCGCCCCACCCTCAGGGCCCTGTGCTGCCAGGAGCAGTGACCTCATTGCCTTCCCTGTAGAGCCTGGTAAGGGAGATACAGTGAAAGTGCAGGACCCCCCAAGAACAATCACGTGCAAACTCTGGGTGGAGGCTGCAGGTCAGTGGGGCGTCTGGAGATGGCTGAAATGGACAACTTTAATCCCCAGGATTGCAGTTTCCCCTCTGTCATTCCTTCCAAGTGTCAAAAGCATCGGGGCCTCAGAACCAAGGCCTGGATGCCACCCAGAGCCCATCGCTGGCAGCAGGGACCAAGGACACACAGTAGGTCAGCACCCCTGTGGTTGGTCTGCAAAGATGAAGCAGTTGGAGCTGCAGGGCGAATTGGAAGACCCTGGACAATGGCACAGGAGCCATTTATTTTCAGAGGCTGCGTGACCTTGAAATTCTCTCACCCTCTTTAAAAAAAAAAATTAATTAAAACACAAGGAGGTTCGACCGGAGGACACACCTGAGATGTTGAATAATAATAACCATGGTAAAAGGAGAGTGTCATTCACTGAGTGCTTACTATGCATCGGGAGCTTCATATACATTCCCTCATTTAACCCCATCTCGGCATTGACCGTCTGACCAATGATGCTACGAGTGTCTTTATCGCTCTTTTGCCAAAATTTCTCTGCGCAGAAAATGCACTGATGCCTTCGTGACTCTATACAACCGAAGTGAAATTCCAATGGCTGTTAGAGTCTTTACTGAGTCAGGAGCTAGGGGACCTGGCTGTGTTCATCTGACTGCACTTCCGGTCAGCGAGTCCCTAAATGGACAGCTGGAAAACTACTAATTGGTAACTGATCAAATTATCTTGTTAGGAAGATAGATGGCTATGAGAGCAGTGGGGAAAACAAGGCTAGCATTGAACAGTGTAATTATATGTGGGTTCAATTCAATATTTAGTCACCCTGTGAGCATGTAAAATTTATATTTTGGTTCCTGGACTATTTATCTGTAAGGATTTGGTCGTTGGGTATTAAAGTCTAATACGGGAAGCAAAACTCCACTGAAGCAGTTACGAGGTTTGTAACGGAGGGCTGGATGGAGCCAACGCCCAGGCTTCCAAAATCAACCCCTTTGATCCTGTTAAACACTGGGGGTTCATTTATTTATCGCTGGCACAAAAAATCCTGCCTTTTGGCTTGAGGATACATACATGGAATTAACATTTTCTTGCTGGAGAAACAGAGTTGGATCTTCTAAGGTCAAACCTCTGTCTTTTGTAGGTGAAGAAGTCAGCAAGAGAAGTTGAGGTCCAACAAGGTCACACAATGGGCTGGGGTCAGAGCCGGGACTGGGGTCAACCTTCTGGATCTGTCCTGCAGCGATTTTCATGTGGGAAACTCAGATGCTGCCCATGTCCATGGTCACAGCTGGACCCTGGAAAAGTTCCGCTTCCCCCCAGCCGTGTCCCCTGAATGTGTGAAGCCCTCACATTCTTTGGTGACTTTGTTCTCACTTCTACCTCTTTCTTAAGCAGCAGCTCACATGACACGTCTCTGAAGAGACTTTTTCCTTCTGTGGCCAGTTTCCGCATCTTTCCAGGGCCTAGAAGACAACTGGGCATTTAACAGCCGTGAAGGGCAGCTAGTGGAGGGATGCACAAATGCAGGATGAAAATTGGCATCCCAGGAAGTTCCCATATGTGGACCACACCCTCTTTTTCCTGCACGTTGCTTTAAATGTCATGTCTCTAACTTTTATGTAAGGTTCCTATAAACCATATGATGCTATTTCTGCATTTCCTGCAAACATCTATCTCGAGATATTTCATTCAGAGTTTAGAACTAGGAAAAGGTTTGTCTTTCCTGGGGAGCTGGCATCATTCAGTACTTTTGGACAATCCACATTATTTAACATGGAATTTCCCTCTTTGCTTTGGCCACTAAGAAACTCAGAGCCTGGATCTAAACTTAGTTACAGCCACTGTGCTGACCCTTGTTTGTTAAAATCACTTTTTCTTATTTCTGTTCCTATTTTATTCATCTTATTTCATGTTGGCTGTCCTCAAATATTTTTTTTTTAATTGAAGGATGCAGGGTATAAACACATCTAATGAATATATTTAAAAAATAACCTTGTGGAGAAATAGCACTCTGCTATTTCAGGGTTCATCATCTAGGTTACAGATTATCTGAGGTTCTGGGATTTTCTGATTATAAACGATGGGGAGACTGAGTCTTTGTATCTGAAACCATTTTACCCCCTTGTCTGTCCCCACTGTGGGGTAGGGGCCCATGTCCTTGTAGGCCCTTTCATCTGGTCTGTGGGATCCTTGAAGCAGAGTCATGCCTGCTGCCCCCTCACCGCTTATAGGTCCACAGTGAAGGTTATCTGAATGCACCTGCCAAATCCCTACAGCTTTCCAGAGTTCTTTCTTTAATGCTTACAAGATATGGGTAGGAAAGGAAAAGAAATAAGGTAAAAACCCAAACACTGGTCGTTATCCTTTCTTATTAAATTTGGTAGAATAATTGGTGGCTTATTTTATACAAAATCCTTCTGAGTCTGACCACAAATTACCTCTTTAACTTCTCCTTTTTTGCACATTCCCTTGCTGCTTCTGTCCCCCACACATCAGTCATGTAAAATATTTCTCTGGTCTTTAAGCACAGAATGCCCTTTCCTCCACTTCTTGCCCAGGCCAACTCCTATTTTTCCTTCAAAACCCCAATGAAATGACTCGTCTTTCTGAGAAAACATTCTTGATCTCCCTGCACCTACATATGGTAATTTGCTCCTTTTATTGTGTGTGTACACCTGTAGAATCAATGTATATGTATATGTTACTGGAGCAATTAGCCCATTGTATTATGATGGATGACAGTTTTTACTTGAAGGAGTGGCTAAGCGCCCAAGCTTCCTGAACTTGAATCCCAGAGCTGCCACTTAGCAGTCATGTGGCTTTGGACAAGGTACTTAATCACTTTCTGCCCTAGTTTCCTCATCTGGAAAATGGAGTAACAAAAGAATCCCCCTCATAGGAAGATGGAAAGGTAAATAAAATCAAGTGCTAAGACAGCACCTAGCATACAACAAGCTCTGGGTCAAGATTAGCTCTGTGTTTAATCTCTTATCTTCTCCTGACTCTTTAGGATGGGATGTCCATGATATTTATGCTAGATTCTCTTACCTTTTCCAAAGAATGCTTAGTGAAGTTTTAGCAAGTGATTGTGGGGTGAATAATTGAATGAGAAGGTTGGATTATGTGAAGTGTTATTTGTTTTCCCAGGGAATTTATTTATTTTGGGGAAAGGTCTTCAATCTTTCCTTCCAATAGCAAAAGAGGCCCAGGCCCAGGAGGAGAGGCCTTCTTGGGGAGGAAGGAGCCACACATTCTTTGGATGGATATCTTTTTCCCTTCTGCATCGTCCCTCCCTTCTTTGGGGGAAGGTGGCGGAGCGGGGTGCCCACCTAGATCCAGCTGATGAACTGGTTACAAGGGAACTGTCTCTCAAACGAGCAAATGCAGAAACCTCCCGTGGAGCTCCTCCTCCAACCCAGGGGAAAAGTCGACTCCCCTGAGGCCTGTAGGGAGCACGAAGGGGGACGTGGAACTAGCCTGGGGGGCTTTAGCAGCAAGAGAGGCTGGTGGGCTTCCAATACACCCCCCCATCCAGCGAGCTTGGCTGGAGTTCCTCTGGACCTGGGACCCTCAGGAACTGGGGCCTGAGGAGGAGCTACATCCGTCCAGCACTTACTGAGTGGAATGTCAGACTCACCCCCACCGAGGCCCTGGTCCAGAGGTGAGTGGGAAAGAAAAATACGCACTCTAGAGTATTTCCAGTGAGAGCACTATGATGGGGAAGAATGCTGGGAATCCAGAGCAGACAGGTGTGATTCAGGCGTAGGATGCATGGAAGGCTTCCTGGAGGAGGTGATGTCTACACTGCTACCCAAAGGACTGAAAGGGATTTGGCTTGGTCAGGTCAGAAAGTTTTGAACAGGTGAATAAAGTCAGTTTAAAAATCTTTTTCCAAGAGTTTCTGAGCTTCCACTGAGGCAGGCTTCTGAGCTTGTCTAGATTTGGAGCAGGTCAAAACTCTCTGAGTGTTTGGAAAGCTGTTGTCCATTGATACCTGGCACAGGCCATCTGTGGCTGTTATTTTAAAATCTATATTATGTTAGTTATAACATGAGACTCACTTAATGATTTCCGGCCCCTGAGTTGCCCCCATTCACAGCCGCAATGAAAATAACATTAATTCTTCTTAAATATTTTGCAAATCATTGAAAAAAAGTGCATTTCTTTGCACTTTGAAAATGGCATTTTCTAGCACCCCCTGAAATCACATCATCAAAGTAGAACTTCCCTGGGCTGAAGAGTTTCTTCTGTATAATTCAGATTATAAATTGTGATTTAAAACTATTGTGATAAGAAGCCCCATAATGGCTACAATTATGGTGTTTAGAGATATCCTAACTATGTCTGTTTCACAGCTGGAATAGATCTCTTTGGGGAGGGTCGCACCTCACTGGTGTTGGCAAAGTACAATTAAATTAGTCAAAGTGTAATAAAGTCGTGGGGAAACATCGAGATATAAGAGCCGAAAATAAAATAAGGATAATTTAATCATTAAAATTGGCGCTGGTTTTGAGGACATTCATTGCTATGGAGATGTTTGAGCAGATTCCAGCTTGCATTTTAATAGTGAACTTAAATAAATCTGAGTCCTGGAGAGAAACTGCTAAGTGTATGGAATCCGAGCTAATCAGAGAAATAGCTCCGACTTGGAGTTAAAGCTGGTAGTTGTTTGCGGGGAAGAAGCCGAATCATCCAAGCCCTGTCTGTTTTTTCAGAATTTATTTTCAAGTTCTTGGAGTTTTGGCGTCAAGTCCAAACTTTCTAGCCAGGCATGCGGGGCCCTCGGCATTCTGGAGCCCACTTCCTTCCCAAATTCCCATGGCCTGAACCTGCCCCTCAGGTCCACATGGCCCCCCTCTCCTTCAGGGTCCATCTCTAAAGCACCGCATCTCTTGGTAACCCCTGTTCTTTCCTGGAACCCCTGTTCCATGTACCATGCGGTACCTCCGAGTGTGGGCTCTGGACTCAGACAGCCTGGGTTCAGACCCTGGTTCTGACATTTACTGAGACTTCGTTTCTTTCTCTGTAAAATGAGGATAATAATAAAACCTGCCCCTAGGATGGGTGCTTAGGTAAGGGGCCAGTGCCTTCATGTGCCTGGAAGCTACTACATGGTTACTAGAAATTATTGCTGTCACTGAAGCTCTTGTCCCCTCCTCTCTCACTCGGTCATGGATGTACATGGACTCTTCGTTGGAGTTTAGGTGACTGACAGAAGGAAAAGATGACATATACATCTCTGCAAGTAATAGATGTTCAATAAAGGTGTTTAATTAATAAATAGATATCTGCTAATAGCAGCATATTTATATATGAGGAAAGTAGATGGTTTCTTTCTACATAATAATGTATGACTCTAATTATTCTATCTCTCGGAAGAAGATAAAAACCCAGAAGAGCAACCAAGTGAAGAGGAGATAGGCAATCTAACTGAAAAAGAATTCAGAGTAATGATAGTAAAGATGATCCAAGATCTCAGAAAAAGAATGGAGGCATAGACCGAGACGGATACAAGAAATGTTTAACAAAGAGCTAGAAGATCTAAAGAACAAACAAACAGAGATGAACAATACAATAATTGAAATGAAAAATACACTAGAAGGAATCCATAGCAGAATAAAAGTGGCAAAAGAAAGAATAAGTGAGCTGGAAGACAGAGTGGTGGAAATCACTGCTATGGAATAGGATAAAGAAAAAAGAATGAAAAGTAATTATTCTGTCTCTGGTGCACTTTTGATAATTGGGAGAACATTTAATGTCCACATGTTCTTGGACTGGGGCTAAGTGATGTCCACAGAATGAGGTCAACACTCTTATTATCATCCTCAAATGCTGGTTCATTAGTTAGAGTAACAGTAGCTGCTGAAACTAAAAGACCCCAAGAGGATATTTCCAAGTCAAGTAACAGTTCAAGGTGGGTGTTTCCGTCCAGGAGCAGCTCCCTCCACATGGTGATTTGGGGATCCAGGCTCCTCCTAGCTTGAGGCTCCACCATCGCCTTTTTGGTCCTCCTGCAGCGGGAGGAAAGCTAAGAGTAGGCGTGCAGGAGGCCGCCCCACTTCTTAGAAGATTGCACTGAAAGCAACAGACCAGTGAGAAATTATCACATGACCACACTTGGATGCCAGGCGGGAGGCTGGCTGGGAAACATGGTTTGGAGGCCACTGCTGTGCTGGTGCCATCAAGAACTGACTCTGTGTGTCTCTTCCCAAGTCCAAGTTCAGTGAGTGATGTCACTGGGTAGCTTGAAATCGCCAAAGTGGGAGTATTTACACCACAGCAGTTGGCAAATGCTTTGATTTGTTTGCGCCGCTAGTTTATCAACATTGTACTGGTCTCTTCCCAGTGACAATGGTGTAAGATGGAAGGGAGAATGTGAATTTTGGAGGGCAACGGTCATCTCTGCTAGGTATGATAATAACCCCATTAAAAAAAATGAGGAAGTGAAGGTTTAGGCGTTCTCACTAACTTTGCCCTGGACTTCAGAGCTAGTGAGAACTGAGTTAAGAAGGGCTTCTAACTTCAGCTCTTAACTGCCCTGCCATCTGGCCTCCCAAACCCAGAACATTCACTTGCAAGATTATTAGTGATTCTATTTTTAATGTATCCACGTGTTTACCCTCTCCAAAACTATTTTAGAGCGATCGGGAAAAGAGGATGATTTCTTTCCCTGCAAGTGGATTTAATTAGGACCGAAGCCACTTTATTTCCTCTTTTATCCTTATTAAAAATAAATTTTTCTTTCTTTGTCCGAGAATTGTTATAGGAAACGCTACTGAATAGGATCCTGCGGCTCTGAGCATTGTTCTATCACTCTGAAGGCCCAAACAGCATTTTTTTTTCTCTCCCAGAAAATGTGGTCGCTGAGTATTTTTTACTGAGTGTTTTCCTAGTAAATCTCCCCGCTAAATTGGCCACTTTATTCATGATGATTTCTTCAAATATATCATTCTTGTGGCACAATATGAATAATGAAGAGGAATATTTTCAAACACATACAGGGCTCTGAATAAAACTAATGGGTGAGGCATTTAGCAAAGTCGATGGGGGCTTGATCAGTCCTCACATGCCTTGCAGAGAGAACGGGGGTTGCAGAGAACCCGATCCAGGGACCCTCAGTCCCTGGAGAAGTCTTGGCATCCTTGGCCTTGGTCCCAGCCTCCAGGGCTGGCCGAAGTAGCCCCATGAAGTGTGTCTCTCAGCATTTCCTCTGGCAGCCATCAGCACACCTGTACTCAGCTTCTATCCCAGAGGCAGGATGGCTCCCAGGTCGGACACTCAGGAGGGGAGCCAGCCTCCAGGATTTGGACCAGCCACCCTGCCTGCTGGCCGTGAGGACTTGAGAAAGCTAACTCACTCCCCTGAGCCTCTGTCTTCTCCTCTTGAAAATGGGGATCATTATACCTATTAGAGGAGCATCCATCTAACGACTTGTAAAGTATTAGAGCGCTGCTGGCAGGGGTTCTGTGTCACCATCATCACCATCATCATTGCCACTGTGATGTACCACATGTTGGGTACTCCAGTGGCAAGCTCCGGGATGCAGTTTGGCTTCTCTAGGCATCACCCTGCACGGTGCAAATGGTCGTAGCTCATGATGTTTTAAATGACCAATATATAGAAAATCTGGGAACTCCGAACAGAAAGCCTTTTTTCTTGGGGAAAAAAAATCAGTTTTCCACTGTTATCACCTCTCTCACGCCCTCTACACCTGATGTGCTTCACTACATCTGTTTGTGTAGATGTGTGAGTTTGTGGTTCCCTCTCGGGCCATGGAGGGTAGACTTGGCCTGGTTTTGGGATCAAGAACACTTCTGGGGCAGACTGGAGGACAAGAGGCGGAGGTGGGGAGAAGAGCTCGGAGGCCACTGTGTGTGTGCAGGGCATTATAATTACTGGTGCTGTGTTTGCTGGTGGCACAAGTTAATTGCCATCGGGGCAGGAGCTCCATGAGACCAAAGATGCTGCCTCAGCCTCCACTTTTCAGGACAAGGGTCTCATTGGGTGCCCCTCTACCCCCATCCCCAGCCCACCTGGCCTGGCACTCATAAGCCATGGATGTTTCAGAGTAAGGGAATTGATTTCCTGCCCCTACGTCCATTCAGACATTCGGCAAACATTTTTTAAGCACCTACTGTGTTCTGGGTACCATGTGAATTTCTCTAACGCTATTTATTTAATTAAAAGCGTCCTTCCTAGTCTTTATCTGATGTTTTATATTATACATTTGTTTATTTGTACAGGGTGTCTCTCCTCCAGTTTCTGGGGGGTGGGAACTCACTTTGTTCACTGCTGTGTTCCCTGGTCCCCAGAACGGTATCTGGAACCAAGCTGGTACCCAACAAAAGTTCTTGAATGAGTGAATGAATGAGTGTGTCTGTACACTCTTTGACGTGGGCATTAGTCTCTGTATTACTAGGCAAGGAATAGAGTTTCCAAGAGGATAGGCATAGGACGGGGGTTAAAAGCAAGGACTTTGGAGTCAGACAGAACTGGCTATCTTATTTTCTTTTATTTATTTTCTCTCTCTCGGTTTCCATATAGAAAAATAGGAATCATAATAGACCTACCTCACCTGATGGTTGTGAGGATTGGATTAAACAAGATAAAGAGCTTAGCTCAGTGCCTGATGCGCAGAGACCATTCAGTGAATTGCAGCCAAAATCATGACCAAGAGGTAGGATCAGAATGGTTGTGTTCTGTGGCTCCTTTTTCTCACCAAGGGCCAAGCATGCTCTACGGTGAGGTGTTCCGGGGTGCTGCAGAGGCTGGGGTGTGGTCCTGGAGAAGGCAGATTTTATGCTGTCAGCTGGAGGGTTACGGGGAGACCAGGGTGCTGGGCTCAGCTTTGCCTCTGTTCCTTGCTGGCTTCGGGGTCCTCACCTCCCCTCGGAGGGCTCCGTGTGGTCTCAGATGTGTTAACTGAACATCTACTATGTGCTGAGCACTGTGCTAGGTCTGGGGTCACAGAGATGGATGAGACACAGCCCCTGCTCTCAACTCTGCTCTCTGCTTCATGGAGAAAACTGATGCGAGAGAGAAATGGACTGTATTTGTTTCTTGCTTTTTTAAAAAAAATTATTGAAGTATAGTTGATTTACAATGTTGGGTTAATTTCTGCTGTACAGCAAAGTGACTCATATATATACATATGTAATTATATATACATATACATATACATATATATATATATATATATATATACACTTTTTCATATTGTTTTCCATTATGGTTTATCACAGGATATTGAATATAGTTCCCTGTGCTATTCAGTAGGACCTTGTTGTTTATCCATTCTCTACATACTAGCTTGTATCTGCTAATCCCAAACTCTCACTCCATCCCTCCCGGACCACTCTCCCCCTTGGCAACCACAGGTCTGTTCCCTATGTCTGTGAGTTTCTTTCTGTTTCGTAGATATGTTCATTTGTGTCTTATTTTAGATTCCATATACAAGTGATATCTACGGTATTTGTCTTTCTCTTTCTGACTTACTTCACTTAGTATGATAATTGCTAGGTCCATCCATGTTTCTGCAAATGGCATTGTTTCATTCTTTTTTATAGTTGAGTAATATTCCACTGCATATATATACCACATCTTCTTTATCTATTCATCTGTCGATGGACATTTAGGTTGTTTCCATGTCTTGGCTATTGTAGAGAGTGCTGCTATGAACATAGGGGTCCATGTATCTTTCGAATTATAGTTTTGTCCAGATATATGCTAAGGAGTGGAATTGCTGGATCATATGGTAATCCTATTTTAAGTTTTTTGAGGAGCCTCCATACTGTTTTCCATAATGGCTGCACCAATTTACATTGGACTGTGTTTGTTTCTTATTGCTGCTGTAACGAGTCACAAACTTGGGGGCTTAAAAATAACACAGACTTATCATGTCACTGTACCAGAGGTCAGAAGTTCAAAATGGGTTAACAGGGCTCTGTTCCGTTCTGAAGACTCTAGCAGAGAATGTTTCCTGAATTTTCTTGCTTCTAGAGGCTGCCCATATTCTTTGGCTTGTGCCCTCATCACTCCAACCTCTTCTTCCAATGTCACACCTCCTCCCTCTTATAAGACAATTGTAATTCCGTCAGGTCCACCAGGATAATCCGGGATCATCTCCCCATCTCCAGATCTTAATCACTTCTACAAAGACGTGACATGTAAGATGACATATTCACAGCTTTGGGGGACTGGATGTGGACCTCTGTGGGGGGCATTATCCTTGACCACAGTGGTACCAGGACTGATGCACTGATAAGGGCTGTGACGGGGTCCCATACGTGGGACACCTCACCCATCTGAGAATCAGGGTTTCGTCCTCTAGAAAGCCAGAGTTTGAACGAGTTGATTCCCAAGGCCCCCACCTTGACCTTTCTGAGACGTACAAAAGCAAACGCATTTCCCACTCTGGTATTTTGGGTTTGCTGCAGCTGAGCTCTACTTGGGAAGTCCACATCTTGGCAAATGACAAACAGGAGGAGCAAAGGGTCAACACATAAGGAGATTTAGGTTCCCTGGGGAACACTCTCCTGTTTGCTTCCTGCCAGCCCCAAAGCACCCCGCCCCTGGGAGACAGCCGTGTTTCCTCAAATAACTTGGAGGAACTTTGACACTTTCAAGGCTGAGGGGCCTTGTAAAAGGAATAATCGAAATGATGCTGAAGAACAACCCTCCTCACCCCCACCCGCCCCTGCTGCATGCAGACCATCTCCTTTTAAGCCATGCGTTTCTGAAGGCCCGGCTTCCTGCGCTCAGCTGCGTGATTCATCCCTAGGAGAAACATTAGTCACATCGGATTACACACGGCATCAGCTAAAACAGGAAAGATGCTCCCTGAGTCATCCCGGAGCCACAGCAGAGGCTCTTGCTCTGAACCGTGTGTGGACCTGCAATGAGGAGGTCCTCAGGCTCCTTCCTGGAGTGGACCAGAGCTTCCAGAGGAGAATTTGCCTTTTTTTTTCCTCCAGCCTTCCAAAGGAAGCACAAGGAAGACTCGAATGTGAAAAAGCATGATCGATACAGCCTCTGGGTCTTGATGGGTGGGACCTTGGGGGGCACCTTGTCTCCTCTAGCAGGTTCCGGTGGGTTACAGGATGAAGTCTACGGGAGCATCCCCCGCGCCTCCCCCTCCCTGTGCATCTGCCCATTGCATATTCATTTCGTATTTTTAGTTCCTAAACCTTGACATCTAAGCTCCCCGCACTGTGGCTTGGGCGGCAGGCTGCCAAGCTTCCTGTGAAGTCGGCTGCCTCCGAGCACCTTCACTCTTCCTCCCGAGCAGCGAGGCCTCCAGAGCGGGATCTTCTCGGAGGAAGACGGGATGTGGGCACCGAGAGGAGTGGGTGGTGACGGAGGTGACAGCAGCCACCTAGGAACCTGACTCAACCAGACAGGACATGGAAGTCAGCGGTTCCCTCCTCTTGGGAAAGTCACAGCTTCGTCTTTCCCCATTTTGCAAAACACACACCCAGCTCTACCAGAGATTCTGTGTCTGTGCAAAAGATAAAATAAACGCTCATCTCTGGTGGCTTTAGGACATCCAGGACAATTTTCTTTCTTGTTTGCCAGTTTTTAAAAAAATGTTTAAAAACACTTAATACCCCAAGGAAGACAAGACCTCTAGAAAAAGGGCAAAAAGCCTCAAGAAAAAAACCAAAGCCAGCTGACATGAGGGCAAAGAGGCAAAAATAGAGAGGTGAAATAAGAAAAGAATGTAAGGAAATGCAAATGGAGTAGGAGAAGAAAATCTACATTGATTTTAGGGTAGGAAACAGAAAATTGACATGAAAGAATTTGGACCAGAGACATGGACAACAAACTTGAGAATCCGCCTAGGATGAAGAAGTAAAAGAAAAAAGGTAAGAATGCCGAGAGAGTGCATGGTTAGTAATGGTAACAGAGAAAAAGAGCACTTATCACACATTTTAGGGGAAAAACCCACAACAGTAGAAATAGAAGTTATCATGAAGATGTTAGGAGAAAATTTTCTTAAACTGAAGAAGGAGCTAAGTGTTCAGGTCTAAAGGAGATACAGTGACCTTACTTTAAAGACACTGATATTGGGAATTAAGGCTGAGAGAAGGCACGTGATTTGATCAAAGTTTCAAGGCTAGTTGGGTGGCATCCCCTTCCATTTTCTTATCTGCCCACATGCTTGCAACACACATATGTGTATGTGTGCATGTGGGTGTGTAAATGAGAGGATGGAAACAGACAGAGGGGGAGAAAATAGAGGGAAAAAATATTTTCAGCGGTGGCAAATTGGGCCCCATGGTTAAGAATTAGATTCTAGGTCTGGCTTGCTTCCACCAGGCTCCACTATAAAAAGTATTAGGACCTTCACCATAATGTTCTTGTAAAAATTCAATGAGATGAGGCCAGCAAAGCTCTCAACAGCACAGCAGACAGGGAGTTAGCACTCCAAAGGGGTGAGCTGCCCTTATTAATATTTAAAAAGTGAGTGAGAGAGAGATGCAGAGGCTGGACGTGAATGGCTGTCTTAGGGAAGAAGACACAGGCAAGCAAGACATTAGACCTGGAGGAAAGTCGTGCACAGGGTTCTATTTTGCAGGGAGGAGAAGTTCATGGGACAAGGGCATTGACTAAACGTTTCTAAGGTTGGACATAAATTCACTATCTGGGCATCATTGGCCCTTGGTCAGGGGCCATCATCCCTTTAGCCTGACGCAGACATTGGCAAGTCGAAAGTTCATTAGAACATGTGTAGGGTCGATTGCTTGCCCTACAGGTCCCATCAGAAGTTTCAAGTGGTACAGAGATGCAGCGGGCAAGGGGAACACCCCTATGACAAGTCTTCAATAAACTAGTCAAGTGGACCAATGTCTTGAATCACACCTCTTGAAATATTTGGTGAAAAGTCACTGTAGAGAGTCACAAATGTTTTGAGTGGGAAAGAATATTCGTATTAGGGTATTCCACCCCTCTGCCCCTTTCATATCCCAGAGGAGGGAAAGGGGGTACAGAGAGTGGAAATGACTTTTATAAGCTCACACGTCTTGCCAATGGCTGGAGGCCAGAACCCAGGCGATAGCAATAGTATCATGTAATTGACCAGGGGTTTGACCAAGCAAATGACTGGTGGCTTCCTCGGTTCACTGAGTCCTTCTGACACCTTCTGGAGCAAGTAGAGCGGAGATGATCATTCCTGTTTGAAGGAGAGGAACCGGGGGCTGAGGGACTAGTTACTACAGCTAGTTAAGTTGCAGTGTTGGCACTTGAATCCAGATCTCGGGACACTCAGACAAACATATTTTCTACTTAGAATCTCACCTCTTTGAAATTTCAGAGAGAAAAGTCAATCTGCTTTTCATTATGTTTCTGTAACATTACTCTCCTATAAGTTAATGAGTCTTTAAAGAGTACCTCCAAGAATGAATGAGTTGATTGATAAAGGAGCAAATGGATGCATAAAGGAGTGAATGGATGAATTCTTGAAGAGATAAAAGAAGTATTCTCATTAAAATTTCAATCCAGCTATTAAATGTAGGATCCCCAGGGTCCTCTCTTTCCCGCTGACCTAAAAGCAACAAGAAAATGTTATTGTCGAAATTCCAAATGGTATCTCCGTTCTCCACATATGCTTGCCGTTTATTCTCATCTCTGTAAGAGAGAGATTGTCAAGGATGAGTCACACGGGAACCTCCCCGTACCCTCACAATTATTATAGGGTAAATTTCTGGAATTGGAGAATTTCTTTTTGGAAGAACTCAAATGGAGCATTCCTTCTGAAGAGGGAGCAAGAAAGGCAGTTGGTACAGCCCAAAGAGCTAGAACTTGGGAGTCTCTAGTTGTGTGATTCTAGGCAGAGTTGAGAGGATTTAAGAAAAGAATTTGCATTTTGTATGATACCTCATACTAAGAATGTGTTCAGGAGACACTGACTGGTGGATTTATGTCCCTCTAATAATTAAAGCCAGAGCCCTTAGCCTCACAGCTTTGGTCTGTATTTGGTAAAGGAGTTTGAAGTACATCTATTGCGCTCCTATCTTTCCTTTAATAATCTTTTGAACATCACCTCCTCCGTGAAGTCTTCTCTGATAGCTTCCTCCCCCCTTATCTAGACAAAATTGATCACTCCCTACTCTGCGCTCTCCTTGAACCCTGTACCTTCCTTAATAATCGCAGTGTTTCCCAGAGGTATCCGTAGGGATATCTTAGAGGCAAATGACCGAAACTGACTCTAGATGACTTTCATGGAGGAGAGTTGATTGCAAGGGCATGGAATGGGGGTCACTCCTGGGGACGCTACAGCAGGAGCTGCCAGTGTTGGGATACATTGGTTTTGACCCTTTTCTCTCTTGCATCATTCTATTCCACAGGTTATCTGAACTTGCGTGGGGCAGCTGCCCTTTCCTTGTCCAGAAGATGGCAGAGCTCCTCAACTGACCTTCCCATCCAAATCCTACCCCTCCCCCCCCACCCCGGGAGATGGATTTGCTCTTTCCAGAAGATGGAAGGGCAGACTGAGAGAAGTGGTCCACCGCACCACTCCAGAGTGTGATGGTTGATGTGCGTGTTGGTCTCCCTCCCCCTCCCCCTCCGTCCAGCAAGACTATGAACATCTTGGAAGGAGAAATTGTGTCTTACTCAGATGTTCAGTAAATGTATTTCAGTGTCTGAACGCAGTCATGGGGATGTGAAGGGTATGGCCAAGAACGCCGATCAGGTCACTGCTCAACCGGAAGCACATGCTCTTTCCAGTTGCCTTTGAGAGATTCTTTACTAACACAGATCTGATGCCCCCCCCCCCCAATATATCTTACCTCCCTTAAGGTCCTTTATAGGTGGTGATGTGAGGGTGTGATAACTTAATTAGACACCTTTTTGTTTCTAGAACTCCTACGAACAAGGAGTGCCTGCTAGGGTTTCCAGAACTACCTGGTTTTTGGGTTATTTTCCCCTGCCGCAGAAAATTTATTTCCAGTCGTCATTAAAATTCTGCTCCTACCATTTGTAACAAATGAGAGAAAGCACGGGGTACAGTATATGGAGTATACGTTTGTGAAAACGAGGCATGAGTACCTTCCAACACTTTGGAATTTTATGAATGATTTACATCTGGTGCTAAAGTTCACAAATGAAACGTAGGGGAAGCAGATGCTTCATTTCTTGACGGCATCGTGCCTGCCCATACTGATGCGGAATTGAAAACAGCCAGGTCTCATAAATCAAAACAATCTATTTTTGTGCCTCTTGATCTCCATTCCGAACATCCATATAACACCCAAACAAATGTGGGGAAATGAGTTCGTCAAGAAACCCTTTATGTTGAGTAACAGTGTGGACATGTTAATAAAAAGAGGAGAGAAATAAAAATGGACTGAAGGCGGGGGGGAGTGCGAGCGAGGAGTGGAGAATGGTAGCGAAAAGAACAAAATCTCAGAATCAAAAACTCTTCGATGGTCGGTGATTTATGGAGAGCAGGGAAGGACGTGTGGGACTGGTCTGGAGAGATGAAGGAAGACCTGCCCTGGCCAGCCTGGGGTTACAATGATTTGGAAAGAGGGCTCATCCCACTAAAGGGAGAATGCTGTGTTGCAAACTGAAAAAGAATTAGCATCTGGAAATGAACTTGAGTTGGTAATTGGAAAATCATGGAAAGATACTTGTAAAGAGGACAGGAGTCTAATGTTCTTGTATTTTTTTCCCCTTCCTCTTTTCCCCTTCCTTTCTTCCTTCCTTCCTCCCTCCCTCCCTGCCTTCCATGTAAAATATGGTCTTATGTGAAACATGGTGACCATCTGACTGTTGAATAAGAAAACACAACTTTCCCAGAAATATACATGGGGCCCAGCCCTATGGAGTAATTAATATACAAGATTATTATTCTCATCTTGGAACACCACCCCCATTGAGTCCAATCCCTTGAGTTTCTCGGATGATTTTAAAAAGTCTAACATGTCACCTCAAATTTGTACTTTATCATCTTATGTCTCTCTAATTGTTTTATAACTTATTTAATCGATAGAGTTTGACCTTTCTTGAGGGCAGAGGCAGTGTATTAATCACTCTGGGGTTGGGTTGCAAACCTAGCCCTGTACTGAACAGGGGACATTTCATTGGCAATATTCAACTGCCTGCTACCAGCATCGGTTTTAAGCGTTCAGTGTGAGAGAGGAAATGGACTAGGTGCTGTGAATGTAAACATGATCACCCAAGGTCTTTCCTCAAAAAGGACCCACTTAGTGGAGGAGCAGGGCTGCCTGCCATGGATCTAGAGCTAGCCTGTCTTGAGACTCAGAGCACAGTGGGGGCCAAAATTGGGAGAGAGCAGTTGTGTCCAAGGAAGCCCAATGGGCTTCACAGAGGAGGTAACGTGAGCTGGGTCTGAAAGCAGAATTATTTGGGGGAGGGCAGTAACTGAAAAGGCAGGAACGGACACTGGTCAAGAATAAATACCTATCGCTTTTGCATTTTTTCCTTCCAGCCAGAACCCCATTCATTATACTGAAGCACTGATTTTCTAAATTAATTGCCTGGGGAATTGTAAGAGTTAAGGTACACTTTACACTGTATCTAACTTATATCCTGCAAGGAGTTTATTCATTCACAGTTTCTAGCTGGTTGACTTTTATAAATGAAGCAATAAACACAACAATATTAAATATGCATCTATAATATTTCTTCACATTTATTTCTATAGCCATCACTCTCAAGTACCCGCTGCATCCTTTGTTGAGATTTTTCCCTTTTGTATTTGAGCTTCTATATGCAAGAGACTTTTTGATTTACGGATTCCTCTATACTTGGTTAAAAAAAAAAAAAAAAACTGGAGGAGACAGGTAAAGAAAAACCAAACAAAACCTGTTTTCATCTCTGCACTGAAGCCCATGCTACATTTCTTAGAATACAAGTTATTGGTTTATTTTGAAAATTCCATATTGGGGAGATCACAGCCTTTTAAAAGGAGCCAGAGTAGGACACAAGTTGGGCAATTTGCTACACGTAATAGTAACTATTGGATTAAAAAAAAATAAATGTAGCTGCTGCATTAACAGATGAAATCCGATATTGTAATTTAACACCCAATTTTCCAACAATTCTCTAATACGTAGACCACGTCTAATTTTTTCTAAAAGAGAATCTCAGTTTAAAAAATATATATATATATCATTTGCATTTTACTATAATTAGGTGATGCTTTCGTGGGGGAGTTTTTCTTGATATACTGAATCCCCCCAACCTTCTTCACCGAGGAAGCTACTAAAAGCAGAAAAAAGAAGTTCAGTGGTCTCCCTTAGTTACCATTCTGTTCAAAATATGTCCTCACCTAATATAACTTGCAATGTGTCATAAAATACAAAGGAAAGTACTTTTCATGCCAAATATCAGAGAAGTGCTCTCTTTTCTATACTGCATGACGAACAGCAATGATGTGTTCATTTTAAATTCCACTCATGTAGGTTCTAATAAAAGCTATTATAAAATACAATTGTGGAGAGACAAAAAGAGAGATAATATCACTATAGCTCAATATGAAATTTAAGTAATTAAGACATGAAAACTATTACACAATTTACTACAAATGTGGCAAGAATAATAAAATGTTTAACCCTCTCCCTCCCAGCTCCTCCCCCTGTTGGTCTCTCTCTTTAATACCAAACTGAGAAACTTGAGCACCTGAAGGGATGCACAGAAATATCGCAGTGCAGAGTGTTTGGGGAAAGGAAAGGAAATGGCTGGATTGTTTTTTATTTCAGGAAAGACAGGTTCTGTTTCTGGAGTGTGATTCTGCTAGCTACTGTGCGGCAAGTTGATTTTATTTGGAGAAAATATAAAATTGCTTCTCAGCCTGGCCATTACATGATTTCCCAATAAAAAGTCATGATGACAAAGAGAAGGTCCCATGGGTCAATGGATAGATCTGAATTCAAATCCCGACCCTAATGCTTGCCAGTTATGTGCCATCAGGCAACCTGATTAAGACTCACCTTCAATAAGTGGTGCTGGGAAAACCGGACAGCTACACGTAAAAGAATGAAATTAGAACACCCCCTAACACCATACACAAAAATAAACTCAAAATGCGTTAAAGACCTAAATGTAAGACAGGACACTATAAAACTCTTAGAGGAAAACAGGAAGAACATTCTTTGACATAAATCACAGCAAGATCTTTTTTGACCCACTTCCTAGAGTAATGGAAATAAAAACAAAAATAAACAAATGGGACCTAATGAATCTTAAAAGCTTTTGCACAGGAAACCATAAAGAAGACGAAAAGACAACCCTTAGAATGGGAGAAAGTATTTGCAAACGAATCAATGGACAAAGGATTAATCTCCAAAATATACAAACAGCTTATGCAGCTCCATATTAAAAAAAACAACAACAACAATTTAAAAGTGGGCAGAAAACCTAAATAGACGTTTCACCAAAGAAGACATACAGATGGCCAAGAGGCACATGAAAAGCTGCTCAACATCACTAATTATTAGAGAAATGCAAATCAAAACTACAATGAGGTATCACCTCACACCAGTCAGAGTGGCCATCATCAAAAAATCTACAAATATTAATGCTGAAGAGGGTGTTGGTGGGAATGTAAATTGATACAGCCACTATGGAGAACAGTATGGAGGTTCCTTAAAAAACCAAAAATAGAATTACCATATGACCCAGCAATCCCACCACTGGGCATATACCCAGAGAAAACCATAATTCAAAAAGACACATGCACCCCAATGTTCACTGCAGCACTATTTACAATAGCCAGGTCATGGAAGCAACCTAAATGTCCATCGACAGACAAATGGATAAAGAAGGTGTGGTACATATATACAATGGAATATTACTCAGCCATAAAAGGGAACAAAACTGGGTCATTTGTAGAGACGTGGATGGACCTAGAGACTGTCACACAGAGTGAAGTAAGTCAGAAAGAGAAAAACAAATATCGTATATTAACGCATGTATGTGGAATCTAGAAAAATGGTACAGATGAACCTGTTTGCAAGGCAGAAATAGAGACACAGACATAGAGAACAAACATATGAACACCAAGGGGGGAGGGGGGTAGGATGAATTGGGAGGTTGGGATTGACATATATACACTAATATGTATAAAATAGATAACTAATGAGAACCTGCTGTGTAGCACAGGGAACTCCACTTCGCTGTACAGTAGAAACTAACACAACATGGTAAAACAACTATACCCCAATAAAAATAAAAGAATGCTAGAAATCTGAAGCTTGGTGACAGTTACACAGGGGTTCATTTTACTATTCTTTCGCTTTGTTATGTATCTGAAATTTTTGATAAAGTATCAGAATAAAAGTCTATAAACATTGATTATAAATTCACAACAACAACAACAAAGACTAACTTTGGAACTTCCTTGGTGGTTAAGACTCCGTGCTTCCACTGCAAGTGTTCAATCCCTGGTCGGGGAATTAAGATCCCGCATGTCACGGGGCGCTGCCAAAAAAATAAAAAGACTCACCTGTCGAATGGACATAATCGTATTTGCTACCTCTTAGGGTCATGCTCTAATCAGGCAATGGGGGTATGATGGCCCTAGGATTAATGCAGCAATTGGATGTTCACTGAAACACTAGCAAGAACTATGATTTCTTATTTTGATTTTCCCTGAAGTGTGTTCCATGTTTGACCCAGATCATTTCGGAACATAAACACCATTTATCACAGAAGGGACACACTATTTCTTGGTCAAATCTTTCCCCACCTCTCTGATTTGATTAAAGAGAAAGGGCTTGTATGGTGCCAGTAGGTCTTCAGCATTTCTCTAGCACTTGCTAAACTTCATTTTTTAACAAAGGTGGTGAGATCTTGGGCTCAGAACCTGCTTCGGGCAATGGCATCTCATGGGAATACGAGATTTTTGTCTTTTTAATTGTATTTGTTTTTCTGATAGCCTCCGATGAATGACAAGGATGTGGCTTTCCCTCTATGGTGGTGATATAAATTTTCCTTGTGAAATACATTTATTTCATACAAAAGCAGAAGGGGAGGAGTAGAGAGTAGTAGTTTGCGGATGCCTGGCACAGAGGAGGTACTCAAGAAATATTTGTTGAATAAGAAACATAATTAATAGTACATAGTTACAGCAAATATTGATAGGGATTGATATAGATCATTGCTTTCTATCACCTACAAAAGACTGAATGAACCATTTCTATTGAGATTGGATTCTGCATTTTCTCAGATATTTGTCCAAGTGGTCCCTACTGCCTTATGTTTCTTTAGGCATTTAAAACTTTGTCCATGCTTTCTCCCCCACCAGGAATACCTTTACTGATTTCTCTCTTAAGTGTTCATTCTTCAAGTTCCAGCCCTAAGATCTTCTAGGTGTTTGCATCTGGAATCCCAGTGACCGGGCCACTCTCACCAGAGACAGCATCTTATATACTAACTGCACGAATTACACTGTGGGGCGGGGTTGTCCTAAGCCCCTTGCCTCCAAATGGTAACCGGCAGAGCTGAGATTGTTAACACAAGTTCCTGTACCCAACGCACAGTGAGGCCAAACAAACTGAAACATCGGAGTTTGGAGCAGAGAAATGTTTATTGCAAGGCCATGCAAGGAGACGAGGTGGCTCATGCCCTAAAAAGCCTCGGGCTCCCTGAAGGGTTTCAGCAAAGCACTTTTAAAGGCCAGGTCGGGGTGGGTTGGTGTCTCAGGGTAGGTGATCAGATCGTGCACAATTCTCTGATTGGCTGATGACGAGGGAAGAGGGTGGTGTCACAGGGGTTCACATTATCAATCCTTAGGCTCCAGGAGGCCTGGGACGGTGCACTCATGGTCATCAAGTAGTTAACGTCTTCCATTTAGTGGTGGGTTTTCACATCTGCAAAACAACTCAGGAAATGTGCATCAATTACCATTATCTAGGTACTTCAGAGAGGAACTAAAGCAGAGGATATGGGGGAAGGCCTGTGCTGGGAAGGTCCCCATGGCGTCCTGTTCGGTTACAAGATCTGAACCAGGCCCATCTGGTTCCACCCTCTGTACTTTCTTCTATATCTCAGGATCTCCATACAGATAAATGCCATTATGTTCCAAAATTGGCATCCCAGGAACATCTCAGGAAGGGCTCACGGCAGAGTCAAAGATGTTGAAGGGCATGACTTAGTGGAAAGGAAGTGACAGGAGGCCGGATCCCAAATATTAGACTTGATATCCAGAATGGCAAAATAAACTCCTGTGTCATGGGCTAGATATCCAAACACTCATAGGATATGAGATTAAAGTGAAGGAAAGGAGTGAAAAATGCTTTCTTTGTTCTCCCTCCTTTTTGTTCCTAAGTATGATTGTGTTCAAACTTACTCTGAAAAATATTTTGTTCCTTAAAATAAATTCGGAGGAGATGACCCAAGTTCTTTGCTCTGAGCATGGACCAAGTCTTACCTCCCCCACCTGCACTTTTCAGGTTTCTCTAAACCCCACTTGGAGGCTCCACCTCACTTCCTGCCACAGTGAATGAACAGAACCAGACCGCACAGGTCTTCCTTGCCCACCTCAGGCAGCCCACCTGCTCTAGGGGAGTAAGTGAAAGAATAGGGTGGAATCAGCGGCAATCCACCAAATTTCCTAAGAAAAGGACAAACTTGTAATATTGTCTTGCAGTGATGTCTCATTTTATTTGTAGAGTTGATTGGATTATTTTTCAATGAAAAAGAAAAACATATTATAGATAATAGGGGAACACAGAAAGAAAAAGAAGAAGAAAATCTACTGATCTTACTACATAAAGACAATGAACGTTGACAGTTTTGGTGACTATGCTCCCAGCCATTTTCCCATCTATATTTGTACCAGTCAGGATAGAATGGATAACAAACAAGCAAATCCCCAAACATCAGTGGTTGAACTCAGCCTACGTTTACTTCTCCCTCGTGCTCTTTTCTATCACAGATCTGTAGAGGGGCTCTGGCCCTGGCAACCACTGAGGAGGGCTGGTTGATGGAGCAAATCAACGTCAGTAGCCAATTTGATGGTTACACCAAAGGGAAAAAGAGTTCTAGAGGGTCTAACACTGGTAATTAAATGCTTAACCCGGAAGTGCCCTGTCTCACTTCCATGCACAATTCACTGGCCAGAACTAGTCATATGGCTCTTCTCAGCCCCAAGCGGCCAAGGAGTGCCAACCTACCACGTGATAGAGGTGGGAGCATGGGAAATTCCTGGTGAACAACATCAACAATTATGTGGTATTAATTAGAGTTTTTTGTTTGTTTGTTTTTGTTTTTTTCTGATTCCAAAGAAACACATATTGACAGAGCCTATTGGTGAACTCAAAAAAGCATGAAGGAAATAAAATCACTTATAACCCCACCATTCACTTATCACTCCTTCAGCTATTCAGGGCTATATCAACTTTTTCTGTGTTTATATAAAAATAAGGATTTTTTAAAAAGTATGTGGACCATATTGTATGCTCTGCTTTGTAACCCACTATTTGTACTGAATATACTGTATACAGTATTTTGAAGTAGTAATATTGTTCTGCAACATGCACAATATTTTGTCTACACCATAATTACTTATAATGAATTTCTTAATTATTTTATATTTAAGAGTTTAACTTTTCCTCTATTTTTGATTATTTATATTCATGTGTACATATGTATATTTTTTTTTACAAAAAAGTTTTATTAAGTACAGTTTCATATTTAGAAGAACTTCTAAGCTTACCAGTGTGATTGGATCTTTAATTTATTCTTAAAATACATGAGTTACATACAGATGTTAGAATATACACACACACACACATCTTGCTTTTTTCTACATATGATTGCATCATATTTGTCTATGTCATTATAACTCTCTCTCCATGAAGTTTCTAATGAACACTCTAGTATTTCACTGTGCAAACTTATCAAACTGTACTTAACTTTTTTTGCTATTTTGTTTGTTTCCAATTTTCAACCACTAGTGGACTTTATTTAAAGTATTTTTTGTACTTAGAAATTTTCAGTGGGCTAGAGTCCAAGGAGTGATAATACCAGCAAATGTTATAAATATTTTAAGACATCTTAAGATTAACATGTTTAAAGGAAAACATGTTTGTTTTGAAGAACGAATAAATGAATGAATTAAATTACAAACGACTTGTCAGACTTGTCAGATCCTGAGAACTGGCAGCAAATACCTCTAGGAGTCTCCTTCAATAATATGTCCCTTTAGTTGGAGTTGGTATTTTATTTTATCCTCACAAGCATCTAGTGAGAAAGATCCAAAGATGGAACTTCCAAATGCTGGCTCCACGTCGGGTGCTGTGTTAGGAATTTTCTATTTTCTAATTCAGTGACCACAATTCCATAAAGTGGACTTTAAATGTTCCATTTTTAGAGTTGCCATATGATCCAGCAATCTCACTCCTGGGCATATATCTGAACAAAAATATAATTCAAAAAGATACATGTACCCCTATGTTCATAGCCACACTATTCACAATAGCCAAGACATGGAAACAACCTAAAGGTCCATAGACAGAGGAATGGATGTAGTACATATATGCAATGGAATACTACTCAGCCATAAAAAAGAATGAAATAATGCCATTTGTAGCAACATGGATAGAACTAGATATTATCATATTAAGTGAAGTTAAGTCAGGAAGAGAAAGACAAATACCATATGATATTTCTTGTATGTGGAATCTAAAATAAGACACAAATGAACTTTTATGAAACAGAAACAGACATTGAGAACAAGACTTGTGGTTGCCAAGGGCGGGGTGGGAGAGGAATGGAGTGGGAGTTTGGGATTAGCAGATACAAACTATTATATATAGAATTGATAAACAACAAAGTCCTACTGCATAGCACAGGGAACTATAGTCAACACTCTGTGATATACCATAATGGAAAATAACAAAAATAAATAAATAAATGCTCCATTTTGCAGACCAAACATTGCCAAATCTCCTGGTCATGAAGTTGGAATTCCAACATGGTGGACTCAGGTTCGTGCCTTTCCTTATGGAATGGTAATAGACCCAATATTAATTTGCAAAATAGAAAGAGATAGCCCACAATTAAGAGATATTACGTGTATCTTCATGCAGTTACACTTCAGGGAATAGGAGCCTTATGTGCTGGGATAATCAGGTGGGCGTTGGGGGTTGCTGAGTTGCACCATGTTGGTGGGCTAGTTCTGGGTGGGCAGAGGGGAGAAGGTGTGGAAAGTCTCTTCCCCAGAGGCTTTAATACCCCTGTAGAAACATTTTGACCACTCTTCCACTTTCTTACAGCAACCATGAGACATTTTATTCTAAACAATAACCCTAACCCCTATCCAAACCTTGCCTCCTCTTCATTTGCTCCCCCCCATTTGACCTTTGACCTCCATGCCATTCTGCCCTACATCAAATCACCAGAGGTCGCAGCACTGGTTGGTGTCTCCATATTTGGTGTCAGCATTTTCTCAAGCCAGTGTCTGGGGAAACCTTGTCTATTGGCCAGGCCAAGCAGTGAGTTAGATGACCCAGGAATACATCCCCACTGGCTCCGTTACTAGCTGGAAGACCCGGAGCAAATCATTTAGGGTCTCTGACAGTCACTTGTCTCTTTGCAAAATGGGAGTAATATTGCTACCGTGCTTGAGTGAGAGCATATAAAGCACTTTGTAAATGTAATGTGCCATGCAAAAATGACGAGTTTGAAAGTGAATATTTCTTTGTTTAAATTTTGAATTAAAGGATACGCTTGGAATTACTGCTGTAACTGGCATTTGTGGGTTTTCGCTTTTTGTTTTTCTGCTCCTGGCGAGTTGATTTCCTCCTTTTGGCAAGCCTACACGTCCTCAGTTGCTTTGCTCCATCTTTCATCCACTCCTTGTCCTTCCATTAACCAGCCTCTCGGCTGTATCTGTGGAATCACTCTCCACCTTCCACTGCGCCATTCCTCTTTACCCCAGGTCTCCTGGCAGGCCACAGTGCTGATTACATGTCACAGAATCCAGCCATGAGTTCTCCACCCAGGTTCAAGCTCTAATTCCCCCCAATATAATCTAAAACTATAACTGTACTGCAGCCAAAAATCCCTGTCTCCCTGCCTGTAAGCTCTTGGGTAGTCTGCCCTTTTTGGTTCCTTGAAACACCCCAAGGCCATGGAAAAAGCCATGGTTGACAGCCATGGGTTAAGGTCATAGCACTATAAAATAACAAGCCCTACGCCATTGTTGAGCTGAAAGTGACTTACGTCTTAATCCGGATCCCAGATAGACATGTTTCGTCTTTTTCTTTTTTGGATTGGGGATAAATGAAGGTGAAAACGCATGATGAGAAAGTCACTGCCTGAAGATGAGAAACCAGCATCCAAGCTCACCCTCACCCTACCGCCCCGCAACAATCACAGCTGTCCACTAGTGAGTCCCTTTGCCTCTCTGGATCTTGCTTGTTTCATTCGTAAAATGGGAGGAAAAGTAAGTGGCACAGATGATTTTTTGAGATGCTCTTAAAATACAGACTCTGCATTTATAAGCACCTAAAAAAACAAAAACAATGAAATCTTAGATTTATGGAGTATGTAGCACAGAGACAAAAAAGTACATTATTTTGTACATTACGTCAACAAACCTATAAGGTATTTTATCAACTAGGAACTTTACTCAGTTGTTAGCAACCCCAAATAACAGTGGCTTAAATCATTTAGATGTTCTTTTTCTTTTATATTACATGAACACCACAGAGCTGCTATGGTGATTTGACATTAAATCTTTCCAGTTTCTGGGTCCAGTGGTGACCCAGAATCTTTCCAACTTTCCACTCTGCCATCCTTAGCTCATTACTTCCATCTTTAAGGCTGCTTCGTGGTTGCAAGATGGCAGTTGTGTCCCTAGCCATCATGCCCACATTGTACACAGCAGGAGGGAAACTAGAACAAAGGGAAGAGGGTGAACCTCCCAGACGAGTTGGGTCCTTTTAAAAGTTTCCCCCAGAAGCCCCATCGGATGATGTTCACCTAAATCTCTTTGGCCATCCCTGTCTGCAAGAGGGGCTAGGCGCATTGCTGTCTCCAGTAACCCCAGGGTTCAGTAAGTAAGGATAACAAGGCTGGATACTTGATAGGGAACTAGTAGTCTCTGTCATAAGAAGGTACTATTATCATACACATTTTACAGATGAATAAACAAAGGTAAGCAACTCGCCAAGCATATAGCTAGGAAGTTCAGGAGTTGGAATTCAAAATCAGGCTGACTCCAGATCCTAATCTGTATGCTCAATAAAAGTGAGATGATGACGGGTCAAATGATGCAGCCTCAAGTCCTCGTCTCCGCATCTGTAGAATGGGATCAGAGTGCTTGCGTCACAGGCTGTATGGCGGGGGATGTGGGTGGTGGTAAATGAGATCATGCATAGGAAAGGCTTGAGAATTTGGCTGAGCATAGGAGATGCTCAGAAACAGTAGATGCAGATTTTGATAGCCTGGCACTTACTGTGCTGTTGCCCAAGTGTCCCACGTGAAAACACACCTCTCAGGAGACCTGTAAACTGCTGAAGCCCAGGGAACGTTCTGTCCAATATGCCCTCTGGATCTGGACTTCTTTGCTCGTATGTGAACTTCCTAAAAGTACCTGGCACATGATAGGGCCAGAGTCACAGTTGGTTGATTGACAGAACAAATACTTTGTTTCCTTTTGGATGTTAAAATTACATAATTCTCCTCTGTGGATCACTTACCGTAACAAAGATGCAGGCAAAGAGAGGCTTCAAGATCAGACCTGCTTGTGGATATGCATATGGGTGCACGTGTGTATGTTTGTGTATGTGTTTATGTCTGTACTGTTTGAGCATGGTGCTAGGGGGGAAAGCAACCTCACAAGAAGGGGAGATTCCAAATAGAATTCCACTTCTCCCTGATAGTCTCAAAATACACCATTCGAGTTAAATTGTGTTCAAATATTAATGAAATGAATGAGGGAGAAAACATGAATAACACATAGGTTATAAGTGCTAATTATGAAGACACACTTATTTTGAAGAAAAGAAAACCTTCCATAAAGCATTTGTAAAAGCACAAAGAAAAAGAGAAAGTCGTGTAACTCTGAGATGTCCACAGGGTCTACAGGGAGAACTGCTAAGACATCCTCAAAGGAGCTTCTGCGTGGAGGGATGTATTGGTCAAAATCCACAGTCAGTGTTTTCAGATTTGTTTATTTAATCATTTACAATGATGGTTCCTAGAGTAGATGTAAACGAAAAGCAAGATTCCTGCTCTGGTCCAGATTTCTTCCCTTTCTTGAGACTGTTTAACCGTCAGACCAAAGATGGGCACTCATCCTTGATCTCAGAACGTGGACCAAGAACCAAGAGAGGAGCGCACCCTTGTGCAGAGGTAGGCTGCCTGGTTCTGGAAGTCAAAGGCCCCTCTTCTCACCTTCACACAGAACTAGGTGGTGGAGCCCTGCTGTTTCCATTCACACCAATCTCGTGCCCAACTCAGGGACTTTGCACTGGCTGTTCCTTGCCTGGAACCCTCCTCCCAGGAATTCACAGGCTCATTCCTTTCCTTCAGTCACACGTCTCTCAAATGTCCCTCCAAGTCCCCATCACTATGTTCTTACCCTATTTTACAGCTAGTATTAATACTTGGCACTATCTATACATTTGTTTATTTATTTTCTGTCTCTCCCACTACACTGTAAACTCCACAGGGTAGAAGTTTTGTTGCCATTACTACCCGATCTCTGGTACCAGAATAGTGCTTGACATATAATAGTTGCTCAATAAACATTTGCAGATGAATGAATGAATACTTTGATAACCACACTTCTCAGAGAGAATTCAACTGACTACAGCCAAGTGATTTTATTACATTTGCAGAACTGAAAATCCATATCCTCTCAATCTTTCAAATCTAGATTGGGGTCCATCTCTTTCTCAGTCAGGAGAACCCAGAACCTTAACAGACACGCACAACTGGGAGTGTCACTGTCGTGTTACAAATGTACATATCTTGCCTCTTTCATTGTTTTGCCCCACAATTAGCTTCCTGGAGGGCTAGTCTCACAATTACTGATTTTTCTAAGATTATGCTCTCCTCAAGGACATGGCTGCAGCTCATTTCTATATGACCCCCGGAGCAAACAGCACAGCCTTGTATTTATTTATTATTATTATTTTTTTTTAAAAATTGAAGTATAGTCGATTTACAATGTTGTATTAGCGTCTGGTGTCGGCAAAGTGATTCAGTTATGTGCACATATATATGTAAATATATATATTCTTTTTCAGATTGTTTTCCATTATAAGTTATTATACGATATTGAATATAGTTCCCTGTGCTATACAGTAGGACCTTCTTGTTTATCTATTTTATATATAAATAATGTGCATTTGTTAATCCCAAACTCCTAATTTATCACCCCCGCTTTTCCTTTGTTGACCGTAAATTTGTTTTCTATGTCTGTGAGTCTATTTCTCTTCTGTAAATAAATTCACTTGTATCATTTTTTTATTAGATTCCACATATAAGTGATATCATATGATATTTGTCTTTCTCTGTCTGACTTACTTCACGCTGTATGACGGTCTCTAGTTCCATCCACGTCTCTGCAAATGGCACAATTTCATTCCTTCTTCTGGCTGAGTAATATTCCATTGGATATATGTACCACATCTTCTTTATCCATTCATCTGTCGATGGGTATTTAGGTTGCTTCCATGTCCTGGCTATTGTAAATAGTGCTGCAATGGACATTGGGGTGCATGGATCTTTTCGAATAAGTTTCCATCTTTTCCGGATACACAGCACAGCATTTTAATTGTGACTCACATTTATTCAGCGTGTGCTATGGGCCAGGTGCCATACCAAGTACATCACATGCATTCACTTAGTGGCTTTCTTGTTCTTTTTTTAAAATCACACTACAGAAATAAACATGTTTTACATTTCAACCCAGGAAGTGATATGTGCGTGTATAGCCACAGTCATATCTATATCTCTACTACTGCTGAAACCAAAACTTTAAAAACTATACTCATGGGTCCTATGTGAAATGCATATTGATATTTCCATTCTATTTATTTTTAAAAAATGCTAGTTGTCACCCACTGAATGAGGGGTCGCCCTGGGGCAAATCCAGCCTGACTCCTGTTTTTGTCAGTAAAGTTTTATGGGGACACAGCCACACCCATTTATGCATGCATTCTCTGTGACGGCTTTTGCACATCACAAGCAGAGTTGCGACAGACACCATTATACCTAAATAAGTACTATCTAGCCCTTTAAGAAAGAGTTTGCTGACACTTGCACTAAACCGATTTCAGGTTCACCTAGGAGTTGTGACCTACAGTTTTAGAAACACCCTTTTGGCTCATACCATTCCGACAACTGCCCTTTAAGGGTGGTGCATGTCATACTCAGTTCCAAGTGAGCACACTGAGGATGAGAGCATGACACTGGCTCCTAGACAGGTGATGAGTCAGCCTGCAGAGCTGGGTCTGACCTAAGTCACCCCAGAACAGAGCCGGTGGCAGTTAACTAACGTGGAATTCTCCTCTGCTTTAGGGTGAGTTGAATGAATATGGGTTTGTTGGTCAAAGGAATGATACACAAATTACATTTGTAACTTTAAAAAACTTATCTTACGGGTAAACTTTGGAAGAAATGTTGGTCTTATTCTCCACCATATCCCTCAATAAATGAGTAAGGGAATGATACCAAGGAGCATTTAGTAGGCGGTACAACTTTTAAAAATTAAGTCATTACATTTTAATTTTTTATTTCGAATATAGGCTCGGCTGCCTTGTTGGATTTGTTATTTAAACCTGACCTATAGCACTGATGTCTACACACATATGGTAGACCAGCAGCTTGGCAGCACTCCCCGTGACTCACGCTCTTGTGTAATCCCCTCCCCTCCAGTGTGGGCTGGACCTCGTGATGCTCTCCTTACCAGCAGAGGACAGCAAAGGGATGGGATGTTATGTCTGAGATCAGGTTGTAGAGGACCGAGACTTCCATCTTGCTGGCATGTCCCTTGGCCTCCACTGGCTGGCTAAGATGAAGCCAGTTGCCATATTGGGGGCTGCCCCGTGGAAGGGCCCACCTGGCCAGGAACTGAGGGAGGCTCCCAGTTCAACACCCTGCAAGGAACTGAGAACTTGGAAGCAGATCCTGCCCAGGTTAAGCCTTCAGACACCTTGATTGCCTTTGTAGAAAACCTGGGCTGGGAGACCCAGCTAAGCCATGTCTGGATTCCCGGCTCCATAGAAACTGTGGGATAAAAAATATGTTCTGTTTTTCATCACTAAGTTTTGGAGTAATTTGTTATGTGGCAACACATAGCTAATACACCACACTACTGTATTATAATTTGGGTTTCTGGGATCCCCATCAATCAACAAATACATCCTCGGCAGCTATTAGGTGCCTGGTCCTATGAAGGATGGAGCAGAGCATCTGCAGAGCCTAAGGTTCCTACCCTCAGGGAGCTCACCATCTAGTGAGAGATTAGAATTAGAGCCACATTTCGTGTTCTTAGACACATTGGTAATTGTTAGTCGTTTGCCTTCCATCTAAGAAGGTGCCCAATGGACTCTGTTTACTCTCTTCAGTTGAATGCTGCTTTCTTAGGTTTCCCATAGATTTTCACGGTGTAGGTCCCCTCTTAGCTGTCGAGGTTGGAAACTCTTTATGAGAGTGGGGAGCAGGAAGCCCTCCCAAAATGGCCTTGGGCTTCCTTGGTCTGACACCCCGAAACTGTGAGTTGCTTCAAAAGGAACAGTGAGCGAGGCCTGATATTACCACAAATAATTTGGTTTCTGAAAGTCAAAAATGAACCAGATGGCTTTTAAGGAAAACAGGACACACATCAGATTCCAATTATATTAAAATGATGACCCAATTTAGGAAAACACGAAGTGTAATAAAAAAATGTTTAAATAAACAAAATCTGCATAGTTATGAAACTATAATGTTTGCCGGGCTCCTCACTTTGGATAATGAATTTCTAAACTAGATAGATTGCATTCCAAACTTGAATCCAGCCTTGGAGAAGCCTGCAGTACTGTTTGGAATTGCAGACGATCTGAAGAGGGAAGAAAAAAAAATTTTTAGCGTGTGTGTCAGCAGCCAATTTCGGGAAAGGAAAGGTCAGCTCTACACAAATGTGATAGATCCTATTCTAATGCAACCAGGAATAGTCAGCGCTTGCCCTGCTTTGTTGGCTGAACATGGTGACACCTCTCGCTGACGGCAGTTGCTGTCGCCCGGAAACCTTCAGCGCCAGTGGCAGACTCAGCGCTCGGCTGGGTTGTCAGGGAGCGCCTCGGATTTATCTATTTATTTTTCTAGATAAATTAAAAACTCAGGGGGCACTTAAAATAAACTAGCAACTGCTCCTGAGGGTGTCTTTCTTGCGGTGTCACACATTCGCTGTTTTGGCAAGGACTAAGTCACCTGCCTCCCCATCTTTCCCCACCGAGCACAAACTGCTAGCGGAAGAGTGCGGGCGTGGGAAAAGGCGCATCCATGGTTATTAATCCAGGAGAGGGGGCGCCAGGGAGGGTCGAGGTTCAGCAAGATGCTTTCAGGGCTACCCTGTCTCTGGGGCATCTGTGCGAGACTTTCTGAGGCCAGGGAAGAAGGCCAGCTATTCTCCGCTGTAATGAAATGCTGAAAGGCTCTCCAAGGGAACTTTCTTTCACCTGTCCCAGGGAGGGGGTTGTCTTACGTTATAGGCACGGCATTTTTAGGGGATGATTTTTCCAGATAGGATGATGTCTATGCCATCTCTTTCTCTGCAGTGTCCGTATGTATTGAATCACTAATTACTCAGTGAGCCTCCTCTGTGGCCAGCGTCTAGGAGACAGCCATGAGGAAGGGTAACAAAATCCCAGGCTTCCTGGGGGGGATGGTCCTACAATACACCACCCTCTGCAGAGCGTTATGACATCAACGGTCTTCATGGAATACTGAGGGTAAGTGAGACCAGCACCTAAGAGCCAAAATGGCAAAGAGAAAAAGCCTGTTCTGAACATCGTTCAGTACGGTTGACAAAGGGGTTTAGTCCAATTCGACAGTCTGAAGGCCAAAATGCTAACTTCCTCCAAAGAAAGCTCTCTCCGGTGTCCAAACTAGTGTCCCCACCCGTTCACTACTTCAGATGGAACAATAGTATCTGAGCTACAGGGTGCTACACAGTCTCTTTCTTTTTTTTTGCTCTCTCAACCAAACAGGTTCTCTGAGCCTCTAGTTCTCAAAGCTTTTAAATAAAGTTTTCTTTCTTTCCTTCCTTCCTTTCTTCCTTCCTTCCTTCCTCCCTCCCTCCCTCCCTTTCTTTCTTTCTTTCTTCCTTCCTTTCCCTCCCTTCCTCCCTCCCTTCCTCCCTTCCTTCCTTCCTCCCTTCCTTCCTTCCTTCCTCCTTCCTTCCTTCCTTTCTTTCTCTTTCTCTTTCTTTCTTTCTTTTTCTTTCTTCCTTCCTTTCCATCCCTTCCTCCCATCCTTCCTTCCTTCTTTCCCTCCTTTTCTCTCTCTTCTCTTTCTTGCTTTCTCTCTCTCCTCTCTCTTTCTCATTTTTTCTCTTTCATTTCCTTCCTTCCTTCCTTGCCTCCCTCCTTTTCTCTCTCTTCTCTTTCTTGTTTTCTCTCTCTTTCTTGTTTTTTCTTTCTCTTTCTTTCATTTCCTTCCTTCCTCCCTCCCCTTTCCTTCCTTCCTTCTTTCCCTCCTTTTCTACTCTTTCTTTTCTCTCTTTCTTTCTTGTTTTTCCTCTTTCATTTCCTTCCTCCCTCCCTCCCTCCTGTCCTTCGTTTTCTCTCTGCTCTCCTTCTTGTTTTCTCTCTTTCTCTTTCTTTCTTCTTTCTTTTCTCTATGAGGGAAAAGAAATAGTCACTAAATCAGGGTAACATTAAATGAGAGAAGGTTTCACTCCCTTTCCACGATGTGATATTTGTTTTGATCATCCCCACCTGCCCATAACATTGTTCACACTCATCATCTATGTGAACACAGAGTTAGAAAGCTAGAAATGTAAGAATCTAAATCGGATTATAACTGCATTATATGATAGAACACTCATTCTATGATGATATTCCAGAATCGTTCCTTTTAGGTGAGTAGCTTTCATTGAGAAGGCTTTTTTTTTTTTAAATAATAAATTTACTGTCAGAAGAGTCCTTCATTAGGGGAACCCATGTAACTTCCCACCTGAGTATTCATATATAATATAAATCAGATGCTCCTTAGTTTTAGGTAATTTGGTTGCAAGCATCTAATTTTATCACAATATAGCATCCTCCAGAAGATTATTTTAAAAGTGCTTATTCCTCGTGGTTTTTTCTTTTACTTTTTAAATTCTGGGTTTTTTTTGTTTTTTTTTTTTTGCAGTCTTGGCAGGATTGGGGGAAGTACTAATTGTCTCTTAGCCAGAGTTTAAGTGCAACATTTTTCATTAGAATTTAACAAATGTTCATCTTAAAAGAGACTGACAATGGGTCAAACGGCTTCAGCTTCTCCCCCTGTGAACCTGAATGCATTAGACTTGAGGCTTTTTATTCTCGGATCAAAGTTGCTTCTTATTCTAGGACTTAATTTAGTATAAGACTAATATGATGGTCTCTCTATTTCTTCTCTCTCTCTCTTTTTGGCTATAATAAAATTAGAATTAATTGAATAGAATGCAATCTCTAGCTTTTTTGTCAAGCACAGAAATGCCAAATACAACAATATGTTTGGAATTTTATTTTATTTTTTTTTTGCCAGTAGTAAACTATTGTGCAAAATAATTATATAAATACACAAGAACATCTGGTCTTTTGAACTGTAGTCACTGCTGAATTTAAACATTGTACGCGTTTGACAAAATTAAAGGAGTTTATTCTTTGTTTTTCCTGGGCTTTAAATAGCAAGCCACAAATAGTACTTAAGAGCTATCATTTCTAGTGCATTTTGAATATTACGTGGAGAAACTTATTCTGCATTCTCCCAGACTCTCATATACTTAGGGTCTCTGGAATTTGGGCTCCAGGTTAAAAATGTATCACATTATTAAAACAATGACCCAAGTCAAATTAAAAGGGGGGAAAACCCTACTAAATGCTCTTCTCCCATTTTCCCCACAACAATTCCTAAATGCCAGTAGACAGAGCAATTTTGCTATCTTTTGTAGAGTACAGTAATTAAAATTATTACCGCCACTTTTGTAATAAACTCGTGTGACTTTAAAAGTCTGTCCCCGCTCGCTTTCAAGATGGAGACATCACACAATCTGTAATTGTGCTATTAAGGAAAAGAGAGCTAATCTTTTTGCATTTGAAGTAAGCCTTCATCATCAGTCCAACAAAGCCAGACAGATCAAAAAAGAACCAGAGAGAGCATTTAAGGAAATTAGTACAAGTGTCAGTTAAAAGGTAAAAATTAATGCACTTATTATTGAAATATGGTTGAAACCTACGTTCTTTTCATTTCTTTGATATTGCCAAGGTCTAAAACATTCAATTAACTTTCCATTGTGTTTGGGGGAGAAAAGGCAGGGGATTGTCAGGGAAGTACAAGGGGTGTGGGTGGAGCTCAGTGAAAAATAGAGTAGGATGAACAGGAGAGGGACCCAGACCTCACGGCCCAGGCCACGAAGTTGGAGCTGCCTCTGCCTTTTGGACCCCACCTGGTTTAGGATTTCAGATGGGCTCTGGACTCTGCTGCCCAGTTTAGTGGGGAGATTTTTTTTTTTTTTTTTGGCTGCACTGTGCAGCATGTGGGATCTTAGTTCCCTGAGCAGGGATCGAACCCGTGCCACCTGCAGTGGAAGCATGGAGTCTCAACCACTGGACCACCAGGGAAGTCCCTGGTCGGGAGATTTAAAAACCGGCACGTTGAATTCTTCACAGAAATATCATAGACAATGTACATTTCTAGTTGTCCTGAGGTTTCGTGAATGGACCCATTCCACGTCCTCCGATACAGCGTGATCATGATGATAACGAAACACAGAAGAAAGACTGGAAAGAGAATTGACTCTTTATGGGTGTTTGGTTTATGGATGAACTTTTGCCTTTTGACTAATTTTGTTTTTCAATTTTTTCTGATGCTTCTGCATTTATTTTCATAACCAGAAACATAAAATAAAGTTCATTTGGGGTATTTTTATAGCAGCATGGGGTGTAGACGGGAAGATAAACATGGGCTTTGGGGTCAGGCTGATTAGGGTCGTGATGAGTAACTCAGACACTTCATGCTGTACGACTTCAGAGAAGTAGTTTAACGTCTCTGAGTTAAAGGTTCCTTCCTCTATATCCCTACATAGTGATGTGAGTATCTTCTGTTTAGGTGGCTAATGAGTGTGAAAGTGTCTTAGCAGACATTCAATAAATGTTAATTTTTTCAACCTGACACTATCCCTTCACAACCCCTTCATACAAAAAAAACACAAATCAGTGAATATTATTTGGTGTTTCTGGGTGAGTAGGATCAGCATTTGATGTCACTGCTTCACGCTGAGCGTGTATTAACTCTCCATCACAAGCATCGCTTTTATTTTGCTTTGAAATTTTTGCAAGTTTATTCAGTGGGGTAGATTTATAAGGCTACTTTCAGAACATCAAAACTCCTTAGCTGAACAATCATTATTTGACAATAGCAATTCAAGAATTTTTTCAATTGTATAATGAATCAATCTTCCTAAATTGTATGCATGTCAAATTGTGATCAACTTGCTGTGAAAATGTTCAGCAAGAGAAGGCCTAATGTTTAAAGTGAAAATTACTGGGATCACACACATTAATTTATCTCTATCATTAATGAAACATTATTTTATTGCCCCGAGAAAAAGACTTTTGCACATATTATAAAACAAATTTTAATACAGAAATACTGTGGAGATTATTTCATCCCATAACACATCAGATGCAGAAGCTCTGCACCCCTAAATCTTAGCCTGGTGTTGGGCACAGCGTAGGCACCTTATCTATATTTTAAATACAAAAGAAATAGGCATATTTCCTAAAATGGGACTTGTACTCAGGCGGTGGCTGATGGCTTTTGGAGAATAAACCCAAGCAGCCCATTCTTGGCTTCATAAAGGCTACCAGAGAAGGGGGATACAGGACCCTTTTATTAGCATGGACAATTCTGAGTTCAGAAAAGATTAGTTCTGTTAAGCAAACTCCCTTTCTACCTAAAAACAATGTTGGTAAAGTTGTGAAATGCATCTCCAAGGAAACATTTTTTGCAGTATTTGTGCTCCTTTCTAGTCAACTCTGCCCAGGCACTTAAGGAAAATAACTCAGTTATAAAATCCCACACCACTGATGTTGTGATTATTCTTCTTATTAACATGCATATGATAGAAGTTAGTGCCAAAATGACAGATTTATGCTTTTGCAAAGGTAATGCATCAAAATAAGAAGGTAAAAGCCACTATTACCCTAAAACCTGAAAGTGATATAGACTATTCGGATTGTTGTTTTGTTTTTTTTCCTTCCCTGTGCAGATGGCTGATAATGCTGGGTTTTTTGTTTTTGTTTTCGTTTTTGTTTTTGTTTTTCAGAAACACAGTAGAAATATAATCAGGACTACAAAACTAGCTCCTGAAAGAAAGCTTGTGCTCTCTTATTTTGGAGCTTTTCTGATTCTAGGTCTTTTCTGACCGGTGCTGGGCCCTGGAGGTACTGGGGATTGGGGATGGTGAGTGGGAAAAGGTAGGGGTGGAACTCAGTTTTAAGATCGACCCTCATTAACAGAGAGTGAGGATGAAGGGGAGTTAAAAAAAAAAAAAATCCACAATCCAAATATGGATTTCTTCAAAAAGAAATCCAGAGAGAACTAAAGAAAGGACCATGGAAATGGGAAGAAATCCCAAGGGGAGATCAAGAACAAGCACAGAACATCTGAGCCTCCCAAGCAGTTCGTGTGCTCTCTGGTGTGGGGAGTTCTTTCCCATCCGCTATTTCACTGGGTCCTTCCTCCAATCCAGGGAGGCTAGCACGATGGGCAATTTTAGATTCACAGTAGAGATGGGGGGGCCTGGGTCAAAGGGGTGAGAGGTGACGCCTCCCTGCCCAAGGTCACAGCCCAAGGATCTGTGCTGCTTCAGGAGTTGGGAGTGAGCTGCTTCAGGAGCTGGGAGTGAGCTGCTTCAGGAGCTGGGAGTGAGCTGCTTCAGGAGTTGGGAGTGAGCTGCTTCAGGAGCTGGGAGTGAGCTGCTTCAGGAGTTAGCTGGGAGTGAGCTGCTTCAGGAGTTAGCTGGGAGTGAGCTGCTTCAGGAGTTAGCTGGGAGTGAGCTGCTTCAGGAGTTAGCTGGGAGTGAGAACGGCATTTCTGGAAGCTGGATTAGGAGCATCTGTTCCTTACCTGGTTCACTTAGGGTCTGAAGGAGAATTTCTGCTTCCCCCAAACCTTCATCCTGCTCTACTCCCTGGGTTTGGGACCAATAGCAGCCTTTTATTACATGAAAAGCTTAGAATTTCAGAGGTGAAGGGGTCTCAAAGATTTCTAGTTCGCAAGGCCCAGGATAGTAAATTGAGACAAAACTAGGATTAACTCTTCAGATCCCACTAAAGTGTCATAAATTAATACAGCAACAAAAATGCTTAACGTGTTTTATAACTCTAACATTTGGATGCATTTTCTTCAACCTTGTCAGAGCATTTTTGCATGTGCTTTCAAATCCAACCCACAAAGAATCAAGTCTTTGGCTTTGCCCTTTACTAGCTCTGTGACTTGGGGGAGGAATCTCTCTGGGCCTCTGTTTCCTCTTCTGTGAGGTGGGGAATCACAAAAGTCCTACTCACAGGGTAATGGTGGGAATGATGTGTAAATGTGCAAAGATTGAGTTAGTGCAAAATAATCACCCAATAGATGCTAGCCATCATCTTCCCCTTCACCATCATGCACCCTGCTGTGAAGCGAGGCAGGGCAAGTGTTTCAGTCCCACTTCACAGATGAGGAAAATGAGGGTAAGTGTCCTACTCAAGTGACTCAGAGGTTGGGCAGATCTACGTCCTTTAACTTTTAGTCCAACACTTGTTCTACTTATTTTATTGGAGCAGGTGTTGACATTCAGAGTGTTGGTGGCTGAGTCCAAATAGTCCTGGAGGTGGAAATAAAGTCATGGCAAACCAACAATGATCATAAAAAGGTGTCAAGGACGTCCCTGGTGGTCCAGTGGTTAAGACAGTGCTTTCACTGCAGGGGGCGCAGGTTCCATCCCTGGTCGGGGAAGTTCTGCAGGCCCTGCGGTGAGGTCAAAAAAAAAAAAAGGAGGGGATTTTCACTCAGTCTCTCCCTGCTAATAAAGAATGAGGAATATTTCTTACTCTCTCTAAAATTTCAAGGCTGTGCATTGTCAAAGGCCAAAAGGCCCAAGTCACAGGGTCACACATATTTCTGTGTGAGGCAAACGCTGGACAGAGGGGGCTTCCCTGGTGGCGCAGTGGTTGAGAGTCTGCCTGCCAATGCAGGGGACACGGGTTCCAGCCCTGGTCTGGGAAGATCCCACGTGCCGCGGAGCAACTGGGCCCGTGAGCCGCAACGACTGAGCCTGCGCGTCTGGAGCCTGTGCTGTACAACAAGAGAGGCCGCGATGGTGAGAGGCCCGCGCACCGCGATGAAGAGTGGCCACCGCTCTCCGCAACTAGAGAAAGCCCTCGCACAGAAACGAAGACCCAACACAGCCAAAAATAAAAATAAATAATTTTTAAAATAATAATTAAAAAAAAAAAAAAGCTGGACAGAGAACCACTGCTTGGAGCTGGTCTGTAATAATTTGTGCTGCAGGAAGGCACCGCGAACACAGAACTTCAGAAGATATACAGCTACCTTGGGACAGAAAGAACCGGGAGCTGCAAAGGCCGGATGACAGACAGACCCAGTGGGGCTGCCCTGGTAGCAGAGCAGGCAGATTTATGTGGGTGCTGCTGGACGCCCCAGGACGGAGACGTGAGCATCCCTAAACACACTAGCAAGGAAATCCAAGCACACGCGATATTTCCATTCCCCAGTGCGGGCGCCTGTGAAATCAGAAGCCAAGAAGCTTTGGGGGGGCAGGATTTCTCCCTGCTAGGCCACTCATGATTCTAATCTAAGCAAAATCGAACTTTCCTCCACCCTTCCAACTTTCACCTGTGCTCAGACAAATGCACTGGCATTGACCTCAGCCCTGAGGCCAGAATTTACAGTCCACATCCTGTCTTCTGCACTTGCCTGCTCTGTGACCCTGGCAACTCAATGTCTCTGGGTCTCAATTTCTTCTTCTGCTAGAGAAAAAGCAGGGCAGGTGATGTAGCCACCCTGCCTGGCACTGTAAATGAGTCTGCTGCACACAGCTGTTTCCCCCTTGACTGTGCTCGTGGGTGTTCATACTTGGAATAATGCAGTTGCTGGAACATCCCTGACCTGAAGGCCCTCCATCATTACCTCTGCCAGTGAAATAGCAAAGTCTTGGGATTGCTGGCAAGGTCTTTATCCCTGTCTGGAGAAATGCCTGCCTGCAGACAAGTCAAGACACCCAATCTTTGTGCTTTGTATTTATTTCCTTAAAAGTCATGGAGGTCACAGGCTGCTGAGGATTGAGCTTGTGTCCAGAGCCCTCTGACCAGATGGGGGACTCCATGCCTGCTGTCTGTGCCTCAGTTTCCTCATCACCCAAACGGATCAAAGGTCATCTACTGTAGCACTGAGACGGTGAGTGATGAATGGGCGTGAGGCCATGTGTAGTCTGTAGCGTCTGGCTAAGGAAAATGTCCATCAATGGATGAATGGATAAAGAAGATGTGGTACATATATACAATGGAATATTACTCAGCCATGAAAGAAATGAAATTGGGTCTCTTGTAGAGATGTGGATGGACATCTAGAGTCTGTCATACAGAGTGAAGTAAGTCAGAAAGAGAAAAACAAATATTGTATATTAATGCATATATGTGGAATCTAGAAAAATGGCACAGATGAACCTATTTGCAGGGCACGAATAGAGACGCAGACGTAGAGAACAGATGTGTGGACACAAGGGGGGAAGGGGACGTGGGATGAATTGGGAGATTAGGTTTGACATAAATACACTACCATGTGTAAAACAGATAGCTAATGGGAACATGCTGTATAGCACAGGGAGATCAGCTCGGTGCTCTGTGATGACCTAGAGGGGTGGGATGGGCGGGGGAGGTCCAAGAGGGAGGGGATATATGTATACATATAGCTGATTCACTTTGTTGTACAGCAGAAACTAACACAACATTGTAAAGCAATTATACTCCAATAAAAAAAAAAGGAAAGGTACTTAATGGATGGTAGTGACTGATCTGATCATTAGAAATTACGCTTAAAAGCAGGTCAAGAAAAGCAAACTCTCTTCTCTACCTACAAAGCACTCAAAGAAGTGGCTGTGGAGTGAACATACGTAGAAGAATAAATGCAGGGGCAAACCCCAATTATGATACTTTCCCCCCCCCCAAACCCTCTTACTCACATAGTATTCAAATTGCTAAATTCATTGAAAAAGCACTAGGCACCGTTCAAGTGGAGGTGATGTTATACTTCTCACACTTTCAATTTACAAAAAGACAATAGCATACATTCTTCTGTTCACCACTGAGCCTGCAAAGTAGGCAAGAAAACTGTCATTATTACCAGCACCATATTATCTCTAATAAATTGGTATCTATTTCCACATCTACATCATTTCCATATCTATATTTCTCTCTTTTCTGTATCTCTATGTCCATATTTCCATACTTCTACCTTTTTCCAATATCTATAGTCAGAGCCATATCTATACCTGAATCTATATTTATATCTATATACCTCTATCTTTGTCTTTATTCTTTTCAAATCCATATCCATGGCTATATGAGGAAACCAAGTCTTCAGTGAGATTCAGCAACTAGACAAAGGTCACCCAGCTGGGACCTGAGAGCTGGTGTAAGACTTTTGGCTTTAAATACTGCTCTTTGCCAGTTATCCCATGCCATCTCTCAAATAAATGGAATTTAAAAAAAAAAAAAGGGGGGGCTTTCCTGGTGGCGCAGTGGTTGAGAATCTGCCTGCTAATGCAGGGCACACCGGTTCGAGCCCTGGTCTGGGAAGATCCCACATGTCGCGGAGCAACTGGGCCCGTGAGCCACAGCTACTGAGCCTGCGCGTCTGGAGCCTGTGCTCTGTAACAAGAGAGGCCGTGATAGTGAAGAGGCCCGCGCACCGCGATGAAGAGTGGCCCCTGCTTGCCGCAACTAGAGAAACCCCTTGCACAGAAACGAAGACCCAACACAGCCAAAAATAAATATAAAAATAAATAAATAAATAAAAGATTACTATTAAAAAAAAAAAAGAAAAAAGGAAGGAAGCAAGCAAACAAACAAGCATGGTAATTACTTTACTTTCTATTCACAAAGCCCAGCATATGGCCAGACCTCTTATCTCCTCCATTTCCATTAACTTAAAGTTTTTGGTGTGGGGTAGACACAGGAATGGTCTTCAAAATGACCAGTTACTGTACAGTTACATGTCATCTTCTGAGGTTCTTCATCATATATATCTTCTGGCTTAAAATTCTTAGAAAAGTTTCAAAATGCCAGATTTTTTTAAAATTAGGAAATACAATAGGATTTTTTTTTAGGAGGAGGAGGAATTAGGTAATTTATATTGTTAACAACCATTTATATGAAGATATTCTGGAAATTTACTGTATTAATGCAGATCTAAACTGGTATTTTAGAAGACAGTCCCCCTTTAATTTCTTTCCTCTTTCTTTTCTCTATTTTTTCTTCACTCAGAGCTTTTATAACAGAACATGGTGAAATAGTCTAACTGGACGGCCAGGATGATTGAAATTTATATCATTTTTGCATCTGTTTTGAGAGGTGGAGCCCTAATTTTAAAACAAATTATCAACTATTTCAAGAAAGTAGATTGCAGATTACTCTTTATTCTCTAAAAATTTCAAGAATTGAATTGCTGTGAATAATTGGCAGGATTTTTTTGTAATGAATTTATCTGATTTAAACCGAAGGTTTCCTTCTTCTGTTCATAAAAGCTTACATATCTGCTCTGTTTTACAATAATAATTTTTAGGGTCAATTTTCCAGCCCTTCCAAATCCTCTTTTTTTCCCAAACGTGAAATCTACAGAAGGAAAAAAGCATATGTATTTCATTTTTAAAATTGAGTAGTAATGTTCTAAAGAATATATTTTAAGGGTACCTTCTAGGCTAGAGGTTTGCAAAACATCAGCTGTTTCTCCTTGTGCGAGGTTTTGTTTATGCCCTTCTTTTAAATCTATTTTTGGTCTCCCGAATTTAGTACAGGTTGCTTAAAAAATCAAAAGCAATTATAAAATTTACCTAGAATCTGCTTTCAAACTCGAGTTAAGCCATATTTTAATTTTGTTTTGATTTATGCTGTCTGTGTTTTTAGTTTCCTATATGGCCTTTCTCACACTTCTACTTACTCTCTCCTTATTTCTTCTTCACTACCTTGTCTTCACAGAATTATTCAACTCAGACTGCCATGCAAGGGGAAAACTATGAACCCTTAGGTATTATGTTTTACCTTTTAGAAGTAAAGGTTTACTTTTTCAAAAGTCCATTTTACCCCCTTAGAAAGAAATATCAGTGTGCGTATATTATCTAAGAAGAGACTCTCCCCTGGTTTTTGTTCCATTTATTGAAAACTTCAGTTTCTTTGCAGCGGCTTCTAATTTATTTTGCAATTCACACAGCGCACTGTAAACATAATGTAAATTTTTCAAAGCTTAATTAACAGCTAAGGATAGTGGCAGGCCAAGTTTTTAGAGGCATTTACTTAAGCTCGGCTCCAAGAAAATGAAGAGACTTCCATGCAGGAAGCTGTGAACTTGAACCTCTTAAACAATAAAACTGAGGATTCAGAATCATGGCTCTGCTTTTTGATGCCAGGACCAGCACATCTGTGGGCTTAACCCCTATTGGGCCAAGATGCTTCTCACAGGAGCCCTTGTTCTGGAGCTGTTTTTCATTTACAGAGATGAGGTAGCAACAATAAGACAAAATCCCACAGCATTTCATCAAAGTTTCAGAAAATCCACTTTTAGATTCCACAGGGATGGAGGTGGGGTTCAGCAATCTGGACAGAGTCACAGCAAAATGGAAGAGCAGCCCAAGTCTAATGATGGGAACAATTGGGGTGTGGCATTCCTCAGACCTATACATGGGGCAGAAGAGGGTAGCATTACCTATGGTGTCACGGTTCTGCCACTCCTCGCAGGAGTGCTTGATGTGGTCACTTAGTGTCTCCCAGCCTCAGTTTTCTCATCTGTAGAATTGGACCAGGAATCTCACAGGTAGGGTGCAGTGTTTTAGGTGCTGTGCCCATTAGCATGGAGAGCTAGGTCAAGTCTGGCTTAGTCACCACTACTTCATCAGCCTTGGACAAGACCATATATCTCTCTGGACCCCAATTTACCCATTTTGTAAATAAAGGGGTTGAATTCTGACCTCACATTTTTCCCACGGCAGGTGAAGGGGAACTGGGGGATCAGGAGGGCCCATTTTTCCAGGCTTCCTATTCACTAAAAGTCTCAATATAGACTTTTGATTGTCTCACCAAATGGGGACATACCATCACTGTCAAGGTGAAAAGGCACTGCTCACCACATGGTATATTGTGCCTCAAACTGCAGTCATATGCCTGAAATACACAACTATTTACTTATTATAACTCTTTTAATTACTTTGTCAGCTGTACACTTTTATTCCATTGTACTATTTGTGTAAGAAGATTATTTTATTATTTGAGTTACCTGTTTGGCATTCTCTCATTAAAAAAAACAAAAAACCAAAACCAAGGCCCTCAAAAAAAAAAAAATTCAAGCTCTTACAGTTTGATGAATCTATTTGTAAATGAAAGTGGCGTTTTTATGTCTCTTCATAAGCCGTCCCGCATCCCTCCTAGACAAAATGCCCAGGGACAGCTGGAAGTCACTGGTCTGCCCGGGTCTGCAGGGCTGGGGAACTCGCAGGAAGCGATGCGGCACGGGGCAGTGCGCACGTGAGTCGTGGGAGGACGCACCACCGCCCCGCGCAAAAGGGAGGGTACGGTGACACCGGAACTGGACGGCTGGCGATCTGCTTTAGGAGCCAGTGCCTCCGGCCATCTGTTGGGGACCCTGAGGAAAGTCTCTGCCCTTGCAATCCTGAAATCGAGGGGGAAAAGGAAGATTGGGCAAAAGCGGAGGGTCTGGAGCAGGCAGCAGTTTCCTGGTCTCCTGGGGAGGAGGTGGAGTGGTTGGTGAGGTGACCAGAGCCCGGCTCGGTCTTTTCATTTCACTTCGTGGCTGCGAAGAACATAACAACAATGATTAAAAAAATAAAAAAAAGCCAAGGGAGGCCAGGCCGCCTGGATCAATCCTGCGGGGTCCGGATCGCCTGGCCTGCGCAGGGGTGGCGCGCTCTCCCCGGAGCGTAAAAACGCCGTAGGCCGGCACCCCGCTCAGGCTCTCCAGGTTTCGGGGCTCCTTGTCGAGACTCTGCCGGGGGAGCAGTGAGAGCAGTGACCCCCAGAGAAGCCCCCTCACCCCCGGCCGGTTTGCAAACTCGAACGTGCGCCAGGGCGCCCTGCAGTTGGGGTGACAGCAAAGGCCAGCGCGGGGCCGCCGCCGAGAGCCTGCCCCCCACGCCGTGCGCTCGGGCCGGCTGCTTGGGGCGGGGCGGACGGGCCCGTTCCGAAATCCGCCCGACTGGATAACTTTCCAACTACGACTGTTTTTTTTTTTCTCTTTCTGAAGAGCAGCCTAACTTGACAAGATCGGTTCTCCCCGCCACGACAATCCTTGTCTCCAGACCCGGAGTTGGGGGGCGGGGGTGGGGGGGTAGGGTGGGCGCGGGCGCAGGTCTGCCCTGGGGTCCCTGCCACCAGAAGACCCGCAGGTGGCTCCAGGAACAGCAGGCCCGCTGGGGGCGCAGCGGGGTCCAAGTGGGAATTCCATTTTCGGCCTCTGGGCGCGGTGTTTTCAGTCTCTCGTGTGTTTAACTGAATTTGATACACATTTTCACTCTTCTCACGTTTCCTTTCCGAATCTACCTTTCCGCCTTGTGCGCCCCTAGTCTCCCCCGAATCTCAGGCACCCGGCCGGGCGCAGGCGAGCGTGGGCCGTTGCGGGCGCGGCCGAAGCGCCGAGGGGTCTGGGTGCCGCCGAGATGCGCCGGGCCGCGGGGAGGCTGCAGGAAGCCGGGTCTCCGGCTCAAGGTCTGCCAGAGCCGCCGCCTCTGCGGATCTCGGGGCAATCGGTGCCTCCTCTCCCAGTCTGCGCTAGGGTGGGTTTCATTTCAGGGTAAAGCGAACTCAGGTCTCTCTCGTCTGTCTAAATCTGGGGAGGGCGGGAGGGATTAGGGGCGAGTTCTTGCCCTGGACCTACCTCGCCCTGTTAAACACCACTTGGAAAGAAAAGTCAGTGTCCTGGTCCCCAGCACATCGCTCCACCGTGCTTAGCCATGGCTTTGTTTTTGTTGTCTTTAATATACGTATATTTCTAGCCCTGCAACCCCGTGTCAGCACAAAGCCCTCCTCTCCGTATTGAGTCCTAGAGTCCCGGGCAGTTTCCTTTGATTTCGGAATTAGCCTTTCCCACTTTCGGGGAGTAACTCCTACTTGCCCACAAGACCAGACATCACAGCCAAGCAGACAGTGGGCCCTTGGGATCCTGACATAAAATACGGTGGAAAGAGCTTTAAGGGCCTCTACCTTGACCATTGCCTCCACTAATCCCTCCACAGAAGCTTCCCCAAACCCCCGAGCCCCCCATGCAGCAGGTAGAAACTCACCTTCTCCCTGGTCAAGAATCCTGGGTTGATATTCTCCCACGGCAGTGTGACTTTTTAGGCAAATTCCTTAAATTTTCTTGTCTCAGTTTCTTTTTCTGTGAAATTGGCTATGGGGTCGTGAGGATGGGAAGTGATTACGTATTTGTAAGCACTTTGAAAAACTCAAAGTCACCTGATTTTAGGTGATACGGATGGAGACAGCTGTTAGGAAGGTGGGTGCACAGTAAACGTGGGCAGATGAAGGGATCTCACTGATTAGCCTAAATCAATGAAAAAGGAAAAGCTGAAACCCACTGGTGCCTGGCAGAGGGGATGTTTGCGGCTTACTCTGTCCTTGGAAGAGTTGTAACTGTTCCGTTCTTTGCAGAAGCTCCTTCTAGAAGGAAGCCCGAGGCCTCGGAGGAAGATTTACCGAACCCTTGAACGGAGCGAGATGTACTTCCCCATGCCTCCATTTTCCAAGCTTCCAAGACGAAAGCTGGGAGGCGCGGAGCAGGGTGAGTGTCGGGCTCACCTGCTGCTCTTGGCCACCTGAGCCCCCATAAGCAGGTTACTGATCCTTTTCTGGTTTCAGAAGCGGGGCTGATGGCACCTGTGTCATGCCTTGGGAGCCCCAGAGGCAAGAATCACAGGGAAAGCTTATGGAACGTCATTCTGCTGCCCTGCCAAGCGTGGGGCCAAAGCCGTGGCCATGTGGCTGACCTCACTTTAGGTAGGTCCTGTTGTTATGGCCAGTGGACACAGGAGACCTGTTACGGAACACAAGTTCAGCCAGACCAACCAAAATGTCGGAGTTTGGAGCAGAGGAAGGTTTATTGCAGGGCCAGGCAAGGAGATGGATGGCTTGTGCCCAGAAAACCCCAAGCTCGCTGCAGGGTTTCAGCAAAACGTTTTTAAAGGCCAGGTGAGGGAGGGGCGTGGTTTGTTGTTGCAAACTTCTTGGTGTCAGAATCCTTTGTTCTTGCAGCTTCCAAGTAGGTCAGGTCAGGATGTTCCTGTAAACCTCCAAGACAAATGTTGTTCTCTGTTCTGCAACTTTTTATCTCTCTATGAATGGAAAAGTGTTGTACCCTTAAAGGTCAGAGCCTTGAGAATGGGCTATCCTGTATATTTCAGGCTATAGGCAACATTCTTAACTGGAAGGAAGGCAAAAGAATACAAAGGTTAAAGTAAAAGAAACAGATTTACTATGGAGTCAGATGTGTTCTTCCCTATTGATGCGGCAGAGAGCAGGGATATAGTTTGCCCCCTGAGGAAGCAGTAGAGCCGGGTTTCTACCCAGGCCATCCAAGCCCAGAGCCCGCACTTGGAACCTCTCAGGCACAGTGCCTGGTACCCAGTCAGTGCCCAATCCAGGGAGGCACATCTTGCTGTTTTAAGGAAAATCGGACTTGTCCCGCCTTGTCCCAGGCCCACCCACTTGCTATTTCCCTTTATGAATTTAATTTTGAAGTTGGTGGGGGAAGCCTAGGCATTCATCCCTGGAAGTACTCTTAGGAGAACTGAGATCTTCCCAGCTTGCCTTGGCGACTTTAAAACTCTGCGGACGGTAATGACTATGGATGGACGGTAGTTTCCTATGAATATGGAGGAGTGGGTGGGGGCATGTAGCGGATGGATTACTATTTAACATTAACTGCTGGTGACCTTTCCTCCTGTCTGACTTCCTTGCAATATTATCCTGAGAAGGGTCAGCCCCGGATGCTTTTTTGCAAAATACCATTAGTCACTTCTGGCCACATGTGCTTGCCCCGGACCTTATTTGCCATCCTACATAATTATTAGAAGGAGCTTCTAATTTTATTTGAAATTCTAAGTTGACACGGGTGTCAACGTGCCATGACCCAGCATTGTGTTTAATTTCTCTTTTGTTAGCCTCATTTGGGCTGCTGAAGAATTACACTCAAAGGAATCATCTACCCTGTTCACTTCCTCATTGCCACGGTTACCTGTTGGAGCTATGAATTACAGCCTCGAGGATTTGCTCCGAAAAGGTCCTGTGCTGTGCCGTGTATGTTCTCCTTTATGGGTACAAGTGAGGGCCTATCTAGGTGGCTTTGCCGTAGCTTGAAACTACAGGTCATGGGTGCTCAGAACTCTCCTTTTGCACCTGCTGTTCCTTCCTTGGCAATGCTTTTCCCTTCTCTTCATCTGCTTGGTGAACTCCTGTTGATTCTTTTTTTAATATATACTTTTATTGATTTTTTAATAATTTTTTAATTGAAGTATAGTTGAGTTACAATGCTGTGTTAGTTTCGGGTATACACCAAAGGGATCAGTTATAAATATACATAAAAAATATATATATGTAATATATAAATATTACATATATATATTTCCTTTTCAGATTCTTTTCCCTTATAGGTTATTACAAAATATTAAGTGTAGTTCCCTGAGCTATACAGTAGGTTCTTGTTGTTTATCTATTTTATACATACTGTTGATTCTTTGACTCAACTCAAGTCTTCCTCTTTGCAGCCATCCCTGACTTGCAAGAGTTGGCCACGTCCTCCTGTACTCCCCGTGTACCTCTCTCTGTCCAAGCATGTATTGCCCTCTGCTGCTACCATGCTTTTATGTTTCTGTTAAATTCTGGTTGTCAGGTGTGCGTGGTTATAATTGTGGACTCTCAAGGCAGACTTCCTGGGTTCACGTTTTGACTCTCCCCACACTCTCTTGCCATGTGACCTCATGTGTGTTATGGGAGTAATAATATTGCCTGACTCTCGGATTGATAGGATTAAATAAGCTATGTTATTCAAACCACGTTACCTTGCAGCAGGCACTCAGTCAATATTCAGTATTATTAAGGCATTGACTTTCTTTCTTATGGGCTGCGAGCTTCTCAGGGGATGTGAGAGACACCTTTGTATTTATTCCCATTTTCTGGATACATAGTGGGTGCTGTATTCCCAGTACCTGGCCCATAATATGTGCTCAGTTACTCTTTTCAGAAAATAATGAGAGAGGCAGAGTTTGTTCGTGGAGATACCAAATGTCCACTGTCATCATTAACCAATTACTCAGCTTTACTGTAGCACTGACTCCGTGCAAGGCACTGTGCTCGGTTCTGCAGCGGATTAAAAGCAGGGTATCGACACTTCCATATGGTTAACCATAGAGTCGGGGTGATAAACAAGCACTATGCCCATCAGATGATGGCACAAGAGAGAAATAACTCTATGCTTCTAGGCAGCGATCTGGTCCCCTTTCTAATCCATCCTCACTTTCGCCTGACTTTTCTTATTGCCGGGCAGAATTAAGCATGCCCAAAGGCCGAGGAAGCTGAAGAAATTTAAGCCAGAGAGCCACTCACTTGCATGGGCTCCTTTCATGTGTTCACAGGGTCATATGATTTTACGTTCATTTTCTTAAGGAGCCCCCCTAAACTACTTTAAGCTTCTGGCCCCATAATGCCTGGATCTGCCCCAGTTGTGCCGTGGTGTGGCTTAAACACCTTTGATGACTCCCCAGTGTCTTGAACAGTGACCATCTGCTATGAGCCACTCAGTGTATGAGTTTGGAGCACGTATCATCCAGACGCTTAGCCTGGGATGTAACCCCTTCATCACCTGACCAAATTCCACGTTGGCCCTTCTCTCACTGGAGCCAGCTGGGCTGCTTGCTCTTCCCAAGGGCACTGTTTTGTCTCCACACCTTTAACAAGGCTTTTCTCTTTGCCTAGGATGCGTTCCCCCAGCACTCCCCCCACCTCTGCCTGTGAAATAGTCATAGCATCCTTCAGCTGCCTTCAAATGCCTCTTCTCCCCGAGTTTTCCCACAGACCCGTGACTCTCGGCTCTGAGTTCCTCGGCACCCTGCTCAGCCTGCTTCGATGGCCTTCCTCGTGTGGGATGCTACTTTGTCGCTGATGGTCACTTTTTCCCTCTGCCAGCAGGATTGTCAGATTCCCATTCCTACCAGTGAACTTTGAGCCTGATGTCTGTTTACACAGTCAGTAGGGCTCCCTGTTTGGGGAAAGAAGGGAGGGAGGGATGGATGAGGACGCAGTGAGGAGGGAGGAACAGATACAGGGAGTGAAGAGTTTTCATGGATTTTGTCAAAAGAGTGCTGGAAATAATAGATCTTATAGTTTTAGAAGAGGAAGAGATGATTTGGGCAGAGAAGGGTCCTCAGCTTGACGCTGAAGACCAAGGAGGTAACTCGAGTTCAAAATGACCAGTGGAATAAGGTTTATGAAAAGACATCAGGGTGTTTTTTGGTTTTGTGCCCACCCTGATTTAAGTCGCGACTGTTAAAAAAAATAAATCAGAGATGGTTGTCGCTCACAAGCAATCTTCGAGCATTTACTTTCTAAGCAAGTACTTCAAGAAACAATGGCTTTTTGTTTTCAAAAATCACACATTGCTAATCTCAAACAGCATTTTGAAAGGAGTCTTCAATATCATGTGAAAAATTAAAGTATTAGTATAGATCAGAAACTGGAAAAGAAGTCTTTTCTATTCTTTAGGAGTCACATTATGCTGTAACCATTTGAGAAGGTAGCCTATAAGTTAAATTTTCTTTGAAACTGGCATGTGACATGGCAAAAATCAAATGCATTGTTTTTTGACAAGGTTTGAGGACTGGAATTTAGAAAAGCACTTGGTATGGGAGACGGCTGAATTAATACCGTTGAGATCGTGGTTATAAAGATTGATAAAGAAGGTGCATTCACTAAAAGATATAATGGCAGATGTAATAATGACGGCATTCATCATCCGTCAAAGGCATTTATTAAGCACCCACAGGTACTTGGCAGCCTATGGCGTGCCGTGCAAGGAAGACAGACGTGGTCCCTATTCATGCAAGAGCTTGCCATTGTGTTCTTCCTTTGTCAGGAGCATAACGTCCCTACTTGTCACTGGTGCCTGAAAGACACCCCTTGTCATTATTTACGCTGTCTGAGTTTCTGATTTTCAAGGGTGGGGGGCAAGTCTTTTCTGTCGTTTCTTTTAATTATGCCACACACCGTGGTGTTCCATCCTCCAGGGAGACATTGCCTCTGTCAGTGGGTGAGCCTGCAGGTAGGAACCGCCCTGATGTTCATTCACAGCATCCGCAGGAAGATGGGTGGCTTGTGGGAGGCCATCGTGCTCCTCCTAATAGAACCCACAGGGCTTTGCCTGTCTCTCCGTTGTAACCCCTGTTCCCATAGGTTCTGCCCACCCTGGTCTAGACTGTGAGCAAGCTGAGGGAATGGAGGTCCCCCTGAGCACTCAGCACCCGGCTGGCAGTGCCACCTCACCAGAGGTCAGTGGTTTGTTGACTGACTGAGGCAACAAAAGAATTCCACAAAGCAATGGAAGGTCAGTGGCAGATCTTATCAAATGTTTGTTTTACTCGACTCCTGATGTATCTTATCCTGCACACATGGGCACACGGGTACCTGCTAAATTGCCTATTTGTCCCATGTGATGTGCTGTGAGCTCTAGTAGTTAAAAGTTGACTCCAGGCAAATGGAAAATGGAGGGTGGGAGACGTTCTCCAGAAATAGTTTCCTATGGATGCGTGTTACCAGCTGGCAGTCAGTGGGAGGATGACCTGTGACCGGGAGCTCCAAGTCACAATCAGTGGTAGAAAAAAGAAGTGCGTCCAGTTCATGATTTTTCAAAATACCATGATTGGGGGGAAAAAAGTGCCTATGCTGAGCTTTCATTTCATTTCATGTTATACCCTTGGGTTTTAAAGAAGATTTTGATATAAAAAAATCCAATTACAGAACATTTTTTTTTTTTTTTGGAAACAGTTGTGGATGACATTGCTCACCATGCTGTGAAGAGCTGAGTTAAATGCATCCTGAGACATTTTCAAGGTCACGTTTGTTCTTCCAGATTAATTTGTAGGCTTCTTGGTGGGGCAGCGGGGATTAGTGATACAGCGGGTTTCCTTTATCACCTTGGCCAGCAGGGAGCTCACAATTACATGTTGTCACTGATGAAAGGAGTTTCCTGGCACATTATTTTTTCCTAAAGGCAGAAACTTTATACTCTCTTAATATTTCTCCTAGTCCATGTGTATATTTTTTCTTGCAAACAGCTTCAAATCCTTTTGAAAGTTAAATATATTTTTATATCTATATACAGCTGTTAACTATGTATATTAATATATGGGTCTGTGTGTATGTATACAGACATTATATACGTATACCTACATACATGTATATATATATCTATATATGAATATCTATATACATCTATATATTTATATCTATATCCATAAACACACACAAATCATTCATAAATCTACTCAACAACATTTATTGAGCATCTGCTAGTTGCTAGGTACCATTTGGTGCATGGAGGAATCTGACCACTGACAAGGTAGCTTCCTTCTTTTACCAAGCTCACCTTTTAAAGAAGCCAGGCTATAGTGACAATGACATAATAGGTTAATATGCTTTTGGAACAGGAGGGAGGGAAGGACTCTTGAATTTGCTGTTTCTTCAGTTCTGCCCTTTCCCTCATCTTCAACATCTAATTTGTCACCCACTGTCCTTTTGGCATCCCTTTTCCCGTCCATGACCATCCTCATTAACTTGCCTCTCAATTGCTCCAACAGCTTCCCATCTGGCAGCTCTTCCTCGATTCTTCGTTTATACTTGCCTGATGATTTTTCCTAAAACTTCACTTTTATCTCTGGGGCTTCCTACTGTGGATCCCCCGCCGTGGTAATAATAGTAGTAGTTGATCAGAGGCAGTACTTGCTCTGAGCTCCTTGCTCTTCATGTGTTATCTTATTTAAACCCTACAAAATCTATGAGGTCACTGCAATTATTATTCCCACGTCACGAGGGAGGGGACTGAGGCTCAGAAAGCTGAAAGCACTTGCCTGAGACCTCACAGCTGCTCCGGAGCAGCTCTGGCTTCAGGTTTGTGGCCTCAGTTCTCCTGACGTCTGTTGCCCTGCTGCTGCTGTTCCAGCCTTGTGGGTAGAACCCTGGTGCCTAATGTCAACCCTGGCTCTGAGCTCATTCCTGTGCCTCTGCTATTTTCCTCAAAGGGAATGGTATCACCTGTCTGCTCTGTTTAAGGACTCCTTCTAGTGGTCCTGGGCAGATCTTCTCAGGGCTGGTGAGTGGGGCATGAGGCTGCCAGCAGGGGTGCATTGCTGGGGCACATCATGTAGCTCCAGGGTGGTGGTGACCAATCTTCACCTGGAATTCTGCATTTCCAATCCGGGTATCTGACGGCTCCAGGGGCAGAGGAGTCCTGGGGTAGGTGCATAGGAGCAGATCATGTGAGCTGATCCGTATTCAGTGGTGAAGTAGAGAAGGGAATTCAAGCATTCAACAAGAGACTGGTGCTTCTGCAAGCTGCTGCGTGGCCTGAGAATCCATGGTTCATCCACGAAGACTTGGCCCACATTCATGTTCACCTCTCGCCAAATTCGCGCACATTCCATGAGAACCAGCACTGACAGTTGGGTCTTACCGGTGAGATGCCTTTTGGTTGCAAGCAACAGAAACCATCTCGAGCTGGTCTAAGCACACTGGACACATTCCTTCATTCATTTGGCTTGTAGTTTTCTTAAACGGGGCAGCAGGTGCTTATGCTGTCTTCTTCCTCCAGCTGTGAGTTTCACATCTGCTACCAAGAAAGGGCTCACTGCCTGATGCCCACAGAAGCATCTGTTGAGAAATGAAAGTGCTTTATTGTGAGGTCAGCTGGCAAAGAGACAGGAGGCAGGGCTCAAATCTGAATCCTCGATCCTGGGTTCTGAGCGAAATTTAAGGAGTCAGGGGAATAAACTGATTGGCTAGTCTCAGAATCAATCCATATATGATAATCAGCTGCTGGAAACCAGAGTTTCCTTATTGAAGTACTTCTCACTTCCTAGAGGGCTCCCGTGGCATCACTTCTATTCTTCGCGTTCCGTAGACTGAAGATTCTTGGTTCCGGGGTCATCCTGGAGACGGTTCCCGTCTTGCCCATGTGCAGTGCTGTCTCGGAGTCATCCTGGAGACGGTTCCCGTCTTGCCCACGTGCAGTGCTGTCTCTGTAAAATAACTCAAGGTCTGAGTCATCAACAGCCCCTTTTAAGGAAGCAAAATCAGTTTCAGCTGTGCTGTTTCACACTGAGCACAGAGAAGATGTCCAGTAAATTCCTGGGCACTGTTGTAGACATTCGGGATCCCAGTGAATACAGGAAGCCCCACCTTCCTAGAACTTACCTTCTTCAAGGAGGAAAAGACAATAAATGACAAACATAACAAATATGGAATTGAATATATGTTACAAAATATCAGAGCAGGGTAACGGGGGGGGGGGGGGTCTGGGAGGGACAGACTGTGGTATTAAGGAGTGGGGTCAGGGCAGGCCTTATTGAGAAAGGAGCAAAGCTATAAAGGGCTGTGGGAGGGACAGCCAAGTGGTTATCCAGGGGAGGAACATTCTAGAAGGAAAGCCAATGCATCTGCCCTGAGTTAGAAGTGTACCTGGCGTGTTGGAGGAATAGTACGGAGGCCGGTGTGGCTGGAGCCTGGCATGTAATTTCGTCTTGAACTTGGAAGGAAAATTCCTCTTTTAGCGAGGACTCCTGCTGCACATTGGCCACTCTTGTGGTTTTGAGAGGTCAGTCCTCAAGCAAAGGCTTCCTTTTAAGCTTGCACTTTAAGCTAGAACTCTTCTATTTTTTGAAGAGGGAAGCCCATCAAGGTTCTGGCCCTGTGTGTTCTGAGAGATGCTTTTTTTTTTTTTTTTTTTTTTTCTGAAAAAGCCTAGCTTGGGGAGCTTCTCCTGTTTGTAGATAAATTTCAGAAACATCGTCTTCCAGATGCTGTGTCTCCACGGCACATTTTGGATGCCTGACATTTAAAATCCTGGAAAAGAAACCTCCAGTGTCTTGTATCTCTTTGGAAATGATGAATTTCAAATGAACTCAAGTTAATGTAGTGCTTGTGAAGGGCGCCAGACAAACCGTGTTCAAAACTGTAGACTCTCGACAAAACAAGTCCAGCAGGGCCCCTGTCAGCAGATGGCTGTGCCCTCCCAGCCTCGCAGCAGACCCAGACGTCGGCTCTTAGCGTGAGAAGGTAATTTCTGTTTACTTCCCCTTCACTGTCGCACCTGTGGGTTACCATGCTATTTCCAGCAAATTGTCTTACTTTATGCGCCTTAGTAATCAGATAACTGATCAAATTTCTATTTTAATTGGAATGTTTGGTGTCAGGCTGATGCAGCCCGGGACGCTTAGAGGGTGTGATCTGGACTTGTAACTCATGGGGAACTACTTCTTTGGTCACATAAACATGGCCCCTTGAATAAATGTTAGCTGTAGACACTGTCTCTTAATGGTGATATTGATCAAAGTGAGCTCCACTGTTGACATTTGAGGCTGGATCGTTCTTTGCTGCAGGGGGGCTGTCTGTGAATTACAGGATGTTTAGCCACATCCCTGGCCTCTACCCACTAGAGGCTGGTAGCATCGTCTCCATTTTGTGACAACCAGCACGTCTCCAGGTGTTACCAGATGTCCAGTGGGCGACAGCATGGCTATGGACCATCAGATGCCAACATCTGGGTGACCAGTGATCAACCCCTGTATTTACAAAGTGGTTTCACAGCCACCCCGCAAGTTGAATAGGATCACGCCTTATAACAATAAAGACAGCAACACTCACCTCTTCTTTTCTTCTTATGGATCTTCTTTTCTTTCTTATTATAGAAATAATACATGTCCATCTTAGAAAACTTGTGAGCAAAACAAAACTATAAGATGGAACCACAATTCATCTGTGTTCTCACCAGCCGTCAACAAACTTCTGTCAATGTATCTACTCTTTTTCATGCATACATCCATGTATCAATAGGTATATTTTGTTGCAACAATAAGGTCATGCTTTTTGTCCTGTGTCCTAATCTATTTCCTTCTCTGTGCGAAACATAAATATATTTTCTGTGAAATATTCTCATCTGTGACTCTATTCAATATTCTCACCTGTGATTCTAATAGCTGCATGGTATTGCAGTGTGGAGATGGACTGTAATTTACTCATGGGTCCCCTGCTATCGGCATTTAGGTTGTTTCCAGTTTGTCTCTATAAACACTGCTTTGGTGATTTCTTTTTCACATTTAGAACACTGAAACAGACTGGGTAATGGAAGGCTGGGTTTTGGTCAAGGATGAGGGGTTGAGTAGGAGGGAGGAGTTGAGAATGACATCAGCAGTGTGAGCTTTAGTGACTGGGGAAGTGGATGGTGGTTCCATCTCCTGAGATGGGATGGAGAAAAGATGATGGGTTTTGTGGTGAGTCTGCCCACGCTGACAGTGAGCTGCCAGACAACTGGAGATGTCTGATGGCCAAGCAGAAACGAGGATGCAGGTTTGAGAGAGCCGTCTGGAGTGATCTTCCTAGAAGTGGGATCGAATCCTTTGGCACAGTGCTGTCCATCAGAAGCCTACTGCAAACCACATGTGTAATTTTTAGATTTCTCGTGGCCGCAGTAAAAAAATAAGTTAAAAGAAACAGATGAAATTATTTTAATAATACATTTTATTTAACCCAGTATATCCAGACTGTTATTTCAAAGTGTGCATACTAGCCACATTTCAGGTGCTCAGTCACCATAGGTAGCTTGTGGCTACCATATTGGACAGGGCAGCTCTGAAACATGACACCACAGCAGTGTTCACTTTGTCTTCCAGGGGACATCTGGTAACACCTGGAGACATTTTGGATTGTCACAGCTGGAGGAAGTGCTATTGGCATCTAGTGGGTAAAGATCGGGGATGTGACCAAACATCCTCCAATGCATAGGAAAGCCCTTCAAGCAAAGAATTATCCAGCCCAGATTGTCTCTAGTGCTAAGGTTGAAAAACAGTTGTCTACAGTCAACATTTGTTCAAGGGACCATGGTGTTCCCAAGTGTCAGGCCTGTGTGCAGAGCTCTACAAGGATTGTCTCACGGAATCCTCAGAGCAGCCCTATGAAATAAGCTTTATTACAATTTCCATATTACTGATGAATTAACCGAGGTCTAGACAAGTTAGGTGCATTTGTCCAAGGTCATGGACCTGGGGTTCAAACTCAGGCCATCTGACCCAAGAATAGAGAGAGAGAGTGGCTTTATGGAAGTGAGCTTTAGCATTACCTTGAATAAGCAGAGTTATCCAAAACATCTGCTTAAGTTCAGTATCTCATCTTTCAGTTGTTGGCGAATAAACATGGCAATACTGTACTTCTATCCTCTCTTTGAATTTTTTGAAATTAGGCTTGTCCACTTGGTCACATCAGTGTGGTCAAATGGAAGACCATCTCATCTCAAATGCCCCTGATCGGCTCTGAAGTCTTGGGGGAGTTAGTTAAGCACTCTGAATTCCAAGCATTTTCATCTATAAAATGGGCACAGGTATGCTTACCTTGCAGGACTAATGTAGGGCCTGAATGTACTAACATGTTTGAAAGCGTTTCACAGCGATTCACTAGCTGCTTAATAAATCTAAGCCAGAATTGTATCGCCACATCCTTGGTTTAAACTCTCTGGCATCCATAAAGGAAAGGGTCTGATGCCTGATTTGGAAGGACCAGAAGAATGTGCATCCCTCATCCTCTGGAAGCTTCCAAATATGGGAACAAGATGCTGGTCAACAGAATTATATTTTTTGAAAATGAAAAAAGAGTCATTGCCAGAACTCTTCTCTGTGTCTGGTGCCTTGAAACATTTAGGAGCCGTATGATTTCTGAGGCAGAATAAAGCTGAAGAGAGGTGGCATCCAAAATAGCACTTTAAAAAAAATTCTGAGCAAGGGCATTTGCAGCATGGAAGTGGAATGTTAATTGAAATCTGACTCTGCCAACAGGAGCTTTGGAAAGAGCCCAATCAAGATTAGACTAATTAAGACATCTTTAAAATTGAACAGGTTGGACTGTCTTAAAGAAGAATTGAACCAAATGAAAACTATATGCTAAAGAATATGACTCTGGAGGGTTGAAAAAACAAAACAAACAAACATGCAAATAATTATCGTCAAGTCAAAGGAAGGAAGGAGAGATTCTAGCTCTGTGGACCTGGGTGAGTCAGACCTACCGTACCGGAAACAAAATTTTCTAACATGTCGCTGACATTGGCAGGTTGGTTGTTGGGCAGACTTGTCATTCAAACCACCCTGGAAATAAACTGTTTTCTTTTACAGGCTATCCTGGATGTTTTTTAGGGAACACTTCCTCTACACTTGCACCATGACATAAAAGACCCCAAAGACCAAAATATTCCAACAGAGCTCATTTTTAATGTACAGCATTGTGTGATTTTTAAAAAAGTGTTTTAATGCCTCTTATCTCTTGGCTTCCCTTCCTTTGTTTCCTCCCGAGCCAATCAAAAAGTCTTTATTTTAATGTGTTGCAAAATAAAGTAGCAGTTCTACAAAAAGCACAGATAAGACGCCTAATTTTTAAGGTTGTGCTAAGTACTGAACTAACCTGACAGCCTATATTTAGTATAATGATTTATTTGCTCTTCCGAAAAGCTAACAATTTACCATAAAATTTTGGATACAAAAGGTGAGATTCTACCAACTACACAATATAATCAATAGCGTGACTCGGTACCTCGGAAGATTCCAGTCCTCCCAAAAAATATTTTGACAAGACTTAAAACAGTTAAAACATAATCGTCTTTGCTCATTATTGGAAACAGTAGTATGTGTGCCGACGGCATCACAATAAATATTTCTGTGATTAGGAAACTTGTAATAGTCCAACAGCAAGTTTGCTCAAGCCTTAAATTATTTTTCATAATCTGTAAATAATGTTGACATTACTTTGGCATTATAATAAATATTAAGGCTATTTGGAAGTGAATCTGCTAGTTTAGATGCCTGCCTACCAAAACAAACTTATTTATATTATTGGCACATAGAATGAGGAAACATCACACACACAGTCTTCTGCATTTGGCTGGCACATTTTATGTGATCATTACATTTGTTTGGAGGGTTCAAGAGTCATATAATTAATACACTAATAAACTATTTTGTAGAGCTGTTTTGCAGAAGCACACTACCAAATGCCTTTTAAATAACACAATAACTGAAGGCTTGTTCACAAGAAATAGCAATTGATAATAAAACAGGTAACTGAATGGTTTAACCTTTTTTATTAGCAATGAGTAATGCAACTTTAGAAGATGGGGAGGAATAAACAAGGGAGAAAATTGAAGTTTTCGGAGTAATTTGTGCAAGCAAATGGATTGTGATTTGTGGGAAAGATATGGAAAATGAAATCTAGATGCTGTTGGTTACAGACAGGATTTTTATACCGGCAGCCGTGCTATTTTTAGGTAGTAAACAAGAAGAGGAAGGAAAGAGGTCATAGTGAAACGAATAAGAAAGTTCTCTTAGAAATGTGGTTTTTAATGTTAAAGGACTGCCCCTTTTTCTGTTGCACCATTTTTCCTTAAACTGATAACGTTATCCACCCTTCTTTGGGAAAAACCATGTGAGTGATGACAGTCATGTGCCATATATGTTGGAGAAGAGGGTCAAATTCTGGCTGCGCTACCCAGCTGGGTCTTCAACTTCTGGGCCTCCATCTCTTTTCTATAAAAAGTGGGCAGCAGGACCAGATGGCTTCACAGGCGAATTCTATAAAACATTTAGAGAAGAGCTAACACCTATCCTTCTCAAGCTCTTCCAAAGTATAGCAGAGGGAGGAAAACTCCCAAACTTATTTGACGAGGCTACCATCACCCTGATACCAAAACCAGACAAAGATGTCCCAAAGAAAGAAAACTACAGACCAGTATCACTGATGAACATAGATGCAAAAATCTTCAACAAAATACTAGCAAACAGAATCCAACAGCACATTAAAAGGACCATACACCAAAGGATTCCTGGGATCCTTTATCCCAGGAATGCAAGAATTCTTCAATATATGCAAATCAATCAATGTGATACACCATATTAACAAATTGAAGGAGAAAAACCATATGATCATCTCAATAAATGCAGAGAAAGCTTTTGACAAAATTTAACACCCATTTATGATAAAAACCCTCCAGAAAGTAGGCATAGAGGGAACTTACCTCAACATAATAAAGGTGATATATGACAAACCCACAGCCAACATCGTTCTCAATGATGAAAAACTGAAACCATTTCCTCTAAGATCAGTAATGAGACAAGGTTATCCACTCTCACCACTATTATACAACATAGTTTTGGAAGTTTTAGCCACAGCAGTCAGAGAAGAAAAAGAAATAAAAGGAATCCAAATCAGAAAAGAAGAAGTAAAGATGTCACTATTTGCAGATGACATGATACTATACATAGAGAATCCTAAAGATGCTACCAGAAAACTACTAGAGCTAATCAATGTATTTAGTAAAGTAGCAGGATACAAAATTAATGCACAGAAATCTCTTGCATTCCTACACACTAATGATGAAAAATCTGAAAGAGAAATTAAGGAAACACTCCCATTTACCATTGCAACAGAAAGAATAAAATACCTAGGAATAAACCTACCTAAGGAGGTAAAAGACCTGTACTCAGAAAACTATAGGATACTGATGAAAGAAATTAAAGATGATACAAACAGATGGAGAGATATACCATGTTCTTGGATTGGAAGAATCAACATTGTGAAAATGACTATACTACCCAAAGCAATCTACAGATTCAATGCAATCCCTATCAAACTACCAATGGCATCTTTCACAGAACTAGAACAAAAAAGTTCACAATTTGTATGGAAACACAAAAGACCCTGAATAGCCAAAGCAATCTTGAGAAAGAAAAACGGAGCTGGAGGAATCAGACTCCCAGACTTCAGACAATACTACAAAGCTACAGTAATTAAGACAGTATGGTACTGGCACAAAAACAGAAATATAGATCAAGGGAACAGGATAGGAAGCCCAGAGATAAACCCACGCACATATGGTCACCTTATTTTTGATAAAGGAGGCAAGAATGTGCAATGGAGGAAAGACAGCCTCTTCAATAAGAGTTGCTGGGAAAACTGGACAGCTACATGTAAAAGAATGAAATTAGAGCACTCCCTAACACCATACACAAAAATAAACTCAATATGGATTAAAGACCTAAAAGTAAGGCCAGACACTATAAAACTCTTAGAGGAAAGCATAGGCATAACACTCTATGACATAAATCACAGCAAGATCCTTTTTGACCCACCTCCTAGAGAAATGGATATAAAAACAAAAATAAACAAATGGGACCTAATGAAACTTAAAAGCTTCTGCACAGCAAAGGAAACCATAAACAAGATGAAAAGATAACCCCCAGAATGGGAGAAAATATTTGCAAATGAAGCAACTGAGAAAGGATTAATCTCCAAAATTTATAAGCAGCTCATGCAGCTCAATATAAAAAATACAAAAAACCCAATCCAAAAATGGGCAGAAGACCTAAAACAGACATTTCTCCAAAGAAGATATACAGATTGCCAACAAACACATGAAAGGATGCTCAACATCACTAATCATTAGGGAAATGCAAATCAAAACTACAATGAGGTGGTATCACCTCATACCAGTCAGAATGGCCATCATCAAAAAATCTACAAAAATAAATGCTGGAGAGGGTGTGGAGAAAAGAGAACACTCTTGCACTGTTGGTGGGAATGTAAATTGATACAACTACTATGGAGAACAGTATGGAGGTTCCTTAAAAAACTAAAACTAGAAGTACCATAGGACCCAACAATCCCACTACTGGGCATATACCCTGAGAGAACCATAATTCAAAAAGAGACATGTACTACAATGTTCATTGCAGCACTATTTACAATAGCCAGGACATGGAAGCAACCTAAGTGTCCATCGACAGATGAATGGATAAAGAAGATGTGGCACATATATACAATGGAATATTACTCAGCCATAAAAGAACAAAATTGAGTTATTTGTAGTGAGGTGGATGGACCTAGAGTCTGTCATACAGTGAAGTAAGTCAGAAAGAGAAAAATAAATACCATATGCTAACACGTATATATGGAATCTAAAAAAAAAAAATGGTTCTGAAACACCTAGGGACAGGACAGGAATAAAGACACAGATGTAGAGAATGGACTTGAGGATATGGGGAATGGGAAGGGTAAGCTGGGACGAAGTGAGGGAGTGGCATGGACATATATACACTACCAAATGTAAAATAGATACCTAGTGGGAAGCAGCCACATAGGACAAGGAGATCAGCTTGGTGCTTTGTGTCCACCTAGAGGGGTGGGATAGGGAGGATGGGAGGGAGACGCAAGAGGGAGGAGACATGGGGACATATGTATATGTATAGCTGATTCACTTTGTTATAAAGTAGAAACTAACACACCATTGTAATGCAATTATACTCCAAGAAAGATGTTAAAAAAAAAAAAGTGGGCAGGTTTCTTAGGTCTAAAATTCAGGATCATCATTTCATTTGTTTTGTCTTATCCCTCCAATAAACTGACTACAAGTCTGTGTGCTCACTCAACTAGTCAAATGAGAAGAAGGAGCAATACAAGGACTTTTAAAAAATTAAAGTATAGCTCTGCTCTCTGGGCTACTATATGTATATACACACACACACGCATACATATACACACACATACACATACAGAAACAAATATACAAACACATATACACACATACATGCACACACACACACATACATATGCATACATATACATACACATACATATACACATACACACACAAACATATACACATACATACACACACCTGCACACATGCACACATGTGCACACAAGAATACACATACACACATGCATACACACAAATTCATACACACACATAAACATACACACATACATACACACATATGCACACATGGAAACCCACATGCATGCATACACACACATACATAAACACGTAACACACAATACATATACACACATACATAGACATATACACACATGCACACACATACAGACACACACACAACATATACGGACACATACATACGTACACACATGCATATACACACACACACAAACATACATACACACATACATACATGCATATACACAGAGAGGCATACATATATACACATACACACATAAATATATATACACACATACATATACACACACATACACATACTTACATATACACACTCATACACACGCATACATATATATACCCACATACATACCTATACACACATACATACGTATGAACATACATACATATACACATGCACATACATACACATGCACACATACGTGCAATACACACATGCATACACACATGCACATACATACACATATACACACAAATACATATACACATACATATACACACACAAATACATACAAATACAGACATACACATACAGACATACACACATATCCACACACACATATATGCACACACATTCATATACACAAACACACATGCACACACACATTCATACATACGCACATACATGCATATACACGCACATAAATACATACACACATATCACACATACACACAAAATACATATATATACATACATACACACATATACACCCCAAGCACACATATATGTAAACATTCATATACACATATACATACACATACGTATACACATACACATACATATAACCACATGTATACACACATATACATATACAGACACATATACACACAAACATACATATGCACATATATACATACATATACACACATACAATTCACACATACATACACATGTACACACATACGTATACACACATATACATATGTACATATACATACACAGATACATACATATACACGTACATACACCCACATATACACACATATACAGAGACATACACACATGTATACATTTATACACACACACACGTACGTGTGTGCAGTGAATGCTTTCTATTCACCCTCCACACCCCGCCTCTCCTGGAGAGCCTTGCAGACCCCTGAGCTCTGGGTTCCCCATCAGGCTGGGACTGGGCCTGTGGAGAGTTCCTGAGTAGAGAAAAAAAAAGGGAGCATGGAACAGAGGGGTCATTAGAGAAATAAAGGGCTGAAGTTAGGAGAAACAGTGCTGGGAAGTGAGGAAGGAATTAGGAGAAAGAAGATGGCAGGAAACAGAAAGGTCTGCTGCCTTAGGATGTGCTCAAGTGGGAAGAGTCCACGGACCCTTGTGATTCTGGAAAAAATGGGGAGGTTTCAGGAGTCTGGTTCAGCTCTTTGCCTTTGACTACAAGATAACTCTTTATGCTTATATTTTTAAATAATATCATCTATTTTTTCGTATTGGAAACTAGAAAAAATTTACTGCAGAATATAAAAACTACAGTAAGTATAAGAAAAAATATCTGTAAACTCACCACCCAGTGATAATTATTAACATTCAGATATGTTTCTTCTAAGCAGTTTCTTTTGCTATGTTCATATATAATATTATTTTTACAGGTTTTTCTTTGGCTTTGCGTCCTGGTCTGTGCATTTTGTATTAAATCATGAGTTCCCCTTCTTGGTCCCTATTCACTAAAATATAATTTTAATGACGGTTTGAGATCCCTGGGTTGGTTGTGTAGTAATTTAATAAACCATCTCCAAATATTTAGATGGCTTCCCATTTTTCATGATTCTATAAATGCTGAGTGAAACGTCTTATTTGATGTATGAATTGTTCATCATATCGATGATTGTTCTTTTGGAGTAGATCCCTAGAAACGGTACTCCTGCGTTGAGAGGTATGAACAGTTTAAAACTCTCGGCGCTATTTTCAGAGGATTTTGAACCTCAGTTTCCCCCTCTGCCCTTCCAACAAGGTTGATTTGAGAATGAACATCATGTGATGTGTGAGTTCTGTGTAATGGGCACACCCTGCCGTAGGCAGCTTCCGAAGCAATGTTGCTTATTACTCTTTCTATGTGCCTCGAATAAGGCCCTCTTGCTAGTGAAAATCTGGAAAACTTTTCTGCCCCCTTTCTCAAGAAGATCTATGCTATCCTGGAAACCATAGCACAAGACGCCGTTTAAAAAGGATTTTCATCTGCTTTGGGAAGTAAAATCTAAACACGTATTTCAGAAACTGCTGTAAATTTCACTAAAGCTACAATGTTTTCCTCAGAAGTCGAGGACATATGGTTAGTCTTCCGGTGTTACTAGTAACAAAGTCTTGAAAATATTAACTACTTCATTCTTCCGAGGAGAGTGTAAAATTATCCTTTATTTTCTTTTTTGCCTCCCACACTTTGGTTTTAACAAAACACGAGACATTCCTATTATAAGTAATTACAGCCCTTCTGTTCCAGTCTTTCAGCGCCATAAAATTAGCTATTGTACTAAATAATTAGCACATGCCATTCAGAATATCCTAAAAATTATACGCAACACCAAGCAGGCACTCTACACTGACACTTGGCCACGTTCTCTCAAAAACCACTCAATGAAAATTAGGTATTGGCAACAGGTGCCTTGAAAACAATTTATTAATTGTAAAAAAAATATTAAGCATTTGAATGATGGCATGTAAAAGCATTTTCAAGTTTGGAATTGTCTGAACTCTGACTTCTTAAATATAGTCTTGACTGCTCGCACACTAATTGCACCCTTGAAGAGCATCCCACCGGCTAATTTAAAGCTCACACACAGCCAGCAGAATCTCCCCTGGGCCTAGAAGACAGCCAAATGAGGATCCGGACCCCTGAAAAGTTGCTGATCCTATGCAGAGAGGCTGCCCAGGGTCAGCTTTGCTCCTTCAATCACTGAAGATTATATTTACGTTAATTTTTTAATGCTCACTAAAATAAAACATGGTTGTTTTGAAAGGTGTTGTGGCTCTGCAGTTGATGAGGACCTTAATGATTTTACAAATTTGAGATGTTGAGTCAAACTTGTTTTATTTCATAAAGTAATGATTTCCAGGTCCTCTAACTGGGGGAGCATGGCTATTGAGACCTTGTGTTTTGAATATCACATACTGAATATCACATCATAATTTTGACTATTCGGAATAACTGAGCTCAAATTAGGGAAGACTCTGACTTGTGCAATTTTTATTTTTTTCTTTTTTTGGCCATGCTGCGTGGCTTGTGGGATCTTAGTTCCCTGACCAAGGATTGAACCTGGGCCCTTGGCAGTGCGATTGCAGAGTCCTAAACACTGGACCACCAGGGAATTCCCAGTGAAATGTTTTTTAAGAGGCAGATTAGCTTTATTTTAGTGTACAGACAGACAAGGATACTCAACTGACATTCAGGCTTAGTACAGGTTTGATAAGAATTAGATAGTGATATGTTTAAAATAGGCATAAGGGCACAGAAGAAGGATAGTATTAACTACCCTCCCCCACTCCACCAAAAATGAGCTGATATGCTGTGTTATATCAGACAAAATAGACTCACTGGAGTTAAAAGATGGTCATTTCATGCGAAAAAGCAAAACTCAAGAATGATGTAGTAATTTTAGATATAATAGTTCTAGATATAAAATATAATATGTATCTAGGACTTAAAATATAAAGAAAAGCTTTATAGCACTACAAGGAGAAATTGACACATCCATAGACCCCTACCCCCTGCCCTTGAGTTATTGATTGAAGAGGCAAATAGAGGATGTGAACAGCTGGCAAGTGGGATACAGCGGATGTATTTAGAATATGGTATCACTTTGTACCCAAATTGAAGAATACACATTGTTTGGAAGCATATATGAATAGTTTTGAAATTTGTCACATGTACACTGATTCTCAAATGCGGCTTCGTGTTGGAATCACCTGGGGTGTTTTAAAAGCCAGTAATGTCCAGCATTGTGATGTAGTTGGAATGGAGTATGCCCTGGGAACTGGGACTTGTAAAATCTACCAAGGTGGTTCTAATATGCAGTCCAGATTGTGAACTACTGCTCTAGCCTGAAGTAGCCCCAACTGATTTCAGTGCATTGTACATGATAGGCCACCATCTCTGACCAGATTGTAATTAACTGAAAAATCAGTATAAAAAATATAACTAGAAAAAGTCATATATTTGAACTTTAAAAGTTATACTTCTGAACAACATATGGGACAAAAATAAATTTTAAAAAATGTCCTTCAACAGAAGAATGGATAAAGAAGTTGTGGTACATATATACAATGGAATATTACTCAGCCATAAAAAGGAATGATATTGTGCCATTTGTAGAGACGTGGATGGACCTAGAGACTGTCATACAGAGTGAAGTGAGTCAGAAAGAGAAAAACAAATATTGTATATTAATGCATATATGTGGAATCTAGAAAAATGGTACAGATGAACTTATTTGCAAAGCAGAAATGAGACATGGACATAGAGAACGGATGTATGGATACCAGGGGTGGAAGCGGTGGGGAGTGGGATGAATTGGGAGAATGGGATTGACATATATACACTACTATGTGTAAAATAGATAACTAATGAGAACAGACTGTATAGCTCAGGGAACTCTACTCAGTGCTCTGTGGTGACCTAAATGGGAAGGAAATCCAAAAAGAGAGGGGATATATGTATACGTATAGCTGATTCACTTTGCTATACAGCAGAAACTAACACAAATTGTAAAGCAACTATATTCCAATAAAAATTAATAAAAAATATTAAAATAAAAAAATAAAATGATAAACTATTTAGAGCTGTTTGATGACAAATGCCTATAAATCATGGTGTGTGGAGTGAAGCTACAGCAGCAAAATGAGAGAAATCTACTTAGATTAGAAAAGTAAAAGACTAAAAATTAATGAGAAGCTATTTAAGAACAGAGATAAAGAATAGCATTTAAGCCCAAGGAAACCAGCAGGTAGAAGAAAGTGGGAGTTTCAGAAATTAATGGAATAGAAAATAAACATACAATAAGAGAGGACAAACAAAGCCAACAGTTGATATTCTGAGAAGATTAATAAAATGGACAAAACTCTTTCAAAGTTAATTAAGAAAAATAGAGAAAAAAGGCACAAATAAATGATTTGAGAAATAAAAAGATGATGCAGAGATTAAATTGATGATATTATGAATGAGACATGTATGCCAATAAATCTGAAGTCCTCAATTAAATGAATAAAATACCAGGAAAAAATATAACTTATCATAACTGATTCAAGATGAAGTAGTTCTATTAACCATTAAGGAAATTGAATCAGTGGTTTAAAATCTTTTCACAAAGAAAGCAATAGAACCAGATGATTTGAAAGGGAAGTTCTATCAAATATTTAAGGAACCAATAATTTTATTTTATACAAATTCTTACAGAGAATGAAAAGGAAGGAACAATCCTCAACTCACATTGTGAAACAGTCCTCACCTCGATGGCAAAACCAGATCAAGAACAACAAAAAAGTAAAAAAAACAAAAACAAAGAATTACAGTTCAGTCTCACTCATGAACATGGGTGCGAAAATGCTTAACAAAATTTATTAGCACAACAAACCCAGCAACATATAAAACATATAACACATGATGAAGAAGTTGGGTTTACTCTAGTAATGCAAGATTGGTCTTTCAATGGAAAAAAAATCTGTCAATGGAATTCACCACATTAACCAAGTAAACGAGAAAACCCATGTGGTAATCTCAATAGATGCAGATAATATTTTGAATAAAATTCCACATCTCTTTGTAAGAAATAAAAAATATTTTAGCTAAACTGGAATAAAAGAGAACTTTCTTACTACGTTATAGGACATGTAAAAAGTTCTACAGAAAACATCAGATTTAATGGCTAAATGTTGAAAGCGGTATCTTTAAGTAGAGAACAAGGCAGCAAGGAGGATACAGTCACCAAAGCAGTCAACTTTGTACTGAAGGTGTTATCAATAAGAGGGAAAAGAAATAAAATATAAAGATTGGAAATGAAGAAATAAAATTCTCATTACTTGAATATGGCATAATTGTCTACATTAAAAAAAAAAACAAATCCACAAATAAATCATGAGAATTAATTAGCAGTCAATAAGATTGATAGAGTAGAACCCAAAATGCAAAAGTCAATTGCATTTCCTTAAATCAGCAAAAGCTCTTAGGAAATGTAAGTAAAAATCTATTTATAGAAGATAATTTATAAAATTTCAAGAAATCAGCTTGATAAAATATGGATAAGCCCTTTATGGAGGAAATTATAAAAGTTTACTGAAAGAAATTGAAGCTACCCAACTAAGGACACATTCTTAAAGAGGAAGACTCAATACTGTAAAGATATAATTCTCCAAGCTGATGTGTAGATTCAGTGAATTTCCAATCTAAGTGCCAAGGGGATTTTTTAAAATTAATTAATTAATTAATTAATTTATGGTTGTGTTGGATCTTTGTTGCTGCTTGTGGGCTTTCTCTAGTTGTGGTGAGCGGGGGCTACTCTTCATTGCGGTGCACGGGCTTCTCATTGCAGTGGCTTCTTTTGTTGCGGAGCACGGGCTCTAGGCGCATAGGCTTCAGTAGTTGTGGCACGTGGGCTCAGTAGTTGAGGCTCGCGAGCTTAGTTGCTCCGTGGCATGTGGGATCTTCCCGGACCAGGGCTCGAACCCGTGTTCCCTGCATGGGCAGGCAGATTCTTAACCACTGCGCCACCAGGGAAGTCTGGATTTTTTTTTTTTTTTTAAGACAACAAACTGATTCTAAAAGGTGTATGGAAGAGGTAAGGGCCAAGAAGAAGTAAGGGCCAAGAAGAATCAACACTCTTTGGAAGAAGAAAATGAAATGGGGAAGTTTGATCTCACAGACAGAAAAACTTACTTTAAGTTATAAAAGACCCAACCAAGTATTGGTGGAATAGAATAGAGAGCCCAGAAGCTCATACATATATGGGAACTTGATTTATGATAGGGCAGGTATTGAGAAACACTGTAGAAATTATTGAATTTGGTAATTTGGGACAACTGGGTAAAAATATGGGTCTCTCATTCTCACCACACACAAAAATTCAGTTCCAAGAGAATTTAGGACATAAGTGGCAAATTATAAAACTCATAGGAGACTGTCTTCGTGACCTTTGGAGAGGTTTCCTTAAACAAGGTACAAAACATAAGGCAAAAGATAAAAAGCACAAGACAGAAACTTAAAGGATAACATGAATATACTAGGATATATATATAATTAAAATGACAAATACCTATCATGGAGGAGCAGGGGCCTTGGTTCTGCTGGTGAGAGTGTAGACTTGTACTAGCATCCTGGTAGCCCTAGTGAAGTTGAATATTTGCATACCTCATGGTCAAGCACTTCCATTCCTACTGATGTCCTGTAGACTTGAGATATCCACTGGGACTTTCTGTGATGATGAAAATGTTCTATATCTGCCCTCCAATATGATAGCCATTGAGCCACACATGGCTACTGAGCACTTAAAATACGGCTAGAGTAACCAAGGAAACGAATTTTAAAGTTTATCCAATTTTAATTCATTTAAATTTAAATAATCACTCTAGTGGATGGTATAGCTGAAAAATGGTGCTTCCTGACATATTTCATGTCATTTCATCCACAGAAAATGGTAACATTTGGGAAGGGAATCTCTTTCACATGTGTACCAGGAGACATGAACAAGAATGTCCATCAAATATAGAATAGATAAGCAATCGTGGTATATCCGTACAATGGAAAACCACAAGGCAAGACAAAGACGGTGCAGTAACCCCAGCACATTATGAACCTGAACAAAGAACAGAAACTCAATTAAAAGCAGGAACTGGTTTCATTTATATAAAAATTTTTTAAAAGGCAAAATAAAGTCTATTGTTTGAGACCAAAAAGGCAATTGGCAGAACCGTGAAGAAAAAACAAGTATATGATTAACACAAAATTTGGGGTAGTGGGTACCTCTCTGGGGAAAAAGGAGGCTGAGGTTGGCAGGGGTGGCATACTGGGGGTGCCGCCTATATTTTTGTGTTGGGAGGTGGTACATATTTATTTTATTACTAGCAGAATTAAATGAAACTGAACATATACATTAGACACTCTCTTGTATGTAGAGTTCATAACTAAAAAAGAAGAGATAAGAAGAGTCATAGTTTAAAAGGGTTCATGAAAGGTAGAAGATGCCTAAAACAGCTTCTTCTTAAGTTTTTAAAGCATCTTCTGCTTCTATTTAATATGTTAATTCAATAAGTATGTTAATAGATCTAAAGGCAAGTATCAGCCCAGTTGAAATCATTTGCTCACAAACAAATCCAGTAAGTATTCACTGAGCCCCTACTATAGGCAGTGCTGTTCCAGATAGTAGGGATATGGTGTGGATAAAGTCCCTGCATATAATATAACTGCATATAATGTTAGTTGTGAGGAGCTCTGTGGAGAGAGAGAAACCAAGGAAAGAGGCACAGGGGTAGACAAGTTTAGGTAGAGTTGGTCAGGAAGAGCTTTTCTGCAAGGCTGAGCATTGAAGAAAGTCCTAAGGGGGATGAAGGAGGGCAGCCACGTGGATTCCTGGATGCCAAGCATCTCTGGCAGAGGGAGCCCCAGATACAAGGACCCCAGGTAGAAGCATGGGTGGGAATTTGAAGGGACCACAGGAGGCCAGTGTAGCTGGAGGGAAGGCAAGATTCCGGGAGATCCTGGTGAGGTCTTGACGATGGGAAGGAGTTTTACGGTTTTGAACAGGGGGCTGTATTTTCCAACGTCTCTCTCCAGCTGCGGGGGGAAGAGTGTATGTCAGGCTGAAGTTAGAAGTGGAGAGAACAGACAGAGGCTATTCAGTGGCAGAGAGAGGGGATGGCGGCCTGGGCCAGAGGTGACATGGGGAAGGTCCAAAAGTGAAAATGAGTCAGATCCAATCGGCCATATTTTACTGAATATGCAACATTTAATTCTGCTTATTGTGGAAGGGTAAGGCTCCATGTAGAGTCCAGGAATGGAAAACAAAGAGGAGATAAAGACCCAACCCTTTCAGTCCTCTAGGTTTATGACCACATCATTTGTAGTCAAGAAGATCTTTCCAAATGCAAGTCTGAGCTGAGCCCATCTGCCCTTTAAACCCTTACTGACTTCTCATGGTCCTTTGGACACTTTACCACACCCTTAGGTCCAGCGTGGTCCTGCTGCCGCCCTCCCAGCCCCTCCCCCTCCCCCGAGGCGGGACCACAGTCTTCCTTCAATTGTCTGAATGTTATTGCTAAGTCTTAGCCTTTGCTCTGTGTAGAACAACTGAGTCGATTCTTCAGTGATAAAGTTCACTAAGGTTAATTATAGAATGAAAATGTTGTATAGCTATATGCTCTCAGAGTAGTGTCTGACACATAATAAGAACTTAATAAAATGTTAGCCTTTATTAGAAGAGATTTTACGGTTCCTTTATGAGCCTGCCCGCCAGTTCCCCATTGGTTGTCCATTTTCAAAGTGGACTCCCGCCTTCTGAGATAGAGAATTCCACTGGGAGAAAGAGCTTCCTGACATTGATCCCAAATGGACCTCTTTGGAGGCTGCATTCTTTGCTCCCAGGTGGACCTCTGGGGTTATGCAGCATTAGTCTCCTCTTAAGGTGTCAAAGCTGAGCTTCAGTTTGGAACCACCAGCTTTATCTTGGCTTCCCAATTTGGACCCAGCCAATGAGATTTTTAAAAGTTGAATTTGTTGATATTCTTTATTTAAAAAATTTTTTTTTAATTTTTATTTTACATTGGAGTATAGCTGATTGACAATGTTGTGTTAGTTTCAGGTGTATAGCAAAGGCATTCAGTTATACATGTACATACATCTATTCTATTGCAGATTCCTTTCCCAATATAGGCTATTACAGAATACTGAGTAGAGTTCCCTGTGCTATATAGTGGGTCCTTGTTGATTATGTATTTTATATACAGTAGTGTATATAAGTTGATATTTTTAAAAACTGTAGATTTCATATCATCAGTTGGATTTCTGGCAACTGCAAATGCCCCAGAGCCAGGTCGCAGTGGCCCTGTTGGGATGAGGACCCCTCCTGCCCTGATGGTTTTTGTTATACTTGGAGGCTTACACACCCGGCCCTGGCAAGCCTTTGAGTTCGAGACCCCTAACCCACGTTCTCTGTCAGCTGTTCAGTCCTTGAAAGAAAGTTGTTATACGCCCCATCGCTTTCTTTCCCCATGTAAACTTCCCTGACTTTTCATTTCGTGCTCTTACGTCCTTGCAACAGTGGCAACAAACCCACAGACCTCTTTCCTTCCCATGGGTTTTATAGATAGTCATCTCGGGAAGGTAGGGGTAACAAAAATATTAACTATAAGGAGATAGCCCAGTTTGTGCAATTTTGCAAACTCCTTTGAGCGCTAGTGTTTGATCTTTAGATACTAAGTTTTTTCTGGGGCAGCTGAATTTGATTGATTGATCACTTTGATTTCTGAGGGTGAAATCCCATCCCTCCCTCCTAACACCCAGCCGCAAAGAGCAGGGCTGGCTTCTCACGGCAGCAGTGTGACATAGACAGCAATCTCCGGGCTTGGAATAAAGTTCCAGAAAGAAATGCGCACAAGAATCAGAGACAGTCTGCAGAAAGAAATAGTGGCCTCATCCACCATTCCTTTATCTGTTCATTTACTTGCTTTTGCATTACTCGATTAAGATGTTCATACCTTCACTGAATCTCAGAGAGTTGATCTGAGAGGTTGCCCTAGTCCTGGAGACAGAGTTCCTGCCTTCAGGGCCAAAGTTGTCAGTTCTGGGCTGTTTCAAGCAGAGCCATCACCTGGGCTTCAGGACAGTGGACCGTCGGGGGTTCACTGCCAGGGTGTGCCTCATGTCTCTAAATTGTCAGATTCTGTGCGAGGTCCTCTGCAGGAAGTCTGCTGAAGAGGACCCCACTGTGGTCACCCCAAGGTTTGGCTAGTTTCCCCTCATTGCCAGGACAAACATTTCCAAGGGACGCTTGGGCTGATCGGAGGACCCCTGGCTGGGGTGGCGGCAGGCCGCTGTCAAGGACATTCCTGGACTTTGGAATGATGCAGTTTCCTCAGGGTGAGGGAATTCTGACAGAACTCGCAGGTTCCAGGAGCCGATCACAGGAGCGCAGCGTTTGGCTCCAGAGGAAACGAGTGTCAATCAAACGCGTGTCATTCTTGACTTGATTGTAAACTCTTCCAGTCGGGAAAATACTTGGGGTTGTTTCGCTGGACTTGTGACGAGAAATGAGATGGCATGATTGCCTTTGATCACCCTTTCCAGGGAGTTTGCAGGAACAGAAATCCAAATGATGGTGTAAGTTCATTTTCAGAAATTAATTCTTTTTTCTCTCCAACTCTTGCCAACGGAGCACCAGTGTCATCTGGCCGCAGCCCCTTAGGTGATGCTAGACCGGTGAAGATTCAGAGGGCTCTATCGATACTTCCAGAAATTTTTGACATAAAAAACAGAGCTGCCAGGGTCTGTTTCTTTTCACATTTCGGTGTCAGAGGCTGTGTGTTTAAGAATGTCATTCAGCTGCTGAGGTATCGACCGGAGACCTGGCCGCTATGAGAAGTTCTGGGGAGCAGTGTCTGCAAAGCCTCTTTGCACACCTTCCAGAATTTTTGAAATAAATCCTTTCAAGGTGGCTCCTTCTGGGGTCACGCAGTGACAGCTGTGAGCCAAGTTGCGTAATGTGCAGAACCTAGGAGGTGTCAGAAGTAAAAACATCTCTCAGTTCTACTGAAGTTAGTAAGTCAAGTTAAATCATCCACATATGTGGAAACAGAAGATTTTCAAAGCAGCGCCTTCATTATAAAAAATGTGTTAAAATTAGTAACTATTTTATATCTTGCCTATTTTCCCCATCCAACCTAGTTTTTTTTTTTTTTTTAATCCAAATATAGACTTTGCAGTATTAAGGTAGAGATGCACAGAGTCACTAAGAGATGAAATCAGGGTTGAATTTCTTACCGTTAGGTAATAAGTGCCCCTGGGTAACTTTGACAACTGTGTTTTGGGGAATGTGGTCCAGCTGAAGTGGGAACCCTCTCCCTCTCCGCCTGAAAAGTCTCAGAAAAGGTTTTCTTGTCCCTCATTTTTTGTCCTGGGGGCTTGTCTGATTTTCATTACTTCAGCCTAGAGTCTTTGGGGAGCATGTTTCTGGTACCTTCTCTGAACTTGGGTTTTTGTGCTGGCATTGGAGTAGGTTCTTTATGGCATTCCTAGAAGGATTGACGAATACAGTTCTTTATTGCATCACAAAGTAAACTCATTGAACTTTTTCTCTGCTGTAATGTAATTTCATGGAAACTGACAGCCTTTGAGACATCAACTCAAAAGCCACACTTGGGACCTGTATAGCACGGGGAACTATTTCAATATCCTGTGATAAACCACAATGGAAAAGAATATGAAAAAGAATCTATCTATCTATAACTGAATCACTTTGCTGTACACCAGAAACTAACACAACATTGTAAATTGACTATATACTTCAATAAAATAAATTAAACAAACAATGAAAAGTCTGTTTATAATGACAATGAGCCTTCCATTTTAGCCTAAATAGATCTATCTAAAGGTGTTTCTTCTTCTTTTCTTTTTTTTTGGAAACTTACACTGATATGTAACGTGTTCCTAAGATTTGCTTTCTAAAGAAATAAAAGGAAGTCATTTATAGGTTAAATCTGGCAAGACCCAACACATTCCTAAACCTCTCAACTTAGATATTTTTAATGTAAGAATTCCAATGGATCCGAAATTGCCCAAGGAAGCTCGAAGCACTGAAATTGGATTTAATCCCAGGTTTGCCATGAACATGTTTCTGTGCCATGATAATGACCCTATCTTTAACGATGCTAGGTGGTTTGCCATTAATCACTGAGCTGCACGTGCATGTTTAAAAGCTGGTGTTTCCTGCCCTTCACGATTCCCAGGTCTCTCCCCTCTGGAACTTAACCACAAATCACTCTCCTGACTTCATGTCCCTTTCAGCTACAGCCTTATTTTTTTCTTCTTTTTTATGGCCAAAGCTCTAGAAAGTGTTGTCAACATTCTTTTCTTCCATTGACTCGATTGCAATCTGGCTTCCTCTGGTCTTATTTCTTTAAAGTCACCCCTTGCTAGCGGTCATGTCCAAAATGAGAAATTTAGAGAAGGGGACCAACTAAGTGGCATTTTTGCCCCCAGCCCCCAAACAGCACCCATGACAGCCATTGTTACTCCATGATACTTTCCTTTTTGGAATCCTTTTTGAGAGCATCTCCATCAAGTGACCAGAGTGGCACAGGGAGTGATGCCTGTTACCATCCTGGGTTCAGCCAGTCCCTGCAGTGGGAAGTCACAAACCATCCTCTTAGAGAGAAGAAAGCAGAGGGGCCATGTGACAGGTGAAGGGACCACCAAGAGAGGTGGGCTCAAGGCTGGCTCCGCTGCTTATTCGAAAATGGGCTTGAGCAGGTTTGCTCTGGGCCTCAGTTTTCCTTAAAAGGGAATAATAACACCTATTTTATTAGGTGCAACTATAGGACCTGGCATGCAGTTAAGACCCTCACTAAGTGTTTAACTATTTTTATCAGCAAACAAAGCAGAGTAAAACACAGAAGTTGTCACTAAGCAGCTGGTTCGTAGAGGCCCTCTCAGGTCTTGTCCTGGCTTTTTTCTCTTCTGTTCGTGGATATATTAGGCCCTGCCAAGCTGACCTATGCCAGTCCAGTACACGGACAGAGGATGGGCTTGAAAGTGGGATGCCAGCTTATTAACTTCCAGTTATGATTCTAATTATCCAGTGAAATTTATTTGCGCATTTGCTATGCAAGGTGCCCTCTCTTTGCCAGACACCAAATTACTGTCTACAACGGGGGGATAGACTTGGCCAGGAAACGCAACGTCTCTGGTGCTCTGTAGAGGGCATTCTGTTCCAGGCCCTCACCTTGACTCAGGAATCCAAATTAGACAGCAGAAGTGAGTTTCCGAGGGGCATCTCTTCTCACCATCGGTTGAGCCCCCAGAGGTTCTGTGGCTCCTTTCCAGCTCTTTCTGCCTTGACAACGTTATGAGGCACAATGCAAATAATTTTTCTCCAGCAGTGTCTTCAAGAAAACCTTACATTTGAGAAAGACAAATATCATAGGATATCATTTATATGTGGAATCTGAAAAATAGCACCAATGAACTTAATTACAAAACAGAAACTGACTCACAGACACAGAAAACAAACTTATGGTTACCAAAGGGGAAGCGGGGGTAAGAAATGAGGAGTAGGGAATTAACAGATGCACTTTACTATATATAAAATAGATGAACAACAAAGATTTGCTGTATAGTAGGGAACTATATGCAATATCTTGTAATAACCTATAATGGAATAGAATTTAAAAAAAGACTATATACATATATGTATAACTCAATCACTTTGCTATACACCTGAAACTAATACAGTATTGTAAATCAACTATAATTTAAAAAAAAGAAAACCTTACATTTAAAAGTGCTGAGCAATTTACCAGGTGTTTTTACATGCATGCATTATAGATAGGCAGGACTGAAATTTACATATATCATTCTTCGCTCACTAGAAAAGTAGGCCTACTCCGTTCCAGAACTTGCCCAAGTCACCAAGTATTCTGGTTATCTCTTGCTGTGTACCAAGGCAGTCATTCATTTGGCTCATAAGTCTGCAATTAGGGTCGAACTTACTGGAGAAGATGTCTCTCTGCTCCACAACGTTGGGTCCTCTGCTGGGAAGAATCAAACAGCTGGGGGGTAGAATCATTTCACTTAACGTGTCTTGTGCCTGGGCTGAGATGATGGAAGGCTGTGCTCAGCAACCTATACCTGGCCTCACAGTGTAGCTTGGGCTCCCTCACATCATTGTGATCTCAAACTAGATTTCCTGTAGAGCAGCCCAGGGCTTGAGAAGTGAGTATTTCAGTGAACAAGGCAGAATTGGAATGGCCTTTTTATGACCCAGCCTCTGAAATCACATGGTACCACTTCCGCTGCTACTCTATTGGGTGAAGCACTCCCAGGCCCATTCAGACTCAAGCAGTGGACACAGAGACCCCGCCTCTGGAGGCGAGCAGCGTCAGCAAATTTTGGGTGTGTTTTTAAACAACTACAGCAAGTGTCAGAACAAGACCTGGATCTATCGAGTCTAAATTCAGATTTATCGTAACTAGGTTAGTAGGGGCTATGGGGGGAATGCCAGAAGATTTAGTGAATTGGGTAGAATTCACTTCAGCCTCTGGATCTTTTACTTATTAGGTGTGTGATATTAGACAAGCTGTTCTCCCTCTTTGAGTCTCGGTTTCATTATCTATAAAATGAAGAAACAACAGTTCTAACCTTGTCGCGATGATTAAATTAAACGAGGCTTGTAAAAAACTAAGATAGTGTTTGACACAGAATAGGTGCTCAATAAATGGGAACTATGAATAAAAAAATTAGAAATACCCATTTAAAAATAAATAGGACTAACTTTAAAATTATTATTTTTATTAATATCATGTTTATTGTTATGAATCACCTGGTAGGTAATCATCCTAAGAAATATGTCTTCTCTCTTTTCTTCCTCCATGGTCCTAGCTCCCAATGGGGCCATCATTCCCCCATCAGGTGGGCCTGATTCCTCCCCCACTTCCCTGTGTCCCTGTAGTCCTGGGGAGTAGAGGACATTTGCTAACCTCTGGTTACTTTGCTTCCACTCTTTAGTTTCTTGGCTTCTTCTCTCATCTGTAAAACCATACCCTGTGCTTGGAATATCCAGCATGGTGTCTGTTTCCCTGAGTGGACCCTGACGTATACAGGTCAATGCACAAATGACACTGGGGCTCTGTCAGCAAGGTTGAGGAGGGGTGGGGCAGAGGATTTGGATAAGAACAAGGTGTTTCCCTCCCTCTCTCCTTCCCTCCTCCCCTCTCTTCTTTTGCTCCTACCCTCCCTTCTTTCCTTTCTTTTTTGTTTTATCTTTTTCAGAGATGGAGCAATCCTATAAGTGATCCTACACAACTTGCTATTTTCACAGTAAATACACATAACTTTAATTCATGATGTCTAATTCACTTAAAAAGCTGCATGGCACTATTTACAGTAGTCAAGACATGGAAGCAACCTAAATGTCCACCAACAGATGAATGGATAAAGAAGATGTGGTATATATACACAATGGAATATTACTCAGCCGTAAAAAAAGAGTGAAATAATGCCATTTGTAGCAACATGGATGCAACCAGAGATTATAATAATAAGTGAAGAGAGAAAGAGAAAGACAAATACTATATGATATCACTTATATGTGGAATCTAAAATATGACACAAATGAACTTATCTACAAAACAGAAACAGGCTCACGGACATAGAGAACAGACTTTTGGTTGCCAAGGGTGAGGGAGTTGGGGAAGGGATGAAGTGGTAGGTGGGGGTTAGCAGATGTAAGCTTTTATATATGGAATGGATAGACAACAAGGTCCAGCTGTATAGCACAGGGAACTATATTCAGTATCCTATGATAAACCATAATGGAGAAGAATATAAAAAAAAAAGTATGCAAGGACTTCCCTGGTGGCACAGTGGTTAAGACTCCCAGCTCCCAGTGCAGGGGGCCCAGGTTTGATCCCTGGTCAGGGAACTAGATCCCACATGCATGCCACAACTAAGAGTTTGCATGCACAATCAAGGAACCTGCCTGCCACAACTAAGACCTGGTGCAACTAAATAAATATATTTTTTAAATGCATATATATGTGTAACTGAATCACTATGCTGTACAGCAGAAATTAACACAACATTGTAAATCAACTATATTTCAATAAAAAAATGTAAAAAATAAAAATAGCTGCATGATACTTACCTGGCAGGGGAGTTACCATGATCGCAAAGGTGCTTTTCCCAGGGTGAGGCTTATCCATTGCATTCTGGATCTGCCGAACCCCGCGATTTCCCCAAATGTGGGAAATTCGACCGCATAATTTGTGGTAGTGGGGGACTGTTTCGCGTTCTCCCCTACATAAAATAAAAAGCTGCACGATATTCCATATTATGTATGCACCCTAGCATATCTATTCATTTCACTATTGATGGATAGACTGTAGTTTACAGTGTTTCAGTTTTTGCTACAACAAACAGTTCTACATTAACTATACGTTTATGCACATATATCCCTGTAGATTCACTCTCATTTATGTAGAATACATTTCCAAAGGTGGAATTTCTGGATCAAAGAGTATGTGTATTTTTAAATTTGTCAATTAAAGAAATATTTTTAAATTAAGAAACATCACCAGATGACTTTCCCCAAAGGCTGTAGCATTTACCTTCCCTTTAACAACTTATTTCCACTAATTATTCAGCATCAAAAGACCTCCGTGCTTATATTTGGATAACTACAACCAAGCTTGGCCCTTGAAATGTCTATTTGATGAATCAAGGATTTGGAGAATGAAGAATCAGATAATAAAAGCCATGCCCAAGTTTGCTGATTGAGATAAGTTTTTATTATTTATGGGTTTGTTCTGTTTTACCCCCTGCATGCCATCAAAAGTCAACCTTTGAAAAAGGGCCTTCTCTCTACAGAAATCCCATCCTCTAATCTGTGAGTCCATGTAGGTGTCCTTGATATATTTTCTAATAAGGCTCTTGAGAGGCTAATTGCATTGTATTTATAGCCTGTAGAGGTGGTTCCCACTTCAAATGAGGAGTTTCCTTGGTAATGTACTAATAACCACAGGTTCCGAGAGGCTAAACTGAGACTAACGCAGGAAAATTCAAAGCGGGACTTGCAGGGGACCCCAGAAAGGCACTGAAGGGAATAGACGGACCGCTTGAGAGAGACAGGAGAGGTCTGGGGCGAGGGTGCATTTCATTTGATTCCTGTGCCTTCTGGGTTTTCCAGTAACCTTGGGTTTAAAATCTGCACCAATGTTAAGCTTGGTATTGACTATCCTGAATTCCTATTGTTCAAAAAATCCAAATGTCTCTATGGAGTCTGAAAAGCTGCCCCTGATTTCTGGTCCACCCAGACCCTGCTGTACTGTATTCTACTACTGCCCACTTCCAACTGTTCCAACATTCCCGGGAGATTTCATCTCTCCTTCAGGACGGATGGAGTAGCTAGCCTGTCTCTCCCTCCTTTTCTCTCTTTATCTCTCTTCCAATCCCCATTAAATTTTCCAGTTAACACTAACCAGTTCCAAATTACTGTGAATCACTGTGAATAAGTGTCATTTCAGCACTTACATAGTTGGTTTGAAATAATAATAATTATATTAGTAAATACTAATGGAAAACATTTTGGACCATTGTGTTCTAAGTACTAAGCTAGACAGACACGATAGTTCTGTAAGTAGGAATAATGATCTGTTTGACAGAGGATGGGACTGAGGCTCAGAGAGGGTTAGTGACTTCCCCCAAACCACACAGGCAGACGTGGACTTTAAATGCAAACCTTACTGGACTTTAACGTCCGTGCTGTCGTTAGACTGTCCCACCTCCAGGCAGCCTGCCAAATGGCACTGGCTTATCGTCATTTTGAAGGGCGTACACTGTCTCTGCCGTGTCCCTTCACTCTGCTTCACCCTCATTATCATCATCGCATGTGGTGAAGACCCACTGTGTGCCAGGCACTGGGTGAGGTGCCTTCATAGACCTGGTTACGAACTACCTTGTATGATTCCAGGAAGGTGGGGACCTCATCTTGTGCATTTGAGTTGATGCAGTTCCTGGCCCAGTGCTGAGGGTCTGGTACACACCCAACCCGTTATTTCTTCTTTTCACCATAAGCATTTTGACAGCATAGGACTGCTCACCACTTTCTTATAGAGCCCTTCTCCCCTCGGTGTCTAAGGCAGAGCCACACCTCTATCCTAACCATTTCATGATCTTTTAGCAGTTAATCTTTTATATGGTATGTTCACACACCTTTCACCCTCGTCTGGAGACCAAATGAAATTATTAAATATATTCAGTGAGCTCAAAATAAGGCAGAAAAAGTGAAAAAGGGGAACAAAGAAGGACAAATAAAAAAATAAGTAGCAATCTTAAAAATTGAAACTCAACCATATCAGTAATTACACTGATGGTCTAAATGTAAATGGTCTAAACACCTCATGGCAAGACTCATTATTATTTAAGTAAGTTTATTCCAAAGTTAATCTGTAGATTTAACAAAATCAAAATCATTCTTATTTCACAGGCAAGGAAACCGAGGCCATGAGACACTGACACTCATCTGAGTGAGTGAACTGCATCTGCCCAAAATGTCATATCTATAGAACAGGGGTTCTCAACCAGGGGTGATTTGCTCCCCACCCCCAGGGATGATGTTTGGAAATATCTGGAGATATTTGGTTGTCACCACTGGGAAACTGCTACTGGCATGTGATAGGTAGAAGCCAGAGATGCTGCTATACATCCTACAATACCCAGGGCATCCCCCTGCAACTAAGAATTATCAGAACCAAATATCCATAGTGCTGAGGTTGAGAACTCTGGTATAGAAGAAAGAAAGGAGGCATATCTGACCATATTTTCTGCCATTGGTTACCTTAAGAGATGTGATTTTTATATAATACTCACAGAATATTGAATGCTTTCTTTCCCTCATGAGATGTGAACCCACAGAACTAAAAACTAACTACTAATTATGTATGGGGTATAAGGGACACCATAGGCTATCATTCTTAAAGTAGATTAGCCTTAATTTTCTTTTTTTTAAAATTATAGTTGATTTACAATATTGCATTAATTTCAGGTGTACAGCATAGTGATTCTTTTTTTTTCAGATTATATTCCATTATAGGTTACTAATGAGACTAATTTTCAAATGAATTTTTAATAAACTCAAAAAAATAATGTATATATTACCTTCTTTCTCATTTGAAGAGACCAAGGGCAACAGATGGTATTATGGGATAACATTATTAAGACATGGGCTTTGTGGCTCAAGTTAAGTGTCAAAGTTTGTTTCAAATCATATGGTTCCATTCTCTAATCAGGGAAAATGTTGGACCTAGACCTCTTTCCATTAAGAGCTCCTGGTCCTATACGTATAACCAAATAAAAAGCCTGAATGAATAACTTAAGTTCTAGCTGTCAAAATGGTATGCCATTGATGGATGAAATTATATGACATCTGGGGTTTGTTTTAAAATACGCCAGCAACAACAAAAAAAGAGGTGGTAAATGAACAAGTTCAGCAAAATGTTGGTACTTGTTAAAGCTGGATGATGGTTACATAGGAATTCCTTTCACTGTTCTTTCTACTTTCATGTAAGTTTGAAAATTTCCAGAAAAAGCATCTAAAAAATGTGTACTATGACCATCTGCAGAGTGATAAGCCATGTCATTAGATATAACTTGTTTCTTGCTCCATCTCTGTGGATTCACAAGTGATTTCTTGAAGGAAATTCCATGCATGTGTCTAGATATTGTTTAATCCAGCAGGCTGTTTATCATCTCAGTGTTTTCAGGGAACTTTGAAAATTAAAAGTGACCACAATATGGGAAAAAGATTTAAATAGGCACTTCATAAAGGAATCTATATGAATGACCAATAAGCACATGAAAACATTCTCAGCATCATGAGTTATTTGAGAAATGTGATTAAACAATGAGATAGATACCCCTACACACTGATTAGAATCTCCAAGTAAAAATATGGATAACTACGGGCTTCCCTGGTGGTGCAGTGGTTAAGAATCCGCCTGCCAATGCAGGGGACATGAGTTCGAGCCCTGGTCTGGGAAGATCCCACATGCCACAGAGCAACTAAGCCCGTGCACCACAACTACTGAACCTGCGTGCCACAGTTACTGAAGCCCACATGCTTAGAGCCCATGCTCTGCAACAACAGAAGCCACTGCAATGAGAAGCCCTCACACCACAACGAAGAGTAGCCCCCACTTGCTGCAACTAGAGAAAAGCCCATGCGCAGCAACAAAGACCCGAGACAGCAAAAGATAAATAAATAAATAAATTTATTTTAAAAAAAGATGGATAACTACCAAGTGTTATCAAGGATGAGGAACAACTATAACTCTTATATTTTTGGACAAACAAAAGTGGAAGGAAATTATCATCATGTAGTGTAGACCTACACTAAAAAAAAGTTAAAGAAAATCCTTTAGGTAGAAGAAAATGATTCCAGATGAAAATCTGGGACTACACAAAGGAATAAAGAGCAGTGGAAATTGTGGATGCTTGTATGTTTACATAGGTGAACGTACATATTTCCTTATTATTAAACCCCTTTAGAAAGAGAACTGAGTGTTTAAACAAAAATAATAACAATGTAGTGTGGTGCTTATAACACATATAAGAGTAAAATGTATGACAATACACAAAGGTCAGGAAGGGAAGAATGGAGGGGTACTCTTCTAAGGTTCTTATGCTCCATGGCATGGTACATACCACTTAATAGTAGACTGTGTTATGTTAAAGATGTGTACTGTGAACCCTAAAGCAACCATAAAATAAAAAATCAAAGAGTTATAGCTAATAGACCAACAAGGAGACAAAATAAAATTATTAAATAAATTCAATGAACTCAAGATAAGGCAGAAAAAGAGGAAAAGGGGAAGAAAGGACAAATGAAAAAATCAGTAGCAATATTGTAGATTGAAACTCAACCATATCAGTAATTACACTAAATGTAAATGGTCTAAACACCTCTTTGGAAGACTCATGATTATTAAAGTATATTTATTTCAGAAATGACCTATAAATTTAACAAAATCAAAATCACAACAGGCTTAGTTAGAGAAATTTGTGAGCTGATTCTGAAATTCATATGGAAATGGAAATGACCTAGAGCAGCCCAAACAGCTTTGGGAAAGAAGAAAGTTTTTTGGCTAACACTACATGATTTCAAGTCTTTTTAAAAAGCTATAGCAATCAAGATAGACAAATAGAGCAATGAAATAGAATACAGAGTCCAGGAGTCCAGGAAGTTTAGTCTACCCATACGCAAAAAAAAAAAAAAAGAAGAAGAAAAAAGAACTTCAATCTATACCTTGCATCATAACAAAAATTAACTCAAGTTGGACCATATGACATAACATTACATTTAGTAAAACCTAAAAGTTCATAAAACTTCTAGAAGAAAAAAACATTTGTGACCTTGGATTAGGCAAAGATTTCTTAGATACAATAACAGAAACATGATTCATAAAAGAACAAGTTGACAAATGATTCAAAATCCATACAATCTGCTCCTTGAAAAACACTATTAAGTAAATGAAAAGATAAGTCTCAGCCTAGGAGAAACAATTTGCAAGTCGTCTGATAAAGGATTTGTACTCAGAATATATAAAGAACTCTCAAAACTCAACAATAAGAACACAAACAACTGAATAAAAAATAAATAACAGATTTGAACAGACACTTCACCAAAGAAGAGATATGGATGGTAAATAAACACATGAAAAAATACAGGTAGTAAACACATGAAAAGATGCTAGACATTATTTGTCTTTAAGGAAATACAAATTAAAACCACAATAAGATACCAAACACACCTATCAGAATAGCTGAAATTTAAAGGATTCATAATAAGTAAAATATTGTCAAGATGTGGAGCAACTGGAACTCTCATACACTTCCAATAGGTACAATGACTCTGGAAAACAGTTTGCCAGTTTCTTTAAAAGTTAATCATTCACCTACTTTATGATGCTGCCATTCTACTTCTAGGTATTTGCCCAAGAGAAAGGAAAGCACATGATCACATGATCAAATGAAAAGATGAACATGAATGAATGTTCACTGTAGCCTTAAATAACCCCAAACTGGAAGTCACCCAAATGTCCATCAGCAGGTGAAAGACTGTGCTATATCTATACAACTGAATCTCAGCAATGAAATGAATAAACTATTGATAAACTATTTGGATGTTTCAAAATAATTATGCTGTGTTAAAAAAAAAAAAAAAAAAGAGCCAAGAAAAATGAAAGTATATACCATATGATTCTATTTATATAAAACTTTAGAAAATAAAAACTACTCTATAGTGGCAGAAAGCATATCTGTTCTTGCCTGTGGTGGGCAGGGAGGAAGAGCTTACAAAGGGCACAAGAGTCTCTTGGGTGATGGATATGTTCATTGCCTTGATTGTGGAAAATAGTCTCAGGAGTGTGTGTATATATCAAAACTTATCAAAATACATATTTAAATATAGTGTTTATTGTATGTCAATTAAGCTCCAATAACACTGTTTAAGTTTTTTAAAGGTTTGTTCATTTCACTTTATGTAAATTTCACCTATAAAAAGAACCAAAAGCAAAGGTTGATCTTGAGTTAATGATTGGCATGTTGCAGTGTTTAGGGATAAAGGGTGCTGATGTCTGCAACTTATTTGGAAATGCAGCAGCAACAAGAATAAAATGGACTGATGCATGGTTAAAGGGATGGATAAATGGATAGATGTGTAATAACACAGATTTTTTTCCTTTTTCTGTTACAGATTCTCGTATCGATTTATTTCCATATCAAGTCCACCACAGAGACTTCTGGCAGAGGCTGCCACCCTGTTTCCTTATCCGGTGTCTATAACGCTTCCAGACTGGAAGGTTTTCTAGCTCACCTCTGGTTCTCCCTCAGTTGTGGAGCATTCCCAGGCTTTCCTTGTGGTTCCTTCCATTAGTATTTTATCTGCAACAATGCTAGTGAAGTTTCTCTCTAATTCATTGACAAAGAAACGTTTTTACCCTTTTAATTGGCCACTGAGGAAATCCCAGCTGTTCATCCTTGGAATGCCACAGCCACAAAGAGCATGTGTTTCATTAATCTGTATGTGAGCTAAGGTGGAAAAATGCTCATCACTGCTGTTTACTTTATCCTCCAAATCTTACACTAATGGATTCTGTACAGATGTTCTATTAGTTTCCTTGGGTTGGCATCACAAAATGGTACAGAACAGGGAGCTTAAACAACAGAAATGTATTTTCTCATGGTTCTGGAGGCTGGAGGTCCAAGATCAAGGTATTGGCAGGTTTGGTTTCTCCTGAGGCCTCTCCTCAGCTTGCAGATGACCCCCTCTTGCTGCCTTTTCACATGTGCTCGAATCCTTGGTATCTCTCTCTGCGTCCTAATGTCCTGATTGAATTAGGACCGACCCTAATGGTGTTATTTTAACTTAATTATCTCTTTTAAAAACCTATGTCCAAATACAATCATATTCTGAGGTACTAAAACCAAGCAGGACCATGTAGGGTTCCTGGGTACAAATCCTTTCTGTGTCCCCGATTTCTTGCTTGTAGGAAATAGGCTTCATTCAACCTCCTTGACCTTCCTTGAGTTCCAAAGGACATATTTAAACATTTGCTAATCAGGGAAGGCAGGGGATGAAGAAACTAGGGAGGAGAAGTCAAGAAACAACAGTGCAGCGATGGGGCAGGGTCCCAGTTCCTCCTGAAGGGATATACATAACAATATCTTTGAGTTCTTCTGCAGGAACTAAGGCCTCCACCCATGTGGAGGATGGTAACTTCAGGCTGAGCCCAAGATTCCCAGAGCACTGCCCTGCTACCTTACCACCAACCAATCAGAAGAAAGTCACACATCCTGCAGCCTTCACTCCAAATTTTGCCTATAAAAACTTTTTCCCCCAAACCATTGGGGAGTTCAGGGTTTTTAAACAGGAGCCACCCATTCTCCTTGCTTGGGCCTGCAATAAAACTTTCTCTGCTCCAAACTCCAAAGTTTCGGTTTATTTGGCTACACTGTGCGTCAGGCACACGAACTTTGTTTGGTAACAGTACTGGGGGTTAAGGCTTCAATATATGAATTTTGGGGTCACACAATTCAGTGCATAAGAGATGTGTGAAGTGAGACATGCACACTGTACCTGCATTCACTCTGTAACCCTTGCAGTGGCTTTTGGTTATAAGCAGCATATCTGATTAACACCCAAGTGGCCTTTTCCAGAGGCATGGATTCTCCCCAACTCTCACTCTAGCTCCAGGCCACCATCATCTCTCATCTGGAATGTTGCAATGGCCTCCAGGCCAATGTCCACATTTTAGTTCTTGACCTCTCTGATTTGTCCTACACATGGTGGTCAGAGCAAGCCTTGAAACACGTAGGTGTGGTTATGTCCACATGGTCAAGGTCCCCTATACTTCAGCCCTTAGTGGCAACCAGGATCAAATCCAAATTCTCACTTGGCTTTACAGTGCCCGTTTCCAAATTCACTTAGTAGCACAGGCTCCATGCTAGCTATGCCCCAGCCACCCTGGCTGCCTGTCTTCCCTTTGATGTCCCAAGGTGCTTCTTTGTCCAGGACCTTCATGCAGGCTGTATCTCTTGCCTGGACCCCCACCACTCCTACCATCTACCCATTGTATTTAGCATGAGGGGCCCTTCCCGGGAGATGATATTTCCTGACCCCCTCTTCCCCTACCCCCATGCAGACTAGGCTAGACCCACAGGTGTATACTTTCATTACATAATGTGTTTTTTCTTATTCTGTTTTTCAGAGCTGTTATTAATTCTACAGTTATGTGTTTTGGCGCCTGTTTCCTCTCCTATAACACAGACACCATGAAAGCAGGGAGAAGGCTCAATGTGTTCATTGCTGTAGCCCCAATCACTGGCCAATACATCACACATACGTGCTCAATAAATATTAAATGAATAAATGAAGGCATGGAAACCTTTAAATCAGCTGACCCCTAGGTGTCTGCCACCTTTTACAGATTATTCACTCTACTCTCCCTTTGATCATTTTATTCCCTACTGGAGGTTTCATCTGTCAGATGACAGGAGATGAGGAAAAGGACCAATGAGTCATTTTCTGAGCAGCTGTAGTTAAGGTCACGTGGGAAGGGGAGGGAGGGAGTAGGCAGAGAACAAGGATAACCATTGAGCCGCGGTGCACTGATTAATTTTGATTGATATTCGTCATAGTTACACTGCCCCATTCATTAGCATGGGTAGGTGAAGGTTGGATGTAATTTTAAAAAACAGTTTGAGGCATTTCTATTCTGGTCCTGAAACAGCTTAAATATTTTATGAGTTTTTAAGATTGGGAGAAATTAAAGCAAGTATGTAATCTTGCTCTGTGTGTGTATAAATATATACACATATGAAATTTAAATATACTCACACAAAATCTTATTGTAGAGAATCTCATAAATCTAAAAAAGATAGGGAGTCTAAAAAAAACCTACCCATATGTAAACATAATATGAAAATATATTCAGTGTTAATTTCAGAATTTATTGCAATCTGCACTATATCTTTAACAATTGCACATACACTCTCCCAAGAGCGAGAGTGAATTTTTTTAAAATGAAATATTTTGCATAAAATATTTTGATATTTAAAAAAACCAATATAACTTTTAAAAAACCATAAAAGAAATGTCTAGCAGGAGTTGTGAGGGAACAGTTTTAAGGGGAAAAAAGTCATTTTACTATAGTTTTTATCCTCTGAAATTGGGACCAATGTACTAGATAATTACGTACTTTGGGATCATTAAGGGGCTTTTAGCAAATAATTTATCTAGTGTTCAAATGGGAATGTAAATAAATGAGTAATTTTTCCTTGTTAATTATAATTCTTGTGAATTACAATGTCTAGGCACCTCTCCAGGACCACAAATCCACCCATGAGTCAGAAAGTGCCACCAAGAATGTTGATGCTGCATTTGATAAAGTTTTTTTTTTCCATGAGTAATCATTATCTTCAATTTTAGACCATTTCAGAAATAAAAACTGACAATAAAGGTAACTTGGGTTTCATTCCATTTCTTGTATGCATTTTATGGCTTATAATATGTTTCTATATCTCAATGAAGCAATTTATAGAAGAAGTGTTACTTTTTATTAAGTTCATATTATGCATATTTTATTGCAACTTGCTACAGTCAAACATCTTTTAAAAGATTAACTCCCAAGTTACTCCCTATTTCTGCCAAAATGAAAAACAAAGAAAATACATTTCAGTGTGACTTTTAGGGTAAAAAATTCTATCAACTATAAACGTTAGAACAATTGTGATTTAGATCTTATTTAAGGTTTCAAAGCATTTTGCCACCGATTTAGTTTGATTACCATATTATCCAGTTATGTGCATTAGAAAATGCCTCTGTGATGTGACTCCTGCAAATGATCCTGTGACTTATGCACCTATTTTCCTTTAAAAACCAAATGCAATTCACGAAAGAGGCTTATGGATTTGCAATTAAAATAGGAGTGTTGCCTGAAACCAGAGAGGGTGCGGTCTGACCTTCCATTTGTATAGAGTAGCAGATCCTAATAGTATGTGTGCACATGTGCATTTTTTTTCAAATTCAAAGGAAAACAATTTGCAAGTGCAAACAGGGTAAGTGGTCTCGGGTTTTTGAGGCTCTGAACGGTTTGTAAATGCTAATTTTGAAAAGGATACTCAGAGAATTCTTCATGCAAGGGAGGGGGAGAGCTAAGATTGCTCTCTCCACCCACTTAATGAGAGTTGCGGTATCAGAAATCCCAAGGATTAAAATTGTAGCCTCAGCTCCTGTTTGGGGAGCACCCACTATGCGCTCAGCACCTTCTCTGTATCATCTCACTCAGTTCCCAGCAAAAGCTTGGCAAGATCAGTGGGTCACCATTTTCACCAAGGGGAAAAGTGGCTTGCTCAAGGTCACACAGCTGATAAGTGATGAGGTAGATACAGATCCGGACCAAGCCAGCTCCCAAGCAGGTCTCTTCTACCTCCCCCACCACACCCCCACCTCCACTCCCCCTACCCATTTTCAGCACTGGCAGTTTGCTGGTGGAATTAAAGAAGTCTCGGGCCAGTGCTATTTCCACTGCATCCCAGTAAATTGCCAGAGATGCTCTCTTAACTGCACTCAATCTGTGAATCAACTGCTGCTTCTCAGTTCTCACTTAACCCATCCCAACATCTGCAGAGGGCCTGCTGACCACCTCTGGCCGGCCTGCTCTTTGCTACGCCTGCCCACATGCATCCTACCAGGGGACCTGCTTGCCTATTAAGAGTCACTTGGTTTGTACCCAGTCCGCCTGGCCACAGGGGCCCCTTTATTGTACTGAGCTCATTTAGTTAAATACTCCATATTCCATCTAAGCCAGTGAAATAGTGTGAAGAGAAGTTGTTTCTATGGAATTTAAGATGAAAGTTTTCAAAAGATCTTATCAAGGGAGGTCACTACAGAAACTGTTGTCAGATTAGGTGTGCATCAGATAATGCTAAAGGCTTGGGGGGAAAAGGATGACAGTTTAGAAGGATTCTGAGTGCTGGTTACTTGGTGTGTATCTTCGTGTTCTAGTCACGCTTGAAAGAAACCCAAACTGGAAATCACAGACATGGCATCATGGGTGTGGTTTATGGAACCCAGACTGGGGACATTCCATACCCAAAGAAAAGGCATGAGTCCTAAGGCAAACATTTGGTAAATTAAAGTACATCGTATGTTGTAAATGGAAATGAAGATATTAAGGTTCATATGATTTTTTACTTTCATGGGCTTTCCTAGGTAACTGACCAGCTAGTGTTCCCCATAGAATCAGATCTTAGTGCACTGACTTTAATTTCAATAATTATAATGATTAATCTCTACTGACGGCTTACTCTGTGCAGGTAGGGGTCCAAGATGCAGAAGAATAATGCTTATACAATAAGTAACATTTATGGCCAGCTACCCTTTCCAGGCTTCATCCCCCCACTGCTATAACTACCTCCGTTTTACAGGTGAATCACCCACGATATAAACAATGTCCTCTAGGTGTTTAGGCCACTCCTGGTGACTATAGCGGAGAGAGAATGATAGACATATGAAGTCAGAAGACCTGGGTTCAAACCCCAGTTACCCCACTGATCTACCCCAGACAAGTCAGTGGGCCTCTGAGAGTCCACATCACTGCTTTGGTAAAACAAGAACAGTAATACATCCCTTGCAGGGTTGTTATTAGGACTGCATGAGTGTGCCCAGATGCTCAGTAAATGCTAGTTCCTTCCCTCTCCCTTAAGTGAGGGAGGTAATGCACATCTGCAGAAAGGTAGACAGTCTGTAAGATAGAAACAAATAAGCTGTCATGATGGGAGAGGAGGGAAGGATTCCTTTGGACTGACTGAACGAGGGAAGGCTTCCAAACAGAAGCTGGGCTTGGCACCCAGTTTGGCTTACAGAGTCAAGAACACTAACAGCCAAGAAATGGAGATGAGAAAGCACAGGCTGTGGGGTGGTGGGAAAGCTTAGGGAATAGAACCAAGTGAGGGTGGAAAGGATAGCTTTGGAAAGATAACAGAGGCCTTGCAGGCTGTACCAAAATGGTTGTACTTGACCCAGAAGGCATGCAGATGATTGACTTAAAGCTATGAGAGGCCAAGTAGTAAGAGTGGGAGGTGGGCTTCATGTGAAGCAGCATTTCATTCATCCATCCCTCCGCCCATCCATCACCTGTCCATTCCTCCATCCATGCATCCATTCATTCATTTATGCATTCATTCATCCACCCATCAATCTGTCTACCTATCATCCATTCATCCCTCCACCCACCCACCTACCTACTCTTCCTTTATTCCTTCCTTCTTTCTTTCCACCCACTCATCCATCTACCCACCCATCCATCCATCCACCCATTCACCCATTCATTTGTCTACTTGTTCACCCATCAATTCCTTCCTTCCTTCTTTGTTCCCTTCTTTCCTTTTGTTTATTTATCCATCTACCCACCCATCCACCTATCCATCCATCTACCTGTTCATCCGTCCATCCTTCCATCCTTTCATCTATGTATTCTCTCTTTACAAAAATCCCAGGAAACCCTAAGGGTTTTGAAGATAGATTCTTCTCCCTCCTTTTGTGGTAGTAACACAGCTCTTGTCACTACTATTGCTACTAATACAGTATTTAGTCCAATTCCTTATAGTATTAGTGTCTTCTGCTGTTATACAACTCACCTTTATGCACTGTTTTATTTGAGCCTCACAATAGTCACTTCAGGTGGTCAGGAAAGGTATATTCACCTCAATTACACAGCAGAACACAATGTACCATCCTAACCAGGGCCTGGGTGGCATAACAAGAACTTGAAATGCGGTTTTCTGATGCAAGATCTTTTCCGCCTTAGCTCCTGCCTTACTTACCTCCCAAAGGTACCGACCTATCGGGCTCAGGAAGAGGGCCTCCTTGCAAGTTTGAGGCCATCGGGGTGGCCGCTGAAGGGCCATCCCCAGCTATGAGCCTCTACTCATGAATGGGAAGATGGCTGCTTATCATGCAAATGTACACAGCGTCTGAATACTGTGTGCACAGAAATGTCCCCATTCATAGAGTAGGAGACAGCTGGAAGTAATCTCAAATGCATTATGCATTGTGATTGCATTGGCAGAGGGGTAAGAAATGTTAAAGTTTTGTTACAATAATAATAACCATTGTGACAATACTATTTGTTTTACCGACGCCCATTTTTTGGCAACTCTATCGTTATAAACACAGCATGTGACTGTACTTTAATGAGACTGTATAAATGTACGCGTGTTTACGAGGATATATTTATCAAGCCATTCTAGGTCCCCAGTTTCTGGGGTACTTCTCTCTCCACAGCTGTGGCCCGTTGACCTCCAGCTGCCGGCCCACTGTGGTGTTGGTATATGAGGTCATGCCCATTTGAATGGAGGAGTTCCGGTCCGGAGGGCGGGTGGGCAGGGGGAGGTTTGCCTCCTGGTTGTACATTAGGATCACTGCCTGCACTTTTTAAAAGTGCCCACTCTGGAGCACTACTCCAGACAAGTTAAATAAGATTCTCTAGGGATAAGGAGCCAGACCCAGGACATTTTTGAAAATTTCCCAGTTAACTCTAAAGTGCAGCCAAGTCTGAGAACTACTGCCCTAGCTCAGGGCTTCTCAGCCTATAACGTGTGCATGGGTCACCTGCAGATCTGTTTAAAATACAGATTCTGAATCAGCTGGTCTGGGGTGGGATGGGGAGGGAAGAGGAGAGGAGGCAGATGGGCCAGGACAACGCGGCATTTCTAATAAGGTCCCGGGAATGCTAAGGCAGCCGGGTCCTAGACCACACTTTGGTCAGCAAGGCTCTGGTCAGCCATATGGACCTGCCCATGGGGTTTTCCTTGAAATTCATCCCTGACTTAAAATGGATTAAAATGTTCTGGTCTAATGTACACACTGCTATATCTAAAATGGGTAACCAACATGACCTACTGTAGAGCACAGGGAACTCTGCTCAATATTATGTAACAACCTAAATGGGAAAAGAATTTGAAAAAGAATAGATACATGTATATGTATAACTGAATCACTTTGCTATACACCTGAAACTATCACAACATTGTTCATCAAATATACTCCAATATAAAATAAAAAGTTTTAAAAAAAAGCACTCTGGTCTAGATCTTTTTCAGCTCAGGAGCTAACAAATGGGAATTACAGCTGGGGCTGACATTGATAACATTGGAAACACCATGGAGAAAATACCGTAAGGGACAGGAGGTGGGCACATGTTCTAATTTTCAAAAAGAAGAGGTCAGACAAGTCAACTTAAGTGTCTGGCAAAATTCAGGAAGGAATTATTTAACAGATGGTTGGTGACACATGGTGAGGAAGGAGGTGGTCACCAAGAATCAGTTCAGGGCTAAGGAGTTAGGGGCTTTCCTGATAGTGTTCTTGGACAGGGGAGCCGTTGGAAGGCTACCGTCCTTTTATCTGCCTTGAAGAAGTATCACTGGGAGGATTGCATTTATCGTGGTTAGCTGCGAAGAGTGACACAAGAGTCAAATATGCAGAAACAGAGACACAGATGTAGAGAACAAACATATGGACACCAATGGGGGAAAGTGGCGGGGCGGGGTGGTGGTGGGATGAATTGGGAGATTGGGATGGACATGTATACACTAATATGTATAAAATAACTAACTAGTAAGAACCTGCTGTATAAAAAAGTAAATAAAATAAAATTCCAAAAAAAAAAGAGTCAAATATGAATGACTGACTTGAACTTGCCTGCTCGCATGCATCATCTCGGTAAATTGTCGGAACATCTCTCTCTTAGGTAGCAGGAAGTCAATTTCAAGAATGGGGAAACCGAGGCTTAGAGAGACATAAATACAGACACTTCCTCCAAGTTGCACAGCTGGGAGAGCTGGAATTCAAATGCAGATCTGTCTGAATCCAGGCTCTACTTGCTTTCCCAGTCCGTTCCATTGCCATTTGGAGCCGGAACATTGACTGAACTGGAGAAAGCAGGCATTCCACAGGAGGGTGGGCTACTGCACGTGTGAGGAGAGCTGTTCCTGGATGCGGGTGAGCAGGGCGTGGCGCCCCACAGTGAGGGATGCTGTGGAAACGATGGCTGCCGTGAAAAAAGCAAGGGCTTTTTTTTTTTTTTCCTGTTTTTTTAAAATTTATTTATTTTAGTTTTTAATTTTTGGCTGCATTGGGTCTTCGTTGCTGCATCTGGGCTTTCTCTAGTTGCGGCAGGCGGGGGCTACTCTTCGTTGCGGTGCGCGGGCTTCTCATTGCAGTGGCTTCTCTTGTTGCAGAGCACCAACTCTAGGCGCGCAGGCTTCAGTAGTTGTGGCACGTGGGCTCAGTAGTTGTGGCTCGCGGGCTCTAGAGTGCAGGCTCAGTAGTTGTGGCGCACGGGCTTAGTGGCTCCGCGGCATGTGGGATCTTCCCAGACCAGGGCTCGAACTCATGTCCCCTGCACTGGCAGGCGGATTCTCAACCACTGTGCCACCAGGGAAGCCCAAGGCCTTTTTTTTTTTAATTTATTTTTTTTTAACTTTTTATTTTATATTGGAGTATAGCCGATTAACAATGTTGTGATAGTTTCAGGGGCGCAGCAAAGCAACTCAGCCATACACATACATGTATCCATTCTCCCCCAAACTCCCCTCCCATCCAGGCTGCCACATAGCACTGAGCAGAGTTCCTGAGCAAGACCTTTTTTGTAGAACTGCTGCAAAGGATTAGGTGAGAAACTGTTTGCAAGGCACCCAGCAGGCTCTCCCCACATCACAGCGGAAGCTGTTTTTATAAGTAAGTTAGATAAACATGATGGGCATGATTCCTTCCAACTCTGATTCTACTGTAATTCTGGGCTTTTCAGACAGCGGGCCGAGCACCGCTGCTGCTCTTGTTGGCCCTCACCGCGTGCGCCTTTGCTGATTCCACCCCAGCACCCACTCTTCTCTCTGCCTCTGTCAATCATTGGTCGGATACAAGCCGTTCATCTTTGCCTGCACCAGCCTAGTCAGTTTCTCCAATCATTAAACTTTTCAGTTTATTCTTGTCACAAACAACCCACTCACTACTCAGTTATGTTCTTAGGAAGGTGTGGTTCTGCCACTGTTTCCTGTGTGTCTGTCTCATCTTCTTGAATGATTCATCCGTGTCTTCAGGGCAAGTGACCCAGATGATCAGAACCCTCCACTTCTGCGGATGGATTTCTCCTTCAGGGAAGATTTAAAGCTCTTGGGTGATTTCTAAAGGTCCACATTTCCATACAATACGTTTCCTTATGTCAGCATCTAATGAAAGTTTCCAAAAAGGATAGAGGAAATTGACCACCATGAAGCTTCTATTACATGTTAGATCCTAGACCAGGTTATTTTAAAAACATCTCCTTTGTGCCTCGAGATCCCCTAAGATATCCGCTAAACCACCATGTTCTAGCCTGATGCAGTCTGTTCTTGACTGAGTCGGGGAGGTACCGCAGGAACCTCTACAAGCCAGATTTTCCTATTTACAGCTTCAAGACGCAACACAAAACAAAACACAACTGGCAACACCGCGCAGCGCTGCTATACCCAGCAAGGTGATGTTTGTTCCTCTGTGCCTGCTGTCTGGGCATCACGTCTTGAACAATTTCTACCACACGTCACATCGGATGTTCTCACACTTCAGTAACTGATACTTTTATCAGGAATGAAAATTGCCACATGTGGCTTGAAGACGTAGATCTTCAAAGCAGGCAGCAGCGAGCAGCTTCTTTGTGTATTTAAGAACACGGCCCTCACGCAATGCTTTTTCCGTTCTACCAGGGTTCCAGGTAAATGAGCATCCGGAAAAGCCAGCCACGGTCACCTCTCTTTAAGGTTCACTTGGAAATCCATGCCTTGGGTGCCTTTGTTTTTGCCACAATTGTTGCAAATCCACTTAAATCAGTTGACTGTCAGATGCAGTTTTGGTGGCTTTAAAAAGCATTTTACAACAAGCACAGCCATCATCAGTGTCAAGGAGAGGGCTCATCACACTGTGGATATAAAAGTGCTTTCTTATTTAAAACACTCGACCAGGGCTTCTTGGCCTGCATCTTGAGATACTGATAGAATAAACTGGAACTGACAAAATATATTAAGTTGTGCTAAATCTCATTTCATCTGCTAAGTGATCCTAGCGGTAGTGGATACAGAAGGTTTAAGTAAAAATCATGGGGAAAGGTTGACATGTATGGGAGAATTTTGAACGGTGAGAATGACCTTCCCCCTTTTTTTTCTCTGCAAAGTGGGAAAAGAACATCATCACCTGACCTTCGTAGGTGGACATAAAGGCAGATAGTGCATTGTAGGCAACCAGATCTGCTACTCTGCTGCTATTCAAAGCTGTTATGGGTGCTGAGGACTGAGATGCGCTTGTGGGCTCTTAACCTGGTGATGACACTCCTTGCTCTCAGAAGAGTGATGTGGCTTGTTGTCTGTTACTGCAGTCCTGATAGTCACCTAAGCAAGCGGCCTGTGACAGAATGCTTAGGCGGTACTGCGGTGACAAATAACCCCCAAATCTCAGTGCCCTAACAAAGGTTCATTTCTCCCTGGCACTTAGGGTTGCCAGACTTAGCCAATAGAAATACTGGACACCCAATTAAATTTGAATTTCGGAAAAATAACAAGCACATTTTTTTTTAGTGTAAGTATGTGCTATACAATATTTGAAATGGCATGTTTATGTGAAATTCAGATTTAACTGGACATCCTGTATCTTTTTGAGCAGACTAACTCCCACTGTGTATCCACCATGGTCTGCAAGGGGCTCTGCTCACCTGGGTACCAGGTAAGAAGAAGACGAGAGTTCTAGAAAGTCTCACACTGGCAACTCACTGCTCCATCCAGGAGGGGATGCATATTATTTTGCTTATAACTCATTGGCCAGAACTGGTCATGTGACTTGGTCCAGGGAAAAGGGGTCCAGGAAGTACAGTCCTGTGGTGTGCTGGAAAATAGAGAGAAGTGAATTCAAGGCAATGCAAGGTCAGCCTGGAAGGTCAGCCAAGCAGGAAGGAAAGGGAGGGCCCTCTAGTAGTATAACTGGTGTCTTAGTCCGTTAAGGCTGCTGTAACAAAATACCACAGACTGAGTGGCTTATAAACGACAGAAATGTATTTCTCGCAGTTCTGGAAGCTGGAAGTCCATGATTAGGGTGCCAGCGTGGCCAGGCTCTGGTGAGGACCTTCTTCCAGTTTCCATATTGCAGCTTCTCTTTGTATCCTCTCATGGCAGAGAGCAGAGAAGAGAAACAAGCTCTCTGATGACTCTCTTATTTATTTATTTTATTTATTTTTGGCTGTGTTAGGTCTTTGTTGCTGCGTGCAGGCTTCCTCTAGTTGCAGCGAGTGGGGGCTACTCTCCGTTGTAGTGCGCAGGCTTCTCATTGAGGTGGCTTCTCTTGTTGCGGAGCACGGGGTCTAGGTAGGCGGGCTCAGTAGTTCTGGCTCACAGGCACTAGAGCACAGGCTCAGTAGTTGTGGCACACGGGCTTAGTTGCTTTGTGGCATGTGGGATCTTCCCAGACCAGGGCTCGAAACCCGTGTCCCCTGCATTGGCAGGCGGATTCTCAACCACTGCACTACCAGAGAAGTCCTCCGATGATTCTTACAAGGATACAAATCTCATCCTAAGGCCCCATCTTCATGACCTCATCAAACCCTAATCACTTCCCAAACGCCCCACCTGTTAATACCATCACAAGGGTAGGGGCAGGGTCGGGTTTCAGCATATGAATTTTGAGGGGACTCAAACATTCAGTCCATAAGAGTTTGCATTCTCCTTTTTGACTCTGTCCATTGCAGTCAGCAGAAAAATGCCCCTTACCCCAAAGATGTCTCTGTCCTAACTCCTAATACCTGTGACTATGTTACCCCACTTGACAAAAGGGAATTTGCAGGTGTGATTAAGCTAAGGATCCTGAAATGGGAGATGATGCTGGATCATCCTGGTGGGCCCAATGTCATCACAAGTGCCCTTAGAAGAGGGAAGCAGGAGGATCGGGGTCAGAAGATGTGACCATGGAAATAGACATTGATGCAGGCAGCCTCGGGAAGCTGGAAAAGGCAAGGACCAGATTTTTTTGTAGAGTCCCCAGAAGGAACGCAGCTCTGCCAACACCTTGATTTAAGCCTTGTAAGACTCATCATGAACTTCTGACCTCTGGAACTGTAAGAGAATAAATTTATGTTGTTTAAAGTCACTAGGCTGGTGGTTATTTGTTATAGCAGCCATAGGAAACTCATACATTCATGAAGAGAAATCGGAGACCAGCTCCTGGGGGTTGGATTTCTTGTAATACCAAGCAGGAAGGAAACCAGGCACAGAGCCAGGAAGCAAGAAGCCAGGCAGAGTAAACATGATATGATGCCAGAACGTGGTCCTGCTCTGACAGAGTGAAGAATGGACAAAGTGTGGAAGACGGAGGCTACTGGGGTCGGAGGCTGGACCCTGCCTGCTGAATATATGCTTCTTGTATTATCTGTATTTATTTTCCTGGCACTATCCTTTAGTGATTAGCACACTATGTAGAAAAGTCTAACTTGTTTCAGTTTTAATAGAAACTTCCAGAATCTTTGTATTCAGTTTTGTCTAAAGCGCTGCAAAGCAGACAGTGTGCTTGGGGGCCATTGCGATGGTGGGTATGAATTAGCGTAAGAAGTCCACTGAAGGACAAAAATAGGCTCAGATAGAATATTCGGGGCTCCTTGATCCACCACCATTGTCCTAGATTTTGAAATTTGTGTTAATAATGAGCAATGTATCATTTTTCCATAGTATTATTTTGAGAGAAAAGCCAGTTGCATAGAGTGGAAGTAACATTTGACTTCCAGAATCATGGTGAGTGATTGCTATGTGAACCACCTTCTCCTGTGGTCCCCCACCCATAGCCAGAGAGACACAGAAATGAATAAGGACCTGACAGGGTGTTATGGGGCTTGGAACAAATATTTGGCATGGCATAAATATTTCATGAGGAAGTGAATGCATGAAAAACTCTTGAATGATTTTCATAAACTTTTATATCTTGGTTGAGTTTTATGTATCTAAATTTATCCATAAATGGGAGATAGAGGAACACTGGTGTATTTTATTTTCCATTATTGTTCAGAACAAGTCACCCCTACCTCATTATGATATAGACTCAATTGCCCATGGATGATATTCTGAAAAGTCCAGTTTTATTGTGTGGGGATCTTACTAGGTCCATGCAGATTTCAGAATTTGAATGCTATACCTTGACCTCTGGTGCCATATAGTTTCAAATTCTTGGTTTGCGATTAGTCCTGTCTTTTTTTAATTTTATTTTTTTCTTTGTCATCCCAGACCACCATTAAATTGCTCTTTCACTCGGAGCTGAATGCACAGCCAGGGCAGGGTGGAGGTTTGTTGGGACTGGGGGGAATAAAATGGGAGGTTGACCCTGTTGCTTGTCTTAGAGGCTCCATCCAAAGTGCTCTGGAGAATTTCCTCCAGAAACAAGACTGCTGAAGGAGAGGTGGTGGTGTGCAGGTGCACACGACAGAGGAATGGCGGGAGAAGCGGCCAGCTGGCAAGCCAGAGATGAGCCATCAGGACCTCTGAGCTGGAAAAGATGTCCTTGGTGCTGACGCACAGAAGTCTCTGCACATCTGTGGGATTTCTCCCTGGAGGAAAATAAGCCTGTGAGGGTTCAGTGTTCAATCTCAAGGGGAGATTATCCTCTAGCCCCACCGATACATATCAAAAACAGAGATTTTTCCAAAAAACTGTCTTCTCTCTCCTCTCTCCAGCAAGGAACATTGATCCAATGTTTAGTTATCGTCTCCCTTCCCCATTCTTCCTCATTTCTCTGTAAGTCTCATGTCTCTGTAAGTCACATCTAATTCAAATGTCTGTGCCCTGAGGTAGCTTCCTAATTCAAAGGAGTGATCATGGGAGTCAATGGACACTCGCCCATTGATTCCAGTGATATTGAGGGCCTCCTGAGAATCGGAGACAAACGTCTCATTCCCACCATAGGACAACGCTGCGGTGTTTACCGTGGTATCCCTCTCTTAGCTATACTTACTTTTTTTCAACTTATTCCTTACCCTCCTCTTTCAGGAACTCAACATTCTGGCTAAAGCCAACTGTTACCAGTGACAAGAACAAGGGCGATGATGTCATCAATGGCAGCTACGTTTACTGAAGCCTCACCTTGTGCCAAGCGCGGTTTTAAGCCCTTTCCACCTATTAACTCATTTAATTCTCCCACCAACCTTATGATTTTCATCAAGAAGCTAAAACCCTAGCCATTCACCAGTTGGCCTGGGCCTTTCCTTTCATCTGGGATGTTCTTCCTCAAACCCTTTCCTAAGGGAATAACTAAATCTTACATTTCCACTGAGGTTGAATGAAGGTCATGCTCTGTGGAAAGCCATTCTGGCTGTCACTGGGTAAGAGTGGGCTGCCCTCCCACTCCACACATCCCTGTGTACCTGTGGGATCCTTCCCATGGCGGTCACTTTCCTTGGGATGTTGTAGTAAGTGCTCCTACTTAGTAAGGACTGGCCTTTGGCATGTGCTCCCAGGACACATCCACACCTGTGGTCATGTCACCATCTCATGAGTGCCTGCTGTGAGTGGGTTGTTTTTTTCTAAAAAGCAGTAAAAGGACTGAGTTTAACATCAGAGTGAAAAAGAGACAGTGCATATGAACACAGGTACAAGGATGGGGAGGACTGGCCAGGGATTTGCAGATGACAGAGGTGGGGATTAAACAAGTTGACTAAACCTGTGAGGGGCTGGGATGGTCTAGCTGACAAATGAATCAGCGTATTCACTAGAGCACTGACAGTGCTCAAGAAAATCCCTTCTCCATTCACACGGAGAAAAAGAGAATAAATGGAAAACTCTGTTCTATGGGGCAGGCTGGACAGATTCCTCATTCGCTCCTTAATTACTCAAAAAAATTTTTTTTTCACACTCTTATTCATCTGGGGAAACAGACCAGAAGGAATGAGGGTGGCTCAGCTCCCTTGAGCTACAAATAGGCAGGGAAGACAAATGTCCAGCTAATGTTCAGTTGGTAGGGCACCATCTCCTGGACTGTTGATAGATGTTAATAAGCACCGAGCCAAAAAGGGTCCCCATGGTCAGCAAAGCATGAGGAATGCTGCCTGGAACAACATTTTGTGGGCTTTCTAGATGCAGGACTTCTCAGAGCCTTTAACATCCTAATGTACCTCATGACAGTTTAAGAGGGGTTGTCCGATGTAGCGCCACCCAAATCCATTTGACCGTGCAGTTCGTTTTTCAAGGAGCATCTCAAAGCACTAGTGTTCCCTTGAACAGAATTTGGGAACCACTCTCCTGTTGCCATCGCTCTACTGGAAAGATCACATATTTTTTATGGACTGCAAGAAATCCTGTGTCCATAGCAATTTATCCTGTGGGGTGTTTTACTGGATTAAGGGTAGTAGAGGTGGAGAAATATTTAGCAAATGCAGAATCTAGGCATTTTGCTGAGCACTTCTGATGTTAAAGTGAGATAATTGGAATCACACTAAAGTTCAAAAGCCTCATTTGTGTACATGAGACTAGTGCCAATTTATCTATTACTACATTTGAATAATACAAAATTTTATTCAGTACTAATAGTGTGGGTCTAATTATATGTTTTTCACACATGTGGAATTAAGGCCACTAAAGATAAAATAAATAATCTGGAAAATTAATTTTTAGGAGCTTCATCTCATATTTAACACAAAAAACATTAATGCAGTTGAATATTTTTTTCTCCAACAAGCAGGACAAGTAATATTTAAGAAACACTTAAATGAAGACAAATGTCCTCACCAGCACTTTTTATACACTGCATTGGTTGAGGGTGTTATTTCATAATTACATCAAATGAAAACTTGGGTAATTTTGTCCAGTGAGCACAGCCAAGTTATTAAAAAGCAAATTTTTTTTTATTGCATTGATTATATTCAACAAGCATTAAATGACTACTTACTATGTGTAAAGCATTGCAATAAATGGGTAGGATGATGCTACGGTCAACTGGATAGACAGTCTGCCTTCTAGAAGCTTCTAATCTCATGGTCGGGGGTGGGCATCTCAGTTGGATAGCTTCTATTGCAAATAACATCACTTGTTTGGCTTACTTAACTGAGAAGTTCAAGGGTAGATCTGGCGTCAGGCATGGCTGGATTCAAGCACTGAATGCTGTCGGCAGGGTGTGATTTTTTGCTCAGTCTGTGTGCCTTCTCTGCTGGTTCTTCTGCCCGAGTGATGGCAAAACAGCTCCCCCAGGTCTCATCCCACACTCCCTTTCAATTTCTCCTCTGGTAGTTTTGACAGTAGTCCGGAGACTCTATGATTGGATCAACCTGGGTCACATGTCCATCCTCGAGCCAATCAGGGAGACCAACACACTGAGCACTGATTGGTTTAGGCCTTGGAAAGCCCCACCTACAACACTTTAACCACAGGTGGGGAGAGTGGGGTTGCCCAGATGGAAGTTGAGGCTCTTGTTTGGTGAAGGGGATTTCTGCTGGGCAGGCTGACCATATGTCTCCACTATGTACAGGGAGTCACACCTGGAAATGAACAGTTACTGTGAAAAACAGAGGAAAGGTATAATGGGGGACAAGAGTCGTGCTGGGGGAGACAGGAAGACTGAATGTGGCATTGATGTCTGTGTGGGGTGTGAGTACTGAAAGATTAAAAATAATGTCAGTGACCTGAGAGAGGGAGGAAGGATCAAAGGAATGGTATCAGAAAAATCAAGAAGCATGACGTTGAAGTGTGTGCCAAAGGATCTGAGAATTTCAGTGTGACTAGAGTTCAGAAAGCCCAGAGAGTTGGAGTAAGAGGAAGGTGGCAGAGATAGTGGAGGGTCAGATCATGGAAGGCCTTAAAAGCCATCCAAGGAGGCTTTTACAGGCATCTGTAAGGTCGCTGAAAGATAAACATAAAAATGCTGAGTGTAACTTTCCAAACTGCCTTCCATTGCACTGCACTCCGCATCAGGTTTTCATGATTAAGCATGTTACTCTGAAGCCAACTTTTAAAAAAAATCTCCTACACTTCTTCCTATTAAAGAGTAATGTTAATTGGTGAGTGTACATAAAAGAGGGTTCTATAGCCCATTGAGTTTATATAGACTGAAAGGCTAAGCAGGCCCGAGCAGAAGCCTGGGTGGGGACGAGAAGGTTGGCACTCTTCAGCTTTATGTCCTCTTTCCTATTTGCAGCCTACCCCTCACAGTGCTGGGGAAAAAGATAAACAGAGTTCTCCTTACAGCTTCCTAAAGAAAGAAAAAGAAATAGCCCCAGACTCCACAACCCGTTTCATTGCTGAGGAATCTTCTTGTTTGGCAAACTTTATTTCCTTCCTGGAATGTGGGACCAGGAAGAAAATGACAGCATCCCTTTCTCTCTGGACCTTTATTTTTAATTTTTCAGTTTTCATAACATTTTAAAGGTTACTTTCCATTTCCAATTATTACAAAATATTGGCTATATCCCCTGTGTTGTACAATATACCCTTGACCCCCATCTTACATCCAATAGTTTGTGCCTCCACGCCCCCATCCCTATATTCCCCCTCCTCCCCACTGATAACCACTAGTTTGTTCTCTATATCTGTGAGTCTGCTTCTTTTTCATTATATTCACTAGTTTGTTGTATTTTTTAGATTCCACATATAAGCGATATCATACAGTTTTTGTCTTTCTCTGACTTATTTCACTTAGCATAATGCCCTCCAAGTTCATCCTTGTTGCTGCAGATGGCAAGATTTCAATCTTTTTTATGGCTAAGTAATATTCCATTGTGTATATACCACATGTTCTTTATCCATTCATCTGTTGATGGACACTTAGGTTACTTCCACATCTAGGCTATTGTAAATAGTGCTGCTATGAACATTGGGGTGCATCTCTGGACCCCTATTTTGAATTACATTGATGATGGAAGTTTCAGATCCCAGCTCCCACTACAGCTTTCATTCATTCATCCATTCATCAAACATTTATGAAGGTCTGCAGTGTGCCTGGCACAGTCACAGGCACTTGGGACATGTTAACGGATCAAATAGGCAAAGTCCTTTCTCTCATGGAGCTGATATTCCAGAAAGGGCATCAGACAATGGCCAATAAACAAATCCATGTGCTATGGGGTGTTGGGTTTTGTCATGTATGAAGGGAAAGAGCAGGGCAAGGGGTAGAGGGTAGTAGGACCTGCTATTTCAGATGCTTGACAAGGATGGTCACACAGAGACCTGAATAAAGTAAGGGGGTGTGTTAGTCAGAGTTCTCCAGAGAAACAGAACCAATGGGATGTGCATGCATGTGTGTGTGTGCAGTACCATGTGCATATGCGTGCGTATGTGTGTGTATATACATAATATGTATAAGATTTATTATAAGGAATTGGTTACACAATTATGGAGGCTGACAGGTCCCAACATCTGCAGTTGGCAAGCTGGAGACACGGGAAAGCTGATGACAGAGTCCTCATTGGAGTCTGAAGGCCTGAGGTCCAGGTGTGAGTTCCAATCCAAAAGCTGGCAGGCTCAAGACCCAGTAAGAGCTGATATTTCAGTTTAGGTTTGAAGGCTGTAAAAAAAGCTCAATGTCCCAGCTCAATCAGGCAGGCAGGAGGAGTTTCCTCTTCCCTGGTCTTTGGTTCTGTTCAGACCTTCAACTGATTGGATGAGGCCCACCCACCTTGGGGAGGGCAATCTGCTATTCTCAGTTTACTGATTCAAATGTTAATCTCATCTAGAAACACACTCACAGGCACATTCAGAATAATGTTTGATCAAATATTTGGGCACCTTGTGGCCCAGCCAACTTGACACATGAAATAAACCATTGCAGGGAGTGAGGCATGCAGGTGTGAGGGAAAGAGCATCACAGGCAGAGAGAACAGCAGATGCAAAGGCCCTGAGGTGAGCCCTTGTTTGACGTGCTAGAGGACCAGGCAGGAGGACAGTGGGAAGGGGAGGGAGCAATGTGCTCGAAGGGCAGGATTGTGGGAAATGAGGTCCTAGAGGTGGCAGGGGTGAGGGTGTTTGTGGGTCATGAGAAGGATTTTGGTTTTAAGGGGGACTTGACTTCTGCCCTCTTTCTGCCCTGCTTGCCCTATTCAGACCTCCTTGGTCCTTCCAACGCGTGAGGCCATGTGTTTATTTGATGTCTGCCTTGCCTAAAAGACTGTGGCCTCAGGGGAGTCAGGCGGAGAACTCCTTTATCTCTGTGCCCCCAGTACTTCACGGGACACAGAGTAAGATCTTAATATGCATTTGTTCAGTCAATGAAGTAAGCCTGTCTTTTGACAGGAGGTATAAAAGTTGAATTTAAAAAGTATGGATTTCCTTTTATTTATTTATTTTTCTTTCCAAGGGTTTTTGCAATTGGATCCAATCTCTAGTCAACCAAATTCAACAAACGTTTGTTGCCTACCTTCGTTATGCAAGGCATTGTGTTGGGTAGTGGGGACTCAGAAATGAGAAGTCAAAATAAACACACAATAAACAAACTACGACATGCCAGTTGCTGTACTCAGTGTTTTGCCTGCGTTAACTCTCATTTGATTCTCGCAATAACCCTCAGAGGCAGGTTGGGTTGCGATGCCTGCTATAGAAGGAGGAGACAGAAGCTCAGGATTCAAACTTGGGTTGTTCAGACTCTAAAATCTTTCCCTATACTCCACCACGGTCAGGGAACTTGCTGTGGAATAATGGTGAGGTGCCAGGTGTGGGTCATGTCTGTATAACTATCTACAAGTCATACGATCATAAATGCAAAACTTGAGTCTAGATATACTGGGATCAGGTCTGGAAACAGCTTCTTAAGTCAACATCTGGATTGGGAGTTTTGGATGGTAAAGTGATGAGGCTTTGTGGGCAGGAGCAGTCTAGGTCCCTGGGTATTTCCGGTACGGTGATCCCCCCCTCCCCCTCCCCCTCCCCCCCGCTGTCAAATTCATCTCTGCCTGCCGATTCTCACTCACAGTCTTCTCACCTGAGACAAACAGGTCCTCTTCCCTCCTCTCTGTTTCATTTGATTTCTAATATCTTCCTAATTTCATTAAAGGACAAAAATAACTTTATTATTTCTGTAGAAATGATAAATAGGCATTGAAAAGTGTAAAGATACGTAAAATCAGAGAATAGAAATGGAAGCCTATTCCAGGTTGCGTGTGTGAATGAGTGAATGGGTTGATGAATGGGAAGTAAGTCGTGTCACCATGAGGGTGGCGACTCGGAACGGTTTGTTTCCCAGTGTTCTCTCTTCCGCCTATGTGACTACAGAAATGGAGGTGGCCCCCATCTCAATATCACTTCTGAATCTGCAGCTCCTTAGGGCGCTACAGCTCTCTTTTTTCCACTCATTCTTAGCCCTGCCTTGGGTTTCAGTGGCTGCAGGGAATCCCATTCAAACTTCTGAGTGAATGCATCCATTTCCTGCCTTGGAGATTGATACAGGGATGGGTTTAACCGAGATGCTTCTCACCACGCAGGTACCACAAGACACAGGTTTTGTGGAAGTAATTTCTTTCTGCATCTCTTGCACAAGTCATCCAGTTGAATTTTTTCAGTTAAACACAGCTTCCAGTGGAAGGATGGCTCTGATTTGTAAAACTGTATTACAAGTGGTAAAAATTATTTTGCTAATTATACTATACCTCCAATGTATAAGATGTGATTCATATATAATCACCATTTTAATGTTTTATTCCTTCCACAGGAAAAAATGTGATGGGAATAAAATATCAATATTCTCCTTAAAATAGACAGTTCATACTGACATGTAATTTAAGCAAAGGATGAGATATCAATTAAAAGAGGGTGATACGACATTTTGCTCTTTTTTTCCCCCTCATTTTATGTTGAGAGGGCGTATCAGAGATGTTAGAACATTTTCTTTATTAAATTACAGAAAACCAGTTTAATACTGGTGTATGTCAAAATGAATATAAGAGCAGGAAAGACGATCTTTAAATTACCTTTATTTATCTTATGATATGTTATCTAAGACATTACAGTACCTCATGTTAAAGATTCATATCTTGAAGAATCTTATCAATTTTGTTTTTGAATGACAGCAATTTGTAAAAAAAAATGACATTGTAATATGTCGGTCATTATCTATAGGACCTTGGAAGATTTTACAATAGGTAACTAAAAAGGCCATGTGGGTTAGAGAGAGTGAGTTTGGAACTGGAAATACATAACATTTTGGAGGTCATTTCATGAAAGCATTTTCAGGACCAACACTTCCTCAACTTGATTTAGCTACAGTGTCTAAAAATCACGTTAGTCTTAATTTGTTGGATCAAGCAGTGCAAAATGAGAGTGGTAACCTATATATCAGGAGCAGGCAGGAACTTTTTGTTTCTGGAATTCATTTTGTTTAAATGGTAATTTTAGTTATGCATTTTCCCTGGTGTCTAAATCCATTTCTGTTACAGTGGGAACCTAATATATGTTTTAACAAATCAATGAAGGAACGAATGAGGAAGGAGATGAATGAATGAAAAAAATGGGTGGATGGATGGATAGTTGGATAGGTAGGTAAATAAGTGTTTGATTGATTAATGGATGGATGAATTGATGGCTCGATAGTAGATGAAAGGTGAGGTTCCTGAGCCCAAGGATTGAATGAATAATTTTGCGGGACGGCTTCTCCAGCTCAGGCAGTGGCTGAGTTCACAAATGTCTGAGTTTGACCATGACAGTGGTCTGTAGAAAGAAGCATGGACTCAGGAGGCTTTCTCGATCCACTCAGCCAGTCTCCTCCATAGAGCCTGGGTTCTGTACTTCAGGAGCTGCTCAGAGACCTGACCTCTGACATTGCTTCTGTTTGGGTGAATTGTAACTCTCTGTTGATGAGACTTTTTCCTCCCCCAAGCTCTGAGCCCCTGGAGAGAAGGGCCCTCCCTGCCTTAATCATTTGGTATTCCCAGCGCCTTGTCCAGGGCCCGGCATGCTATTGTTTTGCTCAAAAAATAGTCCCTGAAAAAAGCGTCAACTGGAGTCAGACAGTTGAGGGTGCCAGCCGCGCTCTGGGTTTTTGTCATTCGCTCTCTAACTCTGGGTGAGTGTCTTGATGTCTCTGATCCCCAGGTGCCTCATCTACTCAAAATACTTTGTGCCTAGAATCCAGGAAGCTCAATAAACGTTAGCTAATTGTTTAAATAACTACCACGTGTTCTTATACCAATGGACCGCCCTCTGGGAACACACATCCCTGAAGTCTTCTCTGAACTCTGCGTTTTGAGAAGTAACTTTGGGTTTTCTTCTACGGTCCTCTGCATAGAGTTTCCTCCTCAGCTGCCTCTCTGCATGACCACGTTGGAGTCCAGATGAGGCCACGGCAGTGAAACAAACGACAGGAGTGATCCTTTACTGTACTGGTGTTGCAGGAAAATGGGGCGCGAGGGGGTGCTCATGTCACAGGTCTTGGGTGACTTCCTTGGGATGGGCCGCCAAGTGAGGGTCCTTGGCTTCACACAGGAAAGAATTCAAGAGCGAGCTGTAGTAAAGTGAAAGCAGGTTTATTGAGAGATACACATTCCACAGGAGGAATGTGGTCTGTTTCAGAAGGCGGGAGCAGCCTCGAAATCTGGGGTGGTTAGTTTTTATGGGCTGGGTAATTTCATAGGCTAATGAGTGGGAGGATTATTCCAACTATTTGGGGGAAGCGGCAGAGATTTCCAGGGACTGGGCCACTGCCCACTTTTTGGCCTTTTATGGTCAGTCGTGGAACCGTCATGGTACCTGTGGGTGTGTCATTTAGCTAATGTATTACAATGAGCATATAATGGGCTCAAGGTCTACTGGAACTCGAATCTTCTGCCATCTTGGACCTAGTTGGTTCTAATCAGTTTTTGTCGTGTCTTCAAGGGCTATGTCATTCTTTTAGAGCTTTTCCCCCGCCCCCTTCCGTCCCGTGCATCACTACTACCCCACATCCATCACCTTGACTCTGAGCAGCTGACAGCTTCCTCTCTTGCTCAAGATGAAGAGAGTCCCCACGATGGCACAAGTGAGCACCCAGGAAGCAGACGGCCTGTGTCTACAACCCAGTGTTGCTAATAACTGACTCCAGTGCCCTAAGCCTCCATTTCTCATCTGTGCAATGGGGTTAATAAAACTCTCCACTCTCTATATTTGTTTCAGGATTAAATGAGCCAGGCCTTGCCTGCCTCATGCTGAACACCCAGTAAATGTCCATGATGATGATGGTGCTGATGATATCTGACATCCATGGAGCACTTTGGGACTCACCCAAAAATGGGTTTAGATGAGATGTAACATCATTGGAAGTCAGAACAGAATAAGGCCCTAACTTTGATTAGCAGCCAGATTTGTCTGCCATCCTAGAAGCATTCAGAAATTGCCAGTTATCATGCAGATGAGTATTTGGAGGAGTGCCTGGCTTGTAGTAGGTGCTCCATAAATGTTAATTACTAATGTTAAAGTAAAATATTAGCAAGACTTGCAAGGTTAACAATGAACAAACCGGGGTCCTTGAATGAAGGGACTCGCTCTGTGAGGGAGGGAACCACAGACCCAGGGAAGGATAACATACAATTGAAGCAGGTTCTGTCTTAGAGGAATCCAGGAGAAGCGTCTCTAGGGTTGGGGTGACTTAGTCAAAGTGTCAGGGACGCTTCCTGGGTGATGTGACAGCAGAGTCAGACCTTGAAGGATGGTGAGATCACAGGGATGAATTGGGAGGAGATGGGTGCTGTGGGCAGAGAGAGAAATCAGCGTGATCAAAGCTCTGGTGTTGACCTTGGCTTTTCTACAAGGATTGGAGCAACGTAGAGATTGCATGACCCCCATGCAAGGATGAGATGTCCCTTTGTGATGCATTCCATTCTTGTAAATCACACACTCATGGGAAACATGACTTTTGCAAGGAATGTGGCAAAATATAAATATGCTTGCTATATAAAGAGCTTGGAAAAAATCAAGAAAAAGAAGAACGCTATTATAAAAATGGTCAAAAACTTGAGACTATGACCTGCAGTCAGGGCCAGCTTCACGGTTGTATGATTGAGAAGTTGCACAGGCCCTGTGCTTGGAAGGGCCCCATGTTGGGTTAAATTCTTTGCTGTCACCATCCTGAAATTCTTAATGATCTTTGAACAAGGGGCTTCCGCACTCCTGTTTTGCACTGAGCCCCGCAAATTATGCAGCCAGTTCGTCTGCAGTGAAGAAATACAAAGCGGCAACATGTATATATCAAGAAAACTTGTTATTGTTAATCAAGGGTATAAGACTTGAATTATAAAGACATGTTAATTTATATTTATCAAATTGGCCAAATGATAACAATGCAAGCAAGGGGGCGGTGATCAGGTATGTTAGAAACTCCTGGTGGGCTTCCAAATTGGCTCGGAATCCTCATCCACTCTCTCCCCCCAACAGGCTTGGTCAAAAGCAAACACTAAATGTCCCCCGTGCCTCCAGCCTCCATCTTCCAAAACCACACCCTCCTAGGCCCTGACCCCAGGGAAGCCCTTGCACATTCTATCCACATCCTCATGTTTGTGGGCAATTCTTTTCTTCCCGAGGACTCCAGCCCTGCAGCCAGGAGGTAGCCCTGTCTTCTTCCTCAACCAGTATTTGGACCCAACCCTGGGCCAAAACTCTGGGACCCTGACATACTAAAGGCGGGTGCTGAGCTAGTAGAACCTTCCCCCAAAGCAGGTCTGCCATTTATAGTAAGAGATTACCTCTGCCCCCCTTTGAGATTTGAGACTTTGAGCAAATGTATTGGGTCAGATCTCTTTCAAGTTGTTAAGTGACAGAAAATAAACTCAGAACAGTTGAAGAAGAAAAAAATAGAAAATTTATGGGCAATAGGAAACTCTTCCAACATGCTAAGCAGACATCAGATGCATACATGCACAAACACACATGTATACACACATATATATGCAGACATGCACACATACATGAATATACACACACACGAAGGCATACACACCTACACATATATACACACATGCATCTGCAGATATGCACACAGACATGTGGAGAGTCATTGCAGGATTGTTTATGGTAGCATAAAATTAGCAACAGACTGAATGTTTAACAAGGGATATTTCAAATTAATTGCTGAATAGCTGTATAATCAAATATTATACAATTATTAAACATCCCGTTTTCAGAGAATACTAGCTAATATTAATGATGAGAGCTAACATTCTAACATTTATCATGCACCTGATACATCCCAGGCACTCTTCTAAAATAACTCCTTCACTTTAGGATTTTTAAGGATATTTAAGGATGTGACAAAATGCTCATACGATATTGCTCAATGGAAAAGAAAAACTAGAATACAGAATTGTTTTTATACAATGATCTCAGGTTTGTCATGTATATTGACATCTATTATGTTATATATACATACAGAAAAATGAACCAACATATTTATTATTTCTGAAGGATTATATCTGGGTGTTCAGATTGCAGGAAATTTTTATTTCTTCTTTATTCTTTTCTTCTGTATTTTATAAATTGTTTATTGTGAACCATAGTATAATATTTTTATGATGACTAGAAAACTAAATATTGTTTAGGTGAAAGTGGGAAGAAGAGTTATTTGGTTTGATTTGAGAGACAACGTGAAAGGAAAAGGGAGAAATATGACAGAATACATAATTTGGGCTACCCCTTGGAAGGCCTCAAAAGTCAGGCTAAGAAGATAGTATTTTACTAGAAAAGCAATGGGGAGCCATTGAATGTTTGGGAGAGAGGAAGCGACAAATTCAGAGTTAAAATTTCTTTGGTGACAGCATTGAGAATGCCTTCGAATTGGAGGTGGGAGGCCAGAAGTCCTGGCAAGGAGGTGAAGGTCTTAGTTATAACAACATAGCAAGAGTAGAGGGGTCGGGCAGCTGTAAGTGGTGTTGAGGATTTGGAGTCTATAGGACCTGACCACCAGAGCTAATTAAGGAGAGAGAATTAAGAGAGCAGAGGCCAGGAGGCTTTCAGGGGTTCAAGAGGATGCAGGGAGGGATGGGGGACAGATAAGAGAAGCCCAGAGAGGGAAGAGTAGTAACCTGTGAACTGATGTACTCTTTTTGCCTCTTTTTGATTTTCACTCCCCTTGTTTGTGACCATTGAGATCAAGCATGTTTTGATTCCATATATTCCAAAGTTCCAGCTTGGTTTTCTGTGGATGCCCCCTGTGGATTCTCCAAAAATTTCTACATTAATATCAAACCTTGAAATCGGTGATGAGCCCTCCGTTGATAGGGTTAGTTCAATATTATTCCCAGCCTTGGAGAAGATAACCATGACCATCTTATTGTCCATCTGAAGGTGTGGTTCACGTCATCAGGATTTGGGGCTTGTGCATTTCAAAGAGAGAAAAAAAAATCACTTTCTTTTCAGATGAATGTTTTTGCAAACAACAAAGCAAATTTCACTTAATTATATAAATAGCGAAAATACTCCATCTTTGAAGATAGAGGATCAGTCAGTCCCTAAGAAGAAAGCCATCACTGCCGTTCCTCGTGGCTTAGCCATTCTGAGGCTCAATTTTGTGACCTATAGAATGGGACCACAATAGTGCCTTACCTCTTAATTGTCGTGAGGATTAAATGAGTTAGCTGCTGTAAAAGACTCAAAACTGTGTCCACACATAGCAAGCACCCAACAAATGTTAGCTCTTGCTGTGTTTACTGTCATAACTATTATCATTATTCTCAGCCTAACAGATTTTTCCCTTCGTCTACAAAGCCTTCTCTGAACATGCTAATTCAGATACCTCTCTTCCTGATGAACTAATACCACACTTAATAAATGCCACTATTTGGATATGTCATCCACTCTTAATCAATTTTTAATTAATGCACTTGGTGTCCCCGTCCAGATAACAGAAGAAAGAGCACAGTCTTTGCAAACCCAAGTGGGACTCTGTCTTTAACCCTGACTCTCGGACTTAAGGCTGCATCATTTACCTTCTCCAAGTGCCAGTGTCCTCAGAACGTGAACATGAGTGCCTCTCTCAGATAGCTGCATTGAGAGGATTCAATAAAGTAAGGCTTTTTCAGCCCCTGGCATGATGCCCCGACACAAAGAAAGTACTCACTAAATGTTTATTGAATTTTAAAATAATTATGATTGATGGCCACTAGCATTATCATTTTGCATATTGTCTCGGAAAGCCCTAAACTTAAATGCTTCTTGGCACTGAAGATTCAGATCATTTATCCTTTCTATTAAATCTCCTGGCTGGGGGCAGAGACAGGGATGTTGCTTCTTGGCCTCTTTGGTCAGGGGTCTGGGGTGCACATGATCCTTCCTACTGGGCTATGAATCAGTCTGCTGAAAAGCCTCTTCGTGGGCAGGGGAAAGGGTGTTAGAGTTGAGGTCCTTCTTTGACCCCTGTCTCTGCCCCTTTCTATTCCTGAGACCTTGAGCTAATCGCATCCTCTCTCTGGGATGGGATATTTACTCTTATTTAAAAAAAAAAAAAAAAAGTCAGAAGATATCATTGCCAATTTCAAAGGGATGTTATAAAAATTACAAAGAGATAAGTACAGGAAATTGCTTTATAAACTCTAAAGCACTGTGCCAATAGAAGCTTGTTTTTATTCATATAGAGACAGAAATATTTTACTTTATCACTGTGGATATGAGATTAGGGGCCATAAATATATTTACACCTTTTCCATATGATTATTTTTATAAACGCACATTTTTGTTGGAACACATTAGGAAAAGGACTTATTAGCAAATTCTGACCTGATTTAATGGATCCATTCACACATTCAGTAAACATTTAGAGAGCGGCTATATATTCAAGGCACCATCCTCAGTGCTGATGAGACACATATAAATAAGGCGGGTTCCTCCACCCTTAAGAATTACACTGTTACATGAAAATCTTAAAAAAAACATTTTTTAAAAAAATATCTTTTGATGGGTTCCAGTTTCCACATATTAAATTACCTTGCTTTCTGTTTTTATTCAGATAAGGTGACCACCTCGGCTACTTCCTTACCTTGTCTGCGAATAACAAAGTCTGTCAGCTCTCTCTTGTTCAGAAATGTCCCATAATGACATGGCTTCGCTCCACACTTTTACGTAATATCGTATTTGTGAACAGAACCTCCCCAATAGTTATTCATGTAATTCTATTAATATGATCTCAATCACCATATGGCGGTGTGATACCAATTACATTGTTGTAACCAGTTGACTTAGGAGAAAGGAGACCATCTTCCCAGCCGAGGACAACACCCTCGTTATAAAGATTCCCCAAATGATGGTTTCTCAGCTCCCTTCTCTGTGAGATTTATTTTTCCCAATTATTTAATCAGGATATTCTTGGGGATGCTCAAAAAAAGGTTGGGATATTTAGTTTCCTTTTTTCTATGTGAAATATACAGTGTATGCAGTGTTGGCCCATGTCTTGATAAATGCAAGGCTTACACAGCATTTTTTGTTGTATTTGTTGTTAATTAGGGTGGAGCGTGCACTGCTCAATCCCTGCTGAAACCAAACACAAAACTTCACTTAAACCAATGTCACTTAAACCAATGCAAAGCTCACGTCTAATTTATTTTTGAGCTTCAAAGGCAAGTAGTTGGTCTCAGTTACAAAACTCCTGACAGCGCTGTAAAAAGGTGTAACACGCAGACTGTATCCCTCTCTAGGACCCTGTGTAAAAAAGAGCTTCCTTTCTCTCCCCCAAAGAATTACATTCGGCACCACATGTCAAAACACAATTGTAATTGTGTAGCACAATATTTCATAAATCTGAAAATGTTTTAAAAACCTATTGTGTTTTCGAAGCTTCCAAAGTCATTTCCTGGGTTAGCATTTTTTCTGCACTAAGCGTGCCTTTTTTTTTTTTTTTTTTCCTTTCTGATTTCCATATTCCCCAATAATTATTAAGCATTCTTACCTCCCAGGCAGGCATCTCTGATGTAGAAGCTGGTGATAGCAGTGGCTGTAATTCTTGTGAATTACTACATTTTAAAATCTTGTGTTAAAACATGTTACCAAGCATCCTGAAGTTAGCAGATGGCCTCCAGAAAGGCTCGTTTTAATTTTTCAAGTACGTAAGTATAATAATCCACACTGATGTGTGCACACAACAATAAAATGTACTTGTTGAGCAATTATATTCACAGTTTCACATGTGTACCTGTGGGGAAGGGTTTATCAATGGATAATAGATATATGGGTGGACATAATATTTGTAGGATCAAAAGAGGTAATCAAAATGGCTAAGTCGAAAAAAAAAAAGTACTCATAATTAAAAGCAGCCGTGGCAAAAAAGCTGAGGAACGGAAGAATGTCTCCATCACCAGAATGGAAAAGTTTGTGAAAGCCATTTAATAGAACTGAATATCAAAACATTTTAACTTTTTAAAGTTTTCAACATTAAACAATTAGGATGAAATGCAATTAGGCAGCACATTGTAGAGGATGGTCACTTTTTGCATGTCATGTGGCTTTAAAAACAAGTCAGATAAATGATGATGCCATTAAAACTGAACTAATTAAAGAAAGCTTCTTTTAAGAACTCATTAACTGCAACCTCATTTGCATAATGATGCATATTAATTAAGTTTTAATGAATCTGAATTTGCACCAAGCCTATTCATGTTGGCTTTGAAACAAATTGAACAAATTAGTTAAAAGCTTTTTGGAATCTACTTTTCACACCAAACAGGATATGAATGCAATCATCTCTACAAAAAAGAAATATTTTTCCTTTAATTTAATTCAAAGGTATGCAGGCCCATCTATTAATTATTTTTAAGTGCAATAATTTTCACCTTTTCTTCGAAAAATCAGCCATATTATTCTTGAATGGGAAGTATTGCAAATGCAGGTTGTGGGGAAAAATCATTACGGCCAATTTATTGGCAATAAATTGGAGATATTTGACTTTAGGGTACATTTTGTTTATTTAACAGCGGGATTAAAAATTGAGGAGGTAATTTCTGGGCATTCTGAACATTGGCAGTGTGGCAACTAAAATGAGACGTATAGAGGTGGCAGGTCTCATTTTTCGGGATATAGGCAACGATGATGTTATGTTATTGGTGTCACATTCATTTCTAAATCTGATTCCACTCCATCATAAATCTCCTAAGTAGCACCAAAAAAAAAAAAAAAAAATTAAACATTTACAGAACATGTGTTCTTTCCCCCCGGATCTGTGCAAATCCTAATTTTTTAATCCATGAAGAGCAGAATTCAATTTTAACAAGTTTGCGTTCAGCTCATGATAAAAACAAGAATTACCGCCACTACACTATTGATTTGCTTCTAACTCCGTGCTGTCTTCATCAAGAATGAAGAGATTTATGTAATTACTGCTCCATCTTTTGTTGTTAGAAAGCACTTTTTTTGTAAGTCAGCATCTACAAAGGATGGAAACGCTTTTATTATTGAGATTAGAAGATCATTTCTCCCCCCCACCCCCTTGTTAAAATGTTTTCTCAGATGTTGTGGAGAGGTCGACAATTAAGATGATGTTGTATACTGGAAATGCACATTTAAAAAATGTATTTACAGGTATTCTTCGGCAGTATTTTTTAACCCATTTATCCTTTCACCTTTCTCCCTCTTTTATTCCTCCTAGGCCGTTTCAGTTCCCAGATAAGTGAGAAGCATTCGTCGGCACCAGAGCGATGCCAGAGCAAATTCCCTGCAGCAAAGTATCGTGAATGCTTTTAGATGTCGAGGGGCAAAGTAGCAACACTCTGGATTCTTCGCTCCTAATTACATTGCTCTCGTTGGAATTTGTTTGTGCTTGGGTCAGTGATCACTTTTGACTCTTTTAGAGAAAAATAAAATTAAGATCAGCTCTTAGCTGCCCTACTTCACCCGTGGACTGGTCCAGCTTGCATCCTATTTAAACTCCCTGGCTCTGCAGAGGAGCTTTGCCTAAGCAAATGCTTTTCCATTTTGGAAGCCAAGTCCAGCTGCGTTGTAAAATAGCCCACTGACTACTCTTCTGAGCAAGGTATTTGTAGAAGCCATCCCAAACTCTTTCTTTCCTGGAAGAAAGGATTTGCCATGTATCAAAACAGGAAGCAGAAGGAAGAATCTAATGTGCAAAACAATTTTAAAATTACCTCGATTCAAAAATCATGTTGGGGATGATTTTAAAATTAACTCCTTCCCCATTCCCCGTTTTTATTAGAATAATCCTGCCTCTCTTCCCCTTCGATATAGTTCCTGTTACCATGATGGGCTATAATATGCCCTCTGATGGGAGTCTTAACGTCAGAGAAAAGTCACGAAATGCAATCTGCAGAGAGTCAGCCCTCGGCTGGGAACCGTTTGCCGCGTGATCCATTATGCTTTGAACGAAATATTGTTTCTCTATTTTCTCCCCGCATTTCTATTCTACTTTTTGAGCCTGTTGTCCCCGGAAAGTGAGGGAAGCTGTGAAATATTTTAAATACAGTCTGCCGTTCACCGAGAACTATGCGGCTTCCAGATCACCCCTGCAGGAAGGGGACTCTCTTGTCCTGAGTTTTAGGATTCTGGGTGTGCCAGGAAACACAAGCACCACCATGGGAAACTATAATTAAAATAATAATAAAGGCAGTTGGAATCTTCCACGAGGGTCTATATTTAGGGAGGCAGATATCATTATGGAAAAGGGCGCTGGAGTTGGTGGCACTACTGCCCCCTAGCTGGAGAACCGCAGGAAGGGGCGAGGGGTACGGGGATGGGTGTGGGGACACTCGGATTGACATCCCTAGCCCTGAAAATGACTTCCATGTTTAATTTTTAAAGACTCAAAACAAAACAGAGTAACGCAGGGAAAATGTGTTTTTTTCCTCCTGGCTACATCTCTCCGCAGCCCCCCCCCCCACCGCCCCTTCTCCAAATGGCTTCTAATCAAGTCCATTTTCTTTACAGAAGTCTTTAGTAAGGTAGCATTAAAAAAAAAAAAAAAAAAAAAAAGTGCAAATTTTGCGTGGAGAATTGGCTTCTTTGGGGGAACATTTTGACAGAAAGCGCCTTCCTTGGGGGAGGTCAGGAGTCATTGGTATTAAACTAGACAAGCTGGTACTGGAGTGTTAATGGCCACAGCCAGCAGATGTTCTGTAATTAGGGAAGATGTGAATGACAAGGCGTGAGAGGTACCATACACAGGCGGGCTGGCACAAAGCAGCTGCTGAGACCGCTTCCCCTGTCACGGGTGTACACAAGTCAGACCAGCCCCCGTGAGGCTGCCGGCGCGGTGACAATTAGAAAAAAAACCTGGTATTTGATTAAAATAAGGAACATAGCCTTCAATGTGATTTCTTCTCCAACCCAGCCAGGAAGAGTGGCCTAGTTTTGCCTCGGCCAAAGCAAGCCAGAGGTCAACCAGATGACGGAAATGGAGAGACTGTGCTGAAATCGAGGTTTGAGTCATCACCCTTATTTTTTGTTTTATTTCTTATTTTTTTAGTTGCTACTGAGAGCAAGGCCTTTTGAATAGGAGAAACGGACTCTTTTCTTTCTCCCCTGTAGTCTCGCATGCATGCAGTCTGTCAGGCTGTCTTTTCTCTCCTAAATATCTCTCAAATTCTTCCTTTTCTGCCACCTCCATTGGCATTGCCTTGACTATCATTTATTCTAGAATATTCCACAGCCTCCTCCTGCTGGTCTGGGGAGCCTTTCTTAATTTCCATCCTTCCCAAGAATGGGTGGGACACATTCTCCAGACATCTTCAGAGTCCCATCTTCCTTCCACCCCATCAGACCTCTTACTTAATAATTGTTAGCGTCTGTCTCAATTTAATTCTCTGGGTCCTCAGACCAAACACAGGGCCAGATGCTTCACAGGCCCTCAGTAAATGCGTTTGTGTGAGTACGTGGCAGAATCAATGCAAAATTCATCACAAGTCTTTATTGCCGGGTACCACGATAATGAAGAATTTGTATCCCTTTATACTGAAACTGAATTGCAAAATCAAAACAATTTTCTTTTTTTTTTTTTTTTGCTTAGATGATGCATGTTTTGGTGGCAGTTAAAGAATGAGCAAAATCAGTTTTCTAAGGGATTGTTTGATATCTGCAACATTTAACCATTTTGGAGAGGGGGGGTCACAAAGATGAGGTGAATCATGTTGACCCAGTCCCTCCGGGAAGACGTACCTGGCTGGGTGGAGATAATGCTGGGCGGAGGGCCCTGGGATGAATCCTGGCTCTGCTTCTCCTGGGGGACCTCAGCTTCTCTGACCCTCGGACTCTTTTTCTGTGAAATGGGGTCAACAACACTAAATGCTCAAGGGAAGGAAGTCATGAGTGCTTTGTTATACGATTGTTGTTATGGCTGGGTTGGTTTCATTTCATTAGATGAGACCGTAGGCTTTGCAAGCCATGAAGCATTATGCAGGGATTGTTAAATTCCTCCGTGTCCTGGAAATCCAATAGGGTCTGCTTACCTCGTCTTCATAATTTGGAGAAGAGCTAGGGGGAGGGAAGACGTAGCTGACTTTGAGTGCTTCTTTTGCTTTTGGCCATTTATGGGTATTGTCTCGTTTCTCCTGCTCTGTGGTGTAGGTCTCATGGTCCCATTTTACAGATGAGGAAGATGAAGCTCCGAGAGGGTAAGTGAGTCTCTCAAGGCCACCCAGCTGATCAGAGGGACTTGAATCCTAGGGTGTCTGATTCAAAACCCCCTCTGCCCTTTAGGTGTGAAGCTGAGGATGTCATTGCCTGTCCCTCAGAGGTGGGAATAAAGCATCCCTGGGAAACATTTCCAAATGACAAAGCACAAGCCAGAAACTTGACCTCTGTTCTCTGCCGGCTTTGTCTCTTCCTCTGCTTCCGTTGGTTCCTCCAGGTCTCCCATCTCTGTCCCTCACCTTCTCCCCACACCTCCCCTCTTGTCCCTCACTCCCTCTTTATCTGTCTCTCCATCTCCCTCCCTTGATTTCTAATTTCCAAGCCTGCGAGCTATTACAGAAAGCATAATGACGGTTACACTTGTCTATGGCAATATTACTGTCTAGCTTATTGCTTTGTAAAGTGCTTCGGGAGCCTGGAAAATGAAAGGTGTTATGTAAAATGAAAATCGATTCTAATTCTAAATAAACATCATTGCTTCAAGTTTCCCTCGGATAGTATTGTTTCATGCTCGAGAAAGACAATGAATCAGAATTGCCTCCGAATGTTTAAAAGGTATATTTGGGCATCCTGGTGTCTTGGGGCTTGCCACGATAGGGCGAGATCTGAATCATATCTCAATATATCCTTACAATTATATTTAATTGCACCTGGTAAAATGTGTCTTTGTTCATTATTTATGAAGGGAAATTATTTTCGTCCGTAGAAAAGATTGATACCACTTTTAGCTTATATGCAGGTGATTAGTGATTAAGTGCAATTTATTTCCCTGATATATGTCTCTATCAGCAACCACCATCCAGAAATGGGGAAAGAAACTTTTCTCGGCAGAAAAACCATCTCCACTTTAGGGAGATTTTCCTCCTCCTTGGCTGGCAGAGTAATTTATAAGGACACGCACACCACAGAAATGGAAGTTTGAATCATTTCTGCAGAGAAAGCTCATCATCCCAAATCAGAAATGTCATAAAAGTTAAAATGCCATAAGAGTGTGTTCCCCAAGAAAGAAATAATTTTCTTTTCATTGAGAACACTGGAGGATATAATATACTTCTTGAAATTCAAATTTTCATAGCAAATGCCATTTCTCCCTCCCTTGGATCGTTCATCTTTCTTTAAGAAAAGGTAACTGGATATTATATCTATTTTATATTTTTCTGCAAAATTATCTTCCAAGTGCTTGTTTCCTTAAAAACACACATGCTGTCTGGGGGAAAGTGAACAATTTCATCATTTGGGAAAGTGCACTGGAAACTTCCAGCATTGGGAACTACCAACGAGGTGACTTGCATTTGTAGTCATAAGTCCATTTGCGTCCATGAAAGATCCAGGATGCCTGTGGGACTCATGGCCTCAAATCATTTTTTTTTTTCCTCTTTCAATATTATGTCTGGTTAAGTAATCTCAAGGGTCTGCTGGTATAGTTTGGACCCTGCAAATGTTCTGAATAGGAAAAGCTGAATAAGGGTGTCAGCGTTTGAATCTGAATGTATTACTAATACCTGTGACCCTCTATTAAATAGGTCTTCCTCACATGCAAATCCAGAATAGTATTATTTCTTTCTCTTGACAAAGCTCTCATCCTGTCAGTCATGTTTGATCCTGTTAGCTGTGTGACAAGATTGCTGGAGGTGAATAGGCCATCAGCAGAGGAGGAGAAGGAATGTAGCCTGATGAAGACACAGCCCTGGCTTTGGAGTAGGGAGGCAGGGGGAGCAACTTTTGGGGACAAGTTCTCTTAGCACATAAGGCAGGCAGACAGTAATCAATAGACTCCCTGATGCAGTTGAACTTGCCAGAACCTCAGTTTTCCTTTCTCATCTTCAAAATGGGAGAGGTAACCCTCCCTGGAAGGGCTGTGTGGAGATGGAGAAAATATGCAGAAAGTCTGTCATATGCAGGGTCGACATTAATGACATGGGCAGGGTCTAAGCCCCACAATATTCCCTGTAACTTCCCCCAAATCCTTAAGGGCACATACATGACATTTAACTGTCCTCCACATGTTTGCTCTTTCCTGCATCAGGCTTTGGCCCACTTTGGGTTCCAAACTGGCATTTCACCATGTGGCAGAGTCCACTCATTGCCTCTTCTTCTTTCTGAGCAAAGGAATCTCACATTTTTGCTAGGCACCCCTAGAGTACAAAGCAACATTTTCTAGCCTTGCTTGCAACACATCAGCCATTGATATATAAGGAGACACAGAGAAAAGCTATTTAGAGGATGCTGACTCAACTTGGAGGGGATGAGCTTTTCTTCTCTGCTAGCCTGGAACTCTGCTATGATGGCTGGCATTCCAGCAGCCATTGTAGACCATGAGGTGACAATATTGGTGATGATGGCAGTATAGATACATAGACGCTTGCATCCCTGATGATTTAGTGGTTTGCCTAAAGATGGACTTATCTTATGTGAAATAATATACCTTTAATTTGTTTTTAGTAGTTGACTATGATCCTAATCTGTATTTACTACATATGCAAATTGTATGCATTCTCCAAAGCTCATTTTGAGTTCTTTCTTCTTCCCAGGTGACTCCAGACCCTCCTGTGTCCTCCATCACTGAGTTCTTACTATGTCAGGATACAGTCTATCACTTTCCTCCTTTCTTATGGCTTAGGTTTCCTATTCTTAGGCCCACAAGGAAACTTCAAGATCTTCAAGGATAGAGACTCTCTCTTAAAATTCATCTTATCACCCTCAGCACCCAGGAATGTTGAGAACCAAGTAATTTCTCTATGATGAGACATTTATTGAGCACCTGTTATATGCTTATATATATCTCATGTTGTCCCCCGATCCCCACCTCCTGCCCTGATATCTAGGCTTACAGAGGTTTATGATTTGGCTAAAAATCAGACATGTCATAACTGGCAAGTCCAAGCATATAGAGTCTCCCAAATACTCACGCAGTGAATGCTTATGTACAGAATTATTTTTTTAAAAACTCACCCTCGTTTTTTTGTTTCCTGATTGTAATTGTTACATGCTTATTGCAGAAATTTTTGAAAAATACATGGTATAAAAAAACCAAATAAAATTATCTAATATTTCACAATCTAAAGTTCATCACTGTTAACATATTATTTTTTTCTCTTCCAGTATATGTAACATGGATCATGTAGTAAGTATTCCTTCAAAAGCAGTTATTGTTGCAATCATATTATATATAATAATAGCCAGCATTCATAATTTACTCTAGGCCAGATCCTATTCTTTGTGCTTTATGAAAATTATTTTACGTAATTCTCATGAGAACTCTATGAGATAGATTCTATTATTGCCCCTGATGAGGACATTTAGGCACAGAGAGAGTAAGTAATTTGCTCGAGTTCACAACAGTGAATAAATGACAGAGTCAGTACTCAGATGCAGGCATTTAACTTAAGAATCCACACTGCAGGTATGAGGCTATATTAATTCTCAATGCTGCCTGTTGCATTTCTTTTTTAAAACCTAAATCTTAAGGTCAGCCTAATACTCTATTATAAGTGTGTGCTGTAATTTCCCGGCAATTCCTTATTGTTGGCCATCTGGGTTATTTCCATTTTGTCACTATTATTAACATGCTGGGAAGACCACCTTTGTATATATGTATCATTGTCTATATGATGGATTATTTCCTTGGGAAAGATTCCAAGGAATACAATATGAATCAAGTAGTATGCATATTTTTTTCAGTACCCTGAAGCTGAAATATCCTGAATCATGGAATCCTAGAAAGCTAGATCTTAAAAAAACATCATCCAGCACTCATCTGTTTTTTAACAGTTGTGGAAACTGAGACTCAGAGTGAGAAAGTGACTTGCCCAAGGTCACACATGAATTCTGTTGCACCCAGGTGCTTTGTTTCCTGTTTGATCTTTCCAACCATGTCTTTTGCTCCTATATCACGTGATCTCACTATCTACCCTCTGTCTCTTTCTGTGAAAGGACCAACACTTTCTTTCATGAAAAACATACGTTGACTGAGCTCCTGCCATATTCCTGTCGTTGTTCTAAGCACAAATTCACACTGAATTCCACTCTTCTGCCTCTTCCACAAGGAGTCAGGAGAGCTAATATGTCAATATGTTAAGAGTAGTCGTCAAGGCTGTCCCCCCTCGCCCTGCCCTGGTTGTCATGGCAGAACCTGGAAGTGTAGCTGTGGTGGAGGGATGGGTCCAGTGATTTCAACTGAGTCTGATGTTGCTCATGTTTTACAGAAGTGCCATCCGGTCCTTGGTCCAAAGGGTGCGGCTTCTTAACAGAATCCTGGCATCATTGGGTCCTCCTCTTCTTCCTTCTTTTCTTTTATTTATTTATTTATATTTGGCCGCGTTGGGACTTCGTTGCTGCGCGCGGGCTTTCTCTAGCTGCGGTGAGCGGGGGCTACTCTTCGTTGTGGTGCGCGGGTTTCTCATTGCGGTGGCTTCTCTTGTTGCGGAGCACGGGCTCTAGGTGCGTGGGCTTCAGTAGTTGCAGCACGGGGGCTCAGTAGTTGTGGCACGTGGGCTCAGTAGTGGTGGCTCACGGGCTCTAGAGCGCAGGCTCAGTAGTTGTGGCGCACGGGCTTAGTTGCTCTGCGGCATGTGGGATCTTCCTGGACCAGAGCTCGAACCCGTGTCCCCTGCATTGGCAGGTGGATTCTTAACCACTGCACCACCAGGGAAGTCCCTTCCTTCTTTTCTTTATTGCAGGTGTTGACTGAAAAAAATACACAACCTAAAAGTTGAGAGTTATGTTTTATTTGGCAGACAAAACTGAGGACGTAAGCCCAGGACACAGCCTTTCAGATAACTCTGGGAGACTGCTCCAAAGAGGTCAGGGGGGGAGCCAGGATATAGCGGAGTTTTTGCAATGAAGACCAGGTAGTCGGCACATCAAAAGATTACTGATAATTAAAGAAAACCAGACATCTCAAGTTAAGGAATTTAGCGCTTTGCTTTTCTGTGCATGGGAAGATTCAAGAGTCTGGGCTCACTGAAATTGTTCCTTTGATATGCACCTCAGCTCTCTGGGGTCAGTATCCTGTGCTTTCTCATCCTGAGTCTCTTCGGGATGCATCGTTGAGGGGTGGCTGCAGCAGTTTACTGCTAGATGGTGGGCATCCTGTTTCCCTCCTGAGTTTCCTCAGAGCTCACCGTTGGGGCAGCTTTAATGATGTCTTGATGGCTGTGACATCCTTTGTTTACTGATATGGCAGGCAATATTTTTCATTTACAGGGGCAAAGAGGCTATTTTCTGGAGTAATCAAACATTTTCAATTAATATCCATGAACCAGGACAATGGAAGAGGACCTCCCAACCCCACCTCTAACCTCCCATGCATCTGGTCCTACTTTGAGAAAAAACAGTTCCTTCTTTTCCCCTCAGCTCCCTCTGCCCTTTCTTTCCACCACATGGACTGGCCTGCCCTTTCCTGGAGGCCCTGCTCTGACACCCGCCCCTGACCATTCCCTCCACTCCAGACCCCCAACATCAGGGCTTCTTTCTTGTTACAGTTACATACAACTTAATTTGTTTCCTTTCTGTAACAGTAAAGCAATGCATGTTCATGTGATAATAGAAACGCCATTTGCTGGCTCCTTACTGGCGGGCCAGGGACTGCTGAGTCCTGGAACTAGAAAGAGAAAGAAGACACAGCTGCTGCATTCAAGGAGCTACAATGAATGGGAAAGATGCAAGTAAAGATGTTTACCATAAGATGTCACAAGTTGTACTGGACGTCTACACAGGATGCTAAAGAAGCAAAGAGGCATCTAAGTCAGAGGGGGAGTCAGGAAGTCTTCTTTCATTGTTCATTTATTTATTTATCAGTCTATCCACTAACCCATCCAATAATTATTTATCGAACACCTACTGAATACTAGGCAATATCCTAGAAATACAGACACAAAGCTGGGGCTCAAACCCATGTTTTCTGACTCTTGTTCCTATACTGTTTTTTTTTTTTTTTTTTGTACGATGCTGTTACAATCCTTTAAAACAAATAAGAAAAGTGAATGGTTTTAGGTATTGCATCCATCCAGGTGGAGTAAAGATTGTTACTCAGCATGATGGAAGTACATGCCGGGCTCATTAATCAAATACTCTGGTTAATAGAGAGTTCTCATATATGCCATGCATGAATTACCAGTTTTCAAAGAATTATAATACAACAAAGTATACTGGAACTATACAGCTCATAATTTAATCTGCTTTAGATGTGACAGAAGTCACCTGAAGGGCTGTATTTAAGAGCCATCAACTTTGGAATGTCACACCTGCAGAAGGCAAGTCACTGCAAAATTAACAGCTCCTGGCTCTCACTGAGCTGCTGTTTTTGAAAATAGAAAGCTCAAACCTTCTAAAAAACAAAAATAGCTATACCTTAACCAAATTTGCTATATAAAGCGGTTCAAATCATACTTCAAAATTGCAAGCACGCCTATGATCAAGATCTTAACGTATTTGCAAATAACTAAAGCCTTTATGTGTGTGTTTAGGTGCTGATTTAGAGGATTTTTTTTGGAGGGGGGTGGCCATTGGTGCTCCTTTTACAAACCAGAAGGCCCCTTTTTTCTTCTTTTTTTTTTTTAAGAGAAAAATATCTTTCAAGTTCATTGCAAGTGGCCTTTGGATATAACTTTTTCTGGGTGGCTCTTTTACAGAAATTGCAGTTGAACTCAATCAAAATGCTGGTTAATGGGGTTCTGATTGTTGGAACTCTGGACCTGTAAGATAGGAAGCCCTCTGGTGGTGCTGCGAGGCGTGAGATGGGCACAGGCTCGCGTGGAGGCTCTAAGTCAGCAGTTCCCGCAGCGCTGGTCCAGTGATCTCCTGCTCAAACAACAGGCTTCCCAGGTCAGGTGAGTCTGGAAACTTCCCCATAGGATCCCCCTTTGGGGGGCTCCAGTGCGTGTTAGTCTAATAAAGCTCTGTCCTACAATAAAGTCCTGCAGCACTTAACTTCTCTCCATCAGTGTCTCTCAAGGAACTTGTTTTATTACCTTGCAGAGCAAGGATTCTGACAACCACATCTTGGGTTGCTGGCCCAGATACTTCCTTTGCAAAGATATCAGGTTTGGTGTCTTCCCACTGGATGATTCATAAACTGTCAATCATTTTTTCTTTCATTTCTTCAATAGGTACCTTCTGAGCACCTGGTCTGCATCTTGGGAGTGTTTGGATCACAACGTGAATAACGTGGGCAGCCCAGAAGCCCCGGGGGTTGGAATAGCGATGGTGTGGGTTTACATGCGTTAGATAAAAGTACTTTACTAAGTTGTAAGTAATGTTTAATCGCTCTATTTGAAACAACAACAAATAAAATCCTTGCTTTTAATGTGGATTGCATGTTTTATTTTGTGAAATAAACTTAGCCGTTTTTTCTTCTTCTGGTGTTAGCTGAGTCATCCGTTTATATAAAATAGCTTGAAATTATTTTGAACCTAGAATATAGACATGTTTTGTTCTCCAAGGTTTAGAGAAGTTGACCAGAGCTCAGTATTGATTTTTCATTTTGTAAAATGAATGAGGTTCCAGTGTTTCTTAATTGTAAATTGCTGAGTCTCTTCCACGCCTGTCTGGAGGACCTACTCCCTTCCTTCTGCCCAGGAGAGATGAAAGCTTATTTTTTCCATCAACTGAGTCATTTGAGATGGGAAAGTTAAGGCATTCAGGAGGACGGGTGTCAGAGCACTTGAAAGACAGGCTAATGCCACATGCAAACTCTGCTTCCTTCATGTCGGTACCCTGTACCCATTTTCTGTTCATACTTATTAAAAACTCACTTCACCAGACCCTCTTGCAGCCAAGAGTGACCGTGTGACACAGCTCTCGCCAGTGTAGTCAGAGTCTGTAGCAGGATGTCCTTCTTTTAACCTTCACCATTCTTCTTTCTGCCTGGAATGCAGATGGAATATCTGGAGGTCAGCCAGTCCTCTTGTAACTAAGAGACAATAGGCAAGAGAACAGAAATGCACACACTAAGAATGGCCTGGCAGGTGGAAGGGAGACAGCTAGATTCTTTACGGCAGTACCGAGTCACTGTCTTAGTCATGGACAGACTGTGTTCATGTTTTTTACAAAGTGCAACTGATGGCATTCCTGATGGATGTGAATGCTTGTCCATATCTTTGTGATCACGGTTAATCCTAAATTGTCCATATCTATTCATATCTCAGTAGATGTTGGAGTGCAAGATCTATGCCTCATTCATCTCTATCTTCGGCACAGAATGGACGTTAAGTAAATGTTGTTTGTCAAGAGAATTGGATTTTTAGATATCAAGGTCCATACAGATGTAAAAGTCCTGTGTTTCTACCTGGTGGTTTATTTTCTCTTTTTTCTTTCCCTTTCTCTCCTTTTTCTTTTCTTTCCTCTTCGCTTTTCTTCTCTCTCTTGTGTTTCTCTTTCTTCTTAGAAATGAATTCTTTTGTTTTTTCTACTTACCTGAAATGTTCTAGAAAGGATCCTGGTACAAGGATATATATATATATATATATATATATATATATATATAATCTATATTATCCAGCTTGATCATGTATATGTATGATCAAGCACAGCAAATGAGGGGCATTTCTAGCACATTAGTTGCATAACAAGCTTTAGAAATGGTTTTGGATTTCTTTTAACTACCTCTATGGCCACCCTGATTTGGCCTTTATTGGAGTAAAGTATTCTCTCTATGCTTGTGGTCTCACTGCAGATTTTTCTATCCAGTGGGAGCCAGAAATAAAAACCAATGCATTTAAAATGTGAAATGTGGAAAGGAAATAGAACAGTTTTGGAGCTGGCTTCCATTGCCTTATAAATATAGCATAGTTACTTGAATTCCATAAGAATTAAACTCTGATCTTTTAAAATGCATGCAAATTCTTGCAGAATATATATGAAGAAGTCACTATAACTGTTGAGGCACTTCGACTCCCTTGATAAATGGGACTTCCAGACCACACTTTATTGAGTCTCTGATTTTTAATAATTTGAATCCTGCAAGATTTAATTCTGCATAATTCTGGCTGAAATCAGCTTTTGATTGAGTTGTAATGGCTCTGTCATTGTAAATATCTCCGCATGCTAATGTCGTGCTGGAATTCAATAATATTTAGATGAAATTTTTCGCCTCGAGCATTATGGAAGCAAGATTTAGAAAGTCGGGAAGTTTGTGTCAAAGTGACATCTATTTTGGGTAACCTGCAACATTTCTAAATGCAATAAATGGTCATCTCAAGACATGGTTTAAATCATTATGAATCCTAAATATATATGTGTGGATCGATTATAATATGTGTATAATATGAATAAGATATATGAAAATTCTTAAAGTATATGTTTTATTTCATCTTGCAATATTTTCAGATACAGTCATCAGTGACTCAGCTGAGGATGACGGAATGAGAGCTGGGACACCAAAGATGGAGAGGCAGTGTGGAGCTGTGGACATGGTTTGAGCTGAGTCTTGGCACTACCATTGACCCCAGTGGTGAATAAACTTTAAGGTTTCAAGAAATTCACTTACATTTTCTGAGACTCAGCTTCACCTGCTATAAAATCAAATAACCAAACCAATAATAGTTACTTCTTCATTATCTATCTCTTCATTAGACCAAGAGCATCTTGAAGAAAGATCCATTTCTTAGTACGTGTCACACATGGGTGCTCTACGAGTATTTGTTGAGTTAAATTGAAGGTTCAAGTGTGAAATGATTCGTTCAGTCCTCTCATTCAGTCCTATGAAGTAGGAACTATTATCATGCCCATTTTACAGAAGAAGGAATTGAGGAACACATGAGCTGTCAAAATTTAGACCAGCTATTAAGTGGAGGAATTGGGATTTGAACCCAAGCAGTCAGGTTCCAGAATCTGCGCTCCTAACCCTTGTGATGTGTTACAGATGGACACAACTTCTTTGGCCCTTCTTCCTTTAAGAGGTCGAGTGTAATTCTGCTCTTCCAGCAGGGGCTGGAAGGACCTTGAGGAGACGGTGGATGAGGGTTTGCTGGATGGTGAGGAGAGTATTATTGGAGGCTGGAGGAAAAGGTACCCAAGTTAGATGTTGGTAGACAGGTGAGTGAAATTATTGTTGACAGAAACAAGGAAAACAGAAAGGACACCTAAAAATCCTGTGCATCTGGCTAAAGACATCTCCAGGCAGAATGTTGACAGTGCCACCTGGCTTCTAGTGAGCTTTGATAAAATGCAAGAGAGAGATGAACTAAAGAAAAATCATGCAGGTTTTGAGCAACATTTAGAAGAAACGGGACAATCTTTTTATTCCACAAAAAGTTTTCAAAGTAAGAAATGGCTTCAGGGCAAAGATCAAATCCAGGGCTTTCTCAATAAAGCCTTGTCTCAAGGTATAGATCTTAAGGGTGTGGGCTCTAAGACACCCCCCACCCCCTTTTGAGAAGTAGGATTTAAAAGTGTGACTGGTAAAATTTCTAAGGCTGTGCCTTATAGAACCTTTCAACTGTACAAAAAGCCTCTAGGAAACTGAAAGCCACTGTCTCAGAATACTCTGATTCTCAGCCCAAGGTAGAGTAGATAGAAATGTGAATGTGGTTTTAATCTAATGATGCAAACCCTAATAAGATTCATAGACAATCCACAAGGTTTTTAGGAGAATTGTATTGGTGGAAGCACTGCTGGCTTGGACTAACCGGGACAGAGACACTATAAAATGAAAAGAAGTCTTGGGACAGTCTGCATCTACCCACCTACTCTGGACAGAAGGCTGACTGAGGAGGCTACTTGGCTGCAAATATGAACCATTTCCTATGGAAATTGAAGAATGGTCCAGAGGGAAAAGCCAAGAACCTTGGAGAATCATTTCCAGGGAGCATTACTGGGCTCTACTCAAGGAACTGGCCACATGTACCAGACTGGACTTTGGAATTGCTATAGATCAGGAGCTGCCAGGGACTCCTGTTTTCCCCCTTTTTGAGCAGGCATGCCTTTTGCAGTTATACTCTTCTTGTCTTAACATAGTAAATCAGGTGTGGGGAGAGCAGATAACTTTTCCCTTTAGTTCACAGATCATCATAATGAAAAGAACCAATTTGGGGAACTGCACCCAAGGAACCCCATCTGTAGGTGGATTTGATTTAGATAATGAAATATTGGACTTTAAGGCAATGCCAAATTGGGATGAGACCTCAGGGATCTCGGGGAAGGAGAATGTATTTTTCTTGTGTGAGGGAAATAAATAATTTGTGACCAGGTGGCAGAACAGGATAGATTAAAATGACTTTATTAAATTATTTGACAATTCTCCCATGGAGAGGAGGGATCTATTTTATCTCCCTTGAATCTGGGATGGACCATGAGTGTTTTGACCATTACGTAATGCAGATATGATGCTCTGCCTGTTCCAGACCTACACCTTAATAGGACTGGAGGCTTTCATCTAGAATGCTTGGTGCCCTGAACTTCCATGTAGGAAGTCTGTCCTGCTGGAGAAATCACATGTAGAGGTTCTAAGACCATGTGGAGAGGGTCCTGCTAAGCCCAGGATTCCAGCTGTCCTCATCAATGTGCCAGGCTGGAGTCCAGCTATATTGATCCCCCCAGACCAGACCAGTCTCTAGCTGAACGTCACCAAGTGACCCAAGTCAACATCCTGTGGAGGCAAAGAATGATCAGCCAAGCTCTGTCTGAATTCCTGATCCACAAACAGTGAGATGTAATAAAATGGTTATTGTTTTAAGGCACTGAGTTTTGTTGTGTGGCCATAGATAACTAGAACTACCACTATGTCTCCCAAGTCCTTGTAAATTACTATGATCATTACAATGCTGCTGCTGATACTAATACTACTGGCAATGGTATCTCCTAACTCCAAGTTGCCCCCTTGATGAGTGTATATAGCATCTATGCCAAATGCAGTTACAGTTTAGCCACTGACGTTGGAGATGGTGACATCATACAGTCTTGATTACAGTTCAGTATGGTACCAGAGGGAAAGTATTACTCTTCACTTGCCAAAACTCAGTGGTTCAAAACTCAGGTCTTGGGCTTCTCTGGTGGTGCAGTGGTGAAGAATCCGCCTACCATTGAAGAGGACAGGGGTTCTAGCCCACATGTTGCGGAGCAACTAAGCCCGTGCTCCACAACTACTGAAGGCTGCGCGCCTAGAGCCTGTGCTCCACACCAAGAGAAGCCACCGCAATGAGAAGCCCACGCACCGCAATGATGAGTAGCCTCTGCTCGCCGCAACTAGAGAAAGCACGTGCACAGCAACGAAGACCCAACACAGCCAAAAATAAATAAATAAAATAAATAACTTTATAAAAAAAAACGAAAACAACAAAACTCAGGTATTGCTTCCAAGCGAGGATAAGCCCCCGTTTGCTTGCCAGGCTTCGCCCTGCAGTTTTTCACATGCCGCAGTCGTTGCGGACTTCCCTGCCTCTTCCGTTACACGGAGAGCTGCTTGAGGTCAGCTGTGTCTTTGCCTGAGTAACTTCCCCCTCCTCTCCCTCCACCACCCAACACTAACCCTGAGCAGGGCACGTAGTAGGTGCTCGCTGCATTGTTGGTGGAAGGCACAAATGAGTGATAGGCATTTGGGAAATCTTTCTGTTCTTCTGCATTTCAGGTCTCCCTGCAGTTTCAAGGGCATGGCTGAGCAGATTAGCACATTATGAAAAGTTATTTTTACAGGTCTCGGGTTGATCACTTTCTTAGAGAGCAAATCTGGCCTCTTATAGTGATGGTAACAGAAAGGCATGATTCGTAACAGCAGCATTAAACCCAAAAGCCAATTGCTTTGACCGGCAAATAGCGCGAGGCCTTGCAGGACATTTGGTCCTGTCCAAAATGTCTATAAGACATTTGGTCCATGACAAAAGGTCCTTGATATTTGGTCCTGTCCAAAACCATTCGGCAAGGACCAAATATGTGTATGGGCATCTTGGGCAGGACCAGATGTCTGCTAACCATGTGAGGCCGTGTATGATAGGAAGACAGGGCTTTGGGTGAGGACACAAGTTCTCTGTGGGCTGAAATTCTAGGTGACCCTCAGCTATTTGGGTTTGATCTCTTCTCTGAGCCAGTTTTCTTATTTGTAAATTGCAGATAATGCCTCAGAAGATTGTAAGGACCCAAGAAGATAATGAAAGCATTTTATAAAGCTACTTTCCATTCAAGAGGTAAGAGAAATCCAAGTTTCCCAGAAACCTTGATCTTGCCACTATCTTCATCCCAAGAATGTCTAAGATTATGAAAATTGCCTAAATTTGGCTTCATTTTTGTCCCCCCCCCACCTCCCAGTCCCCAGTCTTGTCCCCAGTGGAATTACCAATGTGGGTTGTGTGACATGAGCTCTAAATCAGAGAAAGAACATAGTATACACGAGAGGAGGGTAGTGTAGAGTGAATAAACACAGGAGGTTAAATTTGATGGGGGCTTGGAGAATATTCCTCCCAAGTCAGACATGATGCAGATGGAGAAACTGAGCCCTGGGACACAGAGGAGCTTAGCCTAAGGCCATACACGTGATCGAAGATGAGCCAGCCGCACCAGGGTCCCACCCTGCAGCCTCACGGCACACAGAGGTCAGCAAACTTTTTCTGTAAAGAGCCAGGTAGTAAATATCTTAGGCCTTGAGGGCCTCACCGTCTCTGTTGCAATTACTTAGCTCTGCTGCTGTAGCATGAAAACGGCCACAGACAGTATGTAAATGAATGCACACAGCTGTGTTCCAATAAATTGTTCTTTATGGACACTGCTAAATCACATTCCCGCCCAGCTCCGGCTCCCCTACCTGCCATGTCTCCATTTATTGCCTGAGCACCCCTTTTTCCATTCCCCCCCCTTTTCAGGTAGTCATAGCTCTCTCTTCTTAGTGAAGAGGACTCCAATGACCTATGTTTTAAGTCCTGCCTTGTCTCTTATGACTTTGGGTGAGTTTCTGTACTTTCCATGCCTCTGTTTAATCCTGTGTGAGTCAAGGAGGCTGAACTAGTACTTCAAAGGAACCTGTGGTGCTTTGCTTCATGCATCTCTCTTTTAGGAATCCGTGGAGTCAAACAGCTCTGAACTCCCTCCTAGGTCTACAAACAATGCTTCGTCTTGGGCCTGGGACTTAACTTCACTCAGATTCAATCTCCCCATCTGTAAGTGGGGATAAGAAAAACATGGGCTCATGAGACTGTTACAAAGATGATGTTAGGGAGAGGGATAAATTAGGAGTTTGGGATTAACAGATACGCACTACTGTGTATAAAATAAACAAGGACCTACTGTATAACAGAGGGAACTGTATTCAATATCTTGTAATAACCTATAGTGGAAAAGAATCTGAAAAGGAATATATGTATAACTGCATCGCTTTGCTGTACACCTGAAACTAACACCACATTGCAAATCAACTATATTTCAATAAAAAACTTGTGAGAGATGTTGTTTGCATGTAAATGCTCTTTATAACAGAGCGAAACACTATGGAAATGTGAGGTTTTGTAAAGCATATTAGTATATGTACTAGAGCTACCTTTCGGAGATCTCCTGGGGTTTTCCAAAATGATATGTATGCTAACATTGACAGCTGAGGAAATATTCAGAGTTTTGTTCAGTGCGAGCCTGGTCCACGTGTGAGATGGGACCGCGGTGCAGCAAGCAAAACATTTGACAGCATGTTCACATCACCCATCAGCTGAAGAGCACAATTTGTTCCCTGGGCATTTTGTTTTGTATTTTCTTTTTAATTTATGTGTTGTTATTAAACAATTGCGTTTGGAGATCGTTGATCAGAGTGTGTTTGCGTTTCTAACTGAACATTCTAATAATGATGTTTTTACTTTGCTTGGTTTTTAAAGGTTCTTATAATTTCTATAACGTTTCATAAAACGTGGCAGCCAGAAAAGCTTTCATGGAAAAACAAAATGCATTTACTGAGACACTGATGCCTCCTTGCAAGGCTGTTGGAAACAGTATTTTGCAAAATTATGGCACAACTTACATCTTTGGAGCTGAAGGGAACTTAGGTACCTTCTCAATTGGCAAATCAGGTTAGGAAGTAGAGGTGACCTGAGGGCCGTGTGGAGTGTTCTGAGGCTATGTTTGGGCTCATTGGAGAAGGACTCTGTGATGGATTTGCAACGTCTGCCATGGTACATCCTGGAGGGGTATGTTGGTGTGTGTGCACGTGTGTTAGTTGTGTGCGTTCATGTGCGTATAGGTGTGTGTGATGTGGTACAACCTCTACTCACTCCCTCACCCTCCTTTTGACAAGTAGTGAAGCACATTGATGGAAAGAGAAAGTGAGTTGCCCAGGATCATACTGGTAGTAATTGACAGTCGGATCTCGAACACTGAATACCTGTTGCTAGGTCAAACGCTCATTAAACTCACTGCCATGCCCTTTATATGACTGAAGAAGAATCTCTCTCCATGGTACCCTCCTTAACCAATCTCCTGTGCTCATCTGTGTGTAAGAAACTGATTCAGCTCATTACCTTTTTCCTCCCCAGTGATGGACTTGGTGAAACACGCCCTTGCCAGGACCTTTGAACGGGAACGTTGGTAACTGAGATGACGAGAGCTGCGGTAACCTATAACGTAAAAATACCTGGGGAAAGCAACAACTGGAAATGCTCCAGAGGATTCTTTCTTCTATCTTTCTCTTGATTTTCCAAATTCCCTACTGGTATGACTTTTATTATCAAACAATTAGCTTAAATTTTTTTTTAATGTACCCCAAAGCCCAATAGAAATTGCATGGTCTAGTTAATAAATATAATCTTCTGTTTTCAGATGGGCTAGTCCATGGGGATGGTTAGAAATTAAAGGCCTGTTTTGGACATGCAACCTTTGAGTGGCACATTCCCTATCAGCCAAAAGTCCCTGAGATCCACCGCGTGTCAGACTTAGTTCCATGCATTCTAGAGGACACAGTGACAGCAAAGAGGTGGTACTGCCCTCAGGGAATATAATGGGATCAGAAAGAAGCAGCAATGTATGAATCTTGGAAAGCTGAAAAATTAAGGACTAAAGAGATGTTCATACACCTACTTTTAATAAAACTCAACCAAACCCCAAAAGACACGTCATAGAGTGCAAGAACGCACTTAGGGCTCATGCGTGTCAGCTATAATTTGAATCTCTAACTTGAGCACGCATAGGGGTCTGGGGCTGATCTCTCTTAATAGGTTATCACAGGATAGAGTTTAAAATACCACTTAAGTCATAACCTCATCTACTTAGAGATCCAGAAAGGGTTCCCAGGGCTGATCAGAGACCTGATTTGCAAATTACTATAAATTAATGTAGTTATAGCTGAGACATGAATATATGCTTGGAAATGCTCATATAGTGCCTAATATATGCGTGTCTTAAGATGATAATAGTGGTAATTTCTAAGACGACTTTTCCTCTAGCTGGCACCTTTCACCTTGTGATCTTGAAGTCCTTTACAAACACTAATTAATTACATTAATTTCATCATAAAGCTTGCTCATTACTGTACTTTTATTATAAGCTCTTGCCGGCTCAGATTTAATGCAACACCCTTATTGAAATTCTGCTCTTTGATATTGCTAAGGATCCGTTCAGATATTATACGTGCCTTTATAGGTTTTTTTAACTGTACCAATAATAGTTAGAATAAAGGTTGTTTCCCTTCCACATGGGAAGGTACAAAGGGAGATTTAAGTGGAGCCCAGATCAAGTACTATGACTGTCCCTAGGTCACAGCGTGTATAGGGTGAGAGTGGTGCTGTGCGGGGATAGATTTCAGCATGAATACCAAACTGATGGACTGAGAATGGCTGTCTGGTGCTTTGGGTTAAGAAGGATTCTGAGCCACATCCAAGACTGGCAAGAACAACTGCTCTGACCAACTTGCCCTGGACATAGGTATGGAAATTGGGGTTTGTTGGCTCACGATCGCCCTCTCCCTGCTGTCCTTGATATTGCATCCAACATTCAACTAAGGCAAGAGATCTGCGTCCAGTTTCATTTCTCCTTCTTATGAGGTGTGTAGTATTATCCAAGAAACTTGCAGAACCTTTTTCTTTCTCTCTAAAATGGGTATACTCACGCTTGCCTTACTGAAACTTCAGGACTTTAAGGTGATAAACTGATGGAATAATGTACAGGCAGACTTCGTCCTCAGCTGAGGAGTATTTATGGTAGCTGGCTACCTAGTGGAAAGCAGATCAACTTCGGAGGCAGGATACTTGGATTATGAAATCAAACCAGTTGTCTCACTGGTGACTAGGTGATGTGGGCAGAGCATTTATTCTCAATGAGCTTCCATCTTTTCTTGTATAAAATAGGGATCATGATATCTTTGCATCTGACTCACAAATCTGTTCAGAGATTTAAGTGAAATAGAAACACAATAAATGTGATAATTGTCACGCAGTAGGTGCTCAAAAGTTTTCTAAAAACTGAAAAACAAAACTCAGAAATATGCAAAGAGCTATGAAAGGAAATGCATTCAGATGATAAAAATGGGTTTGCACTCGGAGGTGGACAGGAGTAATTTTTTTTTAATATGAATTTATATATTTATTTATTTATCTATTTTTTAAATTTTTGGCTGCGTTGGGTCTTCATTGCTGTGCATGGGCTTTCTCTAGTTGCAGCGAGCAGGGGCTACTCTTCGTTGCAGTGCGCGGGCTTCTCAGTACGGTGGCTTCTCTTGTTGCAGAGCACGGGCTCTAGGTGCGCGGGTTTCAGTAGTTGTGGCACGTGGGCTCAATAGTTGTGGAGCACGGGCTTAGTTGCTCCGTGGCATGTGGGATCTTCCCTGACCAGGGATCGAACCCACGTCCCCTGCATTGGCAGGCAGATTCTTAACCACTGCACCACCAGGGAAGCCCCTAGAGTAATTGTTGTTGCTGTCTTTACTTCTACGTTTTAACATTTTCCCTGATGAACATGCATAGATTTTATAATGGAATAAGAACCAAAAGTACTCTTTTGGTGGCTCCACAAATCTATATATGTGATAAAATTGAGTAGAAACACGCAGGCTTGCACACACACACACGCGAATGAATACGTATAAAAACTGGCAAAGTTAGACCTGAATAAGGTGTGCAAATTGTACCAATATCAATTTACTGAGTTTGATATGTCTGATAATTTTGAGAGATGTTACCACTGAGGGAAGCAGGAGGACGAGTACAGAGGACTCCACTTACTATTCTTGCAACTTCCTGTGAATGTATACTTATTTCAAAATAAAAATTTTTTAAAAGTTATCAAGATAACCTAAAAGGAATTAAATATTAGCTGCTCAGATGTTCAATCAATATATGGATGGGTGGATGGATACATTCTCACTATTCCTATTTCTTTATTCATCAGTAAACTCTGTTAATGCTGTGCACATGGTTTATAGGACTTTTCTCTAAACATTAGCTTTTGGCTTGAGAACGAGAATCTCTTTGTCAGGGAGGATCGTAGACACATGTTTGTAAATGCTGACGGTCTCACCTTTGAGAACAGATATTTTGCCCGTGGTGATTCCAGACTACAGCCATGATGGGTGTCCTAGAAGTGTTCTTGTAGGCTTAAAAAAAATCATCCCCTTTCTCTGATTCTAAGCATGGGGCCAGAAGGGAGTGGAGTGCCATCTGCTAGCTCATTGGATCTTGGTACAGAATGGGAACAGAAAACCAACCCAGCCATTGCTTTGGATATAGCAGACCCTGAATGTAATAAAAACTGTGTTCATATGCTTCATTAGATAAATAAAGCTGACTTGGATAGGTTGCTTCAAACCCAAAGTGAACTGAAACCAAGTTGGCTACACTTGGTATCGAAAATTAAAAGTAATAGTGGCTGCCAGTTTTGAATGATCCAGGAACTCTGCATATATTACATCTTCTAATGTGACCATGCCCCTATGGGACATAGGATATCATCTGACCATGATGCTATGGGACACACATTCTAATCTGACTACAGCCTTGTGGCGTATATATTCTTCATTCCATTTTGCAGAGAAAGAAAACACGACTCAGAGGTTAAGTAACAACATAAGTGCCTTAGTACTCGGTAATGCTGCTGTAACAAATAAACCTCAGCGTATCAATGGCTTGGCACACACACACAAGTTTATTTCTTGTTCACATACCAGTTCAATGTGAATGCCAGGGACTGACTCCACATTTTCCATACAGGGCTTTCAAGGTGGGCAAAGAAGAGGAGACGCAACATGGAGAAGGCACACCTACTTCTCAACCAACTTGTCCCAGATGTGCCACCCATCACTTCTGCTTTACAGGCATGAGCTAGTCACAGTGTCCTTCCTGGGAAAAGACTGAACAGGTGAGGATCAGCTCCCCAGTGACATCTCTACAGGAAGGAAGGAGAGTGCGCACATCTTTGGCTGCCTCTGCCGCGGTCCTTCCACAGGGCATGGAATGGGAATCAGACTCGGGTTCAGCCATGCTCTTTCTGGAACCATAGTACAGAGTGTGGGCTAGAGTCTGGGCTCTGCACTCAGCCTACCTGGATTTTGATCCTGGTTGTAATGCTTTGTAGATTTTTGACCTTGGGAGAAAGTTGCTTAACCATTCGAAGGCTTGACCTCCTCTTTGGTAAAATATGAGAATAATAAAAATTGCCACCCCTAGAGCTGTTATAAAGATTACAAGAAGAATGCATGCAAAACATTTAGAGTGAGGCTTGGTGTATAGTAAACATGCACATATATTTATAATTATTTTCGTTATTATAATGATGATGACTTTTACTCCATGCTCCCTTCTCATCCCATTCACTCCCACTTCGTTTAGCTCTTTAGTCTTGTACCTCTTTGATGTCTTAAGTTTTGCAGTCTGTCCAGATTGCTCCAGCTCTATCAAACTCTTTGCAGTAACTGTAGTCTAGGAAAACATAAAGTCCTTTCCCTTCTGCTGAGGCATTTCATAACGTAAACGTTTTGCCTAGGAGTGTCAGTATTGCCACGGGGACATTTCCAGTCTCCCAAAGCAAACACATTTGACACTGTTGATTTGGTGTATAAATGTATGTGGCTTTATTAAATGTGCATTAAAGTGCTCGCCTCATAAATTGTATGCACTCGGCCCACTCCGAGTACAATGCACACAACTAAATTTTTCTAACCACACAGGTGGAGCAATCAGGCCAACTTCAAAGTTGTTGAGAATAGAGTGAGTCAAGCTCCCCCTTCCCTCCTCCCCCTGTAGCTCTTCTGTGGGGCCTCCCAGTTTGGCAGTTTGGCAGGTTTCAGCTGTACTCTCCCTGCTCATAGGCTTGTTAAACTAGAGTTCACATCCTGCCCTCTGTGAGGTCCATTCACTTGCACCTAAGGGCATTGGGAGGGGGATGGATTTGATTCATTAGTGTGAGTTCATCTGGATCTGCTGGTAGCATCAAGCTTCCTGTCCTGTCAAATAATGTATTCATGCAATTAGTCATGATCTGTCTTTTCATCTGTCTATCATCCATCCATCCATCCATCCATCCATCCACCCATCTTTCCATCCATCCATCCATTCATCCATCCATCCATCCATCCATCCATCCATCCATCCATCCATCTGCCACTCTTTTCTGGGCCAGGTGCAAGGCACTGAGACTACAAAAGTGGAGCCTGACTTAATGTTCCAGTGGGAAAAACAGACAAAAATAAGTACACAAACACATAAAATAATTACAAACTGATCAGTGCAGGGGGAATGAAAGATGACCCTGAATGTGTGCACATGTTTGTGCTGGAGGAGCAATTCCTTTATATCGAGTGGTCAGAGTAGGTCTCCTTGAGGAGCAGAAGTATGAGCTGAGGCCAGAAGGAAGAGGAAGAGGCAGTCCTATGAGGAGCAGAGAAAGAGACTTTCAAGTAAAGAGAGTGACATTTGCAAAACGCTCTGCTCAACAAAGGGCCGGTGAGCACGTCTGTTACCACTCTCATATACAATAGAGGCACACATGTATGATTATATCATGTCTGGTTTTGCTTTGGCTCTTACTTGAAACAATGAAAACATCTTATATTGCTCCTGTTTCCTTAAATGTGTTAATCTTGCCTATTTTTCAAGTGTGAAAGAAGGACCAGAAATGTAAACCATAAACCACAGAGCCTGATGCCAAAGGTCAGAATCTCTGGACCACCTTGGAAACAAGGACTATGCTAGATTCACCCTGTAGCCCAGCATCTGGCTTGTAGTTGAAAACAGAAAATGATACTTGCATGAACGTACCCCCAAAATTTAGGCCAAGATTCCAGCTTGGTTCTCCTGACCCTGAGCATGGGTTGTTTTGGAAGCACCTGGTTGGTGATCCATTAGTGGAGATTTTCATTCATCTGCATCAGTGACACAGTCAGGAAGAGGGTGGGTACCTGTCCCTTAGGTCACCTGGCTCGGCCCATTAGAGCTCAGGTTTATCACCAACACTGAGGAAAGGGCTGTAGGATTGGAGGCCCCCAAAAGATTTGTCCATGTTCTAATCCCCAGGACTGTGAATGTGACCTCATTTGGGAAAAGATTCTTTGTAGACATAATTAAGTTAATGATTTTAAGATGAGGAGATCATGCTAGATTATTTGCTTGGGCCCCAAATCCAATGATAAGTGTCCTTATAAGAGACACACAGAGGAGAACGCAGATGACAGAAGAGAAGGTGATGTGGAGATGAAGGCAGAGATCAGGGTAATGCAGCTGCCACAAGCCCAGGACTGCTGGCAGACACCAGAAATTGGAAGAAGCAAGGAACAGATTATCCCTAAGATCCCCCATAGGGAGAGTAACTCTGCTGAAGTTTGGACTTCTAGTCTCCAGAGTTGTGAAAAAATATATTTTTGTCATTTTAAGGCACCAAATAAGTGCTAATTTGTTACAGCAATCCTAGAAAACCCTAGAAAAAGACATCTTGGGGCTGCTGTGGCTTCCTCCAGCACTATACTGCTCAGTAAAAATATGAGATACCCACATAATTTAAAATTTTTTACTATTCATGTTGGAAAGAATGAAAAGAAAGAGGTGAAATTAATTTTAATTGTATATTTTATTTAACCCACTATATCTGAATGTTATATCAACATGTCATCAATATAAAAAAATCATTCATGAGATATTTTACCTTCTTTTTAGGTATTAACTCTTCAAAATTTGGTATGAATTGTATGCTTCTAGCACATACCCATACTGAATAGCCACATTTCAAGTTCTCAATAACATTTGTGGCCAGTGGTGATCGTATTAGACAACACAGCTGGAGCATTTCTCCTGGGTCTTTTGCTTTGGGTCTGGAACAAAAGTTCGTCAAGGAAGAGAGAGATGAGAGAAACTTCTAGACCACAGAGGCTGCAGGATCTGCCTTGTTGTACGTAATTTCTGGGGATCCAGAGAGGGGACCTGGGTTTGGCTCAGTCAGGCATCAAAGAACCAGATGGAGTTCTTGGGAGTGTGGGAGTCCTTGTGGCCAGCTGGGTCTATTCATCGTTGGTACAAGGCTGTAGGATAAGGATCAAGAATCAGGCTTCCATGGAAAAAGGGTAGGGGAAAGCTGAACAGGAACCAGAAGAAATTAATAGAAATAAATTTGAGTTACTGAAAAACAGCTATTTTCCAAACTCTTCCCACTTCAAGTAATCTTCACAAACCTATGTGAGAGGCATAATTATTGTCTCATTTTGCTGATAAGGAAATTGAGGGTCAATATTGTAAGGGACTCGTCCAAGTTCACCCAGCTCATATCTGAGTGGCAAGAGCCAGGATTTGAACCCAGGTCCTTCTGACTCCAAAGTCACTATGCTGTGTTAAAGGCCTTGACATATGGTTGGATTTGCCTCTTTGTATAATTACTGTGAGGATGGGCTCAGGGCTGGGCAAGGGCTGAATGTCCAAGGTGGACAGCAGGCTTCAGAGAGTCAGGCTGGGGGAGCTGGGGGAGTCTAGGGCTGCCTCAAGAGTGGACAAGGTCTTAGAATGCTCAAGACCACCCAGCATGACTGTTGAGCATCCAAAGAAGAGCTCTCACTTTTGCATTCAGTATTCTCATGCTCTTCTGCTTCCTCTTCTGGTTGACCAGTTGGCTCTGGGATATACCACTTGCTATGTCTTATGTTGGCAAAATTGACCTACAGAAGCTAGAACTGCCCAATTGGCTAAGGAAGCAAGTTTGTCTTTTAAAAGCAAGACATCAGGACATTCATCTCTGACAAGAATGTGTAATTTGTGTTTATTTTATTTCCCATTGATTGATTGCCATATGTCTTTTGGCACCCCTCCAAATATCTCTTGCCAACAAAGTAGGCCAAATTAATTTTCTACAGGAAGAGATATTCTGAAGGACTCTAAAATCTGTCTCCATCATTTTGCAAATGATCTCCTGTGCATGTAATGACAGTGACTTTATTTTTCCTGTTGGGGAGAGAAAAGAGGAAAAGTCTCAGGTTCAACTTCCTCTGAGGGAATAACAATAGGTGTGTGTGACCTCTTTGCCTTTTGGTTAGTGGATACTTTATATAGTGGACCTCACGGAACTGGGGATCCTAGATTTCCACTTCTTTGGTTGGCTGGAATCAATTTAGAGGTTGGGAGGCAAGGTACGGGTCAAAGTGGAGGCTGTTTGGTATAATATTTATTGAGTTGAATTGAATGTGCACTGGATTGAGAATCAAGAGACCGGTGTTCGTGTCCTGGTTCTACTAACTTGCCAGTGACCTTGAGGGTCACTTCAATCAGCATCATCTTCCTCATCCCCAAAGAGAGGGGATTAGCTGAGGTCAGTGTGTTGCATGCAAACTTACTCTCAGAATCAGAACGCTGTCTTCAAAAAACATTCTCCTTGTAAGCCGAAAACAGAACAGATATGCTTTACTGCTAGTAAAAACAAACCTGCCTAATGATGTTTTAACATATATATTTATCTCTAGTGGTAAGAAAACTAGACATAGGCAATTCCAAAAGTCATTCAGCAGCTTAGTAATGCGATGATCGGGGACCCAGATTCCTTCAATCTGTCCACTCTGCAGTCCCTCCCTTCCCATCTTCATGTATGTTCTCTTACGGTTGCAAACTGGCTGCAGAAATTCTGAGAATCACATCCATATTTACGGTAGGGAGAGGGATGAGCAGTTCTTTGCATCTATCCCTGTGATTGGAAAGTAAAGTATCTTTCTCAGAACCCTCCTCCCAATAGGTTTCTCCTTGAATTTCATTGGCCAGAACTGTGTCACATGACCAAGCCTTGCTGCAAGGGAGTCTGGGAAAGTGAGTATCTGGTGGGGAGGAGTGTGGCATCTCTGGCTGCCTTAGACCAATTTTCATTCTTCACCTGAGGTTGGCCACATTGCCACCCCAAGTAAAAATGGGGTTCTGCTTGAAAGGAAGAACTAGAGAGATGAATGTTGTTGGGTAGTCTACAAAGCATGTCTGCCAAAGGATAAAGATGTGATTATGATATTAGGGTACAAAAATGTCATATTGCATTATTTTTCTAAATGAATGCTTAGCTGATCTCAGTGACCTAAAACACAAAATGTACTTATACCCCTCCGAGATGGAGATGTGAGGAGTCCACAGCCAATTCTGACCTTTCATTCCTGGGATAGAGTGGGCAGGGGAAGGGGAGGGGCGAAAGGATTCCCTTTAGTCTTGCCTGTCAAGTCCACAATAGGCTAAATAAATGTACAAATAAAATGAACACGTCAGCTAGTGTTTTCTGTTTGCTTGTTTCCCTAGTAACTCACCCTACTTCATAGATTCAAGCAGAGCTGTGGTGAGTGAAGCGGGCTGGGAAGAGTGGGACCAAGGGTGGGAAGTATGTATATATATCACCACACACATTCTTCTTACCCAAGGTGTTCTCCTCTACCTGTCCTCTGATGCACCTCCGGGGAACCCCGAGGTCTTCAAGGAACACGGTTTGGAAAACACTGGACTCTAAAACTCTCCCCCCATCCAACTCTATGATTTATGGTTCTTTCCGTCACATTTCCTCACCATGGGTTCTCCTTTGCAATAGAAGTCTGCAAGAGGTAACACATCCTTCTCAAGACCTCCTTTATCCTCTAGGTCTAACGTAGCTGTGGGCTTGTCCACCTCTGCACTGTAGCCACTGGAGTGGCCACTAGTCAAAAGTTACTATTTAAATGTAAATTACTTAATACAAAATAAAATCAGAAATTCTGTTTCTCAGTCACACTAGCCACACTTTAAGTGCTTGAGAGCCACATGTGACTAGTGGCTCCACATTAAGCAGTGCAGATACAGAACATCGTTGAAGAAAGTTCTGTTGGACAGAGTTAGCTAGTCCTGTTGGCACTGGGGTGTGGGGCGGTGATCACAGGATGCTCTTGTGTTCCCTTGATGGCTAGGAGTTGATGAGGGATACCAGAGTTATCTTTTGGTGGAGTTTTTGCTTCATGGAATTTTCCATTAAATGGAGCAGCTGTGGGTGAGTGAAATGAGAACCAGCCTAGAAGTCTAAAGCCTTGACTTTTCTAAATAGAAAAAACATTCTAAAAAATACCTGACTAGAATTTCTCAAAACTAAGTTATGAGAAAACAAGGGAAGACGGAATCTGTCACTGACCCAAGGCGACAAGGAGGCATGAGGACTAAGTACAGTGTGGTTGGTACCCTGAACTGGATGCTGGGGTAGAAAAAGGACATTAGTGGGAGAACAGGCAAAATTTGAAAACAAGTTTAGTTAACAGTAGTGTGGCAATGGTGGTTTCTAAGTTTTTTGGGTTTTTTAAAATAAATTTATTTATTTATTTTTGGCTGCGTTGGGTCTTCTTTGCTGCGCACGGGCTTTCTCTAGTTGCGGTGAGCAGGGGCTACTCTTCGTTGCGGTGTGCGAGCTTCTCATTGTGGTGGCTTCTCTTGTTGCGGAGCACGGGCTCTAGGCGCATGTGGGCTCAGTAGTTATGGGTCACGGGCTCTAGAGCGCAGGCTCAGTAGTTGTGGTGCATGGGCTTAGTTCCTCCGTGCCATGTGGGATCTTCCTGGACCAGGGCTCGAACCCGTGTCCCCTACATTGACAGGTGGATTCTTAACCACTGTGCCACCAGGGAAGCCCCTGGTTTCTAAGTTTTGACAAATGTACCACATCATGTAAGTTAACAGAAGGGAAATTGGGCAAGAAAGCTCTCCGTACAATCTTTGCAATTTTTCTATGTATCCAAAATTATTCCAAAATAATAGTTTATTTAAAAATAAAGACTTGGGTTTTCATTTCTGACTCTATCAGTTACCACTGGTGGCACCCTAAGCAAATCTCTTCTCATCCCTCTGTGTCCTTCTCCCATCAGTAGACTATGAAGAAGGCATGTGCTTCATAACCCTGCCAGAGCTGATGAAAACACTTTGATGACTTGGGGGCACCATAAACTTTAGGAGATTGCTGACATCATAGCAGATGGCATGATATTACTTTGATGCTAAGACCATGTTGGGCTCTGCAAGGTTATTTAGCATGATCCTTGACCTTAGGGAGATTTACATATTATTAGTAGACAGTATGAAGCTACAGAAGGCATGAGGGGAAGACAATTGATGTGTGCTGAGCTCCTACCTTGTGTCTGATACTTTGCTTCACCCTCTTCCTTGTAGGACCACGTTAGAACCTCAGGAGAACCTTCTAGACTCTCTAAGTGGTCGGTACTTTCCCATTTTCAGAGGAGGCTCCAAAACTCTGAGAAGGAAGTGGCTATATCCACTTTCCATGCTGACAGCATGCTCCCTGACACCACACCCCCCCAAACACACACTCCCTTCATGGCCATCCTTTATGGGCAACTTCTCATAATGGCTTTGTCACTTCCTCTCCTGGAGGGTACGTGGGGGACACCTTCTCTAAGGGGAGAAGCCCTGAAGTTGGGACGGGCATTTGTGTCTGATGGTTATGTTAAGTGACCTTGGGGAGTCCCATTTTTACTGACCTCCATTTCCTAACTTGTCAGTAAGCCTGTCTCTCTCCTCCCCACACAAGCTTGTCATCAGGATCCTTGTTCTCAGAGAACTCCTGGAAAGGGTGCTGCTTTCTGTAAAGAAATACCCTCAGGCACAGCGAATCCTCTCGGAGGAAGCTATTGGGATCTGGAGGAGCCTTCCTGCTGACCTGCAAATCCCCTGCCTGTGAAGCCACCTCAGGATGTGCCAGCCTTTTCTGCACAAAATGAGGATTCAGACTTCCCTTGCCCTAGAAAAGGAATTCCTCCCAGTTTAATCCTGTGATCTACACCGAAGGAACTCCAAATCCTTATAAACAGGTTCAAGCGTGTCTATGATCCCTCAGCATCACTGGGTCAAATTCTACCCCAGAGGCTGGGTATATGTAGGTCACGTGCGGTGGTGGTACACTTGTGTGTATGTGCATGCGTATGTGTGTGTGTGTTTGCATATGGGCTTTGTAAGAAATGGCCCCTTGCTGAGGCATTTGAAGTGTAGCAGCGTCGTAATGCTGGAGAGAATGTGGGTTCAGGTGTGTTACAGCTCTGTGACCTTGAGCGAATCACTTCCCCTTTCTTGACCTTGGTTTTCTCTTCCATCACACTGGTGGGCCTGTAAGGCTGATCTCATGAGATGCGCTATGGTGGAGAGGCTGGCCCAGCCCTATGAGGGGGTGATTAGAGTTGGTTCCCTCATCTCCACCCACCAATTTTCTCCAGGCCAGCCTGACCATGGGAGACCAATGAAGGGCAAAACTCTTTCCTTCAGGATGTGGCATTTCATTTGACCTGCTCCTGGGTGAATGTGTAGAAGGTGGCCTGAAGGAGGGGCCAATCTTCACTGGATGGAGCTGAGGACAGCCCTGGACACTTGTAGGAAGGGCCAGCCCCACCCTTCACCACTGACTTCCGCAGGATTTGAATCTCAAACCTCACTTTCTTGTATCTCAGGAATGAATCACACATGGGACCACATACAAGGAGGTCACACTCCAGTTAGAAACGGGGGATGGGCACCGTTTTAGGACATAAAGCGATCATGCTGTGACATGGCCCTACAGAGGCCCAGCGAAAGGGGAGATTGATTTGTCCTAGAGGCATTTGAACTTGTACTTCAACGAGGAGGAATTTGCAGAATGAGGAAGAGATGAAAGAGGGTATGGGCATTCCAGGCTGAGGAGGCAGCACGAGCCAGAAGAGTGTCAGGGACTAATATTCCTAATTACGTCAGATGCTGTTTTATGGATTGACCACATTTAAGCCCCAAACAACCCTATGGCGTAGCTACTGCTAATTTCATTTTACAGCTGAACACAGACGTTTAAGTGATGTGTTCAAGAACATGGAACCACAAAGCAGCAGACACAGAATCAGAACTCGGCTCTGCTCTCAGGCTGTATTGGGGTTTCTAACCCCTTGACAACATTTCCACCCAGGAAACGATGCTGAGAAAATATCGGAGGGCAGATTGCCAAGTGTTCCCAGCCACATTAGGATCTTTGGACTTTATTCTTGGGGCCAGTGAGGATTCCGGTGTTTTATAACCCAGAAGTCATCTTAATGGAACTGTGCTTGAGAAAGTTTAACCCTGGCTTTCACATGGAAGGTAGATTGGTAGTTGTTCAAATATAACCTTATAATAAACCCTTGGTTTTGTTTAATAACTACAATTGTGCCTGCACCCGCCTCCCCACAAGATGGCAGATGTAAAAATGCTTTGTGAAGTGAAGCTGGGGATACAAATGCAAGGTTATTATTAATATGGTATTAGGTTATTGCTTTATTTGGGGACAATTTCCTTTGTTCTCGGAAGACTTTGAAGAGAGAGAGGGTTTCTCCGTTGTTAAGCATTTGCTATTCGGGACAATATTGAACTGGTTGAAATTCAAGTTTTTGTTCCCATTTTAATGTCTTATGTAATCCCGGGAATTTCTGTTTACAATTTATTCCTGTTTCTGCAGGTGCTTCACGGGGTAGGCTCCTGTACCTGGGAATGCTGGCGTTAATTTTGACAAAAAGTGTTTAAGAATATAAATGTCAGCGTCTCCAGCGTTGTGAAGGTGGCAATGACAGAAGGGCATTCTAGGATGGTGCTCCAAAATAGAATTCCAGATGCCTCCTGCATGTTCCCAGAGAGTACAGGCAGTCGCGCTGGCCTGATTTGCTCAGCCAAAGTATTCTGTTATTTAGAAACTTTCTCTGAGGCTGGTGTGGTGCAGAGCCAGGCAGACTGATGTCTATTTTTGCTGCCTTTCTAGTTGGGTGGCCTTGGACAAGCCTCCTAAATGCCCTGAGCCTCAGTTTCCCCCACTGTAAAATGGGAAGATGGGAATAAGTTAATGAGTTGATATTTTGTAAGAAGACAAACTCTAGCAGGGCAGGGCCTATATCACTTTTGTTGTCCTTTTATTCCTAAGCCCTTTCTGTGAAAAGTTTACAACCTTGGGGATTTGACTGCTGGCTGCACCTCTGCTGGCCTCCAGGGCAAACTCCACCCCATGGAATACAGACCCTGAAATTTCTTGGTCACTCAAGTCCAGATGAACAGAGATTGTAGTCACTGCACCAGCGTATCTCCCCAGCTCACATGAGTCAAGCTATCTGGCCGTGAGTCCGCTCTTTCTACCTTTCTCCCCCCAGCCCTCCCTGACCTCATCTTGCCCATGTGGGTCAGGATGACAACTCCCAGGGTGGCCTTGAAAGGCAGGTATTAAAAATGGCAGAGCTGCCAATCAGCCTAGGTCCCTGAATGGAAAGGGGGCGCAAAGCTGCCCCTTACCAGGGACACCTTACTTGTGTTTTTATTGGAGGGAGAAATAAACAGTTGGGTTTGAATCATTATACATTCAGGGTCTATGCGTTACCAGTGTCACCACCATCAATCCCATTCTTATGTTCAATGGACATCGCACCAAATCAAAGCCCCCCATCCATTGCATCCCTACATATCCAAGCTGCTCTGTGCTTTCTTCTCTTTGAGCAGCTGTCTATACATCCCCACCTCCCATCCCCATTCCTGGTGGTCTCTGAGCTTTCCCTTCACCGTGACCGTTTCCCATCCATCCTCACCTCTCCTCGGGAAGTTCCCTCCTCACTTCCCAGAATTGGCTGAAATGGCACCCCAGCCGTGATATCTTCTTAACCCTCACCTACTCTTTCGGCTCTCTGTTTAGTCTCTCAGACCTAAAGTACTTCAGGATGGAAAGGTGTGCTTCTGCTCCCAGGCTATTACCACCTCATCCTTTTCTTTAAAAGAGAAAATCTACCTCGCTCTTTGATCTACCCTCCACATCCATCTTGCTGTTATCTCAGAAAAATGCCCTTCATTCACTGAAGTCTTGGGTTCCTGCTTCTCCATCTGGCTCCCTGCTCTTGCTCTGTGTTCATCCTGAGTCATTGCTACATCTTCCTCAAAGTTATCCTCTCTTACTATTTCCCAGTGCACTGAATCACGCAGGAGATGTTCATCCGCGTGGACAGGCCAGGCACTTAGGCGCCACTCTCAGACACGCCCCTTTCCTTCTGCACCCACATCCACTGAGTCAGCAACGCCTGAACACCCACTGACAGACCCACTGCTCCCCGTTTCCCGTCCTGGACCGTGGCAATCGCGTCCTGGTTCCTATGCCTTGGCTCCTTGCAGCCTTATACACATGTACGCATGTGCATGTATTTCACTCTCTCTGCATTTACTATTGCATTCAGGAATATAATATGAAGCATATGTAAGGCCTAAGGATTAAGGATCAAACCAACACCAATGGGCTCATGGTAGAAGTGCTAGAACATCGCCCCTCCATGATCTCAACCCCTCTTTCCCAGAGGTAACGATTGTGCTAAATCCGTGTTTATCAACCTTTTAAGTTGGGGAATTATAGTGCATATATTCTTCCAAAAGTTACACAGTTACATTTTTCCCCTCATAGTTATGTCTAGAAACACACACACACACACACAGACACAGAAATATTATACAGCAATAAAAATGAATGACAGGGCTTCCCTGGTGGCGCAGTGGTTGAGAATCTGCCTGCTAATGCAGGGGACACGGGTTCGAGCCCTGGTCTGGGAAGAACCCACATGCCGCGGAGCAACTAGGCCCGTGAGCCACAACTACTGAGCCTGCGCGTCTGGAGCCTGTGCTCCGCAACAAGAGAGGCCGCGATAACGAGAGGCCCGCGCACCGCGATGAAGAGTGGCCCCCGCTTGCTGCAACTAGAGAAAGCCCTCGCACAGAAATGAAGACCCAACACAGCCATGAATAGATAAATTAATTAATTAATTTAAAAAAAATGAATGACAATGCACCTACCTTCTCACATGGATTGCTCTCCAAATACAATACTGAGACAAAGGTAACTTTCAGAAGAATATAGCAATATATAAGCAGAATATATGTGTGTGTGTCTGTGTGTGTGTGTATATATGTATATATATATATATATATATATATATATATACACATACATATACATATAGATACACACATATCACAATGTGTTTATCGCAATATATTTGTCCATTTTCTTTGTTGATGGATGGTTTTTAGTTTTTGTTTTACAAAATAGTGCTGTCTGAGAATTCTTCCACATTCCCGATATGCCTGTGTTTCTCTATAATCTACAGGAGTGAAAGTTCTTGGTCAAAAGGTATACACATCTTCAAGTTTATTGTATGAGAGTCCCAGCTCTCCAAATCATCACTCCCATTTTTTGTATTCATGAGCATGGGATAAGCTCTGGTAACGCATAGACCCTGGATGTGTAATGATTCAAACCCAACTGTTTCCTTCTCCCTCCAATAACAATCCAAAGAAGGTGTCCCTGGTTGGGGGCAGCTTTGCTCCGCCTTGTCATTCAGGTGCCTAGGCTGATTGGCAGCTCTGCCATTTTGAATACATTTCAAGGCCACCCTGGGAGTCGCCAACCTGATCCACATGGAGATGAGGATGAAGCCGGCCCCGTGACTGTGCTCACACGTCCCTGGTTGGAATCAGGCATGTGGTTACCCTTGCCTATACCAGTCACTGACAGACGTCATTACACTCTATGCCCAGGAAGAAGACCGAATGGGTTTTGGTGAACAGCTCTTGGTCTCAGATTGACTTCACCCTGATTTCAAATTTTGCTCTCTGATGGGTACAAAATGGTCTCTTATGGAAAAGTCAACTTAAGATTCCTGAGTACTAAAGAAGTTGAGAATTTGGACACCACTCACCATTCATAGGTCCCCTCCTGTGACTTGCCTATTCATGACAATTGTCCATTTTTTAAAAATTGGCGCACTTATTTTTACATATTAATTTGTACGTTTGTTTTGTTTTGATTTTTGTGTTCTGGATACTGATAGTTCTTTGGTTATGTGTTTCCCAGGATCTTCTGAATTGAGATTTGCCTTTTATGCTTTGCCCAGGATGCCTTTTTCTTGAATAGAGATTCTTAACGTTAATGTCATCAATTCGATCAATATTTTTCTTTATGACATACTCTTTCATGTTTTGTTTTCCTGCCTCCCAGCTACCTTAGCATATATTGTCACAGTCAGTGCCACTTTTTCTGTGCATGTCTTAGGCACGACATTGTATTAGGGCAATGCATGCTAGATGCTGTAACAAGCAAGCTCCAAATTGTGGCTTAACAAGACAAAAGTGCCTTAACACACACACACGTTAATTTCCCATTCATTTCATAGTGTTATGTCAGGCGACTTTCCTGTCCTGTCCTTTCTCAGGAATCTGGCTGCTCTCCATCACATAGTTCTGCCATGTAGAAGGAAGAAAGAGTTACTTAAGGCTCTAGAGGGAGAGTCTAAAAGTGCATACATGCCTTCCGTCCACATTCATTAGTCAGAACTAGTCATGTGACCACAGTGCAACTGCAAGAGAAGCTGGGAAATGTAGTCGTCTTGCAGTAAGAGGACAAAGGATTGGTGAGCACTGGCCAGACTTTGCCACACAAACTAAAATCTTAGCTCTTAGAGGCAGAACCTTTTTTTCCTCTACATCTCCCTTTGGCCCCTGGGGTAGTATGGCCTGGTGAATAAACTGAGGGCTTTGGGATTAGAGAATGGAGTTTGAATCTCATCCACTCCCTAATGATTCTGTAATCTTGTTAACTTGTTTAACCTTGTTTAATCTTTAATAAGTACCACCCAGGTAGAGGCTGGGAAGGACTCAGGTTGAGAGGCTGGTTTATTCCAGTTCACTTCCTGTTCCTGGGCTCAGCTAAGCCTGCTGCACTGGGCTTCATGCAGATGCTGGCTTGCCCTTGTGCCATTTTAAACCAGCTGTGTTGAGAGAAGCTCATCTGACAATGCACATGAATTATCCTCGCTTCTTTGCTGCTACCATAAAATGCCTGGAAACCAGACATTTCCCAAATTCCAGCTTCATGACAGGCCCCATTCATTTTCTGTTTGTTGACATCATGTGGCTTGTTTTCTACCAGTGCAGCCATTGTGCCCAGCTCCCCTGGGGTCGGATGTTTTATTTTCCTTTGGCAAAGCTTCCTCCATTCTTTTCCCCACTGTAAGAGCCTGGCAAAAAAACAGGCTTCGGTGAAATGGCCATCAGATCACTGTGTGGTTTGGCCCTGCTTGGCTATTTGTCTCTGGGGCACCAGTCAATTCAATTAAACAAGGTCAAAGCTGTGTTGGCTAAATTTATTGTCACTACTTTTCTACATTTTCACCTTATTGGAAGAAGTTAAACAGCAATGAGAAGGGCATTCGTTGTAATTTGATCTCAATTAGGTACAAAAACATAGAAACAAATACCTAGAGAAATATACACACATCTGTCCTACCACAGCACACATACAAAGAAAAAAAGACTGGAAGGAAATACGCCAAAATATTTATAGTGGTTATCTCCGAGTAGTGGGGATTTTGACTATTTTATTTGCTTATGTATACTTTTCTGTACTTTTCAAAATTCCCCAAAGGGGCCGCTAACACTTAGACTCACACCAGGAAATAGATGTCAAGTTCCAAGAGAACTGAAGAGCATTCAATGAAGCCACTGTTTGCAGAGATTCAGAGTTAAGGTCACTGTATCAGTCCTGGGAGGTGAGATGACCCTGCAGTAACAAACAACTGCTGAAATCCCAGCTTCTCTCTTGCTCGTGCTGCATGTCTAGAAAGGTTCCTATGCTCTGCTTCACGTTCCTGTGCCTTCACTCTGGGGTGTGGACTCATGGAAGTGTCTCTCTCTGAAATGTTGCTGGTTATTGCAACAGAAGAAAAGAAAACTCTGGTGATTCTTCACTGCCTATCCACGTGGCAGGAAAATTCACGTGGTCCCGCTCAGTGAGGAAGCCAGGAAGCACACTCCTGACTCACATCAATAGAAAGAGCCCCAGCGTTTGGCAAACAACCCTAATAACTACCAAGGTACCACTAAGAGATGGGAACACACTTAGTGAATAGCAACAGTGGGGAGCTGGTAGCAGCCTTCGGTCTGTACTTTGGGAGTGAAATCAAGGCTGGCAGGGAGGAAGGGAATAATCCTGCTTCTCTTTCCTTCCACCATCTGATCTTCCGATGGTGCACCCTTAACAGAACCCACTCAGAATCCAGGGGTCACGGAAGCCTAGGCAATGTAATCAACATGGGCAGCCTCCTTGGACACCGGACACAGCAGAAAAAAAAAAAAAATGTATCTGGAAATATAGCTGGTATTATTTTTGTAACCAGATAGTAAAGTGTTATTTACATAAAAATACAGCTAAGAGGGCTAGCAATCAAGAAGCATCATTCCACACACCTTCACATGGCTGTGACTCTGGGCCAGCCCTGCCAGCCTCGGACTCAGCTCTAGGAATGTAGTGGTTTACCAGACGCAAGCTGTGCTTTTGAGGAGTCACAGGCTACCTGGGGGAGAGAGACGTCTAACCAACAACTAAAACACAGGGAGATGCAACGGAATATGATTCAGCCTCAAAAAAAGAAGGAAATCCTGTCATTAGCAATAACATGGATGAACTTGGAGGGCATTATGCTAAAGTGAAATAAGCCAGACAGAGAAAGACAAATACTGCATAGTACCACTTAGATGTGGAATCTTAGAAAAAGAAAAAAGAGAAAAAATGTCAAATTCATAGAAACAGAGAGTAGAATGGTTGTTGCCGGGGCTGGGGGGTAGGGGAAATGGAGAGAGGTTGGTACAAGGGTATAAACTTTCCATTTTCAGATGAATAACTTTCCATTATCTGAGGATCTGATGTAAAACATGGTGACTATAGTTGTATTATATAATTGATATCTGCTGAGCATGGAACTTACACGTTCTAACCAAAGATGTTTTAAAAAGGGAACTATGTGACGGGGGGGATGTGTTAATTACCTGGGTAAGGGGAATCCTTTCACCACATATATGTATATCAAATCATCATGCTGTACACTCCAAACATATTACAATTTTATTTGTCAGTTATACCTCCATAAAGCTGGAAAAAACCAAACGCAGGTCTCTGGGTGGTATGTTGGAAATGAGGGCAGGGCGCTCACCGCTGACAAGTCTTCTGAATGGCCCAGTAAACCCAGTCCCCTCTCTATTTCTGTTCAGCTTTCCCACCTGCAGAGTGAAACCTCTCAATTCCCAGCTCAGAGCCACGAAGCCCCCAAGACAACCGATGACTGTGCTAGGGAAGCCAAGGCTCACGTCCGCTCTTAACTTGCACTTTTAGTAAGATGAGTGTAGAGGACGCACACTCACCAGATTCTGATTTATTTCAGTCCACGCTGGCTTGGAGAGGGCGTGGGGGTCAGAGGCATGTGCTGATTTGCAGGGTCCTTCCACACGTGCACGTGTGTGTAAATACACACGCATCCCTTCCTCTGTGCACTGCTCCTCCTTCACTTAGCAGACCCAAAACTCACCTTTCTCGCCCGCTGGAGAAAAGGCTAGTGCCACTGTGTTCCTCCATTAGCTGAAGATACGCTTGTGATGAATTATGAATGACCCAACACGTCTGAAATCATAAAGAAATCCCATTTAAGTTTCGACACACAGTTCAAAGTCCGCTTTGCATCCGTCCTTTGCTCACATCTATTGTACATCTTAGTAAGTTTTGCAGAGGAATGAGCAGTAAATGTTGGGGTTTTGCATCAGGCAGATATTGACTAATACTCTTTGTTGCTTTTTGCAGAGAAAGGTATATTTTAGTCTTTCATTCTCCCTTTTCTGTGTGTGAGAGTGTGTATGTGTGTGTGTTTAATATCCAGAAGCATTAAATAGCGCATCAGTCCAAGAGGAAAAGCCGATTGCCATCTTTTACGCTTTTCCACTGATGGGATGGATCCAGAGGACTCCTCTAAGACTGAACAAAGAACTCAGTGCCTTTCTAAAGGCCTGTGATTCATTTAAGTGGAGAGCCACGCTTACATTTCAACTTTGTCTCTTAAAGACTCCCTTTTGGGGATTGGTGTGGGGAACTCTTTGTAGTAGTTAGAATTTGGTCAGAAAAATGACAGTCATTCATGAATTCCCTGTATGAAGAGGATTTTTTTTTTTATAGCTACACTTTTCATTTTGACATTATTGCAGATTGATATGTAATACACACAATACAGAGACATACCGTGTACGTGTTACCCAGTTTCCTACAATGGTAACATCTTGCAAAACTGTAGTGTACTATCTGGATATAGTCCAGAGATCTTAGATTTCCCGTTTCATCTGTACTCATTCGAGTGTCTGTATGTGTGTGTATTTAGTTCTGTGCAATTTTCAAAGCAGGTATGTGTCCACCACCACAACCAAGATACAGAGCAGTTCCTTCATGGCAAGGACCCCTGTGTTGCCCTTTTTGCCATATCCACTTCCCTCCTGCCCCTCACCCACCCAACCCTCCCTAACACCTGGAATTACTCATCTGTTCTCCATTTCTATAATTCTTTCATTTCAAGAATGTTATATACATGGAACGATGCGGTATGGAACATTTTGGGATGGGCTTTTTTCACTCAGCATCATTCCCTAAAGATTCATACAAGCTGACGCAGGTATCAAGAGTCTGTTTCGTTTTGTTGCTAAATAGTATTCCATGGTATGGATGACGCACCTTAGTTTATTCAACTATCATCCACTGAGGGACATCTGGGTTGTTTTAGGCTGTTAGGAACAAAGCTTCTATAAACATACATGTACAGGTTTTTGTGTAAACACAAGTTTTCATTTCTGTAACATAAATGCCCAAAAGTATGATTGCTGGATTACGTGGTAATTACATGTTTAGTTTTATAAGAATCTGCCAAACTGTTTTCCAGAGTTGGCTGTACTGTTTTATACGCCCACCAGCAGTGTTTGTGAGTGAGCAGGGAGTGAGCCAGTTTCTCCTAATTCTTGCCATCATTTGGGGTTGTCACAATTTTTTATTCTCTTCATTCTAAAGGGCGTGTAGTAATAGCTCATTGTGGTTTTAATTTGCATTTCCCTAATGGCTAATGAAGTTGAACACCGTTTCATGTGCTTAGTTGGCATCTGGATATCTTCTTTGGTGAAATGTCTGTTCATGTCTTTTGCCCATTTTCTAACTGGATTATTTGTTTTTTTTCACTGTTGAATTTTGAGAGTTCTTTATATATTCTAGATATATTGAGTTCTTTGTGGAATATGAGATTTGCAAATACTTTCTGCTATCTACATCTTGTCATTTCATCCACAGAATGAAAGTTTATAATTTTGATGAGGTATAATTTAACAATTTTTCTTTTTATGGATCACGTGTTTGGGTGTCAAATCTAAGAATCCTTTGCTTGACCCCAGGTCCTGAAAATACTCTCTTGTTTTCACCTAAAAGCATTATAGTTTCACATTTTACAATTAAGTCCATGATCCACTCTGAGTTAACTTTTGTATAAGGTGTGAGGTTTAGATTAAGGTTCATTTTTTTTGCCTGCGGATGTCCAATCAGGACCACCTGCTGAAAAGGCTATATCCTTCCGCCATTGAATTGTGTTTGCACTCTTGTCAAAGGTCATTTGGGCATATTTGTGTGCGCCTATTTCTGTATCTCTATTCTGTTCCATTGATCTCCGTGTCATCCCTCAGACAATACCACAATGTCTTGATTATTCTAGGTATCTAGTAAGGTTTAATATTGAGTAGAATGATTCCTCCTACTTTAGTTTTCTTTTCAAGATTGTTTTGGCTATTCTAGGGCCTCTGCCTTTGTATATAAATTTAGAATTAGCTTGCTTACGTCTTTAAAAAAAAACCGTATGAGGTGTTTTAGTGTAAAGAATTAGAAGCTTATACAGCCATTTGGAGGGCTGCAGGCGTGAAGGCAGCAAAGCCTTGTCTGAGCATCTCAGCAGCAGTGTTGAAGCCGGGGCTCTGAAGGGCTCACCCAGAGGCCATTATAAATCTCAAGGATCTCAGGAAAGCTCTTACCGAATTTCTCCATTGGCTGCACCAAAACAAGTGACTCTTTAAGTCAACTTGGAGCAGCCTTGACCTCCAGGCTGCTTCCGTATTTACCTGCCACTCTCCCTGGGGGCCATGGCCTCCCCTTCTCAGAGGCTGACTCAAATCCAGGAACAGGATGGAGGGGCAACCTCTCTAGCTGCAAAGGAGACCCTCGAAGTGGTAGGAGGGTCAGGGGTTGACCACTGATAGTTTAGCGCTGTCTGGGTCTGTGAATTTGTTGTCAGGTTTCTGTGACGTTGATGAGGAAGATATTTTGGAAGAGGGGTCTTCCTTTATAACTGTTCTCCTTTCCATCTTCTCATGGAGCAGTTTTCAGAGGCTCAGAGCCATCTGGAAGAAGATCCCTAAAACGCAGGAAGTGTCCTTTTCACATGTTCATTCATTCAGGGCCTCAGGGGAAAGGTGTGTCCATCAGCTAAGGAGACAGTGGGGTGGACGTCCCAGTGGAGGTGCTGGGACAGGCAGGCGAGTCGACCATTTTGGTGGCGTCGGGAATGCTGTGGGGAAGGGATGCTGGGCCATGGGGGTGTGCATGGAGGTGGGGCTGTCTTTGTGCACTGGGGAGGATGCTGCAGAGAAAGTAAAGTCTCTGCTGAGACCTAAAGGCGCCCTGGAGGGGACCAAGAGGAGAGGACACGTGAGAGATTTTACTGGAAGCAGGGAGGAAGGCTGGGGTGTGGACACACTGCAGGCTGGAATGCAGACCCCAGCTTATTGCCTCATTTCTTACGTGGCCCTGGGGAGCCATGTGACAACTCCAGTCTCCCAAGGGAAAGCTGGAAAGTAGATTGGACCTGATTTCTGTGCTTCCTTCCCACACCCCAATTCTGGGAACCAAGTACTTTGTGTTTTAAAAACAGCTGGTAGGTTATGTAATTTGGTGCTTCTCCCGCCCTTCCCCCATCACCCTGAACCCACCAACACCCTTTAGAGCCAGAGTGAAGACTGACAGGGCTCCTTTGAAGAAAAACAGTATTGTAGATCACACTTGTTCTACCCAAATGAAACATTTTTTTACCACGTAGGGCTCTCACATGAATGACACGTCAGTTCTAATTTGTGACAGGGAGCTAAGTTAATCTGGCTCCAGCCCTCGCAAGGCCACACGCAGCACGTCCCAGAGAATAATAACGCAATTGTTTAAGTGGCACTGCGGCAGGGCCGAGAGCTGGGCTGTCTGTGGCTCTGTACCCCGGTGTGGCAAGAATGTCCATGTTGTGCGAACCGCTGGGCAGTGGGGCAGCTTTGTGGGGTGATTATAACTCTTCCCTGCAGGGAGACAAGTCCTTCAAGAAGCATTTGGGCTGCATGCCTTCAGTTCCACAATCCCAGGCTCTTCTTCAGTAGTCAACCCAAGGTCATGGTCTCAGGCTGTTCCTCAATAGCCAAGCCAAGGTCATGGTCTCAGGCTGTTCCTCATGGGTCAGCCCAAGGTCATGGTCTCAGGCTGTTCCTCAATAGTCAAGCCAAGGTCATGGTGTCAGGCTGTTCCTCAATAGTCAAGCCAAGGTCATGGTCTCAGGCTGCTCCTCAGTGGTCAAGCCAAGGTCATGGTCTCAGGCTGCTCCTCAGTGGTCAAGCCAAGGTCATGGTCTCAGGCTGTTCCTCAGTGGTCAAGCCAAGGTCATGGTCTCAGGCTGTTCCTCAGTGGTCAACTCAAGGTCAGCTAGTTGAGGGCAACAGTGGAGCTGGTGATTAGTACTCAGTGGGATAGTCGTTCGAGTGAGGAGAAGTGGGACCATGTGAGGGTTAATATTTAGGTGGGCAGGTGGTGTAGTTACTTCCAGGACTGAGCAGCCTGATGTAGGGGTTGGTCGTCTTCCAGAACCTTCAGTGCGTAGCACTGAAGAGAGGCTTTGAGTAGATGATTTAATTCCCACTCCAAGAGGATTATACTCTGTATTTGTTTCTTGGGGCTGCCCTAACAAATTTCCAAACTGGGAGGCTTAAAACAACAGAAAATTATTCTCTGACAGTTCTGGAAGCCAAAATTCTGAAATCAAGGGGTCATCAGGGTTGGTATCTTCTGGAGGCTCTGAGGGAGAATCCATTCCATGTCTCTCTCCTAGTTTCGGGTGGTTGATTGCAATCCCTGACATTCCTTAGCTTATAGCTGCGTCGTTCCAATTTCTGTTTCCATCTTCATGTGGCTTTCCCCTCCTTCTGCATGTCTTGTCCCCTTTTCTTCTTTTATAAAGACACTTGTCCCTGGATTTAGGGTTCGCCCTAATCCAGGATGATCTCATCTCAAGATCCTTAACTTAATTACATCTGCAAAGACCAAAGACGGTCACATCTGCTGCTTCTAGGTGGACATATCGTTTAAGGCAATCATTCAACATTTCAACCCACCGCAACTTCCAAGATGCTCAGGTGTGATTGGCCATCTGACTTGCTTTGGTCAATGTAACATGAGCAGGAATGAAGTATATTTCTTCTGAGCAGAAGCTTTAAGCACCATTGCATGAAGCTGCCGTGCTCTCTTCCCATTCCCCCCTAGGAGAAGGGTGTGTTCCGAGGGGAATGCTTTCATTGGTCCAGCATGAAAACGATACAAATATAGAGCTGAGCCACGGACCCTTGGCTAATATGTAGTTGGAGAAATCTACCTTTGTGCTGTGTTTACCACAACATCACCTAGAAAAGCCAACTCAAATATGCACACTGAGTTTATGAGGTACATTTTGGACAATCACACAGCATCTTGTCAAGTCCCAAGGCATCATCTCAGGTTTAGAAATGGTCTAACTCTCCTTCCTGCTGTCATCTACCTTTGTTGTTCTTCCATTTTTGAGACATGCTTCCTGCAATGTCCTTTTTACTGGTTCCCAATTGCAGTAAAGAAAAAGCTGTAAGCTTTTGTGATGATTGAGGAGCAAAAGAGCTTCAAAACCAAAGTGAGAAAGAAATACAAGTTTTGGAATGTGAACAAGTCAGGAACGGTCATAGCCCCTTCCCTGGGGCTTCTGACTCCTGAGATTGTCACCTGTGGCCCCTCGGTGCTCTAGGGTGGCCTTTCATTTTCTCACTCATTCCTTTAGGTAAGCAGTGTTTACCTGTTCCTACTCTGCATGAGCTGGGCTCCTCTTGACCCCTCTTTCTCTACCCCACATTTATTCCAAATCCCACATCACCCCTTTCTATCTCCTGCACTGCACCTGCTTTGGCCAAAGCCACAATCCTCTCCTACCTGACCTACATCCAGAGCCTCCTAACAAGTCTTCTGTCTCAACACTTACTCCTACTAGGTGCACAGGAGCTATTTATGAACGAATGCGTGGGTCAGGCTTTGTGCCAGGCTACAGCACTATGTTCTTGTGGAGGATACAGACCCCAAACATATAATACACAAGATGTTTAATCTCAAATTACAAAGGAAACAAATGAGGGATTGAGATGGAAAGGGGGATACTATATTGGCTTCGGGTGGGGGGCTTGTCCAAGGAGGTCACATTTAAGTGCTGGTGACAATGCAGAGAAGGGCGGGTGGAGCCTGACCCGGAAACAGGATAGGAGGCTAAGAGCTGTGCGGGTTGGATCCCCCATTGAGAAATGCTCCCTCCAGTAACCTGACAGATGTAAAGTATATTTTGCGATACAATGTCTGGCGGCTCCCTGACATATGATCCCTCTCCAGGAGAAGTTTGCTCTCTGGAGCGGCAGCTTTGTATTTTGGGTCACTGTTGAGAACATAGATCATTTTGGTTGCTTGCCTGGAGCAACCAAATGGTGACCCAGGGGTGTTGTTTTAAGCCCCTAGATTTGTGGTGATTTCTTACACAGCCTAGAAAAACTAATACCCTCAGATGAACCATGACATCCAAAACGTTCCCATTTTACAGATGAGGAAACTAAGGCCCAGCGTGGTTGGCCAGCTTGTCCAAGATCATCCTGTTGGTGGTAGGGAAGGGGCTTGAACTGAATTCTGCTAAGCTCCCGGTCTATTGCCTGCCACAAGGCCACATGTACTTAAATCAAAGAGCCCTGGGTACATATTTCCTATTCAAATTACTCAACCATTTGATCCATTTAGTTATTTAAATGTGCAGAAATTGCTCAAAATAATGACAAAAGGAGCATGCACTGTTATCGCCTTCTCTGGCAATAATAGACAAGCTGAGATCAAGCTTGCGTGTTAATAACATGGCGGCCAGTTGGAGAGGCCCTGTGTCTTTGGTTCTTTTTATGGTTGCAAAGGTGACAGGATCTACAGTTTATGGATCCCATACAATGGGTTTGGCCTAACTTGCATGATGGTAACAGACCCTCATAAATTGGAAGGAAATGGCAAAAGCTAAATGATGATCACATGTACACTGTAATGTAATTGTGTTCTTAAAGCCGCCTTCCTTAAATGACTGGAGCATTGACTTCAGATTGAATTGGAGTCATTAGTCCAAAAATAATTCATCCCCAACATCTCGACTTCCGTCTGAGTCAACAGTGCACGACACACATGGAGCTTGCGCCTTTATTGTTGAAATTCCATAATCTATGAGGCACTCTTGGTCAGAAGTAGCTCGTTATTAAAATATAGTATTACACTCATGGGTGATGATGATTTTAATTCAGGACTCTGTTGGCTTACCCGAGGAGGCCCCAACTCTTTCAGGCGCCACTCTCCTTTCTCCCACAGTAAAGTTAATTTACCACTATGATAAAAAATGTGATTTATTTTACAACAGATCAGTAATTGTGCTCTACAAATAAGTTCGTAATGATAATCAACAGCATTTTCAACATAATTTAATTTGTCTTCTCCCGAGAGGTAGTTAAATGCAATAATAATAACACCAGTGTTATGGACTCCGCAGCAGTTAATCATAGTCTGAATATGCAGACAGCCCCAATATTGTATTGACAGAAATTAAATTAACCATCAGCTTGGGCAATCAGTGGCTATACAGCTATTAAAAGCAATAAAGGCAACAAACCCCAACCATTGCCAATTACGTTTTGACATATACAAGGGAAAGGACAGAGGCTTTTGATGTAAGATTTTTATTTCAGTGAAAATAAGACAGGAGAGTAGAACCTTGAACTTATCGAGGGCCTCTTCTCCAAGGTTTGCTGAGCACAGGATGTACTCTCCTGTGTGGTCCCTACCATTTGTTTTCTTTTCGTTAAAAGATGAAATTGAGTGGCCAGGATTCATAGTTTGTTCAATTTTAAGACATCTCTGCAATCCAGCTTGTGTTTTGTTGCTCCTATCACAGTTTCCTACTTTTTTGTCCTAATGCTGTGACATCAAACACAGACACATTATGAGGACTCAATTTTAAGGGGGTGGGGTGGGCAGAGGGAAAAGGAAAGAAAAAGAAATTGACTATGTTTGAATTTATAACGATCTCATTTTGTAAGCACAATGATGCTGTATGGAGACAGTGTTTCACCATTATCTGGGGAGATTCTGAGCTGGTTTAATTCAGTACTGAACCAAACACAAGCATTGAGGTGGAGTACTTTCCTTCTTTCTTTCTTTTGTTCCCTCTTTTTTTCCTTCCCTCCTTCTTTTTATCCTTGTCTGTCATGCCACGCTCCTTACTGGGGGAGATTTCAATCATCCTCAGCCTTTGAGGTTGAGGTTGTTCATATGGGGTTGATTGTACAGAAGCCTGGCTGAGCTATGGGCCCCAGAGGGGTTTACCCCACTGAAGGGTCAATGGGCGCCATATCGGCCGGGGTTGGTGAGAAGAGGTCCTTGCTGGACATCAGTGGCAGATATGGCCAATGAGGCTGCTGGTCACTGCCACTGGGAAAGCGCTCTCAGCTGGGGACCAAGCCATCTGTGGACCTGGATGTGGCTCTCACGCAGCTCTGTGCTGCTGAGAACAGATGAGACCTCAGGTAGAGGGTGGACGGGATCTGGATGCTAACTTGATCTGTCTATACTGTTTCCGAGTCCCATGGACCTCTCTTTCCCTTGTGATCTGCTGCCTCTCCCCCTCCTCTGGGCTGGAGATTATTTGAGGTTAACAAATTTGCTTGACTCTTCTGGTAGACAAAATATCGATACCCTCTTCCCCAAAATGTCCACATCCTTATACCCAGAACCTGTGGATATGATATCTTACATGGCAAAAGGGACTTTGCAGATGTGATTAAAGACACTGAGATGGGGGGGTGCCCTGGATCATCTGGACGGACCCAATGTGATTACAAGGGTCTTATTTTTTTTCTTTTTTAATGCAGAGGAACGTGGAAGATTTTTTTTTTTTTAATTTTATTTATTTATTTATTTATTTTTGGCTGTTAGGTCTTCGTTTCTGTGCGAGGGCTTTCTCTAGTTGCGGCAAGCGGGGGCCACTCTTCATCGCGGTGCGCGGGCCTCTCACTATCGCGGCCTCTCTTGTTGCGGAGCACAGGCTCCAGACGCGCAGGCTCAGTAATTGTGGCTCACGGGCCCAGCTGCTCCGCGGCATGTGGGATCTTCCCAGACCAGGGCTCGAACCCGTGTCCCCTGCATTGGCAGGCAGATTCTCAACCACTGCGCCGCCAGGGAAGCCCACGAGGGTCTTTTTAAGAGGGAGGGAGCAGATTCAGAGAGAAGAAGGGGATGCAGTGTTGGAAACAGAAGGAGAGGAGGAGATGCGATGATGGTCAGAGTCAGAGAGAGATTTGAAGGTGCTACCCTGCTGATGTGAAGAGGGAGGAAGGGGCCACGAGCCAAGGAATGCAGGTGGCCTCTACAGGCTGGAAAAGGCAGGAAACGGAGTCTTTCCTAGATCCTCCAAGGAGCCACGGCTTTGCTGGATCCTTGATTTCAGCCCAGTGCAACCCGTGTCAGACTTCTGGCCTCTAAGGTGTAAGAGAATAAATGTGCATTCTTTTAAGTCATTAAATTTGTGGTATTTTTTTATGGGAGCCATAGGAAATGAATATAGCTCATCTTTTTCTTTTTAATTTATTTTTTATTGAAGTAGAGTTGAATTACAATGTTGTGTTAATTACTGCTGTACAACAAAGTGACTCAGTTGTACATACACATATATATATTCTTTTCCATTATGGTTTATCACAGGATATTGAGAATACAGCTCAACTTATTTTTTAAAACATCTATTATTTATGAAATACAGGCATACCTTGTTTTATTGTGCCTTGTTTTATTGCACTTCACAGATACTGAGTTTTTTACAAATTGAATATTTGTGGCAACCCTGTGTTGTCAGGTGAGGGTTAACATTTTTTAGCAAAAAATTATTTTTTAATTAAGGTATGTACATTGTTTTTTTTAAAACATAATGCTGTTGAACATTTACTAGAATTACAGTATAGTGTGAACATAATTTTTATATGCATTGGGAAATCAAAAAAACTGGGGTGACTTGCTTTATTGCAATATCCATTTTATTGCAGTCACCTGGAACAGAACCCACAATATCTCCGAGGTCTGCCTGTGTGTTTCATAGATTGAGTCCTTCATGCCTTGGACTTTTTAAACCCCAGAGCCCAGGTGCCTGCAAGTACAAAGCATCAGCTTTTGAAAGAGGCCAGTGTTTTCTCTGATTTCTCACCATATTATCCTTCCCCTGAGCTGATGGACATTGCTGATGGGATGGCAGACAGGACAAAGAAAACGGGGAACAGAAAATTCCGTCCACTTTTCAAAATGCCATGGCTTAGCTCTGAGTAAAAGATTCCTTGATGTCTGGGTGTCCCCTGCTCCTGAAAGCACTGAGTCCCACTCTGCCCTACTGGTGACACAATGCAGGGCTGTGCCCTCCACAGAGCACAGAGAAATGGTCTGCTTTGGCCACAGGCAGTGTGACCAACTCAGTCCAGTGTGCCTGTGACTTCCCTGGTTTTAGCCCTGAAAACCCCATGTCCCCAGAGCTTCCTCAATCTCTGGCAAACCCGGACCAGAGGTCACTCAGCCACAGAGCATAAAACTCCTGGCAGAGAGGACCTCCATCACCTGGCATCTTGGTTTCAAACTGTATCCAAAGAGCTTTAGAAGGTCCATGGACCCCTCCTCCCACTCAGGGGCTTCAGGGAAGATGGGGGTCGGGCTGGCGGTGGGGCACAGCTTCAGGCTCCAGACTCCTGCTTTCCGCAGGGCCACCTGCTCTATTGGGCTGTACTTTCTGGCCAACCACAAAAGCAAAACTAAGTTTGAGGCACACAGACGCAGCATGGGACCATTATACATATGGGGAAACAGGCCTCAGGGAGGAGCAGCCACTGGGGGAGAATAAGGACCGGAGCTCCAGCGTCCTAACGTCACATCCATGCTTGTTTCACAGCTCACGTCCTGGCCCACGTGGATGCAGCTCCTCAGTACCCCTGCTCAAGCCCTCTGCCCCGGTCATGCTTCAGCCAGCTGCGCAGCTCCAGCGATGCTCCCAAACCTCACAGTAAACAAACAAGGACCCAGGTTCTGGCCCCCGAGCCTGCAGGAGGTAGAATGGTCACTGTGGTCTCATCAGGTAAAGGAAACTCAGGATTCTTTCCTCCCAGATAATACCACTTAGAAAGTCCCTTGTAAAATGAGTGGTGTTTTGGGACATATTAAACCTATTTAATTTATGCCTTTGCCACCCGTTAAGGTCTCATGCAAGCTGGGGCGGGCAGAAAAGGGAGAAGAAGTGTCCTTTGGGAAAATTTCACTGAAATATTTTTCAAAAGTGCACCCTGCAATGCACTGAAGGTACAGTGGCGGGAGGTATGGTCCCTGCCTCCAGGCGGTTATAATCTAAAGGAAGGGCATGGTGATAAACAAGCATGGATAACGGGATAGTCAATTCCAGACAGCAGAGCTGAAAGGTGGTTTCAGAGTCCAGAGCAGGGTGATCATGCTGGTCTGGGGGCTTGTGGGGAGGTCATGGAAAGCTTCTCAAAGGAAGCTGAAACTAAACACTTGGAAAAATAAGCCAGGCAAAGAGGATTGTCACCCACTTGGATTCTCACCACAGTTCCAGGAGGGAGTGACTAGTCCCTGAAAAAATGCCCCCTTTAACAGATAGGCACACTTGGGCCCAGAGAATTTCAAGGACTTGCTCCAAGTCTCAGAGCTTTCTAGGGGTGGATTCTGACAGATCTTTTTGTTCCAAATCCAATACTCTTTCCACTTTGGGAGAGGTAGACTCTGCTTCTTCAAGAGGGCACTGGATGGGCAAAAAGGAAGCTGGCGCCATTGGGTCACTTGAGGACCAAGTAGACAGCTCCTGAATGGCAGTGACTTTATGTCTCAAACTACTTTTCCCCGCCCTGAAGATGTGCCCAGGGCCCTGGTTAGAGAATTCACACCCATATTTCCTGGCCCGATTCAAGATTACTTGGAGGGTCCTATCACCAGTGGAGGAGGCGTCTCTGAAACTGTCTGGATTTTGCTACAGGAATATATCAAAATAAGCCCAATGCTCAATCTCTATAAACTAATCCCACTTGTATTTTGTTTATTATGTACATTTATGTGACTATAGAAATTGACTACACGTTATGATTTGGGCTGAGTTTCTTCAGAGTTCTTGACTTTAAAAAATGGTTATGATTTCAATTCTAAGCATTGCTCATCTACAGAGGTTAAGGTCCCATTTGAAAAATGACCTTAACATGGAAATTTTATTTAGAAAATGGAATTCAAGTGATTTATGACCTCTGGATTTATGAGCATTAAAAAACACACCCAGCAGAAGCTAGACGGTTTTGAGGTGATATCGGACTTGAAATTTAACTTGTGAATCAGCTTGGAGTTCTGAGTTGAAAAATATAATCTTCTATCTTCCCTTTGCAAAGCCATGGGGACTTGACATTAAATCATTTCAGCTTCTTATGATTTATGAAAGAACAATCAACTAAAAGCTTAAAGAAAATAAAAGCGTTTGTGACATTTATATAATTATTGGTCAAATTCAGTTTGATCTTTAATTCAAGGTATGGCTTGGAATCATATACTATAGAATCATGACAATAGTGCAAGTATTTGTCAGTAATAAAATGCATTTTAAGACAATATATTGGACCCTTAAGAATATCAAGAGGGCATAATGTGAGGGGCCGGCCCTAGGGTGGTAGTTTTATGTGGTCCCTTGGCTTACATGATGAAGGGGTCAATGTATCAAGGTAATGCCATGAATTGATCCAGGACGATATTTTCTAGATTATGGAGACCTTCAGAATCGAGGAGCATAACTCTTTCTTTCAGCAGATAAAGCAAATGAAACTCAAAATGGGTAGGTGGAATGTCTGGGACTGCACAGATGATTCCAGAAAACGATGCCAAGAGCAGTTTGTCAGACAGCTCATTGTGGTACCCCATTTAGGAAGATCTAATGCAATTATCTCAATTTATTTTTCCAGCCAATACTGAGCACCTACCATGTGCCTAAATGTGCCAGGCTCAGAGGATGTAGAGATAAATTAACACAGCCACACCTGATGTCAGGAAGGCTGCAATCTGGTTTACTTACGTCCCATACAAAACTTCAAAACAGAAAAAATCATTGTGCCTCTGGCTGGTTGGGAGTGCGGTTTGATGGATGAGAGAGTATCTATACTTTTGGAGATAATAGGTTTGGGTAAATACAAATTCAGTGCATGTAAACTGGTTTTGAGATGACTCCAAAGGCCAGTGAGGGTTTTGAAAGGAGACACAGGAGTTCATGTTCCTGGGGAAGGACCAGAGAGACGAAAGCACAGAGTTTTCAAATTAAAGACATGAGTTTAAGATGAACCCATCATGCTACTTGGGCAAGTGGAGGAGATGCAGAAGCAGCTGGGAAGTGTGGGAGTTAATCCTTGATTAACTGGTCCTTGATTGTCATGGTGAAGAGTTTGGATTCAGTTTAGATCAGGGTTGGCAGATTATGGCTTGTGGCCCAAACCTGGCCCACCACTTGCTTTTATCAATAAAGTTTTATTGGAACACAGACAATCCTGTGAATTTTGGTATTGCCTGTGGCTCTGTTCACGATACAACGGCAGAGTTAAAAAGTTGTGATGGAGACCGTGTACCCAACCAAGCCTGAAATGTTTGCTCTCTGGCTTTTTAAGAAAAAGTTTGCTGCCTCCTTTATCAGCCACTGGGGAGCGAGGTGGAATTTTTGAGTGGAAAGAAGAATCTGGGGTTATTTATGGGGTACACTGGATGGGGAGGGCTCAGGGAACTGTTTTCCTAGAACTCTCTTTCCCTTTCTTCTCTCTGGCATCAGTGGTGTGTGTTAAATGTTCAATAATCTGTGCTTTGTTGGGGGGAACCCTAATCTGATTTATAGAGTTTGCTGATTTCTATGGTGTAAATACTCCCACCACAGCTGATTTTAAACTACTAGGATGAGGTCACTCAATGCACATCTGGAAGAGACGTGTGCAGTCAGCCTGGGAGCCACTGTACAGAGGCCCAGTAATTCAGCCAGCAAGCCTGGAAACCCTCACAGAGAAAAGCCACAAAAAGCTCTCATTTCCTTGGTGTCCCTAATACAAGCACCAGCACTTTTCTGGTCAGAGAGCCTGTTGCCAGCAGCAGACACTGACGCTGATTAACGCAGCAGAAGAAAAATGTGTTGGAAGCATAGGGAAGGGTCTACAGAGAGGAAGGAAAGGACTAATGACTGATTTTCTGGAAAGATCAGAAATGGGGTCACACTGGGTCCCAATAGACGGTCTCTTTGTTTCATTTTGTTTTAATTTTATTGTAGTATAGTTAATTTACAATGTTGTGTTAGTTTCAGGTGTACAAGAAAGTGATTCAGTTGTATGTATACATGTATCTGCTCTTTTTCAGATCGTTTTCTCTTATAGGTTATCACAGAATATTGAGTATAGTTCCCTGGGCAATACAGTAGGTCCTTGTTGATTATCTATTTTATATATAGTAGTGTGTGTATGTTAATCCCAAGCTTCTGATTTATTCCTCCCCACCACGTTTCCTCTTTGGTAACCATAAATTTGTTTTTGATATCTGTAAGTCTGTTTCTGTTTTGCAAATCAATTCATTTGTATCACTTTTAAAAATTAGATTCCACATATGAGTGATATCATATGATATTTGTTTTTCTCTGTCTGACTTACTTCACTTAGTCTGATCATCCCTGGGTCAGATGGTCTATTTGTATGAAGGGTCACCAGGTGATGCTGAGGGCAGCTGCCAGGTGAGAACCTTTGTGCGGGGCTTCATTTGGGCAGCACCCTGGCTAAGTAACCTGCCAATCTAAGTGCTATGAATGGATTAAGTTAAATCCTGTATCCAAGATTTCTTACAGAAATGCCTACTGTGTGCTGGGCACTGGGATACAAATATAAGTGAAAAAAACAAATGATACCATTAAGACCTTGAAATCTGAGGAAGCAGAGGGGCAAATACACAGGCAACTGTAGTTCAGTGTACTGGTAGATGGGGTTGTATGCTGTATGGTCCTGCCAGAGCAGAGCCCAATGTCCTGTGACCTACCCTTCTCACAGACGTGCCTTCTGAGAGCTACATTTTCATCAAGACTTCTAATAAAGGATCACATAAAACATGGATGAAAAATTATATTTCCGCATCTTTTGTTGAAGAAAATATTCATCGAATGGCCTACTGCATAGAAAGTCCCACAATCAATTCCCCTAAGACTTTAGTGCTAGGAAAATTTTTCTCTCTTATTGAATGCTGTGCTGAAACTGTTGTCAGACCATGAGACTTTAGTGACTTATTCTGTTTCCTTTTTTGCCTTGACTGTTAGGAAACTCCCACTTAATTAAATGTAGTGTATCACCACCATCACCATATCTGTCCTAGATTTTTAGTGCAATTCTCTGTCCTCTATGACTGGATTCTTTTCTGGTTCTCTTATATTTGCATCTTTTAAAACAAACTGACTGAAATTCTTTCTAGAAACAAATTATATATAATCATTATAGGAATTAAGTTGAGAATTTAGCTCTCATGGCATCATTTTATTCTCAATCTGATGTGATTCTCTTATTTTTAGAGCTGAATTTTCCTCACTGGTGAACAGTCTTAAGTGGACAGCCTATAAAATTAAATGATGAAAGTATACAAGTGTTTATGCCAAAGTCATTGCTGCCCTTCCCCCATCTCTGTAATTAATCCAGCTGTTCTCCAGTTTGTTTACTTTGATTGCTGTTCCTAACTCCCTCCTCCCATCTGACTCCCTTTGGAATATATACCTCAGCACCCAATATTCACCCCAGGCTTCACCTGCCTAATCTATGGTGAACTTGATGTTCTGACTCTCAGGGGTCTCTCCAGGACACTGTACTGGTACTCACCGCTCAGTTCCTATAGCTGATACTACTGCTTCCACCTAGGCCTCACACAGAACAAGTGGGCTGGCACTGCTTCCTGTCTGTTTTCCCAGCAAGGTTCAGGCAGGAATATCTCAAGAAATGCTTTGAATTTATAGGAATTCACATTGGAGAGGTAAAACTTGAACTGGTGAATACCTGACACCAGCCCCATCTTCAGGGCCAGGGGGAAAGTTATCTCCCTGGATAAATATCTGTTCCAGACACCATGAAAACCTCACAGCAGGCCACAGAAGGAGGACTGGCAGTTTGAAGAGCTTCTTAGGGGCCTAAAGGAGATGTCACCTGAAGCCATCAGAAGCCAACTGAGACATGGGGCTATGGGAACTGTCATTTTCCTCCTTCCTTCCTCCTTAGCCACATTTTAATACTTCCTCCTTCAAGATCACTGTCTCAGCTTTCCTTTGCAAGGTATTTCCCAATGAAGGACGAAGACGGGCTGATGCATGGTATGGAAAGTTATGTATCTGGTAACTGGACTGGCTGTAGATTTCCTTCCTGTCACATTGGTGCCCATCTCCTACCTTCAAGGTGATTTTTTGGGCATGGGTCCTCTAATAGGTGAAGGAGAAAAGGTAGCAAGTGTTGTCATCAAACTGCAGGTCACTGTGGCTTCTCTGGTTACCTCACTTGGCAATGAAAAACAGGATTGTTATCTAGCAATGGTATGCCCCCATGCCCTGGGCTCTAAAATATTAAACATATATGCACACACGTACACAGACATAAATAAAAGGCAACCCCCTCTTGCCTAAGCCAGAGACACTGCCAATATATAATCAACCAGGAGATTTTTTCCAGGTGATGTTCCCTTCCTTACAAACATCCACCCATATATTACCGCACTGACAGCAGAATTCATATTACAAGCACTTTTATTTTCCGTAACAGTTATCCAAAGAAGTTTCTGCCTTGCTGAGTGGCAGGTTTGCATGCATGGACGTAAGGCCACGGCTGATTCTCTGTTATGACATACTTCTTCCCTGATGAGGAAAGACAGAATATTTCTCTGGTTTCTCTGTCACTGGTGAGTTTTCCTCCCTTCTTTCTCCATGAAGATATATGTCATAACAGAGATCAACAGCCAGGTGATTTCTCTTTCTCTCTGCAGAAGATAAAAACATTGCCAATTGCTGACACAAAGTTGGTACAGAGAGGGCAGAAGATTCCACTTGCCACCTGTCAGTTGGAAAATGGAGAGCTTGGAGAAGTGTGTGGTCCGCTCAAGCAGCCTTGGTTCCCTTGAGCGCCTTCCTCATTCCCACAGGTGGCCGCTGTCCCAAGCTATCCCATACTCCTCAAGTCCTCTTTCAAACTCCCCCCCTTCTAACAGAGCTTTTATCTCTGATCTATCACCCCATCCACCTGACTTATTGTTGGTTGTCCATGCTCTCCTTCTTCAGCTCTCCCCATCTTTTCCTCCTTTTCATGCCAAGTCTTGCCCTTGTGTTCTTTTTTCTTTTTTTTATTATATTTTAAAAATATTATTGAAGAATAGTTAATTTACAATGTTGTGTTAATTTCTGCTGTATAGCAGAGTGACTCAGTTGTACATATATATTATATATAGAATTATTATTAATAATATATATTAATAATATATTATTTATATATATATATACTTTTTCATATTCTTTTCCATTATGGTTTATCACAGGATATTGAATATAGTTCCCTGTGCTATACAGTATGACCTTGTTGTTTATCCATCCTATATATACTAGTTTGCATCCACTAATCCCAAACTCCCAATCCTTCTCTCCCCCACCCCCTCCCCCTTGGCAACCATTGAGTCTGTCCTCTATGTCTATGGGTCTGTTTCTGTTTTGTAGACATGTTTATTTATGTCGTATTTTAGATTCCACATATAAGTGATATCATATGGTGTTTGTCTTTTTCTGTCTTACTTCACTTAGTATGATAACCTCTAGGTCCATCCATGGTGCTGCAAATGGCACTATTCCATTCTTTTTTATGGCTGAGTAATATACCGTTGCATATATGTACCACATCTTCTTTATCCATTCATCTGTCAATGGACATTTAGGTTATTTCTATGTCTCAGCTACTGTAAATAGTGCTGCTATGAACATAGGGGTACATGTATCTTTTTGAATTATAGTTTTGCCTGGGTATATGCCCAGGAGTGGGATTGCTGGATCATATTTGCCCTTGTGTTCTTAATCTAGTCTCTTCATTCATTTTAGCAACTTGCTTCATTCTGTTAAGCCCATTCTTTCCAGCTTACGTAACCTCTCCCAGTTGGTCATCAATGGGTTCTAGCTGGCAATTCCAATGTGCCTTGTCTCCCTAAGGCATCACCCCTCCCCCTTTCTCAATAATCAGTCTGTACTCACTTATCTTTTTTAGTCATCATCTTACTTTACCTCCCAATTCATATGCATTTGACATTTTTTTTCATGTCCTTCCTTTCTTTGGCTTCTGGGATATTACCTTCTCCTATTTCTTGGGGTTTGTTCTTTGCTTATTTTGCTGGCTACTCTTTCTCTGTCTAGATTTTGTGCCAGCTGAGGTTGTATTCACCTGTAAGTAACAGAATAGCCAACGAACAGCGACTTAAACAAACAGGACTGAGAGGCATCTGAAGGTAAGCAGAGACTGGCATTGCTTTGCTCATCAACGATGCCAAGTGAGACCCTGAGTGGACTGGCTTTCATCCTCATGCTTATTACCTCATGCTTGAAAGACGGCTGTCACCTAAGGCTTCCTGTCCTCACACCAGCATCCAAAGCAGGAGGGATGTACAAGTGCAAAAACCATGATTTTTTTTTATCTTTCCCAGCAGCCCCAGCAGAATTTTCATTGTGTCTCATTGGATAGAACTGTGTTATGAGCCAATCGACTTACCTTCAGATGTAAGAGAAGCTGGAAATAGGGTTTTTAGCCAATGGAAAAGTTATTTTCAATGGTGAACCATTGACAATGGTTCAATGTCATGGGGAACCAATCAAGATTCATCCCCTGGAGCTGGGAGAAGAGTGAATCTTTTCAGAGATCAAGGCGTCACCAAGTCCTAGGACTGTCCAAATCCTAACCTCCCATACCTGTGAACATGACCTTATTTAGACACAGGGTCTTTGAAGTTATAATTCAATTAATGATCTCAAGATGAGACCATCCTGGATTTCGGGTGGGCTCTAAAGTGAATGACTGGTGTCCTTAGAGAAGAGACTGAGTTTTGAGACACAGAGATAAGAGAAGAGACAGACGGAAGAGGACCATGTGAAGACAGAGGCAGAGATTAGAGTGATACAGCTGCAAGCCATGGGTTTCCAGGAGCTTCCGGAAGCTAGAAGCGGCCAGGGAGGATTCTCCCCTAGAGCCTTTGGAGGAGCACAGCCCTGCCAGCACCTTGATTTTGGATTTCTGGGCTCCAGCACCAGAGAATAAATTCCCATTATTTTTAGCCACACAGTTTGTGGTAATTTGTTATGGCAGCTCTAGGAAACTAACATAACATTCTAGTAACTGAACTCCAAATTGGACCTCTGTGAGCATGAAAGACAGAATAGACGAGGAGTGGCTGGTAGGCAAATGAGAAATAGAGATCTATTCTGTCTTTGGCTGTTTTGTTTCCAATATACTTCCCCATGATCGACTTCATCCACTTCCATCACCTTAGCTTTCACCTTCAAGCCAGCAACCCTCCAATCTCTGTCTCCACTATCCACTTCTCACCTGAGCTCCAGACCCACATTTATTTATGACTGACTCCACCTGAATGTCTCGTGGGCACCCCAGACCCAGCGTGTCTTGAACCAAATCCATCTTCCTTCCTGAAACCGATTCTGTTTCTGTCTCATCGACCCCATTCCCTGAGCACATACCAGTGTCTCAGCCTCTACCTTATCTGCTGGAGGCACCAAGAACATCTGTGTAAGTTGGTCTTGGAAACTTGTCTTAAAAACTGTATAATCCTGGGCTTCCCTGGTGGCGCTGTGGTTGAGAATCTGCCTGCCAATGCAGGGGACACAGGTTCGAGCCCTGGTCTGGGAAGATCCCACATGCCGCGGAGCAGCTGGGCCCGTGAGCCACAACTACTGAGCCTGCACGTCTGGAGCTTGTGCTCCGCAACAAGAGAGGCTGCGATAGTGAGAGGCCCGTGCATCGCGATGAAGAGTGGCCCCTGCTTGCCGCAACTGGTGAAAGCCCTCGCACAGAAACGAAGACCCAACACAGCCATAAATTAATTAATTAATTAATTAATTAAAAAAAAAAAAACCTGTATAATCCTTCCCAGCTCTACTTTCTGAATCTCTCATGGATTGCTCCATCCTCCATATCTACACTCTCTAGGATGTGGTTTAAGCCTGTGGGTTTAACGCCTGCCTTATTTATAGAGTCAGCCGTGGTAAGAATAAAATCAGTTAATATGAAGTGCTTAGTATAATACTATGGGCTGCTCTCAGGAAAAGATGAATAAAGGTTATCAGTTATGGTGATGTTAAAAAAAATAAAAAAATAAAGAGTCAGCCATGGGACACCAAGATGTCATTGGGACAATACCTTATGTACAGTGTTTTAGCAACTATCAAATCTTTGGATGTTAAATGTTGTTAGTGATTCACATCTGAGGCAAAGATTCCTCACTTCTATTCTTTGAAGCTTCAGAGTCCATTGAGTTGAAAAGAATCCTAAGTGTGCAAAGCAGGTTGCCGAAACATCTAACAACCTGTTACGATTTACAACTACTTAGTGTGAATCGGAATTTTTCTCGACTACATGGGATGGGGGAGGAGGTAAGACAATGATTGATTCATAATCCCTACTTTCACATTTTTTTGTGTGTTAAAATAACCTCACTGTTTACATTGACTGGCTTCCTGTTATAGGACATATACCATAAATATTAACTGATGACAATCCCGCTTCATCAGCTGGGTAATTGGGGTAGGGTCTAAGCTTTCATGTGAAGAAGGCCAGTTGGCTGTTTACAAAGGATGACACCATTGGTTTGTAAGAGGAAGTCTTTCAAACTTTTGAAACCTCATTTCCCTGCAATTTCTCATATACCCAGAGCGGGGACCATGTGGATAATATTGCCTTTTCCTTTCAAATCTGTGTTTTTCATGCCTGTGCCTTGCTGTTCCACGGGCCTGGAATGCCCCAACCCTCCTCAGCCCTCCTTAGACTTCGGGGCTCAAAGCCTGTGTTCATCTCTAATGTAGCTTTATCACTTTGTTACTACTTGCATAGTTGCTTCTACCTGTTAATTTCACCCCCTTAAGGTAAAGGCCATGTTAATTTATTCACATTTATCATTTATTTATCCATTCATCATTTACAAATACAGATGGAGCCCTTACTATGACAAAATAATAATAATAATATGCAGGAGCTCACAGTTTTGTGGGAGATAAAAACATATTTAAGCAAATACAATATTGCATTATTATGTTAACAGAGAGTATGGGAAGTGGGGTCCTTGCAGTGATGGTAAGGAGAGCAGGGGTGGGGAGGGACCAGGAGATCTAACATTGCCTTGGGAGTGAAAGAGGCTTCCTGCAGGGAGTGATCTAAAGGAGATTTGAAGGACAACAGGAGTTAGCCAGTGAAAAGCCACGAGTGATTCCTCTCTACATGCCCTAGCATCTATCACGTGCTTGATAGATACTAGGGAATTAATAAATGCTTATTAAATACATAGATATGTGGCTGGATGGTTGAGTTGACCAACTGACGGATGGATGGATGGGTGGGTGAGTAAACTAAATGAAAGGATGGTTGGACAAACTAAATGAAAGGATACGCAGATAGATGGATAAATGGAAGGATGGGTGGATGTATGGATGATGGATAGATGACTAGCCTTGACAATTTCCAGTGGAGGAGAGAGCCGTTTGGAAAATATGTTTTCAGCTGTTATGCTATACAAATCCTCATTACTCTACATATTGAATGTTCTCCATATTAATTTGGACAATGCTTTAAACGAAACGAAAGAGAAAGGTTCTATTTATCCCATGAGCATATTTTGGGCCCTGAGCCCTGGGCAGGTTGCTAAGCTCCTCAAGGAGCTCACGTCTGAGCAGAACGATGTCAGCACAGAGTACAAATGCCGTGGGGACAGGGAGTCGTGGGAGGAGGGAAGTAGGGTCTCCGACTCCTCCAGCCAGATCTACTCCCCTGATCTAGGGTCGCTTGGCACAATTTCTCCTCTTTCAGGGGTCTTATCCACAGCTGTCACTGTTCTGTTCTGTTGAACATCTGTCTCCCCCTGTGGATGTTAAGTTCCATGAGGGCAGGCACCATGGTTGGCTTTGCTCAGCATTTTATCCCCAGCACTAATCACAGTGTCTGACAGATCGTAGGTTTTCAACAAATAAACCACGATGGACTGAATGAATCAAATGAACAGAAGCTTCCCAGAGATGAACTGTGTTCTTGCAGATGCAGCGAGGTTATGTGTGTTGGAAAGGTCAGAAAGGATGCCCTGGTAGAAGGAGAAGCAGATGCAAAGGTTCAGAGGGATGGTGCAGGCAGCTCGGACGGCCGGGGCACAGGGGGAGAAGGGGGTGATGGGGGGACAGGGGGGCAGGGCCGGCCCCTAGAGGCCGGACTAGGAACATGGTGTAACCGAAGGCTTTTAAACAGGGGGAGTGACAGCCTCTGCTTGTCCTTTTCCGTGGGTCCTTCTGGGCACAGAGAGGAGGAGAGATAGGGCAGGTCCTCCCTGGTTATAACAGAGGAACAAACTCTCCATCAGGGTCGAAAAAGAGGTGGTCCTTGCTGTGAGCTTCTTGAGCAAAGTCCTAAACCAATCTGGGCCTCCGCTGTCCCATCTGCAAGTTGAGAGTTTGACTAGACCCCTCTGAGGTCCCAGCAGCTTCGAGCATGCTAAGACCTCAGCGTGAACACCAGCTCTCTGTGTGGTGAACCCACTCACATCCCCCTGAAGCACCGCCCTCATGGATAATGGTTCTTTAACACCACTCAGTGCTGTATTGACAGAAATTAAATTAGCCATCAGTGCGGGCAATCAGTGGCTATGGGGCTGTTAAAGGTAATAGAAGGCGATGCTCTTGAACCCCAGTCAATTATGCCTGACACAGTGAGGGGAGGGGGCAGCAGCTTCTGATTGGAAAGGCAGCGTGGAGGCTTGACCCCAAGGCACAGGTTCAAACCTCACCCCCAGGCTGTCCTTTGTAATAGGAACAGACACTGGGAGTTGATGTGCCCTTGGGGACACTGCCCTTTGGAGGGTTGCTAATGGCCTAGTGACTTTAGGGGTACCGGGGTGGAATCAGGGGACCTGGGCAGTGGTGGGGGCCAGACAGAATCACAGTCTCCCTCAGAACAGGCAGCTGAGGCATGGCGGGGAAATCCACAGGAGTGGAAACTTCTACTCTGCTCCTGGCTGGCCGTGCAACTTAGGGCAAGTGTGGTCGCAACTCTGACCCTCAGACTCCTCATCCCCCCAGTAAGCATAATGGAAACTGGGTCACTAGAACCTTTTGACCATTTTGAGATGATTTATGCTGGCTGCCTAGTTCAGTAAGTGTTCTTTTGCTTTCCATAATGAGGGGCAGAGCTGGGTGAGGACTTTGGCTCTGACAATGACTTTGTTCTATCCCCTCGCACTGCTTCTAGACCAGAGGCCTGGGCCCCCTTCCCCATAGTTCTAGGGATTATCCACCTATTCTGTATGTCGAGAGAGGGGGAAGGGGAAAAGCAACAGCTGGAAAACTAGAAGGCTCAGCTCTGTTCCTTGAGTCTATTCCTGTGTGTGTGGTTGGATGAGCAAGAAAACTTCTCTGACCCTCTGTTTCCTCCTCTATAAAAAGGCTTGCAGTGAGGATTAAATAAGATGCATACACTCAATCTTGCTTTAAACCTTGTTTTGAAAACACCAACTTGCCCCAACGCAATTGAGCTAGTAGGGAACAATGGAGGCCAGCTTGAATTTCATGTTTGCAGATACTCAATTTCAGCCCTGAGAAACACTCCCTGAGCATTAGGCGAAGCAGAAAAAATTCAGGACCCAGTCTGGCGGAGCCACGTAGGGACACACAGGGCACAAGTTCAGCCTTGAGCATCCCCAGCTCCCTCAGCTCTCCGTGTGTTTACAGTCACCTCCATCCACATCTAACTTTCCCGCCAACTCCAGATAACCCCTCCCACTGCTCCCAGTTACTCAGAAGCCACACCCCTTCTGATGCCCACCTCCACAGGCAAACTTCAGGCCATTTTTCAGAAAAGCCCCATATTTATTGCAGTATTGGTGCATTTCTGAAGGATTTAACATATATAAACCTGTGCTATGGTTTTTAAGAATTCTTATCCATAAAAAAAAAAAAAGACGAGACAAATATTATAAGATATCGCTTATATGTGGAATCTTAAAAAAAAAGGATGCAAATGAACTTATATACAAAACAGAAATAGACCCACAGACTTGAAAAGCAAACTTACGGTTACCAAAGGGGAAAAGGGGGAGAGGGATGAATTAGGAGTTTAGGATTAACATATACACACTACTATATATTAAATAAATAACCAACAATGACCTACTGTACAGCACAGGGAACTATACTCAATATCTTGTAATAACCTATAAGGGGAAAGAATCTGAAAAAGAATATATATATATATATATATATATATATGGTGTATACCTGAAAGTAACACAGCACTGTAAATCAACTGTACTTCAATTAAAAAATTAAATTAAAAAAAATAAAGGCAAGATTCACATAACATGCAGTTAACCATTTTTAAATGTATAATTCCATGGCATTTATTACATTCATGATGTTATGCAACCATTACCTATATTAAGTTCCAAAACATTTTCATCTCCCCCCAAATTTCATCTTATCTTTTTAGTATGTGTTATTGACAAAATTTGGAGGCATGCAGCCTTAACCCCCTTTTCTCCGCAAGCCCTGTCGTTTTTATCATGTGATTTTGCGAAGTATCAATAGATGGTTTTGTAGCAAAACTGATTCTACATAAGGCTGTATCTACATATTTGGTGACACTGACTGCATTAGTCTATTAGTCTGCATTCTCTAGAGTAACAGAACCAATAGGAGATAGAAATAGATATAGATATACTAAATATTGATAGATTATATATAGTAAATACAATTAATAAAGATTATATATACAGTGGTATATTAGCCATGAAAAAGAATGAAATCTTTCCATTTGCAGCAACATGGATGGACCTAGAGATTATCATAATGAGTGAAGTAAGCCAGACAGAGAAAGACAAGTATCATATACTATCACTTATACATGGAATCTGAAAAATAATACAAATGAATTAGTTTACAAAACAGACTCACAAAGAAAACAAACCTATGCTTGTCAAAGGGGAAAGTGGTAGAGGTGGGGTATAAATTAGGAGTATGGGATTAACAGATGCACACTACTTTATATGAAACATATAAACAATAAGAATTCACTGTATAGCACAGGGAACGATATTCAACACCATGTAATAACCTATAATGGAAAAGAATTTGAAACAAACAAATATATATATATACATAACTGAATCACTTTGCTGTACACCCAAAACTAACAAAATATTGTAAATCAACTATACTTTAATAAAAGAGATTATATTATAATTTTTTATTACATTAATTGTATAAATTATTATATACATATATTAAATATTCCTATATCTATCTATCTATCTACTCTAAGGAATTGACTCATGTAATTATGGAGGCTGAGACGTCCAAGCTCTGCCATCAGCAGGCTGAAGACCCAGAGGAGCCGACGGTATAGTTCCTTCCACTCTGATTCCAGCCTGACAGTCCCAGCTTGAAGACAGTCAGAGCAAGAGAATTCCTTCTTAATTAGCCTTTTGTTCTACTCAGACCTTCAATGGGTTGGATGAGGCCCACCCACAATCTGCTTTACTCAGCACAAGCATTCAAATGTTCATCTCATCCAGAAATACCCACCCAGACACACAGAATCATGTACGACCAAAAGTCTGGGCACCTCATGGCCCAGTCAAGTCGCCAAAAAAAGTTAGTCATCACACTGGCTAATAACATTTCAACACCAAGGAAAGCACTGCTGTAGATGCCCCTATGAGTGCCCTAAACCCTCAGGCAAAAAGAGGGGAGCAGGCCCTGACTTAGTTTCTTGGTGTCTCCCTCGTGCTGCCCTCCCCCGGATGCTGACCTTGAACTCAGGTGCCACCTCTGGTCATCCCTTCCCCTTTCTCTTCAACCCACCCCAATATGACATCTGCCTCCTCCACTCCTTTGGTATCTGATAACCTCCATGTTGTCACAATAAATGAGCATTTTTCTATCTTTCCATTGACAAGCACTCTTAGAGTCTGAGGCACCTCAAACTTTGGTGTCCAAAACTGAGCTCATTTTCTTCTTCACCAAACCTGTTATGCTCCATAACAATAATGGTTATAGATGCACCAAAATGGGAGCAAGGCACTAATAAGGTATTTGGCTGTGCTCTGGAAACTCTAAATAACTATTAACAATAAGTTTTCTGACAAACACTTAAAGAATTATGCAGCCCCATGGTGACCTGTCTTGGGGTTACTTTGTATGGTCCTTCATCCTTTTATATTCCAGCAGCCAACCCTGCAGCCACCGTGTTAAAAATATATATTCTTAGCTTTTATCACCTGGAATAATTTATTCTTTTCAAAGCCACAAAACTCATTTCAAAGTGATCTGGCCCCAAGCTGAGTGTGGCCATGGTATTTCCAAAAGAACTAGAGTGGGAAGGAAAGTTCGGTTGTTTGGTTCAATTCATTTCCTAATTTGGGCAGAATATTATCATTGCTTGTCTTCCACCACTTGGAGGTAATAGCTTATATCATAATAATGGTAAAAACATTAACATTAATAATGATTACTATAGGTCAGGCACTAGTCTGAGTTCTTTACCTATATTAACTTACTTGATTCTTGTGACAGAGTGATAACTATTATTATGTGTACTTTACAGGATACAAAACTTGCCTAAAATCACACCAGTGATAGGTGACAGAGCCAGGCTCTGAGCTAGGTGGAGCGAGTGTTCTGAATCACCATGCTTTACTGTCTCATTGAAGACCTTATATTACACACACACACACACACACACGCACACACACACGCACACGCACACACATGTTATACACTTGACTCAGATGCCCCCTTCGATTCCCTGGAAGTTTCCTGGTTGCCTCTGCCGCATTCTGTAGCACAAGGCAGAAAGGCAGCATGGCGGCAGTTACCAGTCTCTGGGTTTGGGTTTTGACTCAGCCGCACCTCACGCGTGTGACTTTGGGTGAGTTATTTATCATCTGAGTCTTAGTTTCCTCATGTGTAAAATGAGGATAATGTTGTTGTGAGGGTATATAAAATTAAATGTGGCCACTGCACTTAGCAAGGTGTCTAGGCCACAGTCAACGCGCTACTGATGGTGGTAACTATTATGATGGTATTATTGTTGCAGTTTTCACGCGGTGCACTGTCAAGGTCTTATGCCAGTCTTTGCCCTACGGACCTAGGATAAGACCTAGTATTCTGCAGGCAGTTAATTAAAGGTTTGTTGGATGGAATTGAATACCTTTGGGTAAACTCAACCAATCTTTCCATGCCTCATTCAAGGCGGATGACCATCCTTTTCAAAAGACAACGTTAGGTTGGTCGTTTCCTTTATAAATGAATGTTAACAACAGTTGAAAATATGTGTTCAATATATTTTTTTTTGTGCTGCCAGGTCTTAGTCATCTTTTAATTAAAAGTACTTTTTATTGAATGTTAAATTGTCAAGATTTTGTGTGAAGAGTGGGGAGGTTGCCATGGAGAGGTTCATGTTGCTATGTGACTCGTGTCAGAACCGGAATCAAAATGGTAATGGTCATGTCAGTTCCCATAAAAAATGGATCCCCAACAGCTTCATTAAAAAGGGGAACTTTTATTTCTTCCTTTCTTGTCCTTGTGCCAAGAATAACAGAAGGGGAAATATTGGATTTTGTAAAGAAGCAGACAATGGGGCCAGCTGCCTGCACTGTGGATGGTGAGAAGGTTCACACCAATTTGCTGGACGAGTCACGATGGCCCCCTTCTCCAGACTAGCTGCTCCATGGGAGGGCTCTTCCTTTCTTTCATCCTTTCTTTTTTTTCTTTCTCCCTCTCTTTCCTTCTTTCCATCCTTCCTTCCTTTTGGAACCTGGTTGTTTTTGGCTTTGACCCAACTCTCAGGTGGGTTTAGAGACCATGCCCTTCAGCATTCCATGTTGGATTCATCCTGCCAAGCAAGGTGCAAGCTCTTGTTCAGGTCCTGCAGATTACAAACAAGTGCAGACTCACCTTGGGTGTTCCCAGCTAGCTCACCTCTGGACAGAGCAAGAACACTGCCTCAGAACATGAACTTTATTTTGTACATGTAGACGCAGGGGCAAAGTAATCACTGTGTTCCAGACGGTTTTGCTGAGCACCTCTATTACTTTCTAGTCAGTGCACCTTGGCATATGCTCTTTCCTTCTCTAGGAATACTCTTCCTTCTCCTTGCCACCTAACCTAATTTTTTTCCAGATTTAGTCTTTAATTATTCCTTGCAGACTAGAATAGTGGTCAAGTGTACAGACCCTGGAGACAGAATGTTTGCACTGCCATGTCCCAGCTGAGTGACTTGGGGACGTCCATGGCTTCTCTGTGCCTGTATGCTCTGAGTCCTAGAGGGGGAAGGGAAGGTTGTCATCTCCTCTCTCCATTGCCTGGTCCAGGAGGCTCTCACAAATGCACTGTAGTTTTCCGGGCACTGCCAGGTTTTGTTATTACAGTTTATTAAGGGGTCAGAGTTTTGGTAGCAAGGGAACAGAGACTAGGTCATCAGGTCAGTTGGTGTTCTATGTGGGAAAGTATTATTTGTCCAAATACTGGCTTTTAATAGGACTGCATCTGAAAGGTCTTACTCTCTTTTGAAAAGGGTTTTGCTCTTAGTTAATATCTCAGACTGCCAGTGTCTCCTGGTCCATCTGGCTGGATACAATCATTTCTTTTTTTGAAATGGTTTGGAATTGTGTTTCAGTCTTGGCTACCTGAATGGTTAGCTAATTAAGTAAACCTTTGCTAAGGTCCTGTGACATGTCCAGCACACATGTGTTGATAGATCCTGCAAGCTACACGATGAGTATAAAAATGGAGGCTAAGTATTTTGGAGCTTGGGCCCAGCAGGGCAGAGGTCATGGGTCAAATTCTGTCCACCCCAAAAATGTCAAAGTCCTAATTCCTGGTACCTACGAATGTGACCTTATTTGGAGATGGGGTCTTTGCTGATGATTAAGTTATGATGTGGTCATTAGGGGGGATCCTATCCAATATGACTCTGTCCTTATAAAAGTCTGAACACAGAGATAGACACACACAAGGGGACAATGTCACAGGAAGAGGAAGGCAGAGACCAGGTTGATGTGTCTACAAGCCAAGAAACAGCAACGATCGCCAGCAACACCAGAAGCCAGGGAAGAGGCCTAGGATAGATTTTCCCTCACATACCTCAGAAGGAACCAACCCTGTTGACCCCTGGATCTCAGACTTCCGGACTCCACAACTGAGACAAATTTCTGTTGTTTGAATCACTTGGTTTGCACTACTTGATTATGGCACCTAAGAAATAGTAAGTAAGACCTCATACCGACCGAGCAAACCCTGATGCAAAGTGGCAGGTGTTAATTACCATGTGGAAGTAAGTGTTCCAAGAGCAGGTGAGAGGACAGGTGGCACCCAGGAAGGCTTCCTGGAGGAGGTGGCACTGTGCTGGGCTTCCGAAGATGAGTACGATGGAGATCTGTAGAGATGAAGTGTGGAGTTGAGTGGAAGATATCAGGGCTAAGGATGTGGGTGACAGGACTTTTCAGTCTGGTTTATCTGATGGAATTGCCTTCCTCTGAAGTTATTTGTTGAATTAGGTGGCAGTGCCTCATCCAAAAAGAAACTGCCCCTTCCTTCCGGCAACCCCGGTCCCCCACCAGTGAATTCCTTGATACAAGCTAACTCAGTCTTCCCCTGGGAGTTTTTGACTTGGGAAAGCATCCAGTTCAACAGAAAGGTGAGAGTATGCGCATGTATTTCAGGGCTTGAATTCATGGAGTTGCTGGTTCATCTGGAAGTTTCACCTAAGGTGGGATGGTTGGAGATTAGCGCTAATGAGGGACCAGATTCCTCAGTGGAACATTTCACTGGCACACAGTGGCCAGCAACAACAACATCCCAGGCTGTCGATTCCAGGACAGAAGCTTCCGAAGAGATGTCTGGAGGCTTGCTTGTTTGGAATGATTAAGCGTGAAATCACTGCATCCTGGGGGTGGGGGTCAAGGGATTCTCATCACAACACTAAAACCCAGAGTCAATATTGCTTCATTGATTGTGACCAGTGGACCATATTAACGTATGAAATTGATGGCTGGGAGGCTGGCTGGGGGGGACATGAAAACTCTGCAATGTCTCCCCTGCTTCTCTCTAGATGAACCTGTTCTGAGATCTAAAGCTCATCCAAAAAGCCAAGGGGCACCTAGACTGTCTTCCCCTCCTCACCTTTCTCCCGCAGCCATGCTTTCCCCGAGCCCCGCTCCCTTGGCCATGGGTTTGGTGATTTCTGACACACCCTGGTAATTTTATGTGTCCTTGAAGGCTCTGTTGGTGTGAGTTCCCCACACGCCCGCCGGTACCAGCTGTATGCACGTGTTGGTGGCATGTCTGTAAGTTACGTTGATGTGTAACTGTGCGTATTTGTCTGCAACCATGTACGTGCTGGGCCCGTGTGGTTATATGCACGCAGATAGGCGTTCCCACGTGCAGGAGTGCATGGGGCGTGGGGTGTACTGGGGGGTCTTAGTGTTGTACCCCTGCTGTGTGCTGGGGTGGAGGCTAGTCTTGTGTGTGTTGGTACATGAAACTTGTGTGTTCCCTGTGTCTATGTGCAGGGGTGTGTGTGTGTGTGTGTGTGTGTGTGTGTGTTATGTAGTACATCCTGCATGTGTGTTTGGATATGTCTGTGGGGCATGGGGGATTCGTGTGTGTGTATGTATGTGTGTGTGTGTATGTATGTATGTGTGTATGTCTGTATGTGTGTATGTCTGTACGTGTGTATATGTATGTGTGTGTATGTGTGTGTATGTGTGTATATATATGTGTGTGTATGTATGTGTGTGTATGTATGTGTGTGTGTGTGCACGCACACGTGTGATCATGTTAGGAGGTGTTAGTCCATCTTCACCTTAGATCATGGTCTTCGAAGCACCACATTTCCAGATTGTTCCAACCTTCACCCAAACTGAAAATTGCAACTTCATCTTTCTCCCTCTTGTCCGCCTTTTGAGCTGCTGCGTTCCTTTTTCCCCCGTTCCTGTCCATGACATTAGCCAAACCCTCAATGAGGGAAAGAGGAAATTAAGAAAGAAAAAAAAAAAAAAAGGCCTCTCTGGCAACCAAAATACCTTTAAGTGTAGCATAATTACCACTGCTCTGCCCCTTTTCCCTCCCCTGCTGGGACAATTCCACAAACCCTACAACATACACTTAAATCTTCAACTTCTCAGAGACACTACACGCAGATGGGAAAGATTTGATTAAAATTACAGTGCTTTAGGTTCAACTTCACCTATTAAGAAAAAAAAAAGCAGATGGGGTGCTGGACTTTTTTTTCCCCTTCCCAGAGAAATAAGTAGGCCACAGTAATTACTCAGGGCCCCGCTGTGCGCCCTCAAAAGCTCCCCTGGTGGTATTTTCCTGCTACCTGTCTTTGTAGAGATGTTGACATCAACATGAATGATAACTATGCCAGTGCGGAGGGGGCCGAGCTCTTTCTTCCTCTCTCTCTTCTTTCTCCTTTCCTCCCTTCCTTCTTTCCTTCCTTCCTTCCTTTTTAAAAAAGTTCTTTTCTTGTTAGTTTTTTGAAAGTCTTCCCAAAGCAAAGGGGAGGAGGAGGGAAAAGCCAGTGCCTCCTCCGTCTGCATGTGACGTGCATCTCTGTGAGCTGGTGATGTGCTCCTGCATCCCAGTACCTTCCTCTCCATCTGGGGCTGCTCCCTGAATGGGGATGGCTGGGGAGCCTCCCCCAACCTCAGGGCTGCAGTGCCCACCTCCTACAGGAAGCCCTCCTGAGAGCCCCTCACGCCCTCCTGGGAAGCCCTCAGAGCTTTCCCTGTTCCTGGGGGATGGCGGGGTAGCGCTCTCTGTTATTTGCTGTTGCCGTTATGTCAGAGCACATCTTCCCTCTGCTCTGGCCTGAGAGCTTTGGGACTTTGACAGCTTTTTGGGACAAGGCTGTGACTTGTTCACTTTGGAAGCCCCGCATCCTTTGCACACAGCCGGGCTCGGCGGGCAGACTTTAATTAGGTGCAATCGTCACACTGCCTGGGGCAATTTTAGGGGCCCACAGAAATATTTTAATATTCATTTATTTTAAAATGAAAAGAAAAAATAATGACTAATACAATTAATAACATAACATTATACCAATACGGACAAAATATATCTTAAAATATGTTTTTATGGAGGAAGGGGCTCAAGAAGGCCCAAGTGCCCACAGCCCACGAATGTTGGATGTGGCCCTGGTGCTCAGTGGTCCTGTGGCCTGGCTGTGTAAACCGCACCTCCCCTACCCGCTTCTAGGGTCATCTTCCGGAGCAGGCATTGCTGCCAGGCAGGGACCTCTGTCCAGGCCTCAGAAGCTTTCTGTACACAGACCCAGCCCAGCAGGGTTGGTGGATCAGGGTTAGGGTGAGTTCACAACTTTGGGCCTCTCAGGACTCATTGTTCCATTACTTCATCTATTCAATCAGGCCACCTCTGTTTGGTATCACACTTGAAGGTCAGTATGAAGTGGGGTGTCCCCAGGTGTGGAGTCAGAGTATGCTTATTCCAGGCCTGGGGCTGTGAATCGTTGGCTGGTGATCCTGGGGCTGGCACTCAGTTTCATCATCTGTCAAATGGGCAGCATTGGCTCTGCCAGTGTTTCACTCCGGGTTACTCTGTAGACCGGTGGGTTAAGTCTGGGAAGGCCCTGGCTCATAAGAGGCACTCACTCAGTGCCATGGCGATGGTTTAATGTTTTGTCAAAATGCAAACAGTGGAGACAATTCACGTGAAAATGGGAGAGAGTTTCAGAAAACAGGACCTAAGAGGAATGTGGTCACCCTCACCTGGCCCAGGTACCACTCTGGCTGGAACCAATGGGGTCCAGACAACCTTTCAACTGATTTTGGATCTTTTTTCCAACGACCTTGCTAGGCAGCTGCCCATTCAGTGCTTGAATACTCTTACTGATGAGGGACTCACTTCTTGATTGTGTTGCCTTCCCAGTTAAAGCTCTGAAAAGACGAAAAACTTGATTTGTATCCCTGAAAGATAAGGGAAGGGGGATAAACTTGGCTGGAAGGCTTTGAGCTCTGTGTACCTCAGACAGGGCATCTGAGAGTTCTCAAGCAAACAGCAAATAGAAATGTCAATTCGAGTCACTAATGATTCTCTTCTGCGCTGGGAAAAGCAGAGCTGTCTTTTAACCACCAAGGAGCAACATATATTAGCAATGCTTGAACCTCAATCCATTTGACTGAGCTCCCTGAACTTAGCCCTGAGCTGTAACCTCCGTACAGGGGAGCTGAGAATCACCATTCCAGGGGAATTCCTACAAATCAGAATGCATCTTGTTTCTTTATTTTTCTTTCTTTCTTTTTTTAACCCCAATGGGAATTTTTATTTTCCCTCCCCATTTAAGTTTTCTGTAAGTTTTTTTGCCTTTTCTTTTGGACAGAATAAGAAACTACAGAGAACAAAATTGAAATGGACTTTTTATTTGTCTTCAAAAAAATAATAACAGAGAGTGAGAGAAAGAAATGGGAAAAAAAAATAAAGTCCATCTGGATTTGGTTCCAGTTTCAGTAAAGTTTCAGGCCTGTGCTTATTTTAACCAAGCCATTTGTCCCATCCCTATTTATACAACAGGATGCAAAATGAGGCGTTCCTGCCTTGTGTCCTGCTGCCTGTCAAAAAGAAATCTGTCTTGGAGGAAAAGCCAGTAGCTCAAACGTCTTTCATTTGGATATGTTTTACTTGCCCCCAAAACCTACTCAACATGGAACTACGGCACCTGGTTGGCGTGCAGGGCAGAACCCAGCCAGTCAGCATGGGGAGAGACAAGCTTGGAGGTAGAAGACCTGGAAGCCAAACTCTCTCTTTGACTCTGCAATCTTAGTTCAGTTACTTTCCTCAGGCTTCTCCTCTGATAAATGGGAACAACAGCAGTCATAACACCCACCTCTCAAGATTGCAAGTTCAGCAGAATTATATCATAATAGTAATAATAACAAAAACAACCATGACAATAATAGGAGTTACCCCTTTTTATGTGGCAGGCACTGTGCTAAAAGTGATCTATGCGTAGTAGCTCATGCGAACCTCATTATAACCTGAGAAGAAGTATTATGATTCTCCCCAGTTTACAAATGAAAAGTTGAGCCACTCAACTTGGCTCTTTCTACAATGTCTAAAAGACACCTTGTAGGTCACAGAGTTATATTGTGGAGTCTTCACCATCATCCATCAAGAATAGCCTCACACGACAAGGAAAAAAAAAAAAAAAGATGCTTGGAAAGTCCAGCCATGTCCCTCAGGGACCAGCACCAACATCCAAACATGAGTCTCTTCAGTTGACTTGTGTCATTTAGGGTATTGCTAACTGCCCTAACAGACCCCAACCTTTCAATCGCTAGGACAACAGACGTTTATTAGAAAAAAGAAACCTCAAAAAACACCTTATTTAGCGCTCACAAAACAGACTGGTGTGGGTGTCTGTGCTTGGCAGTGGCCCTCCTCCACTAGGTGTTTCAGGGACCCAGGGTCCTTCCACCCGGTGACTTTGCTCTCCTCCGCCCAGCTGGTGGATCAGAAGAGGTAATAGAGAAATGCACTGGCTTCCGAACGGCCACTTACACTTCATTGGTTGAAACTGGTCACATGGACCCACCTAGATGCAAAGGAGCCTGGGAAATGTAGTCCTGAGCCAGCCTGTGACAATTCTCAAGTCTGGAAGTAAGTTGATAGACAGCTTATTATCTCCGTCACAACATCTGGACTTCTTCCTGAAGTTAAAACACCGCGGGTCACACATCAAGTTATCTGAAGACTTGGAACCAGCCCCACATGGACTTCACTGCAGGCATCACGGAAAATTCCAGAACACTCCCTTAGAAGCAAGCTGAACTCCTACCCCACAAATGATCTTCAGCCTGTGCCCTGAAAGCTCCGCCTTGTGTCTCTCTTCTGTGTCACATTTTATGTAACCCGGTTTTCCTTTTCAGAATTTCACACAAGAATAAAAATGCAGTGCATCCTTCTCACGTCTGCTCCACCTCTGCATTGCTTGGGCCCAAAGATTTTCAGGTGGGATCATTATTTTTGATAGGAGAGCTGTAACTTGGAATGAAGATGACAAATACAGAACATTTTTATTTGCAAAGAGAGGGAAAAGGGAGAAAAAAAATATCAGTCTTAGAAGCAAGATACATAAAAGGACGTCCAATTGGGATATGCTCAGGGGAAAGCATCATTTTGTTTAAAAATAGGGATTTTTTTCTCCCTACAGTCAATATGTAGGGCTCATAGCTACTCGTTGAATAAAAGCATAAACTAGATCAAAAAAAATTTTAACTCTCTATCAGAGAGAAAGAGGGAGAACATTTAAGTTACTTACTGATATCTTCATGTTTTCAAATTTTAGAGCCAGTTGCAAATTTCACAATCAACTCAACCATTCCTCTCGCTTTATAGATGAGGAGACTTGGAGTCAGAGCTGTGTCAGAACTGTTTCTAAAATGCTTTCCCCAAGCTATTTTCCACGTGGCTGCCAGATCTATCTTTCTAAAGTAAATATCCAACAAATTGCATCATTGCTTGAAACGTTTCAAATTGCCATCACCTACCAGATGACAGCTGACTGCCCTCCATCAGCTCAAACCTGTCCCCTCTGGCTTCTTCTCATGCCACTCCCTGCCTCCTGGGCTCTTGCAGGGCTGAACTCATCCACCGTGCCAGTCAGCTCAGAAGTCAACTCCAGTGAACAGAAGAAATTCCCTTTCCTGGTTTCCTGCAATGCTACTTAACCAACCCAAGCCCAGAAATTACTGCGTGGTACTGAAACATGAGGGAAGGGGACAGGGCACAACCTGTAAAAGAATGGTATAGCCATAGGACATGACAAAAACTGGTTAGAACCGACTAGGTCCAAGATGGCAGAAGATTCAACTTCCAGTGGAACTTGAGCCTCATTATACACTCATTGTGATACATTAGCTAAACGGCATACCCACCAGCGCCATGACAGTTCCAAGGACGACCATAAAAGTCCAAAAAGTGGGCGGTGGCTCAGTTCCTGGAAATCTTCACTTTTTCTCTGAAATAGTTGGAATAATCCTCCCACTCATTAGCCTATGAAATTACACAGCCCGTGAAAACTAACCACCCCATATTTCGGGGCCTCTTGCCTTCTGAGATGGCCCACACTCTGTCTGTGGAATGTGTTTCTCCCAAGGCCAGTCTTGCATTTTGAGATGGACCACATTCTGTTTATGGAGTGTGTATCTCTAAATAAACCCACTTCTTACCTATCACTTTGTCTCTCACTGAATTCTTTCTGCAATGAGACATCAAGAACCAGAGCTTCATTAAGTCCAGAGACCAGGTGTGTGATCTCAATTAAAAGACAGTGTGTTCAAGTCCCAATCTGGGTTCTGACTGGGTTCGAGCCCCGCCCCGTGGGTTCAAGTCCCAATCTGAGTTGTACAGTTTCAGTACCCAAAAGGAGCTCTTCGTGTATTGATGGTTTTTCTACTCGTCCTTCTAAGACTTTAAGGCTGCCAGATGCTCTGTTTACATGATGATCCCCTCACTAAACTGTGGGCTCCCGGAAGAAGCAGAAGCTGTGTTTTATTGTTTTATTGATTATTCTCTTTCCAGGGTCTGCTGTAACACTATGTTCTTACATAGATGCGCCAAAAACACTTGTGTGACTGTTGCCTATGACGGGGCTACGGTGTCCTTTTGGCTAAGTCCAGAGCCCCTGCCGAGCTCTCTTTGCTTGCAATCTGCATGGCTGGGCTGCCTCATCACCTTGGGGTTTGAAACGTCATCCATCAGCATGGCTTTTCCTGACCTCCTGGTCTAAAAAATGTCCATCAGTCTCTGTATCAGTCAGGGTTCTCTGGAGAAACAGAACCAATAGGAAATATAAAATAAGGAATTAGCTCATAGGATTATGGAGGCAGAGAAATCCTACCATCTGCTATCTGTAAGCTGGAGCCCAAGGAAAGCCAGTGGTATAGGTTTGGTCCAAGCCCAAGGCCTGAAAATCAGGAGAGCTGATAACAGTCTAAGTCTCAGGCTGAGTGCAGGAGAAAACCAACATCCCACGTACATACACTACTATGTATAAAATAGGTAACTAATGAGAATGTACTGTATAGTACAGGGAACTCTACTCAATGCTCAATGATCTGTGGTGACCTAATGGGAAGGAACTCTAAAAAAGAGTGGATATATGTATATGCATAACTGATTCAGTTTGCCATACAGCAGAAACTAACACAACATTGTAAAGCAACTATACTTCAAAGAAACAAAAAAAAACACCAACGTCCCAACTTGAAGACAGGCAGAGAGAACAAATTCTCTCTTCCTCCACTTTTTTTTCTCTTCAAGCCCTCAGTGGATTGGACGAGGGCCATCCACATTTGGTAGGGCCCTGTGCTTTACTCAGCGTACTGATTCAAATGCTAATCTCCTCCAGAAACGCCTCTCAGACACACCTGAAATAATGTTTAACCAAATATTTGGGCTCCCTGGGACCCCGTCAAGTTGATACTTAAAATTAACCAACACATTCTCTGTCTCTTTAACCTGCTTTGTTTTCTTTGTAGCATTTATCACCATCTAATAGAGTAAATCTGGATTTCTTTCCTTATTTATCATCTGTCTCTCCAGCACTGGAATGTAAGTGTCATGAGAGCAGACCCTCAGTGTGTTACGTTCGCTGTTCAATTCCTGTGCCTAGAACCAGGCCTGGCACCTACTAGGTGATCAAGTAGTGGGCACCTAGTAGGTGATCAAGAATTATCTGCAAAGTGAATGGATGAATCATGTAACTAACAAGTATACTAATCCAGGATGGTCTCCCAGAGCAGACCTCTTATTTTTTCTTTGAAAAAAAGAGAGAGGGAAAAAAACCCAAAAACCAAAAAACACGTTATACTGAATCTTTCCCAAAACTTTAATGTCTGGGAAATACAGAAACAAACAACAACAAAATATAAATAGTTGAACCAAAACCTCCCCCAAGCCCCCAGGGATTTCTCACAATACAGCCAACATGAGTCCTTTGAAATCTTACTCAGGAGATACGTGCTGTGGGAAGAAACGAGGAAGAGATGGCAGATTTCTCGGTTTTATTTTTATTACCAACTTGCTAGTTAACAGTGGGAGCAATCAATAAACTTTAATAGAAGGCTATTACTTTAGGGTTGTAGTAAACTGAAGAATAAAGAATAATAGCTTTTCAACCTTTTATCAGTCTGGGGAGCTCATTTAATATGCACGGGAAAATACATTATAATAATTTTTATAACTGTGCAGTCCAGACCTCTCTAAAGACTTTCCAGGAAGTAAGTCATATGCAAAGAATCCAACCCAAATAGATGGTACAGAAACTGTGCGGCTACCGTGGGTGAGGGCAGCCCAGCTAATTCTATCAAGAATTGGATGTTTATATTAAAAACGCCACTGGGTTCTACAATGGCAGGAGGAGCTCGCTGCTGACTTTTTAAACCTATCTTCCTTAACAAAGTGGACTGATCAGTCCCATTTGGAATCCATTCAGACTTGTAGACAAATATGCTCAAGCTTTAAGTATATAATTTTTAACCTCTTAGAAAGGTTGCATGATGGGTTGTGAAACTATTACTGTGCGCAGCTCAAATGCAGGGCTCCACAAAGGAGCCCCATTAATCCTAATTTAATGTGCATCTGGTCACCATTTGGAAGAGGAAATAGGCCAAGGGCTGAAGAAACAGCCTGTGTTCGTGCACAAAAAAAGGCTCTGAGTTCATATCAAGGACCTTCGAGGCTCCTCCATCCTCTCAGCTCTCTGAGCCCACAGGACTCTTCCAGGTACAACCACATACTTTGACCCACCTGTCTCTTGTCTCCTTCTTACTGACCATCCTGGCTTATTCTCCACTCTGCTGAGAAAGCGATTGCTGGGGTCCAGAACGAGCTCCCCAAATGAGTCACTTTTGTGTAAGGATTATAAGGAACGAAAGGCAATGGAGACCCTGCAGGTTTAAAAGAAACTACTGCCCCTCCCAAAACTAGCTAGAAAAATTTAAATTGGGGAATTTTCCCAGCAAAGAGTTATAACAGGAGATATACTTATCTGAATGGCCCCATCTCCGTGGCAGGGTAAACATCTAATTACCAAATATCTGTTCTTCCTCTTATTGTCCTGTGAATGACCCTACTGTCCTTGGAAGCCCCAGGCCCCATCCCATTCCTTAGCTCAGGTTGGCATATAAACCTCATTTTACCTTTCTGTCTCTGACTCTCTCATGTATGGGGGGTTCCTGTACATACAGAATTAAATTTGATTTTCTTTTATTAATCTGTGTTATGTCAATTTAATTCTTAGGTCAGCCAGGAGAACCTAGAAGGATAGAGGAAAGTTACTTCCTCCAATATGATCATTCTACACTGACAATCTTGTCTGTGTCTCCCCTGGGACTGCCAAAGGTCCACAGAAGAAAGTTCAAGTTCAAGGCCCCAGAGAACAGGGCTGGGACTAGGGTGAGGCAAGGGAGGTATTCTCAGTTGCAAAATTTAAGAGGGTGCAGAAAAACCCAGCCATCCAGATAAATAACATTTAATGCACTATGAAGTTAAACTCAATGCAAAAAAATCCATGATGAACAAAAAGATCAAAATTTTAAATAAATATGGGATCAGGCCTGCTGAGCTATATTGGAACCTGAGGCCAAAGGAAAAAACAAGTACGACTGATCTCGTACATAAGATCAAGTATGCTTTTGATCTTTTGTTTATCATGGACTTTGTTTGCATTCATTTTGAACTTTTAGAAAATATTGCATTAAAATATTATTTATCTTAAGGACAGAGTTTCTCAAGGTCCCCTTAACAAGTCTGCAGCCAATGTGGGTGTCTGACTCATCCCTCCCCCGCAATCTTAGCCCTGCCAGAATTAGACCCTTTCGCCTCTGCAGTCCCACTGTCCTTTGTTTGTTTTGTCCTGTGACACCAGGGAAGTGGATTGTGGTGTGTGTCTCCTCTCTTACACTGGGAGGACGGGGCTATGATTTCAACTTGTGTTTGCATCTCCCAGGCCTCACCCAGTGCTCTAAGTGCATCTCCCAGGCCTCATCCAGTGCTCTAGGCACCGAGATATTGAACTAGAAGATGCAGGCTGCAGAGGGTGGCATTCGAAGACCTTCACGCTGCCCCATGCCTGTCAAATAGCCTCGCAGCTATGCCTTCTCCACCCCCCTTCACCTTTCACACTGGACCGCTCAGTGTTTCCTGATGTCACCCTGAAGTTCAAGACCTTTGCCAGTCCTGTTTTCTGTCCCTGGATTTCCCTACCTTTTCTCCCCTGCCACCGTGCCAGGAAGAGGCTGTGTGCTGGTGGCCCACAGCCTGGATGTGCGTCTGGATTCTTACCTCTTAGCAGGTGTATAGCCTTGGCGGGTTGTTCAGCCTCCTTGCACCTCAGTTTCCTCATCTGTAAAATGGGACAAGCGTAGTGCCTACTGGAGAGGGTTTTTGAGGGTTCTATAAATTAATGACTATAAAGCCTTTAGAACCAAGCAGTGTGTAATAAACTAGAGAAACCCGCCAGGTATAGTGCAACAGCTGGGCTGAGAAATAGTCGGTGTTCCCATGTCTGGGGCAAGGAAAGATGGTGCTTGGATACCCAGACCCAGGCAGAGTGCTTGTAAGGAAAATACTAGCTTCATAGACAAACTGTGGCATCCTGGGGGATAAATAAGTACCCTGCTCTCCTCTCTTTCTCTTGCTATGGTTCCTCTAACTGGATGCAGGCCTGAAACCAAGAAGGACACTGTGGGGCTCCTGGGCATGGAAGCCTTTCTGTCCCCCATTTCTTGTTTGTAGGGAATAGACTACAGCCTCCATGACATTTCCTGAGTTCCAAAGGACAGATTCAAACAGTCGCTAATCAGGGAAGGGAGGGAAGGCAGGGAAAAGGGCGGAGCAGTCAAGAAACAATGGTACAGACTTGGAGCAGGGTCCTGGCTCCGCCTCAAGGGATACACAGTGATATCAATTAAAACCCCAAATAAATGGAAGATGTTAGCATTCTTCATTCCAGATGAAAGGAACCAGAGAGGCTCTGCAAGAAGACTTCCTGAGGCCTGATTAAAGGAACCACAGAAACTCATCAGATTACCTGAGACCAGATTAAAGGAGTGCAGGCCCTGCACACACCCTAATTTTATCAGCAACCCCACCCTTGAACCATTGCTGTAAAACTCCTCACCAAATCCTCCTGGGTTGGGGACACACAATTTTGGTGGGCAGAAACCTGCTGTGTCCCCCTTTGCCTGGCAAAACAATAAAGCTATTCTTTTCTACTTCACTCAAATCTCTGTCTCTGGGATTCAATTCGGCACTGGTGCACAGAAGCTGAGCTTTTGGCATCGGGACCACAGGGCCAGGGGGCCCACTGAGGCCATCCACCACGGAGCTCAGCCTGTGGGGCTCAGTGCGGAGAAAAGAGAGCTGGTCAGCAGACTCGGGGGCAATATTCCAGTTAGGGTGACATCTTCCTCTCCTGGGTGTGGGCACCGAATGAACCCAACTTCTTGCTGAATGTGATGCACTCTATACCGCTGTGCAAGTGGCAGCAACTTCATCATGCAAAGAGGCTGTGCCACCCTGCTTGCTCTGGGGGTCTCCACAGCCTTCTCAGGTTTCTCTGTTTTTCTTGAGAAAAAAGAAGAAAAAAAAAAACCCTTGCTCACTGGGGCAGGTTTCCCCAGGCTCTCATGGTTCTGATGATAATAGGTTTGTGTATGCTAGTGAATTAGTCTGCACCCGTCCAACCATCTTTAGCTCACATTAATCACACCCTTTTACTCAAAACAGTACAACTCTGATCTAAACCAATTAAGCCTATGCTGTTTAGACAAAGAGATTAATATAGCTCTGAAAAGCATAACCTTTGGCCATAGAGGTGTCTTAAGATAATGAGCTTGATTCAGTGGGTTGGCTTTGTGGAGAGGTATGTTTTGGAAGAAGATATCTATTTGCAGATTCTAAATCAGCAGGAAAAGAAGTGCATGCAGGCAAACCATTTCTGGTTGTACACAGGCAAGTATAAAGGAGGTGATGGGAGCCCGATTTAGAGCCGATGGCTTGGAAATGCAGATCCTCTTTCCTTTGGAAAATCCAGCTGACTCTGACAAGGGAACAAAATATAAAATCCAGCAAAAGTAATTGCAGCTGTCATATGAGTCTCAAATATATAGCAGGTATGAAGCGTTGCTCAGTGTGTAATCCTTTCCGCTCTCATGGGAATGGATGGAGGACTTTACGTTGTGTGTGTGTGTGTGTGTGTGTGTGTGTATGTGTGTGTGTGTGGCAGGGAAGGAGCACTGGAGTAGGAGTCCCACGTGTGGAGGTGGGTTTGGGGTTTAATCCTTGAGAGTTGATACAGGCTACCGGTCTTGGTAGATGCTGAGGACGGACGGAGAAGTGGAGGCTGGTCCCTGCCTTCAAAGTGCTTGCCGTCCAGTGGGGGACAGGGACCCACGAACAAAATCATCAAGAGCGAGGCTGTGGAGAGGTGACCATGAGGGGCCTGGGAGTGCAAGTTCGGGAAACTGAGTCCACAGGCGGCCAAAGCTTCTGAGATCAAGTAACTCTGCACTGAATCTTCAAAGATACAGAAGTCTCCTGGCTGGAAAGTGTCGGAAGGATTCTAGGCAGGTAGAGAGAGCTGTGGAAGCAAAAGGTCTGAAACAGCAAGAAAGGCGTTTGCCATACCTCTGAACCCCTGGAGCGTGAAGTGTGAGGTTGGGGAAGGATGAAGGTAACACTGCTGAGGCCAGAGCATCGGGGACCACGGTCCCTAAATTAGGGTGCTTGGAGATTATTTTCTAAACAATGGAAGTAAAAGGGATTTAAGCGTAAGACTCAGTCTGCTCTATTTCTGGAAGGTCACCTTGGTCACCCACCCCGTTGGCAGTGAAGCCCTAATCAAATTATTTCACTTATCTGACCTCAGATTTCCCATTAGTGAAATGGGTATTTGACACTACGGTTTCTGAGGTCCTTATAAGCATGTATTAACCATGCCTTTTTCTTCTTTATTTTTGATGCTTTGATATCTCCGGGCCTGAGGACGCTGCAGGAACTGCCCCTCCCAGGGCTGGCTAATTCCTAGAGATGGCCTTTCACATGCAAACCAACCAATGCAGAACCCCACCCCAAGCACCTCCTGTACTGCCCTCACACTCCAGACCACTGTGATTCCCCTGCCCCAGTCACCCCGGGGGCCAGGGACCAGCCAACTAGGGGCAGCCCCTGGGCCCCGGAGCCTGCTGAAATTATTCAAACTAGCCCATCGGAAATCTGCTCACCCTGTCACCATTCCTTCTGTGAAATCACAGCGAAGACTCACTTTCTCCACCTCACTCCCAGCCTCCTGACTTTGGTACTTCCCAGGGGGGCCCACCATGGAGTGGGGTGCGCCCTCCTCCCGGAATCTGTGCGCACATAACAAGCTCTCTTTCAATGGCAATTGTTTCCTGGTCTGTTGGCCTATCATAAATCATAAATAAATAAATAACAATAAAACCTAGATTTTAAAATGATAAATAATAAAAAAATAAAATAAAAAAATAATAAAATAATTAAACCTAGATTTTAAAATACAGCAGGATTCTTTTTTTTTTTTGTTCTTTCAATTCATTCATGTATTCATTCGTTCAACAAAAGCTTACTGAGTAATAACCAAGAGGCAAAAAAAAAACATGCCGAGTTATAGACAATCTAGAGGAGAGTTAGACACCAGTTTTTTCCCCTAATAATTCATAAACTAATAATAATAAACATTATGGAGTACTTACTTCCATGAACTTTCCTAAATAAAATACAGCAGGATTCTCGAATGGTAAGGACGAGCTGGGGTCCTGGCCCAGCCAGGTCCCAGTAGAGGGGTGTGTGCGTTTCCGGTTTCTGGTTTCCACAGAGGCACCCTGTGGGCTAGCAGTAGCCTTGTGTCAAGTCATTTCAGCTCTTTGAACCTCAGCGTTTTCATTTATAAAGTCTGCGTATTGGGCTAAATGTTGGCTGAGTTTTCCAGATTTGAGATTCTGTGACAGTAGAGTTACTCTCTGTGGGATCTGAGCCGAATCTGTGCCCCAAGTCTCCCAGGTGTCAACCAGGCATAAATTCCCCCACTCTGTCCCTCCTGGTCCTACTGACACAGAGTGGGAGAAACTACCTGAAGTGCTTCATAAACTGTCAAGTGCAGTTCTGCCGGTGGCCTGCTATTAGCATTATTGTGAAGGATGAACTGGTACCCCGGCTGTAGGTGTGTGAGACATTCAGGGCAGTGGTGTATGATTTAGCAAATTATCTCTTCAGTGTGCTAAAGTGTCCGCCAGGAGTTTGCTCACTGCAGGATCAGGGAACAATAAGGCCTTGCTATATTCAATAACAGTGGCTTAATTATCATGATTATCTCACGTTTATCTTTGCTTTCAGGGTCTCAAAGTACTTTATAAACATTAAGCCTCCTGGTCCCCCAGGGGAGACATTAAACTGATGCAGAGTTTGCAGGTCTCTCCTCTTCCTGGCTCGGAAGTGGTTTCCTCCCATCCAGGTGAGGAGAAGAGGGAATCTTTGCATCCGTTGTTGTGTACATTTGACCTGAGAGGTTTAGGTTTTGTGGGTTATGGGCCAAGGTGAAAAGATTGAGGATGGAAATAACCATGGATGGAGAGTGGACCAGACCCTGGACCTGCATTAGATTCTGTCACAGCAGTACGTACCCCCCCACTTCACAGATGGAAACTACGGCTCAGAGAGGTTGAGTTGAATACCCAAGGTCACACAGCCTGTGAGAGGTAGACACACCTAGGTGGGACACAGATCTGTAGGTCTCGCGAAGACCAAAATTGCCATTCTTTGCACTGAACTTGCTGTTCCCCTCTCTCTCCGCCATGTGAGGACACAGCAAGAAGGCCGCTGTCTATAAGCCAGGAAGAGAGATCTTGCCAGAGCCCAACCGCACCCGCCCTCTAATCTTGATCTTCCAGCTTCCAGAACTGTGAGAAAATAAATACCTTTCATTTAAGACACCCAGTCTATGATATTTTGTTATGGCAGCTGGAGCTGACTAAGACAGAAGCTGTGTAGAGCCTTTTCACACACACAGTTTCTTTTGCTTCTCAAAAGAGTCCTGTGGTGCAGGCAGTTTTACCTGAGTTAACTGAGGCTCAGACAAGGGGCGTGGCTTGGCAAAGTCACACAACCAGTGTGGAGAACCCTCAAGAATATCTTTCTTTTTTGAATAGCCATGTCCAGCTCAGGCCAACAGATAAACATTGGGCATGTGACGAGCCCTTGGTCATTCAGAAAGTGTAGCTCACCAGGATGGAGGTCCCCACTGAATTATCCCAGCCCTGCAGCCTGGGGGAGGGGAGTCCTTTCATAAGTCAGTCACACTCTCTGAGCCTCAGTGTTTTCATTTGTAAAATATAGGCAATAACAGTGACTCACAGGGCCGTACAGAAGCCTAGGGGAGGCCAGCATCCATTCACTAGAAGGGAATTAAAAACCTGTTGTATATAACAACGTTCTTGGTATTTGACTTCTCCCATTATCTTTCCTCTATTCATTTATCCATCTCTCTGTCACTAGATTATGACTCCTAGAGGGCAGGAAATATGTCCAATGTACGTCTGTATTTACAGAACCCAGTTTTGGATCTAGGACATAGAGGGTGACCAGTACAGATGTGGTGAATGAATGAATGAATGAATGGGTGAATAGATGGATGGGTTAGGACGGTCTCTCTCTTCAGGGGCAGCCAAGTTGTTAATAATTCGGACTCCTTTCTATACAAATAGCTATTTTTGTCATTTTCATCTTTTTTTTTTTTTCAGAGGAAATGAACCTTATTGGTGATTTATATTTTGATAGCCTAATAGGGATTTTCTGAATTGCTGGAGGGCTGGAGGGGTCCATGAACGTCAGGTGTCTTTTAGCACTAACACTATTTTTAAAAAAAATGTGATCCTATGGTCTACTTCTGAGACTAATGATTTGCTTTTTAGCTTAACTGTGTTTATCGATCTGCTCTAAAGACATGATCGTTGTAAGCAGCTTCTGTCTGGAGGAGCTGTGAATTCGGAACTCAAGTCTTTGGAAAATACATCCATGTGGCTGGCCTCTGTGCTGGGAGGTGTCACATGTGCATTTGTAAATATCACATCTTCATCAACATCCATTTGGCGCCATCCTGGTTTAAGTAAGAGGAGGATTCCATCGGCAAAGTGATTAGTTCCAGGGGGAAGAATGGCTTCCAGTGAATACTGTTTTTCCCATTTGATACATCTCCAAATTGATGTTTCCATCTCATTGTTTTTGTATTTGTTTTTTAACTTTATCTAAAGATTTTTTAAAATGAGAATTATTTAACAAAAGGAAAACTCTAACCACTCTCTTATGTAAAGCTAATGTGACAATGCAAGTGTCAACAAGGGGGCAAGATCCGTCTCAGGGAAATCTTGAAACCTCTAAGTGGAATTTGCATAAAATAGTTCTGGTATTATTATTCACTATTCTTTCCATGACAGATATGTCAGGGCCTTGAAACCTAAAAGAACAATTATGCTATTGTATCTCTCGGAGGATTCAAGGGGTGTGTCTTTGGTGGAAAAAGTGCTATTAGAGCTTTGAAAGCAGTTAAAAGGCAGCCCAAGGGACTCTTTAGCAAGTCATTTTATAAAGAATGCCTCAGCTTTAAGTGTCTTAAAATACGTTTATTCAACTCGTACTTTCGGCTTTAAAAAAAACCTACTAATAATTAATGGCTCTACTTTTTTTAGCATTTGCATTAGCTATAAATAAAAACTCTCGATGAAGTCATCGTTGATTAAGTTAAACTCTGACTCTTATGTGATGGGACCCATATCTTTGTCAAGCTTGCAATGGATTACCTGTAAGTTTTTTTGTTTTGTTTTGTTTTAATTTACCTAACATTGCAGAAGTCATTGTCATCGCCAATTATGGACCAACCCAGGAACTAATCAGTAAATCCTTCCGTTGCACAAGCTAGCTTAATGTAACATGTCTGTACGTTAAACACCGAAGCATTGATAAGGCAGGTCTTATTGCAGCTGGATGTGGGTGCGGTAGGCGGTGATCCGACTTTAATTTCCTCTGAAACTTGCTGATTACGTTATTCTCCGGTTCGGCTGGGCTTCACTGAAAAAAGGCATGCCAACTTTTGATGGGAATAGTTTTGAAATTCAAGAAAGACACAGAGAAGCACAAAAATGCCTCTGTCACATTGGATGATAAGTTGGTATGGAAAATGAAGGAGCTGGGAAACTTTCAGTCAAAATGCTGCAAAGATAGTGGGGTCAGGGGAGTTTTTATTCGAATGTACAAGAACTAATATGCACAGGCGTGGATGGATGATCTGCGTTTTTAACAAGCTCTAACGTGGTGCTCATTTCATATACTTGCTAAAATCAAAAGACAATATACGTTTATTTTTGTCCACACATTCTTTCACTGTGTATCTATTTAGAGCTGGGAGCGTCCCTTGAAACCATAGTTTGACTTGTTACTTTATGCACGAGCAAAGGAAGTTTCAGAGTGAGGAAAACCCAGTCCCATCAATTCCATCACAAAGAGAGGAAGAGAACTGTATCTTCCAGAGCTGCAGAATCCTGGCTGGCACAAGGGCACCTTAAATAAAGACCACATTTCCCGTCATCTCATGCAGCCATGGGTGCCCCTGGGGTAAGTTTCCTGACTCCATGGAGTACAATGCCCGTATTGGACTCCCTGACACTGCTCCATATGTGAGAGAGAAATAAAGCTCTGTCTGTTTAGGCCACTGTAGTTTTGGGTCTTGTCACTTGCATCCATATTCAATCTTTTTTTTTTTAGATATTTGAGTGACCATTGGATTTATTTATTTATTTATTTATTTAAATTTTATTTATTTATTTTTGGCCGCATTGGGTCTTCGTTGCTGCGTGCAGGCTTTCTCTAGTTGCGGCGAGCGGAGGCTACTCTTTGTTGCGGTGCGCGGGCTTCTCATTGCGGTGGCTTCTCTTGTTACGGAGCACGGGCTCTAGGCGCACAGGCTTCAGTAATTGTGGCACGCGGGCTCAGTAGTTTTAGAGCGCAGGCTCAGTAGTTGTGGCGCATGGGCTTAGTTGCTCCGCGGCATGTGGGATCTTCCCGGACCAGGGCTCAAACCCGTGTCCCCTGTGTTGGCAGGCAGATTCTTAACCACTGCACCACCAGGGAAGCCCCCATATTCAATCTTAAATGAATAGAGTTAGTACTACAAATGCTCACTAGGCTCCAAGCAGTGTGTGCTAAATGAATTATTTAGGCCATTATTAATAGGCCATCCCAATCCAAGCAGGATGCATCCAATCTGGTTGTCTCGAATATCCTGCTAGACTCGGCACCCCGTGATGGATGACTGTGTCATTCACTTAAAAATCTCAAGTACCCAGCACAGAGTCTGACACACTCAGGGGGTGCTCCATAAAGTTTTATAAGTAATCAGTGGACAAATGACACCATGAAGAGATGAAAAGGAGAAGCTGGTCAGTACCTCTACCACGATGTGCCTGGGTATACCCAGTGGAGAAGTACAAGTCTAAGCCTGAAATTCTGGCCTGACCCTACATTACCATGTATTGTTTGATGACAAAGTGATTTCTTAAAATCTCATGGATTTGTCTTTCTCTCTCTCTCTTTTTCCTTTCTGGTACTGTATCTCAATATGATATAAACAGCATAAATCTTGGCTCTTGCCAACTGCTGTTTGGTTGAAATTGCCTGTATTGTCTTGGCATATGTTGGAGTCTTTAAATTAGCAGAGGAAAGAATTGATTTTTAAAATGACACTTGCATGAAGGGTTATGAATGGGCAATTTGGGAAGCATGATGATATACATGGGAAGTTATGCACAAATATTATAATGAGCATAGCAGTGGGGTTTTTACTTCATGAAATGTACATTCTGGTACACCCACTGTGGACATATTTTATGCTGCAGAAAGTGTCTTTGTGACATAATTCACATATCCAAGTCCAGGTAAGGTCACTATCAATCTGGACAAGCTATGGAATTTTGGATTCTGGGTGCATTTTATGTTTCGTTTTTTTGTTTTTCTTTCAGACTTCTTGAGTTTCCTAATAATACCTTTTTTAAAAAAAAATTAGTTCAAATGGATTTAATAAACATATATAAAACATTCCATCCAACAGCAGCACAAACATTCTTCTCCAGTGCACACAAAATATCTCCTAAGATTGATTATATATTAGGCCACAAAACAAGTCTTAACAAATTCCAGCAGATAGCAAGTATGAAAGTATCTTTTTTTTTTTTTTAACTTGATCATCATTTTGGACATCATTTATTTTTATGTGATCCATGTCTGACCCGTTTAAGGATCTCAACTTAAGCAAATCACACTACACCCACAGCGAGGAAAGTACCTTTAGGTTCCCAGATTATTAAATCAAAACTGGGACTACCTTTCTTTGATTACTTGACACCTTCATTCTCTCGACCCCCTTGGCTGTTGACCTCTTGTCTCAGCCTCTACCTGTGTGTTTGTTTAAACCCACTGATGGCTTGATGCATCTTCTTCTGGCTCAGGAGTTCCCTGGATTCTTAGCAACCAATTTCTTCCCTCAATTATCCATCTGACTATTGTCTGCCCATCTGTCTTATAGGTACTGTGCCAGGTGGGGGACAGAGAGATGAATAAGATGCAATCCTTCCCCTTAGAAGAGCTCACAGTTTGGTGAAGGACACAGACAAGGAAAGAGGTTAATTCCAATATGGTGGAATCAGGTTGGTCAAGGGAAGCAAAGAAAACCTTGATGACCTAGTAGTAGTTAGCCAGCAGGCTCCTGCAGTGAAGGCAAGAGAAAGGGTAGGGATTTCAAGTAGGACACTTTAGAAAAAGTTTCAGGAAAAGAAATACTGATTTATACATGCAGATCTCCAAATACGTAGCAAGATGTGTGTTTTTCATTATCATTATCATCACCATCATCATCAACATCATTGGTATGTGTCCAGTAAGAGAAACTCACATCTTTGAAGAAGAGCTCAGATGGCTGTTCTGGGTGCACAGAATGTTTATTCCTGGTGACGAGCTTAACATCTATGAGCAGATATGGGGCCTGGATGGGGCATGGCAAAAGTCAATGATTTATGCTCACAGGTAAGCTGGTTTATTCTCTCCTGTTTTGATCATGCAACTCTAGAAACAAGTTTCTATTTCAAAGAAATTATTAAATTTGAATACGAATCACATGGCAATGTAGAGGCTTAATTCCCTTTATTCTTGCTTCCCGCCTCCCAAACATAAATGTTTCCATTGCATTTTTACCGTGATAAGTACAAGCATTGAGAATAATAATAATGACAACACATATAGTTTTTACCTTTTGATAAGTACCACTCCAGGGCTTTTATTACTCAGTTAGTATTCTCTCCAGCTCTTGGAGATTGGTATCATTGTTATTCCCATTTTACAGATGAGAAAACTGAAGTAGAAGGAGCAAGATCCCCTGCCCAAGTCCACACAGTAAGTGAGGGGCCAAGATCTGAACGCAGGCTTCTGAGTTTGGGGCCAAGCCTCTGATCCCCTGTGTACTGTGGCAGAGAAATGCTCTGATTTCACACCTCATCTCCATGTTACAGATGAAGGAACTAAAATCAGCAACTTTGGCCAATAACCAGACTCTAGTTGTGCATTTGGAGCCAACGTGTGGCTCCAGGTGAAGCCAGAATGATCCTCATCCTCTTTCCCAACAGCGAGCTCCTTGCAATGCCAACAACACATTATTACAGTCACGTTAACACTGCAAATCACCTGGGCAGCTTTTATGTGAGGAGATGGGGAGATGGACTCCCAAATTAGGCTGATATTTTCCACCTGAAAAGTCTGAGGATTTGTCACTGTTTGGGCGTCGTCTGCCCTCTGTCCTCCCCTTCCGTACTCTGACTCATCTCTGTCACTCTTTCTATTCACAGATTCTTTACCTTCCCAGCCCCTTTCAACCACATGACTGGGGACCCATCAGCCATCAGACTCAAGTCCCTTCTCGTTTCACAATGTCCCTTTGACCCTGGGACGTTCCCCCCAGCTCAACTTCTGTTCATCTTTGCTTTTGAAAGCCACATCCCTTCCCGTGGCAGCAGGAGCCTGCAGAATCCCACACAAGCTGTCCAAGTTCAACTCTGAGCCACGCCAGTCAGATGATGAAGTGTCTGCTATGATGGGAGACTGAAGCTATTGAGTGAAAGGAAAAGAACTCTTAAGTGGGCTGACTGTGAAATTGTTGGAGGAATAAAAAGTGGCAAAGGAGATGGGAAATGGGCAATCTGCTGAGTCTAAGCACCCCCAAACAAAGGGGAAACTGTTCAATAGGGTTTTAGGAAAGAGATCGACAAATAAGAGATATGGGATGAAAAAGCAAGAATTTTGAGAATATTAGCAACTGTGCCACACTTGGGTCGAGCAAACCCCATTGAGTCTGGAGACCTTGCTTCTAGGACAATTTCTGCCTTTACCTGTGTTACGTGGCATCTACATCTTGGCCATGTGCATGAGGCCAAACACATCTCTTCCCTTCCATGAGCCTCTCTTTTCTTTTTTTTTTTTGATGTGGACCATTTTTAAAGTCTTTATTGAATTTGTTACAATACTGCTTCTGTTTTATGTTTTTGGTTTTTTGGCTGCGAGGCATGTGGGATCTTTAGCTCCCCGACCAGAGATCGAACCTGCACCCCCTGCATTGGAAGGCGAAGTCTTAACCACTGGCCCACCAGGGAAGTCCTGAGCCTCTCTTTTCTTATTTGTAAAATTATAGGATTAGATCAGGTCACCTTTGCAGATGTTACTAAATTCTATTATTTGGAATAATAATAGAGCTTGGATGGCTTTAAGAAAGCCCTCCTTATAAGAATCATTTTATGAAAATATTCATTTATTTTTCATTTCTAAAATTTATAGATACTCAAATTTGAAAGTTTAAAATACATTGGAAAGTGGAAAGACAAAGGAAAAAAACTCTGCAAAGACCCATGATGCATTGGTGTATTTTAGTCCAATCTTATATATGTGGTGATCTGTTGTTTAGTAAGCTGTTTCATGCACAGGACACCCTGCGATGTGTACTTTGCATTCTGTGTACTTCATGTTAACGTGATATCAAGTTCAAGTTATTGTGAACTCTTCCTGTGCACCGTTTGAAGACCGCAGAGCAGGTCATCTAGAAGCCGTGACATAATCACCAGCTCATTCCTACAGAGATGAACATTTTATGCTCTTTCTTTTCTGCCCTCCCCCGTGCCCCTGCTTTTACCTATCCTGCTGCTTCTGCACAATCTCCTCCAGCAGGATTGCGAGAGGTGCTCTGGAACCTATGGCAGGTCTGGCAGGCAACTGGGAGAGGTCAGTGAAGGGACTGTTTACCATGACGTGGGCAGAATTCAGAAATCAGCAAGAGACGGTGACCTGCCCAGGGACCAGTAACTGTGGAGAGCTGGTACCCTGCCAGGACCGAAGGGGCAGAGGAAGCTAAGGCTACTGGAGAGGAGAGGGCACCCCTGGCAGGAGGGAGCCCCCAAATTGCAGTGTGTCCATGAATCTTCCATGAAGATAACTCCTAAGGCTTTTGTCCTGCCTCTTCTTTCCACTGTGGTTCGAAACCAGCCCCGGGATTCAAGACTTATTCTAAAAACAAAACAAAATAAAACAAAAGAAGCTCAAGAATGAGGGCAGAGAACAGATGTGATTCTGTCCTCCCCCCCTGCATTTCTCTTATGCTCCCTCCTTTCTCCTCTGTATTACAAGCCTCTGCTTCTCTCCACCCTCCTTTCTACGATGGGGCAAGGAATGGGGTTATCGTGGCAAGGATTAAATGTGAAAATAGCTGCTGCAGACAAGGTGCTCCAAGAAGGCAACCTGGCGTTTCTTAAAGGATAAATTATAAATGAAAAGTTGGAGCAAGGACAGCAATTCTCAACATGCAGCCCTGGACCACCCACCTGATCTGTGGAATTCTACTCAGGAAATGGCATCTTACCAAGCGCTCCCATTTCTCAAGCTTGTCCAGTGCAGCCAGTCTGAAAGCCACTGAGATAGAAGCCCAAAGGGAAGAGAGAGATCCTCCAAGGTATATCTGGTGACCTCAAATGACAATAGCCAGTGATCAACAATCCTGGTTTACTCAGGACAGGGTCCCGAGAGTCAGGACTTTCAGTGCTGAAACCAGGAAAGTTCCAGGCAAATGAACTTGAATTGCTCACGTTGACCCCAGGTCTGCCCAAAGTAACCGAGCCACTATGCCGCCATGTCAAGGTACTCTCTGTTTATCATATTTTTAGGGCACCTAGAGCCTCCCCGTGTCTTACCTCCTGTGACCTTCTCAAGATACACAGGGATTGAGCTCCACCCCCTGCATTTTCCAGGTGAGAAACTGACACATCAGGAGATGTAGGGACCCATCTGAGGTAGGGTCAGAATGGGGCCAGTCCTCACTCAGGTGAGCTCCAGCCTGACCCCAGCAGCACTGGCCAGTCCCCATGAGATGGTATCCTACTGATCAAGGTCTTCTATACCAAGAGGGGGTTCTCTTTCAACACACACACCAGAATGTGCAGGTGCCCAGTGAATAATTGTTGACTCAACAAATGGACGAATAACTCAATGAAATCTCATGGAATATGCACAAGGGTAGTTATTTTTCTCTATCTGTCTCTCCACTAGACTGCATGCTACATGTGGGCTTGGGTCATACCTGCCTGTGTCTTACTTACTTCACTTAGTATGATAATGTCTAGGTCCATCCATGTTGCTGCAAATGGCATTATTTCATTCTTTTTTATGGCTGAGTAATATTCCATTGTGATATATATATATACACACACACACACACACACACACACACACACACACACTCACACCACATCTTCTTTATCCACTCCTCTGTCAACGGACATTCAGGTTGCTTCCATGTCTTGGCTATTGTAATTAGTGCTGCAATGAACACTGGGGTGCATGCATCTTTTCGAATTATGGTTTTCTCCAGATATGTGCCCAGGAGTGGGATTGCTGGATCGCCATGGCATTATAATAGTTCACCCTTATGGGAATTTCTTGGAACCCATGAAACAAAACCCTATTCCCAGACTGACTTTTCATGTGCGGTACTGGGTAGCTCTGAAGAAGATCAGACAGAGATTCCCGCAAGGAAAAGGGGTGATCACCCTCTTCAACTGACAATTCTTTGTCCATCTCCTGGGCACAGCTGGGACATTGACTCTTGGGTGCTCATGGCAGTTGACAGCCTGTTGGAGATCCCTGAGAAAGAATCTGGTTTCAGATGAAAGGGAAATGTCCACCTCTGATGCTCCCCAAGGTTTTCTGATGCTCCCCAAGGTTTTCCAAACAGATCTGGTCTGTTCATCCCCAAGAAGGGGTGCTGCGGCTATACCATCTCCTCTATATCTTTAATCTCCATCTCTGGGATAGCTGCTGAGACCCAGATGTCTCAGCAGAAATGTGAACTTGAACTAATGTGACTTATGGTTCAAAGATGATTTGAGAGAGGCAAGCCCAGTTTATGACAAGAGGTGTAGAAGGAGAGAAGCACAATCAATGCATTTTAAAGGAGAAGGCCAAGGAGACATCTTCAGCCGGATAACATGTTCTCTGAAAAGGAAGCAACTGCTGGTGTGTTCAGAGTTAGAAGATTCCCATGAATGGGACCCTTATCAGTGTGGATCGTTCTGAGCCCTTGTGACATCATGCTGCAAACACAGATGGAAGAGTGCAGATGATTTTCTTCTTCCAAGGAAGGCCGGACAATTTGTGTCTTATCGTTAAACTAAAATTGTTGTTTTGGTTTTTTAATGTTTTGTTTTGTTTTTGTTTTGTTTTTACATCTAGAGATATAAAATGAAATTCCAGGGTAGAGCTTTTAGATTTTCTTGTTCATATATTTATTTTTACACTCAACAAACACTTATGGTGCCCTCACGAGGCTATGACCAGGCACAGTCTCAGAGACATCTTTGCCAAAGACATCTTTCTTTGCTGTGAAGAAGCCAAGGGCCTGTGAATAATCACAAAAGAGTGAGGATTGTTCTTCCATAGAAGGGTGGTTTTCTTCCTAATACCAGCAGGTCCATTGTATGGTTGATCCCCTTGAGTTCTATAAAGGAAGATGAGGTACAATCCCTCTGTGAGCTTGCCAGCCATATTTTTTTCTCCACTTAAAATTTCTCCTATACTTGAAATTCTATATGAAGCCACCCTCTCCTCGGTGTCTATATTTTTGAATTCTCTGCTCCTCTCCTGAAATGCTTTTCCTTCTGAAAAATTACTATTCATCCTTCAACACCCAGGTCACTTCCTCCATGAAGACTTCTCTGCCTTGCCTTGGTTTGGTACCCAGCTGGATGAGGGCTCACTCTGCATTATTGTTTGGCCTTTTCTCCTTGTCTCAAACGTGCTGGTATTGTGCCCCAGGCTCTTTGCACCTGTCATTCCCTCTGCTCTTGGTCATGTGCTCTGTCTGAATCCTTCTGACCTGTGTTGATGTCTCAGCTAAGGGGTCACATCTGTAGGGGGCTCTCCCTGTAGTCCTCTGAGAACTGGCCTGTTCTGGCTGCTGCCTGAGTCTGGATTTTCTGGGGGGTGAGGGGAAGCTTCTCACGTCGTTGAACTTGCTCCTGTTAAGATGGAGCTGTCTTTAGGCCTCCAGATATGGTATCGTTACATCACAGGCAATAACTAAATGTGTTTTCACCTTTGCTGAGTCAAGAGCCCCTTTGAAATGTAAACACAAGATCTACCTAAAGATCAGAATTCCTGTTCCCTACACACAGGTCTCTGCTGAAAGCTTCTAGATGGATATTTTGCCCTTCTCTGAATATCATTCAAGTAGTACTTCATTCTAGGATTGCACCATCTTATATATGTCTGAATACTATACATCATGTAAAAAAGCATAATATCCAGACACATAATTGGTGTCTTGAGCACCAATTATGTCAGTCATTCTTCTAAAGAATTCCATGTATACCATCTCTGTTATGCATCTTCATAACCCTGGGAGGGAACTATGAATTTACTGGTTACATAGATCAAGGATGGCCAAGCTACAGCTCCTGAGCTGAATCTGGCCCGCCACCTGCTTTAGCAAATCACATTTTCCTGGAGCACAGGCCACTCTCACTTTTGACATATTGTTTATGGATGCTTTCAAAGTACAACCCAGAGTTGAGTAGTTGGGAAGGAGACTAAAATATTTACTCTCTGGCTTTTTAAAGAAGTGGTTTGCTAACCTCTGATATAGATGGCAAAGCTGGGCTCAGAGAGGTTATTTACAAACCGTGCTCTGACCAAGTCCACGGCTGGGGGTTATGGCGTTGTATCCTGGATGTCATAGCTACACTTGGCTTCAATGTTCGGATGGATGCAGAGTTTCCCATCTGTTCTTGGGGCCTCAGTTTCCCCAGCTGGGAGATGAAGCGGTTGGACTTGATCCAGTGGCCCAGGCAGCAGGGAGTAGATTCTGTGGCTGGAGGTCTCGGGGTCTGTGTGTTCAAAGGGCTGGGGATGGTTTAGGGGAATAAGAGGACAGAGTTGGGATTTAAGCCCAGGACGCCAAGTGAAGAATTTCCCCCCAAAGGCAGCACCGCCCAGTATTGTTTGCATGTCTGTTCTTGCCGTCTGAAGGAGGGAAGTCTCTGGAATCAGAGCAACAACCATTTATAGGGCCAAGGGCTGGAGGGATGCAGGCCACTCTTGGCACTTTCTCACCGTTTGCCTCCCGGCAACGCTCAGGGCAATAATTCTCATCTATAAAGTGGGGCAGCGGGATCTGAGTTCTTGGTGAGTGAGGCACCTGCTGGTCTAGCGAGCAGCTCTCACCGCCGGGCAGGGCCTTGAAGCCGCCCCCATGGACGCTGCAGTCAGCCTGTTCTGGGTCTAGCCTGTATTTAGATCCACTGTGTTCAGGATGACACAGGACACTCCCCCACCTTTTATCTCCTTCCTCCCCCAGAGGTGGAAGTCCTTTTACTCAGCATTTGCTCCTTTAAGGAACATTTCCTCAAAAAAAATAAGTCCGACGGACACACACATGCACACAGACACACACAAATGAGAAAAATTGGGGAAATAGGAATATGATGGGTAGATTGTATCAATTTCTTGACTCTGGTTTGATCCATCCTCTAGTGACACAAGATATAGTCACTGGGGGAAAAACCAGGTAGAGGGAACACTGGATTTCTCTGCATTTCTTCTTACAACTGCATGTGAATTTACAATGATCTCAAAATAAAAAGTTTAATTAAAAAAATAAGTTGGTACTTACTGTATATTCCCAGGAGCTGTCATTTTTATTAAGTCAGGATATCAGTGGATAAGTCCGTTTGTCAGAGGAGTCAGTGGGACTTCGGTAGCAGGATCAACATTACATATTTATTGAAGGTTTGATTTCTGTTAATTTGGGAAGAATCATAAATCTCTTTGAGAATCTGTTAAATTCCATGAGCCCTTTCCCCGTCACTTATGTACGTGTGTGCGTGTGTGTGTGTGTGTGCGTGCAGCTGTGTGCACACGTGGGCACCTGCATGCATGTTCACACGCTCAGATGTAGGTTACCCATGGAGTTCACTCAAGGACCCCACAGAACAGGGAAACATGGAGCAAGGGATACTTTTGGAGCCCTGAACAATCTGCCTGCCTTCACTTCCAAGCATGAAAGCCCTGCTTTTATCTGTTTCATATTTTGGATATTTGTTTCCGATTTCATTTGGAAAAGGATTTTCACTGCCTCAAAAACAATTTAGCATTGACTGATGTCTTGGGGAGAAAAAGCAGAGGATGAGATGTGGGGAACAGAAGACCTGCCTCTGAGACCCAGGTCTGTGTAATTGTCATCCCTGGGCTTTGGTTTCCTCATCTCCAGATTGGTCTGGGGGGAGCAGGTTTGGGGGTACTTCACAAGGGCACCATGCCCATCTTGCCTCCCTCACTGGGTCTGGCCTGTTGATCCTCTGGTGCTGGACAGGGCTTGGCTATTTACCAGAGGGTGTCCAGAAGACAGGTCAGTGGGCATCTCAGAGCTGGCCCACCGCCTGCCTTTCATCTGCGCCAGAAGGAAAACAATCCATGGCCTAGCCCAGCTTCTCCTCTCTCTCTCTCTCTCTCTCTCTCTCTCTCTCTCTGCCACCAAGAAAGAAATGCTGACAAGTGGGGAGGGAAAAAAAAATAACACTTGTAAAACTTTCCCTGGTCTTGGGGAATTTACTTTGAAATTTGTACGGGACAGAGTAATTAGTAAACTTGCTCTTAATGGTGTTTCGAAGACATAATTTTTTCACACCTTCCCTGACTTTGACACTGCGGCTTTTGAAACTTCATTTTGCACTGTGCTTCATTGTTCTTTAATCTGCTACACTCTGCATTGAGTATCACGGAAATTTCGCACTTACTATGTCAATAACATCTGGCAAAATTGCCACCTATTAAGAGTAAGTGTTCTTTTTTCTCCGGTGAGAAATGTGATGGTGTATTATACTGGTTTCCCTTGAGAGGCTAAGGAGACAATTTTAAAGCAGACAAATGCATTAAAGAAATAACCTGAACTCTAAGAAAAGGTTACAGAAAGTCAGAAACTTTTTTTTTTTCTTTTGCTTCTTGGGTTTATTTATTTATCTGGGGTGTGAGGGTGAAAGCAGCTGTTACATGGGTGAGGGTGGGTTTTACTGCAAGGAGACACCTCTCTGATCTCTCCTTTGGGGCGGTGTTTCTCCACCCAGCTCCTACTCTAAATCGGAGACCTTTTGCACCCAAGCCTTTGCAGGACAGGCCAGCTAAGGGTGCCAGGACCCTGGACCCCGGGGCTACAGTGAAAGAGCGGCGCCGAGCGCCCTCACTTGGCTGCCCCACCCAGCAGCCGTGTGTTGTCGGGCACCTCACTGAACTTTAGGACCCTCGGTCTCTTCTTCTGGGCAATGGAGATCGTCAAGGCTGCCTTTTGGTGTCACCCTGAAGCTGAGTGGAATTTGTCAGGGTGTCCTGGATAGAGGGGCCGGCAGATAAGTGGTACCTGGGACTGTCACGACTACTTAGCAAGGTTAAAACTCTGTAGGTGTTTATTTCTCTAAAGTCTAAACCATTGGGGGCCACAGATAACTGTGAGTCATAAATCCGTATCCCCAAATAACGCATCAAAATGTCCCAGTGTGACTGGAGCAGGCAGGGGATTGCGTGTCCTCTCTCTGCCCGCCTCCAGCTTGTCATCCCGGCAAGAGGGCCGTCAAAGGCCGAGCAGCCTCATTTTCTCTCAGCTGTTCGCTGGGAACACAGAGTGAAGGAGACCCTGACAGAGACCCTGGTGCCCCTGACAAGGTAACATTCTTGGGAACTGGAGTGCTATCACTTGCCTGGCTACTTTCTATATCCAGGACCGGCTGGTGTGGCCTGGGCATGCTCTAGGGCAGAGGTAGGTCAGTGCTGACAAAATAGTGACATAATCGTGACGATGGCCTTGCAGTACTGAGCGCTTGACATACAGCAGGCCCTGTTCTCACTTATCTGCTCACGGGGTGGTCACGACAGCCCTGTGAAGTAGGTACTCCAGCTGTCCCCAGTCCAGAGCTGGGGAAAAAAAAGTCACAGAACAACTGGGAAACTGGCCTGAATTCTTGTGCATCAATTTCAGAATAAAGTTCACTCTTCCTGGTCTGGCGTTCAAGGCTCCTGGCCTGATCCCTACCTCTTTCTGATCTCAAATTCTGTCATTCTCCCTTTTGCATCTATAATCTAGCAGTTTCCTGAATACCCATGCTCCCATCTACCTGGCTTTCAGGAATGCAGTTTCCTCTGCCTGGAACCCCTTCCTCGGCTCTGCTGTCTGACTCATTGATTCATTGATTCATTAATTAATTCATTCAATTTTTCATCGAGAAGGATGTGGAAACACAGGGACATGTTTATTAACCTCTGGGCACTTCAAAGGCCCCACCTCTACAATTAACTTTTGTAGAAAATCAAGGATGGTAATGCAGACACAACTGGTAAGGTTCCTAGGATTTAATAAATCAGAAGTTACAAACTGGCAGCCCCTGAGCCACAAATAGACCACAGATCCATATTGCTGAGCCTTCATAGGGCATTAAAAAATGGAATCAGTTGTTGGCATATACAAGTTGGGAGATTTCATAAGACAAATGTAGATTTTTAACTTCTATTGAATAAATTGAGAGCTTTGGCCACCCTGAGCCCACATTGGTGTGTGGAAGCCACAGGCTCTGTTCTTAGGGGGTGTGTGCTCTGTAGGTTGCCACAGTCCCCACCCCTCCCTGGCACCTCATATCTGATCTCTTTACTCATTAAAGATACCATTTTGGCCTCTGGAGCCATTTGAGTTACAGCCTTTGCAAATAGTAACTTGAATCCCCAAATGATCATTTCTTCATACGTACTATATTTTGAGCACACCCATCTGGTGCCAAGCCTGTGCTAATGCCAGGCATACAGAAGCAGATGAGCTCAATCGTCAAGACTCTTTTCCGATGTGACCTCTTCCAGGAAGCCTTCCTTGATACATCTGACTGGATTGGAGGCCCAGGCCAGGTCCTCCTGGAGCCTTGCGTTTACCTGTCTTTATAGTCATCACTCAAATGCAAATGGTCAGTTTGTCTATTTCTCACAGTAGATGTGCAGTCCTCAATCACAGGCTCTGTGTCTTATTTGTCTTTGAATTCCCAGCCCTTCCTCAGGGCCTGGTGAAGAGGGGGGCCTCTGGGCTTGTTTATCTCATGCATGGATGGATGAACAAATAAACAAAAACAAAAACTGAACCTACCGGACCCTCTACCGCTCATCTTTGAACCAAGAAGACTGAGCAAGGTATGTCTTAAGCTGCTTCCTGCTGGAAAACTCCAAGTCTCAGTTGAAAAACATCAATATTTAGATGACTATATTTTCTTTCCAAATGCCCACAATATTTTACATCCTGATAATATTTACGGGTTGTCCTCAGAGATAACTAATTGGATTTGCCATCCAGCTCACAGGGAAAACGTATGGAGGATGGTCCCTCATTACTCACACAGGAAGGTGATAGCTCACTCCCCAAACTTATATCGCTGTGATTCAGAGAACACTGAAATGGGGCGGGAAGGAATAATGTCCCTGCTGTCACGCTGGTCTTTCTCATGCATTTACCACTTGGACAGAGCTATTTGCATCTGAATTGAACCTGCATTAAAATTTCGAGTTTATGTACTGCCGGTTATAAACAAAGAAGTTCCAGGAAGGAGGTTGGGCTGCAGAAGCTGATCCTCATTTTCTGAGGGCTGCCTTTCTCGCTGACCTCACGGTTCTGAAGTCACCCATCTTTGGTGCCCTTGAGGCCAAGGGCACATTCCCTGCAAGGGGCAGGGCCAGCACTCGGTGAGATGCAAAGGTAGAATTACAGAGCTTCCAGCATCCCATTTCTCTCTGCATTCACTCCCTCTTCCCAGTTTTCATCCTTGTTCCTTGACCTTCCTTGTTTCTTTCTAAGCTTCTAAGTTCTTTTTTCTTTTTGGGGGGAGTGGGGATAAAATCTAAAGTGCTGTGTGGAAGTAGTCCTTTGATTCTGTTTCCCCCACTTGACTTCATCCCTCTAAGGGAAGGGACTGTGCCTAATTCACTTTCATTTTCCCGGAATGTCTAGCCGAGTATGACAATGTGATCAACAAAAGAAAGAAAGAAGGAAGGAAGGAATGATGGAAATCTGACCTTGGCCATTGATCAGGTGTCTGTATGAGCCAAGCACCATGTTAGTCTTGCTGCATCTATGATTTCTTTTAATCCTCACAACACTATGTAGCTGATCTTGTTGTTGTTATTATTGTTACTGTTACAATTGCTATTTTATAAATAGGGAAATTGAAGTGCAGAGTGGTTAAGTGACTTTCCCAAGGTCAATAAGAGGAGTCAGGACTCAAACCCAGAAAAAGTCATCAGTGCTCATTATAGAAATGTTAGAATTCCACTGTGTGTGTGAGTGTGTGTGTGTGTGTGTGTGTATATATGTGTATCTAGAGCAATTGGTCATAACTTGAATGTTATAAAGCCAGGATCTCTCTGACTCCAAAGCCAGTTATATCATGGAACTGCTCACTTTCTATGTGGCCATCAGAATGGATGCCCCATCGGGGCTGGTACTGGCACACCCAGAGCACTGTAGTACAGGGACTCTGTGTGATGTGGTCCACTGCTCCAAGAACCACATTTACTGATACCTGTTTCTCGGGTGTTCCATGTTATCTCTACCTGTTGACCTTTTCCCCTAAACTCCTGCTAAGATCTATCATGCTCTGGGGTTTGCTGCTTGGGGAGAAGAATGACCTTTCCTTCAGGCTAAAAATGCTCCATGTCCAATTTCTGTCAAACTGTGATGGGAAAAGATAAAGGGAAAAAATCTTTTAAAAATGTAAAAAACATTATTTACATTTGGAGATGCAAGTACCCTTTGGCCTCAAACATAAAACTTTCACAAAGCAACTCTTGGCTAAGTGAAACGGGGTTCTACATCACTCTACATAGTGAGGATTGTGGTGGGCAGTGTTCTAAGATGTCCTCCCTGCCCCCAATTCCTGCCCCTGGTGTACACACATTTCATAATCTCATCCTCTTGAATATGATGGATGTCACGCCCATGGTCAGGTCACATGTAATATATTTTTTGCAGATGCAGTTAAGGTCCCCAATCAGTTGACTGTGAGTTAGTCCAAAGGGAGATTATCCTGCATGGGCTTGACCTGGTCAGGTGAGCTTTTAAAAGCAGAGAGATTCTCCTGCTGATCTATTTCCATATTGTGACAGAAACTGTGGATGAGGGCATATGACAAAGATGTGACAGAAGCCCCACAAACACAAGGAACTGCATTCTGCCAACAACCAGTGAGCCTGGAAAAGGACGTCAAGCCTCAGATGAGATTGTAGCTCCAGCCAATACCTTGATTTCAACTTGGTGAGACTGTGAAAAGGTCTAGCTAGTTGGTACCCAGATTCCTGACCCAGGGAAACTGTGAGTAATTAATTTATATGGTTTTAAGCCTCTAGGTTTATGATAATTTGTTACATACCAGTAAAAAAGTAATTCAGGGATGCATCAGTTAGTTGTTACCACAGTAACGCTGAGAAACAAGCAACCACAAGCCCTTATGATTTACAACAATAAGTATTTACTGCTTATGCATCTGTTGGCTGGGACAGCCCTGCGCCTTTCCTCCAGGACACATATGGTCCTCTCTTTGTAGTGGCAGAAGAGTAAAAGGACAAGTGGGAACACACAAGGTCCCTGGGGCCCAGACTCAGAATGGACACAGTGTCACTTCTGCTCATACAGTACTGGCCAAAACAAATCTGATGGCCAAGACCAAAGTCAAAGGCAGAGAAATCCATCCTACCCTTGATAAGGCCATAGAAGGAAGGAGGGCAAAGAATCACAGCCAACAATGCAATCTAGCACAGCAGAGAAACGGCAATGGTGACAGACATATTTATTGGTGACGATAAACAAGGCCAGCGGCCCCAGGACTTGTCCACTCAAACACTAAAGATGATGGGAAACTGCATTTTGCTAGGACAGGATTTAGTTAACACCAGTGCAATTCACCCAGATGACACTTTCCTCCACCTCCTCGATAATCTAATTCTAATTTATAATCGAATGTGGGAGTTTGACTTTTAAGGAGCATGATTGTCATGCCATTTCCTTGATTTACATAGAGTGTTCATCACGCTGGCGATCCAGGGAAGATGCCTCATCCAGGGACGGGGCTTTGGCTGCTCTCCAAATTCCAGGAGGCTGCAGATCAAAGAACACATCTCAGCCTCTCTTCTGATATCTTAGGATGAGGACAGACAGGTTCAGGGTGGCTCATCCAGATGGCATCTTTGTTGAAGCACGATTGCATTCATTCATTCATTCATGGAAATATTTACTGAGCACATAGTATATGTCAAGCAGTGAACTGTCCCCGGGGATGGAAATGCAAACAAGGCATCATCGGGGTCCTTGAGGGATCACCCTCTGGACCGGAGGGCTATATGCCAGGTCCCGGGACCACTCAGAGAAGGAAGGGAGCGGTTGTCAGGAACAGTTTCATGGACAGAAATGCTTCATCTTGGAAGATGAGGAGCATCTCTAGGGGAGGAGATGGGACTGTCTTGACCAGCAAAGGAAGCAATGTCTACGGATGCTCTTAATGTTTTGGAGATCACAGACACTGGAGCATCTGTTGAAAACTATAGCTCCTCTCCCAGGACCGGGGATTCTTATAAGTCTGAGAACATAAATGCTTGTCTACAATTTCAGAGCATTTCTCAAACTGTCAGCAAGAGTGTTCTCTTTGGAGATGCTCTTAGAATTTCCATTCATTCTATATTCTTGTCAGGAGAGCCTCATCCACCCTGGGAGCCCTGGGCAGAGGCTGGGCATATCCCAGCACCCAGAGGAGGATGTATCCTGCTGTCTCCTGATTGGCTGGGCACGGTCCACACCTGCCGGGATGCTGGCTTCAGTGCCAGGTATTCCCAGGGGCCTCGAGGGTGAGACAGGGTTCCCTCCAAAGTTTCTCAGCCCAGGCATGTCAGCCTCTGAGATGCGGGGGAGGCAGACTCTGTGTCACCTCCTGAGGGACATGAGGTTGACTCTCCAAGCACCAGCTCAGGGGCGTACACCATGCTGTCAGTCACGGGTGCCTTCATATATATCCTGCGATTACTTTTCTCTTAATTTGTCTGAATCTCTCTCTCTCTGTCTGTCTGCTGATTGCTCAGTTTCTGCCAAGCAGGAGAGACGAGCCCGGAATGAACTCAGAACTTCTGCGATGGAAAGCAGGAACTTAATTTAACTGATCTCAGAAGAATCCTGACAGCAGGCCCATTACTTAGAGGCTCCGTCAAAGGTATGGGAGCAGGTTCCTGGGTTACAATGCTGACCTGAGTCTGCTCCAGAGTCGTCCTTGGCTCCCCTCCACCAAATGGCCCAAATTTCGCCACAGGACTTTTTTATTCTCTGTAGCACAGAAGAGATCAGGTTCATCACCAACAACAACAAGAACAGCAAAAATTGATACAGGCTGGGGAAGGTGGCTGTGAAAAAAAGAAGAGCAATTCTACAACCCGACATCCCAAGCTTGCTCTTGCCTTAAAACCTGTGTACTTGCTGCCCCCAGCCCAGAACTCTGACCCCTGATCTCCACTTGCCAGGATCCTCCTTGGTGCCTGGGTCTCCCCTCCAAGGCCACTGCTCCCCATCCCTGGAGCTAAATTCATCCCAGCTGCCCAATGGCCAACTCCACCAAATCACCCTGCATCACTCCCCTCCTAGCGCTTCCTGCAAACTGAAACAGTCTTGTCCTTTTATCTGTTTGAATCTTTATTTTCTCTCTTCTTCCAAATAGAACATAAGTCTGTCTTGTAGCATGCGTGTGAGACAATCAAGAATAATTTACTGGGAAAAATTGGTGAGTGTTCTGGGCAGCTCTCCGGGGCTCAGAGGCCCCAGACTGGCCTTAGGATTTTCTCATTTAATTTCTCAGTACTTACCCCCCTACTTTTTAACTTGACCTCTCTTTTCTACACACAGCCCTCCACATACAAATGTGCATATTTGTGTATCCACACGTACACGCACACATAAACACACACTCTCACTCATCCAGAGGAGGGCACCTTCACCATTTTAATCAGGAATTATGTCAGAGAGCGACTGCCCCACAAGGACCTGAACTGGGGAAAGTGGTGGATGGTGGGGGGGGGAAGCTGTCTTTCTCGCAGAGCCAACGGGCAGGGACACTTAAAGACAAAACCCAAGTCAACTTCTTGAGTTTCCCTGGCAATAATGATAACCTAAGACCTCAGTATTTTGGCCCGGAAATGATGGTAGAAATAAAACCCATGTCATGTGCCAACCTTCTTACTTTTCTATGAATGGAAGAGGCTGGACTGGGGCATGATGAACAAGAGTGTTTCAGATGAACTTCCAAGGTTTATAGGCGCCATCATGATCTGTTTATCCATCTTTACCAGCCTCCTAATAGGCACCTAGAGGGTCAAGGCTTGAGCCTTTGACATGCCATTACGTGTCCTGGTCATGATTGCTTAATTATACCTTCTTTGTCTTCGAGTGACTTTATGAGGCCATAATAGGAGCCTTTAGGAACTCCTCGGTAATGGAGGGTCCTGCCTTTGTGACGCCTGGCACCACTCTTGCCCTGACAGTAGCTGCAGTGGGCAGAGTTGGGGGGATGTGGCGCAGCCGGGAGGAGCCAGTGGGGTTTAATCTCTTTCACAATTGGGCAGAAACTCTCTCATCCGTGTGGCTCTGGTGGTTTTCAGAATGGCTTTTTCGAGTGTCTCTTTTCAGGATTTCCACCTCATACTACCTCTTTCCAAGTGTTTCCTGTGTGTGTTGTTTTCCTGTGTGGTGGGATGGTGTCTGAAAGGAGGGCTGAATGGGCACCCACATCACTGCACCTGTCTGTGCCTCCGTTTCCCCAGATATGAAAGCAGGACAGTGAACCCTACCCTGCCTTCCTCGTGAGCCCTTCAGATGGCTGAATGATATCACTGGTGTGAAAATGTTGGTGGGTTACATTTCGATGAGAGTCAAAAAAAATAGCATTCACTCTTTGTAGTTGATATACACCATTGTGTTTGCACTTGTCTCCCCAGGAGGGCACAAATACTTGCCCTTTGCTACTTTCCTGACCCTTTCACACACAGGCTCTCACAGCCCGCACCCCTAGCTCTCTCTGATTGATGACACTAGACTGACTACTTGATCACATGTTTGGCTACTGATCTCCCTCTGGACCCTGTGCTCCTGAGGGCAAGGACTGAGCCCCACTCACCTCTGTATCCTCAGGGTCCAGCGGAGGGCCTGACTTACCATGTGCACTGTGGTGTCTGGAATTGTGTGCCGCCTACAACCATATGTTGATGTCCTAACCCCCAGGATCTCAGAATGCGACTGCATTGGGAGATAGGGTCTTTACAGAGGTGATTAAGGTAACGTGAGGTCATTAGGGTGAGTTCTAATCTGATAGGACTGGTGTCCTTATAAGAGGAACTTTGGACACAGACATGTATAGAAGGAAGACGATCCAAGGAGAAGATAAAGGGAGAACACGGCCACCCGCAAGTCCAGGAGAGAGACCTCAGAAGGAAAGAATGAACCAACACCCCACCTGCCCTCCCTGACCCAACACCTTTGTCTTGGACATCTGGCTTCCAGAATTGTGAGAAAATAAACTTTTGTTCTTTAAGCCACCCAGTTTGTGGTACGTTATGGCAGGGCTCGTAGACTAATACATGCACCGTTTTGATACAAAAGAACCACCTAAAAAATAAGGGAATTCCCTGGTGGTCCAGTTGTTAGGACTCCATTCTTCCACCGCAGGGGGCACCGGTTCAATCCCTGGTCTGGGCACTAAGATCCCACAAATGGCCAAAAAAAAAGAACCACCTGCATGCATGGATGTATTTGATTGTGGGGGGAGGAGGAGGAAGGGAAGAGATAGCGCCGTGTTTGGAGCACCTACTATGTGCCACTGGGCCCTGTACTACGGTTTTACATCGTCTCCTTCTGAGTTATTTCTTTCATTTCACAGAGGAGGAAACTGTGAGTGAGGAAGACTGAGTAACTTCTCCAGGTACCTATGAGCACCTACCTAGCTCTCTGCCAAACACCACCCTCCTCTGGACAGCTGCTTCCTGATGTGAATCCCTGTGGATTTCTCAGGGAAACCTTAAGATTATCACGTCCAAAAGTGAACTGTTTGTCTCTGCTGCCCTTCACCTCCAGCTTCTCCTGCTACCTTAGAATGGGATCTCCATCCACCTGGCATTCTTTCATGGCAGATTCCTCACCTTCGGTGCCCAGTACAGGGGCTCCAAGGCCACCCTCTCCTCTCCACCTGAACTGCCTCACACTCATCCAGGCCGCCAGCACCACTTCCCTGGGCTCAGATCTCCTGCTTCCTCCCTGGCCACCCGTCCATCCCTCACTCATACCGCCGTGATGTTTTCAGAGCACAAATCAGGTTAAGTACTTTCCTTGATCACATAAAACCATTCTTTCCAACAGATCGTTCTTCTTGATCTTTTCCCATCCGGCATGTCCCATGTCACTCTTCACCCTGCTAATGCCACCAGCCACTCCGGTCCTTTCTCCTTTCCCTGCCTCATTTCTTCCTGAGCTGTTTTGCTACCTGATGCTATTCCTCACTCTTCAGTGTCATTTCCCTCTATCAGTAATTTCAGAATTAGGAAAGACTTTTTACGTAGGACACAAAATCCAGAAGCCATTAAGGTGAAGATAGATACATTTTACTTTTTATAAATTTAAAACTCCAGTTTACATCAGGTGTGATGTATCTTAGACTAATTTCCTTAAGATATAAAGAGCTCCTGCAAATCATTAATATAGAAGAACTATCCAGTGGAAAAAATAGAGAAAGAAAATTAGACAATTTTTAAGAAAAGGAAACACATGGGACTATTAAATATATTTTCTCAACTTATTCATAATAAACAAAATGCAAAATGCAAATGAGAATGGGGAAAAGCACTGTGCATACATGATCCACGTGAGTGGTAGATCAGTACATCCTCTTTGTAGGACAAGTTGGCTGTATGTATCAAACTTAACGTGATTCAGACTCTTTCAGCTGAAAGTTCCACTTTAGCCATTTATCTTTCAGGTGCATTGACACATATTCACAAAAATATGCTCTTTGTGGCTTTGTTTGGGGTAGTGATTAGAAACAACCCAACTTAGATTGGTACATTAAATGAAATATAAAATACCTTTACAATTCAATACCACACAACCATTAAAACAAAGAAGCAAGTCTATATATCTGTTGATATGGAATGCCCAGTATGTACCACTCATCAGTAAGAAGAGCTATTTCTTTTTTGGAGGAAAAATGGTAGAGATGGGGGAAGACTTTGTTTTGGTATTGCTGATTTGTTAACAATATATGTGGTTTACTTATATAAAAAAATTAAAATCGGTACTAATTTTATAGTAATATATTCAGTGATGTAAATCTGCATTGCATTTATATGTAAGCATATTTCTACGACCATATAAAATAATTTGTAATTCTATTATATATTGTATCTATAATGTGACATAACTATGGCTATGTTATGCTATAAACATTCATCCAGCCCCAACTAGGTACCAAGCTCCTCAAAAATCCAAAATGGTTCTTTAAGAGCACAGAATAGGTATCATGCCAGTTTGCTGTTTTCTTTTTTTTTTTAATCTCTCACCTTGTTCCTGGGACAGTACATGTGGAGAGTCAGCCCTGGATAAAATGGAATAAAGACAAAGCAAGTTGCTAGCTTATGCACGGTTAGTAAGCTCAATGGGTCTCAAATTCTTGTAGGTTAATGAATTAGGAAACATCGGTTTCTTGGTGCAAATATGCTCCCAGCTTAGTGAAGAGGTTCTTCAGTTTGAATTTGTTTGGATGAAAACAAGATGGTTCCAAATTTCTGTGTAAATCTGAAACCAGAGAAGTTTCACACAGTTGCACATTTCAAAAAAAAAAAAAGTTCTGCTCCCGTTTGGTAAGTATTCTGTGTATCTGAAAGGAGAAAAAAAAAATCCCCTCATACTTTCCAATTGCAAAATGATTCTTGATATCCTCTCCAAAGCCCCTTTTAGTGCAGTGAGTTTGGGAGTGGAGACTGGCTTCCTGGTATGTGTGCACAATTCTGGGACGCCGAGAGTCACTTTTGCGACATGTCAGCTCCAAGAAACACCATGGAACCTGTGGGAACATTCATTCCATGTCAAGACAAAATGCTCTTTCTTACCCGTGTGACCAGAAACCTTGATATGAGGCTTAAAGCACCAGGCCCATCTGAACCTGGGTGTTCCGAGCTGTTTCTCCACACACACACATACACACTTCTTTATCTTTCTGTCATTCTCTGCATTAACCACATTCTTAAAACCTGGAGGAATGTCAATTATTTTTTCTGCAAAAAGAAAAAAAATGCAAAAGTTTTTCGGTCATTGAAATTCCTGACAAGTTACAGACAGTCTTTGTCTTCCTCTTTTTTAGAACCACTTGTTCCTAGAAAAGTTAAATGGAGAAGTGTGAGAGCCAAGTGTGTCTGTGGTCCTGGGGTACTGCGATGTCGTGACTTGTGGCCGCCCTGGGCTGAAAGGAACCAGGATCTGGTCTCTATGTTCCAGGAAGATGAGGGCCGGATGCTAGGTGACGTGGCTATAATAGGAAGCAGGTGGCCCTTTTGTCATACACCTGTGTTCTTTTGCTGTCAGCAAGGTGGGCGTAGGCAGAGCCAGCTGTGTGAGCCTGGTGGAAGGGTCCTTGGTTTTAGTGGATTACTTATTCCAGCAAGAAGGTGTGTTCTGTTCACGGCCCAATGTGGTGGCCTCTGCCAATTTATCCCCCAGGCAAATTTCAAGGACACCCTGCAGTCTCATGTAATCTATGGTTTAATATCCAAGACAAGGTTTTGTGTATTTATTTTGCTAGAATGTTCGCTTTTGGACTGATATTACCATTGCTTTTAATAAGTTCCTTTGATACATTGTCTCCTCGCAAGAGACGTCTTTTTCTTTTCAAGGCCACAGCGAGGATATAACTTTGGCTTATTAATGGAAACCTGGTGTCTTCTGGCTCCTAGTTAATTCATTACCGCAATGCACAATTTTAAAGGTATGACTTTTGGGTATTAATATCTTTGCATGTATGTTTGTGTCCACGTGAGAGCATTTCTCCACCTCAGTGAAACATAGGAGAGTCCTTGTAGAATATTAGACTTTCACCTTCTTCTCATGCCCGTTAAATTTGTAAGTAAATATGTATAAATTGGGGGACAATTATACTATTTCTAGTTTTCTAATTTCTTTCCTCCAGTCTGCCTTAGGAATATGGCAGAGATACTGTAAAGCCACCTGGCAGGGCTGTAACGAGAATAAGGCAAGTGAGGCAAGCACCTCGCGTGAAAAATTTAAAGGAGTGCCCAAAATTCAGCAATCAGGAGAAATAATCATTTAATGCAATGTTTAAGAAAAGAATCAAAAATGAATGCACACAAATCCAAGATGAACAAAATCCCGAAATTTTTAATAAAGCACCTGGTCCTGCTCACTGATATTAGAAGAATGAAATTTATGTGCGGGTTTCTGATAACTCATCGACGATTTTGGGAAGCACCTTGCAGGGAAACTATATCATAGATTTTTATTTTAGGATCAAATGTGACAAGCCCAGGGATAAGTTCTGAAAATCAAATTCCTCCTCCTTCCTCTTGAGGTTACCAGATCAGAAGCTCGAGCATTCGTAGCTGAATCTGTTTTCCAGCCCTGGACCAATACTTTTTATTTCTTAAAGAATCTTGCAGGGGGAGCTAGGGAGTAGCACGCTGCTGAAAGGAGCTCTTTATAAAGGGACTTTTTTGTTGTTGTAGCTGAATTTTGATAGCAACTTTTGAGCAGGGCCCAGATGGGTGGATGGTTAGTAAAGGTCATTGTCAAGGACGTGGGTTCAATTAGTATGCAGATCAGAGCCAGGGAGTTCAAAGGTATTGTTCCAATTCAATCCCATTAGCCAGGGCAGAAATGAACAAACAGCTTGACCTTAATCACCAAGCCTTACCCATTCATCCTATGTGTGTGTGTGTGTGTGTGTGTGTGTGTGTGTGTGTGTGTGAGAGAGAGAGATGTGTAAGGTCTGGTTGGCTGTGTGAAGATATGAGAAAGCCCTACCCCTTATTATTTGTGAAATATAATATGTATATTTCCTTCCACGTATATTTCAGGGACGATTGAATTGAAGGTGAACAAACTGGATCTGTTTTTCAATGCATACCTTCGCACATACCCAGACACATTAAAACGCCTTGGGAAAAAAAAAAAAGAGTCTCACTCACAAAATGCCAAGGTAAGTTTTTTTCCCCCTTACTTGCAGACAATCCTATTCAAAATGTACACAATTCTTTCAAGTCCCGCAAGTGAGAGGACTTGAAATTCCACATTCTCAAATACAATCTCTGCAGCCTAAATATACCTTTCCACTGTGTGGTAAGAGCGATCATGGAGATAAATGAGGAAATTTTGAATTTTTAAAACATCACAGGAAGAAGAATTTTTTCCCCCCACTCTTCTCAAAGGAAAACCCAATTATTTTCCTGATTTGCTGGTGTTCCACGTTGGGATGTGGGCAAACCAATAGACGCCACGCACTTCCCGTGTCCTTAAAAACATACAGCGGGGAGTACAGGAACGCAGATGCATAATGTGAATAAGGTGAGCGTTCCGTCTATAATTATATCCATAGCACACTCGAGATACTTTTACGGTTTGGGTGGAAAGGAGGACCGACCTGGGGATTAGCCTCTGACAAAGTGTGACATTTAAACAGGTTCACCTGGTTCTGAAACACTTTGGCCTCCGAATTGCTGTTTATCTGCGTTCACGTGTAAGTTTGCTGCGTAAATTTGGATAAACATTTGCTACACTCAAGCATGACTTCGGGGGGAGAGGATTACCCCTGGAAGCTAGAGGCTGCAGTGGCGGAGAGTGCTGTCTCCGTATCTCCATTTCCATCTCAAATCAAACATGATCCGTAACTAAGGTTTTCCGAATTCAGTCTCTGCCCCCCACCTCCGGCCCTGGGAAGACAGTTAATCATAGCTCAGGAAGATGAAAGACATGCAGAGAAACGCAACTCTTGCAGGCAAAGCTGCACCCCAGGGGGTCATGAATACTGGGGGAGGGACCATGATTCCTCCCTGCAATAACATATTGAGACACTTTCGGTTTTACACTCGCTCTCAAGTAAATACAGGACATCTCACCCATGAAGGGTGATTATCGCTCCTGAATTGAAGAAACGATTTATTAAAATCTTGTTCGGGGAGAAAAAGAAAGATAAGAATCATTACTGCTAGAAACAAACAATCTGGGATTTTCCCTATGGAAATATATTTCCTCTTAAAACTGTTTTGGTAGTTGGGTTATTATTATTATTATTACTATTATTAATTTAGGTCTGAAATGGACTGTGTTTGCAAAGCAGTGAAAGAAAGTGGAGGTTTCAAAGGATGCTATTCCCATGGCATCGCTCATCATGTATTTTTGGTAGTACTTTTATCTGCTACACAATTAAAGACTTTTTAAAACGTAAATCTGCCAGTCCCACAAAAAATATTCTTCACTGTTTGGTATTTTCTTTGAAAATGTAAGCCACTGAAATACACCAAAAACCAAAATTAAAACATGATTCTTAAAGCCCAGCGTTTACACAATTATCCACAGAGGCACCGTTTCTCCTTTGATCCTACTATTGTGATGTTCTCCCTGAATTTTGATCTAAGATAGGTATTTCCCCCTTTTTCCCCTTTCTTCTAAACAAGGTCATAGATTTCTCCCCCGTAAATGAGAACCAGAAGCCCCCCGTACAAGATTAAGTAAGTCCTTACAGTGTTATAAAAGTGAGTGCTTCCTTCCTATAATAAAAGGTGTTTAAAAGGTTCGCTACAGCTTTAAACAGAATTACAATTTACTTCTTTCAAGTGTCCAGGCCATAAATTCTTCTCAATTCCCTCTCTCTCTCCTTGTCGGAATTAATGAGATCAGATCTGATCAGGGCGCTGATGTGTTCAGCGCCAAATCACACAACAGCGCGCGCACCGTAATGGAATTTGCATCTAATGCATACATAAATCAAACATCTTTCTGGACATTTTCATATGCATAATGTCATTTCATCCAGTTCTCTCTGTGCAGAGGGGGAGATTTTTCTCTCTGAGAGAATGACTTTCTTTAATGCTTTCATTTTATTTTCGCTGACTGCAGTCCCGGAGAATGCGCTTGGTCGGAGAATCTTTCGGGGCGCGGTTGACAGTTCCTTTTCCAAGAGGGGTCCTTCACATTTATCATGCCTCTTCCTCGGGGGCTTTGTTATGCAAATGTGGCTGAAATTGATAATTCCAAAGTGCTTCATTTCGGCTCCTCGGCGGTTGGAGATGGTAGATAAAAAGAAACTGACAAGACACACTGATTGCCCTCAATGCATGTAACTCTCTTGCTAACAAGGCTGGATATTGTTAAAAATTCCTATTGTTATGAGGGTGGCGCTCCCATTATGCAGGCCTCGCAAATTTCTGATTTGAATATTAACCCTTAATCACCCAACCCCCATAGCCCCTCCAAAAAAATATCAATTGCCATCAAATGGCTTAAGGACCCCAAACATCAAATTATTCTTCTATTATGGTGAACAGCTGGGATACATTGAAAACACTTCATTAATCATTTGTTCCCAAGGTAAACTTTACATTTATTTTCAAATGCAAAGAGAGGGGGTTATCTTAAGCAAAGGGGGAGCCCCCCCCCTCCAGTGCTAGTAAAGATGTTGAGACTGTATCTCCTTGAGGTTGGACAAAGGATGGGAAATTAATAATTGAGAACAACAGTTTGTAAAAGGAATCTGGCCTTTTCTCCCACTTTTGATCTTCTGCAGACAGCACCATCAGTATTTTAACTTGCCCACACTTCTGCTTTTCTGTTCAGACCACAGAAAGCCTCAGGGAGGGGATCTTTGGTCACTGAGCTAAGTATATTTTACCTGTCTGACCAGACACAGGAAAAAGAAAAAATCTCCTTGCCTACTCATCCTACCTCGGGACTCGGAAATCGGAATAACATTTCCAGGAAGGAACTGCAAATTGAGGCGGCTCCGGGCATTAGCATCTCAATAAGGTGCTAGGGGCACAGGAGGTGTGTGAAGGAGCGCTGTGAGCTTTGGGCTGAGGGCTGGGACTGCCACAGGGGCCAAAACGCAGCGCTGGGACATTTCTGCTCAAAACCGAGGCTGAGCCCTCCCTGTACCGAGACCAGAAACCAGACTCCTCAAATGTCTCCTGTTTCCACACAAACACACACACACGCGCGCGCACACACACGCACACAGTTACAATTTCCCCAGAAAGTGATCAGACCCAGTCACAACTTCTCTGATTGAAAAACAGAAATGGAACAGGAATTTGTCTGTCAGCTAATTAAAATTTGGCCGCTAGAATTTTTTCAGCAGCTTTCCCATGGTGGCTGTGTCCCCAGAAATGTCCACCAGGTCATGGGCCTGGCTGTTAAACCTTGGAGCCATTTAGAATTCCGTTCCCTTTTGGAAATGTTGCTAGTTTAGGGAAAGATAACCTGCTGATTGGTGAGTTACACTTAAAAAAATATTTTCCCCCTCTCAAACGAAGCCCCCCAAGCTTGGAAGAGAAAGTGTCCTGGGGCTTAGAGGCTAGAATTACCCTGACAGTGCCCTGTACCCGACGCTCATTAGAGGCTGCATCAGAGCGATGCATCTTTTCAGTTCTGCAGCCTCGCAGAGCGCTACCTGCCAAATTATGGCAAATAAAAGGCATGCCCGGCACAACAGGCCCTTCTTACTCCCTGGACTGAGGAGGGAACACGCAGGGCAGGAAGGAGGTTTGCAGCACGACCCACCTCCTGCACACCCAGGTGCAGACACGTGGATGCCCTTGCAGAGGTGCAGAGACATGACACGGAGGACATTCCCTGCGACCACACAGCCGTGCACGATCCACAACACATACAGCCCTGGGCCCGCTCTCAGGAGCCCTGGTCCCTCTCCCTGGTAGCCCTCGCCTTCATGTCAGTCCAGGTAGGAAGACAAATTAAACCACTGTCACAGCGCCCCTGCACCAGCTCTCTTTCCTGCCAGTACGTTTTTCCTTATCACCTGCAAACACTAAGCTACATTTTAATGCCTTGTCATTGTGAGTACCAGCACCCTGGCCGCACCTTAAAAGAAAAAAAAAAAAAAACACCATATTTTTTTACTATAGAAGCAGGTTTTGTTAAAGTGGTGAAATCAAGAATCATCCTCCCATTTAGAGTGTCCGTTGGGCCCACTGACTTGAGTGTCTTTTCCTGCTTCAATTACGTGTTTCTGTCAAGTCCGGATATTTATGCTAGCTGTTAATATCAGGAGCGTGGCCACGTTTGGGTAATTAAGACAGCAGCCTGCACTCCCTAAACTTAGTGTGAGTCATTAAATCAGCAGCTTATAGTCAAAGTTGCAGTCAAAACAATGCTTATTCATTAATATCTGCTATGCAAAGCAGCACCTGATAATCGGGGAGGTGGCGGAACCCGCACCGTCCAGTTCCTGCCCCCCGGAAGATCAACTGGATTTTAAAAGCTTACACTTTCCTAGGAAAAGGGAAGTCTTATCTTTAGTTTCAGAAGAAGATGTTAGGATGCAAGATTTAAAGATGCGCCTGTATGCATTTAATGTCTATTTTATTTTCAATTACACTTCGCAGGGGATCTGAATACCTCACGTTATCTATAGATTGCATGATATCGCTGGGCACTTGAAAGAGAGTTTTCCTGAGTCTATTTGATTTGGGAGTATTCTTTTCATCTATCGGCAGCGTGGTTCTCCCCACCCCCACCCCAGTTTCTTTTTAATAAGAAAACTTGGTAGTTGATTTCCAGCCGTGCAATGACTACTGCCCAGAAGGCACTGGGGTGTAATGACCTAGATGGGAGGGGCGTGGACACCGGCCTGGGTTCCTCCCCAAGCATCCCAGGTCCTCATCCCCTGTGCCTGGATGCGGGGGCCAGGCTGCTGCTTCGTGCGTGCAGAGGAAAGGTGTAGGAATGTCCTTGCTCGCTGGCATTTAATTTACCAGTTGCCTGTGAGCTGGGGCTTTGGCAGATTCTGCTGGAATCTGAAAGACAGCCTGTCATACCGAGGGCCTGCTGCCGATGACTGAAATTGAGAAACTTGGCAGATATGCAAACAGTAACTGGGTTTGAGTTGTTTTGATTACAAGTTAAACAGAGAGTCATTGGCAGGGCCAACGTGTATCTGCTGAGGTTCTCACTCTCTCCTCTTCCTTTCTCTTCTTTCTTTTTCATTCTCCCTCTTGGCAAAATGAATGGACCAGCTGGTAATTTCCGCAGGGTCAGGTAACACCTTGGCTCTGACCAGCTGGGGTTTTCGTGGGATGAGGAGAAAGGGTCAGTTTCTCCCTTTGGACTCGTGTTCTGCTGTGTTCGGAATAGGGTTAATAACATCCCATGTCTTGGATTCTGAGCCTTCAGCACATTCAGAATTTCCTCTCTAGGTGGTCTCCGATGACAGAGCCCAGCAGTTCGAAATCTTGCAATACTTAGGGCTGCATGGAGGTTTTTCAGATCTAAGAACTGAATGAGAGGGCTTTCTACAATAAGACTTGTTTCAGATGTTCACCAGGAAAAAAACAGAGAGAAGGGGAGAAGCCTGCTGTAGCCGTGTTTCACTTTCATTTATCAGGTCTGGACTTTCAGCCCCTTCCGTCCGTGCACCGTGTTTGGGCCAATGAACGTTTTTACTCACGGGATGGGATGTCTTGCCTCCCTGGTGCCTGTGTGTTGGGGGGAAAAAGAAAGAATGCAAAGTAAGAAATCTCCACTGGCGTGGTGGAGGTGAGGGAAAAGCATCAGCCCTTCCTCTGCATCTCCCGTTATCAGACGCCTCTGTCCATTTCAGGCGGGGGTTTGCTTCACACCCCACCTTGGCCTGAGCTGCCCTAGCAATTTTAGGGCAAAACCGTGTTGATTCTGGAGTGAGGGCAAGATGACATCACATTGTCCCTACCATTGTCTCAGGCTGGCTAGCTAGAGGCAGATTTCCGGGAGAGGCTGTTTTCACGTGGCAACAAACCCAGTTGATTTCCAGAAATGAGACCCTTTCTTTCCCCTCATAAGTGGAAAGCTGAAACCCGAACACTGTGACAGAGTTCTTGGAAAGAGCCCAAATATATCAAATCAGAGGGGTTTTTTTTTTTTTAATCCACCAATTTGACCATAAAAAAACTTTATTGAAACACATAAAAAAAAAAACAAAAAAAAACCCAACCAACACTGGGCTCAGTAATGTGTCTAAAGAAAGAGTTCTGAAAGGGCCTCATTTGGACAAAGTTAATTACTGCACAATAATTGCATTTTAAATTCAGTTTCTTTTAGATGCAGTAAATTGTAAAGCTCCCTGATTAGGGAAAAAAGTAAGTTCCTGTGCATACAACTTGTTAATTGCCTTTGTCAGAAACTGACATCCCACTATTTCCTCTCCCCTTGAAGAAATCAAACTTCCTGAGTTTGTAGGAATGCAGGCCCTGGAGGCAAGGAGCCGCTTGAAGATTCTAGACCAGAAACACTCAGCACTGCACTTGCCAGTGAGGCCACATTGGTGGCCAGCACCACAGTGCAGCCCTGAGCATGTGCCATGTGGATTGGATGTAAAGGGGAAGAACATTCAGACTTAGTTGAGTGTCACCTCTTTGTCACTCTCTTTTACACGAACTCTGTCGTTTAATCCTTCCCGAACCCCGTGTGTTAGCTATCATTAAAGCTTCTGTTATTTGTTTGTTTTTATTTTTTTATTGCATTGTAACATACGTATAATATACGTGTAACATACAATTTACCATGTAACCAATTTTAAATGTACAATTTAGTGTCATTAATGACAGTGACAATCTTGTGAAACCATCATCATTATCTGTTTCCAAAATTTTTTGTTACCCCAAACAAATTCTGTACCCTGCTGAGCAGTAAGTCGCCATTCCCCTCTGCCCCTGGTAACCTCTAGTGTACTTTCTGTCCCTATGAATTTGCTTTTTCTGGATATTTCATGAAAGCGGAACCACGCACCATTTATCCTTTTGTGTCTGGCTTATTTCACTTAGCCTAATGTTTTCAAGGTTCACCCCTGTTGTTGCCTTTATCAGAACTTCATTCATTTTCGTGGCTGAACAATATTCCATTGTTTGGAGAGATCACATTTTGTGTATCTGTTCATCTGTTGATGGATGCTTGGGTTGTTTCTGCCTTTCGGTATTGTGAGTAGTGCTGCTGTGAACATGGGGTGTACAAGTATCTGTTTGTCTCCCTGTTCTCAATTCTTTTGGGTCTATACCTAGGAGTGGAATTGCTGGGTCATATGGTAATTCTAGGTTTAACTTTTTGAAGAGCCTTGCGGTCTTATTTACATGAGAGGAAAATGAGGCTTAGAGAAGTTAAGTGACTGGTCCGTTACATGTAAGTGGCCAGCTGCAGAACTAGGGTTTCAGCTGGGATTTGTCTGACGTGGAAGCTCAGATCCTTTCTCTCTGTCATACTTCCTCCTCAAAGGTCAAAGTTCCCTTCTGACTCTCAAGATGACTCCCATCAGTTGCAAGGCGGGAAGTTTACCTGCTGTCCTTTGACAGTCAGATCACTGGACCGGGACTTATGGTCCCTGGGCATTTCTAGTGCCGTCGGGCAAGTCATCTGAACAATCTGAGCCTTCATTCAAGGAGATACAGATGCCCTTTATTGGTGGTATTATATACAGCATATGCCAAGCCTTAAGTAAGTGGTACCAAAAGACCACATCGATATTTATTTTTGGTAGGGAGAGTGCAAGGGGACACATGAATACTAGGGAACCTAAAATGATTTGGGGATTTCCAGCATTTTTTTCATCTTTTCCGGAGTCTCTGATGTTACTCTTCTTTCCGGTGAGCACAAACCCCAGGCGTTCCTGCCGAGCATCTATCGTTCTGTTCTTGTCTGTGTGTTCTGTGTGTTGGGCTGGGGAGGTCTAAGCGTGCAGCATCATGGGTCTGTGTGTATGGACAGCTAGAGACTATGCATTTTATAACTAATGTCCTAAGTGCTTAAAAGTTATTTCTCTGCTGATTTAACATGGAAAGGGTCCAGGTAGATTAATTTTATGGCCTCTTTTTATGGGGGTAACATTTCAAAAGCCTGCTTCTGGATCAGTTTCATCAGATTTCATGGGCAACTTTGTCTTCATCATTCACTGGTTTAAGGCAGAAATTTGGTCTGATTTTTAAAAATTTTACTGTCATCTCTTGTGAAATTGATCTGCCTTTTTTTTGTTCAGTTCAGGATTTTATACGATTGCTATTTTCAGCCTTTTTAAAGTCCATATTAGCCAAGGCAAATTTTTTTTTGTTTTGACTCCTCACCGAGAACACTCAGAATTGCTATTAAAATACATTGGGTCAACCAAATCCATTCTTTTCAGGAAGTAAAATTAAAAACACAGCTCAGTTTTATACGAGGTGATATTAAACATTATGAATCCCTGGGAAACATTGCACTTGGATGCTGAGGACTTTTCCTATTTTTTTTTTTTTTTTTTGAGAGTAAAAGCCTCTGCTAAAGGTACATTTTCTTTCATTGGGGTAACCCTCTTTGTTATACAAAATTCAAATCATTTTTTTCAGGTTTGTAATCTTTTTCGGGGTTATTATTTTCTCCAGTCCGCTTCCTCTGTGGCCTTTGCCCCAACCAAAAATGAATTCCTGATTTTCTGCCTTCTAGGGTTACTAACTTGACCCAGTTGGCCTGGGACTTTCCCAACTTTGGTACTGAAAGTCTCATGACTTTAGTTCCAGGCAAACTGGGATGCTTGGCCTTTCTACCCCATCATCCTTTTTCCCCACACTTAAATACTTGAATTTTACTCCCAGACTCATTAGTAAGCAGGTCTTACTAATATGTTGGTGGATTGGTTAAGCTGTGTATGTATGAAGACAACACATTATTTCTAGCCTGTAGTCACAGCCCGTGCCATTATGGCTCTGATATATTAATAACTGTGTGGACTTTCTGTGATTGATATGACAGAAGGAATGTGTTTACCTGTGCATTATTCTTCGGGCATATTCGCCACGTGCATAATAGATCCTACACACGGTCATGTGCTTGTACAGTAGTGTACGTTTGTGCGTTCCCGCATTACGGAAACATTATCCAATGTTCATGAGCCAGACACAGCATGGAAATGAACCCCTGTACAGTTGTTGATACTAATGTGTAAGTCTCTATACCTTGACTGTTTAACCCTTTTTCTTTTTTCTTTATATATGTCAAAGAGGCTAGTCTGTACTATGGACTAATGGCCTGCAAAATTGTTTTTTGCAACATGAAGGCACTTTAAGTCTTCATGAATTCATAGAAATAGGCATTCGAAATATATTGATGCTTACATGTCAATCAACTGACTTGTTACAGGCTTTGTAAAGAATAGTTACCAAGGGTGTTAAATTTGTCCCCCTTTAAAACTGTGAAAACATTTTTATTTGAAAAAGTGGGTTCCCGATCATGGAGTTGAAAAAAAAAAAAAACCCAAACCCTTTAACTATCCAGGCTCCTACAATAAAGAAGGGCACTGGGAGAAAAGGATTCAAAGTGTGAGAGAATGATGATTTCCTTAGTGGCAATAAAACTGCATGAATTAGGGGTACGTACATTCTGAGTGATTTATAACACTTGAAATTTATTCTAAAAATGGTTTCGTGTAAGGAAATAACAAAAGCTGGCTGTTATTCATAGAATGGATAAAAGAACATGAATCTAAATATGGATCAGAACAACTGTCTCTTAAAAGGATCTTATTATACCATTTATTTAAATTATTTCCTTAAATTTTTCTTTTCGACAGTGCACTTAATCCTGCCAAGTGGCATTATATATTTGTTTACATTTGAACTTCATCTCTGTTCTCCCCCTTCACAGTTTCTCTGTTGGTATAACTCTTGGTCTCAACTTAGCAATAAAGTATTTAATAACTGCACTTATTTTCACTCGCCTTATATTATTAACTCTTTGTAACAAGTACAAAGACCATTGATTTAAAAGGGATTTATTATTCTGAGGCTAAAAATACCTTGTTAAATCGCATAAACTTAACAATTATATATTTTTCCTCAAATGAAAAAAAGTCCGAATTTATTAGAAAGCCTGCCTAAATGGATGTCACCTTTGGTTTTAAAAGCATTAAAATTGGCTTTAATGCCTCACTAACTCATTTAACATTTATGTACACCTGGAGAATGAATAGTTAGAAAGCAATAGAACACCTTGTTATAAAATACACTTTCGTCGTCATGATTAGAAAGAAAAGCAAGGCACCGTACTTGGAATATTAACTGATGTGGAACAGAGAGTGGTATATTTTTCATGAATTGAAAACCGAATCAAGTAAATTGAGTTTATTTCCAGCTGCTGTCTAGATTTGAAAGCCCAATGTTGTTGAGAGCTATCGAAAGAACTCCTCTTGCAGGGCTGCCTGTGGTTAAAAAATGAGAGTTGATGGCGTCCTCTGATGTCTTTGACCCCATGTGTTGACAAACCTGAAGTTTATCTGATTTTACTTCCCTGGCATGGAGCAGTGCCCCAGGATTGGCTGTGGGTTCGTATACTCAGCTATCTTTAATTTTCCCCTAGGGAGAAGAGTCAACTCCTGAAGCCTGTCTTCATCTGTAAAATGGGATTGATAACGCAGTTGGGTTCAAGACACGTATGCCAGTTTGAATAATGCAGATTTAGACAGTGTCATAGAAAATACGAATAAGGCTCACTGTGTCTCAATTGGAGATCTTGTGAATCAGAAAAAAATAAGTTGAAATGTAAAGTAAGGGATTTTGAATTTGTCCCAAGAGAACTGTACACTATAGGGTGCCATAGCGACATCACACCCCCTTCTTAATCTGCAAAAATGACCTGTCTGCCCTCTTTTGTCAGAATTATCCACCTGATGTGAGTTTTGAATTAGGTAAATTCATCAGGAACGGGGACCTTCAGAAATCCTTTGGGGAAAGTGGGAACCTCCCGTATTGGCAAGAATGGCTGTGAAATGGTTTGCGCATGCCTGGCACTTTGCAGAACCACATGCGGCCAGTATTTCCTGGGGCCACTGAGCAGTGGTACCCTTAGGAACCAGGGCCTTGGGTTCCCTGTGGAGAATGTGGGGATTCTCTTCTCACCAGGCAGTCACGTAAGTTCTGTTTCGTTTCAAAGGTCAAGAATCCTGCTGTTTTGAGAGCAGAGTGTAAAGAACATTATGCTTCTCTGCAGTAAACCAGAATGAATGAATGAATGATTCGCCTCCATTTTCATCATAGTTATTTCTATAGTTACCTGGTTTTAACGACTAATTAGAAACATTTAGAAATTAAAACATGAATGTTTTCCAAAGTCTAGCTTCTAACTGCTTTTGAAAAATTAATGAATGGTTCGTCGTGCCTTTCACAGAGATTGCACAAATAAAATCAAGTTTCTTCGGATTGGAAAGGATCGTAATTTCAGTTATATTAAAGATAATTAATGGGCACTCTAAGATGAAATCTAATCGGTTGGAATTTGGGGGACAATATGAAATACCTAAGATATATTTCCAGAATCAAATTTCATAATGTGATTTTCATCCTCCTATGCCAGTATACCTGAAAAGGAGATTTCTGGTCTGAAATTCAGGGTGGATCTAGATGTGCTGATTCTATCTAGTTTCCTAGGCAGAAACATACGGAAGCTGAGAATTTCAGGGTTAATGAAGTCAGAAGCCTGAGGCTGGTTTGGAGGAGGTGAGGGCTTTTATAAGAATAGGTGAAACAAAATTGTAGACACACATTTGAAGGGTATGATTTTTGTGTATGTGATGTATGTTTTGAGAGAGAGAGAAAGAGAGGGAACACTCCAGACCTTGAGAATCAAATTGTTTTCAAATTTGTGCCCTGCAAATATTCTTTACTGTAAAAAATGTTTCCAGGCTGTGCCTGACATCGTTGTGAGCTTCTTCTTGTTATTATAACCCTTGTCTTCATCTATGATGTGTTAGATTATTTTGGAATGTTAATACTTGGCATATCACAGGAAAAATACTCGGAAAGTATTTATAAAGTAAATAAGCTTTAATTAAATATCATTGTCAAGCATTAATCATTAGATCGCTGCTCCCTATGGAAATAAAGGTGGATATTCAATTTGTTTTGATTATGTATGAATTTTAACAGAAGCCCTGTTTGTCTGTTGCTGTGATACTCACTACAGAGTCCGCGTGCCTCTCCTTCCAGGAACCAGGAAGGAGGGCGCTTTCTGCTTCGATTCAGAATGAGAATCAGGGCATTTTTATTGTGTACAGTGTCGTGATAAATATTTGGGAAAACAGAAAGAATCTCTATACACAAGCAATGCCGTCAGAGATGGAGGGAGGTCTGTCTCAGTCCACACTTCTACACGTACAGGTGCTAATATTTTTATTCCAAAGCAGTGAGATTGGGAAAATTTCATCAGAATATGAAAGAGGCACAAACACACTGCCAGTTGTCAATGACAGAATCTTTTTCGGGAACTCCTACTACCGGAACTTACCAGGTAATTTTTAGTGGAAAATGGCAATCAGTTCTAGATGAGTTCAGGTTTCCCCTGTGACGACCATGTCATGTCCTCCTTTATCAATCCGCTGTTTTTGCTGCTTCCCTCTCACCCAAGAACGTTTTTTGGTAAACATTCTGTGCTGAAAACCCCTTAAAATGGGCTGATAATTGAAACGAGATTGAGTGTGATGTGTGCAGTGGCGAAAAGGGAATTAGCATCTTTTAAGCTCCTACTATGTGCCAGGCACTTCCTTTGCATGCTCCCCTTTGATGCTCACAGCGAAATGGAAAGTAATTTGCATGCTTTTTGTTTTCCAGATCATGAACAGAAGATGGGAGGATTAGGGGACAGAGTCAAGGTGGCATGTTTCCTGGAGCAGGACCCAAACTATCTTGGCTCCAAAGCAATGCTCTTTCCACTAAAGGCTCTCCTTTCTTCTTCCTTCCTTCCTTCTTCCTTCCTTCCTCCTTCCCTCCCTCCCTCCCTTTTTCCCTTTCTTTCTCCCTTCCTTTCTCTCTCTCTTTCTTTCTTTCTTTTTCTCTCTCTCTCTTTCTTTCTTTCTCCCCTTCCTTCCTTTCTTCTTTCTTCTTTTTTTAATTTAATTTTTATTTTATATTGGAGTATAGTTGATTTACAATGTTGTGTTAGTTTCAGGGGTACAGACCATGATTCAGTTATACATACACATACATCTATTCTTTTTCAGATTCTTTTCCCTTATAGGTTATTGGGGAATATTGAAGACTCTGCTCTCTTAATGAAGGTTCATTTCTAAGGCAGTTGTGGCAAATTCAGTATTTAGCTAAGTAAAGGAGGTGGTGAAGAGCCGCTGAAAACGGATTGAACAATAGTAACCTATCGATATAAAGGGAATAAGATGCATAGTGAGTGTATTTTCACCCCTGCCAAGGCTCTAACTTCCTTTGAACTGACTCCATCCCACAGGGGTCCACTGAACCCCCAAAGCTCAGGAAAGCACCTGCCAGGTGATGAGCCATCTGACAGGTTCTGAAAAAGGGCCAGGGAGTAGAGAAGAATAAGGGAAGGAAAGTCAGCAATCTCCCAGAAGAGGAGACAGCACTTTCATTTATGTATTCCGTCATCCAGCGTTTCCTGAATACCTCACACTGTGGCTCCATGGTGAGAACACAGTGTTGACTGGCCATGGTCACATTTAAAGATCAGTAAAGAAAGCAGGTCAGTCAGTAGAATATGACTTATAGGTATAACCTGGGCCTTGAGAGAGGGAAAGAATGAGAGCTCTGGGAGTCTAAGGAGGGGGTCACCTGGCAGACCTGAGAGGATAGGGTGGTATAAGGAAGACTTCCTGGAAGAGGTGTCTAGGAATTGGAGAAGAGGTGCCTTGATATGGAGAACCATAGTGGCGGGTAGAAGAGAGATGGCTTGGCATGGATTGGGAAGGCTGAGTGTAGGTGTCTGGAGGTGAAAGTGGTAAGAGGAGTTGTGTAGCACTTCATCCTACGCCCTGATGGGACATTTTAACCTTCTCTCATGTCTCTGGGACCCCAGAGAAGCTATTTGGTCTGGGAGAGTCATGGTCGGTGGGGCATATTAGACCTATCCTTCCATAGAGGGTTGAAATGGAATGAATTAGAGGGGGAGTATTATGGGCTGAATTATGTCCCCCCCAAATTCATATGTTAAAGTCCTAACCCTCAGTATCCCAGAATGTGACTGTATGTGGGGATAGAATTTTTAAAGAGGTAAATAAGTTAAAATGAGGTGATAGAGGTTCATCCTAATCCAATATGACTGGTGTCTTTATAAAAAGAGGAGATCAGGACACAGACACAGACTGAGAAACAGCTACGTGAGGACACAGGGAGAAGGTGTCCGTCTACAGTGCCAGGAGGAGGCCTCAGAGGAAACTAACCCTGCCACCACCTTGGTCACTGACTTGTAGCCTCTAGAACTCAGAGAATAAACTTCTGTTGTTTAAGCCCCCCAGTCTGTGGTACTTTGTGATGGCAGCCCTAGCAAACTACCACAGACATCAACCCAGGTTTCTCTGGACACCAGGGAGGCATCTCTTGCTGCCGTTCAGGTGAGGGATGATGGTGGCCCAGAATGTGTCCCAGGAAGTACAAAGAAAGGAGAGGTTCAGGCCACAGGATGGAGGGAACAAGATGTACCAGGTGAGTGGAGGATAACGAGAGAGGCAGGTGAGTCAGAATGATATGTGTTGGGGAGAGGGTGACTGGGGAGATGGGAGGAGTGATGGATGACCCGTAGAAGGCTAGAAGTAAGAGAATGACATCCTATCAGAGAAGGAGGTGGAATTAAGACTGATTCTTTCTGATGGTTGACTCAGGCCTATTCATTAATTTCCAGGTCCTGGGCTTATGGTTTGCGGCCAAGTATTAAAGTGAGTAAATGCCCCACTGTCCACGAGACCTTCTGCCTGTGTCCCCTCTTCCTGCCTATTCTGTGCATCAGCACTTGGATCTTTACATCCATGTGAACCAGTGGGAAGGGATGTCCGGGGCCCCTTCCCTGGAGCCCAGCAGAATACGCTCTCTTCCCCACGCATTTGTGCCTTGACCGCCTGGGTTGGCAGTGGAAACCCACCTTGTATTCCTCCCTTGGGAATTTTTTTTCTCTGCAATTATTTATTACTTCCACAATAAAGACAAAATCAGGGCAAGATCTGTGGATAGATTTCTTTTTAATTTGCAGCAGGCCCAACCCCTCATTCACTAATTGCAGGACTGAGTTGATTACCAGCCTTTACTGGGCATCTTCATAAAGGCAGGTTGATTTTAATGACTTATTTTTTAAGGTGTAACTCAGAATGCCCTTAAACTTGGTTTTTCTGTTCTTTTAAAGGAGAACTTGATTGCTCCCTCCTCTGGGTTCCTGGAGCACTTGGAAAACCCTCTGTAGCATCCCTTGCCTTGTTTTCTAAAAAAATTGGCTGTACTTCATCTTTTTCTGCTTGAGGAGAGGGACTTTCTTTATCCTGAGCTCTTAATAGAGCAAGAAACCTTTGAAAAGTATAGAATTGAATCCAACCAAAGGGAAGCCATTTTTTTCATGCTTGCCCAGTAGAATTCCAAGTAGCATCTTTCTTTAATCGTGAGTCATTTATTGACACATGATGGCTAAGCATGTGCTGGGCCCAGTGCTGGGCAAAGGGGAAACACAACTGGATATAACAACCCCTCCCTGCCTTCAACCAGTTTCCAATCTAGAAGCCAGTGAAAATACTCACATTGTTTTGGTTTTTTTTGTTTTAATCTTCTTTTGTTGGCAATGGTGGTGGTGTTCTTTTTCTCTTCTTTAATACTCATCTCTTATGGAGAAGGTATTCTAGACATATCCTAGTCCCGGGTATGCCACAAAAGGGGGATTTAGAAAGTAGCATCTGTCGAAGAGCTGATCAAGAATTTGTTCTGTGCCATGGCCTGTTTCATGCACTTGGTGTGTGTCTTAGTCCACTCAGGCTGCCTCACCAAACACCACAGACTGGGGGGGGCTTAAGCAATAGGCATTCAGTTTCTCACAGACCTGGAGACTAGAAGTCCATGCTCAAGGTTCATGAAAATTCCTGGCTTGTAGATGGCACCTTCTCACTGCAAATGCACCTTTACGTGGCATTTCCTTTGTGTGCGTGGGGAGAGGGAGAGAGAGAAAAAAGAGAGAGTAGAGAGAGAAAAGAGAAAGAGAGAGAGAGAAAGAGAGAGAGAGAGACAGAGAGGTCTCCAGTATCTCTTCCTCTTTTTGTAAGGACACTAGCTTTATTGGATTAAGGCCCCACCCTTATGACCGCATTTAACCTTTATCACCTCCTTACTAGCCTCCTCTCCAAATTCAAATACAGTCATACTGGGGGTTAGGACTTCAACATAGGCATTTGGGGGGATACAATTCAGCTCATAAAAATGTGTTTCTCTCGTTTCCTCTTTATGACAACTCTTGGAAATGGGTTCTCTTATGCTTTTCCTGAGATCAAGGAGCTTAGACTCAGGGTTCCAGAGCTTTAGGGGGCAGAGCTAAGCTCCCGACCTCCCTCTGTCTGACTCCAAGGCCCACACTCGTAATTCCTCCTCCCTGCCGAGAGCTGCAGGCCTCCTAGGCAATGGGCCATGCCCAAAAGTTTGCAACATCTTTTGTCTATTACTATGTATTTTGTTTAATCAAATGTAATGAGGTTTGTGCAAGCAGTAAACTGAAGTTATTTTCACGTAGGAACTGTATTTAGCACCATTAATTGAATCAGTCTAGTTAGTTAGAATAGAATAGTGGCTGTTTGCCCTGTAATAAGGAAATTGAGTTTCTCAAAACAGCTAATTCACGTCTTGCTACACCGTGGAACACACCACAGGCTCGGCGTCCCAAGCACCCTTACAGCCCATCTCGGCTCTGCTCCGACTGCAATGTGGTCCGGACAAGTCATCTCATTCTGCGTGTGTCCCAACTGGCATGAGGAGACAGTAAGGGAACCTCAGCTGTTGAGTGGGGCTGGATGTATAGGATCGTGATGACTCCTCTCTGTGCTGTTAGGGGTGGATGACAAGTGGGGAAACCAAGTCTCAGAGAGGCTCAGTAACCAGATAGAATGGCACTGGGGATGGAGAAGCATGTGGAAAAATCTCTATAGAGTATTTTTTTCTGTCCAGTATCCATTCCCTCTTCCGATAACTGCACCCCAATCTGATAACTTTGGGGGACCTGATAGAACAAAAATGGCTGCAAAGGCCTGGCTATATCTCCCATTGAAGATGAAATCTAAATCTCTGATCCTGGAATCTGGCTGAGCTTAGGGACTTCCTCTCCTTTCACATTCAGTAGAAGTGATGTTCTGGGCCGTGTGAATCTAGATCAGAAGGCATCTTGCTGCTTCTGCCCTGGTCTCTTGGACCCTTGCTCTTGGCTCCCAGGCACCGTGGCATCAAGTCCAAGACAGTCCATGAGAGGCTCATGTGTAGAGGAACAGAGGGCCCTGGCTGACGGCCCCAGCTCAGCCACCTACTTGCTAACCACGTTGGGGGGTCTTCCAGTCCCAGTTAAGTCATCCCAGCTGAAGCCTCATGAGACAGAGGCAAGTGGTCCCCATGCAGCCGGGCCCAGCATTCAGGTTTGTGAGTTTCTGATGTTTTTCAGCCACGAAGTTTGAGGTGGTTTCTCATGTAACAGCTGATGACCAAAACAGGGACTCATGCCTCCCTCCCTAACTTTCCACCTGCAGGGTTGGGTAGAAGTGACTCCTGGTTTTCTTGGAGAGTCACATGACCCAGGTCTGGCCAGCTGCCTGAACTCTGAAGTTGCAAACTTCCCTGGACACAGTGATTCATTCAGGAAGTCATGTTATGAATCAAGCCAATGGGGCTCAATTTGGGGACTTTTGTCCAAACTGGGAGAATGGAATTCTAGACCTTCTAGGAGTTACTACAAGAAAAGGGCCTGCCTGATCGTAAAGCCAAAATGTGGAGAGTGAAACTCAAATTCAGAGAGACTGAGACATGAGGCCAGTTTTTGAACTCCTGGATTCAGCTATACCTGAAGCCACACTGTTCCTGGACATTTTCATTACTTTAGCCCACACTTTCTCTGTTTCCATCTCTATCTCTTTATTTTTACTCATTGGTCACCTGAAATTGAAATACAGATAACTTCCTTGTCCAGGAAGGTGCTGTTTATTTAAATTCTAGACTTAATTTTTTTTTTCCCCAAATTCTCCCCAATTCTCATCTATTCCACCTAAATGTAGATGTGCCTGTCTCTAGGTGCTTATGTACATTGTTTCCCCTTCTCTCAGCCCAACAGCATTAAGAGATCACTCATGATGACACGGTGTGTCCTTGATTGCAGATAACCACACATCAAGTGACTCTTGCCTCGGTTGGTAAGACCCCTGGCTGGTCCTTCTCGGTTGCCTTTGCCAGCCCATCTTCCCCTGCTTACCCTTAAATGTTGTGTTCTTAGGGGCCTCACCAGAGCTCCTCTGGCCCTTTTGCCACCCCACTCTCCCTGTGTGATCTCATTCATTCCTGTGCTTCCTTTACCACCCATGCTGATGATTCTTTCACACCTACAAATCTCTCCTGTCTCTCCTTCCATCATCACATGTCTTTGGCCAACACTTCTGTCCTCCTCTTCCCCTTTTAAGGATTCATGTGATTACACTGAGCTCACCCCAATAATCCAGGGTAATCTCCCTCTTTTAAGATCCGTATCCTTAATCTCATCTGCAAATTCCTTTTGCCATGTTCTGTAGCATGCTCATAGGTTTCAGGGTTTAGAGCATGGACATCTTTTGGTCATTCTTCTGCTTCCCACACTGCCTTCACACTGTCTGTTCCCTCCGCCTGGATTCCCATTCCTCCCTCATCTACCAGGAGGACTCTTGCCCCCTCATGTGGCTTTCCAGAAGTATCAGTTCCTCTCAGCAATCATGTCTGCCAACCCCAATATCCACACCCCCAACTCCTTGCATTGTTCCCAGGCAGAGGTGTCTCGGGACACCGTCATCTGGCTCCTATTGGCTTTCACCAGGACATATCCCACTGCTTGGTAAATGACTGGATTGTAAGACAGTCTTCTCAGGTAGCACAGAGGGTACCTAAGCTGTGTGTTATTTGCATGAGTGGCAGGATAGCCTGAGAAGCCAGGGAACCAGGTAAACTGGGTCACATGCTAGTTTCCTTCCTTAAGAGTCTCTCTTGAGGCCTCAGTTTCCTCATAAGTGAAAAGGGATTAATAATACTGTTTCCCTAAGGATGCTGTGAGGGTTAAGCTGAACATGCAGTGCCTGGACAGAGGCTGCCATTCAGGTGGCGGTAGCAATATTCTCTGCAGTGATACATTGGGGCTATGAGATCACTGGCTATAGGTTGTTCCTAGAATAAAAATTTCTGGTGTCTCACACTATTTCTCGTCTTAAATTTCCTTCTGTAAATGTTCCTAAAAGTCCTGCAAGGGAATATCCTTTCAGAATGTGCCCAAGGACCACTCCTTTTCCCTAGAACTGAGCCTTGGAGAGAGAAGGCTGGGGCTGTTGGTGGGAATTCCAGGCAACCCCTAATAGAGCTGGGGCGCAGGGACTCAGCCAGGTGGCCTCTCTCCGAGGTGGGCAGCCTTCTCCACAGCCCAGCCTCCTCAGGACCCTAAGAGGAAGGTAGGAGGGCCCAAGCTCCATTCATGAGCTTCTGACATGTGCAAATCCCAAACGCTTGGGCTGGAAACTGGAGGTTGAGATCAGACTTCTGGCAACCCAAGATGCTGGAATTCATTGGTATTTAAAAACACTTCCTTGCCCTTTTACATTATACAGTCTAACATTTAGAGACTCCAAAATCACTACTTATTGGTACAATACAACTCGGAGAGCTTGGAAGTGGTGTTGGGAAAAAAAAAGCACTGCATTAAGAAGTAGCAGTTTGAGGAAATGCATATGGTAAATAGGGAATTCTTCATAAACCACTCAAACCTCTTGGCCTGGCCTATATGCCGAAGAATTGCAGGTTGCTGGTGAGAAATGCTTTCCTGTGTGGCCTGAACCATACAGTTTGGCACTCACAAGGTTTACCAGTACATTTGATTACATCTTCTGTTGGATCTCTCTCTAACCGATTAACTGGCACAACTATTGTCTCCCTAGCTCTGTTATAATGGGACAGGTCTGACCTACTACTGCAGCCCTTCAAACTGCCCAGCCTTGGTTAAGGAACATAGTATGTGCCTTACAAGTATTGCATGAATTAATTTGGAAAACTGGGGCTCTTTGTTTAATTTTCTTTAACCTCTTAGTTGATTCTAAAGGAAACTTCTGGGGAGGTATAAATTAGGAGTTTGGGATTAACAGATACTCACTACTATATATAAAATAGATCAACAAGGACTGACTATATAACACAGGGAACTATATTCAATATCTTGTACCTATAATGGAAAAGAATCTGAAAAAGAATATATATATATATATACATATATATAGCTGAATATAATATATATATAACTGAAAAAGAAAATATATATGTGATTCAGTATATAAATAATGAATTAGATATATGTATATATATATAACTGAATCACTTTGCTGTACACCTGAAACTAATACAACATTGTAAATCAACTATACCTCAATAAAAATTAAAAAAAAAAAAATAAAGAAAACTTCTGGGGAAACCATGGAGCAATAGGGAGAAAAAAAAATCTAATAAATTTATTTTATTAGTATAACCACATTATTTAATATTTTATAAAACAGTCGTTAAGAAAAGAAAGACCACTCATAATATCCCAACTGTTAAAAGGCTGTTATTGGCTCTTTGGTGTATTTTCTTCTCCTTCTGCCCACGTGCCTGGTGTTATATGTAGCATATATGCTGTTATACGCTCTTGTAGCTCTATGTGCCTTGGCACCCGTGTGTTACACTGAATGGTATGGTATCATGGTTTAGGTTTGTGAAGTGATGTCTTTGACCTAGACACTGTGACTTATCAGAAGCATGAGGAGTTTGAGTGCCAGCTTTTGGTGCTGGAACCAGCTGACCCTGAGAGAGTCATTTCTCTTGATTCGAGCATCTGTAAAAAAGAACCAGTGAACCATCCTTGCTTTCCTTGAGTCTTTGCACAGATGTGTGGCCTCCGTGGGAGAGACACAAATGGTGACAGGCCCCACAAGAACCACTGTGCTGCTTTAAGAGAACTTTAAAAAGATGAGGGGAAAAGAACAAAATAAACATGAACTTCAAGGAGCAGAAAGAAAAAGATTCCAAAGTAAGAAGTGTGTCTGTGGGTGAATAATGCACCCTGAACATTTCCTTTCACTCTTTCTCTCTCTGTTCCTTGTTTTTGTTTGTTTGCTTCTTCATCTCTCCTTTTTTTAAAAGCTTCTGGTACCAAATTTTTTTTCCTCTTAACGTTCTAACTTGAGAGGAACCAACAGAGAGGTCTGTTTGGCTAGAAGAAAAACACGTGAGGCTTTTATTTTTAAAGCTATGGTCTGTGGCTTTTAAAACTGTGTTTCCATCACTAGATAATAGGAGGGTCATTGGCACTTACATACTGAGATTTGAGAAAAGGTGATTTTAAAAGTTATTTTTAAATCTGTTGACAAAGGGCAATGGCCTCAGGTCCTTCTAGGCATCAATCAATCAATCAAGCAAGAAATTTTAGGTTAAATGGTAGAATATGGTGGTGGGCTGGTAGAGAAGATTCTCCAAATTGGACTTCAAATGCAGTGGCCAACACTGAATCTTAGTATTTTCTTCATTAAAGAAATACATATATATATGATTTTGCAAACAGAACTTCTATCATTAAAATCAGATGGGGGCTTCCCTGGTGGCACAGTGGTTGAGAGTCCGCCTGCCGGTGCAGGGGACACGGGTTCGAGCCCTGGTCTGGGAAGATCCCACATGCCACGGAGCGACTAGGCCCCTGAGCCACAATTACTGAGCCTGCGCGTCTGGAGCCTGTGCTCTGCAACAAGAGAGGCCGCGATAGTGAGAGGCCCACGCACCGCGATGAAGAGTGGCCCCCACTTGCCGCAACTAGAGAAAAGCCCTCGCACAGAAACGAAGACCCAACACAGCTATAAATAAATAAATAAATAAATAAATAACAAAAGGTCTCTTCTAAAAAAAAAAAAAAAAAAAATCAGATGGAAGAGGTGCAGGTTGAACCATGTATATATGACCCAAAGCGAGGCCAACAGCAGGAAGCCCAGAAGATCCTGCAAGCCATCACCTTATGACTCTGTTTGAAGCTCTTTAAATATGTTCCTTCATTCTATCCTTACAGCAACCCTGAGATGACTTATTCTTTATTGTGTAGATAAGGAAACCAAAGGCAATTAAATAATTTTCCAAGTGCCCTTGGCTACAGAGAGTGGAACCCAGGCTGTCTGTTCCAGAGCCCACCCCGTAAGCCCCCGTGATTAGCCACACCCCAGGAGTCCAGAATGACTGACACCTACGTCCCATTTTAGCTCCCTAACACGTGCAATTCTCCCATTTTCTATAGGAGAAGACAGGGCTTCGTGCACGGAGCTTGGGTAAATCTCAGATCATACGGTTGGTGGGCAGCAGAGAGACCCCCAACTGGTATACCTGCTAGTCTTCAAAGCCCGTACAAGCCACCGCCAATGTAACGGCTTGCTGAAAATCTGCATCCTTCAGTGAAATTGTTGATAATGGTGGTAGCTGTCTAATTCTGCAATGTTATGGCTATCAAGCTGTCTACCATTTAGGCATTAATCGTGTTCCTGTTCACACTTTGAAATATCTTTTCTTCTCAGAAGAACAAGTTGAATAAAGATGGTTAGTCCATAAGAGTCTGCTTGGTCTTAAGGTATTGAAAAAAGCAGCAGAGATAGAAAAGGCCACCTGTGGCATGGCTGGCATGGTTTCTCCATGAAACGCGTACCAAATTCCAAATGTGACTATGGTGTGATTTGTTTGGGAGTCAGGAGGGAAATGTTTGCCCTGCTTCTCCGGCTGTCTTACCCCCTGAGACCCTCCTGACACATCCATTCCATGTTAGAAACTTTTGATGGATGAGCAGCCGGTCTAGCCCATGGTAGCAATAAGGTTGTGAAAATTCAAGGACGTGGGTTCCGACTTTGACGCTGCCAGTCGCCCGCTAGCTGGCTGACCTTGGCCAAGTGCCTTGATCTCCCTGTGCCTTATTATTATTATTATTATTTCTTCCTCCAGAACTCGGGATAATAGTGCCTAAGCCCTTGCAGGTTTGCAGCATTAGAGAAATGATTTATATAGTGCCATGCATAGCGTAGCCAAATCAAAATCTAACATCCAGTGAAGAAAGGCTTAGCTATTAAGTGTGCCTGGCTGGAAGTTCCTTAAATCCACATATATTTGGTCCAGTTATTCCACCTTACATTTAAAGTGCTTCGAACAGTACCTGACACGGGATTAGAATTCAGTAAATATTAGCTGCTGTTATTATTATTGTTGTTGTCATGGTCATGATCTTTATTCAGGGAACATTTTGAGTCTGCCATAAAGCAAAGGAACCAAATGGCAATGTCAGAGGGAGTTGTCGAATTCATTTTCTTTATGAAGTGTCATTAAAAAGATGCCATTGACAGTATTGGCAGCTTCATTAAGAAGTCTGTTGATGATGGTAATAAGGCTGGCACATTTGGGATTCAGATCGACACTTCTCAAGACAGAGGCAGAACTTGGGCTTGGCACGGAGATGCCAGGATGTGGCTTGGAATCTGGGAAGGGCTGGGTGCCTGGGAGAGCGGGGTCTGGATGGAAGAGCCCCAGCCTGGGATGGGAGCCTGGCACCCTGGTGCCTGAATCTAAGAGAAAGACGAGAGACCAGTAGGGAACCTTTGCCATAAGCCTGGCGAGATGTGATGGGAATGGGCTAAGACAGAGACTTCACTGAAAAGATGAGGGCCCTTCCCCATCGGTGACATCCTGCATGATTCAGACTTGGAGAAGAAGCAAAGTTTGACAGAAAAGAAGCAGTCAAGGACTATTTGAACCTAGATGCTTAAAAAAATGGATGTGTGATCATCTTGGCTATGGGAACAGGTCTACCTATAACCGGTGAGTGGCCCAGGACATCGGAGGTATGTAAGCCAGACCATCTTTGGGGTTGTCTGAAATCCTAAACTTGGTGCTGACCTGCCTCTTCCCTCCTCCCTTCCTCCTTTCCTCCCCATCTCTTTGTCTTCCTGCCATCTTTCCATTTTGTCTTCTGAGAAATATTTATGCCCATCTCTTTTGTGTTAGACCAGACTCTGTGCAGAACCAACAAATGGACATACATTTATTTTGTGGATCTCTGGTTGGGAACCGCTGGCCAATATTTAGCATCTCCATTCCAGCGCAATGTCTGCAAGGATAAAGTAGAAAATGGTCTTCCCAGTCAGGAAGTAGAATTCAGTCATAACAACATCTGATTTTTAATGGGGAACAATCACTAATAGTGGTTTTAGAGGTAGATCCCAGTTCATCCCGCTGCCACTCTGACACCTGTCAGTCAGTCCAAGGCTGCCTCTTCGTCTCTTATCTGATTCAAATGTGAATGTGTTTAGGGAATAGGCTTGTATTCAAAATGTAAATAGGTGTCTTATTCTTCCTCTTAAAGCTATTACTTTGATGCTGGATGTCTCACTGTAGTTAAGGGTCTGTCAGCCTCTACATTAAAGAGCCTTATTTTCTGAGGCTTAAAATGCCATTAAAATCTGTTCGACTTGGTTCTTAAATGGTCAAATTATCCAAATTTCTTTAAAAAAAATCTACTTGGCTCTTTATTCATTGGTGAAAATATGTACATCCTTGTAGTTTCTTGGTTTCAGAAGACTTGCAGTGTTTCCATGACTAATAAGCTGACATTTTCCCCTCCTGGCCTGAGTGCCTTTGGTCATTTTGAGTTTTCTTTATAAACATCCCTCCTGTTTATCAGAAGGCTGTTGTTAATTTAGGCAGGAATTAAGGTTGTATGAGGGTATTTTCTGCATACTTGGGGCTCTTAGATTTTTGTAAAGAGAGAAAAAGAGTGAAAATGTGTTTAAATGAGGCTGTGCCAGGACACTGTGTGTATTAAAATATTGTCTCATTTAAACTGCACAAAAGCCTTTTGAGGTAAGGATTCTCATCCCTCTTTTACAAATGAGGGAACTGAAGTTCTGAACTGAAACAGTGGAATTGTGGTTGAAAACCAGCATCTAAGCCCATGACCTTTGCACTCTACCATAACCCATCCTCAAAAACCTTTGTGATATTTGTGCATATGCCAAAGTTCAACCAGGACACAAAATTAAGGTCAAACATTTTAAGAGACTTCACTAACTCCAGTGGTTTTGGTGGAATTCCTTTTCCAAAGGTTGGTCTTACTCGTTGTGAACCAGCCTCCCTCTTTTTCTTCCTTTGACAGATACTCATTGAGCAGGTACTATAATAAGCGCTATAGTCATCACACTTAAATAATTGCACTCATCTCTGCAATAATTTGCAATTAATAGTTTCTGCTTCAGAGCTGTCGCACACGTCATTCTGTCTGCTTGTGAGGCCCCATCTAACCTTTGTCAGTTCTTTAAAGCTAAGAGACTTGTCCTGGTTTGCCTGGAACAGTTTACACAGTTCATGCTGTTGGCCAAGATTAATTATCAAAGGTTTCATCTTTTGTGCTCAAAAACGTCCTAGTTTGGATGGTAGCAGATATGATTACCCTCTGCAGGGGCCAAATCTAGTCTTGGATCCTCAGCAAGACTTTCCCTGAGAATCCACCCCGCTAGTATTAGGACAGATTTCTCTAATCTCCTATTACTTTTCTGATGAGTTCGTCCCAATTTGTCAATTAAGTATTCTCTGAATGTTGCACTTGTATTTCTTTTTAAAAACGTTTTATTTTCTATTGGATTATAGTTGATTTACAATGTTGTGTTAGTTTCAGGTGTACAGCAAAGTGATTCAGTTATACAGATACTTATATCTATTCCTTTTCAAATTCTTTTCCCATTTAGGTTATGATGCACTTGTATTTCTTGATGTTGACAGTGTCCTTTGCTCTGTATCCTTCATGACCTCCATGATAAAGATGGAGGAGGCTCAATAGATATTTGTTGAATTAATGGGCGAGTGAATTAATGGGAAAGAAAATCCTCTTCTCCTTCTCCCCACTTTGGCCAGTTCTAAGGCTTCTCCTCTGTGAGGACCAGCTGCAAGGCCATTTATACAGGAGACCTTTTGTAGGTCCCCCAAATTATCCAATTTGACTCTGTCTTTATCTGTTTTGGTGCTTATCCCACAGCAAGATTTGAAAAAGTTGCAAGTGGTCTCTCTCAGTACCTGGTACATAATGGCGCTCAAGAATAAATGAATAAGTGGAGGAATGTCCTCTTGAAGCATGCTTCTTCACTATGGTTTTTCTAATAAGCTGAACACGTCTGAGAGCTTTCAGACTGAGGCCGCATTCCATTTCCTATAATAGTTATTTTAAATGACAATAATTTCATTAAAGCTTTAAATGTAAACCCTGGCAGGTAGTAAACTGTACTAATTATTTCATTTACAGGAGCTGGCTTGAGATGTACATGCTAATATTTTTTTCTCACCCCAAACTCACGTGCATATTTGGTGAGTTTTCTTATCTTTCAGGTCAGGGATGGGTACTTTGCTGGTAGTAATAACGTGGGAAGCTCTCTGAAACAGGATGTTATGGTGGTTGGGGGCATGGACTTTGGATTTAGAAATATGTATTAGTTATCAATTGTTGTGTAACCAATTATCCCCAAGCTTTGCAGGTCAAAACAACACGCATTTATTATCTGACAGTGCTTGTGGGTTGGGAATCCAGGCTTGGCTTAACTGGGTACCTGTGACTCAGGGTCTCTGACAAGGCTGAAATCAAGGCTTTGGCCTGGGTTGCAGTCACTTTGAACGAGGTTGGATCGGGAAGAGCCTTCTTCCAAGCACAGTCACATCTCACATGGCTGTTGGCAAGTTCCTCATGGGCTGGTAGACCCAGAACATCATGTTTTCACTGTCTGTTGGCCAGAGACATAAAAGTTTCTTGCAGTGTGGGCTTCTCCATAGGGCTACTCACAATATGGCAGCTTGCTTCCTTCAGTATGAGGGCTGAGAGAGAGAGTGAGGGAGTCGGCCCAAGATGGAAGCCATTGTCCTTTTGTAACCCCATTCCAGAAGTGATACCATTGCTTCTGCTGCATTCTATTCATGAGCAGCAGGTCAGTAAGTCCAGCCCAGACTCAGGGGCATTACATAGAGTGTAAACACTAAGTGGTGGAGACCACTGGGGCCCTCTTAGAAGCTTATTAAAATGTCAACTTATTAGTCATGGAAATCTGTCCTAACGTCAGCTTGTTAGTCATGGAAATCTGTCCTAATACTAGCGGGGTGGATTCTCAGGGAAAGTCTTGCTGAGGAGCCAAGGCTAGATTTGGCCCCTGAAGAGGGTAAACATATCTGCTACCATCCAAACTAGGACGTTTCTGCCACAACATGCCTGGGTCCAAATCCTGGTTCTTTCTTTCAATCTCTGTATGTCTTCAAAGAATTTACTTAACTATTCCAATGATCAGATTCTTCATCAATCAAATCATGTCTACTTTAGAAGGTGGTTGATAGGATGAAAATAATTTTTGCGAAACACACATAATAGGTGCTTGATAATGGGCTGTTAGGAGTGTTATTACTGTAATTAATCTTGGCGAATGCCGGGGGCTTTTGATTCTCAATCCCGTGTCCTGGGGAACACAATCTCCTCATGGGCCCTGTCCCTTCGACTGAGAACACTATCATAGTTTCAAACTTACCTGATTTTGAATGGCTTTCTGGGCATGAGTCAGTTCTTTTGTGCTCTCTTCTCTTCTTTGGGAGGTGATTTATGGCACTGACTCTGTCATGTATGTCAATATTTTTAAGGCAATGGCATCAGCAACACACTGAGAGGATTTGTTTATTCCTAGTAACGCTTCCTGCATTTTCCCCCTGCCATTCAGTGTATACGCACCACCCTGGCCCCCCAACCTCCTTTCCCCTACTGTTAGAATTCACAGCATTTGATAACCTCTGCTTGTTCAGAGAGTCTTCTTCCACTAGGGCTAACTGCTAAGAGACAGTGTCCCCAGCATCTGACAAATACAGTAAGTATATTCATACGAATGAATGAAGGATTTGAGTGTAAGGGTCACCATCACGTCTGATGCAGGACTCCTGCAGCTGCCTCCTCGTGGCCCTCTGCTTCGCATCTTGTACCCTCTGCCTCAGGCTCCATGCTCTGCCCGAGTCCTTTCTGAACAGCACAAGTCTGACTGGGGACGTGCTCCATGAGGATACTTGTTGAGCTCATTCATCCAATGAATACTTCTGGGCACTGACTATAGAGCTACCATGATGAGCAAAAACAGATGTGGTCTCCGTCCTCAGGGGAAGACAGACTGTAATTGAATAATCACTCACATGCAGCTGCCCATCCCTGAGAATGCAATAAAGGGAAAGTGAATGGTGTTTTGAGAGTATTAGTGTAGCAGACCCCAACCTGGTCTCGAGATTGGGGAAGACTTGACTATGTGGGTGAATGGGAGAGGGGGCAGAGAAGGAATGACTCTTCTAGGTAGAGGGGACAGAGGTCCTGAGATGGCGTGGTGGGAACCCTGTTACAGTTTGGATTGCTGGTCAGTGAATATCCACTCCGCGCTCCTCCCATGGAGGGCAGTTTACTTTCTATCCCCTTGACTTTGGGCTTGGCCATGTGACTTGCTTTGCCCAGTGGAATGTTAGTGGACATGACATGAGCAAAGGCTTGAAATATGCTTGCTTGGAGGAACTTAGCTTCTTATGCCTCATCAATCAACATGACAGGAACATATCCTGGGTAGCTCGCTGGTCCCAGAAGGATGAGTGACACACAGAACAGAGCCATTCTGCCCAACCCCCCACCAGAAATTTCCAGTGGAGCTCTCCTGCCAACCCACAGATCCATGAACATGTTAATAATTACTTTTGGTGGATGCCACTGAGTTTGGGGAAAGGTGGGATGGTTTTAGGAACATAAAGAGGGTCAGACAGGCTGAGGTAGAGATAGAAATTTGGATAGTGGTGCAAGATTCAGCTAGAGAGAAGCAGGCATCACATGATGCTGGGCTTTGAAGGTCAGGGTGAGAATTTGGTTTTTTCCTCTGTGCTGGGGAACTAGGGCATATTTCAGCAGGGGAATAGCATGGTCAGATTTATGGAGAACACGCTGGAGAGGGGTAAGAGTTCCTCTTTTAGAAATCCACACCTTTGCACGAGCTGTAACCTCCGACTGGGAATTGTTCCCCACCCCCTTCACCCAACTATCCAATTTCTAGAACCATGTTATTCTGAGTGACCGCAAATGTTTCTTTTCTATGAAGTCTCATCACAGGTGTGTTTCGCATTCCCTTAGTTGAGTTCCCATGCCACTGGTTTTTTTTTCCAGGACCTGTCACACATAACATTGTCTCACCTGGTAGTCCAGTGGCTAGGACTTTGCGCTTTCACTGCCAAGGGTGCAGGTTCAATCCCTGGTGGGGAAACTAAGATCCTGCAAGCCGCGAGGTGTTGCAAAAAAAAAAAAAAAAAAAAAAAAAAAAAGAAAAGAATAAAAAATTGTCTTATCTCTATCTCCAACCTAGACTGGAACACCCTTGAAGATGGGGCTCGTGACTTAGTCATCTCTGTATCTTTATATCTGCTTCCCTGTGTCTGTGGTCCTCTGTATCCCTGTGGACAGGATCTATCCAGGAGACAGCAGGCAATCACTAAATATTTCTTTAAAGAATGAATTAACAATCTTTCCCTTTGTGGTTAATTATTATGTAGCAGATGAAAATCCATCCATCTTTGGTTTCCCCACCTGCAACATGTGAAGAATAATGGTGTCCCTCTTTGGGTTGTTATGAGGATGAAGCAGGTTAGTCTAGATTGAACAGTTACTGGCAATTCAGGGGCATTCCAAAATGTTAGCTAATTAAGGTCCTGTAAAAGTTTTGTGATGAGTGATGAGTGAATAAATGACAAGGGTGCATATATCCACTGAGGCCTTAATGAAGGGACCCCTTGCCCCCCACAGGAGGAGGGAAGAACGAGCAGTGTACAAAAGGTGTGGGGTGAACAACTCCTAAATGACCAATAGGTTGGACACCAGATCTTCTTGTTAAGATTTGGCACATTTAATTGAAAGCCTCCAGATCGTGGACCGGTTCAGTGAGTCTGAAACTGAAGGTTCTCATATCTGACTTCTACAGCTCCAAAAGTTCCAGGGAGCCGCAGAACACAGTTGGGGTTCAAATACAGCAAAATATTGGGGTCACACATAGGTTTGCTAAAAAGGCATCCCTGGCAGAAGGTAACTCCTCCCTAAACCCAAATGATCATTCCGCAACACCTGGAGGGCAAAATATGCTCCATCTGTTATCACTGTATACCTCAAAACATCCAGTATGTATATATATAAATTACACATTTGTTGAATATCTGAATGAACAGATGATTAAGATTCCATGGCAGTCCCCAATCTAAAGAAATTTATGATACTGTCCAGGAGATTAAAAATAATTATAAAATGATAAAATGACTTTGTTGTTAGTCCAGTGGCAGTGAGGGTTAGAAGATGCATCTTAAGGGGCGTGGTGACGGAATCAGAGACAGCTGAGGCTACGGGGCCCCATAGCAATAGCAGCGGCCAGGAAGCAGGGACAGCTCAGACCCTTGGTTTCTCCCACTGGAGGGTCTCGTGCCTTTTCACTCCCAGCACTCTCCGCTCCCATCACAAATGTATCACCCGCCTCCATTTGGGATTTGAAAAATTTGAAAATATCTTATTTACACCTAGGCTTGTCACTTCTCGACTTGGAGTCTAACATGCTTCCTAATTTACGTAGAATTTGTTTGACTCACGTAAACTGCATTACAAAAAGAGGAGCGATGCGATAAATTCCTAGTGACAGAGGCCAGGCTGGATCGCAATTATTTTTATAAGCCCCTGGTAAGCAATGATGTTCTGTTTCTACAGCACATAATGTCCCAGCATTATTGAAGTGCCGGCAGCATCCATGAAACACATCTGTGTTAACAAGTCAGCAGGTACCAACTCCAGGAGAAAATATGGTGGCTGGAGAGGCCCAATCCGCACCATGATTTCAAATCGCTGGGGTGGCCCCGTCTGCTCCTGATGTTTTCTAATGGGAGGGATTTGGAGGGGAAAGTGTGAGTGAAAACAGTGTAGCCAGGAAGACTTGGATTCCCATCTCCTTCCTGTTTTCTTACTAGTTATAAAAACCGAACTAACCTATCACTCTGACGGCTCTTTGCTTATAAATTGGGCATTGTAATATGGTCAACAGACAGGAGGAGAAGAGGTCATGGGATATCTAAACTAATAGTGATACAAGCTAATATTTGTTGAGCACTTACATGTACCAGGCACAATGGGGCATGTTTGATATGCATTATCTTGTTGAGCCCTGAGACCCAAGCCCCCCACGCCCCGAATCAGGTATTGTTATTATTATCATTGCTATTTTACAGTCAGGGAGACTAAGAGATATAAAGGTTTTTTTTTATATTTGTCCAAGACTCTACAGCTGAACCAGAACTTGAACCCGTGTCGGTCTCAAGTCCAAGATGAAATTTTGGCCAATAAGTTGTCCTGCCTCATCACAGGTAGCCAGTCTTTAGAAAACCCTTACTTGTCCCAGGGGAGACCTGCATTTCAGAATTGCCTTGGGAAAGGCCTCGCCAGGGTCTGGGGCATGGGAAGCTCCCAGTAGAGGTGGTCTGGCTTTGAGCATATTGGCTCAAGGTCCATATAGCCATACAGAGTTTATCTTTGCCTTTGCTAATCAGCTCCCGTGGCTCCAGAATACGGACAGGGTGTGGTGGAGGTGTCTGCGAATCTGAATCGTGCAAATCTGAAATCGTGATATATCATGTATTAATAGTCTTAGCTTATGCACAGATTTCGAAAGAATGCCAACCCTGCTTTACATTTCCTCCTCCAGAGAATTAATCTTGAATTGTGCTAGTTTTGAATTATGTGAGGCCTTTGGGAATAGGCCTACAGCCCTTGCAAGAAAATTAATCACCCTATAAATGACTTAACACCCCCCCCCCCCCCCCACTCAGGGCTCCATGGTGGAGACTGTAAGAAAGAAGGCAAATTAAAGGACTCAAAACAGAGGCATCATTCAGGATACCTGAGCCCCCTCCCCTGCCCTCCTGTCCTGTTACTAACCTTCCCCTAAGCTGGTTTCCTCACCCCCTGGTTCTCCCTTCCTGCTACATACTTACAGGTTTCCAAACTCTCTCTAAGGCTTTTTGTCAAAGGCCACTTCCCGGATTCCCCAAAGTTTCATTCACCCCACATTGCAGGGCAAAGTGCCCCTTGTTCTGCCTCCACTTTCTCTTTTTTTTTTTAAGATTTTTTTTTTTCTTTTTTTGATGTGGACCATTTTTTAAAGTCTTTATTGAATTTGTTACAATATTGCTTCTGCTTTATGTTTTGGTTTTTTGGCCGTGAGGCATGTAGGATCTTAGCTCCCCGACCAGGGATCGAACCCGCACCCCCTGCCTTGGAAGGCGAAGTCTCAGCCACTGGCCCACCAGGGAAGTCCCCTCCACTTTCTCTTTAAGTGGGCGTGAGACAGGCTGGGACCTGGGACCTGGGAACCTTTGCAGCAGTGCTGCAATGCTTGCACCTGGACTAACATCTCCTTGAGCTACAAAATACAAAGAAACTATAAGAGACTAAAAATAACTGCATGCATGCACAGTTGGGGCAAATTATGGACAATACACAAAAAGACCAAAAAAAAAACCCAAAAAACCAACTGTCACTTCTGAAGAGCCAGGAGCAAAAGCAGGGTACCGTGCATGCCTCTTGCATACAACACCACCAAAGGGGTGGGCATCCCACCTAAGCCACACCTCCAACCCTACCCTCACTCTGTATAAAGAACCAGCTCCCCCCTCCCACCTCGGGGAGCAGGCAAGTGAAATTGTTACTTGTTTTCGCTCCCCTCTGTTGCAGCAGGGGCCCCAATAAAGCCTTGCCTGAATTTCTTGTCTGGCCTCATATTAATTTCTATTGATCGGGGAAGGTCAAGAACCCTGATCGGTGACAGACACAGGAGGAGGGGCTGCTAGAATTTGCTCTCCCTACTATAGGGAACTTCAGAATGGTGCCCTATAGAATGTGGATCCATATGGCTGGGTCTTTGACTTTTTTTTTAGTTAGAATTGGGTAGATTTATGAAAATTTCCAGATTCGTAAAACACTCTCTTGGCCTGACAACTTTGGGATACCAGTTTGTGATGGCTGGCTTAATATCTAGCTTCCTCCTTCCCCCCACTCCAGAATCCTTGATCCACAGAAATCATACTTTTCTTGCTAATCTGTTGTCTTCTTTCTCATGCAACCCCACTGCTGGGGGAAAGGGCAAGTTGCAGGACAGTATTTGACCTATTTCACAGAAAGCCACTGTGGCAAGATCTGGTAATAGTGGATGACCTCATCCAGCACCTTCATTTTCAAGTGAAGACGCTAAGAGATTCTCTACCTCTGTGGCCCTGCAGAAGTATCTGCAGAATCTTTTAAAAATCTCTATTAGCTTGCTAAGGCTGCCATAACTGAGTACCACAGACTGGTGGGGGTGAGGGTGAGGCTTAAACAACAGAAATTTATTTCCTCGAAGTTCTGGAAGCTAGAAGTCCAAGATCAAGGCAGGCTTGGTTTCATTCTGAGGCCTCTCATTTTGGCTTGTAGGTGACCATCTTCTCCTTTTGTCTTCCCATAATCTTCCCTCTGTACCTGTCTATCTTCTAATCACCTCTTCTTTTTTTGTTTTTTGGCTGCGTTAGGTCTTAGTTGTGGCACGCAGGATCTTCACTGGGACGTGTGGGATCTTTCGGCTGTGGTGCTCGGGCTTCTCTCTAGCTGTGCTCTCTAGCTGTGGCGTGCGTGGGCTCCAGGGTGCATGGGATCTGCAGTTTGCGGTACGTGGGCTCTCTAGCTGAGGCGTGCAGGCTTAGTTGCCCCACGGCATGTGGGATCTTAATTCCCTGACCAGGGATTGAGCACTCGTCCCCTGCATTAGAAGGTGGATTCTTTACAACTGGGCCAGCAGGGAAGTCCCTAATCTCCTCTTCTTAAAAGGACCCCAGTCCTGTTGGATTAGGGCTCACCCTAATGACCTCATTTTACCGTAATTATGTCTTTAAAGGTCCTATCTCCAAAGACAGTCACGTTCTGAGATACTGGGGGTTACAACTTGAACATACGAATTTTAAGGGGATACAATTCAACCCATAACGCTTCACCCTCTGTCCCCCTCCCCCCAAATTCATGTTCTACCTGTGTGCAAAATACATCCTTCCCATCCCAACAGCCCTAAAAGTCTTAACCCATTCTAGCATCTGCAGGAAGTCCAAACTCTCATCTAAATATCACCTAAGCCAGATGTGGTTGAGACTCGAGTTACGATTCACCCTGAAACAAAATTCCTCTCTAGCTGTGAACCTTGGGAATCAGACAAGTTTCCAAAGTACCTTAGTGGGACAGGCATCAGATAGACGTTCTCTTTCTGAAAGGGAGAAATCAGAAAGAGGAAAAGGGTCGTGAGTCCCAAGCACGTCTAAAATCTATCCTGGGAAATTCCATTAGATTTTAAGGCTTGAGAACAATCCTCTTTTTGCTCCATGCTCCGGCTGGGCCCACTAGGACCACCTGGGTACCATCTAGGAGCTTCTGTCACAGTGTCTAGTCGTGTCCCACCATTATCTTGGCAAACACCTCCTGTTTTCTGAAGAACTCACTGTGTGCCAGAAACACTTCACATATGCACATTGACTCATTAAATTCTCATCACAGCCTGAAGAGGGAAGAACAGTGGTCATCTCCAATTTGTAAGCAGCTTTTGGCAGGAAAGAGCTCTCTGCAGGGGGCCCCTCTTGTCTTGTCACTAACCTTAAACGAGGCACCCCCATGCTCTACCCATCTCTTGCCCAAACACACCTTTCAAAGTACTGTGTGATCTTTTGATCACACAGTACTTTGCCTAATCTGTTGGTTCTTTCTGCAGACCAAAGAAGTAGAAATGAAGAGCAAGTAATTAACAGATGACCAGATCTCTTCCTTAGCTTCCCCTTCAGCAGTCTCATGAACAAACTGTGTGAACAAGATAGCATCTAAAGAAAGATCACAAGAAGTCCACAAGCCTGCACATAAGCCTGTACGCAGTGGGGAATGGCGACGACCCTGAGCCTGTATCTCAGTGATTAACTGAGATTTCTTCCCCTTTTCCCTTTAAAACTTTCACGGCCGAGCAGAATCTTCAGAGGTGGTTTCTGGGGGACGCTGAGTCTATCATCTCCCCAGACTGCTGGCATTCCGATGTAAAGCAACTTTCCTTTCTTCCAACATTGCCTCTCTCGAGTACTGATTTTTGAGCGGCGAGCAGCAGGGCCTGAGTTCGGTAACAGTTTGACAGAGAAAGAAAGACACAGAGAGGTCACATCCCTTGGCTGGGGCTGTGCAACTTTTCACTGGAGTTGCTAGGATTTGAATCCAGGCGACCTGACCCCAGTGCTCTTGTTCATGCCAGGGGAAGCTTCTGCTCACCAGCTTTGACCATCTCTGACCTGATGTGGCAGTGCCAAGTGCTTATCTGCCTGGGTGTTTGGTTCCCCACCCCCAAAAGGAGTTAGATGAGAGAGAAATCCTTGTCTCAATCTTTGTGTTGTCGTAGGGACAGTGCTTGGTGCGTGGTCCACCCAATGAGTATTTGTCAATGATGAATGGATGGGAGGAGGCTGAGATCCCTCCCTGAAAAGCTGAACCAATTAAAACTCAAAATCACTTTAGTGAGGCACCAAATGGCAGGATCCCAATGGTCTTGGTCCCTCTGCGGAGACGCTGGAAACCTCTTTCCGTTCTGGATAGACCTCCTTTGCTTTGCCTCGCAGAAAGTGCTTCCAATGCAGCCAATAATTAGTGTCTGTAAGTGGAATCTACTTATGAAGAAACACAGAGTCTCAGAAAGTTGTATGATGCCATTCATAAGTGTCCAGTGTTCTGCAGCCACGCTGTGATTCACGGAGCTGAACTAAATGATTTGCCTAAAAAAAAAAAAAATAACGTTCGTTCCACAGGTAGAACCTCTTAATTCCGGTTACACATGTCAGCATATTATGACTGGAAGCTGTCAGGTTCTAATGACTAAAATTTCATTTTTTCAGGCTTTTCACGCTGTGTTTGAGAACTATAGGTTGGAAATAATACTGCAGCTAAGTTCCTTCCTTATCTGGTAAATTTAGCCATTGTTTTCCTTGCTGTATCTTTTTAAAAAAATGTTCATGTTTACATTAATACCTTGAATAAACTAACCTCATGCTTCACTCAATAAACAGGGGGAAGAAAACAAAACAAAACAAGCACTGTGGTGTTTTTCTTCCTGAAGCTGCTGTCCATTTTGTAGAATGTAATGTGATTCGACAGCTGACAGATTCAATGCAAAATTATTTTTACTTGGTAGAGTGGATCAAAACATGGATTATTTTAAATAAAAAACCTTAGTTCAGTTTTTTTAAAAGTGAAATATATTGTGCACCCTTCATATAGATAAACAACCTTGACATTGAATGTAACTTGTTTTATTATCCTTGAAATGGCAATTCGTTGACATGATATTCAATAAATAGAAATATCGCAGTCGCGTTCGCCTACCTCAGATACTATACCAAATAGGAATTATTGATCCTCTGTTTTTTACACTTGTTCCTGAATGCTACATGCAGAGCAGGGAAACCAAGTTCCAATTTAAATTGTTAATAGATTGGTCGCAAAATTTATGTTACCCGTGTCCAACAAATCATGAATAAAAGCTTATGAAAGGCTAGATGGTCGGCATTGAATTACTCATTCTTTCCCCCGTAAAAAGCCTTTAGCTCGAGACTGACCAAAGAATTTTAAATCTCTCATTATCTATAAGTCATTGCTCAAAGTGTCCCTAAATGGGATTAAACAATCGTCACTCAGATTTCCTGAAATGACTGCCCCTTCTACCCCATACTTGACTTAAGTGAAGGCTAATGATGTATTTAGGAGAAAGGAAAGAGGTAGATTTTCCTTGAGTGACTTTCCAAGACTCTAGCATCCCATCCGTTATGGGAAAGCTTCTCTGCCAAGATGATTTATTTCGTCTCTCTGTCAGAAGATTTGGCTCGGGGACAGGCAGGTCCAAATAGACTTAATGACCATGTTGGCACCTCCATGCAATGTGGTGACTCCGGTGCAGGAGAAGACTGGACACAAAGCCCCCTGCCCCCCTCCAGGTGCTTCTTTCTACCGTTGGGAGACTGCAAGGGCAAGGATGGGCGCCCGGGGAGCTTGCTTCAAAGAGCCCGGGGTGGAGGCAGTGGCAGTTAATTCCAAACACTCAGTCTCTGGCTCCCCCTCTCTCCCTTCCTTTCTTCCCTTTTTTGCTCTTTCTTCAATTCTTCAGGCTTTAGGGTGTGTCCACCATGCACCAAGCTTAATGCCAGGTGCTGGGACACCCGGATGGGTCAGGTTCATGGTGCTCAAGTGGGGAGTTGGTTTCCTAGGGGCCCAGACCAGCTCATATACTGAGACAACCACAGGGCATGACCATGTGGCTGGTGGCCAGTGTGCCCGGTGGGAAATGCCCAGGGCCAGGTGTGAGGCCAGCCTGGCTGGGACTCCTATCTCTACCCTTGACCTTTTGGAGCCTGATGAGGATTCACTCGCGAAGGACTGACTGTCACACAGTAGGCCCTCAAGAATTGAACACTGTCATTATAAGAGTGTCCCAGAGGCATCTACAAGGGGCTATGGGGATGCAGGAAAATCTTGACTCCTTTACACAAGGGAGACAGGAAAGATTTCACAGAGGTGTGAGAAGGTTGACCAGATGCAGAAGACAATTGGCCTACCCTGGGTAGAGTGTATTTCAAGAGGAGAAAATGAAATGAAGTAAGCATGAAAATGTTGTCACAAAGGCCCATAGGGTCCAGGAGGTACTGCACATGTAGATCACAGACCGGCAACTAGGGGGAGGAGTGAGATTTCAAGGGCTAGAGGGTTCTTACCCATTGTTGCCAGACCTGAGTCAGAAAGACACATGCACCCCAATGTTCCTAGCAGCATTATTTATGATTGCCAAGGTATGGAATCAACCTAAGTGTCCATCAACAGATAAATGGATAAAGAAGATGTGGTACATGTATACAGTGCAATACTACTCAGCCATAAAAAAGAACAAAATTTTGCCATGTGCAGCAACATGGATGAACTTGGAGGGCATCATGCTAAGTGAACTAAGATGGAGAAGACAAATACTGTATGATATCACTTGAATGTGGAATCTAAAAAATACGATAAACTAATGAATATAACAAAAAAGCAGACTCAACAGATATAGAGAACAAACTAGTGTTATCAGTGGGGAGGTGGAGGAATGGCAAAGAGGGGTAGGGGAGTGGGAGATACAAATTATTGGGTGTAAGATAGGCTACAAGAATGTATTGTTCACCATGGAGAATATAGCCAATATTTTATAATAACTCTAAATGGAGCATAACCTTTTAAAATTGTATAAAAATAAAAAAAAATTTAAATAAAAGAAAACTGAAAAAAAAAAAAAAAGAAACCAGAAATCTGGCTTGTGATGCAAACATCTCAAATGTTAAAAGTGAGAAATCTATCTTAAAAATTCTAAAGACACTGCCCAAGATAAAACAAATGTATCTAAAGGTCATATAAAGATTGTGGCCAGGCAAATAACTATCTCTTCTCTGGACACATTGATTTCATTCTTTTGTTCAAAAAGTAGTTGCCAGGGCTGTATCATAGCAGTTAACTCAGTAGATACTGTAGGTATCTGTAGGTACTGTGGTCGGTGCTGATCAAGGTGGGATTTGAAACCCAGCTCCAGAACCTAACAAGCTGGCTGACTTGGGGTCAGTTACTGAGTCTCAGTGATAACAGCCTTACCGGCTTGAAGATTCGAGGTGATGCAGGTGAAGCTCTGGTACCGGGTCTGGTGTTCCGTGCATGCCTCACAAAGCTTCCTCTTTCACTGAACAGGGTAGAAGAGAGTTAGATGGTGCCGAGGTGTGGCCAGGTGTGCAAGAGGCAGCAGCAAGATGGATGCGGGGACAGGTGTAAATGGAGTGACCTCAGATCTGGTCACTGGAGCTGCTCTTTCTCAGCAAAGGTCAGAAACGCGGTATGGCCAGCCTGCAAAGGACAGCTTCCGGGGCTTGGCGGAGTCAGGAGTGAGCCACCTGCAGTGACCAATCCAGGGGCCTCATTTCTTCATGGCCACAAGCCTCAGACTCTGGTTTCAGACTCTGATGGGACAGAAAGGCAAGTATCTTAGGAGACACCTATGGCGCCAGCAGGGGCAATTTGGCAGTTGGCATCATGACCCAAGATGCTCAGGTGGGCCCTCTCTCTCAGGTGGGATCACCCTGCCAAGCCCTCAAACATTGCATGTTGAGGTCAGGTTCCGTGTTTATCCTATTTGAAAAATTAATCATGTCTATTGCAGAAAATCAGGAAAATATGGACAAATGTAGAAAAAAACACAGAAGTCACCTTTCTCCATCTCCTGAGCGTGTTCGCATTGACCCCGCCAATCTTTTCACTTTGCATTTCTAAATCTTTTATGTTTAGCTGGGCCATTTTGTTTGGTATGATGTTGCTTTCAGAAGAGACACCTGTCTGATATCCAAAAAATGAATGGTCAGGACTTTTAGATGTTTGGCCTCTGTCTGTCTCTGTAAGGTCACACTCCCCATTCCCTACACCAGACCTCTGCTGCCCCGCCTTCTCTCCCAACCCTGGCCTCTCTCCTTCTAACCTCTCCAGATTGGACTGGAAACCTAGGTCCTTTGGATTCTCCTCATTTTCATCCCATTTTCTTCTTTCTTGCAGCTTTTTTTTTTCCTCTTTAAACAGTCACTCTCTGTTAAGGTTACCATAGCGTTACCAGATAAAATACAGGATGCCCTGTTGAATTTGAATCTCAGTTACACAATGAATAATTTTTTAGCACAAGTATGTCTCTTTGACATACTTACCCATTGTGTGTCTGAAATGCAAATTTAACTGGGCTTCCTGTATTTTTATTTGCTAAATCTAGCTACCCTACATATAAATCAAATAGGTTGATCTTTACTTCTTGTAGCTCATATCTCTACAGTAAAGTCTAGGAATAAAGAAAGTTAGTTATGAAAGTCAGAGCCCCCCCTTGGAGGGCTTGGCTGGATTGGGCAAACCAACATGTTTATTTTTTTCATATATATGTGTATATATATATATATATATATATATATATATATACATATATAGTTATATATTTCACATATATTGAATGTATATTCACATTATATATTCAAAAATATGTATTTTATGAAAGTTGGTTCTTGCAGTGTGTATATATGTGCACACACATACACACATATATATACATATCATCTTTTTTTTTCAGTAACAGCACATTAATATTTTTCCTATACCATTAAATATTTGGGGGACTATATAATTTTTAAAAAATCATTCTATTATGACATTATATGAATGTCAGCTTACTCTAATTATTAGATATTTTCACTATCTCTGTCTGTTTAAATTATAGCTAATGCGGCAGTAAACATTCCTATAAATATATCTTTATCTGAATATTTGATTATTCCTGGAGGTATTTTTGTAGGAGTGAAATTATTGAGAAAAAATGGATAAATATTTTCAGCTTCTTGAATATGTTACCTCTGGAAGTTTAATTATTCTTCTTTCATTCAGAAAATATTGCTGTTGATGCTACAACCTGCCGGAACTGTGGGCTGATGGTGGCCTTTCCCTCTGGGAGTAGAGATTTCCACAGATCCTCCTAGTAGCGGTTAAGGGAGGTCCCTGCCTTGTCACCCTTCTCCAAGGTAACCGAGGACAAATGCCAACTCCTTGTTGCTTTAATTTTCTGTTTTAAATTACTAATCTCCATGGATGGCTTTTATTTATTTGGCCACTTATATTTACTTTTACTTTGAGTTGTTTATGTACGCTGCCCATTTTTTCTTTGGAGATGTTTGTGTGTGTGTTTAATTAATGTCTAAAGGCTATTAATATTGTTTCTCATATGTTTATAGCAAACATACTTTCTTTTGCATTGCATTTTCATTTTGGTTTGGATGGTATTTGATAAAGTTTTAAAGCTTGATATGGTCGGCCGTACCGAGAAATTTTGTTAAAAATTTTGCCGTGACTTTTATACTTAGGGAATCTTTTTATTCATCCAGTATTTCAGAATTTGTCTATGTTTTTCAGAAATCCTTTTTTATTTATTTACTTTTTAACTTTAATTGAAATGTAATCTACCCGAGATGAGTTGAGATTGGGCTTTTCTTTTTAAAATCTGTCACTTTTCTAACTTCATTTATTGGGCCATCAGCCTCTTTATAGTTGGATTTTGATTACTCTTTTCTTATATATTAAGCTTATACACATGCACCCCCACACACAGATCTGCTTCAGAATTAGCTATTCTAATCTACTACAGGCAAGATGCTAGCAGTAGATTATCTCAGTTTTTATTGTTATGATTTTATAATAGAGTCAATTTAAAGTAGGGTATCTTCCCTTTACATTACTTTTTTGAAATCTTCTCAGGCATTTTCGCCTAAATCTTCCAAATGAAATGTGAAATCACCCATCTGCCCCCACCTCCTGCCAAAAAAAAATAGTAGTAATTAATGGAGACTTTGATTGGAATTGTGTTCAATATAGATATTAATTTGGAAAGAAAGGGCTGATTTATCTTTTCTATCTAAAAACAGTGCGGGTTGGGAAATTTTGAGTGAATTTTGGGATAATGTAGAGGAATTTCAATAAGGGATTGGAGGTAGCAGATACGTGGGGTAAATAAATGGAAAGATGGGGGTGAGAGATACCTAAAGAACATTTTAAAGAAGTTTTTCATTGTGGAACAGAACATACAACTGCTTTGACGTTTTTAAAGGCACAATTTCTTGATACATATTTTTTTCCAGTTCTTTTTGGATGTTGTTTTTGTGCTTCCTCTGAATGTGGCTTGTGCTAAGCTGGCTCATGTTGTAACCCAACTTTGTCCAGGTGCCTTATCTTGTACTGGTTAATAAATTGAATGGGCTTAAAGCTATGATTATTTTCTTTCAGTTAATTATGTAAGTTATTCCAGATATATTGTCTAATGATTTATGAAATTGATGATTATGAATGATTAATGAGTATGTTTCTTCTTCTTTCTGATTTGTATAACTTGTATTTGTTTTTCCCATTTCATAACATTGTCTAGAATATACAGGACAATGCCAAGTCTGAATGGCTGGAGGGGTTGGTCTTGCAATAATCTTGACTTGAAAGGGGATGCAAGCATTACATATTATGATGACTGTTGTTTAAAAAACATAGTCTTTCGACTATTAAGGAGATATTCTTCCAGACTTTGAATGCTGCAAAATATTTTTTTAAAGAAGTGGGTGTTGAATTTATAAGTTTATTTTGGCTTCTATAAAGATTGTATTATGCATATAAGTTCTTCCAACTTTGGCATCTTAATGTGATATGATAAATTAATAGATTATTAATATTAAGCCTTCCTTATATCACTAATAAAAACTCTAGGATTCTTTTACTGTGTATTTGAAATAATTTTGCTAGAATTTAATATAGAATACTGCCTGTATTCTCATGAGTGATTCAGATATCTAGTTTTCTTTTTTTTTTGTGGCATTCATTGTCAGCTTTTGATCTGGATGTGAAGTATCTCTATAGAATGAATGGAAGATTTTTCCATTATTATGTATGCTCTGGGTCAAGTAATATATAATATTAATTATCTATTTCTTGAAGTTATGAAGAACTAACAAAATTACTTGACCTATGGGTGTTTGGAGGATATAATTATGTTGAAAATTCTTTTCCCATGTTTTCCCCATGGCTATAGGTTTTCTAATTCTTCTTGGGTTAATTTTTGTTATTTTCAGTTTCCCAGAAAATCATCTACCTCATTGTATTTTCAAATATCTTTATATAGGGCTACACATTTTATATTTTTATAATTTTTAAGTCTCATCTGAGAATGTATCTGATGTCACATGTCCAATTTTGCATATTTGTTTGTTTCTTAATTTGGATTTGATAGTGGCCTATTTTATTTTCTTCCTAAATACCAGCTCTTATGATTTTATTAATGCCATCAGTGTATAATTAAGAACTGATTTTATTGCACTTATTCCTTAGCTTCTTTTGTCCTCAGATTTGTTTTGCTCTTCTTGAGGTGGTTTATTATTTTTAAGTTACATGCTTTGTTCAATATGACTTTTAAATTTTTGAATTCTAGTTTTCCTTACTGAAATGATTTGGGCTTAACTCTGTGTTTAGTGTGTAACAGCAGTGATCTACACTCAAACACTATTTTTCCTGAATCATAGTTTCTTTATCTTTGTTATTTATTTTGGTTCATTACTCAGTCATTTACAATATCTTCAGATCATAATTTCCAGGTTGAGTATAGTGGTGCTATATCTTCTTGTGTAGCTGAGTGTCTTTTTCCAGTATGCATGATCCCTTGACTGGGTATAAAATTCCTGACCCATGCCATTTTCTTCTCAAAACTCATTAGACTCTGTTTCACTTGCTTCTTGATAGGAACAATTTTGAAGCCTGAGATTAGCCACGTTTTAATTTTCTTTTGTAGGAAACCTGTTAACTCTACCATCAGCACCTCAAATTTGTAGGAAAAAATTTCCTTGAGATTAAAAATTCCTCTAAGATGATATCTTCCACAACTTCATCTTCCCTCACATAATTTATATTTCTTTGTCATCTTTCTCTAAATCAAGGATCAGCGAATTTTTCTGTAAAAGGCTAAGTGAGGCTAAAGGGCTGAGTATTTTTAGTTCTGTGGGCCATACTCTCTGGAGGAAGTACTCAGGTCTTGCTTTCAAGTACAAAAAAAAAACACCATAGGCAATGCATAAACAAGTGAGCATGGCTGTGTTTCAATAAAACTTTATTTGCAAAAAGAAGCAACAGACCAGATTCTGCCTACAGGCAGATCTAGGTTAGAATGCTGATTCTGTCATCTTGCTGTGTGGCTTTTGGTAAGTCATTTCACCCCTCAGAGATCCAGTCTTCTCAAGTATAAAAGTTGGGATAATATTATCTACACTAGAACTATAAAGATTTGATAAAATATTATGTGTGAAAGGGGCCAAATAGAGGTGCTTATTAAATATTATCAGTATTGCCACATCTCTTGCCATATGCTAGTATCTACAGATAAAGTGATATTTTGTTCATTTCTCTCTCTCTCTTTTAAATCTATAGAAGTTGTGGTGTATATAAGGATCATTTATTATATGAAAGCATCATTTGTTCATTTGTAAGTGTCATTTGTTTAGATGAGGATATTCATAAATCTGTATTAGATTAAACTACATAAAATTGCTGATATTTCATATTTTGATCACTATCAATGGCAATGTCAACTCAAACTAGCACCAGGAAGTCATATTTATTTATGTGTTTCTATAGATCATTTTATTAAATGAATAAAATGACATTATTCACTTGAAAATCCAGAACTCAGGGTTATGCTAGTCTTAGACTGCCCTATAAGTAACATGCATAAGAATTTACTTTTGGAATTGATAGCAGGGTTTATTTGTTACACAGTTACAAATAACTAATACAAAGTATCTGGGGAAACAAAAATGATCCCTGTGTGCTGATGTTGAGGTCTGGAGGGCCTTGTCAGGAGGCAGCCAGTATACAGCATGGCTTTGAGACCTTCCTGTTGGCAGAGAATGCTGGGGCAAACAGCTGGTGGTGGCTGAAAATGGGGATCTCACTGAGTAGATGTTCCCAGGACCTGGATTTCAAGATCTGACATCTAAAGCAAACAAGAGCTGATCAACGTTGACCCACATGGGGACCTAGAGCTTTGTAACCCCATGTTCACCGTGATGGCCCCTACAACTTCTCCCCTCTGGGACACACAGTTGTAAAATCACAACTCTGGAGGAGGGAAGAGGATAATAGAAAATCCTGTTGGAGATTATGTCTCCGAGAGCGTAATTCTCTCAAGTCAGGCTAGTTCCCTGTCTCCTTGTTGACTTCTCTGGTTTGTCCTCTGTCCTCTGAATGACAGACTGTCAGGGTGTTGTCTGTCTTACCTAGAGACACACCTGATTCCATAGGTCTGCTCTTTACCATTTTTGTTGGACATCACAGGCCAAACTTGTTTCTCAACTGGAAAGTGGCCTCAGGGGCACGGTAGACAGAGAGGGGCCTGGGTATGACTAGGCTGGTGTCTGTTTCCGGCCCTCGCGCTTACGTACTGAGCAGCGTTAGGGAATCTGCTTCATGTTTTAAGCCCCAGAGGCCTCAGCTGGAAAAGGGGATGACGATACCTACTCCATAGGGTGGTTCTGAAAATTAAATCAGACGCAGGGCTTATAGCACCAGAGCCTGGAATGTGGCCATGGTGCGGTACCGGTAGCAAGGTGGCTGCTGGAAGGGTCCTATTATTTTTATGGTTGTCTCTGTGTAGGGCCCGGGGCAGGTGCCTGTGGCGTCACTCTGGTCCCTCCTCCCCTTGCTGATGAACTGCACTCACAGACCCCCAGCTCGGAGCTCTCCAGCCCAGGAACTGACTCATGGGACCTGTCAGACGGGAGGACCCACCGGGAGGACTCGCAGTGTGACAGAGCCAGAGGCAGTGCCAGGGATGACACCAGTGCCTGGGAACGGTTCCGGCCGGGAGCCACGTGGGGCCTGCCCTCCTCCCAGTGGGCACTCTGTGCCCGAGGCTCAGCCCGGCTGCAGAGGAGAGGGCCCTGCACACTGTCGCTGTCACTGCCTGTCGCTCAGGCTTGGTCTGCAGTGTCCGTTTGCATATCCAGCCGAGAACTAATGAGGGTGCCACTTCCTTGGACTCTTCAGAAGGCACATTTCACCTCCCATGTCCCCATGTCGGTCAGCGTTGATCAGCTCTTGTTTACTTTAGATGTCAGAAGGGTATGAAACGGAGGAAGATGAGAAAACAACGAAAAGAGAAAAGCACAGTGTTTACTGTATTTGAAAACTGCACATGTTTTTTGTTAAGACATAAATGCCAGGGGTGCTTTCTCTTGGCTTCTCCTGGAAGCTGTGTGTTCCCCACCCCCCGCCCCCGCCCGGGCCTGTGCTTCCCACCCCGGGGTGGGGTAGAGTAAGCGATGGACACTACCGCAGTGAACATGTTTACACCTGACCTGGAGGGTTTACGGGATAGAGTGCTCGGGTGAAGGACAACTCGTCCTTCGACAGTCACGTTTCAGGGTAAACAAATCAGAGACCCCCAAACCATCTTTGAAAGAGAGTAGCACACATCCCCTATCTGCCGGTGAATTTCTGAAAATCTGGATAATGTTGATGGTGCCACCGTGGTGACACTGCAAGAAATTCCTGTTCATCCTGGATGCAACAATTATTACGGTAGCAAACACCCAGTCGGGGAAGTCAGGCTCCGGCCCTGGAGAATAGTCAGCGATCGCCTGTAGCATCTTGTTCCACTACACTGGCATCTTAACTAGGCAGCTTGAGTTTTAGCATCAAATCCATATTCCAGACCGTTATGGAACAGCAAGGCAACTCCAGTGCCGCCGTCGCAAGCATCAAACAGCATTAGAATGAATTAAGGAGATTAAAGACTCTCAGAACTGTTAGAATCCTTCTCCATCCCCCTGTTTTCCTCCAAGGAGTTGTTTTAAAGGCGTGGGGCAAATTGGAAAAAAGGAGTGGAAAAAACGCACACCAATCGCGCCAACCTCATTCCAGAACTGAAGTCTGATTCCTTACCACGCACGGATTTAACTGGGGGAGAGGTCTTTTAAAGACACCCAGGGGTGGGTGCAAGGACACGTGTGGACTATTCACAGCGTGGTCGCCTCGAAGGTGGAAACACGCGTCGAGAGCCATCCCCGCCCCGCGGTGGCTGCAAAGTCCTCCTTTGGTCCGGCGTGTGACAAAACCCCGAGGAGGGCATCAGATGTGTGTGCTCTGGTGTTTGGAATTTAAGTAAAATCTGTAATTTCCCCCCTGCATTTCCTCAGAGAAATTAGCTATTCTATTCACTGCATAAATTTTCAGGTTTTGCTAGCACGACACTCAGGGTGTTGAATTTTTTATGACAAAAATGCTGTAATAATTGTTGAACAGATGTAAGTGTTGGAGACTCGGCTCTGGCAGACCTCACGAAACCTCGATTAGCAATTTAACCCTGTCGTCGCTTCTGTCCGCCCTCCGGGGGGGAGAGGAGTTGCAGTTTCGAATTGGTTCATTGGGATGTGCACAAAGGCAAAGAAAGAATTTTCTGGAGAGGAGGGGAGGTAATTTAATGAGCTCTATGCCCAACCAGGGAGGAAAGAACTCGGGTGCATTCTAACCCCCAAATTACCAAGTTGTCTAGCTGGGGTGATGAAGAAGGTAATTGACATGGAGGGACCCTTGTCATTGACAAAGCGGCTTCTCAGCATAAGAGGGGACCAACAGAGAGCAGCATCTCTCTCGGGGAGCAGGGAAGCGACAGTCTACACCCGCTTCCTTCTGGGCTCTGCCTGGCATAGACCAGCCGGACCCCCATTTACACCTCAAAGCAGTCACCCAGGGATCTCCCTCTTTGCGAACTGCCTACACAGAAGACAGCCACGGGGGACTAGTGGAGGACTTTGTCCAGCAAGTGATGAAAGCATGCAAATGCTTCTGAATCAAAAGGTAAATCAAAAGAAAATGGCAGCCCGCAAGATGAGGCGGCGGTGACAGCCCGTCAGCCGCAGAGCCACCCGACAGGCCTAGTGGCAGCGCGGAGGCCAGGCTGCCAAGAAAACCGCCTGAGGAGGTTGCCACCAAGACAGATGTCACAGCGAGGAGAGCCCGCTTCCGTCGCTTTCGGCGGGGCCTGACGGAACAGGAAGTAGTGCTACCCGTGCCACTTAAAAGAGTAATAATTCTAATAAAACATGGAGGGGTTAAGGGGGAGAGGCAGGGAGAGAGGCTGGCAACAGCAAGAAAGAAGAATGGAAAGGTCTCTCGTAATATTAGGTAGAGGGAGAATGAAATGAAGGCTCTCCTGAAATGAGCCTGTGCGTGTGAGCGTCTGAACACACAGCCATCCTTCCTGTGAGGGTTTAGCTTTCTTTAAGGGGCCTAAGACATCCCGGGACACATCCTGGTGGAGGAGACCTGTGGTTGTTGGTTCTGCCTTTCCAGGAGAGGAGCAGGGGCCGCCAGCCAACAGTGGTCACTGGTCTTGGGTTTTGGGTCTCCTTTCTGCCTTTCCTGGGAATCGACTTGGTTTCTGGCCAAGATCGAGTTACTCAACACACAGAGTGGACCCGAGCTTAGGGTGAAGGCAGCTCTCTCAGGAGAGAGGGGGGACGTAGAGGCAGATGGGGGCGGGCCCAGGAGGGTCTCACGTTTACTTTGTTGTGTCTCCCCCTGTGACACCAGTGGAGAGGTGGGGGAACATCAGTACAGGGGCCCAGAAGTTCCAAAAACATTCAGATCCCAAACACTGAAAATAATCCGGGACCCCTTTCATAGGTACTTCAAACGAAAATTAATATGCAACCAGAACAGCAAGAGTGTCCAACTGACTCACCTGATGTGTTCTTTAAATATCACATTCTTCTGAAAATCGCTTCTGACTTTGAAGAAAGGCATCTCCTGTTTGCCCTTGTGCCCTAAGCCGGTGTTTGGTCTACATGTTGGGAACCCCATTCCAAAATGTATGTTGAAAAGAAACCTTGTTTTTCGAGGTCTAAGATGATTAACTTTTGTCTAGGAAGTGATGACAGATAGACTCTTAGCCATAAACGTACACAATTGGCTATGAAATACAACTTACGGGTTTGAACAAAAGAAATCCACTTTTTCAAAAATCTCAAAACAAAAAGCATCTGAGGGTAAGGCAGTCAGGGTAACGAAGCATCTCAGTACGTTGTGGTCATGTGTTGGAGGTGAGAGAACTTTGAACTTGATCTATTTTCCCTCCATCTCTACCGTGAACTCCATTTATAGGCAGGGCATCTGCTGGTTTTATAGCGTGGAGACATTTCTGGTGTCTCTGCTGTTATCTTATTTTCTCACGCACTCCCAGAGGAATTGTCTCTCTATTTGTTGAAACTTCTCACCGGAGTAAATCTGTGATGAGTCCTTCAGGGCAGAGAAAATCGGGGTAGGGCCCAACCTGGTGGGCTTGAACAGGATGCCCTTGGGGGATCATCGGGCCCAAGTCCAAATAAAGCCTTCATCAGTGGCTTAGGGATGTGCGACCCTTCGCAACTCCAAGGCTTAAGTTTACTATCTATAAAATGCTGTGTTCACCCTCCCCACAGCAGTATGGCCAGGATTAAAATGCAGGGAAAGCTTACAGTGCAGTGGGGTCTGTGATAAGTGCTTCATAAATACTTGTACTGAATGTCACAAAACAATTAGGTGCCAGTAATTGAACCCACAGTATGGGTTCTATTTAGAATTTATTGTACACTTAATTTAAGTGTAATTATATACCTCAAATCATAAATTATATGCAGTGGGACTCTGACATTCACTTCTAATATTATCTCACTAAGAGTTACTATCTAAGGGAATTATCTTTGTATTGGTCCAACCCAGATGTTTTTTCCTTTTTCATCCACTAGCGGCTGGTCCTCTTCACTGTTGCCCTTTTGTTTTGCTTTTTACAGACGGCACATCAGTCTGTGCTTAGATAACTTTTGTCTTGCCTAAGGTCCTTATTACCAAGAGCAGAATATCTTCAATCTGCAATTATTCAATTCAGAGTTTAAATACTTTACTCCTCAAATATCTATAAAGAAGATTGCTTTCTTCCAATGCCCTCTGTCTTGATTCAGGCCCCAACAAGCCTGAATTTTGCAAGGGCATCAAAGTATGCAGCCTAAGACTCATTTTCCCAGACTACCTTGCAGATGGAGTGGCCTTGTAACAAGGTTCTACCCAACGGATGCAAGAAGTCTGCCAGGAGTTTCTGAGAAATTTTTGCTTTCCTGATAAGAGAGGACTGGCCTGGGCAGGGCAGCTCTCTCCCTTCTTTCTGCTTTGAACATGGTCATGATTCTGGAAGATCCATACCCATCTTGCAGCCATGAAATGATGAGCCAATATACCAAGAATGGCCACGTGGAAACAGAGAAGGCATCTGGCTTTGTGTGCTATGGTTAAGCTGCTGCTTCAGCCTGGGGCTTCCTGCTTCAAGTCTTTTTACATGAGAAAAATAAAACCCTCTTTGCTTAAGTGTAAGTTAGTTTTTCCATTACTTGCAGCTGAAAATATGTCAATCTGATTTCACGTTAATATTTTCAAGATGAGGAAAACCAAAGCTTAGAGAGCATATTTGAATTGGCACCAAGGAGCTTAGAAAAGTGTCAGTTTCCCTGTGCTCCTGCCTGGCTTCAGGGCTCATGCACTTGGCTTCCCTGTGTCAGACTTCTTAGATGGCCACAACTTCTTAGACACTCCTCCCACCAGGAGTCCCCTCTCCTTGAATCCTGACTGGGTTCTGTGGTTACTCTGATGAAAAGAGCATGGTAAAGCGACTCTCAGGACTTCAAGTCTGGCACTGTCCACTTCCTGTCTCTTGACACACTCTTTTGAAAGACTAAACCATGTAAGAAATCTGACTTTTCTGTGATCACCCTGCTGGAGAGCCCACATGTGGGCATTCTGGTCAACAGTCGCACTACTCCACCCAGGTACTGAGTCAGACATGTGAGTGAAGTCACCTTTGGTCCTCTGGACCAGGCCCTCCATCAGCTGAATTCCATTAAGTGATTTCTGTCAACACCATTGGAGCAGAAGAATCACCCAGCTGAGCCCTATCCAACTTCCTAACCACAAATTCATGAAGTATAATTGTTGTTTTAACCCACAAAGTTTTGGGGTAGTGTGTTAAGCAGATAGAGATATTGATCAATGGTCATGAATAATTCATCATAATTACAAAATGCCAGGACCCTGTTGGAGTTGTGTCCTCCATGTTTTGCTTTGTCTGAGTTGCTTTTGAATATCTCTGCAAAAAATGGCTACAGCCCTGTACATTTTATTGATCTAAACCTAGATTCCTCATTCATATTCTTTGTTTTGCTGCCAACTGCCTCTGAGTGGAATGGAAATAATTCATAGTCTCCAGCTCTTTGGTTGCAAGATTAGCTTTCAGATGTCTGGCTTTAACAACATGGCAGACTGAGACAAAGCACGTTGCCTTCCTGGTCAGAAACATAGAAATACTGGGGAAACATAGTAATATTTAAAAATACAGCTCTGTTTTAGCCCTTTTGCACACTGATGATCTCTGACTTGACTTATGAGCCCAAATGCCCAAGTAACTCTTAAAATACAGGCAAACAAATCAAAACCAAAAAATTCCAAACCGTAGCACCATTCATGGTTGTCCACATCCTTCCTTCCAATACTCTCCACTTCCAACTTTGGGGACCTCATGGGACTCTCCACTTCCCACCTTGGGGGAAGGGGGGATGTCCCCATGGGACTCTGTACTTCCTACCTTGGGAACCTCATGGGACTCATATTGGATCACCTTTGTTTTCTTAGATATTGTGATGGCGGGGTTTTCTTTTCTATCCTGAAGAAAACGGTGGCAATTTGGACACAGCTGAGGGAAAAAGGAAATCATGACATAGCTTCACATGGTTCAATCCCATTTTCAATAGCTATACAATCTTTGCTCCACCCTGGGAAGACTGATTTTCTCCAATGCTGCTTCTTCCACTAACCCCAGAGCTAGAATCCAGGTGAAACAGTGACCAAGGAAAGACTTTAAGAAGGAAAGAGACCTGCTTCTCAGGCCACTGCTTCTCAGCTTTGGCTGCACATCAGCTTTAAAGTATTCCACAATCAGGCTGCACTCAGACCAAAGAAATGAGAATCCTTGAGGGTAAAGCCAGACTAAGGGTGCTAGAGAGAGAGAATACAATGTTTGGTCATGCTAAAAATTTACTTACAAAAAAATTATTTGTTGCTTCTCTGAAAATCTAATTTAACCAGGCATCCTATATTTTTATTTGCTAAATCTGGTAACACTCATCCAGACATTAGTGCTTTTTTAAATCTCCGCAGGGGTATCAGTGTGCAGCTGAGCGATTCTCAAGCTCTAGTGTATTTAAGAATCACCTGGAAAGATCATTAAAATAGCGCTTCCTTGGCCACCTAGGCTGGTAATAAAAAATATCTTTTGCTTTTTGTTCTTGCTGTTATTACTTCACAAATTGTGGTACTGCCTTCAAATTGTGGTACTGCCCTGCCTGTGGCTGGGCTAATGGATAAATATGGAAAAAACAAAGAGGAACACTGGCAGAGTGATGTCCAAAGATATTTCAGGGTGTGTGCATGTGCGTGTGTGTGTGGGTGCGCATCCGGATTTAGATGTTCTTACTCAATAATCTCCAAACCAAAAACCCCTGGCAATTTCTGATGTAAGCACTTACCTCCTGAAGATCTATAGGTTTGTGAATGGTGGGGGTAAAGAAAGTGCTGGAGATGGACCCTTAGATGATCATAAGACAATCAGTAGATGTCACGTGGTGGCCTGGAGAGGGCACTGAGGGGCAGAATCATTGTGCCATGGGGTGGACTAAGTCAGGCGTCAGCAAACGATGGCCCCCCCACCTGTTTTTGTAAATAGCTTTGTTGGAAGACAGCCATGCTCATGCTTTTAAGAATGACTGTATTGTCTATAGTGGCAGAGCTAAGTAGTTACAACAGAGACCACATGGGCTGCAGAGCCTAAGGTATTTACACCCTGGTCCTTTCCAGAAATTTTCCCAACCCCTGGCTAGACTAGACAGCAGGCCCCCAAGTGAAGGAGGGGTCTCTGTTGCTGGCGACCTGTCTATTCTGCTTCCTACTCTGTCCACCAGCCTCTGCTTCCACCATGTCACGTCTTCCTTGTATTCTTTCCAACTCGTGGCCTATGCTTAGTCGTGGTTTCTGCTTTCTCGTAACCTGTGCTGCAGAATCTCTGTGGATGGTCTTTCCAAGCTCTCCCTACATCATGGACTTTGGGCTTCAGCCTCTACCACCACCATCATCTCTGTCATCTTCCAATTCAGAATTTGGAATTGAGCACTGTGTCTTGCCCAGTTCTTCTCTTCTTGTTAGGTCACAATAGATGTCTACTGGCTTTTCTTAGGTCAAGTGGTCACTGTAATCTAACTGATGGACAGCTCTAGTATGGACTTAATTCCAAGACCATCGGTTTAGTATCAATTCTCATTCTTAATCTTGTCAAGATCCTATCCTGTAGGAAAGGGGTCCCCAACCCCTGGGGCCATGGACCAGTACCGGCCCTCGGCTTGTTAGGAACCTGGCCGCACAGCAGGAGTTGAGCGGTGGGCGAACAATTGAAGCTTCCGCTCCTCATCGCTCACACTACTGCCTGAACCATCCCCCCACCCCCATCCGTGGAAAAATTTTCTTCCACGAAATTGGTCCCTGCTGCCAAAAATGGTGGGGACTGCTGCTGTAGGACCTTAACTGAGATAAAAGCATAATCTTGTCAAGGCTTTATCTCAATTAACTGACATGGCCAAGATTTCTAAGCATCATTCCTATTTTATAGGTGAAGAAACTGAGATCTTCTAAGGTTAAATATCTAATCCAGGATGGACCACTTTGCTAGTAAGTGAAGAAGCCCAGCCTCTGAGTGACTGTCCTTGGATCTCCTTAAATAGTGATTCTGTGCTCTTTCCACTTGTCCCCATTGTCTTGGCAGAGTCCCTGGGACTGAACCTGATTGGGTGAGGAGGAACTATCTACCCAGAAAGGACAGAGGATGGGGGAACAAACCAGGTAAGGAAATCCACCTGACTTAAAGGCACAGGGGTAGGTGGGAAGGAGCTGTTGTAGAGTGGGTTTGGCCAAATTGGCTAGATCTGGGACACATGGTGGGCCAGGCCGGTCTGCAACCCTGTGGATGGTTTCAGAATCCCAAGGACTGAGCATGGGGCAGCATTTGCTGGACCCCTCTGTCCATAACCACCATCCATTTGCATCTGGTAGATGCAGGTAGACAGAAGAAAAGTAAGACTCAGCGGGCTCTGCGGGTGTGGAAGGTACACTCTTGGTCGTAGATAAGCACTGGACTTACAGGTCTCCACTGGACCTGCACACTGCTCACCTTTAAACTTGTTATTCCATCCAGGGAAACAGTTCGCAAAAGAAGGTTTCTGCACAGGCATCTGATGCTCAGAAGAGATTTGCTGATGTAACAATTATTTGCACTATTTATATTCAAATGTTCTTTTAAAAAATACAGCATCCAAATTTACTGATGGTAACTGTGTGCAAATCAGGAAACTTATCTTCTTTTTATAGGCTAAAATCAAATTACACTTCACATTTTTCTCACTTGCAGAATATTAGATTGCGATGTCTAAATGACTTGTGTTTATGAAAAAGGTGAATTTTAAGAACAAATTTTAAAACTGCATAAGCAGTTTAATGGGTGTTTTTAGAAACTGAAATGATCTGCTATTAAGTATTTATATTAAACTGGTACTTACATCGTTGCATCTGGTAGAGCTGAGCCCTGAAAATCACCATGGCTTGGGCTTTTCTTTATTACCCTGTGGACAATAGGACTGTTGAATAAAGTTCTAAAAAAAAGTTGGTGGATGTTTCTATTTTTTCACCATCAGAGTCAATCAACTTGTTCTCTGACCTGTAATCTGAGATCTGATTGAGTTCTCAATATCATGCAATTCACAGATTCTGTCCCCATTTACGCATACCCGTTTGTAGTTGTCACATGGTTTTCAGTGTTCTTAATGAGCTGTTAACAAGCTGTCAATTACCTATGCAAATGAGGAAGGCCGCCATTGAGAGGTGGCTGTATCTGGAGTTAAAAGAGTACTACCTTGGAATGTTATGAAATCAATCATTCTTGCTTAATAGCTGTCTTTACCCATGTGTCTCTTGTCATGTCTGGGTCTTCTTTCATTATAAGACCTACCACATAAGAAAAGCCCTCTGGGAATTTTGAAGGTGCTTAGAAAGAGCTTACCTAAATCTTTTATAACTTTCAACTTGGCTTACGTATTGCCTTGGATGCAAGTTAACTTTTCCATCTCTGCCTTTCCAGGCACACGACACCCTGCTATGGAGCAGAGTTCATTGCTATCCCTGTGCTGATGTGATGGGGTTTCTGCCTACCTCTTCCTTCCAGCTCTTGGGAACTCTTCAGGACTCTTTGCCCATGTTTTCTCTGCAGGAAAGGTCTTCACCCCTCTCCACCGCTTGGTGAACTCCTAGACGCAGGCATGCTGACTATAAATAAGTCAAGCTACATGCTAGGAATAACATAGGCAAGCTTATTAACAAAGTTAGCTGAGCCCCATGTTCCAGGCACAGTGAATGCAAGAGTGGAGATCGCTACTATGATGGAACTGACATTCTGGTGGGGACACAGACAATTGACAATAACCACACTAATTAAGGAAATGACACAGAGAGAGGGGAAGGTGATGCATGATATGGAAAACAAGCAGAATGAGGGAAAACTGGAGGGGGAATCAGTTGCAATCCAAATGGTCAGGTGAGGCCTCACTGAGGAAGTTGCATCTGAGCAAAGATTCGACAAAACTGAAGTTGTTGGCCTTGGGGATACGTGCAGAAGAGTATCCCTGGCAGAGCCAACTTCAAGTGCAAAGAGACTAAGACAGAAGCAGGTTCCAGAACAGTGAGGTGGCGGGGAGGGCATCTGAGGGAGCTGTGCTGTGGAGGGAGGGGCAGATGAGTGGGAGGAAGAGGGGCAGATGATGTGGGAGCCCTTTGGAGAAGCTCTTTGTTTTTTTTCCTCTGAATGAAATGGGAAGGCATTACTGGGTGTTGTTATCTTTGTTGTTTTTTTTTTTAGCTTGGTTTTTTTTTCTTCCAGTTTTATTGAGATGTATTTGACATATAGCACTGTATAAGTTTAAAGGTGTACATCATAATGATTTGACTTCCATACATCAGGAAGTGATTATTACAATAAGTTTAGTGAAGATCCATTGTCTCATACAGATACAAAATTGAAGACATAGAAAAAAATTATTGCCCTTGTGATGAGAACTCTTGGGATTTGCTCTCTCAATGGCTTTCACATATAACCTACAGCCGTGTTAGTTACATTTATCATGTGGTACATTACATGCCTAGTACTTATTTATCTTATACCTGGAAGTTTGTACCTTTTGACCACCTTCCTCCATTCCGTCTTCCCTGCACCCCACCCCTGGCAATAATTTTAGATTTACAGAGGATTTGCAAAGAGAGTACAGGTGTCCCTCATACCCTTTACCCAGCTTCCTCTGCTGTTCACATCTTATGTAACCATGCGCCATTGATCAAAACTAGGAAATCAACTTGGATGCAAAACTATTAATGAAACTGCAGACTTGATTTGGATTTTCCTAGCTTTTCCACTTTTTTTCTGTTTCAGGATTCAGATTAGTCTGTTTAGTGTCTCCTTGGTTTCCTCTAATCAGTGACCATTTTTTTGTTCCTTTCTTGACTTTTGTAAAGTGTTCAGGTGTTCTGTAGAATGTACCTCAATTTGAGTTTGTCCCACGTTTTCTCAGACAGCCTGAGGGTGCAGATGTTGGGGAAGGTACCACAGAGGTGATGAGCCCTTCTTTTATAATTTTTAATTTAAAAATTTTTATTCTATATTGGAGTATAGTTGATTTACAATGTTGTGTTAGTTTTAGGTGTACAGCAAAGTGATTCAGTTATACATATACATATATCTATTCTTTTTCAAATTCTTTTTCCATTTAGGTTATTACACAGTATTGAGCAGAGTTCCCTGTGCTATACGGTAGGTCCTTGTTGGTTTGGATGTTGGGGAAGGTACCACAGAGGTGATGTGCCCTTCTCGGCCCATCACATTGAGGACACATGACTTATTACTGGGGATGTTAACATTGATCACTCAGTTAAGGTGGTGTTTGCCAGGTTTCTCTGCTGCAAAGTTACTATTTTTATTTTTCCATGCTCTGTTCACTGGAATAAAGTCACTCAGTCCAGTCCACATTCAGGAGAGGTATATTAAGCTCTACCTCCTGGGGGAGGGGTATCAAAGAATTTGCAGTCCTATGTTAAAACCACCACAATAATTAGGAAGTTTGTGGGGGAGACACTTTGAGACTGTGCAAATAACCTATTTTTCTTTAAAGATTTGCCCACTAACTTTGGCATTCATCAGCAGATCTGACCTGCAGCATTTATGAATATCGTGTTCTGGTGGTGATTTTCTAGTTCCTTCATTTCTTCATTGCCAGCTTTTGAAGAGTGTGGTTAGAAACATGGACTCTGGAGCTTTGCAGTGAGGGATCACTCTTGGTTCTACCTCCCTTTAGCTGCATGAACTTGAGTAAGCTATTGAATCTCTCTGTTTCTCACTCTTCTCCTGTGTAAAGTGGGGCTAATACTCTAGTTGTGTGTTTCAAGAATTACATGAATTAATATATGTAAAGTTGTTAGAAAAGACCTTGACAAATAAGAAGTTCTCCATAAGAGTTAGCTATTACTAGTATTAGTAGAGGTAAAGAGTGTCTTATTACTAGAAATGAGCAAATCTACTTCTAGAAATAAAAATCAAAGAAAACTGTGCCTACCAAGACAGATACAAAGAATGTTCACAGCAGCACTGTATGTTATAGTAAAATTGGAAACAACCTAAATACTCAATCTCATATTGATATGTTTGTTACAATGGAATATTACAGTGCAGTGAAAATGGACAAGCTAGAGTTACATGCTCTAAAATGAATAGATCTCAAAATGAATATTGAGCCAAACAAGTAAATTTCAGAATGTGTACATTCTTCATTAAGTTGGCTGAAATATGTTGGTTTGCCTGAAGCACGTATGTGGAAAAACCTTGGCCTCTCACATATATGTGTTTGAAAAGGAAGAAGTAATTTAATAGCCTTTTCAGATAATTTGGGGTATTCTTCTTTGATACTACAAAAAAACTTCAGCAAGTGGTAATTTCTTAAAGGTTAGTTGTAATGTAAAATCTGAAACCATATCAATGAGCTCTTTGTACTTTATTATATTAAAATCCATTGTATGTCTTGAGCTTTGAAATGGAATTGATGGTAGACCTATGTGTGATTTTGTAATATTATATGTTGGTGTTTTGGAAAATGTTGGTTCACCGTGTTATCTTCTAAATGTTGATAACTTTAATTATAAAATACTTTAGAAATCACATTAATAATATCACCAGTGAGCTCATCAGAAAAGGTTATAAGTATCAAGGAGCTGGCAAGTTCATGGTTGCAGATAGAAATTTTTTCTAGAATTCAAGTATTTTGGTTTGAATCCTGGTATTTCCTTTTAAATGACAGGCTTTTTTTACTCATTTCTGAGAAAAATGTCTGCTAAATACTCAAGTCTGAATAACCGTAATCTTTCTGTTCTTCTAAGTAAAAATGTTGTTGCAAGAAAAAAGTAGCTAGATTAGCTGGCAACTTAAGCAATCACACAAGCGTTTTCCTTAGGACAAGCACCATACTTTGGGGTGCAACAGAAGTGATCTAAGTGTGCTTCCTTTTTTTACACAGAATATCAAAAAGAAGTGCCCATAATACTCAAGATGTAATAAAATGAATCATTTTTACTGTAAAAATCATTTTACCATTTCATCAAGGATATTCTTAAGGGAAACTGGCATTATTATTATTATTTTTTTCTTAACTTCAAGTGTGTGGTCGTGAAGAATGCATTGCCTGCTAAAAGAATTTGGTGCCGCTTCCTTGATTCATGCTAAGGCACCAGCGGTTTTATCCTGCAAAGAATTCTGCACCATCAGTACACATGCCAACGGAGTAAAAAGAAGAGAGCAATGTCTTAGAATTACCATGAGAAAAATTTTGACCTTGTAGACACTTTAATGGCATCGTGACCACAGACCCCTCTTTGTGAACTGATGGTTTAACACAAGGCCAGACTTGCTGGTTGGTTGGTTGTTTTGCTTACTTTGTTCACATGCCCTTCTCAGAGAATTGCTCCAGCTCTCCGTTTCTGAAGTGTGGGTAGCAGGCAGTCTAATTTCTCTCCTCCCTCCACCACTGGCCACAACTTATTCAAGAAAGGCTGACAACTTGGCTAGAAATCATCCAATCAGTGGCAAAGGGGTAGTTCTCTTTCTGGAGAGTTTGAATGAGTCACAGAGATGTCAGAAAGTAGTGGCATTGTGAATGGGGGGCCACATTGAATTAAAGCCATTTTGTCCACCTGAATATTGGCAAGGAAGTAAAAGGAAACTGACGTTATCATCTGTAGATAGAAGCTTGAGAATAAAGCAACGTAGAGAAGAGTAGCAATGGGAACCCAGGAAATGTCGTGGAGAAGAGACAAAGTGACAGACATACACACACACACACACACACACACACACAGACTGACTTCCAATAAAGCCCTTTTTACTTGAGTTAATTTGATTACATTTCCTAACAGCTTAGAACATGACAAAGGCTCTAGGGGGGAGATTCAAAGTGAGGAGAGAATTAAAACTTGAAGTCTTTAATTATGAGAATGCACTAGGACTCTTAAAAACCTCAATTGAAATTCACTTGAAACAAAAACTTTGGAACTTTTGGATAGCACAGGAAGTATGTCTCTATGTTCATGCGTTGCAAGGGGACACACGTTAAAAAATAGGTTTTCATGTCAGAGTCATAACTTAGGCTCCTGACCTTGAGCCACCAGTCACCTTGATTGTTCTGAAATATACAAGAGCTCTGGAGACCAGGATTAGGCACAGTCTTTCTGTCATATGCCCTCTTTCGTATTCTTTCTGAAGCAATCCTCACCAGATTGCCTGCTAATTGCCCTATGGCATCTCCATGGTCAGAATGCCATTTCCGGCTTCATTTTCTGTTTTCTGTTTGTACATAAGATAATGTTTTTTTTTTTCCATCTGCAAACTCTAGGGGGTAAATTTTGAGCATGACGCACGGAGGTTTAGCCATGGGACTCTCATTACTGTTAATGGGAATGACAACACTCCGTTTCAGAGCCCGGGAACATTTACTCCTTGGATGATGGTGTTCTGTGGCTGGTTTTTTAATTGTATTTACAAATAAAGCTGAATACAAATGGTGGCAGCTCCTGGGAAGATGGCATTTTAGAAAATGGGCAGAAGTCGGACTTGCCTTGGATTCCCAGCCTAATGTGTTGTGGAATTAGAGAGAGGGGTGGTAGGGTTCTCTGCGTCTATTTTTAAAGATTGTAGTAATATGCACTTAACGTAAAATTTGCCGTTTTTACATGTACAGTTTGGTGGCATTAAGTACATTCACACTGTTGTGCAACCATCATCATCCATCTCTCGAACTTGTTATTTCTATGAATTTGACTACTGTAGGTACTTCATATAAATAGAATCATACAATATTTGTCCTTTTGTGACTGGCTTATTTCACTTAGCATAATGCCCTCAAGGTTCATCCATGTTGTAGCATGTGTCAGAATTTCCTTCCTTTTAAAGGCTGAATAATATTTCATTGTATGTGTACACTACAGTTTACTCATCCATCAATGGCCACTTGGGTTACTTCCATCTTTTGACTGTTGTGATAATGCTCTTATGAACATGGGTGTGCAAATATCTGTTTGAATCCCTGCTTTTTGTTATTATCCAGGAGTGGAATGCCTGGATCATCTGCTAATTCTACGTTTAATTTTTTTTGAGGAAATGCCATTTTGCATTCCCAGCAGCGATGCAAGAGAGTTCCAATTTCTACACATCCTCGCCAACATTTGTTATTTTCTTTTCTTTTGTTTTTTAAATGATGATGGTCTTCCTCATGAGTGTGAAGGTTCTCTGTATCTTGATAAACATCTTGATAAAACACTATTTCTCTAGCTCCACTTTCCTCAAGCTTTAAATTCAGAAAATACTCCCTAAGGTCCAGAATTGACCAAGTGTCCCCACGTGAAGCACTGAGAATGCCCCTCTGTTCGTCCCTATTGCTATACCTGATGCCTCATCTCTAAGTTGTGGCCTCTAAGTTTATCTCCTTCCCTCACCTCTGTGCTCTGTTAAGACAATGTCTGTCTCCTGCACCTAGCCAGCATTGGCACCTAGTAGGCACTCAATAAATATTTATTGAATAAAAGAATTTAAACAAACTCTGTTCTATGTGACAAATGTGTCTTTAGATACAAAGAACAAAAAAAGGTTTATTACCAGGATGACTATATCAAAATTCAGAGCCTGCAGTAACCAAATAACATGACTGTAAACACGGAGATGGAAAAAAGTAAATTGACTAAATTATTAGTGTCATTTTGATTTCAGAAAGTGCTGCTTCTTTACACATAAGCAGTTACAAATGCAGCCTATAAAAGTTAATATTCATAACATGATTATCTTTCAATGAAAGTATTAGGGAAACACAAAATAATAATAATGGTAATGTACAGGGGGCGGGCATCCATGGTAACCTCGCACATCAATTTAAGTGTTTAACCAAGGAGCTGTGGCTCTTTAAGACAGGAGGCTCTGACGCCCAATTTCAGAATGACCCTCAATAAGCACGTTGAAGATCATGATTACTTGGCATTTCTTGATTACTGATTATTTAGAAGGCACTTTAGAAATTGCAGATCGCTTGCTCGCCCAAGGGAATTACAATCCACGTAAGATAAACAAGGTGGAAGCTGTGTAAGGAAGATTAGACAAAAAATATTAGAAGGCTCCAAGTATTAATGGAACTCTTTCCAGCCCAAGCCACAGATATTTTTCTGCTTTCCTTCCTTTCTTGCTTTTTAGTGCATTCACTGATCATTTGCAAATTTTTAAGGAAGGGACAGACAAACGTGTTTATGGATGTGGGTGTGTGAGGGGGTTGAGTACACACTGGCCTAAAGGAATTGTAAGAGATGAAAATGGGAAAGAATGGTGATATTGATGGCTTTGGCCCTGGAAAGAGATGTTGGAGATCCCTTTGTTTTTACAAATGACGAGGTTCTAAAGGGAGGGGATCTTGGCAGGGCCAAGGATTATAGTGCTTTCTAGCAGCAGACTAGCAAGAATTAGGTATAAACCCCAGGGCTTCAGTGGGTTGTTGGATCAAGGTTGGAAGATGATCTTGGGTATAAGACTAAGACACGTGTACTCAGGAATGATACCCGATCATACAAATGGTTATAGCAGTGAAAGACGTTGCAAGTTGCTGGCTTCCACTAATTCAGTCTTCAAGATGGGCCACGTGGAAACTTCCAACAGGACTGACATCGCTGTGAAACACGGGAGGCACAGTGCCTTGGGTCCACGATATGTTTAGGGGCCCACAAGAATATTTTAATTTTAATTTCCTTGATAATCAGAAGAAAATTGTAAATATAATAAAAACAAATGTATCATAATGAATCCAATTTGGATTACATTAATCTTACACCAACTATAAAATATAAAATTATAAAAAATTACAAAATATAAATTTATACCAATATGGTGCAAAGTATAATTTTTAACAATTTTATGGAAGGAGCACACAAAGGCAAAAGTGCCTCAGGCCCACAAAAGTCACGATGTAGCCCTGCCCCCAAAGCCTCTAATCAGAGCTCAGTTTCTCACTGATCATTTTCAGATCACTGCATGAGGATAATTGCATTTGTGAGCAAGCTGGACTCAAGAGCCAACATGAGAAAAGTGACTACATTTCTATATTACTTAAGATTTTCAGTAACCAGAAGCAGAAACTCAATTTAAATTGGCTTAAGCAAAAGATGGAGTTTTGGGGCTTAAAACTGAAACGTCTAAGGTTATCCAGCTTCAGGTACAGTTGGAACCAGGTGCTCAAGCAATAACATTTGGAGTGTCTTTCTTCCCCTTTGAGCAGTGCATTCCCCTACGTTGGCATTGGTCTCTGCAGGCTTGTGTAGGAGACATGCTACCCAGCAGTTCCGAGCTTCCATCCTCCCAGGCTGGCTTCATAAGGGTCCCAGCACATGTCCCCGGAATGGGCACTTGAGTGATGCCAGGCACTGTGCTAGGTCTTTACATGGATCATTTCCTTAAATCCTCAACTCCAGCCTATGAGATAAGATCTAGACTTACTCCCTGTTTAGAGTCAAAGACACTGAGGCTTGAGGAAATTAGCACAAAGGTGACCCTGAATTTCTCTGACTTGCAAGGAGCCAGCTCTCTGTGGCAGGGCAGTATGAGTTCTATTTACCTGGCCTTGGGGGCCCTCTACAATGTGACCTCAATGGTCCTTTTCAGCCTGGTGGTTCCCTCTTCCTTCTTGTTTTACTGGACTCTCTCCAGTTTCAAGCTTTCCTAGCTGTACATATTTGCCTGAGCTGTCCCTGTCCCCAGAATGCCTTTCCTCTCATCGCCAAATCTTCAAATCCTTCTCCGCCATTGAGACCCAGGTCCAATGCCTCAAAGCTTCCATGATACCATAGTGTAGACGGCTCATTGCTAGTCTTCCCCTGGGTTTTATCACCTTCCTCTCATGACCCTTGGCACTTCCTCCTGAAATGATTACTAATTATTATATAGACGTCATCTCTCCCTACTGAAGAGGAAACTTCTGGAGAGCTGAGGTCAGAATGTGTTCACCTTTATATCAATTTGCCCCACCCCCAGTCCCTTTGAAGCCTCCTCAAAACCTGCCGTCCAGAAGGTGCTCATTAAACATTAGTTTATTAATTAATAACGACTCATTGGGCTGCCAAATTACCTTAACAGAATGGGCTGCCACACAGGTAGGCTTCTGAATGTAGTGTGCAGACTTCTGTAAGGATTTAAGAGCAGAGGGTAACAAAATATGAAAGAAGCCAAGGAAATTGAGTTACTATACTCAATTTCAGAGTACACTCAATACAGAGTATACTATACTATATAGCAAATTTTAAGCTTAAAAATTATTATTATTTATTTCAACTACTCTGTCTCCCACCATTTTCCATAAGAAGAGATTAAGGTATAGAGAGTTGAGAAGACTTGCCTTGGTCATTACCAAGGATATTAGCTTCCATTTATGAAGCTTCTGGTTTATGGCAGGCTCTTCATGCATTATCCCTAATCTTCACCATAACCTAATTTGACAGATGAGAACATTAAAGCTAAGAGATGAAGTGTCCAATGTCACAATGCCACTAGTAAGTGATGATGCCAGAATTTGAATCTAGACTTGTCCAAAGCAAAAATTCATGTTTTTTTTCTTTTTAACCATAACATGTACAGTGGGACTAAACGTAGAACCTCAACTCTGTGTCCAGTGCCTTTTCACAGTACTTGACTCTAAAGCCCCAAGGGTGAAGACTCCTGTCTTAACTCACTTTATATGGCATCTCTATGCATCAATGTGAGCCATTGGTGTCTAATAAATTCCTTTTATTGGTGGAGGTTATCTTTGGTATAATAAGAAGGAAAAATCTTCATTCCAGAGAAATAAATGATAATTGTAAAACAACTCGTTTATAGAATAGGGTGTAGAATTTTTGAACGAAAACAATAGGATATAGAAAAGGGGACACAGTCAATTCAAATGTGTTCATGCTGAAAAGAAAGACAGCATGGAATCTCAAACCAAGAGTAGATCATAATTCCTTTCTTCATGGCCTGATCTGCTTGCCCCAGCAACCAGTTTGCTTTCTCATTTACCTGTTTTTTTAAAAAAAATGAATACGTAAATGTCTTTGTTGTTCCTCAGCCCAAAGCAATGGGATAACGTAGGGTGGTGGTAGAAGGGGGATTGGGGAAATGTGGGATTGCTGAGGTCAGTAGAATTTCTAATTTCCTATTACCCAACCTAAAATAGTGCCATATATTTCTCTGTCCCATCATGCTATTTTATCATTTTATTGCATTATCACCATCTGAATACCTTCATCATTTATTTGATTACTTTTTCATTGTGTCTCCCCTTTTAGACTGTATATAAACACTTACTTCTTAGCTGTCATGTTCATAGACGTAGCTCCAATTCCTAGAACATTGCTTGGTGTATAGTAGGTAATAAAAGAAAGAATGGACCATTACTGAATGAATAAATGGAATGAAAGCCATTCAGTGGAGCCCATGATCTAGAATGGCTAGAAACACCTGGATCTCTCTGGTTCCTATTTTCAAAAAGATCAAGAAAGTGGGCATAGGGGGAACCTACCTCAACATAATAAAGGCCATATATGACAAACACACAGCAAACATCATTCTCAATGGTGAAAAACTAAAAGCATTTCCTCTAAGATGAAGAACAAGACAAGGATGTCCACTCTCAATACTATTATTCAAGATAGTTTTGGAAGTCCTAGCCACAGCACTTAGAGAAGAAAAAGAAATAAAAATAATCCAAATTGGAAAAGAAGTAAAACCATCACTGTTTTCAGATGACATGATACTATATACAGAAAATCCTAAAGATGCCACCAGAAAACTACTAGAGCTAATCAATGAATTTGGTAAAGTTGCAGGATACGAAATTAATACACAGAAATCTCTTGCATTCCTATACACTAACAGTGAAAAATCAGAAAGAGAAATTAAGGGAACAATCCTTTTACCATTGCAACAAAAAGAATAAAATACCTAGGAATAAACCTACCTAAGGAGGTAAAAGACCTGTACTCAGAAAACTATAGGATACTGATGAAGGAAATCAAAAATGACACAAACAGATGGAGAGATATACCATGTTCTTGGATTTGAAGAATAAATATTGTGAAAATGACTATACTATCCAAAGCAATCTACAGATTCAATGCAATCCCTGTCAAATTACCAATGGCATTTTTTCACAGAACTAGAACAGAAAATTTTACAATTTGTATGGAAACACAAAAGACCCTGAATAGCCAAAGCAATCCTTAGGAAAAAAAAAAATGGAGCTGGAGGAATCAGGCTCCCTGACTTCAGACTATACTACAAAGCTACAGTAATCAAGACACTATGGTACTGGCACAAAAACAGAAATATAGAACAATGGAACAGGATAGAAAGCCCAGAGATAAACCCACGCACCTATGGGCACCTAATCTATGGCAAAGGAGGCAAGAATATACAATGGAGAAAAGACAGTCTCTTCAATAAGTGGTACTGGGAAAACTGGACAGCTACATGTAAAAGAATGAAATTAGAACACTCCCTAACACCATACACAAAAATAAACTCAAAATGGATTAAAGACCTAAATTTAAGGCTGGACACTATAAAACTCTTAGAGGAAAACATAGGCAGAACATTCTTTGACATAAATCACAGCAATATCTTTTTTGACCCACCACCTAGAATAATGAAAATAAAAACAAAAATAAACAAATGGGACCTAATTAAACTTAAAAGCTTCTGCACAGCAAAGGAAACCATAAACAAGACGAAAAGACAACCCTCAGAATGGGAGAAAATATTTGCAAATGAAGCAACAGACAAGGGACTAATATCCAAAATATACAAAGAGCTCATACAGATCAATATCAAAAAACAAACAACCCAATCAAAAAATGGGCGGAAGACCTAAATAGACATTTCTCCAAGGAAGACACACAGTTGGCCAAGACGCACATGAAAAGACGCTCAACAGCACTAATTATTAGAGAAATGTAAATCAAAGCTACAATGAGGTATCACCTCACACTGGTCAGAATGGCCATCATCGAAAAATCTACAAACAATAAATGCTGGAGAGGGTGTGGAGCAAAGGGAACCCTCCTACACTGTTGGTGGGAATGTAAATTGATTACAGCCACTACGGAGAACAGTATGGAAGCTCCTTAAAAAACTAAACATAGAAATACCATATGACCTAGCAATCCCACACCTGGGCATATACCTGGAGAAAACCATAATTCCAACAGATACATGCACCCCAATGCTAATTGCAGCACTATTTACAATAGCCAGAACATGGAAGCAACTTAAATGCCCATCAACAGAGGAATGGATAAAGAAGATGTGGTACATAAATACAATGGTATATTACTCAGCCATAAGAAGGAATGAATTTGTGCCATTTGCAGAGACGTGGATAGAACTAGAGACTGTCATACAGAGTGAAGTAAGTCAGAAAGAGAAAAACAAATATAATATATAAACGCATATATGTGAAATCTAGAAAAATGGTTCAGATGAACCTATTTGCAAAACAGAAATAGAGAAATAGACATAGAGAACAAGCATATGGACACCAAGGCGGGGAGAGGGAAGTGGGATGAATTGGGAGATTGGGATTGACATATATACACTATTATGTATAAAATAGATAACTAATGAGAACCTATTGTATAGCACAGAGAACTCTACTCAGTGCTCTGTGGTGACCTAAATGGGAAGGAAATCCAAAAAGGAGGGGATATATGTATACATATAGCTGATTCACTTTGCTGTACAGTAGAAACTAAAACAACATTGTAAAGCAATTATACTCCAATAAAAATTAAAAAAAAAAAGAAAGAAAAAGAAAAGGGTCTCAAGTCATTATGGTTCATTTCTGCTAAGCAGAAAAAAACAATAAAGGAGTCTTAAAAAAAAAAAATCCAAATTCACAATGGCTGCTGGGAAGTAGGTCCTGATGGAGAATTTGGAATTTACCAGGGGACAACATAGAAGAACATCCCAGCCCAGGGAGTTACCATGAAAGAAGGAAACACCAACCTTGCATCTTATTATTATTGCCATGGTGTTGAAAAGCTCCTTGGAAAGTTCGGAACTTGTCTTCAAGTGATTAGGTGGGGCTTCTTAAAGAATGGTGACTGAGTATTGATTTTTAGATGATTGAAAGTGGATACCTTCTCATTTGGTGGGCTCCCAATCAGGGCCCCAAACCTCTTTAAGTCAATAGAAATTGCCATTCTAATCAATGATTTGCACTGAGTGTAAATCCCTAAGTCAAATCACTAGGAAGTGATCAATGGAACTGCTTCTTTGATGTCTATAGGAAAATAGTGTGTCAGGTAAGTCGATGGGGAAAGTTTACAGCTTTTCTCAGTAAACTTTTGATTCTTTGGCAATTTACAATTTGGAATGATACGCACAGATTTTCCAACATTAATAGCTTACTCTTCAGAAAGCCTCACTGATCTCTCACCAATCTTTGAGGCTTCTGAGTTTCCAGTGGCAGTATCTTAACCTTGAACAGATAGTATTACAGGAATTTTATGGTGTGTATGACATATAGCAGGTAGTTTTTCTTTCATTTACTTGCAATCACTTAAAGAGAGAGAGAGAGAAAAGAAAAGAGCACCCGAAACAACCTCCCATCCCTTGTTATTTCATCAGTTACCTCCTATAATCAATGAAGTTCCTGAAGGGAAATTGAGCTGTTATGGCTGACTCATAGAGTCTACAATCAGAGTGGGAGTTTCTTGATGAGCTTGATATTCAACTTATCCAGACGACTCTCCTTGAGCTAATTAGGGGTGGGTGAGCTTGGGGAAATGAAGAGGTTGGTCAGGATCTGATTGAAGCCTCACTCTTGAGCAGTCACAGTTATAAGATTACGGTGATGCATGGGGAGAAGCTGGTAGCCCATAGGCAGTTGGCTCCGTTGGTTCCACCTGATGACCAAGAGGCCAGAGTATGTAGGTTTTATTCACTCGGGTACCCTCAGTTGCTTAGCAACCATGGCCATAGCCCACATTTCTTACCCTGGTCTCCCAAGGTCTACCAGGAGACAAGGTAGTCAAAATCCTATCCCTGCTATTTACCAGCTGAATGACTTTAGGAAATGATGATGATAAGTATAATAATAACCACAATACTAGCAGCTAACATATATTAAGCATTTACTATGTGTGTAACATCGCCTGTCTTGCATGCATTTACTTAATAAATCCTCATATCATCCCTCTCCATTAGTTAGAGTCTCCATTTTATGCATAAGGAAACCACAGCACGTGAAGGTAAGTTAACCAGCCTAACATCACACAGTCACTTATAGATGGCACCAAGATTTGAACCAGATGTTCTGGCTCTAGAGTCCAAGCTTGTCACCAGCAAGCCAATACCCCCCTGGACTCCATGTCCTCATTTCTCCAGGGCTGTTGGCCTGGGCAAACACAGATGTGAGTGCTTTCTCTGTAAATGATACCAGTAGAAATTAGTAGAGTCATGCCTTTAGTAGCCAGTGTGTTGACTGAAGGCATATGACCCCTACCCCAACTCCTGTCCTAATACAGGAAACATAATTTGAAAGCATGCCCTTCTGATGGACGGGCCAGGGTGTCATTCTGATGCATGAAGGAGACTATTATCATCATAACCTTTCAGCGAACTGCCCCGTGGCTGAGATGATTATCTGCTTGCTCAGAGCCGTCACATGTGGCAGTGACAGGCAGTCCATCATAAACAGATCCAATACTGCATGGACATGAATTTTGTCTTCTTAACCCCTGGATATATCTTTCTCTATTGCCTTGCATGTTCCCAGTGATTATTCTGCCATTCTGACTTTTTTTGCAATTTGATTTTTCTCCCTGCAGGATTATGTATTTTTTCTCACTGGGTCCCCAGTGCTAGAACCCAGTAGGATCAACTTTCTGTAGGGTTTGAATTTTTCTCGTTTAATGTCAATATTTTTGCATCTGGCAGTTTATTAGAGTCACGTTCTAAATTCTGAAGTTTGGATGCATCTTCCTGTTTTCTCATCTGCCAGTTAAGTACCATTTATTGCAACCTTGCACAGGGCCTGAGCCAGCTTCCAGATGATTGATAAATTGCAGTCTATATTAGTCAGGATGAATGAGGTTATGTTGTTGTAACAAGCATCCCCTAAATCTGACTGACTTATAAAACTAAAGGTTGACTTCATGCTTCACTATGTGGGCTGTTTCCATATCTTCTCATCATGAAATTTGGGTTCCGAGAGTAAGCACTTCCTTGGATTTCTGGGTTCATGGGAAAGTTCTGAAGGATCTGGCACCAGCATTGGAAAGGGAAGGGACGCATGTAACTTCTGCTCACATTATGGGCCAGAATTAGTCACTCAGCCTCTCTCAAAATGGAGGTGCATAGGAAGTGCAATCTTGCATTGTGCTGGGAAAGTGGAGAGCTGGAAATATCTGTCATGCAGTTCTAATGACCACCACATTATCTTCAAGAAGTCAATCTAGTCTAAACTACAAGAAAGGAATCCATTAAATGAGGCTATAAGAGAAAATGTGATGAGTGCTTTAAAACTCAAAAATGATGCAAAGAGAATGGGGAAAAGAGAATTAACCTTTTTGCACAGACGTTTGGTTCAAAGATCTTTGCATATGGCTTCCTACTGACCTCTCCACAGTCTTGTGAAACAGATATCATTAACTCCACTTTTTCACATCGTAGGAAGCTGGAGAGCTTGGGATTTGTGTAAGGCCAGTTGAGGCAAAGTCATTCTTTCCCCTATTTCTTTCTGATGTGAGCAACTGGTCCTGATCTTATCCCAGGGAGTCTAAGTACTATGTGTGGCATGAAAAACATTCTCAGTAGATGATGATTGAAAGAAGGAGCCATTTGAAGAATTGCTTCCTGATTTAAGAACCAGGTTGAATCCGCCACATGCATTTAAGTTTGGCCAATAAGTGGTAACAGGTGAACAAGAGTCCTACCACCAACTGTGGCCAAAGCTCCCCAGAGTGGTGTTCTATCTCTCCTTCTCTCCTCCTTGGGGAAAAGTTATCATACACAGCTAGAGGGAAAGGGTTACATTTTTGTGCACACCCAAAACAACCCCAAACAATATAGTCTAAACCCCTTTAAAAAATCTGTCTTTTCCTTATCCTTTTATTCCTTCTTTTTAATATTTTACATTTCTATTATTTCTGTTCTTTGAAATTTTGAAAGAGGGAATATATAGCCTACTTAGTATGTGAATCTGAGATACAAACCCAAAAAGTGCCAGGAAAGAATTTTCTGTTGCAAATCTGAGATGCTGAGTTGTTTTCACTTCTTGAAGCACTTTTGCACGTTACCAAGTAGCAACCCTGTGAATTCTGCAGTAAACACATGAACATTTGAGATAATTATTGCAGAAATAATAAAAGCAAGTAAAAAGTGCACTTAGTCTATTAGCAGGACAACTCTCTTTCGAGAGAGATGTACAAACTTAATTATTCAAGGAAGCAGTAACTGGAAATGGAGACTCTGTTTGCACTCAACGATCATTCCAGAAATATTTTTGAGCTTCTGTTCGTAATAACTATTTCAACTAGATAGTATCTCTTCACTGAGGATCATTGCCCTCATCATTGTTGTAAAGCATTAAGTAGTATCTCATTTAATCCTCATGTAACTGTATGAAACTGGCAAACTTGCTACCTCCATTATCCAGAGGAAGTAACTAGACTTTGAGATGGAAAATAGCTTGTCTAAAGTCATGTGGCTGGTAACTCAGTTCTGGCTGGCTTTCAAGGTCAGCCTCTTACCCATTTCACCTCCGTGCAACCATTCCTAGTGTGTGCCAGATACATAGTTGCACAATCATGCACTTTGCAGGTCGGAAGGGCTACTAGGCAACAGTTAGACCTACTCCCTAATTGTATATCAGAGAGAACTGAGGTCCAGAGTGGGGGTAACACCCTAGTTATCTTTTCACTTGATGGCAGGGTTGGTGGTCACATCTAAAAGCCCTGGATCTCAGGAAGTGAAGGTCCTTGGGCTCTCTCTGGATTCAGACAGACAATTAGAACTCATCTCTGCCATGGCAGAACTGAGTGATCTCAGACACATGTGAGGCTCACGTCCCTCATCTATAAAATGGGGACAATTCTGCATGTGTATGTGCATGTGTGTACTTCACACCTAAGTGAGGGTTAAATGAGTTAATGTATAGAAAGCTCACTTCATCAGAGATGTTTTATCATTTATTTTGCGATTATTATTATTATGAAGCCACCGTACTCTCTACTATGATGATATCTTGATACTGTGGTGAGATACATTTTAGAGATTTTTGTTTGAAGCTACTGAGAGTTGAGAAGAGAGAGGTTGGCCACGGCCAGTGTGGGAAGGAGATGAGGCTGCAGTCGACACAATTTTCACCCTGGGATCTCTATGTCTAGGTGACGAGAGCTCAGGATCAAAGAGGACATTGCCCGTGGACCACCGTGCGGTTAGTGAAAGTGGCTTTGTCATTAGCAGGTAAGACCATGAGTAGGAAGCCCTGTCCAGTTGGCCTTGAAAAGTTGGCACAGTTATTCTACCAGAGTGTCTGTCCCAATCACACTGGGGAAAAGCACAGCCTCCAAAGTTCTAGTCAGGGAGAAAAATCTATCACTGACTGTTCCTTTTCCTATTCCCTGAGGATGCTGACAAATGACCCCAAGTCCCAGGACCCACAGGAGAGAACACAAGAGGGAGGCAAGTGTGTGCAGCCAGGGTCGGGTCTAGCTGGCTCTGCCATGTGCTAGCAGGGACCACGAGCAAGTCACAGCCCTCCCCTGGCTTCTGAACCCGATGAGGCACAGAGCAGAAGAAGGGCCTGGGTTCCTGCTTCTGCCATTTGCTGTGGCTTCATCCCTTGACTTCTGTGAGGCTGAATCTCCTTGTCTAGGAGGATACTGACAAGGTCAAGGGCCGTAGCATAGATGGAGCTCTGGAACAAAGCCTGACGATCACTGCTCAAGTCATGGAAATGTTGATCACCACGATGAAATGTATTTTCTTTTCTTTACGTGAATGTGAGCTCCTTGAGGGCAGGGGCTCTGTTTCTGTCATCTATCTACTATCAATGCCCAGGACAGAATCTGATAAAGATGAACAGGAGTAACAGTAACCCTGGCTTTATTGAGCATCTAATCTCTACTAGACCCTGTTCAAAGAGCCTTAAGTACATTAACTTCTTGGATCCTTACATCATCCTTATGACGTGGCTGCTGTCACGCACCTATGCCATAGATGAGGAAACCGGGGCACAGAGGAGTTGAGTAACTGGCCTGAGGTCACACAGGAATGCTGACATCATAGTGGATGCTCATTAAAAATGGAAGGGATGAATGAGTGGCTAATTCTGACTTCATCTTTTGACCCTTACTGTGGCCCTCTTCAGGCTCCTGTCACTCTTTTCAGGTGCTGTGCAGCTGGGCTGGCCGGATCTGGCCGTGGTGATGGGGATGGCGATGGAAATAGCTGGGGGTGCTTCAGGGTGGCCTGCCTGTCATACAGGCGCAGCCCTGGTGAAATTGATGGGAGATTAATAGGAAACAATGGATTAATGATCAGAGCACTCAAGTGGCTTTCCACCCGCGAGAGCCTCACATCTAGTGACGTGCAATTAGCTCTCCAAGCCGAGATGCAGAGGCAGGAAATTAAATAGGCTTGCGGTGACTTCATTTTTATACCTGGGTCCGCCCTTGGTTCATCGGCCTAGTTAGCGCTTCGGAACCTCCAGCTGACTCTGCACTGCCTGCTAGCTTTAATACACTTCTACCCCGGCTTGCTACACAGCCCTACTGTTGAACACATGAGGCAGACAGCTGCCCGGAGGCATTCTCCCTAGGAACTCTCATATCACAACAGAACTCAGCTTTCCACTCTCACTCCATGCTTCTTCCTTCCATCAGCGAGCAAGGTAGCAAGTTGCAGACGCCAGCCAGTGTCATAGAAATGTCCTAATAGACACATCTGGGGAGAGTGGGACGGTTCCCATGGTACACCAGAAGCTTCCCCATCAGGCCTTCTCCAGATAAACCTATGAAACAGCGCTCTCTGTTCTTAGAAAGATCTATTTGAATCCCAGATCATGCGAACCTAAAATGATAACCTAAAGGAAATGACCATTGTTTTCGTCACCGCTGCCCCAAACTCCAAGACATTGTGTGAAGATGTAGTTTGATTTTTCTCCTTCTAGCAGATGGACTGACTCTGTTTCCCGGAATGTAATAATTATTTTATTGCCCTGGCTTCTATCCGGGCACACATTCCGTTTTCCAATGTAAATAATCATTTCCACCTTTAATAAATTAGATGGAACCTGTCTTGCTCGGAGAATGAACATTTCAATATCTTCAGACACACAATGACACCGTATCAATATTTAAAATCATTTTATGCATGTATTCTGGGTTGTCCAACTTCATTAAGGCCATTCATCAAGCCTGTAGCTAGAGTCTATTCCCATTGGACTTGTAGGCCTGGGGGCCTACCAAACAGAAATTTAAACTAACTTGCCTTTTTAATTCACATTATTCTCAAATATTCTCTTTTTAAACTCCCTGCCATGACTAAGGCATTTAGACTGGGCCGTGATTCGGTACATGTCAACACTTAACTGACACAGACCCCATTAGTATGTCAGGATATGTGTGCCCCAGTAAAATACAGTATCCATTCTTCCCTCTTCGTTGATAAATTACCCTCTAGTTCTTTCTCGCACTCCACAATAATTTGAGTTTATTGCTCGATGTTTCCGTCAAATATTTACAAACATTTTAAACTATGTATAAATGAAATCTTCAGTGTTTGGCAAGTCTCCTCTTTTCCCCTGACTCCAAAATAATAAATCTATTTATCTATTTTTTATATTCCTGAAGATGCCCCACGTGAACGTTGGATGCTGAGACTAAGAATATTCTTGCAAAGAAAATCAGCCCCTCCCCTGGCCATCTCTGTAGATCAGGCCAGATTTGTTTCCCAAGTTGTGCATTATCTAACTGACTCTGACATCCTGCACTGTGATGGCAATAAACAATTAAGTCCATGCTGAGGAAATTGCAATAAAACCTTCTGAAACAGGGCACCGACCCAGAGAAGGTCGGAAAGGAACCTTCCTCCATGACGTCACCTCGCCAGACAAAGCCAGTGAAATGCACTGTCATATTTCAGGAGCAACTAGGTGTCCATGAGTGAAGTGACTCTGTAAGGAAGGAAGGGGGCATTGGTTTGCTAGGGCTGCCATAACAAATATCACAGTCTGGGTGGCTTAAACAACAGACCTTTATTTTCCTACAGTTCTGGAGGCTGGAAGTCCAAGATCAAGGTGTTGGCAGTTTGGGTCTCCTTGGCTTGCACATGGCCACCTTCTTGCTGTGTCCTTCTGTGGACTTTCCTCTGTGCACACACTCTCCTGGTGTCTGTTTATGTGTCCAAATTTCCCTTCTTCTAGGGACACCAGTCATATTGAATGAGGGCCCACCCTAAACGCCCCATTTTAACATCATCATGTCTTTAAAGGCTATGTCTCCAAATACGGTCACATTCTTGGTTGGATAAAAGTCTTCCGTGTTGGGCAAAGTCAACATGGTTTACTTTGGTTCCCCAAAGGCAGACCCATCCTCCCTCTCTTGAAGGAGTATGAAAGCAGCTTCTGTGTTCTCTGAGGTTCTTGGAAGTTCTGCGGCCAGCTTTGCTTCTCTGAGTTCCTGCTTCTTCTGGGGTCAAGTGGGGATAAAGGCCACTTCCATTACAGAGTTGTTATGAGGATTAAATGACCTCACAAATGAGAAATTGGCTGGCTGACAGTAGGCGTTCAGTGCATGTCAGCAAGTCTGAATCAAGTGGCATCAGAAAGGCAGCATTTAGACTTGAGGTTAAAAATGCACGATGCTTGGAGAGATGGAGGGGAAAAGTGAAGATATTCCAGGTGTACAGAAAAAGTGAATATTGCCTTTTCTGTGTATATCCCCCCCCAACCCCCCCAGTTTGGGGACTTTACGGGGAAAAGTGTTTAGTGGTTGGATGATTGCATTTTCGAGTCGGTCATGTGTTCAATGAAAGTAATAGAGCATTATTTGAGTTACTTCCAAAATGAAGTGCTTATATAAAAAAAAATAGCTGAAGAGCGCCCATAATATTAAATTGTTCTGCACTGTGTGTGCCCAAACTCTCGATCCTTTCCAAATTCAGTACTTCACAGTTTTAAGAGCCCTTCATTTCAGAATTGAATGGGGTGTTCTGGGCACGTGCACTGTGGGCCACTTTAGACTCCCTCAATTGCGCTGATGATGTGAAGAGAGCTCGATTATGTGGAGCACAGCCCTGGCATGCATCTGCCTGCTCTCACCAGCCCCTTCTGAGCTGGAGTCAGACTGGCCCCTGGAACGTCTGTGCCCACGTGGGTAACTCTGGGCTGGACCTGCTCCAGGCACTGAGGTTCTCTCCGTACAGCATTCTTGTTCTGGTTTTGAACAGAGGTTGAGTCTTGGGGACAATGGCATGATTGGGTAAGGGAGTCGGGCTTTACTTTGACTAGACCCACCATGATAACATCCCTGTGGAGTTGATTTGGCCCTTGTTGGAAAGACAGAGACTGAGTCATTAAAGTCTTTCCCGGAGCCATTGCAAGTCACGTAGGTAGATGTGTGTGGTCTATTTATGCACAACAACATGGTGTAATAGTCATGCTCAGAGAGATTAAGAAATGTCCCCACAGATAGTAGGGATCAGCCCTGGGCCTGGAAACCCAGTCTGCCTTACTCCAATGTCCATGCCCTCTTCACAGCTGGCAGGAGATGTGGGGAAAACGCAGTCTTGGGAATTAACAATGGAGCCAGACGTTGAACCAAGTCTTCTGGCTCTTAGTCCAGAGTTTCTTTTACTCACAGGAAATTGGTGCCATTTGCTGAAAAAAAATTCCTTGGATTGCTCCAATATCAGTTTCATTGTCATTTTTATTTACAAAGAAAAAATAGCTCATAAATGTAGACCATGAGTTACTGAAGCAACTTCTGCCAATAGGCAGAGCCACAGGTGGAGATGTTGGGATGGAGGCTTTGGGGTAGCCTGTGGCTGTCCAAGGTGCTGAGACCAGACAACTGCCTACCTCATATCCATTCACCAGGTCTCAGCTTCCCTGACCCTATAAGAATATAATAATCAGACCCCTGACCTTCTCTCTCAAAGTGCCCTATTTTTCGTTTTCATTTTCTTTTTTTTCTTTCTTTTTGAGTTCCAAATATCATGCTATGAAAGTACATGTTCATTTCAGGGACTTTGTTTCATATCTGGAACCTCTACCTGTTCTTCCCTAGAGGGGAGGGTTTGGATCTGTTTGGTCTGAGAACAAGCCCAGGGTTGCCTGGACTATAGTGGAAACTCAACAACTATGATTTGAAGGAATGAATGAGAACTAATCTCTTTCTTCCACTTCTCAGGTGTGGTGTAGGGGAACCTGTTCTTGGACCTACAGACCTAAGACTTGAATTAGTCTCATTTTTTTGCCCTTATTTTCTGGATGAACTTGGGCCAGTCTCTTGATTTTGGGGCCTCGATTTGCTCATCTGTAGACAGTGGATGATAACAGCCCTTTCCCGTGGTGCTATGGAAATGAAATGATACTCTCTGCAGAAGGTCCAGCAGAGAACCCAGTACATACTGACTTGTTGGTGTGTTTGCTGATTCTGTCAAGGGCTGTCTCCTCCAGGTCTCACTGTTTCCTGGAGTCTCAGTCATCGGGAGAAAAGGAGTTAAGGCAAAGAAAAGCCTTCTTCAGGTGCTTGGTGATGAAGCACTGGCTACCCGAGGGCCTTTGGTGAAATGAACACAGTGACCTTGTTCACTCAGTTGATGCTCCAAACCAATCCCTCACCAAATCCACCCTCCCTCCCTTGGGGTGGCAGTCACTTACAGAACAGCCATCTGTGGACACGGATAAAGACCTAGCTCCACTGTCAGGAGACTCAAAATAAAGATGAAATAAAAGTGAGTCAAAACAGGCCTAAGTCAGCATTGATCTCAGCTACATGAGTGCTGGATATGGCAGTTCCAACTTTCCAATATAACAGTTCAATCGGCGAGTTTACATGGAAGTATTTATCATTATATGACAAGAACCCAAGCTATTGCTTATCAAAAACTGACTCCACTTTTAAAAAATTGCTCATTCACCTCATTTTGAGTTCCAGGACATGTGTTCTGCCATACTCGCTTTGTCCTCAATTTGCCAGCGGGTCCTACTGTTCCCCGGATTCATTCAAACAGTGAAACCAAGAAACTTCCTCTCTTGCGTTGCTTTCCTCCCATGGATTGTGCTCTGTGGCTTTGTTCATGTTCTTTTCTTCATATGACTTGTTTTTCTCTGTTCACACTACCTCTGAAAATCTTGTGCTTTTGTCTTGTTCCTGCTGGTCTAGTAATATGATTAGCATTGGATGCTGGCCCCCTTCCATGAACCCAATATCTGAGAGGCCATAAAATTAAGGAAGAAATGAATGGACCCAGACAAGTAGTATATAATATTACAAGAAATCTTTGGGGAGACAAAAGACAGTTATGATGACCAGAGGATGCCTACTTGTCATTTTTAGCAGGATGTATATAAAAAGGAAAGTTTGAACATTTTATCTTTTCTTTTCTCCACATTACGCTTGGCATGTCTCTGTTAACTTTATGACATCTTTGAGGCAGAAAAAAATAGAAAAGTCAACTCAGTGGTGTTGGGAGTCAGTAAGGAAATATCACCCCTGAGGGCAAGTTTAGGGTGCAGGTAGAGTAAGTCCCCAACATACGTACGAGTTACATTCGGAGAGCGTGTTCGTTAAGTCCAACTTGTTCGTAAGTCCAACAAAGGTAGCCTAGGTACCCAACTAACACAATCGGCTATATAATACTGTACTGTAATAGGTTTATAATAATTTTCACACAAGTAATACATAAAAAACAAACACAAAAAATAAAGAAAACATTTTTAGTCTTATAGTACAGTACCTTGAAAAGTACAGTAGTAGAGTACAACAACTGGCACACAGGGGCTGGCATTGAGTGAACAGGCAAGAAGAGTTACCGACTGGAGGAGGGAGAGGAGGTGGGAGATGGTAGAGCTGAAGGATGGTCAGCAATAGGAGAAGGAGGGCAAGCTGCAATTTCACTCACACTTGACGTTGATGGCACAGGTTCTGGTTCCTTGCTGGTTTCAATTTTATCTACCCTCCTGAAAAAATGATCCAGTGATGTCTGGGTAGCAGTTCTTTTTTTCTCATAGATGACACAGTAGCACTGGATTGCATTCTGAACGGCTGCTGCAACCTTCCAGTACCATTTTACATTCGGGTCCTGTGCCTCAAAAACTAACAAACAGTGCCTCCTCAAATAAAGATAATACCATTGCCATTTCCTGCATTGTGAATCTCGTTGGTTCTTCAGTTACTTCTTCTTCCTCTTCTCTCTCTTCGCCCTTTCTCTGGGCCTCCAATTCCTTCAGGTCTTCATTAGTAAGCTCCTCGTGTTGCACAGCAAGGAGTTCAATGAGGTCGTCCTCTTGCAGATCTAGCTCCAGCTTCTCACTGAGGGCCACTAAGGTGCTGAAGACCACATTCGCATCTTTAAAACTTCACAACTTGAAGGTTTGTATGTAGGGGACTTACTGCATTAGTAGGGAAGGTCAAGAGCCTGGTGACTGAGTGTTTCCATCTCTGCTTCCTTCTATATTGTCAGTGGATGAAGGGAGGGCTAAAACTTCTTTGGGAAGAGCCAGGGCTTTTCTCTAGTTGTGGCGAGCGGGGGCTACTTTTTGTTGCAGTGCGTGGGCTTCTCATTGCGGTGGCTTTGCTTGTTGTGGAGCACGGGTTCTAGGTGTGCGAGTTTCAGTAGTTGTGGCTCGTGGGCTCTAGAGCACAGGCTCAGTAGTCGTGGCGCACAGGCTTAGCTGCTCTGCAGCACGTGGGATCTTCCCGGACCAGGGCTCGAACCGGTGTCCCCTGTATTGGCAGGCGGATTCTTAACTACTGTGCCACCAGGGTAGTCCCAGCTACTTAAACACTTGAGGAGGAAGGAAGCAAGGGCACAAGGTGCTCAAGGACAATAAAATAAACTCTAACTCTGACATGCCAGTATATTAGGATTGTGAAGCAGAAACAAGCAGTTACAAAGAGGATAAAATATATAATACTGGACATAAAGAATGTAGGATGTGGAGTAAAAAGCACAATGAATGTATTTTAAGAATAAATTAGGGAGCTACATCAGATTGAAGAATTCACCAAGAAAGAAGCAAGCAGATGTTAAGAGTTGAAATGTATAAAAGAAAAGTTAAAATAAATGGAGGCCAAGAGCACACATGTTGATATAAATATAATAGGCAATCATAGAAGGAGAGAATAAAGAGAGGAAGTATTTGTGAAACAATAATGACAGAATAAAAGAAAAAAGATTCAAGTTAAAAGCTCTTATGGACTATCAAACAGAATATATAAGAGAACAATCATTCTTAAACAACATGATTATATTTAATAACAGCAAAAAAAGGGTTAAAAAAAAAAAAAGCCCCAGCAAGCTTGAAGAGAGAAGAGATCACCAATACAGAAATAACATTCAGATTAAAATCTCATTTCTCAATAGCAACACTGAAGAAGGGAATGAAGAACAATTTTTGAAGTGTGGAAGAAAAATAACTTTAAATCTATAATTTTATACCTAGTTAAACTATATTTTAATATCAGGGCATTATAATCATATTCTTAAGCAAGTAAGGCCTCAGAAGGTTTATTATGCAAACATACCACCTTTGAAAATGTTTTTGGAAGAAGATACCAGTAGGAGGATACTTTGGGAAAAATGGATACTAAGGGTGAGTTGTACAGTTTATCTTGTGTGTGTGTATGTGTATGTGGGTTTAAAGCAGTATCCAAACAGAATCAGCAAGAAAAAATGCTCTATCACTTAGTAAACTGTTATAATTCTACATAACAGCATTATACCAAAAGGTTTGCTGGTGTGAGAAGAGAATAGGGTTAGGGAAAGCGTCTGGTTAGCCAGAGAAAGGTGAAAATCACCCCAATATTCTTTATTTTGAGGGAAGACACTGAAATTGGTTCTCTCTGATTTGCCCATCATGCTGAAGTCCAGATTCTAATCCTGGCTTCTCCACTTTATGGCTGTGAAACTTTTGGGAAATTTCTCAGGCTCTCTGATCCTTAATTTCTCATCCTCAACCCTGGATGATAAAACCTGCCATGAAAGATTATTTGTGAAGTTCTGATGTAGTGTGGCTTCCACAACACTATTGCTGTGGACACTGCACAGGTGTTGGCCCAAAGGTAGGAAACCATCATTTTGTCAGTGAATATGTAGCTTACAGTTCACCCACTTTTTCTTCCAGACCTTGGCACAAGGCAGCCAACAATAACATATTCTTCTTGTCTTTGGGAATTAAAGAGGCTCAGGGGTGGAAAGAAGTAAGTCAGATCTGAAAATGAAGTTTCTTCCACCTAATCTATAAATGTAATCTTCAAGACTTTGCAAACTGTTGCTTATTTGACCCAATATGCATTGATGGCTCATGAGATCAAGGTTCCTGCAGGGCCATTAATTACTCAGTTTTTTCCCTGGGAGTAAAGCATGGACACTAACACATGTTCATTAGGACAACTTAATTGGAAACAAAAATCACCATGGATACTGCAAACATGATTTCAAAAGAGTAAAGCATGCTGGTCAGTTTTCATTTGGATTTTGTTTTATTTCATTTTATTTTCAGTTCCCCCAAAGGCAAAGCACAGCAGTCTCACGATAAAAAATAATGGCCTGAGAAATGTCCTTCTGTACCATCCCCATGGCTGTGTGAGTTTGCATAACTCAAATGTGACTGGCGGGACCCATTTCATTCTCTGGCCCTGATGAGAGGGATTTGGGGTCCCTGCACGTGGGTTACTTGGGTCCCCCAAACGGCTACCCTGGGATATCCCAGAAGATGGTCTTCCAGGAACAATGTCTTTCTTTTCTCCTTACTGCACTCATTCAAGTGACAGCATTCCAAAGTTCCCATCCCCTAGTCTAGCTGTTAGACTAGCAAGCCCTAGAAAGAGTCTTTCTTTTTACAGAGAGGATATAGCACCCTGCCATGGCTATGTGTCTTTCTATTGCTGCTACGTAGCACTGCTCTGGATCCTGGGATGACAAAAGATTTAAAATGCAATAAAGGACTTCAGTTGGATTGGACATGAAGAGGTGTGTGGTGAGTCTTCCTTTCTTCTTGGCACTTTTTTCTCTATTCTTTGATTAAAGTCTTTTCTCTTACTTACATCCCCCATTAAGATGTCTCAGTGTCATTTAGGGTGTTAATTGAGAGGAGGTTTAAGCTCATCAAAGCGATTATAAGTGATAGTTAAAAATTTCTATATATGGCCTGCGCTGGGATCGGCACGGTGGGGTGCCATTTTTTCTTTTATCCAACTGACATCGGTAATAATAGATGAAATTATTACTAAATCGCAGCTGCAGAGATGATATCATGATTTTTTTTTGTGTGTAATCTTTGATGAAAAATTAATTTTTGAGAGGGATAATTTAAAATGATTTAAATAGTATTATACTGAAGTCCTTGCCGGTAATTAACACCAATCTTGTCAGAAGTGAAACCACTTTTGCAGCTGTTTCTAAAGATACCTACAGTATTTGTAACTTTTCTCTGAGTGAAATTATAGTGTTTGGACTTCATTTTTATTGCACAAGGACCATTAGAAGAAAAAGGCATCTGATAGGAAGCTTTGTTCTTTGAGGCCTGAATCCTGTTTTGTCTTTGAAGCCCCCCGCCCTACCCTTCCCCTGCTAGTTTAATTATCTCTAGACTGTGGACCAGGGCAGGAGTGGACATTTATTTATTTATATTATTTTTTAAAATTTTATTGAAATATAGTTGATTTACTCTGCTGTGTTAGTTTCTTCTGACTAGCAAAGGGACTCATTTATACCCATATATATTCTTTTTCCTATTCTTTCCTATTATGGTTTATCACAGGATACTGAATATAGTTCCCTGTTATTTTTATTTTTTAAACATATAAAAGTATAGATACCGTGTGCATACATCTGTTTAGTCTTTAAATATTAGTTATGTAAGAACAGATAATTTAATATGGGCAGGATTTAATTGCCAGAACAGATGGCTGGTCATAAATGTTTCTTTGTCTCCATCAGTGACTTGACTTTCTTCGAAATCCACATTTTTCATCACCGTGGTGAAAAGCATTCTATTGAAAAAGAGCTGAAAATAGATCTTTCTTTGCTACTTTCTTCGTACTTTAAATGACAGAGTGAGGAAGTGAGGTGTGTGTGTGTGTGTGTGTGTGTGTGTGTGTCTGTGTGTGTGTGTTTGTCCTATATATAAAGACCTGTGGGAGAGGTTAAAAAAAGAAATGTAGTGAAATTTCAATAGAAAAAAAAGTGAATGAGAATCTGAGAAGACTGCATATTCTTCTGAGTCTTGAGTTTGGCTTTCTTCGTTTTTAACGTGCATGCTGATTTTTTGACAAGATATATGGCACTAGATTTTCACGGCAATTGCTGTACCTGCCATTTCATAATTTTTCCCCCTCAACTTTTCTGCTGAGAAGCGAGGGTGGGCAGGGGGAGGAAGAGAGGGGAGGAAAAGGACTGAGTAAGGGAAAGTGAAGGGCGGAAGGGAAGGGAAGGATGAGAGGTGAAAGATGACATGAGGGCTTCAAAATTTGTTATACTGGGTATCTATCTGTTCATTAAAAATTGGAGCTACAACCTCAGCTTCTGCTGCGGGTGCAATTTTATCCCCCCAGAAAGCAATTGTCACTCCTATATGCTCCCATTAGGAAAAGAAAGACAGAGAAAAGTTAAAAAGGAAAGGTACTTTTGCAATCAGAAAAGCCAGTTTATTTGGTGGACGTGTGGTGTGCTTGCCTGTGAGGTTTGCAACACGGAGATGGCATCAGATAAGTTTGCAAAATGGAAATGTTATCAGAGAAGATCATCTCATGCTGCAATACGGGACTGTTTCTCTCTCAGCCTCAGGTGAAGGATAATCGGCCGGCACATCTGAAAGCTTGTCCATCACGGTGCCTGCGGTGACCCTGTTTACACCTCGATGGCCCAAAGGAGGAGGCCTCGGGAGTGAAAAGTCTTGCCCATGCAGGAAGTTAGGTCAGGCAAAGAAACCAGGTAGCCATTTTGCAGCCGTGAACTTTACAAATTTAGCTCTTATTTGAAGCTGACTCCTGAGTGCTTTCATGTGCCAAGTGCATGGCAGGCATTAGCTAATTGAATCTTCACAGAAAACTCAGGAGGTGGGAGCCATCCTCATCCTTCTGTGCGTAAAGAAAGAGGCTTGGAGAGGTAAGCAAGCTGCCTGGAGCCACGTGGCTTCCCAAGCGGCAGAGCTGGGGTGCAAACGCGGCCCCTTTTGAAGATACGCAGGTGTCTGCCCCCTGCTCGCCGTGGCTCACTGCTCCCAACTCTCTTCACAAGGTGGGGATGGGATTGTGGTCCCTCATTGTTTCTTCCACGGCAGTGTGGCTCCTGTAGAGAGGGGAGGGGAGACCTGGGAAATGTCAGGGCTCCTCCCTGCTTGGCTGCCCTCCTGCCCTAGGATCATCTCAGGATCTGGGGTTCAAGATCATGATTGAACCTCAGGCTTGGTATGTCCACTGTTAAATCCCTGGCTCAGCCATAAAAAAAGAACGAAATAATGCCATTTGCAGCATTATTGGACCTAGAGATTGTCACACTCAGTGAAGTAAGTCAGACAAAGACAAATGTCATGTGATATTGCCTCTATGTGGAATCTAAAACAATGGTACAAATGAACTTATTCACAAAACAGAAATAGAGTCACAGATGTGGAAAACAAACTTATGGTCACCAGAGGAGAAAGGAGGGGGAAGGGGTAAACTGGGAGATTGGGATTGACCTATACACACTACTATATATAAAATAGATAACTAACATTAATAGATAATAAGGACCTACTGTATAGCACAGGGAACTCTACTCAGTACTCTGTAATGGCCTATGTGGGAAAAGAATCTAAAAGAAGAGTAGATATATGTATATGTATTACTGAATCACTTTGCTGTACACCTGAAACTAACACAACATTGTAAATCAACTATACTTCAATAAAGATTAAAAAAAAAAAAAAAAGCTGGCACAGGGCTGGGGCCACAGAAGCTGCACAGTGAATTGTGGGAGAGTTGAGTCAATTCACTTCCCCTCTTAGAACTTCAAGAACACTCAGACTCAGCTTGGACGTCTCATTCTAGAACCCATGGATTTTACAATGAGGAACTTAAACTCTTCATACCCTTCGAGACCAGGCTCTAATGCCATCAGCTTCCTGCAGCTGGAGCTCCTTCCTCTGGAAAGTTTGTTCACGTTTATCACAACCCTTACCAGATCTTATTTTAATGATCTGTTTCCAGGTAAGTCTCTCCTACCAGACTAGAAATTCCCCGATGGCAGAGATCACAAATTTATTCACTTATGCATTTATCGCGTGAAGTTGTTCATCCAACATATGCTTCCTAAGGACTTATTAGGTATCGGGCATTGTGTCACCAGGGATACAAAACAAGGCGGTTCCTACCCTCACATGGCTCATAGTCTGGTGGGAGACAGACTAATAACAGATAGTTGAATAAATAAATTTTGTGAATAAATGAAAAAGGAATTAAATGTGATATATCTCAGGGGAGAGATGGGCCAGCTTTCTCTGTAAAGGGCCAGGTAGTAAATATTTTTAGAGTTTCCAGGCCAGAAGACCTTGTAGCCACTACTCAGTAATTCTGCCCCTGTGGCTTCAAAGCAGCCTTGGGCAATATGTAAGCACATGGGAGTGACTATGTTTCAATAAAACTTTATTTACAAAACAAGCCATGGGCTGGGCCCACAGACCACAGTATGCTGACCCCTGCCCTAGGGCCTAGGCTTCATAGACTCTAAAGACAAAATATACCGAGATGAGTATTATTTCTGAGTCAATGTGTGGGAGCTGCTTAAAAGTTCAGATGTGGTTGGCTGGGGTGGGAGTCCTGAAGATCATCGTAGGACTAAGGGCAGGTGGACCTGTCTGTCTATTAGTATTTGGAAAGGAAATGACGGTGTGGATTGAGGCAGGGGAGTGTCACCTGGTCATAGGCCTCAGTTCTTTGTTCTCCCCTGGGCTCCCGCAGTCCTGAGAAAACTTGCAGAAAGGCTGGTCCACTTGGCAAGGCTGGAAGGCAGGGCAGGCATGGGTAGAGCGTGGAGCACTGAGCCGGGCAGCCAACAAGACTGGGTCCTGCATATCCATCTGTGATTGCGTGTCATTCGGCTGCAATAAAAACCTGAGGCTGCATCAGGCCCTGGTCTGCCCCTAATGCATCCTTCCTCTCACCAGCGCACTGCTGACGGAAGATCCAGTGTCCTGGAATCCTGGAGAAGTTAGCTCTATCCTGACTGTGTGGTCAGAGCTCTCGGCCAAGGGGCCCCAGCTCGCCTCTCTGACACTTACCGTCCTCACCACACATACATGGCCTCACTTTTAGGACTTTGAGGGTTGGACAAAGGGACATTCTGGCTGCATCATGGGACTTGGATGGACCTGGGAAAGGATGACACAGGCGATGAACACAGGTGTTCCAGATGCAGGGACAGGTATCTAGACTGCTCTGGTAGCTGTGGGTACTTTTGTTTCCATTTCACAGATGAGGCTAATGAGGGTCAGAAAGGTGAGACAGAGCACAGCATGCCCTGCCATCCTGGTCTTGTGACTACAAAGCTAATGCACGTTCGGATCTAGGGTCCATTCCTGTCCCCTCCAGACGTGAACGACTTAACCATTCTTCAACACTCTGCTGACAGGCCACCTCCTTCTTGAAGCCCTCCCTGATTGCCCCCTCATACACAGACCTCTTCTCACCAGAGTGTCCAAAGGATTTTATCTGTACCTCCCAGGTATGCTTGTCACCATCCATCCTGTGTGCCTGGTAAATGTGTACAAGTCTGTGAGCGCCCAAGAGCAGGGTCCTGCTCAGTCCCTCCCAACCCCCCCCCCCCCCAGCACAGCTATTGACACGTAGTGAGTGTGCAGTGCACATGTGGAGGATAAGTGAACAAAAGAAAGGATGGGTTAAATATAAAGACCAAGTAGATAATGGTCTCCAAGCCCCTCTCCCCTCAAAAGAACTGCTGCCCCTTGGAAGAAGAAAGGAAGAACGCTCAGAGCAGTTCTCAGAACGGAAGTGGGGCCGGAAGGAAGCAAGGACAAATGCAGGTTCAAATCCCAGCTCCGCCATTACCAGCTGTGCCTGTGTGGCCATGGCTGGTCTCCTAACCTCCCCGAATCCTTGTTCCCTGTTTGTCATGAGGGATCATGCCCATTTTGGACAATTCAATTAAATGATGAAAGAAAGTGGAGGCCTGGCCAGTTCTGATAATTCGTGGTTAGCATGGGCTGGTCTCAGTAAGCTCCCTGAGAGCAGGCAATGGGTCTGTTTTGTTCATTCTTGTATCCCAGAACTGAGTAGAATCCCAACATAAAATCGGGCTCGATAAATACTTGTTCCAAATCAGGGGATTAATGAGCTGCTTGTTTGTACGTCCTGAAATCGCTCCCAGGCAGGGTGAGGCTTGGCTGGTGTGGGTTCCTCCCACTGTCCCAGCCAGGCTGTGTGGCCTGATACAGTCCAGGGTCCCAGAGGCAGCCCTGGGAGAGGGGTGGGCTGGGCTTGGGCAACTCTTACCTCCCCCCAGGGCCTCCGCAGACTGCGGGAATGCTGCTGAAGGCCTGGCAGGAGGCGGCCAGATCACTGTCTCAGGCTGGCTCCCCAAGGGCTAGGACTCTGCCAAACCCCAGGTCAGACTTGCCCACACAGGCTGGCCCCGTCCAGAGCTTCAGCTGCGCCCGTCCTCCCCAGGGCTCCCACTGGGCACCGTGTCTGCTTCTTGTTTTGTGGGGCTTTGCACCTCCAAAGGCGCCACGCTGGGAGCCTCTTCCGCATCCCTCCCCATCCCCTGCCTCCCGTGTGCATGGGGGTGCTGAGCTGATACAGGCCTCCCTGTGATGGGAGTGGGGTGGGGTCCAGATGGGAGCTGAGCCCATGGAGATTAGGCCCCAAGAGGGTGGATGAATCATTCCAGCCATCACCCCAGCAAGGGCAGTGTGACTCAGGCGGAGCCAACAGTATTGCCGATGGCAAACTGGCGGAGGTTTGTCACCACAGGACCAGGTCTCCCTCCTCTCTCACTGAGGTACAGGTGGGCCTTGGTCTTGCAATCTGCTTACCACCTTTTGGGCTGGGACAGTACTGGGCACGCAGCAGGCACTCAGTGAATATTTGCTGAATGATTCTGCAACTGTATTTTGGGCTTGATTTTTAAAGATCATACACATCTGTAGACTTGTCTCAAACAGACCAAGGATTAAATCTAATTGCATCGTTTTGCAAATACTACTTGAATTTACAAAGAACCAGCCGAGTGAGAAGTATCCGTATGGGTTTACTAGAGTAGGGTTTCTCGACCTTGGCTGCATTGACATTCGGGGCTGGGTCATTTATTGTTTTTGGCAGGGGGGTGGAGGCTCCTGTGCCGTATTGTAAGATGAAGCAGCATTCCTGATCGCTACCCACTAGATGCCAGTAGCAGCCTCTTCCCAGCTGTGACAACCAAAAAAGGTCCTCGCGCATTGACTTATGTCCCCTGGGGGTCAAAATGGTGAGGAACACTGCTCTGGAGGAGTTTTCTAAACTCCTCAGGAAGGATGCATTCATCCTTCAGTCTATATCTCTTTTTAAAAAAATCTTTATTTTACTGAAGTATTATCGACTGACAATGTTGTGTTAATTTCTGCTGTACATCAAAGTGATTCAGTTATACATATATATATTATTTTCCCCATTCTTTTCCATTATGGTTTATCACAGGATATTGAATATACTTCCCTGTGCTCTACAGTAGGACCTTGTTGTTTACCTATTCTATGTGTGATAGTTTGCATCTACAGACTCCCAAAGCATCCCTCCCCCGCCCCGAGAACTGCATCTCTTCTCTACGTCTGTGAGTCTGGTTCTGTTTCATAGATAAGTTAATTTGTGTCATATTTTAGACTCCACATATAAGTGATATTATATGGTATTTGTCTTTCTCTTTCTGATGTACTTCACTTAGTATGATAATCTCTTCGTCCATCTATGTTGCTGCAAATGGCTTTCTTTCATTCTTTTTTATGACTGAGCAGTATTCCATTATATATATGTACCACATCTTCTCTATCCATTCATCTGTTGACCTTCAGCCTGTACCTCTTAACTATGCCCTACCCAGTCTCAACCTGGCCTTTAGGACTGGGTGGCATTCTCAATGGAACTAGGTGGTCCATCCCTAAAGAGAGACATACAGATTTCCAAGACAGGATACCCTCCCCTGGAACACCCACCCGCTCCAGCCATAGTTTCTGCATGTTCTCTGCTTTGTTTCCCTCCTTGTTGCCCTCTCTCAGCTTCACCTGTTGAAGTCCTACTGGTTCAGTAAGGTCAAGCTCCAAGCCCATCTCTTACATCCGGACAGTCCCCGATCCTGATGGAACATCGCCTCTTTTCTATCCTCGAGTTGTCTTTAAAATTCCATCTTAGCATTGACTGCTGTCTTCCTGGTATCAGTTCTTATTGAACGTGGGACAAGAATTTTTGAGTTGAGATTAAGTGTATTGTATTCATCAGGGTTATGAGCTAGGGAAGGAAGCTGCTCTGGCTGTAAATCCCTTCTTTCATGATGTGGGTGACCCTGAGAATATTGTTAAGACCCTCTAAGCCTCCATTTACTCATAAGTAAAATGGAAGCTAATAAGGATGAATACCAACTTCCTATGTGTTTCTCCACTAAAGAGATAACGTGTAGAGATTGTTTCGTTGATATTAACTATCATTATTTTGTAGCTGCCTGCAGTAGTAGATTATGAGACTCTGGGAGTCAAGAGCTCTATCTTCATCTATTGTGGAGATGGACCCATAATAGATGTCCAATTATATAGAAATATATATAATTATATTCATATATAATTGAACTGAATTATGAATCTTTCTGAGGCTTAAACATATGCTTCCATTTCCACAAACTGTCTGTAAACTGGGATAAAAGGGTCTACCTCATAGAATCACTCAGAATTAGTGAAATGAGGCATATTGTGGTAAGAAGAAATCTAAGGTGGCCCTCAAGATTCCCACCCCCTGGTGGACACTTCCTGTGTAACTTCCTCCCCTGAGTGTGTGAGACTCGTGAATAAGATGGGATGTCACTCTTTTGATTATATCACATTCTATGGTACAAGGGATTTTGCAGATGTCATTGAGGTCCCTCACCACTTTTCCTTGAGTTAATCAAAAGAGAGGTATCTTAGGGGGGGCCTGACCTGATCAGGTGAGCCCTTAAGAGATAAGAAACAGAAGCAGACACTCTTCTTTGGGCCTTGAAGAAAGCAGACACATTATGGACAGTCTTAGGGAGGGCTCCTGGGCAAGGATCTGAGAGTGGGCCTCTGTCAGCTGAGCATGGTCCCTGGCTGACAGAAAGCAAGAGAGCAAGGACTTTGATGATACAGAGGCAACAGACTGAACTCTTCCAACAACTACATGAACTTGGAAGAGAACCGCAAGCCTCAGATGAGACCTCAGCCCACTGACGCTTTGATTTCAGCCTGTGAGACCCTGAGTGGGGAACTTATTTCCACTGTGCCCAGATTCCTGATCTACAGAAACTGTGAGATCATGAATGGGAGCTGGAAGTCACCATGTTTGTGATACTTCATTAGGCAGTGACAGAAAAGCAATACACATAGAAAGGGCTTACACATGCCCCAGGATAGACTAAGAGCTCAGTGAATGATAATTGTTCTCATCGTCCTCCTTTGCTTTCTCCTCCTGCTTCTTTTTGTAGAAAGTACAAAGCTTCATCCTCAAACACAGAGGGACATGAAATACAGCTGTATTTCTCCCTGCAGTGTTAGCATGCTAGAGCCACCATAGCAAAGTACAGAGAGTCAGATTCCTCTGAAGCCTCTCTCCTTGCCTTGTAGACGGCTTTGTTCTCCCTGTGTCCTCCCATGGCTTCCCTCTGTGCCTGTCTGTGCCCAAATACCCTCTTCTTATAAGGACATCATTCATATTGAATTAGGGTCCACCCATATGACCTCATTTAACCTTAATTACCTCCTCAAAGACCCCATTTCCAAATACAGCCACATTCTGAAGTGCTGGGGTTAGGATTTCAACGTATGAAATTTGATGGGACACAGTGCATAACACCTCCTAAGGCTTGATATAATAGTTTTTATTTTAGGCAATGTAATCTCAGGCCAGGCAGAAAGTCCTTCTCTCTGTCAGTCTTTTTCCTCTCTTAGGTCTTGGATAAGCTTCTCAGGTGTCACTGGGTTGCATGGGTTCCACATCAGGTCCCCAGTCTTAAGGGGACCTTTCTGTGGTCAGGCGGGGTGCAGGGAGTCAATGAAGCTGACCAGGACCCATAGTGAAGACCTAGGCATTCCCTGAAGCCATTTATTCTCCGGAGTCCTGGCATTTCCCTGAGGCTCCACATAGAAAAGAGGACCAAGCTGCCTCTAATCTCAGCTTCCACAAACCAATGTGTGGGTGGGTCCCCTTCCCTTTGGATTCACCAGTGTCTACACCTTCATCTCCTATTTGCATCTTCCTTCTCTCCTAGGCTGGGGTCTCCAAGAGGGGAAAAGCTGTAACTTCTCCAAACCTTCCTGTCTTTATTTATCTATATCTCACTGTCTCCCTAAGGATCTAGGCTTCTGGAAGACAAAAGCCAGGGAAACACAAGCAGCATATTTTATTTCTGCCTTAATGCTGTCTACCTCTGAAGGAATGAATACAAGAAAAGTCTGGCTCTTCTAAGGAGGTAGGGATGGAGGGGGGAGGACTTCCAAGGGGGAAAAAAAGAGGAAATTTTAGTTCACATTTAAGAAATGTTACCTACCACGTAATACTTAAAGCTCAGACCAGCGTTCCAGCACAGCTGTCATTTCAAACATTCTGTCCCACTGACTCCAGGAAAGTGCTTTGGATTGCTAGCTGTATTACTCAGTGTTTTGATGGGGCAACAAAGTTAAAGGGCCTGGCACAGTTGCAAAATTTAAGACTCACAGCAAAACCCAAGGCTAGAGCTGATGCTTCCATCTTATTTTTTTTTAACATCTTTATTGGAGTATAATTGATTTCCAATGGTGTGTTACTTTCTGCTGTATAACAAAGTGAATCAGCTATATGTATACATATATTCCCATATCCACTCCCTCTTGCGCCTCCCTCACACCCCCATCCCATCCCGCTAGGTGGTCACAAAGCACCGAGCTTATCTCCCTGTGCTATGCAGCTGCTTCCCACTAGCTATCTATTATACATTTGGTAGTGTATATATGTCCATGCCACTCTCTCACTTTGTCCCAGCTTCCCCTTCCCCTTCCCCATAACCTCAAGTCCATTCTTTATGTCTGCATCTTTATTCCTGTCCTGCCCCTAGGTTTTTTTTTTTTTTTTTTTTAGATTCCCTATATATGTGTTAGCATACAGTATTTGTTTTTCTCTTTCTGACTTACTTCACTCTGTATGACAGTCTCTACATCCATCCACCTCACTACAAATAACTCAGTTTTCTTTCTTTTTTATGGCTGAGTAATATTCCATTGTATATATGTGTCACATCTTCTTTATCCATTCATCTGTTGATGGATATTTAGGTTGCTTCCATGTCCTGGCTATTGTAAATAGAGCTGCAATGAACATTTTGGTACATGACTCTTTTTGAAGTATGGTTTTCTCAGGGTATATGCCCAGTAGTGGAATTGCTGGGTGGTATGGTAGTTCTATTTTTACTTTTTTAAGGAACCTCCATACTGTTTTCCATAATGGCAGTATCAATTTACATTCCCACCAACAGTGCAAGAGGGTTCCCTTTTCTCCACACCCTCTCCAGCATTTATTGTTTGCAGATTTTTTGATGATAGCCATTCTGACTGGTGTGAGGTGATACCTCGTTGTAGTTTTGATTTGCATTTCTCTAATGATTAGTGATGTTGAGCATCCTTTCATGTGTTTGTTGGCAATCTGTATATCTTCTTGGGAGAAATGTCTATTTAGGTCTTCTGCTCATTTATGGATTGGGTTGTTTGTTTTTTTGATATTAAGTTGCATGAGCTGCTTATATATTTTGGAGATTAATTCTTTGTCAGTTGCTTCATTTGCAAATATTTTTTTCCATTCTGAGGGTTGTCTTTTCATCTTGTTTATGGTTTCCTTTGCTGTGCAAAAGCTTTTAAGTTTCATTAGGTCCCATTTGTTTATTTTTGTGTTTATTTCCATTTCTCTAGGAGGTGGGTCAAAAAGAATCTTGCTGTGATGTATGTCATAGAGTGTTCTGCCTATGTTTTCCTCTAAGAGTTTTATAGTGTCTGGCCTTACATTTAGGTCTTTAATCCATTTTGAGTTTATTTTTGTGGATGGTATTAGGGAGTGTTCTAATTTCATTCTTTTACATGTAGCTGTCCAGTTTTCGCAATCCACTTATTGAAGAGACTTTCTTTTCTCTATTGTATATCCTTGCCTCCTTTATGAAAAATGAGGTGACCATATGTGCATGGGTTTATCTCTGGGCTTTCTATCCTGTTCCATTGATCTATATTTCTGTTTTTGTGCCAGTACCATACTGCCTTGATTACTGTAGATTTGTAGTATAGTCTGAAGTCAGGGAGTCTGATTCCTCCAGCTCTGTTTTTCTTTCTCAGGATTGCTTTGGCTATTCGGGGTCTTTTGTGTTTCCATACAAACTGTGAAATTTTTGTTCTAGTTCTCTGAAAAATGCCAGTGGTTGTTTGATAGGGATTGCATTGAATCTGTAGATTGCTTTGGGTAGTATAGCCTTTTTCACAATGTTGATTCTTCCAATCCAAGAACATGGTATATCTCTCCATCTGTTTGTATCATCTTTAATTTCTTTTATCAGTGTCTTATAGTTTTCTGCATACAGGTCTTTTGTCTCCCTAGGTAGGTTTATTCCTAGGTATTTTATTCGTTTTGTTGCAGTGGTAAATGGGAGTGTTTCCTAATTTCTCTTTCAGATTTTTCATCATTAGTATATAGGAATGCAAGAGATTTCTGTGCATTAATTTTGTATCCTGCTACTTTACCAAATTCATTGATTAGCTCTAGTAGTTTTCTGGTAGCATCTTTAGGATTCTCTATGTATAGCATCAGGCCATCTGCAAACAGTGACAGTTTTACATCTTCTTTTCCAATTTGGATTCCTTTTATTTCTTTTTCTTCCCTGATTGCTGTGGCTAAAACTTCCAAAACTGTGTTGAATAATAGTGGTGAGAGTGGGCAACCTTGTCTTATTACTGAACTTAGAGGAAATGGTTTCAGTTTTTCATCATTGAGAACGATGTTGGCTGTGGGTTCGTCATATATGGCCTTTATTATGTTGAGGTAAGTTCCCTCTATGCCTACTTTCTGGAGGGTTTTTATCATAAATGGGTGTTGAATTTTGTTGAAAGCTTTTTCTGAATCTATTGAGATGATCATATGGTTTTTATCCTTCAATTTATTAATATGGTTTATCACATTGATTCATTTGTATATATTGAAGAATCCTTGCGTTCCTGGGATAAATCCCCACTTGATCATGGATTATGATCCTTTTAATTGCTGTTGGATTCTGTTTGCTAGCACTTTCTTGAGGATTTTTTCATCTGTGTTCATCAGTGATATTGGCCAGTCGTTTTCTTTTTTTTGTGACATCTTTGTCTGGTTTTGGTATCAGGGTAATGGTGCCTTGTAGAATGAGTTTGGGAGTGTTCCTACCTCTGCTATATTTTGGAACAGTTTGAAAAGGATGGGTGTTAGCTCTTCTCTAAATGTGTGATAGAGTTTCCCTGTGATGCCATCTGATCCTGGGTTTTTGTTTGTTGGAAGATTTTTAATCACAGTTTCAATTTCAATGCTTGTGATTGGTCTGTTTATATTTTCTATTTCTTCCTGGTTCAGTCTCGGAAGGTTGTGATTTTCTAAGAATTTGTCCATTTCTTCCAGGTTGTCCATATTATTGGCATATAGTTGCTTGTCATAATCTCTCATGATCCTTTGTATTTCTGCAGTGTCAGTTGTTACTTCTCCTTTTTCATTTCTAATTCTATTGATTTGAGTCTTCTCCCTTTTTCTCTTGATAAGTCTGGCTAATGGTTTATCCATTTTGTTTATCTTCTCAAAGAACCAGCTTTTAGTTTTATTGATCTTTGCTATCGTTTCCTTCATTTCTTTTTCATTTATTTCTGATCTGATATTTATGATTTCTTCCTTCTGTTAACTTTGGGGTTTTTTTTTTCTTCTTCTTCTTTCTCTAATTGCTTTAGGTATAAGGTTAGGTTGTTCATTTGAGATGCTTCTTGTTCCTTGAGATAGGATTGTATTGCTATATACTTCCCTCTTAGAACTGCTTTTGCTGCATCCCATAAGTTTTGGATCATTGTGTTTTCATTGTCATTTGTTTCCAGGTAATTTTTGATTTCCTCTTTGATTTCTTCAGTGATCTCTTGGTTATTTAGTAGTGTATTGTTTAGCCTCCATGTGTTTGTATTTTTTACAGATTTTTTCCTGTAATTGATATCTAGTCTCATAGTGTTGTGGTCAGAAAAGATACTTGATACGTTTTCAATTTTCTTAAATTTACCAAGGCTTGATTTGTGATCCAAGGTATGATCTCTCCTGGAGAATGTTCCATGAGCACTTGAGAAGAAAGTGTATTCTGTTTTTGGATGGAATGTCCTATAAATATCAATTAAGTCCACCTTGTTTAATATATTATTTAAAGCTTGTGTTTCCTTATTTATTTTCATTTTGGATGATCTGTCCATTGGTGAAAGCAGGGTGTTAAAGTCCCCTACTATTATTGTGTTACTGTTGATTTCCCCTTTTATGGCTGTAAGCATTTGTCTTATGTATTGAGGTGCTCCTATGTTGGGTGCATAAATATTTACAATTTTTGTATCTTCTTCTTGGATTGATCCCTTGATCATTATATAGTGTCCCTCTTTGTCTCTTGTAATAGTCTTTATTTTAAAGTCTATTTTGTTTGATATGAGAATTGCTCCTCCATCTTTCTTTTGATTTCCATTTGCATGGAATATCTTTTTTCATCCCCTCACTTTCAGTCTGTATGTGTCCCTAGGTCTGAAGTGGGTCTCTTATAGGCACCATACATACAGGTCTTGTCTTTGTATCCATTCAGCCAGTCTATGTCTTTTGGCTGGAGAATTAACTTCATTTTCATTTAGGGTAATTATGCTTATGTATGTTCCTATTACCATTTTTTAAATTGTTTTGGGTTTGTTATTGTAGGTCTTTTAGTTCTCTTTTGTTTCCCGCCTAGAGAAGTTCCTTTAGCATTTGTTGTAAAGCTGGTTTGGTGGTGCTGAATTCTCTTAGCTTTTGCTTGTCTGTAAAGGTTTTAATTTCTCCATCGAATCTGAATGAGATCTTTGCTGGGTAGAGTAATCTTGACTGTAGGTTTTCCCGTTTCTTCACTTTAAATATGTCCTGCCACACCCTTCTGGTTTGCAGAGTTTTTGCTGAAAGATCAGCTGTTAACCTTATGGGGATTCCTTTGTATGTTATTTGTTGTTTTTCCCTTGCTGCTTTTAAAATTTTTTCTTTGTATTTAATTTTTGATAGTTTGATTAATATGTGTCTTGGTGTGTTTCTCCTTGGATTTATCCTGTATGGGACTCTGCACTTCCTGGACTTGACTGACTATGTCCTTTCCCATATTAGGGAAGTTTTCAACTATAATCTCTTCAAATATTTTCTCAGTCCCTTCTTTTTCTCTTCTTCTTCTGGGCCCTCTGTAATTTGAATGTTGGTGCATTTAATGCTGTCCCAGAGGTCCTCAGTTCTTTTACTATTTTTTTCTTTATTTTGTTCTGCAGTAGTTATTTCCACTATTTTATCTTCCAGGTGACTTATCTGTTCTTCTGCCTCAGTGATTCTGGTATTGATTCCTTCTGGAGAGTTTTTAATTTCATTTATTGTGTTGTTCATCATTGTTTGTTTGCTCTTTAGTTCTTCTAGGTCCTTGTTAAACGTTTCTTGTATTTTCCCCATTGTATTTCCAAGATTTTGGATCATCTTTACTATCATTGCTCTGAATTCTTTTTCAGGTAGACTGCCTATTTCCTCTTCATTTGTTTGGTCTGGTGGGTTTTTACCTTGCTCCTTCATCTGCTGTGTATTTCTCTGTCTTCTCATTTTGCTTAACTTACTGTGTTTGGGGTCTCCTTTTCGCAGGCTGCAGGTTCGTAGTTCCCGTTGTTTTTGGTGTCTGCCCCCAGTGAGTAAGGTTGGTTCAGTGGGTTGTGCAGGCTTTCTGGTGGAGGGGACTGGTGCCTGTGTTCTGGTGGATCAGCCTGGATCTTTTCTTTCTGGTGGGTAGGACTGCATCCTGAGGTGTGTTTTCAGGTGTCTGTGAATTTATTATGATTTTAGGCAGCCTCTCTGCTAATGGGTGGGGTTGTGTTCCTGTCTTGCTAGTTGTTTGGCATGGGAAGTCCAGCACTGGAGCTTGCTGGTCATTGAGTGGAACTGGGTCTTAGAGTGGATACAGAGATCTCTGGGAGAGCTCTCACTGATTGATAATATGTGGGGCCTGGAGGTCTCTGGTGGACCAATGTCCTGAACTCGGCTCTCGCCCCTCAGAGGCTCAGGCCTTACACCCAGCTGGAGCACCAAGACCCTGTCAGCCACACGACTGCTAGTGTTGGAGCATCTACTGCCGAGGCGGGGGGTGGCTGTGGTTCACTGTGGGGAAAAGGACACTCCCATCTTTATTGAGTCTTCAGCTTCATCTTCATCATTGACTAGTCTGATAGAGCTTCCATCTCCTTTATTGACTGAAGTTGGGTCAATCCTAGATCCTCACATCATTGGCCATCAGATCGGTTGCATGTGGACACTAAATCAGACTGAGCCAATGTAAACCTTCTTTTGAAATTTTTTTTTAAATAAATTAATTTATTTAATTTATTTATTTTTGGCTGCATTGGGTCTTCATTGCTGCACGTGGGCTTTCTCTAGTTGCGGTGAGTGGGGGCTACTGTTTGTTGCGGTGAGCGGACTTCTCATTGTGGTGGCTTCTCTTGTTGCGGAGCACGGGCTCTAGGCACCTGGGCTTCAGTAGTTGTAGCACATGGGCTCCGTAGTTGTGGCTCACTGGCTCTAGAGCACAGGCTCAGTAATTGTGGTGCACGGGCTTAGTTGCTCGGCGGCATGTGGGATCTTCTCGGACCAGGGATTGAACCCGTGTCCCCTGCATTGGCAGGCAGATTCTTAACCACTGCGCCACCAGGGAAGTCCTGAAAATTTTTAAAGATGGAACTGTGTGGATGAATGTGGAGTTGGAAAGTGGGATATGGAGAGAAAAGGGAAGATCTCTGACCTCTAAACTGTGAGGATCGGAGCCCTGGGTTTGCTGGTGGCCACAGAAACAGTGACAGAGAGCTTGAAAACATGATGCCAACTTGCTGAGAGCATCAGAGGTGGAGAGGGAATTCTAATGGCATTCTCATCCTTGATTCTGCTCGTACCCTGGATACCCTACATTTGGGGATGTGAGCCATACATCCCCTGTTTTACCTAAGCTTGTCTTGCTTGTGTTTCTGTTGCTCATAAACAAAGTCAGTCTTGACACGGGAAGAACTATGTCTCACATCAAGGTAGTATAAGTCAGGTGAAGAGTATTACTCTAATTGCCCCACCTCAGACAGACTTGGCTTCAAACTGGCTGCCCTGAAGCTCCATTTGTCATCTGTGTGATCTTGGGCAAGATACTCAACCTCTGATGCCTTAGTTTCCTCACTTCCAGAATGGAGAAATTGGGATGATAAAAGCCCTTTTGAATCTGAAGGATATGGATTGGCATTTTTTCCCCTTTCCCCATAGTCAGCGTTCAGAAACTTTGCCTTAAAGCCAGTTTGTTAAGCCCATACTGCATATTTATTTCTGCCTATTTTTGAAATTCTTCCTTCCATAAGCATACATTGCAGGCATCCTATTGCGATGCCTCTTTCCCTTGACTAAGGCGTGTGTTCCAGGGGTGAGCATGTGATGCAAGACGGAACAATCAGTATTCTTCCAAGGATTTTTCACCCTAGAGGAGAAGAGTTCTTGTCTTTTGGGTCTTGAAGCAGCCATTTTCCCTGGCACATGAAGAAAGTCTGTACTTAATCAGAGAGAAGGGTGCTGAGAAGTAGCAAAGAAGAGAGAAGGACTGTAAGAGAGAAAGAGTTGGATGACATGTAATATTGATGTGACTGAATCCAGCTTCATCCTGAACCAATAACATACTAAGTATATACAGTTTCATCCACAAGCTACTTTTTTTGGGCTTTTGTCACTTGTACCTTAAAAAAATCTGATATTAGGTGACCAGATGTTCTTATTTGCCTAGAAGAGTCTTGTTTTTAAGCCTGTTATTGTGATGTAATTATTAATATCATCTCATTTAACCCTCTAAGTTATCCTGGTGGGATGACAAATCCCTTGTTACTCAACTGGTGCCCATGTGCCAATATAAGGGTTCATAAGGGCAAAGAGGACCATAGATTCTGAGAAAAGTTAAGGTAAAAGAAAACCAGAGGAACCAAAAGACTTATTGTAGAGAGGTGAGCTGCTCTTTCCCCAGCACTTGGAAGGGAGCAGAAGATGGGAAGACAGGTTGGAGGGAGGGTAGCATGTGGGGAAACCATGACAGTGGAATGATTCCAAGGATGATTGATCCACAGCAGTCCTCTTGGTTCCTTGCCCTTAATGGATTCTTGGAATGGAAGGCTTTCCCCCTCTGCCATCTCCTGATGTTGGTTCAATGTCCTGTCCCCTCCTGGGAATTCTAAGTCCAGGAGAACCCCAAAACACTGTCCCTCAGGAATAACTAAGGTGGTCATCACACCTAGTGTTCACCTTCTAGTCAGAGATGGCCAGTGCTGGCTGAGTTTCTAAAGAAGTGGAGCAAAGGGCATCCATAAGCACCCTCCTCTTTCAAAGCATTTTCTATTCATTACCTATCTCACAGGGAAAGGCGTGGGTGGATCATTTGCAAGAACACTATTTTCATTGTGGGTTTTGCTCTGCACCTTTCAATTCATCTGCCTTCCCTCTTGGCCTGGGTCAAGGTGACATTTTTATTCCACCCAGTGGCATAACAAACTTTGAACAAGAATGATAAATACCAGAATCAAATTGGAAGTAAAAGGATCCAGAAGATGTTACCTCTTGAGCATAATGGAACACGGATGGTGCCTGAAGTGTTCTTTGTAAAGTTCTGAAGAAAGCAAAGATGCTCCGGGGACATATGCAGCCTACAGTACTCCGCAGAGACTGGAGCCCAGAATTAAGAGAGGATGCCAATTTGAAGAATTTGGAATAAAGAATTACTCAGAAATAGAAACTGTTTTGGCAGAGTTGAAATGTTATATCAGTACAGAACGACTTCAAATTAATGGGCAGAATTCAGTTTTGTTCATATGCAGGCTCCAGCTTGGGAAGGGAGTCAGGTGGAAGGGCTGTAGGAGGCTTTGAAAGACACTGGACTTCCTGACAAACCTTCCTTCCCCCAACTTAGAATTTGGAGATGAGTTTGACCGAAGCCCTATGTGTAATACACAAGCGTGTATGAGTTCAGACACGCAGTGGCTGGTAGGGACAATTTTGGCAACATCTAGGTCTATGGAACATTGCTTGAGGCGATGTGTAGACCAAATTATTTCCTGGCCCGCATCACAATGTCATGGTGCTTGGAATCTGGTAAGCCTGCTTACCTTGCCAGGAAGTGCGCTGTGCCCGTGTAAGTGTGGAATAGCAGTGACAATCTTGTATCTGAATCCTGTGTCTGTGTTTGCCTTTCTCTCTATCCTTATCTGTGTCATCTGATGATGTCTACACACCCAGACTCACACAGAGCCCCAGCCTGGCTCAACAGGCACTCACTGGGGACCCACTCTCTGTGGAACTCTGTGCTAAGCTCTGGTGCTTCAGTGAGGAAGATACCCTGGTTCTTCCCTCTGTATGTTTACCGTATCTTTAATGCTAAATAAAAGAGTGAAAATATTATCACATTTGAAGAGCCCACTGGCATTTGCAAGACACTTTCACATCAAACAACCCTGTGAAGATGAAAAGAGCTGTTCTTCCCATTCTACAGATGGGAAACTCAATTCAACAAGGCCAAGCGACAAGTTCAAGGTCACTCAGCCATGCCGAATCCACATCTCCACCTCTTGCCTCTACTTAAGTCACTTTTAACCATCTCACCTTTCTGTTGGACATTTTAAATTCCAGTAGGTGGACAATCCTAAGAGTGGATATGAAGATGAAAATTTTTTTAAAAAAGTAAGCCCTTTCAGTGTTTTGTACCATGAAAATTCATACGGACACAAAAGGAAGCAGGAGTCTCCTTGCCTTGTGATTTAATATTGTGACTTTAGACCCTGGGAAATATTTTAATTTGAATTCTTCCTTCTTTAAGTATTCTGGGACCATTTAAAGAGTCAATAGCCTGGTTTAGTCCTCCCTTCTTTCCTCCCTTCCTCCCTTCCTTCCTCCCTTCCCCACTTCCTTCCTTCCTTCCTTCCAATGGCTTCTAGTAATACAAGACTTGACTGGCTGCTGAGATGTACAGAAGAGACCCATCCTCCCAAACCTGGTGGGCACTGAAGCTGCCTGGTGGGCTCCATAGCTCCCCCAGTGATCAGGCCCCCCTCTTCTTGAAGCCCTCTGCTGCTCCTCTGTCTTCCCCATGCCGTTCCTTAGGCCTTTCCTGCATGACCTGAAGGCCTTAAGCTGGCTACACCTTCCAAGATCAAGCCCCAGCTCCTTCCTCAGCTCCCTCCTCTCAGAACACTCTCTCTCTCCCTCTCCTTCCTCTTGTCGCATCTCTCTCAGCCCCTTACCTGAGTCAGAGCCTGTAGGCGGGGTCTAGTGCCAGCACCTCTCTCTCTCTCTCTCTCTCTCTCTCACACACACACACACACACACACTCTACTGATTACTTAAGAGGTTGATTGACAAGGTACTACATGTAACTGGTCCAGAATTCAAAATGCATAAAAGTAAGATGAACAGTGAACTGTACTTGTTTTCCACTCTCTCCCAGCCATTTGTTTTCTTTTTATAGAGAAACTCCTAGTTTCTTGTGTGTCCTTCCATAGACACACACACAAGCCATATAGCCATACAGGTAGACACATATATACACGAAGAACTGTATGTGTGTGTGTATATATACATATATATATATCTGATGCGTATATATATGTGTATACATATATATGATGTGTCTATATATGTGTATACATATATATATCTGATATACATTTATATACATATATATCTGTATAGTTATATATGTATATAAATGCACATATACATGTATAGATATACACACATGTGCACATACATGCCCATATATGCATGCACGGACACATGTATGTGTATATACATATATAGGCATATGTATACATGTACACACACACACACACACACACAACCCTATACAGCCACAAAGGCAGGTGGGTTTTTTAACCCAAGGCTAGCACAGGGAGCACATTGTTCTCCATCTTGCTTTTGTTACTGAGCCATCCATCTTTGACAGCATTCTCATCAGTAAATATAAAGCTGCCCCATTTTAACAGTTATAGAATGTTCCATTGGATGACTGCACTCAGGCTTATTTAACTAGAATCCTCTTGTTGGATATTAGTTTATTTCCAATCTCATGGAGACAAGGATTATGACAACTCTTTAGTTAATCCTGTTGTCCACTCAAATTTAAGAACTTCTTGCACACTGTGTAATGCCAACATCTTCACTTGCCTTTCTGAGTTTCACCTCCATGATCCACCCCCTCCAATGGCTGACTCCTACAGTCATCAAGTCTCACCATAGACGTTACATCTAAACCCTCACTTTCCTCATCTTTAGAATAGGGGCGATGTAGTGTCCACTGTTGGTGGTGGTTGGGAGGACTAAATGGGTTCATGTCAGCAGAAATCCTAGAACAGGCCCTTCAGGTAGTAAGAACTAGGCAGGTGCTAGCCACTTCCCCCGTTGCCATTCTTATTAAGGAAATGCTCCACGTCTAGGATGCTGAAGAGCTGGACTCCATTACTGCCCACTCCCCAGAGGTACGGAGACAACTACAATTCTTTTGGGAAATAATCAGTTGACCTGTATGAACCGGGGAGGTGGTGGGTGAACTGATCTCTCCTACTTTTTGATATGAAAGTTATGTGTGGGCGGGGGCCTCAGGACTTGGAAGCAGAGTTTCTGTATTGACACAACTACTGAAACTACTGCTCCAAGATTCAGGAGGGATAGAATTCAGGAAGAAAAGCTGCCACTGCAGTTTCCTCCCTTTAGAGGCCAGATGACGGAAGCCACAGCTTCCTTCTTTCTAAAGGGGAGAGAGCTCAGGGGTGCCAACTCTACAGTACATAGGCTTCCCTGAGCCTCCGACTCCCAAGTTTCCGGAGAGGGAGCTGCGAATTTCTGGGATCCTATTCAGAGCTTTCGCAATGTGCTCAGAGCTGATATTAAATGTTTTATATCATGTTGGCCATGATACAGCCACACTTACCTCTGATTCTAAAACAGCTCAGGATTTCATTAGGCCTTTCCTCACTTCCTGATGCACCCTCCTCCCCAACTCTCTTTACAAATTAGGAAAGAAGCTGTATGTTACAATTTCCGAAACACTAGAGGTGTGTGTTCTCCATCGCTCTTTCTTACCAGTGTGTGAATTCCATATATACATTTTCTCTAGGAAATCAGATATTACACATTTTATATTAAGAAAGAGACTCTTCTAAAACACAGGGTGATGCTTTGACCATTCTACATATTGTAAGGTATAAACACTAAGCCCAGGTATCCAGATGTTATAAGATACCCATTGGATGTAAATTTTATTTGCCATCAAAGGCTGCTATGTCAAAACACAGAACCAAATCCCATGGCAAACTTTGTTTTGCTTTAGTCAGATAAGCATCAATCCTATAGGCTACCCCCAACCTCTAGTTCTGGGGAGAGGGTTTATTGTCTTGAGACTTTCTCCCTTTTGGAGAGATCCAGACTGTCAGTCAGCTCCCAGGGAAGAGAGAAGAGTCTCCTCCCGTGTTTCCATCTTTCACTCTCTCTTCCACACAGCAGGGTACAGGCACTCAGCCAAAGAGGCCATCACTAACCAATGGTTATTCTGCACAAGGGCTCCAGCCCTTCTGCTGGGTGATGGAGATACGAAGATGAGAAGGACCCAGGCCCCACACAGGAGCTCATAGGCATGTGGGGGAGATGGACAGGTACACAGACTGAGGAAATAATGGGCTGCCTTATGGGGAAATTTTAAATAATGGAGAGATAGAAGAAAGCTTCCTAGGAGTCTGGTGCTGAGACTGAGGTGTGATGGATAAGTAGGTGTTTCCTAGACAGACAAGAAGGGAAGGATAAAAGGACAGCGTGTTGTAAGGCATGGAGATGTGGGAGACAACAGTGGGTTTGGTGAAAACAAGTTCAGTGTCTCCGGACCATAGGATGCGATCGGGGGTGGTGGTGGTGGTGATTGCATTTCCTCTTGTATCAACTGGTCCCTTCTCAATGGAAGAGCATGAATGAACATCACCCCCCAGCTGGCCAGGCCGGGATCATCACTGGCTTCTCATACCTGCACGGGATCTCTGAAAGCTGTTGGTACACCTCCTTTAATTGTACTTTATTGGTTTGGTCCTTGGCTAGTCCCTCAACTCTCATGTTAGGAATATGCAGCCTCCTCTTTGCTTTATCTGCCTTTAGCTTCTTTAATCTATTTTCCCAACCATAATAAGTTCCCTAAAACAGGACCTTCAATGGATCCTAAGTGTCAACAGCAGTATATCCCAAAGTGTAGTTTTGTATCAGAATCATGTGGGGTGAGGGAGTCTTTAGTAAAAAAGCAGTTTATTTACCCTCATCCCAGACCTACAGGACCAGAATTCTAAGATGGGACTTAGTGCTTGCATTAAAGCCCCCCCCCACACACACACAGAAAATATTGATTGACTGAGCTGAGTGATTGACAGGGTAATACGCATACTTGGTACAAAAATTTAAAAAGCACAAAAATGGTATGAACAGCAACAAATAATTCTTTTTTATCCCACTCATTTTTTTTTTACTCCAAGAAATACCATATTTATCATACTATATACAACCATACAGTTATGAACATTTTTAACACAATGGCAGCACAGAATACTCTGTTATTCATCTTGCCTTTGGTACCTAGTCATCTATCTTTGAGGCTATTTTCATCAGTATATAAAATTTGCTCCATTTTAACAGCTGTAGTGTATTTCATTTATGGGTATAAAAACATTTAACCAATATCCTTTGGCTGGACTTTGGTTTGTTTCTAACCCTGTGAAGACAACATTTATAACAAACTTCTTAGGTAGTTCTGATGCCTACTTCATACTGCATAAAGTCAAAATCCTTAACTTGGCTTCTCCGCAACGATGACTCCAAAGGTGGGCTTGTGACCAGTAATAGCCAATCAGAGTACTTCATCCCTCTCCTTCCACCTAATTGGTCTAGAAATGGACACATGATCCAACTCCTATTTCAGGAAAAGATAATCTGATTGGCACATCTAAAGTCAGGTTTACCTCTGGGCCAATCAACTGTGGTCAGGAGGTTCTGTTCACTTGATAAAAATAAGGATGCCAGAGGACTCTTTCCTGTGGGTGTTGGGAATGGGAAATCTCTCAGCCAAAGGGGGTTTGTTCTGAGCTGACCTGACCTCCCCTAAAAATTGCATTTATGAGCTCAGTTCAGCATTTTAATTTCAGAAGGGAAAGTCTTTTGCATAGTCATGGGTCTTTACCAGGCTGTTAGAATTGAAAAAGTTTTCAGAAATTGTGAGTGCAATCACCTCATTCATCAAATGAGAAAACAAAGGCTTAGCACAAGGAAGGGAGTTGTGTGATGCCTGTCAGTGAGTTAGCGGCAATATGGTACTGGAAGCCAGGTTTCTTGACTCCAGCCCAGGCGCTCTTTCCATTATCTCCATGCTTCCTCTCTCTACCTTAATTTTGTGGTTTCCTAAAAGAGAGGCAAACAAGGGAGCATTAACTTGAAATGTAAGGAGAATGCCTTAGCCTTCAATCCATTATCGAGTGAGGTAGCTCTGCTGGACCCGGCTGAATGATAATGTGCTCTTCTTGGACTTGGCCTTGGCTTATTTGTTGGTGCTCCATCATCCAGAGCCTGGTTCCCAGATGTTTTCATTGCAGACTCTGCCCACTATGATGCACTGGCGCCATGCCATCTTTTGTGTACTTGCCAAAATGCTTTTCTAAAACCATTAAAGGAACCCTTTCCCAAGGAGAGTGGTGTAGGCTGTGAATTCCTGAAGGTTTACCTGCCTAGGATAGAGGTTTGACCACAAGTGGGAACTCCACATGAAAACGTGCAAAGGGGCAGTCATTAAAGGGAGACCCAGTCTACCCTGTCTTGCCCTCTATCACCACCACCACTGTGACCACAACCACCCTGACTACAACTGCAGCAACAATGACTACAACTGCAGCAACAAACTGGGGGAAAAGATGGTAATGCAGAAAGAGTAGTATCCATCTAACCCTGCCTAGGTGTTGTGAAATGACACTATTTCAGTGGTGTCTCCGGTGCTCAAAGAACGTGGAGAGAATAGTCAATGACCTTGCCTCCTTTGGAGTCATCCACGGTAAAGGCAACTGTCTTCCTCAGAATTGAAGGCCTGCAGAAACAGAGAGGACACTGCCATCTTTTTGATGGAAAAAATTGATTAAATGCCTAGGATGAGAAGTATAATTGGTTTGAATGTAAAGAAAATTTCAGGCAATGCATCTTGGCTATGTTCATGCTGAATCTGGAATATGTGATTATAAATAATGCTTCTCCTTTATTGAGAATAAAGATGATTACCTTATTTAATGTGTAATACTTGTTTTATTCTGGCTTTCCTGCACATCTTCATCATCAGTGCCCTTCTGCTAAAGTGACCTGAATTAGTCAAACTAACACACTTCCTCCAGGAACCTAACTTTGAATGGTCACTCTCTCTCAATAATGTGTTTGTTATGTTTAACAACTGACTTTGAAAAAAATCCTCTGATCTGTAGTGTTTGCTGATTTCTCTGGTGTAAATACTTCCACCGTAGCCAATTGCAAGCCACCAATGTGGTGTCACTGAGCAGTAAGTTGGGAAGAGATGGGTAGTGACACAGCATTAGATATAATAGACACAAATAAACTTGAGGGCATAGATAATAGTAAACTACAGTAGTTAGAAAGTATGAAGTCTGAAGTATTTATTATCTATGTCTTTAATATCATTTATTTAAATGTAAGTTTATGTCATTTAATTTTTAATAATATCTGTGTTTAACAACTGGATCATACAATTTCTGAGACTTTTACCTCTGGCCCATGAGCCACTGTGAGCTGGGTCACAGCACACCTCAGTTTCTTCATCTGTGAAGTGAGGGTAGTATTGCCATGTGGAGTGAGTGGGTGATGAGATAAGGCACATGGAACTCTTGGAAGGGAGCCTGGTCTTAGAAGGTGCTCAGTAAATGTCACCAGTATCCTCCTTTACATATGCAGTCACACAGCTCCTGGGGTGATGCCAGTCTCGTGGTTTTGTTTGCTGATCTGAGTCCAAGGCTCTTTCCGTGACAGCATTTCTGGCTGGCTCCTTAAGCCTCACGTTTGGGGTCTTTGCAGAGGCAGTATGGCATGGAGGAAAGACAACAGACATTCAATTTAGGCACTGCTGCGTTTGAAAACTGGTCTTGAGCAATTTCCTTTAGCTCACTGAGCCTTGGTTTTCTCATCTGTAAAATGGGTTTGGGTAAAAATTGAGGAGAAATAAACAAGTGATGTGTATAATGCACCTTGCACATAGTAAGTGTTCAATAAACGTTAAGAGTCTTCCCCTCTGGCCTCCAAACTAGTTGCCAGCCATTCAACAGCTAAGATTCCCTCCTGTGAGGGCTAAACTATGTCCATGGATATACCAGTTTAGGGATGCAGGCCTAGACTATGGTGTCTTAAACAGAACCCTGTATAACACAGTGACACAGTTATCGACTCTGAGCTGAACATGTAAGCCCCACGATATTAGCACCTTGAAAGAACTTTCTTCCACTGCTGCCCTTTTTTATATGTATACATGTCTCTCCTTACTTGATTAACTGAATTGTTCTACTCACATACCAATTCTTTGATATACTTAGTGTTTTCAACTAATTGCACCTTGTGGTCTCATGGCAGTCCCCATTTGAAACATTTGGCACCAGTCCTCCTATTTCATTTATACTAATGAAGGGAGTAGTCTGTGCATGAGAATCAGTTAGAAATCATGACTTGCCTTAATAATAAATACCAGATTGGTACACGAAATTGTATTGGCTAGGCCTTCATTAGGTAGCAGAGCTGTAGCAGGGGGAGATGCTTGTACATTTCTCTTGTAAACTCTCATTGCTCCTTTCTTTTTTGTTTTTCCTGCTTTTTGCAACTCAGAAAAACCAACGTGTCTTGAGATTTTGATATTCCCTAATCTGATACCATTGAAAGCACTTTATTTATTTTTTGGTCCTAGCCTTTTATTTATTTTATTTTTTAAAATTTTATTGAAGTATAGTTGATTTGCAATGTTGTGTTAATATCTTCTGTACAGCAAAGTGACTCAGATATATATATATTCTTTTTCATATTCTTTCCCATTATCATCTGTCACAGGATATTAGGTCAGTCTCCCAAGGCAATAGAAATAAAAACAAAAATAAAGAAATGGAACCTTATCAAACTTACAAGCTTTTGCACAGCAAAGGAAACCATAAACAAAACAAAAAGACAACCTTCAGAATGGGAGAAAATATTTGCAAACTATGCAACCAGCAAGGGCTTAATTTGCAAAACATACAAACAGTTCATACAACTCAATAAAAAAATAAACAAACAATCCAATTGAAAAATGGGCAGACAACCTAAATAGACATTTCTCAAGGAAGACATACAGATGGCCAATAGGCACATGAAAAGCACTTTATTCTTTAAGTGCGTTTCCTCCCTCCCTCCCTCCTTTTCTCCCTCTCTTCCTCCTTCTGGTCCTCCCTTTCTCCCTCTCATTCTCCCTTCCTTCTTTCCTCCACTTAGCCAAGGGACAGAGACACAGAGATGAATGGACCCCTATTTTTCATCTGGAGGAGATGGTGGTCTGTAGTGATGTCTCTTGGCTCACTATAATCTCACCAGCCTGGACTTCCAATGGCAAGACATCCCTGCCTTTAATTCCCTCCTATCTCTTGGGATCTCTCTGCCCCTAGACCTGTGCCAGGCTGGCCTGTCTCATCTTCCAGGTGTCAGGTAAAAGTCTTCTCCTCATGGAGGCCTTCCCTGATGATCCCAGTTAAATCAGCTCCCTCCTGGCATCCTGTTCTCTCTCATCACCCTCTTCCTTTCCTTCCAAGCTGCTACAACAATCTGAAATCACTGTGTTCATTCAGCAGTTTTCCTTTTTATTGTCTCTCTCTCCTGCTAGAACATCAGCTCCAGGAGGCAAAGGGCCTTGTCAGTCTTCCTTATTGATGCTTCCAAAGGTGTTTGCACCACGTAGGTGCTCAGTAACTATTTCATAAATGAATGGCTCAGATGTTGGGACAGATACCCAGGATTCACCCAGTGTATTAGTTGCCAGTACTGTCATAACAAAATAGCACAGGCTGGGTGAACTAAACAACAGAAATGTGTGTCTTTGCAATTTGGGAAGCTAGAAGTCCAAGACCAAGGTGTTGGCAGGGTTGGTTTCTCTTGAGGCCTCTCTCCTGGGCTTGTAGACGGCTGTCTTCTCCCTGCATCTGTGTCCTAATCTCCTCTTAAAAGGACACCAGTCCTATTGCATTAGGGTCCAACCATATGACCTAATTTAACCTTAATTACCCCTTTAAAAGCCCTATCTCCAAATACAATCACATTCTGAGGTACTGGGGGTTAGGGCTTCAACCTATGAATTTGGGGGGGATAGGGGCAATTTAACCCACAACACCCAGAAAACTGCAGCAGTGATGGGATTGAACAGTTCAGTTACCTGAAAATGAGCCATATCCCTTTTAATTTTTTTTAAATTGACATATAGTTGCCTAACAATATTATATTTGCTTCAGGTGTACAACATAGCGATTAGATATTTTTACAGATTATACTTCTCCATATAAAATTATGATAAAATGTTGTTTATATTCCCTGTGTTGTACATTATACCTTTGAATCTTATTTATTTTATATCTAGTAGTTTGTGCCTCTTAATCCCCTTCCTCTATCTTGCCCCTCCCCCACTGGTAACAACTAGTTTGTTCTCTCTGAGCCTGTTTCTGTTGTTACATTTCTTTGTTTGTTTTGTATTTCAGGTTCCACGTATAAGTGAGAACATACAGTATTTGTCTTTCTCTGAGGCTTATGTCTTTGAAGACCCAGCCACTCTGGCTGGATTCCTTCAACGTCATTCTTTCACTCCGTCTTATCTCTCTGTGTCATGGAAAACATGACACATCTCAACACTCTTCTCACACTATTCCCTTTACCATCAGCCATGTCTCCGTCTGGGCAACTTCTACTTATTTTCCTCGATTCAGCTTAGTTGTTGATCCAGGGCTGGGTCTCAGGTCGTCCTTCTACACTTAGAATCACATCGTTGCCCTCCATCCTATCACAATGCAGTGTGATAGGGGGTTTTCTGATCTAATTTCCCTACAGACTAGGAGTTCTTTAAAGTCGCCAGCTGCACCTTTCATTTCTGCATTTCCCTGAGTTACTTGGTAGGCATTCATTCAATAAGAGTTCACTCTGTGGACAACTGAAATTGAAGTTAGTTCCAAATCTGACTTTTGTCATCAGGCGTATTAGTCAGAGTTCTGCAGAGTAACAATACCACCAGAATATATATGTAGATAGATAGATAGATATAGAATACCACCCACATTACTGAGGGCATTCTGCTTCATTCAAAGTCCAGCAATTTAAACGTTAAACTCATCCGAAAAACACCTTTACAGAAACATCCAAAATAACGTTTGACCAAATATCTGGACGCTGTAATCCAGCCAAGTTGAAACACAGATTTAACCATCACACTAAGAAAGACATTTTCTTTGCCTCATGTTTGTAAATGACCAACTGATGTGGATAACTGTATTACTGGTGTGAGGTAAGGTACTCCACCACGAAGCTGCCTGGAGAGTCAACTAGGTTTACCCAAGCCACAAGGCATCCCCACTGGTGGGAGGTGCAATTTGTAAATAGCTTTGCCTGCTGTGTCCTTTTTTGTGGATAAGCTGAAGGGTTTAGTCTCTGGGTACCCATCTGGCATCCTTTCCAAGAACTAAATTTGCTTACACTTTCAGATAAAGCCTGTGAGACATTTCAGCTTCACTTGCCCTGTCTACCTCTCCCTCTCGCCTAAGTGCACTGTTAAATAATGGATTTGTGAAATGAATATGAGGCTCTGATGGTGGAGGCCAGTCAGGAAGTATGTGCACAGCTGGAAGGGTGAGACAAAGCATCAAGCAGACCTCCCTCTGGTTTGGGTTGGTTTGTTTGGGTTATTTCTCCTCCCTCCCCTGCCTCCCCTTTCCCCACTCTGTCCCCTGACTGTGGGGTTGGTTGGGATTGGATAGAAGACACCAGAAAACCCACTTGAGTGGTTTGCCCTTCCCAGTGCCCATGACCACAGATGACGCGGAGGAGTGAATGCTGCAGATGTTCTTGGGACCCAAATGCCTTTTCTTGAGAAGTAAGGGAGAGAAAATACAATTATATGAATTGATTAAACACCATCCACGAAAAGACACCAATGCACCACTGCAGAGTATTCCAAGCCCTTGTCAGAGCGTGTAACCTCATACTCTTGCCTTCCCAATCTTTTTCAAAATCTTGGTACGAGAAATGATAATGGGAAGACCCCGAAAGGACCCTGAGTAGATGTATTTCTTTTCAACATCTAATTTTGTCCTATAGGGGAGACACAGAGTAGGTGTGGCATTGTCAATCAAAATCCCTTCTCACCTTCCTCCTTAGTGATAAAACCCTGATTTCATTTGGGGTAACCGTGGGCCCAGATGAACACACTAATAAATAAATAGCAGTCAGCCTTGCCTTTCCTGGTTTCATTTGTGGTGGGAAGGGGTCGTGTTACATAGTTCTGACCAATGGACCACAAGCAGATGCCACTGCATGTGGCTTTTGTGACTATTTCTTAATGTAGGTTGACCCAACTAGCACACACCTGCTTTGTCCTTGTAATTCTTCCTTTTTCCCATTGGGAAAGTGACATGTTACCTTCAAACAGTAAGCTGTCTCATGAATGCACATATATGCTCATTTATAACACACATGCATTTATATGTACAAGCACACATCCATGAATCACATCAATATACCCTCATTCATGTGTGTGCACACACATGCACACATAAGCCTACACATATGTATACATGCACACAAACATTCCATAGCTACTGATGCATGCAATGCACATGTATTAAACACACTTGTTTGCCTAAATACATGTATATGTAGTGATATTCCTCTTTATCTGCCTTATTCAAATGTATATTCCTTCATGTGTGAATATACACATGGAGATGAATTCACACTTACACCATCTTTGCACACACACAGGCTGAATGAAAGGAGAAGTGGTTGAGGGCCACAGGGAACATGAAGTAGCATCTGAAGAATGATGTGGGCTTCATCCTTGGGGAATTGTACTTCACTGACTACAGTGTAGAACTGCTAGATGCTGAGTGGTGTTTGATCAGGATTTGGTTCCCAAGGAATTTACAATTTTCATGGGGAGAGAAAAAACACACACCTACATGATCACTTGGAAAACACTAAAACCAATGTGAAGAATGTCACAAAGCCATCAATAACATTCACCATGCTGGCAAAGGTAGGTTGGGGTTTCCTGTGCCAGCATCCTCTCAGAGGTCAGGGATGAAAACCGTGTTCACTGACCAAGGCTGCCATGTACAGTTGTGTAGGATGTTTACTGTTCAGGGAACACCAACCAACATCAAACCTGTTCTCTGTTCTTTAAGCCATTCACTTGTCCTGAGACTGCACCCTTCAAGAAGAGAGGGTGTTTTTCTAAGTTGTACCAAGAAGCCCTCTGGGTGGTGGACACACAGGCACTGACCATGTCTGTGACACCCCATCCAGGTCCCTGTGTACAGGCAGGTGCTTAGATCTCAGAAGAACATCATTTGGTTCTGAGCAGCTTTCCTAGGTGATTCCTTGGCTGGTGGTCAGCTTGGCCTCTGCACTTGCACTCACAGGCCATGAGGTTTATATGGTGCATTGAATTAAATGAAAAGAATGGGGAGGACAAAGCCCATGAAACTACCTTTAAGCAGCACAGAGCAGCACAGAGAAATTGATTAAAATATGCATTCTCCTAATAGAGCGGCTGGTCCCAGTCTGGAAATTAATTAATGTTAATAGTACACAATCAAAACTGCTTTTGGAAATCTTCTTAGAACATTAACTAAAATGTTCATCTTTTTAATGCATTTGGCTGAACCACTGGGACTAAAACTTCTCTTGTTCCACGCAAATGTGAAGGCGAGGAATGAAGAAAGAAAGAGAGAGAGAGAAGGAAGGAAGGAAGGAAGACAGAGAGAAGGAAGGAAGGAGGGAAGGAAGGAAGGAAGGAAGAGAGAGAGAGGGAAAGAAAGAAAGAAAGAAAGAAAGAAAGAAAGAAAGAAAGAAAGAAAGAAAGAAAGAAAGAAAGAAAAAGGAGGAAAGAAAGAAAGAAAGAAAAGAAAGAAAGAAAGGAAAAGAAAGAAAGAAAGAAAAAGAAAGAAAGAGAAAGAAAGAGAAAGGAAGAAAGAGAAAGGGAAAGAAGCATATTCAGCCCATTTCAAGCTTGGTTGTTTTGCCTTTCCAGCTGATCGGAGCCAGGTTTGAGGGCCAGGGAAGATGGCTCTGTTAGCCCCTGAGATGGATGGGGTGTCCTGGGAATGAGGACAGTCATCTCTGCATTTTGTGCCCTGGACTGCAGAAGGGGAAACTAGGGGGAGAAAAGGAGAGCAAACTGAAGGGTTAGCTGAGGGTCCTCTGGGTGCCGTCCCGGTGTGAGGGTGCCAGTTCCTGGCAGCATGAAATCTTCCATCCAATTAACAAAGTTGTCCGTTTCAGCGGTTTCCAAATAGCAGGGGTTTTGTAGCATCATGCCTCTCAGTAACAAACTGTCTGCCTGTGTAACAAGTCTTTAACTCACGGATTGTCCACCCCCACCATGGCCACCATGCCACAGGGTTAAGGAGATTTGGATGCTCCAGCCCCCAGAGTAAAAATCCTGGTGGTCCTTACCCTCGTCTTACTGCTCAGCCATTGATTTACTCAGCCATTATTTGCCTAGTCCCTACTCACTAGCTGCTGAGTGATGCTCTCACGGAGCTCAGAGCTTGATGTGGGAGACAGACACACAGATAGGGAAGGACAGTGAGTCAGTGTCATAGAGCCATGCCCAAGGCAGTGCCCAGAGGAGGGACACGGAACCCAGCAGGGGGTGGGGTTTGGAGGGTTTTGCGGGGGAGGGGTTGCCTGAATGAAGGATAAGGGCAGGAACCGGAGTGTGCGTGTGCGTGTGCGTGTGCGTGTGTGTGTGTGTGCGTGGAATGTGAGTGTGATGCTGGGGAACCCGGGCAGAGGCAGGAATGGAGAAGTGGCGTGGGGAGTTGGCAGTATGGCTCAGAGGAGATGGATGGAAACCCAATATTATACAGGAGGAAGGGAAGGTGTGTTACTACCCTGGAAATGTGCTGGTCCAATCTAGGAGATCTTATATCGTTTGGCAAGACTGCCAGGAGTCACCAACAAAATCAAGAGGAAAACTCTACATTGGTGAAGACGGTAAAGCCCCCAAAGGATTTACTCAAATCCTCTTTTGTGAGGGTGTTTACCCAAATGTTCTCTTTCCTATGATTGGGAATGGGCTTCTCAGCCTTAACACTGCTGACGTTCAGGGCCAGACGGGTCTTTGTTGTTGGATGGCGGTTCAGTGCACTGCAGGATGTTTAGCAGCACCCCTGGCCTTGACCCACGAGATGCTGGTTGTGATGAACAACCCTTTCTTCAGACCTTGTCAAATGTCCCCTGGAAGCAGGGATGAGAGCCACTGGAGAGATGAGGAAGCCAGATCGATGGTGTCACCAAATCGAAGGGACCACACATGTTGATTAACCCCGACCTTTGGATCCTAAAAGTTGCAACTGATTTCAGCAGCTGTACTTCTCTGATTGTCTTTTGACAGTTTCACATCATTTCAGTTTTGGATTTGCGTATGTTTTATCTGCAGAACTGGAATGGAATGTTCAAATATATTGTGCTCTTTTTACCAGTATAATTTAAACCACCCTGTCAGTACTTGCTGGTAATACAAGTCAATGAGAGATTTTCATTAAAATGGGACCATCTATCTTATTATATTATTTTCTCTGTTCAGGAGAGTTCATTGACAAATTTTAATTTCTCTGATCTCATTTTAAAATAAACTGTGATAAGAATAACACTAACATTTTAATAAAAACAATCAGTTTCTTTTATAGTTTATTATTTTCTGGCATTAAGGAACAGGAGTTATGTGGGCACATGGGGCTGGGTGACACTAGTCTGAATTCAGGCACCAGATCTTCCAAGCTTGAGTTGTGAGACCACAGACAAGTCCGTGATCTTCAATTTCTTCTTCTGTATAATGGGAATTTTACCTGCTCTCTTGGGTTGTTGGAAAATCCAAATAAAATCAGGGCTTCCCGAACCTTTGAAGACTGAAAAATAAAGCTAAATATAAAGGATTATTATAATTGTAATTATTACTATTCTATTGAAAGAGAAAATGAAATAAAACAGGAATCAGGGAATATTAAACTTAGATGTGCCACTTTGATTGTTTCAGCTCAGGTATGTTACTTAGGGTCTCTAAAATTCTGTTTCTTCATCTGTAAAACTCAACAGTAGCATTCACAGCATGAGGTTTTGAAGATTACAGGCAAAAAGTGTGCACAAAATGCTGAGCACAGTGTGAGGGAGAGTACAAACTCAAGGAAGAGTAACTTTATTATTATTATTACCACTACAGCTATTATTTCATCACTCTTGTTAATTTTGCAAACACGCTTAGCCCAAATACATATTTAAAAAAAGAGATATGGCTGGGTTTTTTTTGTTTTTTTTTTTACCAAAAGCTGTCTTTTGGCATTTAAGCATGAAAAGGGGTAATATAGAAATGCAATCTCATTTTACTTGCACAATTGCAACAATGTATCTTCTGGTCAATACGTTTAAAGGATGCTGTTACAAAATCATCAAGCATGTGCCAGGCTGCCCTTGGCCAATCACTTGTAATGGAACCTCATATTTGAACCTCATGAGATCAAATCCACTTTATAGAACTGTAATTTTATTTTATTTTATTTATTTATTTAAACTTATTTATTTATATATTTATTTTAGGCTGCCTTGGGTCTTGGTTGCTGTGTGTGGGCTTTCTCTAGCTGTGAGAGCGGGAGCTACGCTTCGTTGCAATGAGTGGGCTTCTCATTGCGGTGGCTTCTCTTTGCTGTGGAGCACAGATTATAGATGTGTGGGCTTCAGTAGTTGTGGCTCGCAGGCTCTAGAGCACAGGCTCCATATTTGTGGTGCATGGGCTTAGTTGCTCTGCGGCATGTGGGATCTTCCAGGACCAGGGCTCCAACTAGTGTCCCCTGTATTGGCAGGCGGATTCTTAACCACTGTGCCACCAGGGAAGTCCTGGAACTGTAATTTTATTAGTGCCGTCTTACAGATGAGGAAATGGAGGGCAGGAGCTGCAAGGAGGCAGAGGCTTTATTTTCTTCTCTGCCTCATCTTCATCTCTATATCAGCACCCAGCCTGTAGCAGGCACCCAATAAATACTGTGGCCAACTCAATGGATGGATGAATGAAGGGAGAAGTCCAGTGCATCCCCAAGAAGGTCCCAAGTGGAGGAGCAGAGATTCCCAGCCAGATGGCCAATTATGTCTCCAGGTCTATGGGACACGGATGCATCCCCTGTCAGGGACAGCTGCCCTAGAAATCCATTCCTGTAGCACCTTATCTGTTCCTTTATTAGAGCACGTTTGCACCTTGCCTTGGGTCAACGTCCTGTCTGCCCACCTTTCTCTGTTCTATCAAACTGCAAGTTCCTCTCAGGAAGGTCCATGTGTCTGAGTCACACCTGTGGTCCTGCCCCCATGTTGCCTGATGAATGTTAATGAAAGGCCTGATAGCTTTAAGAGACATTGTTTTAACGCATCCTCACCAGATTACCTAACAATTACATAAACACCTCCATTCACATAGCACCTAACAGACCCCAGGCATGGTACAGGCATTTTCTTGTTTCATCGTCACTGCAAATCCATGAAGTAAGTACCCTTCTTCTTTTTTTTCCCTCTTATCTTCATCACCCTTGTTTCATGGGGAGAAAAAGAAAGACCAAAGAGGTGAAATAAGAGTAAGAGTGAGTCTTCAAAGCAGCTCCCCTGGGCAGTGACCCCACGCACCGTCCCCTCCCTTCGCCATCCTCTCTTTTGGGGTGTCCAGACTCTCCTGGTTTCCTCCTCCAAATCCTGGACCCCCAGAGCTCTGGCTCCCAGTGGAGACGAAAGCGAGGCAGGTCTTGCTCCTGGCTGGTGCTGTGGTCACTGCTGCTGCTGGGGGTGTCTTAGGGCTGCTCTAGATATTCTGTGGAGAGAACACTTGGGTCAGTTTGGCTATTGTGACATTTTTTGAATCATGAGAAAGTTATTAGCTCAAAAAAAACCCTCAAGTGATTATCAGATGCTACAGAGAGGAGAAGGGTGCTTTTCAGCGATGTCCACTCACATTTCCTAGTCACTGGTTTTGGATCTTGCTGGTGGCCTTGTCTCTCACCACCCCTCCCCGCCAAGGTTGCAATCCAGTAGGTCCTGACTTCCCTGGGGATGCATTAGTCACACCCAGCTTCCCCCCTCCTGTCTCCCTGCAAGGTGCCCCAGCGTGACCTCAGAGGAGGCAGCCATCTCTCTTTTGTCTCCCAGGTCCTCCTTCCTCCCCACACAAATCTCACCTTCCTGGGAGTTGGACCCATTTAGGGGCTTTGCGTAGAAGGAGGTGGGTCGGAAGCTTAGCTCCACCCACTCGTCCACAGCTGGACAGAGTGGGTCTTGTTTGTGACCGCTTCTGTCCTTCGTTGGGGAAATGGGAGAGACGGGGCAGAGGAAGGAGATGCGATGCTCCAACCACAGATCCACTGTCCCAAAGGGAGACTGAGTCTTGGCGGGCTGCAGGGGCTGGACCCTTACAGTGGCAGCATCTTACCTTCTATCTCACCGACCACACTACCCTCTCCCCACCTCCCTCCTCCCCCATCGGCTCCTCTCCTCAGTGATGTCTCTGGCACACAGCCTGCACTCACACCATCACGCTAGCTCGCAGAAAAATGTCCAAAGAGGCTCCCATGACCCTCCCTGAACTGGTCCAGCCTCATTTCACGCAACAACTCCTGCGATGGAGTCAACTCCAGGCACCCGGAGCTTCTCTGCCTCCAAGCCCACCCCTGCCACACACACAGGACCCTGCAGGTGCCTCCAGCCCAGCACCAGCCAGGGCTCCCGCTTCTCCTCTTTCTCCATTAAACTGGGACCCTCCTGCGGGCGGGCGCTGCTCTCAGCCACCTCTGATTTCTTAGTGCCCGCCCAGATGTGGCTTTGACCCAGAGTAGACACTCAATAAAGCTTTTCTCACCCATGAAAGATTTATCATAGTGCCTCTGGAAAGAACGATGGGACTTGCAAAAACTGACAGGATTATTACTGGAATTCATTTATTAAAAAAAAAAAAACTTCATATATTTTATAATCCTAAACCCTGCATTCCAAGACATTTTTTTATGCCAAAGCTGACAAATGGATAGCTTTCCCCAGATTTTTTTTTTCCTTTTAATTATTTGCATTCATTTTCTGTTTCAAAGGCATTTTAACACTGGGCAACCAGCTGATGGCTAAAACCGACATTATTAATGGGAATATTAGAAAAATTAAAATCAGAACTTTTAATGTAAATTGAATGAAATGCTCAACCATCCAGCCAAATTGAACAGCTGATTATTCGTTCTGTACGCACAGGAGGAGGCGAATGATTTGAGAGTCCGTGGAGGTGGGTAGTAGACAGGAAGTGAAGTAGGAAGCAGGAAACCCAAGTCCCAAACTAAGATGCTGTGTGAACTTGGGCCAATCTCCTGACCTCTCTGAGTCTGAGTCTCTTCATCTAGTTGTTGAAGGGGGATGGATGAGATAAGGGGTTCTTAATTTGAATCCATGCGCGCTTTCTAGCCCTTCAGAGAGAGCTGTGAAACCCTGGAATGATGTGCAAAAGTGTTCTGGATATGCATTTTTCTCAATAGAATGTTGACAGCTTTCATCAGATTTTCAGAGATCTGTGGCTCAAAGACATTTAGGAACCCCTAAACTAGGTAATTTCTAAGCTTCATTTATTTATTTATTTATTCATTCAAGGAACAAACAATTATGAGCACCCAGTAGGCATTCTGGAGGCCTCAGAGAGCAGCAGTGAATAAGGAAAACTTTCCACTCTCAGAATGCTTCCCGGTTGGACCGTGAATGTACGCGGGTTGAGAATGCTGTCCTGAGTCCTTCCTGCAATGACCTTGGAAGGCGAACACCACCTCTCAGCTTTGTAGCTTTGATCAGGTGAGGCAGATCCAGGCAGAGCTGGGTCTCATGGGTCCACTGGAGGAGACCGAAGAGCCATGTGGGAAAGAATGTCCTGGAACAGAGGAGCCCTCAGACAAGGCAGTTCCCCCGGCCCTGAGGTAGCTTCCAGGGAGAGAGAGGAAGGAGACAGCGGATGCAGTGTAGGAGGAGCCCCAGAAACAAAGGATGTGCTTTGATGGGGACCAAGTTAGCCCAATCCAGGGTGCAGGCAGAGAGACATGCTGGTGGCCCTTGGAACACTGAATGACCTCGTTTTAGCCTCATTTCAGAATACACTGGGCAACTCAGGTCACTCATTTACACTTAGTTGGCTCAGAAGCCAACACTGGGTCTGCAGGGTCCACTTAAGTTGCCCTCCCTGCCCCTTATGATGGCAGGATGTGTTATTGAAGTGGCTCGCCACTTACAAAATCAAACTAACAAATGTTGATCGAAAGGAAACTTGCCTTTAATCAGAATGCCGGCAATCTGGAGTGTCCTTCCTGCTAAAAGCTTTTTGCTGCCTAAAGCTGCTTAGGGATGGGCCTGGCCGGGGGTGGACCAGGAGGGGTCACTTTCTCTAAGGGTGCCGGGAGCATATTGTGGCCCAGAGGGGTCCAAGGCAAGGAGTCTCAGGGGTGAGCCAAGCTGAGATGGAGTACTCCGTCCTGGAGCGGGAATCCAGGGACACCCCACATGAAGAGCTGCCAGACAAGACACAGAGCTCCTGGTTAAATGTCAAGTTCAGATTAACAGGTGAATAATTTTTTAGGATAAGTATGTCCACAATGCGGCATGGGACATACTTATCCTAAAACAGAAATTGGTTGTTTATTTGAAATTCAAATTTAACTGGGCATCCTGTATTTTTATTTCCTAAATCTGACCACACATCCTGTATTTTTATTTCCTAAATCTGGCCACACATCAGCTCAATCCGGGGAAGCACAGGAGGAAGAAAATGGGAGGACCAGGAGGGAGGCAGGGATGCCAGAGGATTGTTTCTATTGGCTATTGTTTTGGGGTTGTATAAGTGGATTGGATTGATTTAAAGGCAAGTAAAACCATCTAGGTTCCCATGTGGACAAAGAATATCACTGCAAACAAAGAATATTGCAGCCACAAAGCCCTCAGCCACCGCAGCTGCCCTCAACTGTGCACCCTGAGGGGATTCAGGATGGAGAGAAGTAGGAAACTGGTCCTAGAGAGTCAAGGTGCATATCAAAGGAATGGTTTTAATAAGCCCAGACTCTTGCATCTTCCCATACACAGAAAAGTGGTAAATGCATTAATTTGAGATGTCTGGTTTTCTTCAATTAACAATAATCTTTGGATGCTTTGAATACCTGTTTTTTGTTGCAAAAACTCCTATGTATCCTGGCCCCTCCCTTGCCTCTTCAGAGCGGTCCCTCAGAGCTAACTGAGAGGCTGCCTCCCGGGCTTAAGTGCTCCAAAAGCCCCCCGAATAAAACATAACTCTCAGCTTTCAGGTGGCGCAATTTTTTTTTTTTCAGTAAACACCAAAATAATAAAATTTAGAAAAAAATGTGATAGTAATAGGTCATTTTTTTTTAAATTTTTATTTATTTATTCATTTATTTATGGCTGTGTTGGGTCTTCGTTTCTGTGCGAGAGCTTTCTCTAGTTGTGGCAAGCGGGGGCCACTCTTCATCGCGGTGCGCGGGCCTCTCACTATCGTGGCCTCTCTTGTTGCGGAGCACAGGCTCCAGACGCGCAGGCTCAGTAGTTGTGGCTCACGGGCCTAGTTGCTCCGCGGCATGTGGGATCTTCCCAGACCAGGGCTCGAACCCGTGCCCCCTGCATCGGCAGGAAGATTCTCAACCACTGCGCCACCAGGGAAGCCCCGGTCATATTTTTGAGCTCTGCGTGGCAGGTGTGCTCCTAGGTGTTTGCCATCTCTCGATTCATTTAATTCCCAGGATCTTCTGAGGGAGTGTTTGCTGTGCTCTCTTACAGGTGGAGAAGCAGAGACCCGGAGGAGTTCGGGAAGCCACCCCATTGCAGGGGTGTCAAGGTGCAGACCTGTGCATCATGCCCTCTGACCGCCTCCTTTCTACCAGCACTCTACTCTGAGAATTGGCCCTGGTTCGCATCTGTCCCAGGAAATTCCTCTTGGTATGAGCGACCATGACCATCTTTCCTTAGATCATCTAAGGCAGAGGTCAGCTGATTTTTCTGCTCGGGGCCAGATAGCCAGCCTGGGGCCCCTAAGGGTCTCTGTCAGACTCCTCACGTCTCCTGCTACCAGCATTAAATGAGGGAGCATGTCTACACATATTTTTAATTTTACTTTCAAATTAAATCTTTTACATTATAATGAAAAGATACAGTCACAGTCAGTTGTGAAAGATGGCTGCAAAAAACCCCACAATTCAATCCCCAAATTTATTTTTTATTTAGTTTTTAGAATTAATTTATATTGGAGTACAGCTGTGTTACTTTTTGCTGCACAGCAAAGTGAATCAGCTCTACATATATATCTCCAACCTTTTTTAGATGTCCACTCTTGCCAGTTTTATTCAACATAGTTTTGGAAGTCCCAGCCACGGCAATCAGAGAAGAAAAAGAAATACATGGCTTAGCACAGGGAACTGTGCTCAATATTATGTAACAACCTAAATGGGAAAAGAATGTGAGAAAGAATAGATAGACGTATATGTATAACCGAATCACTGTACACCTGAAACTATCACAACATTGTTATTCAACTATACTCCAATATAAAATAAAAAGTTAAAAAAAGAGAAATACCTGGCTATGTTTCCGTAAAACTTTATTTACAAAAACCAGTCTGTTGACCTCGGATCTAAGGGCATTCGGTGCCACCCAAACGAAGCTGGTCAGATAAGAAAGCCAGCCAATAACAAGAAAGCAGCGCTGAGTCCCTTATTGGCTAGAATGGTTCCCATCATACAGTAGGCTCCCAGGACTAAGGGTTCCTTATTAATTTGCTGAAAAAGCTTACACTTAAAACACAAGAAACACTGGCATGAATTCCCTGCCTCTGCAGGGACAAGCATGTGTAAATTGCTGGATGAGCCACAACTCAGATGCCCCAAGATCAGAACTTCAGCCTGGACCCCAGCATCCCTTGGTCATGCTTCCTTGAGAATTTATTTAATCTCTCTAAGCTTCAGATTGCTCATGTGCAAATTGAAGCTGCAAATACTTATGTCTTATTTCTTAGAATACGTGTGGGTTGATGGGTTTGCGTTACTTATATTACTGTCACGTGGTTCTCACTTTACCTTGAAGACCCTCCCAGATTCCCCCTCCCCTCCTTTGCTCCTCTCCCAGGTAGCACGCACTCCCCAAGAATACAGAGACACTGCCTCCTTTAACTGGCTTCCAATTTAAAGGAGCAGAATTCCTCAATTCCTGCTGCCAGATCTCATTTGCTAAACAATCATTTTGCTAACTGGGATTCAAACAATACAGGAAGAAACACTTGAAAACAGATTTAATTGGTGTTGAAAATAAGAAGTCTGTGTGCTGGGGTGGGGAATCAGAGCATTATTAATTTTGCTGCCATAATGACCATTGTGGAATTGGCTGGTTATTTTCCCATTAGGACATAATGACATCCATTGTTGGCGGCTCTGTGTTTGATTATAAGATAATGACAATAATTTATTGTTTGCTGCTCTTTACCTTGAGACAAGGTAACCACAAGTTTAAAAGAAGATGTATAAGAAGCAAATTACATGTTGCTAAATATGAAACAGCACCTCACTTGTCCTGGTTTATAACAATAAAAACAACAATTTTAGATAGAACATATATTTAGTAGGTTTTCCCCCTAGGAGAGACAGAGACACTGATCATTGCATAATTACTACAAAGGAAAATCCTGCTAAATTGTTAGGTTTAGAGACTGTATGAAACTGTATTCTTGAACTGCAGAAAGCAAAGGGACCCTCTTTGAACCTCTTGCTTGCTATTTAAACAAGTCCTTCTGATTACAGAACTGGAAGCCATCCCAAAGATCACCAGGGCAGGGGTTTACAAGCACCTTTTACAAATGTAGCACCTATTTACAAATGCAGTCGTTCATGGATGAGCCATAGACAAAACAGATCTAGTTCTCAGAAGAGAACCTTTTTCATTGGATCTCCTTTGCCTCTGGTCAGCTGTCATCTCCTCCAGTCTGGATAGGTTGCTTCTGATTTGTTCTGGTCAACTGGCTCATGAGCTTGCCTACCTGGGGTCTTTTCTTCACCAACAGCCAAATGAATCTTTTAACCCTCAATCAGATCCATTGTTTGTCTGGAAGAGAGTTTGGTGGTTTCTTACAAAACTAAATGTACCAAAAGGGATAGCGGGGGGTGGGGGAGTGATAAATTAGGAGTTTGAGATGAACATATACACGCTAGTATATATAAAATAGGTAAGCAACAGGGATGGGTATAGCACAGGGAACTATACTCAATATCTTGTAATAAGCTAGAATGGAAAAGAATCTGAAAAAGAATATATTTATATATATATGTATATACATATATGTATAACTGAATCACTTTGCTGTACACTTGAAACAAATACAACATTGTAAATTAATTATACCTCATTTAAAAAAAAACCAAATGTCCTCTTACCATACGATCCAGCAATCACGTGCAATACTTACCCAAATGAATTGAAAACTAATAAACCTACACATGAACCTTTATGGCGTCTTTATTCATCATCACCAAAAATTGGAAGCAACTGATATGTTCTTGGTGAATAGATTAACTTAGATGCTCAGGTCCATGGGTTCATAAGTTTCGTACATCCAGACACTGGAAAACGATTGAGCAAACAAAAGAAATGAACTCCCAGACATGAAAAGACATGGACAAACCTTATGCATCTGGAAGAACTGACATTGCTAAGTGAAAGAAGCCAATCTGAAAAGCCTGTGTACTGTGAGTCTATGTATATGACATTCTGGAGAAGGCAAAATTCTAGAGACACAAAAAAGGTCAGTGGCGCAGAGGACATTTTTAAGGCAGCGAATCTATTCTGTATGTTATTGTAATTGTGGCTACCTGACTGGACCCACTCATCAAAACATATGCAACATAAGGAGTGAACCCCAGTATAAACCCTGGACTTTATTTAATAATAATGTATCAACATTGGTTCATCAATTGTAACAAATGCACAAAATATAACAAACAGGAAGGCAAGATATTAACAATAGAGGAAACCATGTGCCGGAGAGAGAGTGTGTGAGGACTCTCTGCTATCTCAATTTTCTGTAAACATAAAACTGCTCTAAAAATAAAGTTTATTAATTAAGGAAAAGAAAAACTCTATAACTGAGCATCCCTCGGCTGGAAACCCGAGTCTTTACCATGGTCCCAAGACCCACCACGATCTGCCTTTGCCGGTGTCCCCACGCTCTCTTGTCCCATTGGCCTCCACTTTGTGTTGGTTCATCCCCTGCCTGGGGTGCACGTGCCCTAGACGTGCTTTGTCTCACTCAGATCTCTGCTCGAGCGCCGCAGGGAACTTAGCACAAGGAGGGAGCACTCTTCCTCTCCTGGTCACTCCTCCGCCAGGCTTTCATCTTCTTCTTAAACGTTGTTCTGTATTTATCTGGTTATTTTCTGTCCCTCCTTCTGCAAGCTCGCTGCTGTCTCCTCACCACGATGTCTGGCACGTTGTAAGCACTCATTCAGTGTCTGTGGAGTGAATGGAGGAGGAGTTGCCCTTGCCCTTCCCTTTTAAGAGCCTCTGTGCTGCCTGAGATCTGGAGATTTCATTTTCAAACCACGATCTAGTCTGAAACCCTTTATCTTACAGAATGATGTGGGCTAGGACTCGGGCTTCTGCAGGACCTCTGTCACCATCTGGGGCATTGCATTTGGCACTCTTCAACTTGGGGGGAAACTCAATAGCTACCCCAGGGTCTTGCAAGTGCTCTTAATACAAGCTTAGGAAGAAGGTTTCCCAGGTCTAAATACACACACACACACACACACACACACACACACACACACACACACACAGAGAAACGCTAAGTTTGCAGATGATGTGATAGGTTCCAAGTCTCTCCACATCCCACCTGTAGTCAGAGGATGCAGACCCGCAGAGTAGCTGTGATCTGTGCATACATCGGCCAGCCAAGGTCCTCCTGGCTCAGGGTGAGGCCCTCTGGTGCCTCCTGCGCTGGCTGCTTCGAGCATTATATGAGCCGAGGGCCCGAGTGTCCATCTCCTTTCACACCTGGATGACACCCTCTTCCCCCAGCTGCTTCTTACAGATGCTCTGCCTCTGCTTTGGTCGAGCACAGTGCCTAGGGATGTGGTCTCTGGAGCTGGACTGTCTGAGTTCAAATCTCAGCTCCACAACTCATTCGGCATATGGTCTTGGGTAAGTTATATCACCTCCCGCCTCAGTTTCTTCACCTGTAAACTGGAGAGACAGGAACAGTACACATTAAATGATTTCATACATGGCAAGTGCTTATATCAGGACCTGGCAAACTGGAGGGACAAAGGATTGCCAGCCCTGCTGACCATCAGTAGTCTCAGTGGCATCTTGAATCTCTCTATCCCTTGTTGCTCCAGTAGACTCATCTCCTCTCCAGACTCATACTTACACATCTTGGCCACTTCTGTCCTGGGTAGACTCTCCCTTCAATGTTCTGCATTGTATTCAGACTGGAGAAACTTGCTGGGTCAAGATGATAGAGCAAGCCAGCATCATTAAAGGGATAAGAAGCTAGTGAAATCTGTAGGAGATGCTGGCATTTGCTTTCTCCCTGGAAATATCTTGGTGAAACCGTAGTGACACAGCCCAGCTCAACAGTCATAGCTGTGGTTCTTCACTATACTCGGTGGTGCGGGGAGTGTCAATGTCAAGATGGGATGGCTGTGAATATCCGCATCTCAGAGCTCTGGGCATAACTGACTGAGAACCTCAGCTGCTGTGCTCTGAAATCTATCAATCAGGTCGTCAGTGCCCAGGACATGTGTTCCATGGGCTGCTCCCGGCCAATCACTGACCACAGCAGTCCAGAAACTAGAAACCCAGGACTCTTCTGATGGGCAGCTTGGCTAGAGGACTCCCTGAGTGCTGTGTTGCCCTTCGTTACACAGCCCTACAGACGAAGACGTCCCCACCTAGCTTTCCTTTCCTCCCTCCCCGTTCACTCAGGTCAGACCTGCACTATGGTCCGAGGGCTCTCCCAACCCCTGCCTTCCTTTCCATCCTCAGGTGTTTCCTCCAATAAATCTTTTGCACGTCTAATCCTGTCTGCATACCTGCTTCTCTGAACCAACTGACAGACAAGTAACAAGCCCTTGTCCCAGTCAAGTGCACCTGTTCACAGGTAGCCAGATTCCAGGGGCTTTCAAACACCTCAGCTGCCTCCTTCATGGAGCTTCACTTAAGTGCACCTGTACCAGAAGGAATTGTCTGTGCAGAATGGAACAATCAGGTTGCATATTCACATGGCTAACCTGTATTCGATGTCTACTCTCTGCCCAGTCTAGTGTCAGGACCAAAAGTGCACAGTCTCCACCATTGGGAAGACCCTGTGTCATTGGGGAAAACAGGCAGACAAAGAGATTATTCAATTCAAATGATTCTGAAGCCCAGCTGGGCATGGAGCAGAGAGGAAGTGCCCTTTGGTTGAGTCTTGAAGCAGGAGTAGTTTGATCAAAGAGAGGAGAACCTCTCTTTGGATGGGGAACAGCATCTCTTGAGCTCAGGTCTATACAAGAGAATGGCTTGAAAGGCTCTACAGGCTGATACAGCTTGGCCCAGAAACTAAGCACACAGGCTGCAGAGTCAAGGCTGTCTGGGTTCTGGATCCTGTTTCCAGTACTTACGAGCTGTATAAACACGCCAAAGTATTGCCTGGGCCAAATGAGGACAGTACTGCCTCAGAGAGCTGCTGAGCAGTTTTAGAGAGCTTATAAATTTACAAAGCTACTTGGAAGAGTAAATGGTACATACTCTTAAACTTTGTCCATCATTTTGACCAGGGTGTAAAAAGCGTTAGGCAAGGAGGTTTAAATGGTGATTGGATTACACTGAAAATAGCAGGTGTTCTCTCCGTGTACTGTAACTGGAGTTTCTGAACTTTATGCATTTACTAAAAGTTGGGCATGCACCATCTCTGAATTTCAGACTCAGAGCACAGGAGGCACCAAAATACTGCAAGTCTGTCTTAGGAAAGGATATAAACAAAGAAATGCAGCCTCCTAGAGGAATCTCAAACCATCTGGTCCTCCCTCCCACCCAAAGCAGGAAAACCCCTTCACAGCATCCCAGAAAGATGGTCCCCCATCTTTAGTTACATACTCCCAGAGATGAGGACCTCACTCCTGCACAAGGTGGCTGGTACAGACACACCCCAACTGTCAGAAAGTTCGTCCTTATGTTGAGATGCTGTCTGTCTCCTGTAACTTCTACCACTGCTCCTAGTTTTCCATTTGGAATTCCAGAGAACAAGTCAGCTCCCTCACCCCTGCAAAACAAAAATGTCTGAAGCATGTTGGCTGCTTTGGAATCTTTTCTCCAGGGTAATTGTTTCCATTCATTCTCACAGCTTTCCCAGGGACCTGGCCTCCAAGCCACACACCATCTTGGTTGCCTGCCTCTTCAGAGCTGGAGCCTTATTTGAAGCTGAGTCTTGTCCTATTTCCGTGTTCTGGAGAAAGCTAGTAGCCCAATTTTAACCTGCCATTGGAGGGGTGTGGGTACTTCTTCCCCATCCTGGAATTTCCTCCCAAGTTGGCGGGCAGAGGGGATTCTGGTAGCATCCCACGACTAGCCAATTTCTATCTCTCTTCCCTTGGAAAGGAGGGGTGAACTCTCTGGTGGGGAACTTTGGAAGGAATGCCCTGGGATGCTCGGCTCAGATCTTTTTTTCCAGTGGGAGTCATTTGTCCAGAGAATGTGACTTCTACTCCTTCCTTAATGCTGTCAGCTTTATAGAGCCAGGTTCCCCAAGCAAAGGTGCTTGTGGTAACCCCATTCTGGGACTTAAGTACTAGGAAGTCCCTTCGTCTGCAGATAGAAGCCTCCATATTCATGAGCTGCTTGATCAGTAATCAAGGCGTCCCATGGCTTCAATCTGCTGACTCTGGTTGGCTTCTCAATAAGTTTCAAATCACATATCCGAAGAAAACCTGAATTCAGAAAGATACGTGCACCCCGATGTTCATAGCAGCAGTATTTAAAATAACCAAGACATGGAAACAACCTAAATGTCCATTGAAAGATGAATGGATAAAGAAGGTGTGATATATATACACAATGGAATATTACTCAGCCATAAAAAAGAATGTAATAATGCCATTTGCAGCAACATGGATGAACCTAGAGATATTCATACTAAGTGAAGTAAGCCAGACAGAGAAAGACAAGTATCATATGATATTGCTTATATGTGGAATCTAAAAATAATGATATAAAAGAACTTATTGTATTCAAAACAGAAATGGACCCACAGACATAGAATACACACTTGTGGTTACCAAAGGGGAAAGAGATGGGGGAGGGATAAATTAGGAGTTTGGGGTTAACAGACGACGATATATAAAGTAGATAACCAACAAGGACCTACTGGGAACTGTACTCAGTATCTTGTAATAACCTATAATGTAAGATAATCTAAAAAATAATATATATTTGTGTGTGTATGTGGAACTGAATCACTTTGCTGTACATCTGAAACTAACACAACATGTAAATCAACTATATTTCAATAAAAATTAAAAAGATAATCACATGGGGGGAAGGGATGCTCTTTATTATATCTCTCTTACGCCCCCCAAACCTGTGTGTGATTGTCTTGATATTTCTGCCATTCTATGCTTATTGCTATATGTACATTCTCAGACTACATATAATCATGGATATCCAAATCTTAAGAGATACACAGTATTTTTAGATTGCATGAAACTTTCTGAAAGAGCTAAGTAAATGTCTTGGGTTTAGCAGTTTCCTTTTCAGACTTACCAGCAGCAGTTTCATGAATGTCTAATCTAGACAAGCCTTGAAGAAACGACCTGAGAAAAATCGTCTTATAATCCAATTTGGCCATGGTGAGATCGCCACCTCTTTAGCCTTATCTCATTGAGACCTGTGATCTTTAGAATAATCACATTTTCCTCTCCATGCATCTTTAAGTTCTTCTCTAATAGAGGGGGACATCCCATCTTAGCACTGTGGTGATCCTTCCTTAAAGAGATCCAAAGTCTCTTACTGTCTCTGTGGTCCACGCAGCTGGAGCAATGCTTTTCCCAAGCAGGAAAAAAGCCAACGTTGAAAAATTTGGCAGAAACATTTCACGTATACCCAAGCTGAATATTCTCACTTCTATTTTTCTTTTGAAAATATAAAGTCTGAGTTGTACTTATTCTAACTACAGTAACTGAAAAAATCCTTTACCACTCATTTTGAAATTATGAAAGTTCACGTATCGTAAAAGTCCCAAATTTATTGTTTCATTTCTTTTTTAAAAAAATTTATTTATTTTATTTTATTTTTTTAATATCCATACACTTTATTTTTAACATCTTTATTGGAGTATAATTGCTTTACAATGGTGTGTTAGTTTCTGCTTTATAACAAAGTGAATCAACTATACATATACATATATCCCCATATCTCCTTCCTCTTGCATCTCCCTCCCACCCTCCTTATCCCACCCGTCTAGCTGGTAACAAAACACTGAGCTGATCTCCCTGTGCTATGCAGCTGCTTCTCACTAGCTATCTATTTTACGTTTGGTAGTGTATATATGTCCATGCCTCACTCTCACTTCGTTCCAGCTTACACTTCCCCCTCCCTGTGTCCTCAAGTCCATTCTCTACGTCTGCATCTTTATTCCTGTCCTGCCCCTAGGTTCTTCAGAACCATTTTTGGTTTTTTTTGGATCACATGTATATGTTAGCATACGGTATTTGTTTTTCTCTTTCTGACTTGCTTCACTCTGTATGACAGACTCTAGGTCCATCCACCTCACTACAAATAACTCTATTTCGTTTCTTTATATGGCTGAGTAATATTCCACTGTATATATGTACCACATCTTCTTTATCCATTCATCTGTCAATGGATATTTAGGTTGCTTCCATGTCCTGGCTATTGTAAATAGTGCTGCAATGAACACTGTGGTACATGAGTCTTTTTGAAGTATGGCTTTCTCAGGGTATATGCCCAGTAGTGGGATTGCTGGGTCATATGGTAGTTCTATTTTTAGTTTTTTAAGGAACCTCCATACTGTTCTCCATAGTGGTTGTATCAATTTACATTCCCACCAACAATGCAAGAGGGTTACCTTTTCTCCATATCCTCTCCAGCATTTATTGTTTGTAGATTTTTTGAGGATGGCCATTCTGACTGGTGTGAGGTGATCCCTCATTGCAGTTTTGATTTGCATTTCTCTAATGATTAGTGATGTAGAGTATCCTTTCATGTGTTTGTTGGTAATCTGTATATCTTCTTTGGAGAAATGTCTATTTAGGTCTTCTGCCCATTTTTGGATTGGCTTGTTTGTTTTTTCGATGTTGAGCTGCATGAGCTGCTTGTAAATTTTGGAGATTAATCCTTTTTCAGTTGCTTCATTTGCAAATACTTTCTCCCATTCTAAGGGTTGTCTTTTTCATTTTGTTTATGGTTTCCTTTGCTGTGCAAAAGCTTTTAAGTTTCATTAGGTCCCATTTGTTTATTTTTGTTTTTATTTCCATTTCTCTAGGAGGTGGGTCAAAAAGGATCTTGCTGTGATTTATGTCATAGAGTGTTCTGCCTATGTTTTCCTCTACGAGTTTTGTAGTGTCTGGCCTTACATTTAAGTCTTTAATCCATTTTGAGTTTATTTTTGTGGATGGTGTTAGGGAGTGTTCTAATTTCATTCTTTACATGTAGCTGTCCAGTTTTCCCATCCCTACTTATTGAAGAGGCTGCCTTTTCTCTGTTGTATATTCTTGCCTCCTTTATCAAAAATGAGGTGACCATATGTGCATGGGTTTATTTCTGGGCTTTCTATCCTGTTCCATTGATCTGTATTTCTGTTCTGGGGCCAGTACCATACTATCTTAATTACTGTAGCTTTGTAGTATAGTCTGAAATCCAGGAGCCTGATTCCTCCAGCTCGGTTATTTTTTCCTCAAGATTGCTTTGGCTATTCAGGGTTTTTTGTGTTTCTATACAAATTGTGAAATTTTTTGTTCTAGTTCTGTGAAAAATGTCATTGGTAGTTTGATAGGGATTGCATTGAATCTGTAGATTGCTTTGGGTAGTATAGCCTTTTTCACAATGTTGATTCTTCCAGTCCAACAACATGATATATCTCTCCATCTGTTTGTGTCAACTTTAATTTCTTTCATCAATGTCTTATAGTTTTCTGCATACAGGTCTTTTGTCTCCTTAGGTAGGTTTATTCTTAGGTGCTTTATTCTTTTTGTTGCAATGGTAAATGGAAGTGTTTCCTTAATTTGTCTTTCAGATTTTCATCATTAGTGTATAGGAATGCAAGAGGTTTCTGTGCATTAATTTTGTATCCTGTTACTTTACCTAATTCATTGATTAGCTCTAGTAGTTTTCTGGTAGCATCTTTAGGATTCTCTATGTATAGTATCATGTCATCGGCAAATGGTGACAGCTTTACTTCTTCCTTTCTGATTTGGATTCCTTTTATTTGTTTTTCTTCTCTGATTGCTGTGGCTAGAACTTCCAAAACTATGTTGAATAATAGTGGTAAGAATGGGCAAGCTTGCCTTGTTCCTAATCTTGGTGGAAATGGTTTCAGTTTTTCACCATTGAGGATGATGTTGGCTGTGGGTTTGTCATATATGGCCTTTATTATGTTGAGGAAAGTTCCCTCTATGCTTACTTTCTGCAGGGCTTTTATCATAAATGGGTGTTGAATTTTGTCGAAAGCTTTCTCTGCATCTATTGAGATGATCATACGGTTTTTCTCCTTCAATTTGTTAATATGGTGTATCACGTTGATTGACTTGCGTATATTGAAGAATCCTTGCATTCCTGGAATAAACCCCACTTGATCATGGTGGATGATCCTTTTAATGTGCTGTGGGATTCTGTTTGCTAGTATTTTGTTGAGGATTTTTGCATCTATGTTCATCAGTGATATTGGCCTGTAGTTTTCTTTCTTTGTGACATCTTTGTCTGGTTTTGGTATCAGGGTGATGGTGGCCTCGTAGAATGAGTTGGGGAGTGTTCCTCCCTCTGCAATATTTTGGAAGAGTTTGAGAAGGATAGGTGTTAGCTCTTCTCTAAATGTTTGATAGAATTCGCCTGTAAAGCCATCTGGTCCTGGGCTTTTGTTTGTTGGAAGATTTTTAATCACAGTTTCAATTTCAGTGCTTGTGATTGGTCTGTTCATATTTTCTGTTTCTTCCTGGTTCAGTCTCAGCAGGTTGTGCATTTCTAAGAATTTGTCCATTTCTTCCAGGTTGTCCATTTTATTGGCATAGAGTTGTTTGTAGTAATCTCTCATGATCATTTGTATTTCTGCAGTGTCAGTTGTTACTTCTCCTTTTTCATTTCTAATTCTGTTGATTTGAGTCTTCTCCCTCTTTTTCTTGATGAGGCTGGCTAATGGCTTATCAATTTTGTTTATCTTCTCAAAGAACCAGCTTTTAGTTTTATTGATCTTTGCTATTGTTTCCTTCATTTCTTTTTCATTTATTTCTGATCAGATCTTTATGTTTCCTTTCCTTCTGCTATCTTTGGGGTTTTTTTGTTCTTCTTTCTCTAATTGCTTTAGGTGCAAGGTTAGGTTGTTTATTTGAGATGTTTCCTGCTTCTTGAGGTAGGCTTGTATTGCTATAAACTTCCCTCTTAGAACTGCTTTTGCTGCATCCCATAGGTTTTGGGTCGTCGTGTCTCCATTGTCATTTGTTTCTAGGTATTTTTTGATTTCCCCTTTGATTTCTTCAGTGATCACTTCGTTATTAAGTAGTGTATTGTTTAGCATCCATGTGTTTGTATTTTTTACAGACTTTTTCCTGTAATTGTTATCTAGTCTCATAGCGTGTGGTCAGAAACGATACTTGATACGATTTCAATTTTCTCAAATTTACCAAGGCTTGATTTGTGACCCAAGATGTGATCTATCCTGGAGAATGTTCCATGAGCATTTGAGAAGAAAGTGTATTCTGTTTTTGGATAGAATGCCCTATAAATATCAATTAAGTCCATCTTGTTTAATGTATCATTTAAAGGTTGTGTCTCCTTATTTATTTTCATTTTGGATGATCTGTCCATTGGTGAAAGTGGGGTGTTAAAGTCCACCACTATGATTGTGTTACTGTCGATTTCCCCTTTTATGGCTGTTAGTCTTTGCCTTATGTATTGAGGTGCTCCTATGTTGGGTGCATAAATATTTACAATTTTTATATCTTCTTCTTGGATTGATCCCTTGATCATTATGTAGTGTGCTTCTTTGTCTCTTATAATAGTCTCTATTTTAAAGTCTATTTTGTCTGATATGAGCATTGCTACTCCAGTTTTCTTTTGATCTCCATTTGCATGGAATATCTTTTTCCATCCCCTCACTTTCCATCTGTATGTGTCCCTAGGTCTGAAGTGGGTCTCTTGTAGACACCATATATACAGGTCTTATTTTTGTATCCATTCAGCCAGTCTATGTCTTTTGGTTGGAGAATTTAATCCATTTTCATTTAAGGTAATTATGCATATGTATGTTCCTATTACCATTTTCTTAATTGTTTTGGGTTTGTTATTGTAGGTCTTTTCCTTCTCTTGTGTTTCCTGCCTAGAGAAGTCCCTTTATCATTTGTTTTAAAGCTGGTTTGGTGGTGCTGAATTCTCTTAGCTTTTGCTTGTCTGTAAAGCTTTTAGTTTATCCCTCAAATCTGAATGAGGTCCTTGCTGGGTAGAGCAATCTTGGTTGTAGGTTTTTCCCTTTAATCACTTTAAATATGTCCTGCCACTCCCTTCTGTCTTGCAGAGTTTCTTCTGAATGGTCAGCTGTTAAGCTTATGGGGATTCCCTTGTTGATCTTAATATTTTTCTTTGTATTTAATTTTTGATACTTTGATTAATATGTGTCTTGGCATGTTTCTCCTTGGATTTATCCTGTATGGGACTCTCTGTGCTTCCTGGACTTGATTATCTATTTCCTTTCCCACATTAGGGACGTTTTCAACTATAATCCCTTCAAATATTTTCTAAGTTCCTTTCTTTTTCTCTTCTTCCTCTGGGACCCCTATAATCCGAATGTTGGTGTATTTAATGTTTTTCCAGAAGTCTCTAAGACTGTCCTCAATTCTTTTCATTCTTTTTTCTTTATTCTGCTCTGCAATAGTTATTTCCACTACTTTATCTTCCAGATCACTTATCCGTTCTTCTGCCTCAGTTTTTCTGCTATTGATTTCTTCTAGAGAACTTTTAATTTCATTTATTGTGTTGTTCATCATTGTTGGCTCTTTAGTTCTTCTAGGTGCTTGTTAAACGTTTCTTTCATTTTCTCCATTCTATTTCCAAGATTAAGAATATCTTTACTATCATTACTCTGAATTCTTTTTCAGGTAGACTGCCTCTTTCCTCTTCATTTGTTTGGTCTGGTGGTTTTTTACCTTGCTCCTTCATCTGCTGTGTGTTTCTCTGTCTTCTCATTTTGGTTAACTTACTGTGTTCTCCTTTTCACAGGCTGCATGTTCATAGTTCCTGTTGTTTTTGGTGTCTGCCCCCAGTGAATAAGGTTGGTTCCGTGAGTTGTGTGGGCTTCCTGGTGGAGGGGATTAGTGCCTGTCTTCGGGTAGATGAGGCTGGGTCTTGTCTTTTTGGTGGGCAGGACCGCATCTGGTGGTGTGTTCTGGGGTGCCTGTGACCTTATTATGATTTTAGGCAGCCTCTCTGCTTATGGGTGGGGTTGTGTTCCTGTTTTGCTAGTTGTTTGGCATAGGGTGCCCAGCACTGTAGTTTGTTGGTCGTTGAGTGGAGGTGGGTCTTAGCGTTGAGACGGAGATCTCTGGGAGAGCTTCTGCTGTTTGATATTACTTGGAGTTGGGAGGTCTCTGGTGAACCGATGTCCTCAAATTGGCTCTCCTAACTCAGAGGCACAGGCCTGACACCCGGCTGGAGCACCAATATCCTGTCAGCCACATGGCTCAGAAGAAAAGGGAGAAAGAAGGAAAGAAGGAAAGAAAAAAAGAAAATAAAGTAATGTTATTAAAATAAAAAATAAAAATAATTATTAAGAATTTTTAAAAATTAAAAAGTAATAAAAAAAGAAAGAAGGAAGGAAAGAAGAGAGCAACCAAACCAAAAAACAAATTCACCAATGAAAACAAGTGCTAAAAACTATACTAAAAAAAAAAAATGGACAGACAGAACCCTAGGACAAATGGTAAAAGCAAAGCTATACAGACAAAATCACAGAAAGAAGCATACACATATGTACTCACAAAAAGGGGAAAAGGAAAAAAATATATATCTATATAGAAAAAAAAAGGAGGAAGAGAGCAACCAAATCAATAAACAAATGTATCAATGATAATAAACTCTAAATGCTAAACTAAGATAAACATAAAACTAGAAACAAATTAGATGAAGAAAGCAAACCCCAAGTCTACAGTTGCTCCCAAAGTCCATCTCCTCAATTTGGGATTTTTCATTGTCTATTCATGTTTTCCCCAGATGCAGGTACATCAAGTTGTTTGTGGAGATTTAATCCGCTGCTCCTGAGGCTGCTGGGAGAGATTTCCCTTTCTCTTCTTTGTTCGCACAGCTCCCGGGGTTCAGCTTTGGATTTGGACCCGCCTCTGCATGTAGGTCACCTGAGGGCGTCTGTTCCCTGCCCAGACAGGACGGGGTTAAAGGAGCAGCTGCTTCGGGGGCTCTGGCTCGCTTAGGCCGGGGGGAGGGAGGGGTACGGATGCGGGGCGAGCCTGCGGCGGCAGAGGCGTCATGACGTTGCAGCAGCCTGAGGTGCGCCGTGCGTTCTCCCAGGGACATTGTCCGTGGATCACGTAACCCTGGCAGTGGCGGGCTGCGCAGGCTCCCGGGAGGGGCGGTGTGGAGAGTGATCTGTGCTCACACACAGGCTTCTTGGTGGCGGCAGCAGCAGCCTTAGCGTTTCATGCCCGTCTCTGGGGTCCGCGCTGATAGCCGCAGCTCGCGCCCATCTCTGGAGCTCGTTTAGGTGGCGCTCTGGATCCCCTCTCGTTGCGCACCAGGAAACAAAGAGGTAAGAAAAAGTCTCTTGCCTCTTTGGCAGCTGCAGACTTTTTCCTGGACTCCCTCCTGGCTACCTGTGGCGCACTAGCCCCCTTCAGGCTGTGTTCATGCCGCCAACCCCAGTCCTCTCCCTGCAATCCGACTGAAGCCCGAGCCTCAGCTCCCAGCCCCGCCCACCCCGGCGGCTGAGCAGACAAGCCTCTCGGGCTGGTGAGTGCTGGTTGGCACCGATCCTCTGTGCGGGAACCTCTCCGCTTTGCCCTCCGCACCCCTGTGCTGCGCTCTCCTCCGTGGCTCCGAAGCTTCCCCCTCCGCCACCCGCAGTCTCCGCCCGCAAAGGGGCTTCCTAGTGTGTGGAAACCTTTCCTCCTTCACAGCTCCCTCCCAGAGGTGCAGGTCCCATCCCTATTCTTTTGTCTCTGTTTTTTCTTTTTTCTTTTGCCCTATCCAGGTACATGGGGAGTTTCTTGCCTTTTGGGAAGTCTGAGGTCTTCTGCTAGCGTTCAGTAGGTGTTCAGCAGGAGTTGTTCCACATGTAGATGTATTTCTGATGTATTTGTGGAGAGGAAGGTGATCTCCACGTCTTACTCCTCCACTATCTTGAAGGTCTCCTCTCATTTCTTTTTTAACATCCATTTTGAAAATATGTACATATGGAATATTTTCATAACCTAAAATTATTTTTTCCTTATAACTTCTCATATAGAAAATCTAAGTGTCTGGCCCCCTAACAGTTACTTAATCAAATATTTTCTCATCTAGAAACAGTTGGGAAAATATTTATTAAAAATTATTCTTCTAATAGAGGGGAAAAAATGATGTGAGCCTATCTAAATGATGTACATGCGAAAACAAACATTTTGACTCAGGAAAATACTTGCTGTGTGTGGTTCAGAGGACCAAAGTGTTCCTGTACATTTATGTGGCTTCTTCTGTTTGGGCATCCGGAAGGTTTTCTCCTATGTCTCATCTGCCTCCACCATCTGTGCAGAGATCTGGCCATTGCTTCTCTGGAAAGTTCTTGTCAATGCAGAAGTACCTCCCATTCCTATTAGAAACTCAGCAACCTCCCAGGACCCTCAAATTCCCAACTCTGCCTTCATTTTGCCTCTCTCAGCTAAAACAGAAGAGAATCATTTGGGAAACAAGGGAGAGTGAAACAATGATTCCAATTGATTCATTACGGGAACCATTAAATTCTCTACCAATGCGAACATAAGGAAGACTCCCAGCATTATTTGTCACCTGGTTCCGTCCACTTTGCCAATGTCATCTGTCTTCTCCCAGTGACATGCATCAAAATTTCCAGCTTCTCTCAACCACCCTATTCCTGTATCCATTTTCTTACTTCCTACCTGTTCACTCATTTAATTCTTTCTTATATCTTGAGACTCATCGAAGCTGCCTCCTTACTGCAAATCCTTTTCTAACTTCCATGGAACGGAACAGAGGCTTTTCTTCTCTGGCACACACTGAATGTGGGTTCTCAGTTGGCATTTCAGAGAAGAGGATGTTGAGTCAGAGTGAGAAGAAAATGACTTTCCAGAGGCTGGGAAATGTCACATTTGAGATTCAAAACGAGGTTTTCTCTAAGTCCAGTATTACTCCTTTTATATTATACTCTCCACATCATCTCTAAAACAGGAGCAATTCGACCTATCGCGCAGGATGGGAGCCAAAGGTAAATTTGAGGGATGCAAAAAGCCCGTTTACCAGTGGTAAACTGCTATAAATATGAGGCATGTTATTATCAATGTTTGAGAGGCTAGAAGCCTAGATTTTCCACTTCTAAGCTCTGTGTCACGGGGTTAAAACTCCTTCCGAGTTTCAGTTACCTCATCTATAATTAATCAACATTAACATGCACCTACAGAATTGCTATTTGTATTAGACACATATCAGAGCCCCTGACATATAGTTGGTGCTCATTAAAAAGTCAGTTTCTTTTTTTGTTCTCTTAGGCCACATTTATAGATAGATCAAAATATCCTAACATTTGTTTTCTGTCTATTCCATTTAAGACGAGATCAAGATTGAGCTTTTTTCAGTTAAAAATATGAATTCGTTAATTTCTATTTATTTGAGAATATTATTACATATTACTGTTACCTGTGATCTAAGCTCAAATAAGCTCCCATTGATTTTTATGTTGTATATCAAGAAACACCAATCATTGTTGATTCAAATGTGACAAAACTAAGGACCTCTATTAATTTCTCTGCCCTTACTTAAACTAGCTCCTTCAAAAATTTTCAAGATGGAAAGAATTTTCTCTTAACTAGCATTTCCAGGAGATTATACAGAATCCTGTTTATAGCTAGAAGCCAAAAAAAAACATCTCTAGTATGAAATGGAACTATGTATTTGGTTTTTTTTCTCTATTAAAGCACTAGTGTTTTAAAATTTCAAAATAAAATAGTTTATGCTGTTCTGGGAACAGTTTACTCTCCTTAAGTTAGAGAATATAAATTTGTGATGGGAAAATTTTGAACTGGAAATTTCAATCTCCCTTAAACAACTTTCAACAGCCTGTATCAAGTACAATAAACTGGTAGCATGCAAACTCAATTTCTTTTAAAAATTATCTTAAAAAATTTAAAAATCTTTTGACCTCCTTCACCCATTTCTTTCACCTACCCTTCATTACCTGCCTCTGGGAACCATCAATCTGTTCTTTGTATCCATGAGTTTGATTTTGTTGTTGTTGTTTTGTTTTCTGTTTTTCAGGATTCCAGATATAAGAGATCATATGGTATTTGTCTTTCCCTGTCTGACTTATTTCACTTAGCATAATGGCCTTAAGTTCTATTCACACTATTGCAAATTGCAGGATTTCCTTCTTTTTTACAGATAAATAATTTTCCTGTGTGCATGTGTGCGTGCATGTGCATGCATGTGTGTGTGTGTGTGTGTGACATTTTCTTTATTTATTCATTCATCAACGAACACTTAGGTTGTTCCCATATCTCGGCTATTGTGAATAATACTACAATGAACATCAGAGTACAGATACCTCTTCAAGGTCGTGATTTCATTTCCTTCAGATTAATACCCAGAATTAGATTAGCTGGGTCATATGGTAGTTCTGTTTTTAATTTTTTGAGGAACCTCCATACAGTTTTCCATAGTGGTTGCACCAAGTGACATTCCTACCAACAGTGCACGAGGGTTCCCTTTTCTCTACATCCTTACCAGCTTTTGTTATTTCCTTTCTTTTTGATGAGAGCCATTCTAACAGGTGTGAGGTGATACCTCATGTGGTTTTGATTTGCATTTTCCTGATGATTAGTGATTGAAAAACTTTTCATATACCTATCGGCCATTTGTATGTCTCCTTTGGAAAAATGTCTACTCAGGTCCTTTACTCATTTTTTAATTGGGTTATTTATTTATTTTTGCTATTGAGTTGTAGGAGTTCCTTATGTATTTTGGATATTAATTCCCTATGCCATATATGGTTTATAAATATTTTCTCCTATTCCATAGGTTGCCTTTTTCATTTTGTTGATTTTTTCTTTGCTACACAGAGACTTTTTAGTTGGATATAGTCCCACTTTATTTTTTCTTTTGTTGCTTTTGCTTTTGGTGGCAAATCCAAAAAATCTTTGCCAAGGTCAATGTCAAGGAGCTTTTCCTCAATGTTTTCTTTTAGGAGTTTTATGGTGTTAGGTCTTGCATTTAAGTCTTTATTCCATTTTGAGCTGACTTTGAGCATGGTGTAAGAATGGAGTCTAATTCCATTCTTTTGCATGAGGTCATTATACTAAGTAAAATAAGCAAGACAGAGAAAGACAAATATTATATGTTATCACTACATATATGGAATCTTAGAAAAGGGAAAGAAAAGTTGATATAGAAATATCATAGAAATACTCATAGAAATAAAGAGTAGAATGTTGGTTGCCAGGGGCTGGAGGTTGAGGAAAATGGGGAGAGGTTAGTGAAAAGATGCACACATTCAGTTATAAAATGAATAAGTTCTGAGCCCCTAATATACAGCATGATGACTATAGTTAATAATACTATATTATTTACTTGAAATTTACTAAGAGAGTAGATTTTAAGCGTCCTCTCCAAAAAAAAAAAAAATGTAGCTATGTGAAGTGATGGATGTGTTAGAATCATTACATAATGTATACACATATCAAATCCAAATCATCCCTTTGTACACTCTAAGTATATTGCAATTTTATTTGTCAGTTATACCTCAATAAAGCTGGAAAACTAATAAAATATGTTAAGAAGATAGATATGCTTTTAGGTGTTTTTAGCACACACAAACATATACACATACACACACACAACCAAAGGGGCACAAGAAAACTTTTGGAGGCGATGGCTATGTTTATTACCTTGATTGTGATGATGGTAACACTAACACGAGTGTTCACATATGTCCAAACCCATAAAATTATATCCATCAATTCTGTGCAGTTTTTGTACACCAATTATACCTCAATAAAGCTGGGGAAAAAATCTGGTATATACATACAATGGAATATTATTCAACCTGAAAAAAAAAGAAATCCTACCATTTGCAACAACATGGATGAATCTAGAAGGCATTAGGCTACAAAACGAATAAGCCAGGCAGAGAATGACAGATACTCCATGATTCCATAACAGTCAAACTCACAAAAGCAGAAGATAGAATGGTGGTTGCTAGGGGCTGGGGAAGGAGGAATTGGGGAGTTGTTGCTCAATGGATATAGCTTTAATTATGCAAGAAGAATGAGTTCTACCAATCGGCTGGACAAGCAAGAGCCTATAGATAATAATATGGTATTGTGTACTTCAAAATATATTAGGAGGATAGATCTCATGTTAAATGTTCTTATCACGCACACACAAACACACCCACAAGAACATAAGGAAATAAGGAAATGTTTGGAGGTGTTGTATGTGTTTAGTTCCTTGATGGTGGTGATGGTATCATGGGTGTATGCATATGTCCAAACTCATCAAGATGTATACATTAAATGTGTGCATTTTCTATATCAATTTACCTCAGTAAAGTTTTTTTATTAAAAAAGGAAAACTACAATGACAACACACAACTGTTTTTACAATGCTCTAAAATTGCCTGATTAAAATAAGTCAGGAGGTATTTTAGTGGAAGTGCTTCCGAATTAGAAGTTCACTAAAAATGCAACCCATCATATGAATAAATAACAATCATCCATTTGTTGAATAGGACTTTTTGAACAGAGTGGGTTTGTAATTGAACTATGTCAATGCACTAGACACAGGTCCTGCCTTCGGGTGGGAGACATGGCAGGAAAGTGAGTCACCATTGTAGTAAGTTATTAATCAATCAACCACTTAATATTAATGAACGAATATTAATACCTCTGTAAGGAGGCTAGCAGAGGGAGTGAGCAACAGACCATGGGCAGTAAAAGGAAGAAAAGTCAGTCACTCAAGATGACTCTTGAAGAATAAGTTGAAATTCTTCAGGATAAGTCAGAAGGTCATTGCAGGCAGAAGGGGCAGCACAGGAGGAGTGAAAGAGACGTACATTGACAGAATCATAAAAGTTCCCCATGGTGATGCTTAGCGTGTGAGATAGTGAGTGAACAAGGTGACACCAGAGCGCAGGACTGGGGTGTCAGGTGGGCTGTGACAGGTCTGCAGTCTCTCCTATGAGTGCTAATTTTCAGAGAAGAGTCATCAGCCCCTTCCCAACTCGGGCCTCCTTCTCTGCAAGCCTCCTGCCCGCCTGCACCTGCACGGTGTCCTGGGTATCCATGGATTGGTCCATCACTAGCTTCAGGACCTGTCCTCATAGGGCTCGTGTGATGGGGGCCACCGATCAATGGGAGGATGAGACGGAGCAAGGATAGAAGGAGAGGGCCCAGCCTCTCAGCATCTGTTTAAGATTACAGGAAAACCACTCACGTCCTTTCAAATAGGTGAAATTTCGCTTTCAGCTTTATTTACCTGAGAATGAATTTCAGTTTGAAGAGGGCTTTATGTCGTTTGAGGCGAAGCACCAAAGGTATAAGCAATTTTCAACAAGAGTACTACACATTTGTCTTTATAACAATTTGTGTGTAACAGCTTTTATGCAAATGACACTAAAGTGGCACCTTTTTTTCTAAATTGGACATTTTTATGGTTATAATTTTCTTCTGTAATAACAGCAAAAAAAATGGCTGTCCCAGCGGAGTTGAGCATTTCATTTCTGAGCACCGTCTTGTGAAGTTGGAATGACAAGGTTCCTTCATTTGCGCCAAGATGACAAAAAAGTATTCTTTGTCTTCCTTGTCTTAGTTTTCAGAGGCAGTTTAACTTCGGGTGCCTCCTTCCCCCATCAGCAACCCTGAGCATTCAGAACGGGCTCATAAAATCACCACCCAGCTTCCAGGCACCAAAAATACTGCTTGCTCTTGCTCCTTTCAAGCTGAGTGGCATGAATTATTTGGTTAGATTTCAGTTTCAACACGTTGCTGGGTCTTTTGCATTCATACCACTTTCCCCCAAGTCAGACAGGTGACTTTTATAGACAATGGGGTTTAATTGACTACCATACAATGGAATTTACAGACAGTATTCTAGGCAAGCATCCCGAGATACTCGTAGAAGAATCCACGTTATTGTTGCTCAATCTACCGAAAATTTTTGCAGAGACAACAGAAGAAGGCGTGCGTTTCAAACAATGACTTAAATTTATCCAAGGATTCAGCTAAACAATATATATAATTTGTGGCAGTGGAGGCCTTTGGGGTGGGCAAAACAAGAAGGTCATAGCAAGTTGTGGGAAGGAAGTGTGCAAAGAGATGGAAAGGACAAAGACCTGGACCCTGAGTGAAACTGAGGGACTCACCCTCTCTCTCTGTGTTTCTGATTCCTCAATGGTAAAAAATGTTCTTTTTCCTGACCTTTTTTTCCCCCTCGTTCTAGTCAATCGTCAGAAGGGACTGCTTTCTTATGTTCAAAGAAACCTCATGTAGAATTAGCTCTGGATTTTTGGAATTTGGAGAGTGAGAGAGAAAGATAAATGTGGTGACGGCTTGATATCTACCACCTTGGGAAGAGTCTAGAATTCGGCTTTACTACATCTAGTCCTTGAACCCAAGACTAGAACTTTCTAGGTATTTGACCCTTCAGGAAATAAATTGCCCTTTCTAAACTTTCATCGACTCATTTGAAAAATGGGACCAGGAGTAGCTTGTCTCATGGGGTTCTCATGAAGACCAATGAGGTCATGGGTACAAAACACTTTGTAAGTTAATGTTTATGTTGTTATTGATAGGATTAAGACTCCTTTCCACCACTGAACTGAGATTCTAAGGTCACTCAGAAGCCACCTACTGTATTTTTAATACCATCTTCCTAAAAGGTTGTATTCTCTGGCTTGTAAAAATTCCCACCTCTGATGGGTCACTGATGTTTCTTGGTTTCTTTCCTGGGGTCACACAGTCTTGCGTTCAGCCAGCTACACTGATGGAGCTCAGCCATGCTTGGTCCTGGGCAGGATCTGGAGATTCAGAGATGGGCAAGATGTAGTCCCTGCCCACATTGAGCTCAGGCTTTAATAAGGAAGCACAGGGATTTGACTGGAAGGGAAAGATGTTCCCAGAGGCCATGTTTCTTTCCTCTCTCCTAGACAGTCATGTCTAGAGCACTTGCTGGTGGGATACCGGGGGATTTTTACTTTCTTCCTCAAGCATTTGTGAAATATATGAACATACTCTTTAGGAAGAACATATATTATTTATAAAATCAAATGTACATGATAAATATGATGAACATGTCTGTATGTTATGTACAAAATGTGTTAAGAGAGTAAATCCGAAGAGTTCTCATCAGAAAGAAAGATATTTTTTCTATTTATTTAATTTTTTATCTGTAGGAGATAATGGATAGTCAGTAAACTTATTGTGGTCATCATTTTATGATGTTTGTAAGTTAAATTGTTATGCCGAACACCTTAAACTTATACAGAGCTGCATGTCAACGATATCTCAAATAAAACTGAAAGAAAAAAAAGTTGAAAAGCTAATCTCCTTATGAAATGAAAAAAATCTGCAAAAATAGTTCAAAGGGGAAGTTGGCCATTTTTGGTACACAGATTTTGAATTAGAGAGGTTTTAAATAATAAACACATGTGTATGTCACTATTAGTACAAGTGTACATATGTAAGTGTGTGTGCATAAGCTATAGTATGCACACATACACATATGTATTAACACACATATCAGCATGGAGGCATTTCTTTAAAAAAAAACCTTTTTTTATCTCAAGCTACTAAGTGGGATTTCCATGCTGTGTTTCATCTTTCCTGGCATCACTCCTGTCCCTAGGTCTTGGCACTCTCACGCTGGTCCATCCAGCTACCCGTGATACCCTCCAAGTGCTGAACAGGGAGAAACCTGAAGCACTGGCTTGTAACCCCAGCCCCGGGCCCACATGACTTACGACTGCAGCCCAGAAGTCCATCCAAGGCTTGTCCTTCCAGACAATATGGAGGAGAAGGAAGTATGGTCTCTGGGGTTCCTCTCCCCACACTGTCACTTACTGATTAGGCCCTTTATTTATCCTTTCTGAACTTTAGTCTCCTCATCAGAGAAATAAGGACCATCTCAGAGGCTGTTGGGGGGATGTAAGCACCTGACGTATGCTGGTCATTTCATAAGCATCACTTCTTTTACTTCTGATTTGATCCCTGGGAAGAAAGATGGTGACATTTGAAGTACCTGTCAGCTCATTAATGGGAATTCATTTTTTTTTCCCAGGGGGCAGTAATTTTGGAGATTTACAGTTTGACCATTGGACAAATGAAAAAACTGCGTATCCAAGTGAAGGTGCCTTGGTGCTGGTGACACAGTCCAGCGTGTGGTCCAGCCGGCAGATGCCCGCTGAGGAAATTCAGCCCAAGGTTTTATCCCGTGGACCACACCACGCATCAGCAACACCGTTTCACTGCGCAATTGTGCAAGCAGAAATGCTTAGGGGCTGGTGTGCAAACATCAGCATATGTATATATCCTCACAGAAACCAAATACTGAAGTGTGTCATCATTCTAGGATTGCTGCACAAGACAAAGCAATTTGGATCCTTTGTGAGCTTTCTTTTCCGGTGGTGGAAACTCATTAAAATCTCATGAAATCCTTCCACATAAAATGTGAAGCGATGCTGAGCTGCCTCCCTAAAAGTTAATATTGTGTGTATTGAAGGAGAGGCGGGGGGGGGGGTGTGGTTTGTGTGGGAGGCATGTATTTGAGCTGCCGTAGAAAAGTGGGGACTTCCTTAGCATATTTTAATTACTGTCTGGCTTCCCCTGTGAGTAAATGAGCCAGTGGCTGGAGCTTGGATCCGGCCTGGGACTGAAGTAGAGGCGTGGAGTCCCAGTGGCCCCTCCACTTGCATCAGGGCTGAACTTGAGCATGATTGTTGCAGCGAGAAGAAAGGCTGCTGGGCTACCTGGGATTAATGAGTACCCAGGGAATGGGAGATGGCTCTAGGCTGGAGCTGGGGTCATTAAATTCTGCTGGTCATTAATCCCCTGGAAATGCCCAGGGCTGAGGTCATTATTCTTGGGAGATAAAAAATTCAGGACCCAACAGCACAAGAGCATGAATATTGTGCATTTCTCAGATTGGTGGTGTGTTTTCCAATTTGGAGGCAGAGTGTAATTGCAGGGAAACAAATCTCCTTTTTAGGGACCCACTGTGTATGCGTCGACCATCTCAACTTTCAATTCAAACTCAACCAGTGTTTTTGTCGCGTACCTACTATGTGTCAGGAGCTGTTATTAGTTTGATTTTCTTTAACCCTCTAGGCAATAAAGGCAACACTCTTGAGTTTCATGATGAAGAAATTGAAGGTCAGAGAGTGTAAGTGACTTGGGCAAAGACACACAGCTGGACAGCAGATCTGCCGGCAGCCACAGCTCGTTTCTTCAATCTCTATGCTCAGTGCCTTTTTCATGTATCTCAACTGCCTGCCTTAGGGTGCAAATTATTTAAACAGTGTACCGGAGCTTGAAACTCTTCCTGTGTTTAGATGCCTTCAGCTACTCACCTTTTTTGGAGTTTTCTCCCACTCATTCCTGTGAGTCGGAAAAGAAGCTCAGTTCCACTTTAACATCGCTGTAATACCTGATGCTGTTCGCAGAAATAGCCTCTGTAGCACGCATCGCCTTCTCACTCAGTGGATTGGACTTTTAAAAACTGCCCCAGATTGTTCAGAGTGAACTGGTAAATCAGACTGTATGGTTACAGTGGCTAAAACTATCTTGAGCCAATCGCAAGTGGGACTTCGTAGAATATTTTACTTCTATGTGCCTCAGTTTCTTCATCTGTGAAAAGGAGCTGCTAATTGTGCCAACTCATGGGATTGCTGGGAGGATGGATGAGCTGGTATTTGTAAAGCACGGAGAACAGTGTCCAAGCCAGCGCAGGCAACACAGATGTGTTTGTAAAAGAAAATAAAGTCAAACCAAGTAAATGAAGTCAAATACAATCAAGTCAAATTAAATAATATAAAATAAAATAAAGTAGATTAATAAAGCTGGGAAATTATTGTAAGGAGCATATATTCTTCTAACCACTCTAATGCATATGAATATGTAAACTCTTCTGGGGGTAATTTTTTGCTCTTTAATGTAACTTTGAAACATCTTGCAGCTTCAACAATTTTATTGGTATCTTGCTTGCTGCACTCATCCCCTGCATATGCAGAATGCCAGCAAATCCAGTCCTATTCGTTGTTAGTCTTTCAGATATTTTGCACCAGCCTTATGAGTTCTTTTGCATGCAAAAGAGAAAAAAGGTAGAAAAGAACTCTGACACTTTTGAACCCCAAATATGTCCTCAGAACTTGATATAAAACAGCACTGCAAGTGAAGTTTTTTCCCATCCATATTCTCTAAGGCTTCAAGAGCTTCAAGGTCTTTGAGGGTTCAAGTCATCCTGCTGGAAAGGAAAGCTGGAAAGGGATTTGAACCCAGTCAGGTAACCTCAAAATGTTTGCTTTTTCCCATACCAAGAGGCAGAAATCTGCCTGTTTAATGCATCAGTTGTATCACTTCTATAATTTTTAATAATAAACTTCCTATATTTATTGATTGGGGAGCATTTTATAATGAGTGGAAAGCATAGAACCAAGTCTGAAAAATTGAGCCCTTCTTCGCAACAAATTGTCCATCTTCTTCTATCTACATTCTTTTCCACTTCCTTCTTGTATGCATATTCATAATCATAGCAAAGGTCCAAGCTTAATTTAGCTTTCACTGTTTAATATTAATCCAAGGTGGGTAATTTGAAGGACTTGGCTCGGTTTGAACTCTGTGTTCTGCTGTGTTTGTTAAAAAAATTAGTTATGCTACTTTATGGCCATAACTGAATATTGTTCAAATAATTACCAATTAGAGCAGCGGGCCTCATTTTAAAAATTGCATCAGGAGAATGAATAAGTCTTCCTGGAGCAATGATAAGCCTGTCCACTAAAATAGGACATTGCTCATGTCCGTTATGAAACCACAGACTTTCGGGCACGTCAGAGGTGCTTGTGATTTGGTTTCTCAGATACTTGATGATTAATGACAAATGCATTTATATTATTGAGGAAATCCCTTTTACTCATTAACTAAATTAAAATTCTGTAGTCTCAGAAGACTTATAAAGTTCAGTGACATGGAACACTGACTGCCTACATCTTTGAGATGCAGAGTGACATCATTCATTCATTCATTTATTATGTTTGTTGGACATCTCTGTTTTCAAGGCACCTCTGTTTTCAAGGAACACTGCTTTGCAAACTATAAAGTGCATTAAGAGCCTCCATGGATAATATTAAAAGGCGTAGTTTGTAAAGTGGGGACTAAGGTACTTGACATTCCTAACAAGCTCCCAGGTGAAACCAATACCTCTGATCAGTGAATGACAGTCATGCAACGCTGGAGGAAGTAATGAGGAAGACGGACAAACATTGTTCCTCTCATTGCTCTCATGGACTCAGCATTCTGGTTTAGGAGACAGAGAATAAACAATTAAGCAGAGGCTGAATGAGATCCTTTCAAGGAGTGGCCCATGCTGTGAGGAATAGAATCTGGACATGGGAGTGCTGGTAACATGGGATGTTCATGGAAGGCCACTTCCTGACGAGATGACAATTGAGCTGAGAACGATGTGAAATTGGGAAATCAGGGAGAAGAGCATTCCAGACAGAGGGATCGACAAGTACAAAGGCCCTGAGGAAGAAACAAATGAGATGTGTTTAAGAAAAGAAGTCCAGGGTGGACACAGTAAGTGAGGAAGGGAATAGTGTGACATAAGATCAGAGACATAAGTGAGGGCTGGGGTGCGTCAGGCCCTGGAGACCACAGTAAGGAGTTTGGTTCTTAGCCCACCTATCATGGAAAACCATGGGATGGTGTAAGTAGGGCAATGGAATGACTTTTTCAAGGAGCTCTTTAGCTATTGTGTGGAGGTGGGATCTAAAGAGGTAAGAAGGGAAGCAGTGGCATCGAGTAGGAGCTGGGGTCTGGGTCCGGGAGAGATGATGATGGTTTGGACACAAGTGGGGACAGCAGATGGTTTGGGGATGTATTCTGGAGAAAGGACCTAGAGGCTTTCATTCTTTTAAGAACCAACTGACTTGAGAGCTGCCATGTCAACCCTCTTCCACATGCTGGTTGCTGATATCAACCTGGAAGGTCAACCTAGGAAGACCCTCCGCACCTGGGGGGCTGGAGGGAAGACAGGTGAGTGACCAGCAATTATAACATGGCGGCCAATCCCTTCTGGAGCAAAGTGTTCTGGGGGGCAAAAGAGACACAGGGCCAGCTCCTCACGTTAACCTTGGCAATTGAATCCCTTCTCTGAGCAAGTTTTAGAGTCCACGTTTGCAAAATAAAGGGATGAACTAAAGGAGAGCTTAGATCCCATTCAGATCAAATTTCCTGTGTTGGCGACATTATCTCCTTTATTTTTGTCTCTTTGTTTCTCAGATGTTTTGTGAGTATTGTGGTAAATCACGTGATGGGTTAATATGAGCACGGTGAATTGAGACTGAAGAAATAATTCCACCACGATCAGCTCTCTGCTGATTTAAGAAGCAAGAGATTGCAATGGGGGAACCCGTGAACTCCTTGGCTTCACATCCCACTAGCTGTGAGGCCTTGGACAAGTTACTTAACCTCTCTGTTTCCTCCTCCATGTTGTTGCCAGGATTAAATGAGTTAATGTAGGTTAGACATGAACTCATAGAAACATCTGACTCAAGGGAAGCACTATATATGTATAGCCATTACTATTAATGTTATTGCTGCTTAGTTATTATGACTATGATCTGGGTATTTGTGCCATGGGTGAATTTACGGTTCACAGTCTATTTGCAGAAGCTACACGGGGAAAGAAAATGGGCTTTGGGACCCCACAGGCCTATGTTAAACCTCACCTTCACCATTCACTAGCTCTGAGATTTGGGAAAGGGGTTTGGGCTTTTCTGAGTTGAGCCTCAGTTCCCCCCTCTGTAAATTGGGAATAATTATATTGATCTTAAAGTTCAAGATGAAGATTATGCATAATGTCTGCTAAGTGACCAGCACAATACCTAGAGCAAGGTGGATCATTTATCAATGGCATACTCATGCATCCAATGGAAATTTGTCAACAAATGGCACTATGTGCCAGACACTGGGCTAGATGTCAGAAAGGTAATATGAGCAAAGCAGAGATGACCCTATTTCTGCAAGAAGGAAAGCACAGGTGATCATGCAGGGCACCTACTACAGTGATGCTAACTTATCCAATCAAGGAAGAATTCTTTAAGGAGGTGACATTTACATTATTATTAGCATTTGGATTCTTAATCATAGAAACACCCCTTTCTTGATCCCAAGACATTTTGTATCTAGCTATATTTTGTGGTCTGTTTGATGTAGATAGACCTCATAGATTAATTGCAAAATGCTCTTATCTGTGGTGGTGTCAAAGAGAGCCTCCCCCGTTGTGAGTGGCCAAATAACCCTCCTCCAAAGATGTCCACGTCCTAATCTCCAGAACCTATGAATATTGTACCTTACACGGTGAACAGACTTTGCAAATATGATTAAGGATCTTGAGATGGGGATTATCCTAGATTATCTGAGAGGACCCAATCTAGTCACACGGATCCTTAAAATTGGAGAACTTTTCTTGGCTGAGGTAAGCGGGAGATGTGACTACAGAAGAAGAGTTAGAGAAATATGTGTCTGGCTTTGAAGATGGAGGAAAGGGGCCATGACCCAAGGAACGTGGACCGTCTCAGCTTGAAAAGGCAAGGAAATGGATTCTTCCCTTGAGCCTCTGGAAGGAATGAAGCCCTGCTGACACCTTGACTTCTGCCCAGTGATCCCATGTTGGTGACCTCCAGAAGCCACAGAAAGCTAATACACTCTGTATGCAGGTGGTGATGTCTGCCATGCTTCCTTTTCCAAGTAGCTGCTATTATCCCATTTTACAGATGAGTAAACACTGGGAGTCAAGAAGGGTAAGCACTTAGTCCAAGACTAGCAAGAGAGAACCTGGGACCAACGTTCCTACCCAAGGCTGTCTGACTCCAAAGGCTGTCCTCTCATTAGCCCACCATGCAGCTTTGATGGATAGCCTCATTTTTCTACAGAGAACCACAGAGAGATGCTTACGCCCATGACCACCAAACACAAGAGAGGCAAAGCAGCCCCCAAAACTCCCAGGCCACGGCCCATCTGTTGCAAGTCATGTGTTTAACTCCACTCTCCAACTTTGTTTGGTGGAGCCTGTCATGCCAGACAAAAATTGTGTGACCTAGCTTGCAGTAGCTTTTGTCGTGAAGGTATCGTTTGCGGGTGAGAGTATTTCACTGTGCTGTTATACATCTCTTCACTCAAGCAGCTGTCCAACATGTTGAATAGTCTTTCATCTTGTCAAACACTTCCCTTCGCCTTTCTACAGCTTTCTCAGCCAACATGTACACACCTAATCAATCTAGTGCCACTGTCTCCAGACTTTCAAACCCCAAAAAACTGCCCCAACCACTTTCTTAAAGAGACAATCGTCTCTTTTCATCGCTTGCAAATAATGGCTTCTTATTAGGGGGCGTTTTCTGAGCAGCGTGAGCTGAGATTTTTCATTTGTCGCATATCTTCAAGTTCAGTTATAGGACCTCCTTGTGACAACAGGAAGACGCATGGGTTGGTGTCCTTTCCCTTTCCCTAACCTACACACATGTTGATAAAGCAGGCTTCATCGCTGTATTCTCATGTATTCGTTTTTTTTTTTTTAATTTTATTTATTTATTAATGGCTGTGTTGAGTCTTCGTTTCTATGCGAGGGCTTTGTCTACTTGCGGCGAGTGGGGGCCACTCTTTATTGCGGTGCGCGGGCCTCTCACTATTGCGGACTCTCTTGTTGCAGAGCACAGGCTCCAGTCGCGCAGGCTCAGTAGTTGTGGCTCACAGGCCTAGTTGCTCCACGACATGTGGGATCTTCCCAGACCAGGGCTCGAACCCGTGTCCCTGCATTAGCAGGGAGATTCTCAACCACTGCGCCACCAGGGAAGCCCTATTCGTTTTTTTTTTTTTTTTTTTAACGTGAAGCCCAAGGTCTGCAGATAAGCATGTAACATCTTCCAACCTCCAGAATCAGAACTCAGGTAAGCTCTCAGCCTCATCTAGTACCTTTCACCTCACCCATCACCTTACTCCACAGTCTCCTGCAATGCTGGTCAGCATTATTTTATGCCTCCATGCCTTGGTCTGTGGGCTTATCATGGCTTATCATACCTGTTTCCCTGATCTGTTTGATGAGCTCCTAATTATCCTTCAAACTCAATTTAGACGTCATCCTTCATAAAAAGCAATTCTTGCATCTCTCAGAGTGCATTTCTCTGTCCTTGATACCCCGGGGGTCCTTGCCTGCTCTTCTATGATACATATTTATAAAACGGTGGTGTATGTCTTATCTGTTCCTGATAAGCAGAATGCAAAACAGCCTCGTTCTTCACCACTGCTGGTGGCCGCATCCTTTGTGGCGTAACTTTGCGATGTTCTTCCTCTCTAATTTGGACTCAGCCATATAACCTTTGGCCAATGTGATATTAGCAAACATGATGTAAGCAGAGGTTGGCAAAGCACTGATGTGGCCGTGCTTGCCCTCCCCAATGGGTCTCTGACCTTGCTGTGAGAACAAGCTCAAGCTTGCCCATCAGAGGTTGAGAGTCACTTAGAGCAGAGCCCAGTAATCCCAGTTGCCCAGCGAACAACTAGGCAGCCTTCAGACATGTGAGCAGGGTCAACTGAGATCAGCAGAGCTGCCAGCATGTGAGCAGTAAATGTTTCTTGTTGTATGCTACTGAGATTTTGTTTGTTCAGCAGCATATCATGGCAACGGGTGACCGATACACTCCCCTATAAACCTACACTCTCCTTAAGGGCAGACATTGCATCTAGGTCCTATTTACATCCTCAAGGCCCAACACTTAGTAGAAACTCAATAAATAATTGTTCGAATTGAAAGTAAAACATTTCCATATTCTGTGTATATAAGAGGAGCTCAGAATTACTAATACTTAAGCTGGGGCTTTTATTATGCAGAGGAAAAACTAACATCATTTTTCTCTTATGACTCCAAGTTACAGAATTTCCGTTAGTAGATTGATCCTTCATTTGTGTGAAGATGGAGGGGAAACCAAGTTTAGGACAGTCTTGCCAATCCCCATGCAGAGCAGAGCATGACTCTCCCATCAACCATGTCTGTGTATGAGGTATTAATTAATACCTCTTATTTTTTATTGTAAATACATGACCTACATTACTTAAGGGAATTGTGGGCAGTGCACCATGTGGAAGACAGAGATCACTCATAAGTTTATAGTTATCCCTAAACTAGTTAATCGGAGTAGATTGTGAAACAGCACATGGATACAATGACTGCATTTAAAGGAATCAAAACGAAAAACATCTCTTGCGAGTCCTGTGGTTTAGTGATAGACTGTGGATTTTCTCAATTGCACTTTTGTTTTTGTTTAAATTTCAGTTTTGCTGCAAATAGTTCCACACAAAGAAGACACTGAACACATAGGTAAATGTGTGCTCTCTTTTAATCGTCTTTAACACACACACACACACACACACACACACACACACACACACACACACACACAAGTATTTGAATTAGTTAGGATGGAAGGAGGTAAGTCACTCCAACCTCTAAACCCCTTTGACATTCACAAGGTGCTAAAAGTCAGCTGGGGTCTCAGCTCTGACGAATTTGCATCTGTTTGAATATGACGCTTGAAAAACCCCAGCGATAGATTAAATTTTGCCAAGGAGAAAATGAGAGAGAGGCTTCCATCTCTTAGGTCTGCTGGGAGGATCTTTATGGTTGATTTACTTTTTTAAAATAAATGTTTCTTTATGTGTTTCCCTCAGTTCCTGCCCAGGCTGCGTCTATCATACAAGACGTAACTTCTGCCAGCCCTATCAGCCAGCAAACAGTAAGTCAACCTAGTTCTGGTACAAGGTGAAGGGCTATTTCAATCTAAGCTGCATATACCTTCTGTGTTTTCTGATTAAAATGTGCAAGCAAACCTTGGAATAAACTCTACCTGACATGACTTCTCAAATAATTTATGTTCCTTGCAAACCTCGAATGGAGGATTGATTTTGGTGCCTGTCACTATATTTCAGATGATTAAAAATGGATCAGAGCTTTTAAACGAATTTAATGACCAAAGATTGTCCTGTATGAAAAAATGTCAGTGAGGTCAGAAAACAAAACTCTTTGTCTAAAGCCAGAGTAGAGGGCTATTGTTTTCTTGCAAAAGTGACACATATTCATCATCAAAAATTTGAAAAAAAACAGAGATAAAGAGGAGAGAAAAATCACTCATAATTAAACAGGCCAGAGAGACCCATTGCTAGCATGTAGTCACATTTTTTCCAGTCTTATCTATGTCTCTGTGTTGTTTTCTATAGGTTAACATATGAAATAAGTACAAATTTGTGTCCCAATTTTTATCACTTGCAATAATACCAGTGATGATGATTATGATGATGATGACGACATTTGAGCAGAATTCATAAGGAATTTTCTAAGCATTATGCATATATTGCCTTGTTGGGTCCTCAAAACAATCTTATCACGTAGGTTCTGTTGTTTTCCTTATTTATAGACTTTAAGTAATTTGCCTAAGGCTACACAACCAGAAAATTCTAAAGCCATAACTCAAACCAAAGCAATCTGATTCCTGAGCCCTATGCCCTTAATCACTATGCTGTGAGAGAAGCTTCTTCAATGTTATCATAAAATAATCATATACATAATTTTTAGCAGTGGTATAATGTACCAGGACACATTATTTGCCATATATTTGTACTTCATTCTATGCAGATATGCCCTCTTGGCGGCAACCCTGTACTATAACATTGTATACGTGATCTATTATCTTTAAAGCCATTTCTCTATTTCTGGATATCAAGGGGTATCATTAGGTTGCTCCTTGATCCACAGTCCATGGAAGGAACACTATATATCTCATCAGACAGACCTGTGTTGGAAACTCAGCTCTGCAACTTACCACCAATGTTTTCTTGGAAAGGTAGCTTATCCTCCCTACATCTAAGGCAAAGTAGAGGTGTCAGAAAAATTAAATAAGATGCCATGGATGTAAATGGTTTAGCATAGTTGCTGACCCATTGAAAGTGGCCAATATATAGCAATTCTTTGTATTATTAATAATAATTTATAATAACTGTTTTGAGTGATAATTATGTGACTATGGATGATCAGATTGAATCCTCACAACAATTCAATAAAATAGGCATTATTTATCCTTTCTGATAGATGAGAAAAATGATGCTTAGAGAAGTTAAGTGACTTTCCCCGGGTGAAGCCTGACTTGACAACAGAGGGTTCAGTGTCAGAGGCCACACTCTGACACTCCTTGCTACACTGAGACCTAGTCATGAAGTGCCTTAAAAATTCTGCAGAGGAGTTTAAGGATCAAGGGGAGCCCTGAAGAACTTTAAGTAGGAGTTGGGTAAGATTGAGTTTCCAAGCTCTGTCTGGGGTAGCATGGCACGTGGACATGCAAGGAAAAGAACAAGCCTGGGGCGAGAAAACCCAGCTAAGAGGCTGTTATTGGAATAGAGGCAAGAGATGATGAAATAAATGAGAGAGATTGACTTTGGGGATGGAAAGAAATGGATGGTTTCAAGAGCTATGTCAGAGGTAGAACTTGCAGGATTTCGTGACTTGTGAGAGATACGAAGGACAGGAGAATAACATGTCCAGATTTCTATCTATATTTCTAGATAGGTAAAGCCAATAGTTTAATCTACCAAGACAAAATAGAGGAATGGCCAGAGGAGGAGAGTCAGTATACTTTCAGATATGTTGACAGTAGTTTCCTAATAGATACCCCAATGGAACTGACCAAGTTGTTGCGTGTAGGCATCAGAATCTCAAAAGCAGAAACTACATTAGGTTGTGTGTACTTTCAGCACATTGGTGGGGTGAGGATGTGGGGATTCATAGGAGTATCCAGGAAGAGTGTGAAGATAAGGAAACTGAGCATGGGACATGAGGAACGACATTGTTTAGGGGATGGGCAGAAGCCATACTGTGTACTAGGATGGGCTAGGCTCTGCTGCAGTCACAAATAAGGCCAGTTCCCTGAGTGGCTTAGCAAAACAGAAGCATATTTCTTCCTTGTACAAAATGTGTGGAGAGTTGGCAGGGGATCCCTTCATCTAGTGACTCAGGGAACTAGTATTCTCCCATCTTGAGACCCCAACCTCTCAATAATTGGCTTCTCAGGGTCCTGAGAGCAGGGAAGGACATATGCACAAGCTCTTAACTGCCTTTTTGGGAAGAGATACATATCATTAGCTACGACCAATTGCAGGTCACCATCCTAACCACAGAAGAAGCTGGGAAGGATGAAGGCACAGACAGAAAGAAGAAATGACCTGACGGGTGAACACATAGCATTAAGTCTATCACCAACCTCAGGTAGATTTCCAAAACCAATTATGAATTTTAAGACTGTATTGGGGGATTATTTACTATAATTAAATGTTGATGTCATAGCTCAGGTGAGTAATAGCCTGGAGGTGTGATGGGTACCATGCATTCGGCCCCATCGAGAGACATGGGCAAGCCAGAGAAAGAAAGTGGCTGGTGGCACTTTGCCAGTTCTGGAGGCTGGGCAAGTGGAGTGCATCAGAGCCTAAAGGGCATGGGAAGTCTGGTCTAAGGAAAATTCATCTGCCCAGAGGGCCCAGCAGTCTAAGCTGAAGTTAAACTCGAAACCAGAAGGACAACAACACATGATTATGTCCAATCAATTCTGTCACAGTAGGACTCTAGAGCTTCTTGGGGTAGGAGGGAGGTCTCTGTGGAATCGGAGAGCTGGGCACAGGGACAAAGTAGAAGCCAATTTGTCCTGGGGGCAGAAACTCACTTCAGCGAGTGCCTGTGGATAATGCCAAGCATGTCAGATATGGAGTCTTGTGCTGAAAAACCAGCTCTGGGCGTCACCCCCAGGTGGACCAAGGGGTGATAGCTGTCCAGCTTTGGCCAGGACTGGATCAGCTTCTGAGCAGAGCAGAGCCCCCAGGAGTAAAGGAGAGAATCCAGCTGGGTTGTCCTGGGAAAGATCTCCACTCTCATAGTCCCGGCAAAGGATTGGTCTGGCATTTAGGTCTTGGTTCTGCCGGGTCTCTGCTCCTGATGACCTATGTCATTATGGACCAGCCATTTATTCCTCACCCTCTCTGGCTGTTGGTTTCCTTTATCCCTGAGTGGGGAGGGAGCAGTGAAATAGATGATCAGTAAGGTTCCTTCCCCTTCTAGAACTACTAACCTGTAATGAATTGAGATATTGTAAAACACAGCGCACGTGAAAGTATGCTGCTCTGCAAGCTGTTATTTTTATTAGTCATGCGCAGCTCTTCCCCACTCTCCGAGTGAATGGGCACCGACTGCAGGTTTAGAAATTCATTTAGAAGGACATTCAGAAGGGGGATGCTGTATCAAAACCACATAAAACTTCTCATGAAGTTTAATTGCAATGTATTTCCCGAGAGAGGCAGAACTGTTAGCAACCAAGAGCGATTCTCGAATGCATGCCGAGTTTGAAAACAAAACATAACACTGCTCCCAACCATGCTGACGATATTAGGAAAACCCGACTGCTTGAAGCGTTCAGAGGCAAAGGCTTCCTCTTTGTCCATCAGAGGAGCACCTCCTCGTCCATCAGAGGAGCACCTCCTCGTCCATCAGAGGAGCACCTCCTCTGAGCTTAACACATTCTGTGTTTCTCCCACATAAGGAAAGGGGAAGTAAAACAGGGTTTGTCCACAGTGTTGGGATGAGGAAGGAAGACCTGAGGTGCCAGGAGCCTCCACTTCGCCCTCTTGAAGAGGCTCGTATGAGGAGCATAGTTTACGATGACGCAAACCTCCTGAATTCTCTTCCCCGTTGCTTCTGTTCACCCAATCCTGGGCCAGTCTTGTTTTCAGGAAGCCAGTGTGCTCTCTCTATACCTCTTGAATTTTGGGTTAGCCACTCACATATCAGCAAACTCTCTTGGAAGAAGCTGGGGGTCAGGTTCCAGTGGAGGCTTGCAGGTAAGAGGAAAGTTCTTCGAAGAGAGAGCAAAGAACGAAAGGAAGCAAGGGCAACCATCACCTAAGGAAGTGCATAGTGTGGCAGGTGCCCAGCGCTTCACAGCTTGCGCTGCCCTTCTTCCCACCAATTCCAGCCAGCGTCACACCCACCAAGTGAGGCCAACAAGACTGGGATGAGGAAGCACAGGCTGCCAGCTGCTCCACAGTGTACGCTCCGCTGCACTTGTGCCGTCAGCGCCACCACCTCTGCTCTGCTCCTTTCCTGCTCCTGCCTCTGTGCTGCCGGGGCTGTTTCCTCAGCCTCTGCTTTTGCTGATACTGCAACTGTGCCCCTAATTCCTCTGCCTCCCCTTCTTCCTGTTACTCTTCTTACTGCTATAGCTTGCTCTTTGCTTCTATTTGCCAGGGACACTGAGATGTATAATGATCTGGTTTAATCATCAGAGCAACCCTACGAAGACCTTTCTGAGGTTTGGAAGGGTGATCCACCTGGCTTGCATTGCACAGCTTACAAATGACCCAATGAGAATTAGATCTGAATTTAAAGACCATTCTCTGACCTGTGAAGCATATGTTTCCCTGAAGCCAAAAGGAGGGGGCTTTGGTTGGGACTTTGTGTGACAAAGACCCTTTCCCAGGAACGAGTTATCTGGAGATGCAGGATTTGGACCTCATGGGGGAGAGGATGGGCCAAGCAAAGCCCTGGGGTAAAAAGAAGAACGTGTAAGCGGTACACAGATCTTGACACATGGAGTACGGCAGTGGGAAGGGCAGGGCAGGAGGTGAGAGAAAAGCCAGGCTCAGGAGGTGAGGGTGTTTTGGGGGAAAAGTTGGAGACCAGAAGGAAGGGAGGGAGGAAGGAAAAGAGGGGGAAAACAGTGCTGTGCTTCTGCTTTCATGCCCACATAAGGGTGGACCTTTTTAGAGACGTGAAGTTTATCATCTGCTATAAATCTGATTTCCCAGAAAAGCTACAAAGATTTGAGGGTTTTTGAGACAAGTGACACAAAATCCTGCCCCTGGTCATCAAAGTGACTCCTTCTCATTCCAAGTTGTCCTAGTCCTTGGGGCTCCCTGGAGGAGGAGAAGATGGATGTAGGGACAGTATCACGGGGTACACGTCAGGAAAAAGGAGTTAGTAGTATGCTCCCAAAGCTGACTTCTCCCTTCTGTGCATCTCTGAGCGAGACCAGAGCCAGGGACCTCACGTCATCTGTGGAGGAGGGACAGCAGTATCTCTGAGGCTGAGGGCAGGGACCTGGACCAGACAGTCTCTAGAGACGCCGAGGACAGGTACCAGATCTCTCCAGAGTTTCAGAGCTTTCCCACACACGTTTGTATGCTCCTCATCACAACAGTGCTGGGACTTTGCCTGGTGAGGGATTATTATAATCATGGAGGTGGCATCACAATGCTGTCACTGAGGCTCAGAAAGTGAAATGACTTTCCCAAGATCACAGTCATGAGAGCAGGGCCCAGGGCTGGGACTCACATCTTCTGCTTTCTTTGTATGATGTTGCCTCTTCAAAAATCACTCCCAGGAAGGCAATGCCAACCCCTCACTACTCCAGGGTTTTATCTTAGGGGACACCCAAATATAAATGGGCCATTTTTAGCATTTTTTTTTTTTTGCTATGTGTTTACTTATAAACTATCCCTCCAGGTCCCAAGTTGTCCAAGTTCTCGGGGAAAATGGAATTTGCTTGATATATTTAGAATTTTGAATAAACATCTCACATCAAAACCTGGCTGGAAACGAACAATTCTCTTGCTGATAATGCAAAACAAAGCCTGGGTTTAAAAGTAAACAGAGCACTAAGATGACAATGATATTGACAAGAATACCATAAACAAGCCCAGCTCTGGATCAGATGCCTCTTGCATGGCATGCCTACCTTTAACATGTTGGTGTTGTACTTTGTCTCCCTACTTAATTAAAATCATGTACCTACCAAGGGCCATACTGTAAAAAGAATTTGTTCCTGAAGTGGGCTTTGCACGCAGCCATCCAAACAGCTGTGTTTCAAGTTGCCTTCCCTGGCAGCTTGGTTATGTTTTGTATTTCTATTTGCAGGTTTTTTTCCTTTAAGTTTTATTTGGGATCAAATACTTAATTCTGACCCACCTCTTAAAACATCATTCTCACCATAAATTTACCCCAGGTGTAGACATTTGCATGCTGCTTAGTCCACTTGTTCCACTGTTTCTACTCTGACTGCTCTTGGGTTTTTCAGATGTCACCCAGAATTGCCATGGTTCCCCCTGGCCTGCTAAATTCCTCCTGCACTTCTCACCTTGGCTTTTGAGGTCTTTCTTGACAAGTATCCAGCCCGTGCATTCCAAAATCATGTCACACACACCCTATTACAAGTTTATTCATTTATTTCACAAGTACCTACCAAGTAGCTACTATATTCTAGATACTGTTCTATGTGTTCCTACTATGTGCAAAATGTGGAGAGATATTCCTTCTTTTTTTACTTTATTTTATTTTATTATTTTGTGTGTTTGTTTTTAATTGAAGTATAGTTGATTTACAATGTTGTGTTAGTTTCAGGTGTACAGCAAAATGATTCAGATATATACATATATATATATATATTTCAGATATATACATATTTCAGATTATATTCCATTATAGGTTATTACAAGATATTGAGTGTACTTCCCTGTATTATACAGTAAATCCTTGTTGCTTATCTATTTTATGTACAGTTGTTTGTATCTGTTAATCCCATACTTGTAATTTATCCCTCCTCTGCCTCATTTGCCCCTTTGGTAACCATAAGTTTGTTTTCTATGTCTGTGAGTCTATTTCTGCTTTTTATGTACATACATTTGTATTATTTTTTAGATTCCACATATAAATGATATCATGTAATACTTGTCTTTATTTGACTTCCTTCACTTAGTGTGATAATCTCTAGGTCCATCCATGTTGCTGCAAATGGCAATATTTTATTCTTTTTTATGGCTGAGTAATATTCCATCGTGTGTGTGTGTGTGTGTGTCTGTGTGTGTGTGTGTGTGTATGCACCTCATCTTCTTTTTTCTTTTTGAATCAACTAACAAATATTTATTTTAATTAAAGAAATTATTTACACTTGTAACCATGGCATTCACATTCTTTTTTTTTTTTTCATTTAATTTTATTTTTTTTTACAAAACAGTTTCTTATTAGTTATCTATTTTATACATATTAGTGTATATATGTCAACCCCAATTTCCCAGTTCATCCCACCACCACCACCCCACCCCCTGACTTTCCCCCCTTCATGTCCATACGTTTGTTCTCTACATCTGTGTCTCTATTTCTGCCTTTCAAACTGGTTAGTCTCTACCATTTTTCTAGATTCCACATATATGCGTTAATATATGATATTTGTTTTTCTCTTTCTGACTTACTTCACTCTGTATGACAGTCTCTAGGCCCATCCACATCTCTACAAATGACCCAATTTCGTTCCTTTTTATGGCTGAGTAATATTCCATTGTATATATGTACCACATCTTCTTTATCCATTTGTCTGTTGATGGGCATTTAGGTTTCTTCCATGACCTGGCTATTGTAAATACTGCTTCAATGAACATTGGGGTGCATGTGTCTTTTTGAATTATGGTTTTCTCTGGGCATATGCCCAGGAGTGGGATTTCTGGGTCATACGGTAGTTCTATTTTTAGTTTTTTAAGGAACTTCCATACTGTTCTCCACAGTGACTATATCAACTTACATTCCCACCAACAGTGCAAGAGGGGTCCTTTTATCCACACCCTCTCCAGCATTTGTTGTTTGTAGATTTTCTGATGATACCCATTCTAACCAGTGTGAGGTGATACCTCATTGTAGTTTTGATTTGCATTTCTCTAATAATTAGTGACGTGGAGCAGCTTTTCATATGCCTCTTGGCCATCTGTATGTCTTCTTTGGAGAAATGTCAATTTAGGTCTTCTGCCCATTTTTGGATTTGGTTATTTGGTTTTTAATATGGAGCTGCATGAGCTCTTTATATACTTTGGAGATTAATCCTTTGTCTGTTGATTTGTTTGCAAATATTTTCTCCCATTCTGAGGGTTGTCTTTTCGTCTTGTTTATAGTTTCCTTTGCTGTGCAAAAGGTTTAAGTTTCATTGAGTCCCATTCATTTATTTTTGTTTTTATTTCCATTACTATAGGAGGTGGGTCAAAAAAGATCTTGCTGTGATTTATGTCAAAGAGTGTTCTTCCTATGTTTTCCCCTAAGAGTTGTATAGTGTCTGGTCTTACATTTAGGTCTTTAATCTATTCTGAGTTTATTTTTTTGTATGATGTTAGGGAGTGTTCTAATTTCATTCTTTTACATGTAGCTGTCCAGTTTTCCCAGCACCACTTATTGAAGAGACTCTCTATTCTCCATTGTATATCCTTGCCTCCTTTGTCATAGGTTAGTTGACCATAGGTGCATGGGTTTATCTCTGGGCTTTCCATCCTGTTCCATTGATCTATATTTCTGTTTTTGTGCCAGTACCATATAGTTTTGATTATTTTAGCTTTGTAGTATAGTCTGAAGTCAGGGAGTCTGATTCCTCCAGCTCCGTTCTTTTCCCCTCAATATTGCTTTTGCTGTTCAGGGTCTTTTGTGCCTCCATACAAATTTTAAGATTTTTTGTTCTAGTTCTGTAAAACATGCCATTGGTAATATTGCATTAAATCTGTAGATTGCTTTGGGTAGTATAGTCATTTTCACAATTTTGATTCTTCCAATCCAAAAACATGGTATATTTCTCCATCGAGTTGTGTCATCTTTGATTTCTTTCATCAGTGTCTTATAGTTTTCCAAGTACAGGTTTTTTACCTCCTTAGATAGGTTTATTCCTAGGTATTTTATTCTTTTTGTTGCAATGGTGAATGGTATTGTTTCTTTAATTTCTCTTTCTGATCTTTTGTTGTTAGTGTATAGGAATGCAAGAGATTTCTGTGCATTAATTTTGTATCCTGCAACATTACCAAATTCATTGATTAGCTCTAGTAGTTTTCTGGTAGCATCTTTAGGGTTATCTATGTATAGTATCAAGTCATCTGCAAATAGTGACAGTTTTACTTCTTCTTTTCCAATTTGTATTCCCTTTATTTCTTTTTCTTCTCTGATTGCCATGTCTAGGACTTCCAAAACTATGTTGAATAATAGTGGCGAGAGTGGACATCCTTGTCTTGTTCCTGATCTTAGAGGAAATTATTTCAGTTTTTCACCATTGAGAATGATGTTTGCTGTGGGTTTGTTGTATATGGCCTTTATTATGTTGAGGTATGTTCCCTCTATGCTCACTTTCTGGAGAGTTTTTATCATAAATGGGTGTTGACTTTTTTCAAAGATTTTTCTTCATCTACTGATATGATCATATGGTTTTTATTCTTCAGATTGTTAATATGGTGTATCACATTGATTGATTTGTGTATATTGGAGGATCCTTGCATCCCTGGGATAAATCTCACTTGATCATGGTGTATGATCCTTTTAATGTGTTGTTAGATTCTGTTCGCTAGCATTTTGTTGAGGATTTCTGCATCTATATTCATCAGTGATATTGGTCTATAATTTTCTTTTTTTGTAATATTTTTGTCTGGTTTTTGTATCAGGATGATGGTGGCCTTGTAGAATGAGTTTGGGAGTGTTATCCCCTCTGCAACCGTTTGGAAGAGTTTTAGAAGGATGGTTGTTAGCTCTTCTCTAAATGTTTGATAGAATTTACCTGTGAAGCCACGTGGTCCTGGACTTTTGTTTGTTGGAAGATTTTTAATCACAGTTTCAATTTCATTCCTTGTGATTGGTCTGTTCATATTTTCTATTTCTTCCTGGTTCAGTCTTGGAAGGTTATACTTTTCTAAGTATTTATCCATTTCTCCCAGGTTGTCCATTTTATTGGCATAGAGTTGCTTGTAGTAGTCTCTCTGTATTTGTATGCTTGCTATTTCTGCGGTGTCTGTTGTAACTTCTCCTTTTTCATTTCTAATTTTATTGATTTGAGTCCTCTCCCTCTTTTTGTTGATGAGTCTGGCTAACAGTTTAACAATTTTGTTTATCTTCTCAAAGAACCAGCTTTTATTTTTGTTGATCTTTGCTATTGTTTTCTTTGTTTCTTTTTCATTTATTTCTGCTCCGATCTTTATGATTTCTTTCCTTCTACTCACTTTGGGTTTTGTTTGTTCTTCTTTCTCTAGTTCCTTTAGGTGTAAAGTTAGATTGTTTATTTGAGATTTTTCTTGTTTCTTGAGGTCGGATTGTATTGCTATAAACTTCCCTCCTAGAACTGCTTTTGCTACATCCCATAGGTTTTGGATCATCGTGTTTTCATTGTCATTTGTCTCTAGATATTTTTTGATTTCCTCTTTGATTTCTTCAGTGATTGCTTGGTCATTTAGTAACATATTGTTTAGCCTCCATGTGTTTGTGTTTTTTACATTTTTTCCCCCTATAATTGATTTCTAATCTCATACTGTTGTGTTTGGAAAAGATGCTTGATATTATTTCAGTTTTCTTAAATTTATCAAGGCTTGATTTCTGACCCAAGATGTGATCTATCCTGAAGAATGTTCCATGTGCACTTGAGAAGAAAGTGTAATCTGCTGTTTTTGTATGGAATGTCCTATAAATATCAGTTAAATCTATCTGGTCTATTGTGTCATTTAAAACTTGTGTTTCCTTATTAATTTTCAATCTGTCCATTGGTGTAAGTGGGGTGTTAAAGTCCCCCACTATTTTTGTGTTACTGTCAATTTCCTCTTTTATAGCTCTTAGCGTTTCCTTATGTATTAATGTGCTCCTATTTTGGGTGCATAGATATTTACAACTGTTATATCTTCTTGGATTGATCCCTTGATCATTATGTAGTGTCCTTCCTTGTCTCTTGTAAGATTCTCTATTTTAAAGTCTATTTTATCTGATATGAGTATTGCTACTCCAGCTTTCTTTTGATTTCCATTTTCATAGAATATCTTTATCCATCCCCTCACTTTCAGTCTGTATGTGTCCCTAGGCCTGAAGTGGGTCTCTTGTAGACAGCATATATATGGGTCTTGTTTTTGTATCCTGTGTCTTGGTTGGAGCATTTAGTCCAGTCACGTTTAAGGTAATTATTAATATGTATGTTCCTATTACCATTTTCTTAATTGTTTTGGGTTTGTTTTTGTAGGTCTTTCTCTTCTGTTGTGTTTCTCACTTAGAGAAGTTCCTTTAACATTTGTTGTAGAGCTGGTTTGGTGGTGCTGAATTCTCTTAGCTTTTGCTTGTCTGTAAAGCTTTTGATTTCTCTGTTGAATTTGAATGAGATCCTTGCCAGGCAGAGTAATCTTGTTTGTAGGTTCTTCCCTTTCATCACTTTAAATATGTCCTGCCACTCCCTTCTGGCTTGTAGAGTTTCTGCTGAGAAATCAGCTGTTAACCTTATGGGAATTCCCTTGTATGTTATTTGTTGTTTTTCCCTTGTAGTAATTTTTCTTCATCTTTAATTTTTGTCAATTTCATTACTATGTGTCTCGATGTGTTTCTCCTTGGGTTTATCCTGCCTGGGACTCTGTGCTTTCTGGACTTGGGTGGCTATTTCCTTTCCCATGTTAGGGAAGTTTTTGACTATAATATCTTCAAATATTTTCTCAGGTCCTTTCTCTCTCTCTTCTCTTTCTGGGATCCCTATGATGTGAATGTTGGTGCATTTAATGTTATCCCAGATGTCTCTTAGGCTGTCTTCATTTCTCTTTATTCTTTTTTCTTTTTTCTGTTCCACAGCAGTGAATTCCACCATTCTGTCTTCCAGGTGACTTATCCGTTCTTCTGCCTCAGTTATTCTGCTACTGATTCCTTCTAGCGTATTCTTCATTTCAGTTTTTGTGTTGTTCATCCCTGTTTGTTTGTCCTTTAACTCTTCTAGGTCTTTGTTAAACATTTCTTGCATCTTCTTGATCTTTGCCTCCATTCTTTTTCCAAGGTCCTGGATCATCTTAGCTATCATTATTCTGAATTATTTTTCTTGAAGATTGCCTATCTCCACTTCATTTAGTTGTTTTTCTGGGGTTTTATCTTGTTCCTTCATCTGGTACATAGTCCTCTGTCTTTTCATTTTATCTATCTTTCTATGAATGTGGTTTACATTCCACAGGCTGCAAGATTGTAGTTCTTCTTGCTTCTTCTGTCTGCCCTCTGGTGGATGAGGCTATCTAAGAGGCTTGTGCAAGCTTCCTGATAGGAGGGACTGGTGGTGGGTATAGCTGGGTGTTGCTCTGGTGGGCAGAGCTCAGTAAAACTTTTATCCTCTTGTCTGCTGATGGGTGGGTCTGGGTTCCCTCCCTGTTGGTTGTTTGGCCTGTGGCGAGCCAACACTGCAGCCTACCTGGGCCCTTTGTTGGGGCTAATGGTGGACTCTGGGAGGACTCATGCCAAGGAGTACTTCCCAGAACTTCTGCTACCAGTGTCCTTGTCCCCACGGTGAGCCACAGCCACCCCCCCGCCTCTGCAGGAGACCCTCCAACACTAGCAGGTAGGTCTGGTTCAGTCTTCTATGGGGTCACTGCTCCTACCCCCTGGGTCCTGATGCACACACTACTTTGTGTGTGCCCTCCAAGAGTGGAGTGTCTGTTTCCCCCAGTCCTGTCAAAGTCCTGGAATCAAATCCCACTAGCCTTCAAAGTCTGATTCTCTGGGAATTCCTCCTCCCATTGCCAGACCCCCAGGTTAGGAGGCCTGACATGGGGCTCAGAACCTTCACTCCAGTAGGTGGACTTCTGTGGTATAATCATTCTCCAGTTTGTGAGTCACCTATCCAGTGGTTATGGGCTTTGATTTTATTGTGATTGCGCCCCTCCTACCATCTCACTGTGGCTTCTCCTTTGTCTTTGGATGTGGGGTATCTTTTTTGGTGAGTTCCAGTGTCTTCCTGTCGATGATTGTTCAGTGGTTGTGATTCCGGTGTTCTTGGAAGAGGGAGTGAGAGCACATTCTTCTACTCTGCCATCTTGAACCAATCTACACCATCTTCTTAATCCAATCGTCTCTTGATGGGTACTTGGGGTGTTTCTACAACCTGACTATTGTAAATAGTGCTGCTATGAACATTGGGGTGCATGTATCTTTTCAAATTAGTTTTCACCTTTTCCAGATATATGCCTAGAGTGGAATTGCTGGATCATATTGTAGCTCTGTTTTTAGTTTTTTAAGGATGCTCCATACTGTTTTCCATAGTGGCTGTACCAATTTACATTCCCACCAACAGTGTAGGAGGGTTCTCTTTTCTCCACACTCTCTCTAGCATTTATTATTTGTAGACTTTTTGATGACAGTCATTCTGACCCATGTGAGGTGATACCTCATTGTGGTTTTGATTTGCACTTCCCTAATAATTAGCGATGTTGAGCATCTTTTCATGTGCCTGTTGGCCATCTGTATGCCTTCTTTGGTGAAATATCTGTTTAGGTCTTCTGCCCACTTTTGATTGGTTGGGCTTTTTTTTTGATATTGAGTCATATGAACTATTTGTATACTTTGGATATTAACCCCTTGTTGGTCACATTGCATGCAAATATTTCCTCCCATTACGTAGGTTGTCTTTTTGTTTTGTTGATGGTTACCTTTGCTGTGCAAAAGCTTTTACGTTTGATTAGGTCCCATTTGTTTATTCTTGATTTTATTTCTTTTGCCTTGGGAGACTGATCTAAGAAAATATTGCTGCAATTTATTTCTGAGATTGTTTTACCTATATTCTCTTCTAGGGGTTTTATGGTGTCATGTCTTGGGTTACTGAAGACACAGGCAAGGAAATGATATCACTGAACAGAACTTCAGCAGAGATATTATATATATATATATATATATATATATATATATATATATATATAATCAGAAAGTGTTTTTATTTTTATTTTTAACATGGCTGACGGCCATTTTAAATGGGCAGTGCATATATATATATATATATATATATATGGAGAGAGAGAGAGAGAGAGAGAGATACAAAGTGGTGGTTTGGCATAAGGAAAGAATTGATTCTTTCACAAAGCTGGTTCGTATGAAGCTGGATTCCAGAAGGGGGTGACATTTGGATGGGATTTGAAGATCTAGCCTTTCAAAAACAGAGGTTGTGTAAGTGTTACCCCAAAGAGGTCACAGTATGAGTCTAGAGCATATGGACTTTTTTCTGAGAGTAACCATTGGGCTAGTACACTTGGGACATCAAGGGTAGTTGGGGAGATAAATTGATAGATCAGATGTGAAGGAAATCCTGCAGATAGAGTGTGGATGGCTGTGAAGGCCACATCAGGGACCCAGAATATAGTTTCATTGGTACACAGGGGTGACAACATTTATTTCAGAGTGTCTTACACAGCAATCCATTTAGACACCTTGTTATTTTCCCAAACATGCCTGGCCTTGCTCAGGCCAGGGATTCACTCATGCTCATTTCCTCTGCCTGGAACAACATTCTTGTATTTTCTGCTCGTGAATTTCCCACATTCTTGTCTCTTCTGACTCCATGCTTAGAGTTCCCCTGGAGTGCTTCTGTGTGCACACATGTGAATATGTGTGCCTCTGTGTGTGTTCAGTGTTCTACTCCCTATATCTGCTTTCATCTTTTTTTTTTTAAGATTTTTTTGATGGACCATTTTTAAAGTCTATATTGAATTTGTTACAATATTGCTTCTGTTTTATGTTTTGTTTTTTGGGCCATGAGGTATGTGGGATCTTAGTTCCCTGATCAGGGATCAAACCCACACCCGCCTCCCATACTGGAAGGTGAAGTCTTAACCACTGGACAGCCAAGGAAGTCCCTGCTTTCAATCTTCAAGATTCCTCAACATTTGTAGTCTGCTAATTGTATTCTGGCTCGTTTTTGTGGATTTGCTCTGTTTTCTTGCCTTGTTTGAATATATTCTCTGGAATCTTGTGAGAATTTTCATGAGCAGTAGAATAGTCACCAGTTCAGCCTGCCATCTTGAACCCATCACACAAGTCCTTTAGATAGCTTGTGATCACCATGCTGCTTTCCTCCCTCACCTTGCATTTTTAAAAAAGAGAACAAAAGTCCTCTACTCACACCCAAGGGACAAAATACTAATTATTTTCCCCTCAATGCCATAACGTGACACTTCACAAAATCACACACATATGAAAAATATTTGACTGTCCATTGACCTTTCCTGCACGCCCCTCCTCAGGAAATTCCACATTAATAAATGAAACAGAACACTACTCTTCCTTTACGCCATTCAAGAACACTGCTTTATTTTGTTGCTGTTGACAAACAGATCTTGGAACAAGAGAGAGGTCTGATACTTCCTTGCTGAACAAATGACTACACACATTCATCATGGAACCTCTTGTGTAAGATGGTTTTGGTGACAGGGAGAGTCTCTTACTCAGCTTTGTACTCTGTGATGATTGGATACTGGGATTTTTAGCATAAACTGCAACAGATTTAATGATGCTGGTGATGTTACTATTTTGAATATAGCAGCACCACCAAATGCATGGTACCACTGCCATGGTACTACCCCAACTAATGGATCCCCTGGGAGGGCAGCCCATTTGTACTGGGAGTCTTATTAAAAATAAAAAATAAAACCACTCTCTGAATCAAGTGGCACAGTGATACAGTGGGAAACTTTCAAGACTAGGTGCTATTTCAATTGCTTCTGTTTCATTTTTTCTGATATAATACTAATAATGACCATTTATTTACTACTTGATATATGCCACACTCTAGGATATATGCTTTTCATGAGTTACTGTATTTAGTAGCCACAAAAAATTTATGAAGTAGACACAACTATTATTCCCATTTTATTGACATGGAAACTGTGATGTGGAGAGTTTACATGACTGTTTAAGGTCATCCAGCAAGTGATGGGTAGAATAGGAGTTCAACCTTGGACATGCTAACATCAGAGCCTGGGCTTTCAACCACTGCCCTTCCCCACCCTCTCCATGTTGCTCAAAGGATCATTCAGAACCTAAGACCAGAGTTACTTAAATTGCAGATTACAGGACTCACTGAAGGCCTGTTGAAGCTGAGGTCCAAGCATCGACAATTTTTTTTTTTTTTTGGTCACGCCACGCAGCATGTGAGATCTTAGTTCCCTGACCAGGGATTGAAACCACGTGTCCTGCATTGGAAGCGCAGAGTCTTACCCACTGGACAGCCAGGGAAGTCCATAAGCATCTACACCTTTAATATTGGAGGACCAGATGTTTTCTATGAACACCAAAGATTGGAGTCATGACCTCACCTCTTTAAGAGCCCAGGGTGAAGGAACCTGTAGGGAGCAGGTGTTCCCTGGAGAACCTCATATCTCTTAAAACTGGGGTCGAATGATCTAGCAGCTCCTGGTAGGAGGTTCTCTGCCAAGGGTAAAAATTTCTCTGCCATTCAGAGCCTCAATGACTACAGTCTCCTGCATTGTACCCTCTTTAAGTCCTATGTGGTCTGGAAGAACATTTTTAGATAAGAGCCAATGCTGTGGAAGACCTCCAAGGATTCACATCATCTAAAGTGGTTCTTCCATACATCTCATACCTCTTACACCTAGCACACACTCAGACACCTTCAGAGGGAAGTCTCTGGGGCCATGCCCCATCCCTGGCAGAGAAGGGAAGAGGTTGAGGAGTTTCTAGTCATTGCCTGGCCTGTTGCAGAATTCTTAGTGGCTGTCAGAGGCATGGTGTGCTCACTCCATCCAGGGTGGCAGCTGAGGGTCATTGTTCTTCATGAATAGACAGTGAACTAAGAAGGTAAGTACCAATATGTTTTTTTTCGTCACTGAACTTCTCCATTGGGAAAGTTGTTCTTCTCTATCAATTAAGATTCTTTAGAGGATTTTTACCTCCTTATAGTTGGTCTTTTGCTGACCTCCAGCCTACAGAATTCATCAAGCTCTTAACAGTGCTTAAAAATGTCTTTTTGTTTCCCCCAACTTGAAGTCACAGGGTTGTAACCAGATATGCTTCCTTTGGAAAATCTACTCAATTCATAAAATATTTAGAGAACGCTATGTCAAATTCTGAACAAGACACAGGTCTTGTCACAATAGTAATCATGTCCTAGCTGGGAATGAGCAACAACTCTGAAGGGGAAATTTATTTTATTGAGAGAGGGTTCTTAGTGGGTTACACATCTTAATAATTTCAGCTTCACAGGACATAATTTTAGTTAGCGTTTAATATTATCTTTGTATCACGTAACCACTTCCCTACAACACATGTTTTCCAAAACCCTAGGATGCCTTCTTTAGGGTGTAGGTTAACAAAGTGAATACAATACAGCCAGGCCATGAGCTACTTGAACGCAGTGACAGTGCCTTTTTCTTTGTCCTAGGAAGTTGGGGTTCCTAAATATTGGACAAATGAATAAACGAGGAAGTGAAGATGCACTGCTTCCTGTAATTATAAATAGCCCATAATATTTGTAACATATTTCCTCAGTTTCAAAGTCATCACATATGTTAGCTTTTTTGATTATTATGAATACTCTGTGAATAAGCAAGTGAGATATGATTTTTATCACTCAGGATGGATTAGGAGTTTAACAGTTCCTAAGGCTTTAACTAGTCCAAGAACCTGAAAGTGGACAGATTGGGACTTGATTCTTAATCTGCCTTTCTTTTGATCCCACACAGATTGCCCTGTATCACCCTCTAAGACATTAGAGATTACTATATTACTATAACTGAGACTTTTTTTTGTAGATTATTAATCTTTTCCTGAGTTACAATCCATGGATTATTAATCTTTTTTATCATTGGTGATAATCAGCAAGTGGTAAAACCAAAAGAATGTTCAGTTAAAATGAGTTCACTTGAGTCTAATGTTTGATTTAAGGAACTACGTTGGGTGGATGATTCTCTGTCTTCATTTTACTGAAGCTTTCAGAGCCAGTAGACATGGTCGATTATGTAACACTCTCTTCTCTTGACTAACTCTCATGATTATCACGTGCTTCTGTTTCCATTCCTCTATCATCCTGGCTTCATGTCAGGCTTCTTCTCTGAGTCATTCTCTTTTACTTGCTGTTTAAAAGGTAATGTTGCTCAGGTCTTTGTCCTCAGCTCTTTCTATTTCTACACCCTTTTCCTATTTGATTAATTCTACAGTTCATGGTTTATTAATACCTAAATGCTGATGAATTCCCAATTTCTATCTCTGACCCTTATCTCTAATCTGAACTTTAGGCTCACATGTCCAAAAGCCTACTTGGAATATCATAGAACTTCTTTTCTGATTCAACAAAGACTTACTTATTAGTCATTATGCATTAGGTACTCTTTTAGACATTGAGAATAAAAGATTTATGTAACTTATCCATCCATGCCTTAACAAAGTGGAACTTGATTCCTCACCCATGAAACCTATTCTCCAGTTTGTCTTAACTCAATAAATGAACCAACCATCCAATTATCCTAGCTAAAGACCAAGGACTTGTCATGATTCCTTCATTTCTCTCACTTCTCAAATCCAGTCCACCAACAAGTTCTGTCAGTCGTACTCTCCAAACATCTCTCAATTACATGTACTTCTCTCCATGTCTGTCACAACCACAACTAGTCCAGGAAGACCACCATCATCTCTTGGCCATATGGCCACAGTAGACCCCGACTTCCTCTCTTAGAACCTTCAGCCCATTCTCCACACCATAGCAAGGGTGACCTTGAAATATCATCAGACCATGTCACTCTCTGATGATAGCCATTGGTGCCTTTCCATTGTACTTGTGATAAAATTCAGTCTGTTTACATGGAGTCTCCTGTGTGATGTGACCCCTGGACATTTCTTCAAACTCACTTCATGTCATTCCTTCCTCATTTACAGCCTTGTTAATCCATGAGCTGGTCCTTGAATATACTAAAGCTCTTTCACACCTTGGGTTCTTCCCATATGCCATTTCCTCTTCCTGGAATGTTCTTCCTTCTATTTGTTTCCTGGCTCCTTCTCAAATTTGCAAGCTGAGCTTAATTACCTCCTCAGAGAGAACTTCTTTGATTGTACTCTTTTTTCCCCTGTAACGGAGTATGACATTCCTTGTAGAACTTTTCACAATTTGGAATCATTTTATTGACTTTTTGTTCATTTTAAAAATTTCTTTCCCCTACTAGACTATAAGCCCAATGAAGGTAGACACCATCGTATCTTATTCACCAGCTTTATCCCCAGTGATTATAGCAACACCTGGAATGCAGCAGGCCCACAGTAAATATTTGTTGATTGAATGAATGATCATTTTGCCATCTGAAAGACAGGCAAAAGAGACTTTTGCTCAAATTCAATCAAATATTTTAAAGCTTGTTATTGTTTTTACCTTAATAAAAACATGAATAATAACTTTGTGTCATTGTTAATACTAATGAGATAATTCAAGTTAAACATAGAACAGTTTTCATCTAAGTATTCAGACAATAAAATATTAATGTTGTCCCACATCTAGACCACAGGGTCACATGAAGAGATGTTTAGGGAGCTGTTTTATATGGTTTCTGGGTTTATATTTGATGACATTTATCCTTGCTCATGCAAACTTGAATTAATCTTAGCCACCAATCCTTTCTGAGCCCCTCCTCTGTGCCAGACTCCACGGGAAAAAGGAGACACATAGGTCTTGGAGGAGCATCCATCTGCAAAGATAGACAAGATAGACAGTTTCAGACTCAACTCAAAGAAGACAATAAGAATGTAGTAGCAATAAGATAAGATAGCAGTAAGATAAAGATAAGGTAAGATGATAATATAACAATAAGATAAAGAAAACATATATCCTTTGAATGTACAGAAGAAAGAGATTAATTTCCCATCTAAGATGAGAAGAGACTTCATGGTGGTAGTGGCATTTTGTTGGGATGTCAGGGTGAAAATAGTAGTAGAATGAGAAAGAGGAAGAAAAGGCAATAAAAACAAGCAAACTACATTTGCATTCCGCTTTACAGATCGAGAAGCACATTTCATATCTTATTTGACTTAATAATCCTGGGAGCCAAAGGGGCAGGGATCACAGGTTTTCTTGTTATCATTGTTGTTGTCTGTTTGCTGGTTTTTTAACAAAGGAATGAAACATCAGAGATTACGCATGCTTTTCCCAAGGACACTTGGCTAAAAACCGTGAGTGGTCTTGCACCATAGCCTGTGAATGCAGGCTTTTGAGCTCAGCTAGGCTGTCACATATATGTTGAAATAAATGTATGGCCCCAGATTCCTCTTCATTCTTCTACTCCTGCCAGGTTGAGAAATACTCTGTGATGATTTATTTCCTGGTAGAGTGCTAGTCCTGACTAGTCAAAACTGTCACCTGTCAAGAAGTCCTCTAAACCCTAAGGGGGAAAAGTTTTAACTTTTCAAGCATTCTTAAGAGCAGGGAAAATGTCCACAATTTTTTGCCTCCTGGGCTCACTGGGGCTGTAGAATGGAGTGTGGACCTTATGGGACAACTGACTATTTCAAAAAACGTCTGCCCCCCTTCCCTTCCAAAGCTGTGTATGCTGGGAAAACCCTTCCTCTGGAATGGAATCATTTCAGGTGGCACAAGATTTCTGTCTCCTGATTGGCTGATAACCAAGTGTTAGCAAGACAACCGTGAGCTAAAGTACCACCCAGGGCTCTCAGAGAGGAAGTGTGAGTGCAAGGATGACATCTCAGGTGGCTCATTATTGCAAGAACCCAGGATTGAGAGCAGCCATTGCTTGGATCTTGAACTAGTGTTTCTGGTTGCAACTTAAGTGCTGGCTTTAGGAGATGGCTGACAGTAAGGAAGGCAGCATAACAAAAAGGGCAGTGTCAGTAGAAAGATGAAATAGACCCCTATTTCACAGCACATTCTACTATTAGAAGGACCTCATGAGCCCATCTCCCCTCAGTATATACCCTCTGTCCCATGTGTTACCCTAATCCTACTCTAACCAACCAAAGACCTCATATACCTACTTCCCACTGAACTTCTGATGCCAGGGAGAAAGATGAAAAGTCAAGCTGTAAAGGTCCATCTGATGCAAATCTATAAGCTGTAACTAACCTGTAACCCAATAGATCGATTCCAGAAAGAAGATAACTACAGGCGAGATGGGAGAGCTTGAGAGGCTAAGAAGAAAAATTACATTTCTCTGCATAACAAAAGATCAGGCACCTTGAAACTTCCCCAGTCTAGTGAAGGATACTGGGTGTTGGGGTTCCAGGTTCTCAGAAAACTTGCCAGGAGACAGAAGACTCAGGAAGAGTCTTAAGAAGTCAGACCATGTGACCACTTGAGTGATGGCTAAGATTGGACTTTGACTCCTCCTCTCCTCCTTATATTATTGCTAGCCCTCTTTTAACCTTGACCTTTAGTCTACAACATACATTACCTTTGAGCTAGTCATCCTCTGGAGAATGAGAGCCACGCAGGGGTGCTGACTGAGGTACCATGGGATGTGGTTAGGAGGTAGAGGTAAGTGGGGTGATGGAGAAATCAACAAGGGCAAGGATGGAGAGGAAGAAGAGGCCATGAGAACGTAGGCATCCAGTTCTCTTGACTCAGAAAGACATAGAAGGATTAGAAGAGAGGAAAGTCTTCATAGGGTCTGTGATGGGGGACCCAGGGTGGGATGCAGCCTAAAGGAAGGGGGCCGAGGACGTTGTGCAACCCCCCTCCACAAGACTGACCTAAAAGGCTCTTTGTGGACCAGCTCAGCAGGGCTTCAATTCTGCAAAGGACTTGGGAGCTGAGCAGTGAGTCCCTGCTTGCATTATAGCCCCAGGGATTCCCTGGAGGCCAGTGCTGGTCACGTCCAGCCTCTCTCCAGCCCATCAGCACCCTGACCTTCCAACCTCTCCTCTTTGTTCTCCTACCTCATCCACCTGACCCTTTCCAGTCAGATTTGTTGTGGTCTCTGAATCCAGGCAACCGACAGAGCAGATGAGAACATGCAGATGCTTTCATGCTAATGGTAAATTGGGGGAAGAAATATCCAGAAAGAGGCATGCATGGTTTCCACAAACTTAGGGAAATAACTGAACCTAACAAAAGGCTGAGCTCCACGCTCTCTGATGCTTGCATTCATTCATTCATTGCACCTTCTTCACTTATTCAGTCCCCACCCATCTTCTCTGCAAACCTACTCAGTTCCTGTGCATTTCGGTCCGACCTGACATCTCAATGGAGCTGTTTCTCTGGGGCTCTTTCCTCCTTCACCCCAAATTTCCATCTGTCCCTTTCCTCCTCTTTTTTCCTTCCCAATGGCAGTTTTTTATTTCAGAAGAAAACTTATGAAAATTATTGAAACATGAACTACAAAGCGAAACCTTATTTTTTTTAACATTTGGCGGAGAGCTTCCCCCCACCCCCCAAAAAAGGAAGCCATGTCAAAGACACTGCCTCCCCCCTTTGACATTCATGCAGTGCTCAGAGTCAGCTGGGGTCTCGGCTCTGACAAATTTGCATCTCTTTGAATGTGACGCTTGAAAAAAGCCGGAGCTGCTAGATTAAATTTTTTTTTTTCCGTCGAGAAAATGAGAAAAGCCTCTATCTCTCTGCAGAGTCTACTGGGAAGATCTTTATTCTGATTCTTGTTAGAATTGTTTATCACCCTGACAGGCCAGACTCGGACGAGATAAAGGCTCCGCTCCATCACGGGGCCTGACAGTGGTAGGACATGCAGAAAAATGAAAGGAGCAGGAGAAAATATTATTAATAGATGCCGACTTGCTTTGCCTGCATGGCACGTCAGGGAAGGGAGAGGGGAGCCATGGCTTGATTGCAGGCCTATGAAGTTCTGTCCAAAAAAGAAGCTATTTTTCATTAAGTGATAGAAGGGCCTTTTTCATGTTCTTTCCTGAGGAGCTGATAACTTATGCAGTTTATTCTAACCCTGCTGATTTCTGTCAGGGGAAGAAAACTCCTGAAAGATGGCTTTGACTTGTCCTTTTCAGGAAAGGAGGCTGGTTTGACAGACACACAAGCCAAGTCAGGGGGTCCGGATGGACAGGCTCAAGGTCTCAGGTCTGGTTGGGTGTGTTGGGTGTTATGAGTCTAGGATGGATGAGGAAGGGAAAGAAAAACTAAACTCAGAGCCCTTTCAGCCTGGAAAGGGGCTCTCTGCCTTGTAAATGCAGGGCTTCGGCGTGGGGGTCTCTGTGTTGACTCCTTCCTTAAAAATATATACTAGTGCTCATCTATGTGGATACTGTCCCAGCCACATTGCTATTTACTGTTGTATGAGGCAGCTCGGGCCACCATAAAAAAGTACTGCAGGCTGGGGAGCTTGAGAAACAGACGTTTATTGTCTCACAGTTCTTGGGGCTGGAAGTCTAAGATCAAGGTGTCAGCAGGGTTGGTTTCTCCTGAGGCCTCTCTCCTTGGCTTACAGACGGCCACCCTCTCCCTGTGTCTTCACATGTGTGTGCATACACTTGGTGTTGCTTCCTCTTCTTATATAGACACCAGTCTTATTGGATAAGGCCCCACATTATGACCTTATTAACCTTAATCCCCTCCTTAAAGATCCTGTCTCCAAATCCAGTCACATTTTGAAATACTGAGAGCTAGGACTTCAACATAGGGGGACACAATTGAATCCATAACAACTGTACAGTTATTTCTTCCATTTTAGCTTTGGTGGATTCGGGTGGCAAAATCTGAGCAGGACATGATGCCCATACAGCCTGTAGTGTCCTTAAGGAAGTGCTTTCTGTTAGGAAAGGGAGCTTATGCAGATCTCTGTGGCTGACAGGCACATGGGCACCAAGGAGAGGACCCTTGGGAGGGAAGCGGGCCTCATGGGCACCAAGGAGAGGACCCTTGGGAGGGAAGTGGGCCTCATGGGCACCAAGGAGAGGACCCTTGGGAGGGAAGCTGGCCTCTGACAGCACTGCCTTCTGGATGAAGCAGCCCCAGTGGGAGGAGATGCTGAGGACAGGACTCTGGGAGGTGATGTTGGAGTACCCAGTGACTGAACTGGGTAGCTGTGTGCCCCAGGGCAAGTCATGTAACACTTTGTTCCTACATTTCCTCTCCTGTAGAAATGATGGCATTTCTGCTGCTGCTCAAGTTGAGTGAGGACTGAAGGGGATGAGGAATAGGCAGAAGCCCTAATTTAGGCTGGAGCGTCATCCAGGTATAAGGGTTGATTACTGTTGCTGAGGGATAGCCCTATGGCAGGGTGTTCCCCCATGGGGAATCCTGAGAGTCTGGGTGTGTGTTTACACTAGTCATGATGCTGTTGTTGCTACTGATGATGACAATGATGATGATGATGATGGGGATGGAGATGGTTATTTTCTTGGTAGCCAAGTACACAATACTTAACTTGTGGCAGGCACTGTTCTTGGTCTGTTCATGCTTAAGTTCATCTAATACTTCAACGACCCTAAGGAGTAGTTATCATTATTATCCTCATTTTAAAGATGAGGACCATGATGCTTAAGAAAGGTCAGTAACTGGCCCAGGGTCACACGACCAGTAAGAGACTCTGTGACTGGCCAGGATGATCATGGTATTCATTGGAGAATTGTGGAAGGTCTTTTACTCTACCCACATGAAGGAGGTACCTGAGCTAGGGGTTAAAAATCAATAGCCAAATTATTGCCAAATGGTCTGTGGAGGGGTAGTAGGGTTCTAAGTAGTGTGTGCTTACTCCTAACATCTAGGTGTGAAATGTAACTCTAAGGGGGGGAAGCTGTGTGACTGAAAGTCTTGGCTCACTGGGGACAAAGCCATGGGGTGAGTCATCCATATTGCTAGCAATCATTTCAGTCCTCACTGACATAGCAGCTACTAGATGAGAAAGCCTATCAAAAAGAACTCAAGGATCCCATGCGTAAAGGATCCTAGCAAGAGCATGGAGAAACTAAATGGTTTCTGCAGTGCTTAGTCATGGACAGAAGTCTCTTGCTCATTCTTCAAGGAACAGGTTAAAATCACCTCCTTAATGATGCCTTCCTTAACATCTCCAGCATAGGAGACTGCCTGTCTTCTACAGAAACTAAGCATTTGTAATGTATTTGCAGGTATCATGGTACAATGTAGCCATACATCGATCTGTGTGCCTTTTCCCCGACTCTCACACCGGATTGATAGAAACTCTGCAGAGCCCAGGGCTTTGTCTGATACTGAGATGGTGTTTTGTGAATGTTTTTGAACAGAACCATGGAAAATAAACTCTCTATGAATTCTAAATACATTGGATGTGAATCCTAAATCTATAGCGATAAAAGAGTCATGATATCAACAGAGAGCAGAAGTTTAATATTGAGAAGCACATTTTGGAAAAAAATATTAAGATCTTAGAGTTATGTTTCTTTTAATTGAACATATACATAACACATGCAGGCACTAGAGTGGTGGGTGTGGGAAAGGGTGGGATGAGGAGACACATGGGACAAGCGTTCAGACCCGAGGAAGCTTCCCTCTAGAGAAAACTAGCCGCCTAGAGTTACTCTATCTGTTACCTCTGAGAAATTCAAGGGAGAGGATGAAGCTGAAAAATAGAAGGATGGAAGACTAAGAACTGAGCCTTTGGGTCACAGAAGTGGAGGTGTAAAGGATGAATGGGGTTAGTCTTGGTAATCAAGGGAGAAAGAGCCTTCCAGGAAGAAGGAATATGTAAGCAAAGACTAGCTCGTAGACTGTCTTAGGGTGCCAGAGTGAACATTGGACTTGATATTAGAAGATAGGTGTTCCAATCATGGCTTTACCTCTTGTTCAGTACAGCTCAGTTGACCTACCTGGCTTCATATTTTTATCTCTACAACGAAGGTGGCCAAGTAAGTAAGTGAAGAATTTCTTCCCAGCCTAGTGAGTCACATGATCTATGGGTTGTCTTCCTTTGATGGTTTGATCATGAGGTCTACTGAGAACGGATTAATTTCCTTTACACACAGTGTGGTGTTGTGAAAACAGCTTTGGGTTTGGGGCTGTGGCTACTTTCTAATTTTGACTTTTTTCTTTACCTTGGGGCAGTTCTACTCAGTTCAACCAACATAAATACGGCACTCACTGGGAAACAGGCATTAGGTAATCTGGGCACATTTGAGAATAAAAGGGCGTGCTACTCACAATTACGTTAAAATAACAGATTCCATTAAAAAGTTGGACTGCACTGGGCAAACTAGGATATGGGATTGTCCTGGTCATATACCATATTAAGCACTTAAAAATAGATCTGAGTAAGAAGATTCCATTTCTTCTCTCAGAGAGCCTACAGTCCAGTTGGTGAGACAGTTATATCTAGTTATTCTTCTATTTATTCATTTGTTAAATATTTATTTATCCTCTCTAAGCCTCAGTTTTTGTATGTGTAAAATTGGGACTGATACTGGTTTCACACTCATAAGATTTCTCTGGATACTAAGCATGTAAAATTTTGCACAGTACCTTGTACTGAATGTGCAACATATATATTTTTTCATGGTTTAGAGCAGTATCTGGCATGAAGAAGATGGTCAGCAAGCATTTTCAGAGAGTGAATAAGGAAAAGTTTACTGTTTTTGTTATAATTGTCTGCAATGGGCCAAGCACTGTCCTGGGTCCTGAGGTGACTTCTATAATAAGGTTTAATATGGTATTATGATACAGATAAACAAAAGACACTCTCTGGACTAGATGGAGAACACCTAAAGTCACCTGAAGAAGATGTCAAAGGATGCTTTCTTGAGAAAGAGGTACCAGCGCTAGGGGTTAAAAAATTAATAGCAGTAACCAAGAGAGTTAGGGTGGGAAGAATGAGAAGAGGGTGAGTGTGTTCCAGGCAGAGAGACCAGCTTGGACAAGGTCACAGTGGTGTGACACAGAAGACATTTGGCAAACTACAAATGGTGCTGAATTTTAAATGCAGGGGCATTGGAAGCAACTGCAGGTACAGCTAGAAAGGGTGGCAGACACTATTTATTGTAGACAAGCTAAGGCTTAGTTCTTACCCTGAATGGGCTGGAGAGCAAGGTCCTGAGCAGAGGAGTAAAATGGCTAGACTTATGTCTTAGATCACTGTTGAGGCTCTCTTGTATCTTCTACTATTAACAACCTAGTTTGCATTTGCAGACAATATAGGTCCTCCATTAAATTGAGGCTGGTGGGTATGTTGTTGAGGATACCTGGACTTCCTGTAGCCAAGGTATGGGCTGTAACTGCAGCTTAGCCAATCAGGCGCAGTGTCCATGGACTTTGTATCTCCCATGGAGTGGTGTCATCGTGAGTAAAGTGGCTGGTGTTGGTCCGTTTTGGTGGAAGCGTTTGGAGAGTCTATTAGTTCCTACTGCCTAGATCCAGAGGAGGGCTCATGAATTCCCATTGCAGCTACAGCATCTCAGGAGCTTGCAATCTCACTGAACTGCTGGACTGACAGACAACGTTGCTGCTATCTGCTATCACCCCAGGATCTCATCCAGCCTTTCAACCATGTGCAAGTCCCTCCTACTAGCAGAACATAGCTGGAGCCAGGTGACAAAAGAGAGTGAGAAATGTAGTTTTCAGGTTTCCAGCCCCCTGTAATAGAGAAGAGCATGGAAGGACAAATGTGGGGCTGAAAGACAACACACAAATGTATGGCACATCATCCCTGACCACTGTGTTTCCCACAGAAGTATCACAATGCAGGTTTAGAACTAGAGAACTCACAATGTTATTTATTAACAGTCTGGATCAAAACCAATGAAGTGAAGAATTAGATGATCAAAACTAGTCAGGCGCTTATCACTGGAATATAAATTCTCTGAGTGCAGTGATTCTTTCAATGTTACTCATCCCTCTAATCTGACTCCCAGAGATAGCCTCATCCACCAGAGGGCAGACAGAAGAAGCAAGAAGAACTACAATCCTGCAGTCTGTGGAATGACAACCACATTCACAGAAAGATAGACAAAATGAAAAGGCAGAGGACTATGTACCAGATGAAGGAACAAGATAAAACCCCAGAAAAACAACTAAATGAAGTGGAGATAGGCAGCAATCATAAAAATATGGAGACCCAACATAGGAGCACCTCAATACATAAGGAAATGCTAACGGCTATAAAAGAGGAAATTGACAGTAACACAGAAATAGTGGGGGACTTTAACACCTCACTTACACCAATGGACAGATCATCCAGACAGAAAATTAATAAGGAAACACAAGCTTTAAATGACACAATAGACCAGATAGATTTAACTGATATTTATAGGACATTCCATACGAAAACAGTAGGTTACACTTTCTTCTCAAGTGCACATGGAACATTCTCCAGGATAGATCACATTTTGGGCCACAAATCAAGCCTCGGTAAATTTAAGAAAATTGAAATCATATCAAGCATCTTTTCCGAACACAATGCTATGAGATTAGAAATCAGTTACAGGGAAAAAAAGAAATGAAAAAACCCCACAAACACATGGAGACTAAACAATACGTTACTAAATAACCAAGAGATCACAGAGGAAATCAAAAAATACCTAGAAAAAAATAACAATGAAAACACGATGATCCAAATCCTATGGGATGCAGCAAAAGCAGTTCTAAGAGGGAAGTATATAGCAATACAATCCTACCTCAAGAAACAAGAAACATCTCAAATAAACAATCTAACTTTACACCTAAAGGAACTAGAGAAAGAAGAACAAACAAAACCCAAAGTTAGTAGAAGGAAAGAAATCATAAAGATCAGAGCAGAAATAAGTGAAATAGAAACAAAGAAAACAATAGCAAAGATCAATAAAAATAAAAGCTTGTTCTTTGAGAAGATAAACAAAATTGATAAAACTTTAGCCAGACCATCAAGAAAAAGAGGGAGAGGACTCAAATCAATAAAATTAGAAATGAAAAAGGAGAAGTTAAAATGGACACCGCAGAAATACAAAGCATCATAAGAGACTACTACAAGCAACTCTATGCCAATAAAGTGGGCAACCTGGAAGAAATAGACAAATTCTTAGAAAGGTATAACCTTCCGGGACTGAACCAGGAAGAAATAGAAAATATGAACACACCAATCACAAGGAATGAAATTGAAACTGTGATTAAAAATCTTCCAACAAACAAAAGTCCAGGACCAGATGGCTTCGCAGGTGAATTCTATCAAACATTTAGAGAAGAGCTAACACCCATCCTTCTAAAACTCTTCCAAATGGTTGCAGAGGAAATAACACTCCCAAACTCATTCTACAAGGCCACAATCACCCTGAAACAAAAACCAGACAAAGATACTACAAAAAAAGAAAATTACAGGCCAATATCACTGTTGAATATAGATGCAGAAATCCTCAACAAAATGCTAGCGAATAGAATCTAACAACACATTAAAAGGATCATACACCATGAGCAAGTGGGATTTATCCCAGGGATGCAAGGATTCTCCAATATACACAAATCAATCAATGTGATACACCATATTAACAAACTGGAGAATGAAAACCATATGATCATCTCAATAGATGCAGAAAAATCTTTTGGCAAAATTCAACATCCATTTATGATAAAATCTCTCCAGAAAGTGGGCATAGAGGGAACGTACCTCAACATAATAAAGGCCATATACAAAAAGTCCACAGCAAACATCATTCTCAATGGTGAAAAACTGAAAGCATTTCCTCTAAGATCAGGAACAAAACAAGGATGTCCACTCTCGCCGCTATTATTCAACATAGTTTTGGAAGTCCTAGACATGGCAATCAGAGAAGAAAAAGAAATAAAGGGAATACAAATTGGAAAAGAAGTAAAACTCTCACTGTTTGCAGATGACTTGATACTATACATAGATAACCCTAAAGATGCTACCAGAAAACTACTAGAGCTAATCAATGAATTTGATAAAGTTGCAGGATACAAAATTAATGCACAGAAATCTCATGCATTCCTATACACTAACAAGAAAAGATCAGAAGAGAAATTAAAGAAACAATACCATTCACCATTGCAACAAAAAGAATAAAATACCTAGGAATAAACCTATCTAAGGAGGTAAAAAACCTGTACTTAGAAAACTATAAGAGACTGATGAAAGAAATAAAAAATGACACAAAGAGATGGAGAGCTATACCATGTTCTTGGATTGGAGGAACCAATATTGTGAAAATGACTATTCTACCCAAAGCAATCCACAGATTCAATGCAATCCCTATTAAATTACCAGTGGCATTTTTACAGAACTAGAACAAAAAATCTTAAAATTTGTATGGAGACACGAAAGATGCCAAATAGCCAAAGCAATCTTGAGAAAGAAAAATGGAGCTGGAGGAATCAGGCTCCCTGACTTCAGAATATACTACAAAGCTACAGTAATCAAGACAATATGGTACTGGCACAAAAACAGAAATATAGATCAATGGAACAGGATAGAAAGCCCAGAGATAAACCCATGCACCTATGGTCAACTAATCTATGACAAGGAGGCAAGGATATACAATGGAGAAAAGACAGTCTCTTCAATAAGTGGATTGCAAAAACTGGACAACTACATGTAAAAGAATGAAATTAGAACACCCCTTAACACGATACACAAAAATAAACTCAAAATGGATTAAAGACCTAAATGTAAGACTGGACACTATAATACTCTTAGAGGAAAATGTAGGAAGAGCACTCTTTGATATAAATCACAGCAAGATCTTTTTTGACCCACCTCTTAGGGTAATGGAAATAAAAACAAAAATAAACAAATGGGACCTAATGAAACTTAAAAGCTTTTGCACAGCAAAGGAAACTATAAACAAGATGAAAAGACAACCCTCAGAATGGGAGAAAGTATTTGCAAAAGAATCAACTGACGAAGGATTAATCTCCAAAATATATAAACAGCTCATGCACCTCAATATTAAAAAAAGAAACAACCCAATCAAAAAATGGACAGAAGACCAAAATAGACATTTCACCAAAGAAGACATATAGATGGCCAAGAGGCATATGAAAAGCTTCTCAACATCACTAATTATTAGAGAATTGTAAATCAAAACTGCAATGAGGTATCACCTCACACTAGTTAGAATGGGCATCATCAGAAAATCTACAAACAACAAATGCTGGAGAGGGTGTGGCGAAAAGGAACCCTCTTGTACTGTTTGTGGGAATGTAAATTGATATAGCCACTATGGAGAACCATATGGAGGTTCCTTTAAAAACTAAAAATAAAATTACCATATGACCCATCAATCCCACTCCTGTGTATATACCCAGAGAAAACCATAATTCCAAAAACACATGAACCCCAATGTTCATTGAAGCAGTATTTACAATAGTCAGGTCATGGAAGCAACCTAAATGCCCATTGACAGACAAATGGATAAAGAAGATGTGGTACATATATACAATGGAATATTACTCAGCCATAAAAAGGAACGAAATTGGGTCATTTGTAGAGATGTGGATGGACCTAGAGACTGTCATACAGAGTGAAGTAAGTTGGAAAGAGAAAAACAAATATCGTATATTAACATATATATGAGGAATCTAGAAAAATGGTACAGATGAACCCATTTGCAAGGCAGACATAGAGACACAGACATAGAGAACAAACGTATGGACACCAAGGGGGAAAAGCAGGGTGGTGGTGGTGGTGGTGGTATAAATTGGGAGATTGGGATTGACATATACACACTAATATGTATAAAATAGAAAACTAATAAGTACTTGCTGTATAAAAAAATAAGTAAATAAAATTCAAAAGAAAAAAAACAAAAAAGAAGTTCTTTAGGGTTCCCCATCACAAACAACGAACTCTCACCCAATCACAACCTGGACCCTAAAAAAAAAAAATTTGACTACCAAACTCCTAAAATAAGTACTTACCCAATATTTGTTGACTAAGTGACTGACGGGCAATGTTTTTTCAATGTATAATTGGACGTTAAAAATCTTTTCATTGTTAATTCTCGTATGTGATTTAAAGAACTTCCTGATTTACAAATGTTCTTTAATGTACGGCTACAGTGTTTTATATGGAACCCCAAGCCTCATAAGTTATGTGCTTGTGTGAATCTTGTGGACATTAGCTAGGGTACCTAAACAAATAAGACCCAATATATAATGGCTCAAATATAACCTCCACTGTATGTATGTGTATTTGGCAAGCAACTTTCCTCCATGTTGTGACTCAGGAACCCAAGCCCTTTTTCATCTTGTGGCTTCACTATCTACCATTGTCTTGCTGTCATCTGCGTCCAGAAGCCAGAAGGAGAATGAGGTAGACCCAATGCTTGTTTAAAAACTCCACAGAAGCAAGTGACCCCCACCATTTTGATTTATTCCATTGGTAAGAACTAGCCTCATGGTTATAGCTCACTACAAGGACATGTGGAAATGTGGAAGCCTAAGTGCAGAGGAAACAAAGGAAACTGACTTTTGGTGACCAGCTGTCTCTCTGCTCCACAATGTGTGTGTATTGATTTAAAATTGCAGAGATGACATATACAGACATTTAAAAAATCACTTCAATAATAATTATTTAATTTGCTGTTGTGTCACAAGATCTCTTTGTTGTTGTTGGTTTAGGTATTCTTTATGTGTATTTTTTTCTTCCTGGTTGGGAAAGGAAATAATATTTTTGAGGACTTATTACTGTGAACCTAAATTTTGCTCTGCAATTCACACACAATCTTTTCATGTTCCTCACAGTAACTCCGTGAAGTAGGTTCTATCATTTGTCCTTCATAGATAAGAGTATTGAGACTCACAGAAGTTCTTTAACTTTTCCAAGCTCTCAGAGCTGTGGAATTGCAAAGAGAAGATTTGAGTCCAAGTTTACCTGATGCCAAAGCCTGTGCCCTATTCACTGTATAACCTGCCTCCCGATCGGACCCACAAGGGTCTTCACCTGCAAGAGGCCATGAAATACCCTGAGGAGCAAGGACATTGAGGGATATCTCTACACATATCATGCTGAAGTTTTCCATATTCAATGCACAAGAAAGTCTTCACTTCCAAACTGAAATGTGTTCATTTCCAGTTTTCTCAAAATATATAGGGTTTTTAGTTTATCTTAAAAAAATGCTTTTGATAGGGACATGAGCAAGAGAAAAGTTTCCTTACTATAAGGGAAAATAATAAACAGGACACTGCAATGACAGCCAGAAGCTTACACTGAGCCCCACCAAGGGGGACAGCAGGGCGGTTGGCATGTGCCGAGTGGGGTGTGAGTGTCCCTGTGAAAGATTCAGTCCTCCACAGCTCCAGCCACTGTGGCCACAAGCTGAAATGAGGCCCATTGTTGCCACATCTTCCAGCTTTGCAAGGGAAGCTGCAAACCTAGATGTAAAATTCCAGTTTTAAATATTGGATCGAATGGGAGAAAAAAAAAAAGTAAGGTTGAAGTCACATCCGTAGGCTGAATTCAGCACCTGGGACAGTGAGATTGCGACCTCTGCTTTTGGGGACCCACAGCGTCAGTTCCACACTGCAGGATTTCACTCACCACCTCAGTCCCTGCTCTTTGTGCTACAGACAAAGCCTCAGCACTGCCAAGGACGTGCATTTCTCTAGTGCCTGTTTGGCACATCACAGGCAAATAAGGGGCATGTCTAACTGCCCAGGCTCAGCCAAACCAAAGGACAAAGGCAGCGAGGCTCTCTCTGGACCTTGGGGGAAAGCACAGCTCTCCCAGGCAGACGATATGAAAGTTCCCATCTCTGCGTAATTAGGAGCAGCAAAAAAACTCAGACATGTGCCCCTTCTGTGTTGGCAACTGATATGACAGAACTACATGAGGTGCAAAATGCAGGCTCTGCGTGTGTGTGTGTGCGTGTGTGTGTGTGTGTGTGGTGCTGGTATATGCTGCTGCCCAAGTTTCAGAGCGATTTCTAACTTGAAGTTGATGAGATGGGATATTATGTCTTTTTAAAAAATATAACCCAAAACAAGCTTTGCTTGGTGTAATTTTAGCAAGGATGAGAGTTTGCCAAGGTGCAGTATGTTATTGTCAAGCTACTGTTTTGACAAAATGTGTGTATGTGTGGTTGCGTCTGTGAGTATGAAGGAGACAAGCAAAAAAATAGAGCAATATATATATATATATATTTTAATGAGATGAATGCAATAAACAAGGGACAGGTAATTTAAATTAGAAAGAAGCTGCTGAATTTCACTGTTGTCATAGGTCTTCAGGGAAGCTTTTTGTTTGTGATATCTCTGGGTATCTCTGGAGTCTGCTCTGCGTTAGCACTGTGGTAGCCCTGACCATGCCAAGATGCGTAGGATGTATCCTTGTGTCCCAGGACCCTCACCATCCACTGGGGACAGCCCTGCATATCAGCGGGGAACTGCCATGCGATTCCAGAAGTAACCAGAGTAGTTGATATTGTTATTATTCTAATTCATGCAAAGCTCTTCAAGCAGGATCTGGCGTGTAGCAGCACACACAATAAATTAATAGGCACAGGACAAGGTGTTTTGCACTAACGTTTCTTATTCTCATAACAACCTCAGATTAGACCGTACTTTAAAGGAGGCAAAGCTTAGCAAGGGGGCAATATTGCAAAGTGATCAAAAGATCAAAGCCCGGCTCAGCCATTACTATCTGGATAATTTTTACTTAATCTTATTGTTCTCCAGTGTGCTTGTCTATGATTTAGAGCTTTTAATAAAGCTATTGTAGTCATTAGTTTTGGTACATAACCATCCACCACAGAATTCGGTAGCTCAAACCACAACCGGTTATTACCGCTTGTGTGTCTGTGGTTCGGCTAAGGTCTGGCTGATCTAGATGGGGCTCAGCTGAGTGGTCCAACTTCAGCTGCAGCAGCAGCTCCGTGTCTCATTCTCATTGTGGGTCTGTGGTTGGGCGGGATGGCTCTGATTCACATGTCTCTCATCTTCATTGGGCAAATGGTCTTGCTAAGGCCGGTTCTTCCAGAAATGGCAAAAATACAAGCGAACAAACGTCATCTTACAAGTGTTTTTGAGGGCTTCAGTCACATCACAATGATTGCCCCTTGGTCAAACTGAGCCTCATGGCCATGCAGAGTCATCCAGTGGAGAAGTAGGTCTTCCTCTTGGACCTGGAGCTGGGGGATCAATACATAGTTCTGAGCAATAATCTAATCTACCAAGCTACCTGTAATTTTGAGAATTATATGCAAAAAGCTATGTAACATGCTTAATAAAAAGTTTAGTACACATTGAAGGATCGATAAAACTAGTTAATTTATCATTGATAATTCTTTTCTTTATTTGAAGGATGATCCAGTTGAGGCTCAGAGTGTTTAGGTAACTCATCTGGGATCGCATGATGGTAAACAAAGTGCTATAATTCAAACGCAGATCATCCAAGTCCCTTTCTTTTTGATGGAAACCCATGGACCTGCATGGCACGAGAGATAGATTTTAAGGTCCCAATAAAATCAGAGTATGCATTACAAATATCCGAGTTGGCCCTATTTAGGAAGGCAGATCTCAGACCTTGAGAGTTCAGAGAGAAAACCTAGATGGATACAGACCAGCTCTAGAGAGCAAGAGCAAGATGATAAATCACAACAAGAACTACCTTGCTTTGAGGTCCCTGTGTATCACTTCCAGGATTGGAAGACCCTGGGCCTGGGCCTTCAGGTGGAGCATATCTTCTCTCTGCTCTGCCTGCTCATAGGCTCAGAAGCCTGACCCTTTGGACAGAGCTGGAAAATCCATGCTGGCTGCTGAAGCTCTTCCTTCTATGTTCAATCAGACAGTGGGAAGGAAGAGATTTTCTCTAGATCTCTTCATTTGCTAAGATTTATTTTTCCCCTCTGATCTTTTCCTCCCCTGAGGATCTTGAATTTATAAGTATTGAATTTTTTAGAACTCTCTGAAAAAGCACTACATTAAATGCAGAAAAGGGTGATGGGTTCCCCGGGCACTTTGTGACTGCTCTCTATCATGGCCCTTATATATTGACTTACAGGATTTGCTCAAGTGTTGGGGTCCACATCCTGTCCACCTGTCACTCTGTCCTCTCAGTCCCTAGAAGGCAAACTCCTTGTGCCTTAACCGGGCCAGACATTCAGAAAATATTGGTTGAATGAGTGTGTGAGTGAATGATAGATGAATAAAAGTATGATGAATGAGTAATGAATGAGTCAATCAATTATACATCAATGAATATACGGGTGGATGAAGTAGCAAGTGGTTGGGTGAGTACATGAGTGGTTGGATGGAAAAGGGATCCATGAAGGAGGGAGTGATGAAGTGACGTGTTAAAGTATTCATCCTCTCTTAAGCCCCCCCTTTTAATTGGCCTTTTTCAGCCACCACATCTTGGTCAAGCAGATCTGGTTAATTACATTCATTCCATCAACTTTAGCTCAAAGCCTGAGGGAGGGAGGAACCCTGTATTTGTAGCAGTAGGGGGTATCTTAGTAGTACAGCTTTGAGGGAAATCATGATATTGGAGACAAAGGACTCCTAGTCTTTTACTTATTCTTGACTAAGTTGCTAATGTAGCAGGGCAGAAAATGTAGGCATGATCTCTGACCTCATTCAACTATGATCTTTTGTTTATCTGTCAGGTAAGCAAATGGAACTTGTGGTCTGTGTATTTATGGATATTCTTGAGGGACATGCTACAGAGGGAGTGCAGCATAAATGGCCATACAATTCTAATAGGACCTTTCATACCACCCAATCTCTGAGTCAACAGCTGCCACCTATGACAAGGCAGGATATGGCACTGCTACACAGGGATCCCAGAAGGGTAAAGCCCTAGAGGAATACCAGTGTGACCTGTCCACTCTCTGAGATTGGCCACCATTTAAATGATACTTCTTTCCTTTAACATCCCGTAGAACACTTTCTTGCAGCTCTCTGGCTTCTATGGACAGGCTACCTTGACTTTCATGGACCCGCTTATAGGCTATAGCCAACTGGAGAGTAAGCTCTGTTTTCAACTCATCTCTAACTGACCAAAACGTACTACTTTAGTTAACTATGAGGATAATGGTGACAACAAGTCATTTCCAACCACACAGGCTCTGTTCAGGAGTAGCTTCACCAGAAAAAGTGACGGGATGTCAAAGAAAGGAGAGACCAGCTGAATAGACTCTGGGGTGACCAGGAGGCACATCTTGGAGGATGTGGCATCAGAGGTGGGTTATGATAAGTGAGGAGAACTTCAGAATGCAGAGATTAGAAATGAGGGATGTATTTCAGAGGATGGGAACCCATGCACACAAACAGCAAAGAAAAAGATGGTTTGAGGTATGAGATCTTGAGGAGGCTGACATGATTACAGCAGTTCCCTTCCTGGACATGAGTGAACAGCCCAGAAACTACTTAAGAAAGCATCAATTTGCACTTTGTTCCCACGTGGGCTCCTGGATGCCCAAGGGAACTTGGCAGGTTGGGGAACCATGCTAAGCTCCACCAAACAGCAAAGGACTCGACACCAGTTCACGAACCCCCTGAGAACCTAGAACCCACTGCATGTTTACAACATTACAGGTCTTCATGAAGTGTTTAAAAAGGGAATCGATGAATGAGTTCATGTATCAAAGAATGCATAGGTGAGACAGTCAATTAATGAATGAAATGAGTCAATGGAAAAGTAAATAAATAATGAACAAATGTGCCCATGAACTGGTGTTTTGTCTTGTTTTGTTTTGCTTTTGGCAGATGGAGAGCGGGAAACTGCTGGAGTCGTTTAAGCAAGTACAAGATGTCGCCATGTTGTTTTAAAAATGCAAAAGGTATAAAAAGAAAGATAATGAATTGTTTAGTATTTGGAATTTTCCATATATTTAAGGGGAAAGTTTCCAACCTACTTACACACTTTGCATTTTCTCAATAGACTGAAGTGAGAATTTAAATTGCTTTGAATTATTTGGAATTAGCAACAGTTGATGTCTTCTTTAATTTCCACACCGTCCAGAGAAGGGAACTTGAAGTGAGGCTGACTTTCTAGATGGTTTGGAAGGATGGCCCTGACAACAGTCTGGGAGGTGGGAACAGATGGGATGTATGGAGGCCAGATCGAAGGATATGGCAGTGATCACAGCTGGTGATGATGAGGGTCTGGGTGAAAGTCACTGCAGGGGGATGCATGGGCACATACTTGGGCTGGGGTGACTTGATGGGATTTACTGACCAACTGGATGTGGGAAACATGGGGAGGAGAATAGAATGTCTAACAGATGTTTCTATCACCATTAACCCATCCTCCTACCCAGGTCTGTGGGAAAAGGAGAACGTCAGTATAGACATGAAATGTGAGGTCTACTCCCAATGTCACTAACCAAACATATGAGTGTCTCATTGTTAGACTGTCCCAAGTCAGCCCATACTTTCCCAGGGCTCCTCATGGAAGAGCCAGTATCCTAATCTGGTTATCTCTCATTGTCTCATATGTATGTAGAACCTCTCAATTATCTGAAATAGATCGTAAAGTGGAAGTATACAAAATTATTGCTGAAATTGCAGAATTCTTGGAGAGGTTGTTTGTTAAGAATATAGAGTCTATTTCAACCTTAGGGTACATAATTAGTGGAGAAATGCCCTCAACTAATGTTCCTAATTATTTTGACAATTGTCATTTCATACAACATGGAAATGGTCTATGGATTCCCACATAATAGTAGTTATACCTTTAAGCAGCACTTCTCAAATAATGTAATGAAGCTAGTCTGAATTTATTGGAAATCCAAAGTGCTTTGGGGTTGGAGACAGCTGGTTTTAGGCTTTAGATTTACCTCTTTATAAGAGGGTGACTCTAAGGCAGCTGCTTAAGCTCTCAGGGCTTTAGTTTCCTCATCTATAAAATGGGGATAACGAGAGTGGCTGCCTGTTGGGCTGCTGTGCACACTGAATAAGGTAATGGATTTAAATATCCAGCCCTGGGACTGAGACACGGGGAGCGACGAATCAATACTTAGTTGTCGAAGTGACAAAAAATTATTTTCTGTGCATAATTTTATTGGAACTAAATAAAAATAAAAATGACGATGATTTCTGTGCATATGGATTTGAGGACCCTTTTAAAGATTTTTTTCTTCTCTGCTCTTTAGGCATTCAGCTAGCTACAATTGAGAATCCAGATCTTAATATGTCTTGCTAACATTAATTATAAGCCACCAATTAAAAAAATCAAGATGTTGCTACTTACACTCTGAAGATTATGAGTATGTGAAGACTGGATTTCTGAACCACCTCTGGGGTCAACCTTACCTCTAATGGAAAGCTTGATTTCTATTTGGATTTTAAAATTTCTCCAATTATCTAGTCAATATTACATGAATATTCAAAGATTGGTTTTCATCTCATCTGGAAGTACATTCTCCAGGCCCACTCTTAAAAATCTATATACTTATAAAAATACAAGAAAAATTGGGTCCATAAATTCCCCATATCAAAATGTGATCCCACTCCTGAGTGTTCCTATCACCCAGACAGCTTTGTTTGGGCTCCTGAGATAGAGAGACCCAAGTTTCTCTATTCTTCAGCATTTCCACCTTGAACTTTGTTATGAAAAACAGAGGTTTAATTTAGAAACGGCCAAAACTTTCCATTTGTATGTCAGCCTGCAGGAACTCAACTTAAAGAGAGTATTTAATAACACAAAGAGTTGAAGGGGAAAATCCAGTTGAAGGACTTCGTGGTTAAGCCTGCAGCATTTGTTAACATTTAAATTCCTAGATTGCATTGCATTTTTTTCCCCCTAAGTCACATGGCGGTGGGTAATCACCATTAATCTTCCATGCTTATAGCTTTTTTCCTTCCCTGAAATAGTACTTCACAGGGAAAAACATAACACCCATTTTGCCTTCCATTCACTTTTATTCTTATATTAGCAGAGAAAAGAAATGGCTACCAAGGACCAAGTTCTATGGGTCGGGCACTGCACTAAACAATTGATATGAATCACTGTGATTAATTCTGGAAACTGACAACATCCTTGTTTGAGAGAAGGAAACTGAAGTTCAGAAAAGGGAAACATGTGTCCAGAGAAACTCAGATAAGAAGCAGGAATGTGTACCACCAGTGGCCATATGTGAATAATTGGAGCCATTTAAAAATCCAGATAAAAATTGAATTTTGGATTAGAGGCAAGTTTGGCCAATGACCCAATTCCTCTGGGTACCAACAAATTAATAATGGCAGTAACTGGTCTTGAAAGACCAACAGCTGACAGGAGAATATGTAAGAAGGTAAGGTAAACATTATAAAGGGACCTGTGACAGACAAGTTCTGAGGTAACCTCCATGATTCCCATCTCCTGGTGTTTATGTTCTTGAGTGATCCCTTTCCCTTGAGTGTGGGCAGGACCTATGACTTGCTTCTAACCAAAAGAAAAACAAAAAGGTGATGGGACATCAATCCTGTGATATCATTATGAGACTATAATATCTATCTTTCTGAGAGACACTTCTTCCTTTGCTGGCTTTGAAGGAGTAAGTTGCCATGTTGTATGCTGCCTTATATGACAAGGGGCTGAGGGCAGCCTCCAGCAGACATCCAACAAGGAACCTGGGCTCATAGTCTGACAACCTGCAAGAAACTGGATGTTGCCAACCACCATGGGAGCTTGGAGGCAGATCCTTCTCTAGTCAAGCCTCAATGACACCACAGTCCTGACTGACACCTTGATTGCAGTCTTGTGAGACCCTGAAGCAGAAGACCCAGTTGAGTTGTACTTGGACTCCTGACCCACTGAAACTGTGACATGATAAATGTGTGCTGTTTTAGGCAATTACATTTGGAGTAATTTGTTATGCAGTGATAGATAACTAATAAGAGATCTTTTAAAACCACATGATGGAATGTACAATTCTTTGGAAATCATGATGGTGTAATGGAAAGAGTAGTAGACTTGGTGTGAAATGACTCTCACTGAAGTCACAAAAGCCCAGTGGACGCATTCCAGTATCCAACTTGGATGGCCTCTGGGAGGCATTCTATGCTGTTATCACCCTCTTCCTTTTCTCCCATGACAGGCCTCACCACTTTAACTTCTACTTCTCTGACTATTCCTCATCAGCTTTGTCTGTGACTTGCTTCCTCTGAGAGTCTCACATGTATATAGTCTCTGAAGATGCACTGCCAGCCCTGCTTCTCTTCTCACACCAAATGCTCATGGCATTCAATGCTGCCTGTATGCTCATCAGGCCCAGATCCATGCCTCCTGCCCTAAGATCCCCTCTGAGCGCCTGACTCAGGTACCAACTGGGTTTCTCGTTTTGGATGTCCGGCGGATACTTAACTGTACACCCCAATTCCTTATTGCAGTGAGTGATACCCACCACTTACTACCCATCCAACCAGCCACTCAAGCTAGACTATGATAGTTGCCATTAACTTTTCTTCTCCTTGAAACAGGCACTGACTAAATCCTGTTAATTTAATCTCTGAAATAATTCTCAACCTACACTCCTCTCCCATTCTGGACCATGATGACTTGGTTCAGATTTACATCAAGTCAGAGGAACTACTGAAAAACTTTTCTAGACAATCTCCTCATCTTGTCTTCCTCAATCCACTGCATACACTGCTGCTCTAATATAGCAAAATAACAGAAGGTTAGGAAAATTCACCAGGGAACACCCTAAAACTCTGCCTCTTTCACATTTGATCACAAGTGACCATTGACCGTGACGCTGATGAGGTTCACAGCCCCTTCCTTGCAGGGCCCCTTCCAATGTGCTTTCTTTCTCATGTTAAATAAATATTTATCTTTGTATCCAACTGTATATTCACGATTATGTACATTTTTTCTTTAAAGAAGGCCCCTGCAAATACTGCTTACAACCTTTCTTTGGTTTTGAATCACCCCTGAGATAAAGGCTAAACTCCTTAATGTGACCTGGATAACGTGGCCTGGTTCATCAAGCTTATCTGGCACTCCTTGTCTCACATTTTATCTTCAGTAAAGTGGAACACATTTCAATTTTTACTATATACCATGCTATTTCATGTCCCTAGGTCTTTGCTTATGCAGTTCTTTTAGGAGGCAACATCTTCTCACCTCTCATTGACTTCTGTCAACATGTATCCAACCACAGATTATATTGGATAATTTCTCCTCCTTCTACAAGACCCATCTCAGGTGTCAACTGCCCAAGTAGCTTTCTTGAGTCCCCCATCCCTTCCTCAGTGGATCTCTGTGCTTCTACAATTCCTTGACCTTTCTTTATTTCCATACTGACTAAATCTCCTCTGTACCTGACATAGATGTACAGCAGAAGTTTGTCGAGCTGTGTCTAAATTACCATTCTGTAACTTGGACAAGTTTCTTGACCTCCTCAAATCTCAGTCTCTATCCTTGTAAACAGGGTTGTTAAACCACCTTAAAAATTGTGGCCAGATTTCAAATAGGTTATTTAAAATAAAAATGCTTGGAAAATATCAAACCTCATAGTTAACACAAATAGAATTGCCTGGTATTTAAGATATTTTTAGAATCACAGAGATGGTCACCCTAAATGAGACTGTACATTTAAATAATAACCAGATTCTTGAAATTAGATCAGGGAATACAGTAAAAATTATATTGTGGCTCAAAGTCTGGGCTTTGGGGCTAGTCAGCTTGGGTGTGAATTTTGGAATTGCCATTTACTAGATTTTATGACTTTAGTTAAAAAACTACCTTTTCTGTGCCTCGGTTTCTTCACCTGAAAATGGAGGCAATAATAGGATTGCTGTAGTGATTAAATTTGTTAGCACATTTTTAACTCTTAGCATAGTCTCTGGCAATTGGGGATCCTCACTAAATGTGAACTACCACTATGGTTAATTATGATTAATAGAATTTGAAGGAAGGCCTTTTTGATATCACTGTGAAATCAAGACTGCCTGATGGCTAGTTAAGCACAGGTATCCAAGCTGCACAATCCCATTACTGACAGAAATTATGGCCATATTTGTACTTTTGGAGAATAACGATAGGACATATAAATAGAAGGCACTGGGATGTCACAAGTAGATTTAACCCAAGAGATGGAGAGGTACTGCTCATGGAAGAATGTTGATGCCCTTCTCTTTAAATATTTGAATCCTTCACATATATAAATATGGCACAAAACTAACAAAACGTGAATGAAATTTTATCACATTGATTAGTAAACAGAAAGTGAAGAACAGAAATGCCAAAGCAGGGATTTTTCAAACATCAATGGAATTAGCTTCTCCCCATGATAAAGCTCTTCTGGATTCTACAATTTTAGAAAATTTATTTCTAGAAAAGTGCTATTAAGAACTGTATGTCAGAAGTACCCTGTAATCTGCTTTAGGGGTTGAGATAGGGTGGATGAAGAAAATAATACAGAAATGAAGAGGACAGTGTAAAATTCCTTTTCCAGCTCTATGGGGAACCCTGATGTAAGCAAAAGATACTGATATATCATACAAAAACTGATAAAAACCTAAAGAATATGTTTTGCTATATATCAAATTGTACACTTGTAATATGTACAGAGTTTATTGTATTCATTAAAACTTCTGTAAAGTTGTTAAAAATAAGTATTTTTAATGTGTTGCAAAGTAAAAGAAAACAATGAAAAATGTGAGATAAGATCAAGACATGATAAAAGGGATCAATTTTATCAGAAAAAGAACCAAGTAGAAAAACAAGAAATAAAAAAAAATAATAATTACAATGAAAATGTTTCTGTTTAACAACAGTGCTAATTAAAAGATCAATGAACTGGAAAATAGATCTGAAAAAAATATTCTAAAAACGCACCTTAGAAAGGCAAACAGGATGAAAGAATGGTTAAGAAATATGGAGGATAGGGTAAGAAGGTCTAAAATATGTTTAAGAATTCAAAAAGGAGATTGTGAGAGAATGTGGCAGAGGTGATATTTAAGAAATAATAGATGAAAAATTTCCATAACAGATAAAGTATATCAATCTGCAAATTCAGCAGGCTAAACAAATCCCAAACAGCTTGAACAAAATAAATTCATACCTACTTAGACACATTATACTCAAAGGCAGAACACCAAAAACAACAAGAAAATCTTAAAAACAGCTGGAGGGAAAGAAAAGCGTTTTCCTTTAAAATTTATAGGTAAGTTGTCTTATTAAGAGCCACAGCAGGAGGCAGAAGACAGCAAATAATAGCTTCCACGTAGTGAAAGAAAACAGTTGTCAACTAAGAATTGTCTATATAAGAGAAAAAGTATTACAAGAGCGAGGGTGAAATTAAGACATTTTCAGAAAACAAAAATGGAAAGAGTTTAACCTCCAACAGAACTTCTAAAGGCCATTTTTTTCTGGCAGAAGTCAAGTAAACCCAGATGGAAGTCCTGAAATTCAGAGGAAATGATCAAACCATGTGGTATCTGTGTGGGGATATCTAATCAAACATTAGCAGTATGAAAAAATACTAAAGATGTGTCAACTTTAAAAAGACTGATCAAGATACATAAGTAACAATACACAAAAGTTAGGAGGAAAGTAATTTGAATTAGATTCTTTCAAAGACTTTGTATTATTTAGAAGGGTGGTAATGCCAATTAGCTCAAATCTGTGATAAATTAAGTATAAATCTTAACATTTCTTGGGTATCTATTAAAGGAAAGAAAACACTGAATATAACACTCAAACTAGGAGAGAAAAAAAGATCAAATGACAAGTAATCAATCCAAAAGAAGGGAAGGACTTCCCTGGTGGTGCAGTGGTTGAGAATCCACCTGCCAATGCAGTAGACATGGGTTCGAGCCTTGGTCTGAGAAGATCCCACATGCCGTGGAGCAACTAAGTTCGTGCACCACAATTACTGAGCCTGTGCTCTAGAGAGCGTGAGTAACAACTACTGAGGCTGTGAGCCACAACTACTGAAGCCCGTGTGCCTACAGCCCATGCTCCACAACAAGAGGAGCCACTGGTATGAGAAGCCCACACATTGGAATGGAGAGTAGTCCCTGCTCGCTGCAACTAGAGAAAGCCCGCATACAGCAAAGACCCAACACAGCCAAAAATAAATAAATAAACAAATATGAATCTCATGCAAAAATAAATAAATAAATAAACAAAAGAAGGCAAGATATTAGACAAAACAAATGAAGAAAAGACAGGTTACTGGCATCTACAAAATCAATTGACTCAAAATAAATCCAAATTTAGAAATAATTTCAATAAATGCACATTATCAAAATGCTTCAGTTAAAAGATATAAATTTTCAGAATGGATAAAAAATTAAGCCCAGCCTTACACTGTTTAAAAAAGATACATCTAAAATACAAAAATAAAGATAGCTTGAAAGCAGAGGCATGGGAAAATATATAGAAGGTAGCTACTAGTCAAAAGGAGGCAAGGGTAGCTATATTGATAAAAACAGAGAAAAAAATAGAAAAAACAGAGAGGGTCACCTCATAATGCTAAAAGGTTCAAGTAACAATTCCCAAAACCAATGCATCTATGAAGATAGTCTCAACATATATAAAGAAAAAAAAAAAAAAAGACAACTTCAAGGAGAGATTGACAACATTACGGGAGAGAAATTTTAACATACTTCTCTTTGTAACTGATAGATATGGTTAGTATTGCATAGACAACCTGGATTCAAGTCTTGGCACTGGTACTTATTAGCTGTGACCCTAGGCTGTAGACCTTAGTGACTCTTCCTAAGTTTTCTCACCTGTAAAATAATAGGGATTCACTTATAAGATTTTGTGGAAATCATATGTTAGTATACAGAGAGCATTTGTAAAATTATCTTATGAATAATAGTTCTATATGTAAATATTATTTTTTAAATTGAACCAATGGGCATATACAGGCTACTCTAGCCAACGATTGTAGAATACATATACTATCCAAACATACACAGAACAAATACAAAAACTGACCACATACTAGGCTAAAAGTAAATCTCGTTCAGACTACATTCTCTGACCCCAATGTAAATAAATTAGTATTAATATCAAAAATACATCTAAAAAAATCACTATATCTTTGGACATTTAGAGATATAGTTTTTAACAACTCATACATTAAAGGAGTAATTGTAATGGAAATTAGAAGTATTTAGAACTGAATATCAATTTAAAAACATTCAAAATATGTGTGAAACAGCCAATGCAGTATGTAGAGGAAAATTTATATCCTTTGAAGATTATTCTATAAAAAGGAAAAAGTTGAAAACTAATGAGCTTATTCTCCAATTTAGGAGGTTAAAAAACACAACAATAATAAAGACAAGAAATTACAAAAAGGAAATTATTTTTGAAAAAAAGAGTAAAGAAGTGAAATTAAAACGCATGGAATAGAGAGGATCAGTAGAGTAAAAACCTGATATTTAAAAAAAATAATAAAGAAAATAAAATTGTTACAAAAAGAAAAGATTAAGCAGAAGGAAGAATGAAAGAGAAAGGGTATGTTACTACTAAGTTGAAAACATTTAAATGGTAATAACAGGATATTACCAACAATTTCATACTGATAAATTTTAAATTTTCAGTACAATGGAAACTTTCTTAGAAACAAATGTGACTTACTAAAACTGACTCAATAAGAATTAAACAAAATATGAATAGCTCTATAATGTGTAAGGAAATTTGGTCACACTTAAAACACCTTCCCCCCCAAAAGCTCCAGGCCTACATAGCTTCATCAGCAAGCTTTACCAAAGAGTCAAGTAACAAATAATCCAATGTTATACAAATTGTTACAGATTATAGAATAGAAGAGAACACACCTTAACAAATTTGGGGACCAAAGGAACCTCAATACCAAAATCCCAGAATCGTTTTATGAAAATAAAAATTATAGACCAATCTCCCTGTGAACATACATGAAAAAATCATAAATAAAATATCAGCAAGCAGAATAGAGCCCTATATAACAATGATCATTCATTATGTCCAAGTAGGATCACTTTCAGGAAAGAAAATCAGTAGAAGAGTTTACTAAGCTTTCCAAAGCCAAAATCAACCTACAAAATTCAATGACGTGTATACACAGACAGTAAGTAGATAATGTAATTTAATAGCTATATTATTGTTAATAACATCAAGAATATTAGGAATTTAGGAGTATATCTAACAAAATATGTTCAAAGTCTTTATGAAGAGAATTAGAAAAAGAATTATTATGAGACCTTGAAGATCTATAGAAATTGAGATAACGTGGACCAACGGTTGGAAGATTCAATGTCATACATGTGATGACTCTCTCCAAATTGATCTACAGAGTCATTGTAATTCCAAGACCAAATCAGTAGGTTTTGTGGGCATGTGGGTATGTGTGTGAAATTTGACAGGCTGATTCTAAAATCTATATGGAATTGCAAATTGCAGGAAAAGGGAGATCCTTCTGAATGAGAAGAACAAGGTTGGTTGGCTGGCTTTTGCAGATATCAGTAATTACTTTAATGATGGTAATTAAGACAGTGTGATATTGTTCCTGGCTCAGACACACCAGCCAATGAAACAGATTAAGAGTCAGAAGTGTGTGTGTGTGTGTGTGTGTGTGTGTGTGTGTGTTTATTTTATGTGCAGAAGTGGCATTACAGATCAGTGGCAAAATAATGGATTTTTAAATACACAATGGAGGACAATTTGTAATCCACAAGAAAAATTAGAACCTTACATCACAATATACACTAAAATGAATTTCAGTTTAAAAAAATACATGTAAAAGGCAAAATCATAAATGTAATAAAAGAAAACATAGGATAATGTACTAAATGAATTTATGTGAAGAGAGTTTTCTTCAATAAGGCACAAAGAGCAAAATCCATGAAAGAAGAGATGAATAAATTCAGAAGACAGCAAAATAAAGAAAAATAGAATCTTTAAAAAGAGAAAAGATATTTATAGCATATATAATTGAGAAATGATTACTATACAGGATAAAGAACGCCGACAATTCAGTAAGAAAAATACAAGTGACCTAATAGAAAAATGGTCAAAACACTTAAACAGATACTTCCCCAAACCAGAACCTCAAATGGCCAGTGACAGAGCAGGAGATGTGCATTGGTAAATGGGAATAAAAATTAGAATCATAATGAGATACTATTTCATACCTACCAGAGGGGCAAAATTTCAAATAACTGCTAATAATAAATTTTGGCAGTGATAGCGGAGCAAGGGAGGCTCTTACATTTCTCAAGAGGGTGAAAAGGTAAGGCTGTTATGGAAAACAATTTACCATTATCTAGTAACAACTCTGTCAATATTCTGTAATAACCTAAATGGAAAAAGAATTTGAAAAAGAATAGATACTTGTATATGTATAACTGAATCACTTTGCTGTACATCTGAAACTAACACAACATTGTTAATCAACTATACTTCAATATAAAATAAATTAAAAAAAAAATAAATTTTAAAAAAGAAAGAGAATATACACATCCTTAATCCAAGCACTTCCTCTCTTGGAATACACCCTAGAGGTCTCCTATACATAGAGATCTGGCGATGTAGAATAATCAGTCCAGAGAAGCTTGACCTAGTAAAACTCTGGAAAGAACCCAAATGCATACCAGGAGCAGACTCTATAAGGACATCCTGGCCTGGTCACACAATAGAAGCTTGTCCAGCAGTGAACACAAAGCACAGAGACACACAACAAGGATGCATCTCAGAAACAGTATTGAGCCAAAAATGCACAGCGAACACACCACAGCCATTGCAAAAATAGCATGTTGTCAAGAGAACCCATTCAGGATGATTCCACTCGTGAAATTCAAAAACATGAAACCATGAACAATGATTTGTAGGCAAGTGGTAAAGCTCTAAAGAAAATAAGAAAGTCTTAAAAAGACAGGTGAGTTGTTCCAGCTGGTGATAGAAGGTGTCAGGCTTGGGGTCTAAATTGTGTGGGTCATACAGGTGTTTTGTTGTATTTTTACTTTTTATAGCTTATATATATTTTGGAAGAAGTAATTATTCAGATATATATATATATATATTCATAGTGTAGTATAATGTGGGTATATGATGACTGGAATTACTCCAGTTTTGACGAATATGCTGTAGATGTGTGAAGGAGATGGACTTGCTTGTATCTTGTGATGCTGGAAGGCTTCTGGAAGGTACAGGGGTTTAAAGGAGGTCAAAGCTTTGTTACATCCATAGTGAGGAAGAACATCTCAGCTTGTACAAAAAGGAGGAAGAGGTGGAATTTTAAGTGGGGAGGGACCTAGGATAGATTTGGCATTTCAGAGTTGCTAGAACTCAGACAATTTTTAAGCAGAGGTAAAGATTCAATGAAGCCCAGGGTCGAGTAAGTGGGCATGCAAGTTGTGGTTGATAATGGTCTTGGGTTTGACCCCTGCGTCTGCCAACGTTCTGGCCGTGTGACCTTGGAGGAGAAATGTCATCACCTTGAGGCTCACTGGCTTCCTCATGATGGAGTTAAGAAATGCACATGCCTCACAGTGGGGTTTCGAGGGCTCAGTAAAGGAATGCATACAGAGCGCCTGAAATCAACTAATCAACCGTTGGTGTTGACCACTGTTTTATTGTTGTGCTTATGGCTGCCAGGGGTGATGGACAGAAAGGACAACAGATGCGGGAGGAGCCGGTGTGGGGATGCAGGTAGGACAGGAGAGAACCTCACGGGGGGGGGGGGGGGGGTGTCTGGAACCCAGTGACTGGGGGACACCAGGGGGCTGTGAGGCTGCAGCGGAACAGATCATGAAAGGCCTTCTGCGCCAAACTGAGAAGGTCGAATGCAACGTGGAAACAGTCAAGGGAAGCCACTAGAGTGTATCAAGCAGGATAGGAGCACGCTCGTGGAGGGAGTGTGACGTGTCTTAAATCTCAGCCGTGTGCCTTTGGGGCTGCATCAGACCAAGGTGGCCTTTATTTTGTGAGAAAGCTGCCTCTGCCTGGAGGGCGGCTTGGGGGCCACCGACGGGACAGGCATTTGGGAGGCTGTGCTTGCAGTACCGCACAGGTCTGAGAACCGGTTGCGGCTGGCAAGAGGGGGCTGATAGGAGCCCCACGCAAGCAGGAGGCGTCTTTGACAGCATCTCTCGGTGGCTTAGTGTCAGAGCTTATTTTAAATGCAAAAAGGGAAATGGGGGCGGCCTGGTGAGCAGGGTGGCGGGGAGAAGGCAGAACTCAGATCTTATCTGGACTCTTGGCTGTCATTGGAGCTGTTCAGAGCAGGTGTTTCAAAGCCTTCGGTGGCATTATCCTGCATTCGGGCCGTGGCGGGTACACACACAAAGTGGGCATGCATTATTCAGGTGGCATCGCCTGCTCCGCGCCGCTCGTCAGAACATTTGCAACGTCGGTCCCTCCTTCCCCAAAAGCCCATTGTTAAGAATTATAAACAAACAGTCACTTCACTGCTGGCGAGATCCACAGTCATAACAGGAAATCATGCCCTTGCTGCAGAAAGATTCTGTTCTAAGAAGCGGCATGAATGCCATTGACCTAAATTCCAGCGCCCTAGTCTCTACCTGCAGAACTTTTCACAAAGCAATGCTGGCGAGAGGCAGATTAAAAGGATCTGTAACTATTTCTTTCTTTCCGTTTTATGAGAATTCATTGCCATGAATATCTAGTGACCCTGAAACCTACTTCCGACTTTTCAATCAGCTCCCCCAAGGTTGACTTAAAGGTACAGAAGAAAATGCAGAAGATGCCGGCTTGTTATTCATGGAAGCTGATGTCATCTACGTTGTGACTGAGCAAGGTGACCTTGTGGCCCAGCTCTGCCCTCAAGGGACCTGCCTGTCTGCAGCGCCAAAGGGGCAGTGAGTGCCGATGCCTGCGATCTTTCAGATTTGGATCCAAGTCTGACGCGGCTAACTCACAATGCCTTACCTGTACTGGCTGTTTCAATGATGAGCACATCTGTGACGGTGAATTATTACTTTTTTTTTTTGGCAATTCTGTGGTCTTTCAATTTTCTTAGCATTTTGCAGTTCTTAAAATGACTTGCCCAAGATATCATGTTGTCGCATAGCTAGAGCTCAGAGAGTTCGTTCAGCTGGACCTTTTTTCTCCCACTTCAGTAATGCATCTTTTAGGCTACCTCAATCATTTACGCAGTCATCAAGTAACTATTTATAGAATAACTACTGCATTCAGGCATGGTACTAAACACTAAAGAAATGGAACTTAATAAAATGTAATTCCTAGCTGCAAAATTCTCACTGTCCATTAAAAGAGCAGATAAGTTAACTGCTAGATATGATACACAGTGATAAATGCCACAATAGAGTTTCTAGGGGGTTCCAGACAGGGGTCCTTAAGACCAGGCTAGGGTGTCCAAGGAAGGCTTCCTGGAAGAGGTGACATGGGCATTGATCTATAAAGATAATAATCTGGATTTAGTAATTTGAAAGATGAAGGATGTTCTGGGGAGAGGCCATTTGGATTTGAGACAACATAACAACTTTCAGCTGGTCATTCATTTTGGTGGGGAAAGGGTACACCATGGCGAATGGCAAGAGGTAAAAACCGTGATGGGTAACATACCAGATGGGTCCCGGGAGAGCTTAGGTGCTCTAAACCCTTGATTTCGACCACTGCAACCAAAGAACAATTCTATAAAGTAGTCACTAGGAATCCCTTTTAAAGTTTAGGAAATGGAAGCTTATAGAGGTGGGTGACTTGACCAGTCACAGAGCTAGCTGAGTGAGAGATGGGAGCTTTGAACATCTGAACCCCACAGTCTGTCCCAGAGTCCACACAATTAACGACCATCTCCTCTTCTGTCCCACCCAGGAAATTGATCACACCTCCTTTAGTGGAGGGATTCTGCTTCTTGTTCCTTTATCCTATCATCTGGGGAGTAACCAACAGGGAATAGGTATAACTTTCTGTCTGACAGTGGGTATCATTGCATTTACTTCCTCCTCTTGCACCTTGGAAAGGGATGCACTGGGTAAAGTGTGGGGCATTGGCACAGCAAGTATTAGTATTGCCCCACGAGTGTGCATTTCCAGCTGGCAGATTTCTCTATAGCTCAGAGACTCCTGTACCCATTTCCCCACTGTCTCCGGAGGGTCATTTCTCCACTTGGAACTCTCAGGCCCTGCTATCCTCTGGCGATGAAGTGAGAGGGATGGAATGTCATTCGTTTGCTTTAAAGACTCATCCCATGTATACCTGGAAAGAAAGAGCTGGCCAAGAAGAGCCTCTGCTTTTCATCCTAATATGCTGACTCTTGGGGGGAAACCCATCTTGTTCCAGCAAAGTGAGCCCTCAGGGTGGCTTTGCTGAGAAAAAGAACATGTGGCAGGGCCACAGCTCACCCGAAGGCCCCTTTGTTTGCATGTGACAAGGTGCCCCTTCCTCTGGCAGACATATTCCTGCATCAGGCACTCGGCCTGGGAGGCCGTGCTCAGGCCAAAGACCCAGTAAGGACCTTGTTCCAGCCGATGCTGCAAAAGGGGGCGTGGTGGCCCTGGTGGCCTGCAGACTTCCTCAGGCCTGGGTTTGAGTCCTGGTCTATGGAGTACTAGTAGCGTGATCCTGGACCAGCTGTCGACTTTCCTTATCCTGGTGTCCTCATCTGTAAGCGGATCTGTGCAGCATTAACCGAGAATGAAATCACGTACCCGTCTCAAGGGCTGGATAACGGACTTAAGGCACTCAACGTCATGCTGCACTCCATAATGCTGGTCCTATTAGTGTTGGTTCCTGATGAAATAACTCGAACATTCCTCCATGGCCCTAGTGACAGACAGTGACTATGCCTTCCTGCCAGACACTCCACGCACAGGAGCGAGACTTCCTACAAAATAGTGACCCCCGCTTCCAGCTCCCTCTCAGGGAGGTGAGAAGGGAGGCTCAGAGAGGGCAGGTAACTTGCCAGGGTCACACAGCAGGGGATGGAGCTGAGCTTCGAAAGAGCGACTCCCGGGATTTGCCTCTTGGGTCTCAGACAAATTACTTAATCTCTCTGTGCCTCAGTTTCTGCACCTGTAAAATGAGAAAATTCAAGTTATCTACCCATCTGGGAGAGTGGCGAGAACCCCCTGAGTTGATAAAGGTAAACCTTCTAAAGGTCTCACAGACCTTTGAACGCTCTGTTTTCTGTGCCTGGAATGTTCTTCCCCTATTTACATTTCCACCCTTCCCCCACTCTCACTTTATTTTTCCTATCTTTTTTTTTTAATTGCATTTTTTTCCTATCCATTGTTAAGGCTGGGTTCAAACATCATTTCGGAATGATGCTGTCTCTCATCTCTAACTATTGTCATTCGAAACAAATTCTTTTGTCCTATTCATTGCAGTTTGTAATTATATGCGGTCCCTTGTACCTATTTGATTAACATGTGTCCCTGTCCCGCTAGCTGGCTAGTCTTTGCACCCATGAAAGTAGGTACCGTTGCTGGCTTATGCTCACCATTACATTCCTGGGCCAACCATATAGGAAGCCCTCAATATACAACAGGATAAACTGCCCATTGCATGAGGGTCCCTGGCTTTCTGAAGGGCTGCAGGAATGAAGCTGATGCTGGACTGAAGAATGAATGCTTTTTCGCTTCCCTCCGTAACTGCCAGGTTCTGTGACCAGGGTTTGCCAAATCCCCAGCGGTTTTGCCTTATCTCCTTGACTGTGTTGTCTCACGTGCCTGTTGAAGTAAAATATTGTACTCCCGACAAAATGATCATGTTCTGCATAATGCACCAGTCATTAACTCGGCAAAGTTACTTTTCATATCACTCTTGAATGTTCATTGCTAGGTGTGTGCAATGTTTCCTTCCTCTTCTGTTTATATCTGCATAACTGTGTGTGCTAGTTGTGCTATTTTAATTCTCTCTGTATATTTTGACTTTATTAATTGATTCCATCTGATTACATTAATCATGAGTAATTGAGATGTAAAATAGTGTTCAGCTGAAGTTTTTCAACCGTTGCTACCGTAGAGAAAGGGTCTCCGTCTCTAATGGCCAAATCGTATTAGAAACATATTTTGCCTCTGGTTCAATGTACGTGTGATACACATACACATGTATCTGATTTATTTTAATTTTTTACATAATTGGAAGTCACTATGCATTTTGTTCCACAACTGACTTTTACCAATAGACTTTGGAAACCTTTTCCGTGTCAGAGCTATCCTCTTTGTAAGCTGTCTGGTATTTCATACTATGTGTACACTGTAATTAATTTAATAAAGTCCATTTAGCTCGTTAGCAATTTTTCACTATTACACAGACACATACAAAGCTGCAACAAGCAGCCTCTGCATAGATCATATAATACATAGGAGAAACTCCTAAAAGTGGGATTCCCAGGTACTTTGCTCAGCTTGTATGAGTCTCATTTTCATTTATTTTGCTACATCAGCATGTAGGTTGTTTGTTACAATTATTCACTTTAGCACGTGTGCATGTGTGCACATGGCCTGAAGTTGTTGAACACACCACGGCAATGCTGTGAAGAATTCTTATGTGAGCCCGCCTATGCTATATACAGTGTGTTTGCAAAGTTCACCCGTTTTCACCTGCATGCCTAAGAAAATAACAAACCTTCTTTTTGAACTCCAGTTACCTCTGCTGTACATCCATCCATTAGCAGGATAAACTGCTAATTTCTGTTTTACTTTGTTCTGCATTAAAGTGGTAAGAATATCACTTTTTGTTAATCTAGGGGTATTTTCCTTCTTTTAAAAAATTATAAAAGTGAACAGAAGTCGATATTTCCTGCCTCTTCTCCATGTCAGAATTGCCCTCCGAGCTGTCCAGTGCAGTGGTTGGTTGGAAGCTTTAGTTTACGAATCAAATGGGCAGATGACTCAGTATCTTCATGCCTCTCCTTTGCCACCTCTAAGATCGCTGCCTCATAACGAGTCAGGACAGCACTCAGGACAGTGAACACAGCGATTCTTCATCCACTGGTACCTAGGGGGTAAATAACAGAGGCTGAAAATCTGATTTTGGATTCAGGCAAACCTGGAGTCAAAATCTTGCTCAGTCGCCACCAAGAGAGACAATTTTAGGCAAGTTAATAATTCTTGGATTCCTAATCCATGAATGAAAAAATGTAATAGTACATATCTTAGAGAGCTGTTATAAGAGCTGGAAAAATAAAGATGATTTATAGAGTGCTTTGTGCCTGGCACATAGTAAGCACTCAGTGACGGTTAGCTGTCTTTAATCCTGTTGTCAAAATATGGGGACAAAAAAATCTTATTGTCACACTTGAGTTGGAAGATAGAACTTGAGGTACTCCACAAATGAAGCTACCTCTAGTTTACACTCCCCAAATGACCAACCAGGCTGGGTGCTGAAAATTCATTATTTTGTAAGGGGTTTTTGTACAAAAATACACAAGATGTGTTTTCCCTGGAGGACCGGAGAATGTCTCATTTCTTCTGATTGACGGTGAGATTCCTTGAGAAAATGACAAAGTAACACACAGTGGAAGGTGACCCACTCACCTAGCCAGTGACTGAAATTGGCTTTGCCACCTCCAGGACAAAGACCACAGCTTTGCTGAATTAAAAATAAAGACGGAAGCCAAGTAAATCCAAAGTGAATGGAACAGATTGTTTAAAGTGACTTTCCCTTATCTGTACAACACATCCATAAGATAATGCCGTTGACATTTTTGTCAAGGAAGTGAGATGTGGACCCTTAGCATCACTTTAGATGGAAGTCAGGGGGAGGAGGATTGGCAGCGGGCATGCCAGAACCCAAGTATCCGATGACATGACAGACACAGTGGAGGTCTTGCATGTTCTCGGCACCAAGTGCGTAATTGCACTCACGGCTAACCACTTGGAAGAGATAGAATGATCTGCTCAGCCCTGGAAAGAATTGGAGAGATCATGTATGTCCTAAAATGTTAGCAGTGCAAGGGAGCTTGAAGATGGTCTTGCTTGTCTTTTCTTCTGTACATGGTCAAACAGAAAAAGGACTAACCCAAGGTCAAAGGAAGAGGTAGTAACAGGACATAACTCTAAGTGGAATGTCTCCCATTAACAAGGGTGGGGGGAGTACTGTTAAAGTACCAGAGTATGTTTTGCCAAAGAGTGCCTCCTTCTTCTGCAGTTGAAGGTATGTTTGATTTCTACTTCTAAACCCTCTCTGTAGCTATTGTTGCATGTTCTGTTCCCAGTTGCTTTTGGCTTGAGCCCCAAATGTGCTTTATTTAAGGCAAGTTCAAAGAAAGGTTCTCCACACTGTTAATTACTGGAGCATCAAACTAAAGAGAAGTTTGTATGTATGTATGTACATGAGAGAAGAAGATGAAGTGCTAGTAGTGGCCAATCTTGGGCTACAGCCCATTGAGTCTGAGCAGAAAATAAAAATGAAAATAAATCCACATCTAGTCACATATGGTGAAACTGGTAAAGGGCAAGGACAATTCCTAAAGCAACCAGCAAGAAAAGTCAGATTATCTGGAAAGGATGAACAATTAGGCTGGCAACAGACTTCTTGTCTCCAACACCAAAGGCCAGAAGACAGCAGAATAATATCCTCAAATCCCTGATGGAACATAGATCGCAACCTAGTTCTAGACATAGCTAAATGCTGATTCAAGAGTGAAGTAAGACATTTTAGGCAAACAATGTCCCTGGGAAGTATCACTCAGGGACTGCTGCTTAAAGAACTGTTGGAGGGTATACACACGGATGAAGGACACTGAAATTTAGGTTAGGGAGGGATGTGAAAAACAATGCTGGGAAAAAACAATGATTGATTTTGCATACAGATTTATAGCAAACTGAGTAATTATCATACAGATGAATTTGAATAGGTTTAGAAGTAAGAGAATGTTATACCACAATGTCATGAAAGATAGGAGAGGGAATTAGATGTTCTATAGTTCTTGTAATATTCAGAAGAATAATCATGTTGACTAGAGTTTGTTAAGTCAAATATGTATTTTAAAAGTGAAGGAAACCACCAAAGAAGGGATAATTTAAAGAAAAAAAACAAGAAAGAAAATCTAATGAATGCAATAGAAGGAAAAATAAAGGGGAAAACAAGAGTTAAAAAGCTGCATTAAATAAAAAATAAGATTATTGGATTAACCTTAAATTTATCATTAGTCACAATAAATAAATGAAATTTGCTAGTTTTAAGAAAGATGCGTGTATTAGAGTAAAAACACTTTCCAGCTATATAATATTTTCAAGAGTTATAGATAAAAATAATAGCATGGAGATATTGAGAGTAAAAGAATTAGGAAAAAAGACAGTAAAAGTAAACAGTTTAAGTAGAAAACCTCAAGGAATCTACAAAATATTCCTAGAAATAGTGGGTTCAGCAAGGTCACAGGATATAAGACAGACAAAGGCAAATTAATACTATTTCTATATATTAGAAATGAATGTATGGACACCAAAATTAAAAATACAGTGCCATTTATAATCCCTCAGAAGAATGAAATACTTAGGTGTAATGAAAACACCTAATGAAACATGAACAGGACTTGTATGCTGAAAACTACATAACACTGATAAAAAAACAAAGGAAATTTAAATAAATGGAGAGGTATACAGTGTTCATGGATTGGAAGACTCTGCATAGTAATGATGTCAGTTATCCACATATTGATACGTAAGTTTAATGTAATGCCTATCAAAATCCCAGCAAGATGTTTTGGGTAGATATAGACAAGATTATTCTAAAATGTATATGGAAAAGCGAAGAGACTAGAATAGCTAAAACAATGTTTTAAAAGAGTAATCAACTGGGAGTAATCATTCTACCCAATTTCAGGACTTACTATATAGCTACAGTAATCAAGACAGTGTAGTGTTCGCAGAGAAGCAGACACATAGATCAATGGAACAGAGTAGAGAACTCAGATACAGACCCACACAAATATGTCCAATGACTTTTGACAAAAGTGCAAAAGCAATTCAATGGAGGAAGAATAGCCTTTTCAACAAATGGTGCTGGAGCAGTTGGGCATCCAAAGGCAAAAACAAAAACAAAAAAGAGCTCTTGACCTAAGTTTCATGCCTTATAAAAATTAAGGGTTTTTAGGATAAAGGTTTAAGGATAAGGGATTTACACGTATAATCATAAAAGCTTTAGAAAAAAAAGAGAAAAAAAAATCTGCAGATGTAGGGCCAGGCAAAGAGTTCATAGACTTAAGATCAAAAATGAAATTTGTAAAAGAAAAAATTGTTAAGTAGGACTTCATCAAAATAAAAAAAATAACTTTTCTGCCTAAGACATTGCTAATTGAATGAAAAGACAGGTTACAGAGTGAGAGAAAATATTTGCAAATCTGATAAAGGACTATTGTCTGGAATATATAAAGAACTCTCAAAACTCAACAATAAATAAACAATCCAATTAGACAACAGTCAAAGACATAAAGAACATTTCACCAAGGAAGATATACATACAACAAATAAGCACATCAAAAGATGTCAGCATCGTTAGCCACTAGGGAAATACAAATTAAAACCACAATGAAATATCACTACACAGTTATCAGAGTGGCTTAAACAAAAGATAGTGTGTATCTGTTAATCCCAAACTCCTAATTTACCACCCTCCCTTATAGATAACAACAAGGTCCTACTGTATAGCACAGGGAACTCTATTCAATATTTTTAATAACCTATAATGTAGAAGAATCTGAAAAAGAAAAAAAAATGAGTCACTTTGCTGTACACCTGAAACTAAAATAACATTGTAAATCAACAATACTTCAATAGAAAAATAAAAATAAAACAAAATAAAATGCAAAAATAAAAAAAAGATAGTGACAACACCAAATGGTGATGAGGAGGTAGAGAAACTGGATCACTCATATGTTGCTGATGTGAATGTAAAATGGTACAGCCACTCTGGAAAACTGTTTGGCAGTTTTCTTAAAAACGAAACATGCAACTACCATATGACCTAGCAATTGCATGCCTGGGTAATTTATCCTAGAGAAAAGAAGACTTATGTTCACATCAAAATCTGTACACAAATGTCGATAGCAGTTTTATTCATAATATCTAAAAACTGGAAACTACCCCGATGTCCTGCAATGAGTGAAGGGTTAAACTGTAGTATGTAATACTACATAATACTACTCAGTGATAAAAAAAGAACTAACTTTTGAACACACAACAACCTGGATGCAACTCTAAAGAATTATGCTGAGTGAAAAAAGTGAATCCCAAAAGGTTAAGTACTGTATGATTCTATTTATATAACATTCTTGAAATGAGAAAATTATAGAAAGGGAGAACAGATTAGTGGTTGCAAGGGGCTAAGGAGTGGTGAGGATAGGAAGGGGGTAGGTGTGGCTATAAAAGTTGAATGCGAGGAATCCTTGTGAATTTTCTGTACATTGACTGAACCAGTGTCAATATCTGGGTTGTGATATTGGACTATAGTTCTGCAAGATGTTAACATTGGGTGAAACTGGGTAAAGGGTACATGGGATCTATTTTAGTTGTCTCTTACTACTGTATGTAAACCTATAATTATCTTAAAATGAAAAGCTGTTTAAACAAAAAAGCAAACAACTTCCACCTATTTTCTATTTACAAGGGACATATTAATAAATAAAGATAATGATACAGAGATGTTGAGAGTAAAAAGGTTAAAAAAAAAAAACAGTAAAAGCCCAATGCAAAGGAGAGATGGAACAGCAATATGAATAGCAGAAAAAATAGACTTAGAGACAAAAAAGTATTAGGGAAAATAATTTTGTTAGATAGTGTTTAAAACAACAACGATTCTCTAGGAACATAGAACAATCCTGAACCTGTATGTACCTAACAACATGTTTTCAAACTACATAAAGGAAAAATGGGCAGAACTATAATAATAATAGAAAATTTCAATTATAGTGGGAAATTTTAACATCTCTCAGAAACTGATAACTCAGGAAGACAAAAAGTTATTAAGGAAAATTCCAACAGTAAAAATAAGCTTGATCCAATGACTTATATGAAAAGGAAGAGTGAGAGTGACAGAAAATGTAGAAGTATAAATAACCTTGTTAAGAGTATATATAGCACAGCATTTTTTAGGGGGGGGTCTGGGGATCTGATTGTTTCTCAAACTTTGCAATGATTTTTTTCCCCAGCTTCATTGAGATGTAATTGACTTAGAACATTATGAAAGTTTAAGGTATACAATGTGATGATTTGATACATGTGTATATTGCAAAATGTGTATCACAATAAGGTTAGTTAACACATCCTTGTTATGGTGAGAATTTTAAAGCTCTACTATCCTAGCAACTTTCAAGTGTACAATAGAGTATTGTTAACTATAGTCACCATGCTGTACTTTAGATCCCCAGAACTTACTCATCTTATAACTGAAAGTTTGTACCCTTTGACCAATATATCCCCATTTACCTTAACCCTCAGCCACTGGCAACCACCATTCTTTCTGTTTCTATGCGTTTGATGTTTTCAGATTCCCATATAAGGGAGATCATGCAGTATTTGCCTTTCTCTATCTAATGTATGTATATACCACATTTTCTTTACCTATTCATCAATCAATGGACATTTAGGTTGTTTCCATGGCTTAGCAATTGTGAATAACGCTGCAGTGAACATGAGAGTGCAGATATCTCTTTGAGATAGATAGTGATTTCATTTACTTTGAATACATACTTAGAAGTGGAATTGCTGGATCATATGGTGGTTCTATTTTTATTTTTTTGAGGAATCTCTATGCTGTTTTTCATAGTGGCTGCACAAATTTACATTCCCAGCAACAGTGCACAAGCGTTCCCTTTTCTCCACATTCTCACCAGCACTTATGTCTTGTCTTTCAAGAATAGCCATTCTAGCAGCTGTCAGGTGGTATCTCGTGATTTTGGTTTGCATTCCCTTGATAACTGGTGATGTTGTGCACCTTCTCTCTTTTTTTTTTCCCATAGAACACAGCATTTATTACACAAGGGGGAGAGTGGTTCACTCGGTCCAGCGGTGGCCGCAGTGTGGGGCCGTGCACACGTAAAAAGCGCATGGCATCCTCGGCCCGGGCACTGTGTGACTGGAAGAACACCGCCTCCTTGTGGCCGCACTTTTGGCAAGGGTGGTCTTCGGTCCGCGGCAACGTGGGGTCCTGGGACACGTCAGCGATGATCTGGGTCAGTTCGTCCACTTCGTGCGTGATTTTGCTGATGTAGATGCAGCTGTTGTCGGCTTCCTGCTGGTAATCACAATTCCGGCACGCGTACAGCAGAATGCGGTTCTCCTTGTCCTCCTTGGGGTAAAGCATGTTGTTACTGTGGGGAGGAGGAGGTCAGAGGTCAGTACTGGGGCCACTACTTGCTCCCCTTCCACAGTGCTGGCCGGGTCTCACCATTCCTGATAGAATCGAATACCCACGAAGCCCGGCTCGTAGGTCCCATCGGGTTCCATGGCTACTTACTGCCCGCCTAGCCTTCAGCGCTTGCTCCGCCGCGCGACAGGTAGGTCATTTGTATATCTTCTTTGGAGAAGTGTCTGTTCAAGTCCTCTGCCCATTTTTTAATCAGATGACGATGGTGATGGTGACGGTGATGATGATGGTGACGATTTCTGCTGTTGAGTTGTATGAGTTCCTTAAATATTTTGGATATTAACCGCTTATCAGACATATGTTTTGTAAATATCTTCTTTCATTTGTAGGTTGCAGCACAATGTTTCGATCTGCAGATGAGAAAGTAAAAGTTCAACCGCACCTGCTTGCTTAATTGTTAATGTCTCTGTGAATTACTGAATCTATCCAAGGCACTGAGCTGCCACTGGTCTATTTCAGAGGCTCCTGAATGCTTACCTGTAGGTCAAAGATAGTTTGTGAGGTCACTTTCACCAGTCTGCAGCAAAATGAGAAAAATAAGAGAGAGATGAAGTATGATTTCATGGTGGGGACTTTCTTTGTTCATCACTGTGCCTTTAAAAATGTCCTTTCTCCTACAAAATGATGCTGTTGATGTTATTATGTTTGTTGTTGTTGTTCTAATTTTCTTAATGGATAAAATTCAAAGTTTGAAATTCCTAAAAATTGCAAATATATGTATGTTCATCTTCAATTTTTTAAGTATTTCGAACTTTTAATTTTATCCATTAAGAAAATTAGAACAATAAACATAACATCAGCAGCATCATTTTGTAGGATAAAGGACATTTTTAAAGGTACAGTGATTAACAAATAACACAGTACCATGTGTAAAATAGATAGCTAGTGGGAACATGCTGTATAGCACAGGGAGCTCAGTTAGGTGCTCTGTGATGACCTAGATGGGTGGGATGGGTTAGGGAGTGGGAGGGAGGTCCAAGAGGGAGGGGATATATATATATACAGATAGCTGATTCACTTTGTTGTACAACAGAAATGAACACAACATTGTAAAGCAACTATACTCCAATAAAAAATAAAAATTGCAAATGGATTATGACTCTCTTGTTCTTCCTGATTCTCCTCAGTACACAGATCAGAGTCTGTGACATTGGGTGTCTTTTGTGTTATTTGCCATGGCAATTTGTTCCAAGCATTTTTACAAATGTGGCCTTCCTTCAAACGACCTTGAGGCTGATGGCACTACACCCATTTACCAGAAGAGTAAACTGAGTCTCAAAGATTTTGGGGAACTATGGCTGCCTTGGATTTTTCACATTCATCATTTGACTCCATGTTCATGTCACTTTTTCAAGCAAACTTACCCTCTCCTTCCATTCCCCAAGACATATTTGAGTTGGGTTTCTTTATGAATTGATGCTCTCCAAATCTTTGGGTTAGAGGTCTCACAAAGGCACACCTAGTGTAGAAATGGTAACTGACATGATTTATTTCAGGGGAGGGAGTTTCAAGCTCTCTGCATTAAGGTCCTGTCAATATGCCCTCTTAAATTATATGCTTAAGAGAAGAAGCTGCTTTAACAAAAATAGATCCTAAACGACATGTTATTCTTTATAATTGGACCAAAGATCACAAAGAGCATACACTTACAAGATAATCTGAAAATGAACGGCCAAATAATATAATAATCACCAAATCCTTATTACTTGAAGCCTATACGTGCCAGGAGGCCCTTTCTCCTTTGATGATCAAGCCTGACCCCTATTAATTTTAATAGGAGTTAAGTAGTCACATCAAGGAAAGTATCAGTGAGTACTCTCTGCAAACCAACCCCGGAGATTAAGACCTCCACTTTCGGCTTTCTGCTGAAAATGTGACACATCGCCTGATGCTTATCTGCTTTTAATTGTCTGTTGTGTGTGTATGTTTTTCTCCCTTCTTTTTGCAGAGGAGGCAATTTGCAAATCGTTGCTATGTGCTTCCCTACAAGGAAGAGATAAATTATGTGAGAGGCTGTGGTGTTTGGCCTGTTTGATATCCTTTGCTGATAAATTGAAGTGTACCTTCATAATTAATACCCAATCTTTTCTGATTGACTCCATTGCACTAAAGCTTGAGGACATCTTACTGTAATGAAAAATGATTGTTGTGCTGCACCCTGCCTTTTCCCCTCTTTTTATCTCTCTCGTCAAAAATATGCACGGAACAAATCTACTGGAGGTTTTGTTGGACAGCGTCAGAAAGATCTCTCGTTTTTATTAAGCAGCGTCTTCAAAGATTCAGCAGAGACAGACTTGCTTCTGTGAGCTTTTTAACATGTAAGTGACATTTCCCTGCGTTTAAATATGGCTTTGTTAGGCTGTGCTTGCAATCAGAATGCAAAAAAAAAAAAAAAAAAAAAGCCCCACTGTTAGAACCTGAAACCAAAGAGAAATAGATCCTCCTTTAGTTTCGCTCTTGAAATAGGAAGTCAAGGGAAAGCCAGAATCAGAGAAATCAAATTAGATTTAAAATTCCTGTGAGCTCTCAGAATGCAAGATCAGGATAAACATTTCGTCCTGAACAACTAAACCAAACAAAGCAAGATACCATTTAATAAGATTTTGTGATGGATAAGTGAGACTGTGCATTTGTGCCGGAATACATGGTTTAAGAATACCAACTCCCTGCACTTCTCATTTAGAGGGGGCAAGAATAATTCAGGCCATTTTGCAGATGAGGAAATGGACTCCGTAAGTGAGCATGACCTGTCAAGGCAGACCCAGGGTCAAAACAAAGGTCTTTTGACAGCTGTTGCCATTTAATAGCAGACTCCCCAACATTTTATGGTGATTTACAAGACAGGAGGTGCCTACGGGGGAAATAGACAAAACAGAGGAGAGGTGGAGCCGGCGTCATCCCATTGGTGAGCCATTCCAAGTGTCTTCCATCTTCCTTTTCCAGAAAACCAGCCAGTCCACTGGCTCTTTTTAACTGTATGATTTCATTTAAAATTATTTATTTATTTATTTATTGAACTATAGTTGCTTTACAATATGATATTAGCTTCAGGTATACAGTATAGTGATTCAGTATTTTTACAGATTATACTCCATTAAAAGTTAAGATAATGGCTGCAATTCCTTGTGCTGTATAATACATGCTTGTTGATTATCCATTTTATACATAGTAGTTTATATCTCCTAGTTCCCTACCCCTATCTTGCCCCTCCCTCCTTCCCTCTCCCCACTGGTAATCACTAGTTTGTTTTCTATACCTGTGACTCTGTTTCTGTTTTGCTATATACATTCATTTGTTTTATTTTTTAGATTCTGCATATAAGTGATATCATACAGTATTTGTCTGACTTATTTCACTAAGCATAATATTCTCTAGGTCCACCCATGTTGCTGCAAATGGCAATATTCCATTCCTTTTTAGAGCTGAGTAATATTCCATTGTATATCTATCTATCTATCTATATATATGTCATATCTTCTTTATTCATTTGTCTGTTGATGGACACTTGGGTTGCTTCCATGTCCTGGCTATTGTAAATAGTGCTGCTATGAACATTGGGGTGCATGTATCTTTTTGAATTTTTGTTTTTTCCATGTGTATATACAGTTTTGCAATTGCTGGATCATATGGTAGTTCTAGTTTCAGTTTTCTGAGGGACCTCCATACTGTTTTCCATAGTGACTGCGTACATTTACATTCCCACCAACAGGGTACAGGGTTCCTTTTTCCATACCCACTCCAACATTTGTTATTTGTAGACTTTTTGATAATAGCCATTCTGACAGGTGTGAGGTGACATCTCATTGTTGGTTTCATTTGTATTTCTCTAATAATTAGCAATATTGAGCATTTTTTCATGTGCCTATTGGCCATCTGTACATCTTCTTTGGAAAAATGTCTATTTGGGTCTTCTGCCCATTTTTTGATTGGGTTAACTCTTTGATATTGAGTTGTATATATTTTGGATATTAACCTCTTATCAGTCATATCATTTGCAAATATTTTCTCTCATTCTGTAGGTTGTCTTCTTTTTGTCCATGGTTCCCTTTTCTTGCATAAGATTTTAGGTTTACTTATATCCCATTTGTTTATTTTTGCTTTTATGTCTTTTGCCTTCAGAGACAGATCCCCAAAAACTTTGCTTTGTTTTCTATTAAAGGAAGTTCTGCCTATATTCTCTTCTAGGAGTTTCATGGTTTTAGGTTTTACATTTAGGTCTTTAATCCATTTTGAGTTTATTTTTCCATATGGTGTAAAGAAATGTTCTAATCTTATTCTTTTACATGTAGCTGTTCAGTTTCCCAGCATCACCTGTTGAAGAAACTGTCTTTTCTCCACTGTATACTCTTACCTCCTTTGTTGAAGATTAATTGACCGTAAGTGGGTGGGTTTATTTCTGGTCCTCTCCATTTTGGTCCATTGGTCTATGTGTCTGTTTTTGTTTTGTTTTGTTTTTCCAGTACCATGCTTTTTTGATTACTGTAAGCTTTGTAGTATAGTCTGAAGTCTGGGAGGGTGATGCCTATAGTTCTGTTTTTTGTTGTTGTTGTTGTTTTTTCCCTCAAGATTACTTCCCACTGGCTTCCTGAGGGCCATCCCTCCACTTGATACTCACCATTTCTGTTCCTATGGCCGCACTGCTAATCTAGTGTCTGGCTCCTTGTCATATTCATCAGCCCTCACTACCGCCAGCAGAGTAATATTCCCCTGCTCTTTAAGAGAGACCAGAGAAAAACCTCAGGGCCTGGGGGGCGGGGTCGGGGGGCAGGGCAGTCTTTTGGGGGGACCTCGGCATCCCGAGAGCCAAAATTGCTGGTGTCAAGATGTTTTAGCTTTTGCAAGGCATCTGAGCTTCTGGAGGGGGCACAGAGTGACTCTACAAGACATGTGTCTGAAAACGCAAAGCTCTTGTTCCTAGAAGTAGACCATTATTTTTAAGTGCCTGCTGTGCAGGAATTTTGTGGGGAAACCAAACTAAATCAAACTGAGAGTTTACATTTTTAAATGTCTTTCAAATAAGCTCATGCAGTTCTGGCAATCCACAACATGGAACCAACTATCCAACCGCCCACCCATGCAACCTTCGTTGGTCAAATACTAATTAAGTACATACTTTATGTAAAAATCTTGTCTACTGTGGAGTTTAGGTATTGAAAGTTTCTGTAGAGAAATGTAATTCAGGGTAAGGAAAGAGACAGTCAGCAGAGGATCAGTGAAGGTGTCACTGAGGAGGTCACTTCTGAGCAGTGACCTGATCAGAAAGAGTGAACTATGTAAAGGATGGAGGAAGGAACATTCTAGTAGCAGAAGATGACAAGGTAAGAGGATTTTAAGGGTACATGACTGTGAAACATAGCAAGACGACCAACGAGACAGTCCTCTAAGACCCCTGAGCCTGACAACATGCATCCATGAATGGACATCCCCAATTGCCACTGACCAGCCTCATGCTTTTGGGAAAATTATTTCTTCTTGAAATTGTTTCCCAACAACTGGAACAGTTGGAAATAAGGGGATGGACTGAAAAAAAATATTCTGGGTCACTTTGACTAAAAATCCTGATTCCATGTGAGGTTGACCCCAATGAATTGATAATCCGTTTTTTTCATTTCCCCTAAACCTATTTTCCATTCATATTAGAAAACTATGGTGAGTCCCCTTGGGATTCCAATCATGGGCTCCAGTGGTGGTTTCAGAGATTCCAAATGTAAGGAATGATGAGACACATCGTGTATTCTTGATGAAGTATCCTTAGCACAGATAGAAAATCATGCTTCAGAATGAAAGTCAGAAAGGGGTGCAAAAATGGGGAAAAATCATAAACAGTAGTAAATGGATAGTGATTATTCTGAAGAAGACAGTTCATGTGGTGAGAAAGCTCTGCTGCCAACCCCATGTCTATATTCAGTTGAGAGAGTGCCAAATCCTAACTGTTAGACCACTAGGGACATATTCAGTTAAGATATCATCTTGGAAAAAAAGATTGATATTAACCCTTCAAGCCAGAATGTTTAGGAGAGACTACCCATGTTCCTGCCGTATAAATATATAGAAGCCATGGGTATGAAAGATCAGAAATTCAAGAGCTGTTCCAGAAAAAAAAGCTTTTACCTCTTCCTTTGCAAAGAAAAACAAAATAAATTCCTGAGTTATTCAGTGATATATTATTGTATCTATTACGTCTATTAAAATATATATTGCTTTTAAAAAATTGAAGTATAGTTGATTTACAATGTTGTATTAGATTCAGGTGTGCAAAATAGTGATTCAGATATATATTATATGTATATTTTTTATATTTTCTTTTTTCAGATTCTTTGCTATTATAGGTTATTACAAGACATTGAATATGGTTCCCAGTGCTATACAGTAGATCCTGTTTTTTATTTTATATACAGTAGTGTGTATCTGTTAATCCCCAATTCCTAATTTATCCCTCCCTCCCCCCTTTCTGCTTTGGTAGCCTTAAGTTTGTATTCTATGTCTGTGAGTCTATTTATGTTTTGTAAATAAGTTCATTTGTGTTATTTTTTTTAGATTCCACAGATAAGTAATATCATATGATATTTGTCTTTCTCTCTCTGACTTAGTATGATAATCCCTAGGTCTATCCATGTTGCTGCAAATGGCATTATTTCATTCTTCTTTGTGGCTGAGTAGTATTCCATTGTATATATATGCCACATCTTCTTTATCCATTCAACTGTTGATAGACATTTAGGTTGCTTCCATGTCTTAGCTACTGTAAACAGTACTGCTGTGAACATAGGGGTGCATGTATCTTTTCAAATTAGAGTTTTCATCTTTTCCATATATATGCCCAGAAGTGTGATTACTGGATCATATGGTATCTCTATTTTTAGTATTTTAAGGAACCTCCATACTATTCTCCATAGTGGATGTGCCAATTTACATTCCCACCAACAATGTAGGAGTGTTTCCTTTTCTCCACACCGTCTCCAGCATTTATTATTTGTAGAGTTTTTGATGATGGCCACTCTGACTAATGTGAGGTGATACCTCATTGTAGTTTTAATTTGCATTTCTCTAATTATTAGTGATGTTGAGCACTTCTCCAAAGAACCCATACAGATGGCCAACAGGCACATGAAAATATATTCCTTTTTAAAAAATGTTTTGGAGATTTGTCCTAAAACTGTCAGTTGCAAGAATGCTTACAATTTGGAACATTTGTTGGTAACTGAGTGCATGGTAATAAAAGGGCTTCTGTTGAAAGACCATGGATCTTAGGGTTAGAAGATAAAATTCAGGCCACAGCTCTTCATTTACTAGCTGTGTGACCTTAGTCAAGTTACTAGACTAGTCTAAACTTTGACTTAACAGTGTATAAATTAGGGGCATTACACCTGTCTAATTTACTTCATAGAGTGAGAAGCAAATAAAAACATGAAAATAAAATTCCTCCATTAGCAGCAAAACACTGGCAGATATGAAGAAGAAATATAAAGGAAGGAAAAATAGAGAAAAAAATTAGAAGAGGAGGAAGAGGGGGTTGTTGACGGAAAGAACTAAACTCTTACACATTTTCATCCCAGTTAAAGTAGGCGTCAGACTTAGAGGATCTGAGCAGGAGTGGGTTGGACTCTGGACCCACATTCTTTCTCCAGCATGTTCAATACAATGCACAACATTGTAAATCAACTATACTTCAATAAAACTAGTAAAAAAGAGACGTCGAGAAAAACTGGTGATGGAGCTGGACTGTGAAATCTCCTTAGAGTCAGGGAGAAAGGGGATTGACCCCAGTCTGCCTTAGAAATGGGGTACAGGCTGGAAAGTGAACACTGGAGGACAGGATAAAGGCATTCAGTAGTGCAGCTGCGAACCTCATTCTTGGGATCCTCTCAAACATCATAGGAGATAGGCTTTGTTTTTTCTAGCTTACACTTAAAAACTAATGTATATGTATAACTGAATCACTTTGCTGTACACCTGAAACTCACACAACATTGTAAGTCAAATATACTCCAATGTAGATAAAAATTAAATAAAAAAACAAACCCTGATGTTCAGAGTGTTGAAATGGCTTTCTTCAGCTCTTAACCTATTTTTAAAGTGGACCTAGAATCCAGATCTGCAGACTCTGAAAGACATTCTTTGTTGACCACATGTAGCTAGTTGTGCAAACTTGAAACTCAGGCTGAGGAGGTTGGAATCTCTGCTGCAGGGTATGGAGTATGATGAAGAGTTTTGTGCTGGGAAGTGATTTGATGAACGTGGAGGCTTGATTCAGCGTCAATAAAATGTTTATGGAAGATCAGTCCAGAAGTAGCCAGGAACTGATTCACAATGACAGCAGTGGGAAAGATCAAGAAGAGGCAGATGCAATAAATATTTGGAGGAAGGAACGTGTGATGAAATTGTCAAAGTCAAAAGAGGGGCTGGGGAGACATGAATGACCTGGAAATTCCATGTGCAGGACCGAGGATGAAGAACCAGATCCAATGGGACATAATGAAGAAAATTACAGCTACGAGGGTATGTGCTTGTGGGTTGAGGTTTGGGTTGCACAGAAATTTGATTCCTCTTGGAGATCACAAGTGCTCCCAAACCCTAGAATCAGCATTTGCCTTTGAGAATTAAAATCATCCCATCCACACACTATAGGTGGGTTAGCCATCTTTGGGCACGAACTTAGCAAACCATAAATGTGCACTGAAGCTTGGGTACAGCTCAAACCCAAATCAAGGAATCAGCAATAGTATCTAAGAGTCAGGGCTGGAATGAGCTTATCCTTTAGGATGTGGGTGCCTGGTGGTTTTTATTATGCTTATCAGGAGAAGAACCTTTGTGATTAGCTGAAGGGTGGGCAGCCTGAGAAAAAGAACTGGGAAGCCCAGCTGACTAGACCTGGTAGGGCCCATAAGAACTGTCCCAGCAAAAGCAGTCCTTGGTTCAGAATTTTTCCTGGTGGTGATTCAGGTATGAGGCTGTCGTAGCCAGATGTCAGAGTCACCCACTCACTGTCTGGGTCCCAGTGGCCATTCTCCTTAAGAAACCTTTGCGCTTCAGTAACTTTCTTGGTATGGCTGCATATGGAGAGTGAATATTTTGGTCAGCTTGGGCATTTTGTCACTGGCAGGTCAATTTCTTATCTGAACCGAGTCAATGAACATTTTGGTAGCTCTACATCTGACTTTTTGTGCTTGGTTAGCATGAGTCCAGGCATGAGGGATGGGTCATCTCTTCCAACCTGATTGAGTTCCTGAATGTGCCAAGGTGAATAGCAATGCCTGGTCCTGTACCATAATGTAGTCATGATTAGCAGCTTTTAGAAACATTCTTCTGTAACCACATGCTTTTCTCTCAAATGACAACACTCCATAATCTCTTGATGGCTAGGGCTGGTTCACCTCTGCATGAGCTCTTTATGTCCAGGGCAAAGTCATGTACGTTTAAGCTATGCCTTTCTCAGAGGAAACACTCAGCAAAGTAGAGAATGAATGAATGAATGAATGAATGAAAGGAAGTTTGCTCACTTCAGTCTATCAAGGTTCTAATTCTGATGTTCTATTTTTTTATGTGTGAAATATTGTCTCTAATGCTTCGCTCCCACCAAAATAAGCATTGGTACAAGCAGGAGTTTTTACAAACATTTCACTGTGCTCAAGCCACACGGCTGTTTATTAATGACACTTCCAAGCTCTGTTACTGTGCTCAAATTGGCAAAGGGGAGTTCTGTGCTCGCAGAATGTAATTCAAGAACCAATAAAAGTTGATTACATACATATGAAATGTATGGACTGGGGGTCGGAGTCTTGGATGGATTACAAAGCGGGTGTCATGTTTCATCTTCTGCATGGGGTTTTATGGGAGGCCCGCATGAAGCCACAGACTTCTACATCGTCCCTTTCACTAAACATCATGTAAACAGAATCATGTTCTCATTCAAAAATATGTCTGCAAGATCACAGTTCAGAAAGAGGTCTAGGTTTTCTACCAACTTTAGCTCTAACTGGAGAATCTTACAAGAAACTCAGTAATTAATTAGGAGGTACAGGAGGTCATCTTTAACTATGAACAATTAAGATAAAACAGACTATTAGTTCCCTGATTGGAGGGTGGCAGCTGGAGGTACACGATCTTATACAATGATGAGCTTTTTCTACTTCAAAATAGAGGCAGAAATAAAGCCATATTTCTCACTCCCCCATCCCCGAATTGTAGCATCTACTGATAAGTATGATTGAGAAGGCTTTTGTTTTTCACTAGCAAAAGAAAATGCCTGGGTACTCTGCTGGTTCTCTCTGGAGCCTTGGCCACAGAAATACCCAAACCTTGTTCTGGTCCGTGTTGAAACACGGCCACCTCTGGGTAGCCACATGGCAGCTGTTTGCCAGCCCCATAGCACAGCTGGTTTTGAGCAGGAAATGAGGGAGCCCCTCTCTGGGGAAAACTACAGGGAGTTTTTGGTGAGCAGAATGCAATTACCCTGGCTGGAAGTGTGCCAGGCTGGGATGGTACATGCCTGACGGTTGCAAAGGCATCACAGGACCCTCTCCCACATAGGCTGTGTTTTAAACAGAAGACAGAATGAGAATATAATTATGAGCGTCTTAATGACTATAAGATAATTACAATGATGTTAATAACTATAATATTTTTCAATAAATATTCTTTAACTTTTCAAGGTTGAGCGTGAAAACCTATGGACTCCACGATTGAAAACAATAGATTCATAACAAATGATCTACCAGTGGTAATAATCATCTTGATCAACACCTTCAAAATTACTGACAGGTATGCATCAATTCTTTAGTAAGTTCTGGTGACTGTTCTACTGGTCAAAATAGCATCATGAATTCTTTCCAGAGCTTACATTTACTTTAGCGTTTCACAAATCATTTTCACAGCCATTTCCTCTGTGCCCTCATGACAATTTAAAAGCCTTTTGAAAAGATGTATGCTTTTATTTTCTCCAATTTACAGATGAGAAAACCAAGGCTTAAAGAGAAGAACCGACTCGTTTACAATCATACATTGGTAAGTGCTAGAGCGATTACACTACATTAGTCCCTACACTTCACCACTCTTCCAGAGAAAACTTGAATAATACACATCATTCTTCCCCCAGAAATGCTAATTTATGTTTCTCAACATATTTTTAGTGCCAGATTTTAAAATTATGTAAGATGTAGCTTTGAAGTTGGAGCCATCAAAAAGTTCAATCATGACTAGTTGACTAGAAAATATATCTGATAATAAAAATTCAGTTCAAAAAATGGATTACATAATCCATTTTGCTAAACATAGCCTGCAAGAATCTAATGAGAGTCAACTCTGAAATCAATCACTCAAGAAGCTAAATTGTTAAAGTTCTTGTGAAGTAGTTTCCTGATAAATGGCATTCTTTGATGGAGCATCTGGGTAAATACGGTGCACTCATGATTGATCCTCCAGAATCTTGAGTTATTTTAAAAAGAATACTTCATTTTTTACGCTGATATGCGGTTGCAAAGAATGACACACATGGATTCAAATTCCAGTTCCACCATTCTCTGAATGACCTTGGAAATGGTCCTTCATTCTGGAGTAAGATGTCAGGAGGTAGAATAGAGTTGACATTATATGCAGAGCTATGAGTGATTAAATAATATATATGAAAATGTCTACGATGACGTCTCCACACAGATGTAAGCCCCAGAGCTTATCAAAATGATTTCTAAGAGTTATTTATAATTGTCTACCTTCAATCAAAGTAAAATATGAAAAGAATTTACAGGACATACTTCTCAATGCATATATTAATTTTCATGACATTCTCTTGAGATTTAATTTGGATATTTATATTGAAGACAGAGTGAACTAAACCATATTTGGGAGTTGCAGATAGAAAATTCATTAAGAAATAAAATAGAGCAGAGAACTGTTTCAAATGACCAGAGGTCCAAAGCACTTGAGTTTTAGAAAAACTAGGCTCTTTCTAATTGCGTGATTTTTTGTTTCATCCATTTATTTACCTAATATTTGTTAAATGCCTACTAAATGATAGGTAATGTGCTAGGTGATGAGAATATAAAAATTTTAAAGCAGGGATAGAGATAAAAAGTATACTCTTTGGTCTCAAGAAACTCACAGAATAACTGCTAAACAGATGTGGAGACAAAGTATTTTCATATAATAATTATATTTATGTGTAAGCGATGGTAGCTTAAGATCAAATCCTCTTGGAGACTCTAGATAATTTCCAGTGCCTTGAAGCATCACTAATCCTTGGTTACAAACAGCTGGCTGGGATGGGCAAGAATAGTACTGAATGGTAGACCTTGATTCTCAGATGTTCAAGATCTTCTTTATGGGCTTCCTTATGGGCTGATCTCTAGCTCAGCTTGTAGAATTCCTGCACAAACCCAGGAGTCTTACATGTAAACAGGGCAATACTATTTTCTGACATAATCGTTGGGAAACCAGGGCTTTTTTGATATCTGTGAGAAATTAATGGAACATTCAGATCCAAATCTCCAATCCCATGCAAGGTCCGAGGTAACAGATGCAAACATGCAAACATGCTTGTCCCTCTTCTCTGTAGGGTCCCACTATTTTGTGACTTTAACCAGAAGTGTGGGTTAATTTCATGAATCCATCATTAAACTTTGTAATATAGTCAGTGTTCCATAATAAGACTAGAAGGGGAAAAAAATCTTCAGGGCACTGCCAATTCTGAGCTGTCAGCTCCAGCATCTTGTCTCTTTCTCATGATGGCAGATAAAAGGAAATGAGAGGGAACAATAGAACAGGAAGGGAGAGAGGGACAAGAGACTGAAAATCGCAAATCTGGAAGCTTCCTTAACACCGCTGAAACCTTTGTCCACAATTAGACATCACTATTTTCAGCATTCCTATCCCAGATCTCCTTCCCAATTAAATTGGCTGCATGTGTCAACGAGTTTCTATAGAAACATGTTTCCACCTCTTGACAAAGCTGTAAGGACCTACCTATAAATGTAGTATCTAAATCTCTTCCTTTTCATTGTGCAACTTATGACCTTTAGGAAAATTTGCAACGTTCATTATCCATTTCGTTGAAAACAGAAGTCATATCTAATTCTTGAAGCATTTTTGGAAGCTAAAGAAATACAGTCTGGCTTAATTTGCAAAATAATTGTGTTGACTCTCCAAGTAATAACGTACCATGGAGAACAGGAGACAAGGGGTTAGTAGGAGTTTAGGGTATATTCTATCAGAGTCCATGTATGATCTTGGGAAGTCGCTGGTGTTTTTAGTTTTCCAAGGACAGATTGGACTCTTGGTATCTTTTAGCAATATGACTCATTAGCCACAGGTAATATCTTTGGCCCTGATGACTCACAGCGTTATTATTGACCCAACACAATTTTCACAACATTTCTTCATTTCATGAGAGAGTCTCAGGCTGCAGAAATGATGGGCATTCACTTTTCAGTCTCAACCTATGAAATGTTGGAGCGTGTGAGTGTTTCCTTTCATTTCCTTGAAGAAAGGGGCTATTGTATGGTTTCATGGCATTTCCATAGATGGGATTAGTCTCCTCATCACAATAAACTCAGACAACATTAAAATGAGTAACCAGAACACACACACACACACACACACACCACTGCAGTTAATGAATTGGTGGGGGCGTTTCCCTATCTTTTTAATTCTTGAGCATCTTAGGGATCAATATTTGGCATGTGACTCTGGGTATTTCTATTAGTTTATGGTGAACTGGGGAAATTAAATACAACTTGGAAACAGAACTTATATAACACATAATTTACATAACTTCTTTTGTGCCAGTAAAAGAGATTGTGTTCAGATGCAACTGGGCCCTTGAAAAAGCCATCTAACTACTTCTCATTTCACGACTCCTTTCTAATAATCCTTTCCAGAACCCCCAAGGATGGAGAGTTTGGAGGCTGCCTTTGACATCAGGCAGCAAGCCACACCCCTGCATCCTTACCGTGAGAGTACACCATATTTTTCATTTCTTCAACTTGCATTGGCAATCTGTTGTAGCATAATTTACACATTTACACATTTTAGAGAGCAAGGCACAGTCATTCAACTTAATTCCAAAAAACATAAGCACTGAAGGCCTGCCTCTGCACATTAGCTTTGCAAAGCATATGAACGCCTTTGCCGAAACCCAATGCAAGGCACAGGCTTATTCGGAATCCGTGTCAAGAGGTATCTGCTGTTTGTCATTTCCCACCCCAAATTCTCTGGAGTGGTCATTTTTAGCCCTATTAGGTTGACCTTTAAATATTGGTCTGGGGTCGGCAAGCCTTGGTCCTGGGTTCAGCCTACCTTCCAGGTCTATGGGTTCACTAGCATTCTACAGACACCAGGAATTCTGCTGACGAACTTGCTTCTAAGTGTCAGGGAAGCAGGTTTTACCCAACTCTTCTATGAAGAGTCATTTGACTGATTCATCCTCCCACACTGACTATTTCTTTTAAATGGGCTTATAAAGCTCAGTGGAAAACAGAGTTGGTGCCTCTTAGCTGGAGCAAAATCTTTGGAATTGCCCAGAATTGGGTGCAAGACTCACCCCTTCCCTTTCTGGCCTGGTGACCTTGAAGGTGGACTTTACCCCTCTGGGACCCCATTTCCATTTCTGTCAACAGAAGGGAAAAGAGTTCACTAAAAATCTTGTGTTAAAGAACTGGTGAGAAAACGTACGGGAAATAGCATTGGCACAGTGATTCCTCCTTTGATATCCATTCTCTTCCCTTCTCTTTGCCGGTGGGAGGCGGAGCTGTCGCTCAATAAAGGAAAAGGACAAATCATTTGCAGAACAAAGTGTGCCTTGCATCTCTCGAGAGGAAGGCTCCTCTGAAAGACACTGTTTGTGACCCCCTCTGACAGTCGTCTTGGTATACAGAGTAATTGAGTTTCCCTCCTATTCAATTGGGCTGCTTCCTTAAAAGTAGTGATTAAAACAGATTTACTGGAGGGCAGGATGACATTTATATGGACTAGAGGCATTTTCCTGTTCATTTTGTTTGGGGAGTAACCTTTCAGAAAGGGTAGATTTAATTTAGGGAACATTTCATTAAGCCAGGAATGGATCACCGGAAGGAATACTCTTACAAGGAAAAATGCCACCCTCTCAGAAGGGTGTGCTCAGTTTTCAAAATCTGACAGTTAAGGGAATTGAGGATTTGGGGAGGGAGGGGTAATGCTTCTTTGAGTTGGTGGTACTTGGATTTCTTGCCTTTTCTTTCTTGTGTTTCCCCTGCCTTTTTTGGTTTTAAATAATCAGTGGTGCAGGAATGCCTATTCAGTACTGCTGGCAATTGTTGGTGAACTTGAAATAAATAGAGTCATATAAATGCAGACACTTGAGGTGCTAATCTGTATGTTGAATTTGTTCAAAGAGTGATCAATCTTTCCCCTGACCACAAAAGTCCACCTTCAGTTATTAGAGCTATTTGGAGATCTTTTAGGATGGCTGTATGTCAACTCTTCCTTAGGCAGAAAGTTGAATGTCTAGCAGAAAACATCAAGGAATAGGATGGACTTCATTAGTTTGGAAAACACAGTAGCCTAGGGGAATAACACACATTTACACAAAAGCAGCATTTATTCACTGAATCTTTCCTTCTTGACCCTAATAGAACAGAACACGAAGGTGTTTTTCAAAGACCTTTGGGTGGTCTTTGGCAAGTCTTTTGGTGTGAGGAGGTTTTTCTTATGTGTTCTCGTTGTGTTGTTGTTTTTGCCCCTTTGAGTGGTTTTCTCGCTGCCTCTCCTGGTTGCTTAGTCAAGTATTCTCTATGGCTCTCATGGCAAAATCTCAAAAAGACCATTTTAAAAAAAATTTTATTTATTCATTTATTTAATTTTTGGCTGCATTGGGTCTTTGCTGCTGCACGCGAGTTTTCTCTAGTTGCTGAGAGCGGGGGCTACTCTTTGTTGCGGTGCGCAGACTTCTCATTGCGGTGGCTTCTCTTGTTGCAGAGCACGGGCTCTAGGTGTGCGGGCTTCAATAGTTGTGGTACACAGGTTTCAGTAGTTGTGGCTTGCGGGCTCTAGAGTGCAGGCTCAGTAGTTGTGGCGCACGGGCTTAGTTGCTCTGCGGCATGTGGGATCTTCCCAGACCAGGGCATGAACCTGTGTCCCCTGCATTAGCAGGCGGATTCTTAACCACTGCACCACCAGGGAAGCCCTCAAAAAGACCATTTGAAACCAGGTTCTCAAGCATCTCTTCTGTTCTTGAACTCAAAGTGTCTGTCCAAATACCAAGTGCACCATCCACCTTCTCCCTTTGGCATAGTACCAAGCCCGATAATATGAAGTCCTTGAAGATGCACTAATTCAATCACGTTTAGAATCTAGTGCAAACTGACTTAAATTTTATGCAAAAATCTAGTATCACCCTTGTTTCCATGAAATTTTCCCTGGACTAGAAAGACTTCAGTATCTTGTAATAACCTATAAAGGAAAAGAAGAATCTGAAAAAAATATATAGATAGCTAGATGATAGATAGATACATAGAAAGATACATAGACAGATAGATATTGATACTGAGCAGGACCTGGTGGGGCTCCTGGGCACAAAAGCCTTTCTGTGTTCCTCATTTCTTGATTACAGGAAATAGGCTTCATTCAGCCTCCACGACCTTCCCTGAGTTCCAAGGGGCAGGTTCAAACAGATGCTAATTAGAGAAGGGAGGGTATTCGAGACAAGGGAAGGACAGTCAAGAAACAATTGTGCAGGCTTGGGGCGGAGTCCTGTTTCCTCCTCAAGGGATATGCATAACAATATCTTGAGCTGTTTTGCAGGTACTGAAACCCGCACCAGGTGGGAGAAGTTAACTGTATGCTGCCTACAAGCACTGAACCACAGACCAGTTGGAACCAGAAGGTTGATGATTCTGACTCCCACTTACCTCACCACCAACCAATCAGAAGATTGTCCACGAGCTGATCACGCCCTCTTTGAACAATTACTATAAAACTCCTCACTACCCACTCCAGGTTGGGACACACAGTTTTGAGGGTGTTAGCCTGCTGTGGCCCCCTTTGCCTGGCAAAGCAATAAAGCTGTTCTTGTCTACTTCACTCAAAACTGTCTCTGAGATTTAATTTGGTGTCGGGGTACAGAGGCTATCTACCGATAGATAGATAGGTAGATAGATAGATAGATAACTGAATCACTTTGATGTACACCTGAAGCTAACACATTGTAAATTAACTATGATTCAATTTGAAAAAAAAATAGCTTTTCTAACAACACAGGCTACTATGTATGATAATGTATCACAATTTTGTGGCATTCATTGATCAGAAAACATTCTGGAGGTAAGCTTTGAAATTTCTTGAATTAAAATATTTTTTAAATGACTCTATTGCTTGGTGTACGTTTAAAAATTATTTCAGGAAAAGTTACCATTTTTTTGTCATCTTTCTAATTTGCAGACATTTGTAAAAACCTTGCAACAGAGGAGATGCTGTGAGACAAGCACTCTTATATGCTCGTTGCAAGAGGGTAAATTGGTATAATTTTTATGAAAGGCAATTTGCCAATATGCGTCAGGAACATTAAATGTGCTGGTACCCTTTGACCTTGTAATTCTATTTCCAGGAATCCATTTTAAGAAAGTAATCCAACATAGCCATTTTCCATGAATTGGTTTATTTAAGCATTACCGCAATTATGAAGAAAAAAACGGAAACTACAAAATGCCCCCAAACAGGCCAAAGATTAGCTAAAGTATTATATATAAGTATTAAGTTATATAAATGAGGAAATTTTAGCAATATAAAGAAATATTTATTGATGAGATTAAGAACAAAATGCAGTGAACTCAACTCTATAAAATGTACATGCACAGAAGACAATGCAAATAAATCATGCCAAAGTATTTATTATTGGTTATTGTTTTGGACCATTTTTCCTTCTTGCTTTATCATTTTTGTATTATAAGCATGTAAAATAATTAAAAACATTCTAAGCAGTAATCATAATTTGGCCAAAATTGTGTGTGTGTTTGTGTGTTTAAATGAAGAAATTTATTTTAGAAAAAATATGTCTAGCAAGAAAGATGAAACAAAGAAATAGTTGGGTTAAGTTCACATTTTTCAAACCTACTTGTGCTTCTAAAATAAAATTCTGCCTCTCTACACACTGGGTTCCTGGAAGCTGACCAAAATCTGCTCAGTAATATTAACTCCACTTAAAAAAGGGAAGAGAACATATTGAACGGCATTCACTTACGGTCTGGGTGCTTGGAGGAGATCAGTTGGTGAGTACCAAAGTGATGACATGCATGTTTCTATTTGCATGTTGAAAATTGACAGATAATTGAAAAGAATCAGCATATGCAATTTCTCAGAGGAAGCAAGCTGAAAAGTCAGAGGAACCTTGCCTACAAAGACATCCTGTTGCCCAAAGTCTCGTTGCAGAATGTTCTAGAACCATATAACTTTTTAGTTATCATCACATGGATTCCATGTTTGTTGGGGACCATGAAGACCTTTGCCTGGCTGTCCAGCCAATGCAATAGTAGTGTGTATATTCAGAACTTCTTCCCTGTTCCTTACTCCAATTACGATTGCTGAAAAATTGCAGAGACCTTACACAGGAAATCATCAGAAATCATAATCCATCCTGGTGCCTTTTAGGGTATCCACAGAAATACTCTAGAGAACAGCCTTATCTACTTATTACGTTTTAAACTAGAAATGGTAGGACTGGCTTTACCTTAAACAAATATTTAATATATATATTTTAAAAGAATCATGACCATCTAACAATATTTTAAGGTTGCAGCCATGCACAAAATAGACACACTAATAGATTAAAGAATAAAAGCATGTAGAAGTATAAAAGAAATACCAAATTTGTCCCTAATTAAAGAAAAACACAACTACTGAATAGAGATGTTTTGCGGAGGGAACAAGAGATGGTGAAAGTCACAAAGCCAGAAAAATGGGGGAAGAGGCAGAGAGAGAGTTAAAAGAAACTTTACTAACAATAACATGAGATTTTGGTTGTAGCTGTGTAAGTTTAGACCTAAAATACCTATGGGAAACTATAAATCTGAATTTACCACCTCGTTCTGCCCCCGGGGCAGGGGTAAGGGTGCTGAGAAGCAAACAGAATTTTTCTGAGAACATTGCTTGCACGTCTCTTTCCTTTAGTGCTCCAGTCTCCCACAAAATGTATTTATTTAACAAATGTCACCCAAAACAGCTTGGTAGCAGATGAGGTTTATTTAATGGCAGTAAAACAGGTAAAACATTCCCTACATTTTTTGTCTCTGTTTATGTTTCTATCAAAAAAAAAAAAAAAAACAAAAAAAAAAAACTGAGCTAGTTACAGCTCTTTAGGCATTCAAACAGAACCGTGGCATATATTTGGGAAGTCATGCAAATTTCACTCAGTAACTGGCTAGGAAAATACACATCTCTATATTTTCTCAAAGCAATTTATGATTTCTCTACCCAGAGGACAGGAGCATCCAATCCGGATTCAACTTTGTTTTATTTTAATTTTTTTTTTTTCGAATGCTTTCTCCTTCAAGATTTGCCGTCTCGGTTTGGCACCGGTTTTAAGTTCTTTTAAGTCTTCTGTTCTCTTCCTATTTTAGCTTTACTATGCTTTGGAGTGCCCTCTCAGTGAGGAAAAAAAACCCACCCGACCTCCCCCACCCCCCAGTCCTTTCAGCTGTAACCTTTCTACAAGTAAATGCTAATTGAAAAAGAAAGAACACCACTAATCTTGGAATTTAAATGCATTTAACAAAACCAATCTCACTCTAAATTGTTGTTTCGCCATTCCCTTTTCCCTAACAGATGTCGAGAAACTGCAATTCCTATTAAGAACACTTGACTGTTTACTCAGCACGAGAACTTCAGCCTCAGTCTGTATCAATCTAAACGCGTTTCGAGACGTCAGGTCCCCGAAAAGTGCAGACAGTTAGTTGGTTATTTTTAAATGTAATCTTCACATAAAAGCATCACAGCATTTTCCCTTTCACTTTGTCAACCTTTCTCTTTTTTAACGATGGCATCCAGCATCGGCAGACGAGGGAATTTTTATGACCCGTTCCATTTAAGTGGCTGTTGGCATGAGCTAGTGGCTTTGTCATGCGGCGAATGAAATTATTAGTTAAGTTTATGAAGTTGATTGGGAGAAAATGTGCTGTCCGAGATTCTCTAGCCCAAACGCGTAACATCTGAAATGGTGTTGCGTTTTCCTGGTGGTGTGTGCACGTGTGTGGGTGGCCACTGGACACAGGTCGGCAGGGAGGGGGTCCCTGCTAGGGGGTGTCCCTGGTGTGGTACTGGCTGGCAGACGGGGACGAGACGAGCACACGTCCACATCGGAATCTAGAACACCCTCACACTCACTTGGCCTTATCCTCCAAGAGTCTTATCGTATTTGTCATTTGTTTAAAAGCACTTGCTTAGCACTTGGCACGTAACATACATATACTGCACGCGCGAGCTGCGTGATTTTGCAGCTCTGTGTTTGCACTGGGTTGTAGGGGCCCTTGTCATCTTGCCAGCACCAAGCTGCACGATTTGGAAAGTTATATTTTCAGAATTCTTGGCATTTTGACATGTTTTCCCTTTCCAGTTCACTGTCCCTTTGATTAAACTTATTAAGAATAGAAGAAAAAAAAAGAGATAAGGAAATAGTATCAAGTCAGAAATGGAAAAAAAAATCCCTGTTTGGAATGTAACTGGGGCGTGTAGGTTTTGGTTCCCTGATAATAAATCGACTCAGGCAGTCAAGTGCTCTGATGTATCACCTTGACTTTGTATAGCAACTGATGATACAGCTCTTATTTGCTCCATTTTATAGGTGAGAAAACTGAGGATCTGAAAGGGTGATCTGACCTCAGAGCTAGTCTGTAAAAGAGGCCAGACTAGTACTAAAGCTTATATATACTCTTATCCAGATCCTGCAGGTTGCTGGCATTTTTCCTTTTTGAATTTCCTTTTAAAACTCTTAAGAGACATTTAAACATACATGTAAAGTCTCTCACTACATGGTAAGCTCCTGAAGGGCAGAATTTGTCCTGATTTAATATGGTATAATCCCCAGAGCTTGCACACTCCAGCTGGTCACGTATTAGTGGTCGAATGATGAATTAAGGAACTAACAAATACATTAATTGCTAGAGTTGCAGTCGCATCTGCACCTTAGGTATAACTTTCCAGTAGAAGTTGACTTTTCTAGCCTGAAGATAAAGAAAAAAAAAAAGGAAACATCCTGGGCACTGGGTCCTGGCCCCCAGGTCAATTGGCATGTGTGGTTCAGGTTGAAAACTGTTTCCCTCACTTGTTCTAACTGATTTCCATGCTTTGGAGTTCAGTGTGTGTCTGAGATTCTTTGGGTGAAAACAGGGTTGAACTTGGAGACAGGCATCCCAGCCCGGTGGACAGTCCTGGACTCTGGAATCAGGCGGGCCTGGCTCTGGGCTCACCTCTCAAGCAGCTTCAGGAAAATGATCTGGTCTGAGACCCAGTGTCTTCCTGATGATGGTGACAAGTAACCGTCCTCCCGGCAGGGAGTCTGCCAGGACTGAGGAAGGGAAGTGCGGAGATGTGGTGACTTGTAGCTGCACCGTCAGCTTCAGTTTATGTTAGTAAACATTATGAACTTGAGAATCCAAACAGCAAAGGGCAGGGGTTCTAAAGTTTAGTCTTAAGTGTGTCCCGTCTCCTAATTTTCTCCTGTTGCCCATTTGTTTTCCATTTCTTTGTCTCTCTGTTGCTTCCCTGCCTCTGTCTCTTTCTGCTTTGCTTCTCTCTTCCTGACTCCTGCTCTCTCTCCATCTTCTGTTTCCTCCCTTTTCTCGCTTCCCACTTTTTCTAGGTCTCATTTTTCCCCTCCCTTATCTGTAAACCCTGTTCCCAGGATCTGTTTGTACCTCGATTAGGAGTAGCAGGGAGCAGGGCGCCCAGAGGTGGGCAGTGGGAGGCATCAATCACGGCTCCTGCTGTGGGTGTTTCCATGGGGCCAGTCTGGGTTGGAGACTCTCTACAGGGCAGGATGCTAACCAGATTTTTTGTACTCCAGACACTTAGACTCTCAGAATCCCTCAGTGCCGGCGGAGAGGTATAGCCCTACATCTATCTGGAGAATCCTGGGGAGAAATCCGGCTCTGGTGTTCTCTCTGAGTGTGTCTTCCTCTTGTGTTCTTTGAGCTTCTTGGATAGTAGGTGACAGCAGGAGGAAGTGAATAAAGAGAGGGGGGAAGAGGGGAGATGCTAAGACTTAAAAATCTTAAAATAATTTAGTCCAATTCCTTTTATGCAGGAAGAAACTGCTTTTCCAAGCTCACACAGAAGGAAACAAGGAGGAAAATGGAAACCCAGGTCTCTTGATGCTCAGATTTCTCTCCATTCTTCCTCCTATTTCCTAGAAAGTGGACAAAGGAGGGGGTGGGGTCAGAAGGCAAGGAGGAAGGAGAGCACAGCTGAGGATCTGGTGAGGTTTGACCTTGCCAGGCAGTCCACAGGCTGACCTACACATGCTTATTTGAAATCAAATGGCTGATACAGAGCCTCGTGACCCTGAGGAAGACTTTGACTCCTTGATTCCTTTTCCTTTATCAACCCAGCAGCACTTGCCTCCCTTCCTCCTGTAGAAGATCCAGGCTGAAATCTCACTGACATCTGTGGACACCTGCCTTGTCCCCTGCACTGTGTAAGCCATGGATAAATCAGTTCTCCAAATCAGCGTTTGAGTTACCTTTTACTGCCCCATTTTATAGATGGGGAAACTGAACCAGCAGCTTCCTTTCAGGCTCTTTATCAGATCCACTTGTGTCTGAATCTTTTCCTTCCTCCCTCCCCCCTTCCTACCTTTCTTTCTTTCTTTCTTTCTTTCTTTCTTTCTTTCTTTCTTTCTTTCTTTCTTTCTTTCTTTCTTTCTTTCTTCCCTTCACCACTTTCTACATTTTTTCACTCTGTAATAGCCCTAAAGTTCAGCCTTCTCATTTGTCCATGGCAATAAGGAAGCTGATGTTGCAGGAATAAAGGGGGCTGAGTGGGAACTCTTATAGGAAGGCATCCAGTCCCTGCTAGAGAATCTGACCCCGCAGGAAGCAGAAGCAAATGAAAAGGCACACATTAGCACCTGTGACACTTCAGTCTGGAGCTTGGTTCTGAAGGTGGGTGAACAGAGTAGATGAAGAAAGATTCAAGAATCTTCCTACATATGGAATTTCATTCTTTACATTCAGGAGAATCCAACAGAGTCCCCACTAGGATTGAGTCATGCTTCTTGGTTTTGAAACTGTCAGAATGCTTCAGAAAACAACACTATACCTATGACTGGTGGGTGCAGAAACAGGGAAGTTCTTAATGAGGCAGAAACAATGGCTGGAGAGCAACTTCTTGACCCTCAGAGCGCTCACATTCCCCACGCATCCCCGGCTCTTCCTGTGTGGCCGGCCCACTGGTCCCCACGTGGAACAGCCAAAGGGAAAGACACACGCGGGGGCAGTGCACAGGGAGAATACACACTCTATCCAATCCATCTATTCATCTTCCGGGGAGTTTGCAGAAGAAAAGATGAGAAGAATGGATAGGAGGACGAGTTCATTGTAATAATTTAGACGCTACGTTCTTAGATAGTAATCCACGTTGTCCACATCCAGAAGGTAATTGTGTGCCATTTAGAGAGCTTTTGTCGAATTTGGTAAGTGTGATCATGACAGGTTCTGCCTGCAACCTTGCCCACCATCTACGTGGTTGAGAATCCTTGTACAAAAACTCAACCAGATGTTCCAAAGCCACTGGCATTCAGCATGATTCAAAACCAAACAAAGCAGAAGAATGAGCTTCAGTTGGCTATCACAGCCTCCTTGTCTTCCTTTCCTTGGAGGAAGGAGCCCTGAGTTGAGCCCCACCGTTGTCATAGCCTGAATGCCTGCCTCCCACTTTCCTGCCCTCTGCTTTTCTCCCACTGTTCATCCACCTGGCCTGCCTCTTCCCGGTTCCATACCTTTGTGGCCTGTTCCAAACCTGTCTTTCATTAGGAACCTCGGGACCCCTTCAGCCCCGGACCACCTCCCCTCTGCCTGGTATCAGTGGAATCTCCTTTCTTGTGCTGACTTCTTCCCCAAAATCACAGCTCTGTCTCCCCAGGTCCACTCTTTCCAACCATCTTTAGGGCTCCTGATGACACAATAGGACACTTCTGCGATTCTCCGTTCTGCATGGTGCCAAGCAGGGTGCTGTGCACGTGAATTCATACAGACGTTAGTGAATATGCACAAGCCGCAGGCTTGGAGGGTCTGATCCAGGGTCATTCACTGCAGATCTGTGCCCTGTAGAGGTTGTTCAGTGCTCTCTGCTCTGTGCTTTGGAACCACGGGGTTGAGGTTGGAATTCTGGCTGGGCCAACTCCTGATGTGCCCTTGGGCCAACTCAGTAAATTCTCTGTGCCTCAGTTTCCTCATCCAACACATGGAGAGGTTAATGCTGCCTGTCTCCCAGGGTAGTATGAGGATTAAATGAGTTAATGCATGGACAGCATGTGACCAGGACTTGACATCGTTAGTGGTCAATATAGGTTAGCCCTGAAATGCACAGGATATAAACAAGGAGACTCAGAGAGACTCCCATCCAGTCCCTGCCAATGCAGATTGAAGAATGCGCATTCAGAGAGGCTGAGAGCCCCAACAAAGTTCACGTCCATGTGGTCAGCTAGTGATGGGAGCCCAGCTGAGACCTCTGAGTCTTTGTGACATTGAACATTACTGTGAGTGTGTGTGTGTGTGTGTGTGTGTGTGAGAGAGAGAGAGAGGGTAGGATAAAAGGATGGGGAGCGAAGGCAACACCAGCCAGTTTCCAAATCTGAGCAGATTTCTAATTAGGATAACATTCAACTATTCTTATGAGAAAATATAAGGAAAGAGGAACTCATCACCGGGCCTGCTTAGAAGTACACGATGGCAGAAGGTAATCAAGCTTCCTTGAACCTCTGCAACTGCTTGGCTCAGAATCTGGCACAGCTATCTTTGTTTCCCTATCTTTTCCCGAAGCCTTTAGCAATCGCTAACAATCCTATTTACTCTGTGTACCAGACAAACACACTTACTGTCGCCATCTCACTATTTTTATCTAATATTGAAATTCCTCTTCCTAAGAACAGCCCTGAATATATTATGATATCTGCTGAATAAATGATGTGCATAATATACTGTGCAGAGATGGTATTTATGAAGCCAGGCTCTAACCAAAATGAAGGAATCCTTCAGTTCTTGTTTGAAAGGAAATTCAATCGGATACATTTTCAAGAAAGCAAAGTCATGCTTTTTTTTTTTTTAAATCCTTGCAAACTTTTGGATTCAAGGCCAATTTCTTCATATTCCCCCGTGGGATAGACTGTCCTGCAATTTCTGGGATACTTTTCCTGCAGAAATTGAGGCTGTCTTCCTGTTCTTAGATGAGGATTGTCCCATTAATAACATCATTACCATTGCTTTTATGTATAATAATATGTCAAACACATTTAATAGTGCTTGAGACATTACAAGTCATTCTCTCAACAGGCCTCTGAGTAAAAGGGGTGTTTTTAAAAAAGATGCCCATTTCGCAGAGGAGATTGCTGGTCTGTACCACGGGAGGGCTACAGAGCAATCGCTGTTCCCTCAGCAGCTTTGCCAGCTGTATGAAGCGTTTACTATTCACAATGTCATTTTGTTTTGCATTTTATGTTTTGTGCAGAGTGATGGTAGCACTGCTGTTATTAATGATAACACTCTTTGCTTATTACAGCAGGTTGGAAAACACCACCGTCTCCAGCGACACAGGTGAACTGAGATCAGGAGAGGAAGGGTGGGTAATTTGTGCACAATCTCGTGGATAATAAATGCTGAATTGGGTTCAGACCAGGATTTCTGCTTCTGAAAGCAAGGCCATCAAGAGGTCTTTACCAGGACATGCTGCTTTCCTCCTGGGGCCTGGATCCTTGTGGTTCTGAATCCAGAAACAAAATTCAGCCAACTTTGTTTTCATGGAATGGAAAGTCAAGAAGTCAAGCCCATGGGTAAGAAGTGCTGGTCCATGTGTCTGCGTATTCTTCACTCTGTGAATTTGCCTCTACCTTCTAGCTCTCCTAAAAGAGAGCAAAAATTATCCCACAGTTGGAACAAAAGCAACAAAACAACAAAACCCTCAGGGATTTCCTCAGTGAATGCCTTCTTTTTTCAGCTGAGGAAAGTGATTTTGCTGATGAAGCTCAGAAAGGTGAAGCAGCTTTCCAGAACCATGAAGCTAATGAATGGTAAACTGAAGACCAAGACTAGGGTTTCTTAAATGGATCCTTCCATGAGGTCATGAGGCTGCTTCTTGGCTGGTCTTCAGCCCTTTAAGAAAAAGTTTCCCAACCAAGTAATCATGGATCTTACCTGCTGGATCTATTAGCCTCCCCAGATCCCAATCCTGTCCCCCCAGATCCTGGATCATCCAGGTGAAGTTTAGCAAAGTAGGGTAAAAACTCTTCCTTTTTCTGCATCCCACAGCCTGCTCACAAACACATGCTTCAGAGAAGTATCCCTCAAGACAAGAGTCCTTTCGGTAGGCACAGGGGATAGATACCTAGGAAGGTCAAATAAGTTTGGGAAAATTCTGGCTTAAACAGTTTCTCTGTATTAGGATTTTCCCACCCATTTAAGGGGCTAATGTGCATGATAAGTGTCCAGGAGTGTCAAGATGTGAAGTGCTTCTCAACTTATTTGCCTAGAGAATCATTTTTTTCCCCAAGAATATCTTGTTCAGCTCAAGGTTCTTGGATCATACTTTGGGTAATGATGCTTTAGACCAGTGATCAGCAAACTATGGTCCACAGAGCAAATCTGGCCAGGTGCATGTTTTGCAAATAAAGTTTTATTGCAACACAGACATGCTTGTTTGTTGACATAGTCTTCGTGGGTGATTTTGCACTACAAGAGCAGAATTAAGTAGTTGCAACAGACACAGTATGGTAGGCAAAGTCACACCTATTTGCTAACTGATCCTTTACAGATAAAACACGTATAACCCCTTAGAGAATGCTACAATGGGATCCTTTTTCCTTTTTATTACAAACTTAGAGACTCAGTATTAATCATCACAAGTGTTAGAGCCAGAACATTTTTCTCCCTTCTTAATGGTATAATGGGACTTAGCCATTGAGATGGTCATTATGGACACATTTTTAGAGTTATAACTTAGAGTCCATCTAATTTTCCATTCACGGATAAGTTTCCTAAGACTTAGCATGTAAATGTGACAGCCCTGAGATCATGAAGATGGACATTTATAGGCCTGGGTAGTTACATCTGCTGCATGGCAATCTCTTTCACTTGGGACTGAGTAGAAGAAATTGGGATAGAGTGGGTGCATCTCTATGGCAAAGTACATCCTGATTGGATGTCCATTCTAAGCTTCCCAGCGAAGAGGAACAACAGCTGAGCTGCCACCTGTCCTGTGCCAATGGTTACAGGCACGCCGACTTTGTGTTTTGCTATAGGCTTAAATTTATCTTTAAATTCTTTAATTTTTTTTCTTTGTTGCAGATTGGCTTCCGGTGAACTGAATATTTAAAAGATATTACAGGGAGAAAGAACACGGTTGGCTGATTGTTTCTTCCCAAAATGGATGAGATGATGAATGAACGCTTCCATTTACATAGACAATCAGCTGAAAGAGCCTCACCAAATGTGAGCATTTATATTTGATGACATCCTGATTGTAACCATAAATAACAATATTTTCATTGTTGGGTAATAAACATCATTACCCAGTGTGTTTTAGGTAAGTGGGCACTTAACGGGGTAAGGAGGAGATGATAAGCAAGATTAAGGTGAGTACTCAGCAATATGGGAAGAGATAACCTTGCAAATTTCAGGTGTGTAATAAATATCTCTGCCAAGGGCCCACTGGTAAATAAGATGAGGGTTTTGACTCATACCAGGTTAACCCGTGCAAAAGAAACGAATCGAGGCAGAAAAATGATTTCACTCAACCCCCAAGCCTGTATTGAAGGACCAAACGTGCCAGGCTCTGTCCTTGAGCTGTGGTCTGGCTGGATGACAAGAACACACCCAGACAACCGGTGACAGTGTCATGTGATAAAAGCATCAAAGCAAAGAACCCATGTTTCAATGAGTCTCTTTCCTTGTAGACACTCTAAAGTCCTGTGATCCTGATTTTATTGTCCTATTATTTTGATTTGTTTTGTCTTCTGGTTATTTTTAAATTTTTGGTTTTTCGTTTTGAATTCTTTTACTGAGGTCTGACCTACCTCCAGAAGGCTCATTAAACTTTGGTTCCTAGGTTGATGAATTTTTACATTACCTACATCAAGATACAGAGTATTCCAGCACCCAGCAAGTGGAGTCTTGACTTTTAAATGGGAATTGTTGAATTAAACAAATATTTTAAACTCAGGAGCAGTGTACATTCTAAATAAACACAGGGAAAAAATATCATAGAGACAAAAGCAAAAAAATACTTTGGAAAAAGATGACAAAGAATACAAGTTCCCCAATGGTCACAAACACAGGTTTCAGCGCAGACAAACCTGAGTGGAAATCCAGCATTGCCATTTACAAGCTGTGCGTTTCTAGAAAATTTATCTTATCTCTTTGAGACTCAGATTCCTCTTCTGCAAAATGCAGATGACAACACCCACATGTGAGGCTGATGGTGACCTTTGTGCAGTAACTGTGGTGGCACAGGTGGAACGGACACCCAGTACCTCGCCCACTTGAGAGCTAATGCTAGCTGATATTGTAGTATAATGACAGCAATGATGCAAAGACCACACTTTCAGCAAGTCAACAGTTTGTGTAACCCCCAAATAATGGATTTACTTGTCAAAAGAAATAAAATTCATAAAGGAAGAGGGACACGCCGGTGATGGATGATCATACATTGTGAAGTAAAAATGTGATACGGAGACGATTTAAGAAATCTGGGTTTTGTAGATGATAGATGCCCATCTTGATGTTTTTCATTCCATAACTTCTGTGCTCTTTGTCACCTGAGCCTTCTCATTCACTGGGAATAATGGATCTGCCTCTTGACAGGCTGACCCGAGAATGTGATGTTTCAACTGGTTTTTGAACAAGGATAGGAGATTCTAGACTCAGAGGATTTTCTCTTTGTCACTTTGAATCTCATCATAGATTACTTTCTTGTGATGGGTAATTTTATGTGTCGATTTGGCTGGGCCAAGGTGCTCAGATATTTGGTTACACATGATTCTGGATGGATGCTTCAATGAGGGTGTTTTTTTGGATGAGATTGACATATAAATCAATAGACTTTGAGTAAAGTAGATTGCCCTCCATCCAATCAGTTGAAGGCCTTAACAGAATGAAGACTGACCTTCCCTGAGAAAGAAGAAGAGGGAGTTCTGCCATCAGATGGCCTTTGGACTGGAATTGTAACTATTCCTTGGGTCTCCAGCCTGCCAAGCAACCCTGCAGATTTTGGACTTATCAAACCTCTATAACTGGTGCAATTATTTTGTCAAAAGTGGTAGGGTTGATTTTTTTTTTTTTTAATCTTTGAAAAAAAGTTAATTTACAGTTTATTAACTTAGATTACTGGAAATCGCTCCCATGGGCTTTTTAACTGCAACAAGACCTCAGAAAAGTGAGTCCTTAAGACCAATCTGAAAGATTTAAAAACATTAATAACTATCATCGAACCAGCAGGAGGAAAAATAGACTGTCTTTTTTTTCTCCCTCTGCATTCAGGATCAAGTTTTTGTATTTTCCCCACAAACAACCTGAACTTGATTTTTCTGTTCTTTTCTCCTGCAACACAAATGGCTATTTTCTGTAACGATGATAATTATATAGCACCTAAGAGCTTAAAAACACACTCACTTCCATGCTCTCTCTTACCGGACTCTTAGCTCATTCCAGAAAAAAAAAAGATTATTTGTTGATTATCTGGTTTTTAGTTGAAGGAACTGAAACTCTGGGAGGATGGCTAGTGTAACCAAGTTGAGGTGACCACAGCTGCTGAGGAGGGTCTAGAAACTGAGGTTGGTTTGGGTACTAAGCCTCTGAGCTTTTTTGTGATAACAAGCTGTATGTCCAAATTATACAAATTTAACAACCAAATTGAGGACCATCTCCTGTCCATTGTCTAGGTCCCCCTCGCCTTTCTCATCCCACCCCATCTTTGAAGATACATCCAGGTCTGTCTAGATCATCATCATCCAAGATTCATTCCTCCCTAAGCCAAAAGTTACCTGTTGAGTGCCTCCAAAGGGCCACAGGGAAAGACAGCAGAATGCACATCTCCTGTTTGGAGTTTAAGTCCTTTCTCTGACATGTAAATAGCTGTGTGATCTTGTCTAACTTGCTTCTTGTCTCTAACCTCAATCTTTCTATCTTTAAATGGGAAGACTGATATCCAACTGGCAGCATGATTATAATTATTATGTGAAACAGTATTTGCACATATACAAGGAAAATAGTTAAGCATATGATAGGTTCTTCATAAACGTTGGCTTTATTTCCCCTCCTCCCTGGAATGAGTTAACTTTTCTCAACATACTGACATGGATTGACAGATACGGACAATGTGAGGTCTGCTGATGCAGAGGTTGCCAGAAGATCACCAGCTCTGCCACCCACCCCCTTCCTGAGCACACAGCTAGATCACGCTAACCAGCCTCCCTCACATTAAGCATTGACACTTGCCTTCTTGCACAACCCCCCATGCTTTGTTCCCCTCCGGCTTGATGAAGAAAAGCATGGCGAACTTGAAAGCCACTCTTTCCTTCAGGGACACACATGTTAAAATGAACTTAAGCAAGAAATAAACTTCAAAGTGTTAAATCACTAGAAGTTGAGGGTTTAGCTATTTTAGTGGCCAGTGTTAACCTTATCCAGTACTTATCCACACAATAGTTTTTAATTCATTCACAAATAGATCAGACGTACACCGACACAAAGACACACCTACACCAACACACACACACACCAACGCATATACACATAATAGCAACACACATAGACACATACCTACACACCAGAAATTTAGCATTTTATGGACACAGTGAATGTTTTATTGACTTAATATTTGAGTTTTCACGTGATTATTCTTGGCCTTACCAGTACAACTTAAAGAATACTATTAAGAATTTTAAAATTTATATTGGAATTTATATTTAAAATTTATATTTGAGGGACTTTTAGAGGCCAATATAGAATCCCCCTTCCATAGCTGTCTTACAGATCACCGTCTTCAGCTTGAACCTCTCCCGTGACATGGCGCCCACTGCCTCCCATGGAAACTGGTGGCCAGACAACTCTAGGCATTGCAATGGTGTGTCACATATGAAGGTCAGAGCTACCTTCTCTAACATCCACCATGGAGCCATCCCATGGCTCCACCACCTGAGAAACGAAGAAGCAACCTATTTGATTTTCTATAGGCGACCCCCTTAAATAATTGAAAATACAGCCAGTTTTGCTGTAACTCTTGTTTTTGAAAACACACATTTGTGATTGATATATTAAGGAATGATTTAAACATTATGCAAAATTTGCATTTGCTTATGTGTCATTTTCGCTGCAGAAAACACTAGTGAAAGCAAAAACCTGCACCCATGTGGATGGAGTCATGCGGAAATGCACAGATTACACACGTGTGTACCCCTCAAACACCCATCCACCACCCCAGTCTACCGCGGGGGTTAAGATTCACACTAGTGATACAACTTTTCCTCTGATTTCAGAAAACCCTCCTTCTACCATTTTGCAATAACTCACAAACTTCCACCCTTCCCATACACACTTCTGTAAGCAACTTTGAGACTTTTTCTGGGTAAAGTACCATATTTAGTGCCATATTCATATATTTTTCTTAATCATTGAATATATATTACCTTTTCTATCCACTCTTATCTTTTTCTTTTTTTCAACATGCCATTGATGAAGTGTTTGAATGTTGATCCCCAGCCTAATTTTCCCCATAATTCTGTGGTTCTTATTGCACAATTTTGCATAATGGGTGATATTTAGAGATACATATATCACATGTTAGCGGAACTGGTTGTGGAACTTGTATCTTCCTTTAGTCTGTTAATAGAATGGGGAGTATTTGTCATTAAGGTACATCTCCACATTCTCTCAATAAAAAGGTATTGTATGCCAAGCCTGGCCTGATGCTGGCCACCCAACAATGAATAAACACATGTAGTCCCTGCATGTTTTAGAGCTCATAAATTCTAGGTCTACTGACCTCCTAATTCTCCCGGGAGGGAGAATGAATTGGCAAAAATAGGATACCAATTAAATGGCGTAATTTCTGATTAGCTAATTCAGCCACTAAAGGCAGGAAAAAGGAATGAATTAATATTTGGTGGGACACCTATGCCAGAGTCTATGCCAAGTGTTTGTATGAGCATTAGGAAAACCCAACCCCACTTCAACCTCTCAGATAAGCATTACGTCTGCCATTTTGGAAGTGAGGTAGTGAAGAGTTTTAGTGCCTTCTCAAGAGCTAGGCATCAAGTCTAGTTCAGCTCTGACACAAATTCTTGTGTGTTTTCCAATATGCCGTGTTTCCTCTGCTGTGCTTTCTTGTCTGCCCAATGCTTACTCTACTGAATTAAGGACGAACTATGTTCTTGGTACCGAGAATTCTTTACAAGAAGTCCACAAAGCAGCCAGAGAGGTGAAAATTGGAACTGCCAAATAAAAGTAGGTGAATTCATCTGACCAGAAAGGATGAAAGGGAAAAACAAGTACACAGATTATTAGCAAACACGCCTTGTCTCCAAACCTAATTTAAAACTAATAAAGTTGCATAATTCATGCAATCATAAAGTCAAATATTTTGTAAAATTGCATCACTTATGGAAGTGATGAACTTCCATCTAGTATCTGAAATGCAAGGGTGATTTCAAAGCTGCATTTCAAGTGGTGCTTGAGGGATCATTATAGGCTGGAAATGGCCGATACAGTTGAGTTGCAGCCATTTGGTGCAGGCATGGAAACTAAAAGCTGGAACTGCAGCCAGAAATGCAGTAAAAAGAGACTATTTATCCTGTTTCTATGACTTGTATTCATCACTACAGACAACCAGGTAATTCAATTATCTTTGGCCTTGGAAGTCTGTCTTGTGGTTTACATGCCCTTCTCTATCAGGCCCTGCTGTTCAGTCAGACCTGCGGACACTGGTGCTGGGCTTGCGGGTAGCGGGGGGGAGCCCTGGTGTGCACGTGGACGGGAGGCTGAGAAAAAGAACCTGTGTTATTTACTCTGAAAGTGACGACAATGATCTCATGGTCCAGAATGCATTGTCCCTTGGAGCCCACGGTATGAATATCATGATTCACTTTTATAGCAGCACATTTTATACAAACTCTTTTGTTGGTGGAGAAAAATGTCTCGTCTTACATGATTGCAGGGGAAATCTCCTTGTGTTCCTTTCTCTCTCTTGCCCCTAATAGTCTCGTGCCCATCTATAAGAGTACATAAAATGTGTGGCGTGCAGGATGGTAATGAGATGGCAGACTTTTTCTAACATCATAATTTCAATAAGGAGGGAATTTGCCTCCAAAAGAGGACAGTGATCTTTTCACAAACACTGTCCTTTGTCCTGAGGCACACAAAATCCCTAAATCCCTAAAATATTTCATCTGAAGATAAGATAATTTTGCTCTAGCCTAGGCTGAAAAAGAAAGAAGGGGAAAAAGCCATCTATCAGATGCAGCCAGGAAAGTCCTGTTGCTTAGGGAGAAAGTAGATTAAAGGCCCCTATCTTATCTGTATTTCAATTAAAATCTTATTTTTGGTCCCCAGCAGTGTAACCCCTTGAAGTCTTTCCAAGTAAAAAACACCACTTCAGTAAGTGGACGTTAGAGAAATCTTTAATGGGCATATTCTACATGTGATATGGGCTACTTCTCATGTGTGGGAGAAATGATAGGACAATATTTTGAAAGAGATGTGAAACTTACAAAGGTGGGAAGGGCAAGGAATGCATTACCCTGGTGAATTCTCTACTGCGGGATCTTTTTTTTTTTTTTTTCCACTGAGGCCCCATTTGAATATTTGCAAACCTGCCCCAAGTAGTTAAAAAAATCACTAAGGGGGCAGGAGGAGAGAAATTCAGGGAAAGGAAATAGGAGCTATTTGAGTATCTTGTGATAATTCTTTTGAGATTCTGAGTTTAGGATCAGGTTTATCTCCAAAAAGCTGGTGAAAAGAAAGAAGCCAGTACTCAGATTTAGAGAATGTTATCCATGTAAGTAATGTTTATGGAAACAGTCTGGTAGAACTCAATGACTGAGATCTAAGGACCCATGATAAATCATAGACTAAATCAGGCATCAAACAATAGATCAATCAATCAATCGATCAAACCATCAGTTGGGACTTCCCTGGTGGGCCAGTTGTTAAGACTCTGCACTTCCACTGTAGGGGGCACAGGTTCTATTCCTGGTCAGGGAACTAAGATCCCATAAGCCATGCGGCACAGCCAAAAAAAAAATCGATCAATCAAACTAAATGTGAAGGGATACAAAACTATGTTCCAAAGTAAAAATAAGGCAAGTGTAAAATGCAGGTTTTAAGTTATTGAGCAAAGAAACACAAAGGAGGACTTTCTATGTCCAGGGCACTGTGCTGTGTAATCACAGCAGGGGAATGGGGTGGAGGAAAGGGATGAAGAAGCATGTTCTGGAGTGAAGGGAGGACGGGCGTGTTCTATTGCTGGCTTGGCTACAGTTGACCAAGACAAAGGTCAGTAAACTTTCTCTATAAAGGACTAGATAGTGACTATTTTAGGCTTTGCAAGCCAGCAATGTGGCCTCTGTCAAGCTACTCCACTCTGCTGCCTAGAGCAGATGCAGCCATAGACAACATGCAACTGAATAGGTGAGGCTGTGTTCCAATAAAACTTTACTTGCAGACGTTGAGATTGAATTACATGTAATTTTCATGTCCTAAGATATCATTCTTCTTTTGACTTTTTTTCAATCATTCAAACATGTAAAAACCACTCTTGATTCAATGACCATGTAAAAGCAGACAATGGCCAAATTTGGCCTGTCCCTGTTAGCTTGCTAACCGCTGATCAAGATGGTACATTGGGCTTCCCTTGTGGCGCAGTGGTTGAGAGTCTGCCTGCCAATGCAGGGGACACAGGTTCGAGCCCTGGTCTGGGAAGATCCCACATGCCGCGGAGCAACTAGACCCGTGAGCTACAACTACCGAGCCTGCCCGTCTGGAGCCTGTGCTCTGCAACAAGAGAGGCCGCGATGGTGAGAGGCCCGCGCACCGCGATGAAGAGTTGCCCCCGCTCGCCGCAACTAGAGAAAGCCCTCGCACAGAAATGAAGACCCAACACAGCCAAAAAATAAATAAATAAATAAAAGGAGTTCCTTTAAAACAAACAAACAAAAAAACACCTGAGCAAATAATAACTGTGCTACCTAAATTGAAATGAAAAAAAAAAGAAAAAGAAAAAGATAGTACATTAATACCAGCACAGGGTGATCAGGATCATTGCTAGAAGTGATTCGGAGAATATCTGGTCCGAACTGTGAGAGTGCTTTCACTCTTGGTGTTCCAAGAGGCAACGGCTACTTCTGTTCAGATAAATTAGCTTATGTGGGAGAAGGTGCAGGCAGCTTTAGTTAACTGTTAACTGTTTGGTTAACTAGAAACAGTTATGATAAGCAGCAATGGGCTCATAATAATAGAAGTAGCAAATCATCTTATTGAGCTAACACTTACTGAGCACTTACTCTAAGCTGGGCACACTGTTCTGCATGCATTTCCACTTCCTTAACCCTTATAACAATCAAGCGAGGTAGGTATTATTTCTACCATCACTTTGTAAATGAGGAAACTGAGGCCTGAGGAAGTTAACTAACTTGCCAGAGGGCGCAGAGCTGATGAAGGGTGCATCCAGAACACATTGGGACATGTGGTTCAGAGATGAGAATGTGGAAAGTGCCATGTAGAAGTACAGATCTGGAACCCATGAGTCAAACTGTCTGGCCTCCAATCAAGACTCCACCACTTGCCAGCTCCAAGAAAAGCTTCCTAATCTCTCTGAGCCTCGGTTTCCTCATCCATGAAACAGAACAATAATTGCATCTATTTCACAAGCTGAGGTTGAGAAATAAATGAATTTAGGGTTCATAGCTAGTACCCAATAATGTTGGCTAATGATACCATCGACCAGGAATTATCCTAAGGTTTCTCACACTTATTTATACACGGTACCATATTACATCCTTTGCTTTGAGCTAATCCTATTCTGACTTTGAGAGATTCTTCTAGAGCCAGTCTTTGCATCAGGATTTGGCAAAAGAGGCCATGCTCACTCCATCCATAAACATAAAATGTATAATATTTTAAAGAGCCCTGGAACGTCCTCAGGCCTTTTCAGACAGCCCTGGTCTATCTCCCAGGAGTGTTGCATGCAGTCCCAGACTCCCTTTGGTCTGAAAACCTCAGCCACATCCAGCACTGCTGATAGAATACAGAGTCAGTGGGCTTGAAGGGACCAGGAGGTGGACGCTTCTACCTCCTGGCCTAGCAGAGGGGACAGCATGCAAATCACTCCCTCCAGCGCTCTGGGCCTGCAGCCCCTCCCTCAGGCTTCTCTCACATCGGGAAACATCCATAGCATCAGCTTAGCTAAACTCCATCTGGTTTTATGTGCAAACCCCTAATTATTTTAGGCAATGGAATCCCTAAGTGTCACGGATTTTCTTTTCAGTCATTCTTGGTTTAAAAATCAAGATCAGAACCTACCACCACGTAATCCAAGTGTCCCCATTCCCCAGACTTCAGTGACTGCCTGTGATTGTAGGATAAAGTTCAATTTTTTTTTTTTCCTGATATTCAGGGTCTTTCAAACTCTCATTCATCTACTTATGCAACAGAGGTTTATCACTTCCTATTACTATCTTTCAAGTATTTTAATAAGCACATGTAAGCATCTCTAAAGTTGGAATGCACCTTAAAATCCCACAGCCTGTACCCATCGCTCTATACCAAAGGCGGTCATGACACAATCATGGCCTGCACGTGTGTGCATGTCAAAAGGCTACTAGCCTTGAATCTTGCAGAGCTGCAGAGATAACTGTAACGAAGAGATGATGGTATAGCACCTTTTTAAACCCCTAGGACTCAAACGGTTGTGGGAAGGTGATAAACCAGCTAGGTTTAGCGACATTCCCAAGGAGTAAAAAATCGGTGGGTTCCACATACTTGCAAAGCAGACTTAATAGCCCAGCATCAATGACCATAACTCTTTAAAGAAATGCTGCATCACCAACACTCTGGATGGCAGAGAAAATAGTACTGTATGGAGAAAGAAAACCACAGACTCTAATTGAAAAAGTGATTCAGGAAAGTTGCAATCTGTGAGCAAGTTTTAAGACTACCATAACCATATTCCTTTTCTATCACAACAGCAATATATGATAAAAATCTGTCTACTTAAGTCTACAGGATTTTTTCCCCATAAGTATAAAATAAAATTTCTAAGTAATAAGAAAGCATCTTGCCATTGTTTTATTTTCTATCCTTCCTTCCTTTCTTTTTCTTTCTCTTTCTTTCTTTCTTTCTTTCTTTCTTTCTTTCTTTCTTTCTTTCTTTCTTTCTTTCTTTCTTCTTTCTTTCTTTCTTTCTTTCTTTCTTTCTTTCTTTCTTTCTTTCTTTCTTTCTTTCTTTCTACTTTCTTTTCTTTCTCTCTCTCTCTCTCTTCCTTCCTTCCTTCCTTTCTTTCTTTCTTTTTTTTAAGTGGCACATACAATATTGTTTCATCTTACAATTGATGGTATCTTAGATTCAATAAAATATGGTTGTGTGCTGATCATGGTCTAGAATCAGGGGCACAGATGAACAGAAGTGGTCTTTTCTCTTAAGGACTTACTGTTCGGTATAAAAGGACATCAGTCCCTAGGTCCTCTAGGTACCATCTCTCTGGACTGCCCTTTTCCCTCTTGGTTCTTTCCTACATATCCTTCAAGGTCCAGGTTAAATAACTCCCTACTGAGATGTTTTCCCAGATAATGTGTCTGCAGAAATAACGTCTTCCTCTTTCGTATGTCTATAATGTTTTTATAATGTTTTTCTCATAGTCATGAGTTCCAGAGCCAGGGACTTTGGTTGAAATCCTGGCAGCTCTGCTTGAACAAGGCAATTAAGCCTGCTGAACCTCAGTTTCTTCCTGTATGTGGTGGGTATGTATCTCATGCTCAGCTTTCATGGCTGTTTTGAGAGTTACTTACATTAACACAGGTAGGGCCCTTAGAAGAAGTTAGCATAAGGTAAGTGGAATTGACCACTTCTCAAGCCACTTTGTCAGCATTGCTCCCGCCGTCATTTGATCCATTGTGATGTGGGTCTGCATCTAGGCTCCCTGAGAGCTGTAATGGTGTCTGATGTCAGCCTCATCTCTCTCCCTGCACGTAGTACAGCATTTGGCTCAGGGTAGGGAGTCACTCATTAAGCCCTTCAACAAACATTTATTAAATTAAATACCTGGCATGCATTAGCCACTGTTCTAAGCTCTGGTCCTCGAGAGCTTGAAAAATATTTGTTGAACAAATGAGCTAATGGTTATTCACTTTACAAAGAATGAGGTGATACTCAGAAGACAACCAAGCAATCCCTGCTTGGCCAAAGGACAGAATTCTCTAGAAGTCAGCAGCTGAAAACAGTCTGAAGTCTCTGGATGCAATTTGTCATGTTTTATTTGTTTGTTTATTTGTTTGGGCTAATCAATACTCTCTTAAAGTTACAGCTGGCTCAGCTGACAGCATGGTCTTCTAGACTTCTCTCTGGCTCAGCCTACTTCTTTTAAGGGGTTATTCCTGACTCAGCAAGGGTCATGGGACCTTTGTGATATAAAGGCCCTCCATCTGCAGGAATGTGGGGTCTTAGATTCCAAGAGTTCCAACTCTAGCTACACACTTACCCATCACTCTGGTCTATCAGCTCTCTAGTCTCAGCCATGGAACTCATTTCCAGCCTGTAATCCTTCTCTTTGCTCAACCCTTCCAAGTTGATTTGGATTCAACTTCTCTTTTGGTTCTTTGTTGGCTCTGTTTTGGTTTCTCTACCCCAGTTCTTCCTCCCCAAGGATAACTTGGTAGGTAGCGCTTGTGTTTGCTGCCATCCAGTCTGGCGATCTTTCTTGCCTTTGACACTCTCATAGGCAACCCCCCTGATAGCATGGACAGAAAGGTACTATGCAGCTATTAAGAGAGCTCACCAAATATTTCATAGTCCCTGCCTTCTGGGCACAGAGTCAGTTTGTTTCTGGAACTATGTAATCATTTTGGCCAATGAGGTGTCAGCTAAAGAAATAGGTGCCACTTCTAGCGATACTATTTATTTGCTTGTGAGAGATCCTCTGGGTCTCTCTGTCCCTCTGCTTCAGTGACCAGCACAGTCAAGATGGCAGCTGACCCATCAACGTGAGTCTTGGAGTGAAAGATGAAGCAGAAATTCATTGGACCTATGACAGGCATGGAGCATGAGAAAGAAAGAAAGCTTAGTTGCTGTAAGGTTACAAATATCTGGAGGTTTCTTGTACCACCGCATAATGTAGAGAATCCAGACTGATAAGGGCACACAACGCTTTCTACATCCTTGACCTCCATTTCCTTTTGGGTTATTATAATGACCCATTAACTGTCAGTATAATGTGGATTAAATCCACGTGATATTTTTGGTACGGCATCAGCCAAACATGTCAAGATCTGTATATCTGTCTCCTATGGGAGACGGTCTCTGTTGCCAAGTTGTATGTTGACGAACCAGTTCTGGCATTTATTACAATTGAAAAGTAGCAGAAAGCTGTCTAATAGAACGTCTACTGTTTAGCGAACAGGGCTGGAATTAGGTGATGGTGGCAGGCGACGTTATAAGCAATCGTGCTCCGTGCGGGGTTCGTTTAGATTCATTCATAGTGTGGAGTCATTTCCAAATGCCAGTCTCCACTCTGCATGCTGCAGCCGTGTCTAATATTTCTAAACATATTTCGGCTCGGTGACACCTTAATGGTACACGATAACACTGGGCCTCCCTCTTAGAAAAATGGATACTCTCATTTCTCTAAACATTGGGCCTTTACCTTGAACCATTTCCATTTAAATGCAAATTTCAATCATGTCCACCTTTCTGTGTTCCAACATGAGCCTATGGAAATGATAGCAGCTTGAATCCAAATTTTGAGAGGCTGAGAGCTGTTCCCTACAGGGGTCCTAGACAGGATAAATGGTTCTTTTTTGTCTTGGTCCTGTGTTGCTGAGATTAGTCTCAAAGGGACTGTTTTGCTTCCATTGAGTGGAGTGGCTAGGTCAGAAGAGGGAAGGTCAGCATCCAGAACTAAGGACACAGGATGGAGGTATCACATGGAGTTCCCCGAAGTGACCTAGTGTCATTTTAATGTGCTCTGGCTTATACTTTTAGTTCTGGACTCCCAAAGACAGAATTCAGGGCCCACGAGCTCCTAAAGGGCTCGGAAGGACAATGGTTGCCTGGTGTTTCTTCCCTGAGGCGGGCCTCTGTTTCTCAGCACAGGCCTCTCATCTTCATCAAGGCCTGCATCAGAGCCCAGGCCTCCCTGGTCTGAGGATCCTTTCTTGTCTACAGACAGGATGCTGGCACCCACGCCAGGCCAGACCAGGAGAGCAGAGCCTCAGTAGGACAGTAAGGTCAGCATGACCTGCAGGGGTATTTATAGAGCTGAGCCCTTAGTGGGGTAAAGGACATTTCTGAGGGCCTCCAGAGTCCCACCTAGTGAAAGAACCAGGGCCCAGTGACCAAGGCTACTGGGACTTCAGAAGACTCTGGAAGTCTGTCTCTTAGAGGAAAGAGCGTGAGTTCTGGAACCACACTGACTGGCTTCAAATTGGACCACACCATTTCCTAGCTGTGGCATCGTGGGTGAGTGCATTTAACTGGGCTTCTGTTTTCACACGCATAAATAGAGACAAGAATAGTAGTTGAACTCTTGGGGCCGTGGTAAGGATAAACATGCTAATAATTCATGTCATCAGCTTACAATAGCGCCTGGCCCTCTCTAAGAGCCCTGGGAAGGTCTCTGAGGGAAAAGTACAAGGAGGACGGCTGGATGCAACGGTGTTCACTCCTTTCCTTTGTTGCTTGGTTGACCCAGTGGGTTGCCCTGTGTTCAGCAGAGAAATCTTTGCAGCCAAAAGACTTTTACTTGGCATTGGAAAGGGGGAGAACAGGGTGGCTATTATGAAGACCTTTTTTTAAAATTTATTTTCCTGAAGTATAGTTGATTTACAATGTTGTGTTAATTTCTGCTGTACAGCAAAGCGATTCAGTTATACATATATGTACATTCTTTTTCATATTCTTTTCCATTATGGCTTATCACAAGATATTGAATATAATTCCCTGTGCTGTACAGTAGGACCTTGTTGTTTGTCCATTCTATATGTAATAGTTTGCATCTACTAATCCCAAACTCCCAATCCATCCCTCCGCATCCCCTCTCCTCCTTGGTGATCACAAGTGTGTTCTCTATGTCTGTGAATTTGTTTCTGTTTCATAGATAAGTTCATTTGTGTCATATTTTAGGTTCTACGTATAAGTGATATCATATGGTATTTGTCTTTCTTTTTTTGACTTACTTCACTTAGTATGATAATCTCTAGTTGCATCCATGTTGGTACAGGTGGCATTATTTCATTCTTTGTTACAGCTGAGTAGTATTCCATAGTATATATGTACCACATCTTCTTTATCCATTCATCTGTTGATGGACATTTAGGTTGCTTCCATGTCTTGGCTGTTGTAAATAGAGCTGCAATGAGCATTGGGGTGCTAGCATCTTTTCAAATTAGAGTTTTCTCCAGATATATGCCCAGGAGGGGATTGCAGGATCATATAGGCCTGGCTTGTTTAGAGACCAGAGAAATCCCTTGGGGAAACACTACTAAGGAGGAGAAGGAAGCAGGGTTGTTGTTGAAGGGAAGATGAAAGGGAAGATTCTGCACTGGCGAGCCCAGCTGTGGGACTTGGCCCTAGGGGCTTGGTGGTCAGAAACTCCATGCTATTGCCATTGCGAATTAGTATACGGTAATTGCCATTGTGAATTAGTATAGGGTAATCTATTCCCCACTGGGAAGGGGGGGATGTGTCCGACTAAAGTTCAATGTGACTACAGGTTGCATTAATTAAAGAAAATGTCAAGGGCCAAGTGATGGTGGGTATAGTGCTGGATGGACAGCTCCGGGGAGGGTTTTTGCTTTGGGACTTCGTTCTTGAATAGGAGTTGAAGCAAAGGTGGTAAGACCTCAGAGGAGGGTGTCTAGGAGAGCAGGGGATGCCAGACCATGTCCTGTGAGACATACAGCGAGGTGGTGTTAGCATGGAGGCTGGACGCCTCCAGATCAGTTCATCACCTTGTGGTGTGTGGCCCAGAGCAGCAGAACTGAGTGTAGATGACAGCCTAAGAAACGAAGCTTTTCTGATACTCTGACCTTTGGGGCAAGATCACAGAGGCTGTCGGCCAGGTCAGGAGCACCCTTTCAATGGAGGGATGCAAGGAGACAAGCAAGACACTCACTGTCCTCTGTGTGTTAATACTGAAGGGAGTTTTCCTGCTCTAGATGGGAGATGGCTGAAGTGCCCTGGGGTTTCTCGTGGGAACAGGATTCTCATACTGCTTTCGGAAAGGAAGCCCCTGCTTTTTTGTGGGTCTTTGCACTGCACCGCGGTTTGCAGAATTGCCATGAATGTGTTATTCCCTTAACTGCCAATAAATGGTGCTTTTCATTCTTAAAGCTTTTTTATTCTTTTCCTTCAAAAGAAACACTTGACTGTTGGGGTCAGAGATGAAGCAAGTTGGCTGCAGAGGGAAGGAGACCTTGCTGCCCCAGAGCCAGACAGGGTATCGAGACTGGGCATGTATCTGGACCTCCCTGCAGGAGGAGAAATGGCTTCCCGACCCTCTACTGGAAGGGGGCTGGTGTGAGGTAGCAAACACAAACCCTAGTGATCTGCCATTCCCCCCCCTGCTAATTTGCTTTTCATCAAGACCGGGGAACCGTGGAAGCTTTCCAGAATGGACTTGCCTAGAAACACTTGCCTCAGTCATGGGAAGGCAGGGTGAGCTTCAGGGAGGTTAAAGAGCCAGTGAAGGGTAGAATCAGGAAGGATATTGACTCATATATGACATTACTATACAGTTGCGGGCAACTTGGAAAATCCGTCTTCCATTTCAGCGTCTCTGCTCAATCCTTTACTAGCTTGGAGTAGAGGAAATTAGCTTATGGGTGTCTTAATTTCCTTGCCTGTAAAATGAGGATATCGATATACTTGCCCCATGATCCTGAGAATTAAAAAAAAAAAAAAAAAGAATGAGAAAGAACCAAACTGAGCTAATAAAGAACGCTCTTTTCTGCAACTAAAATTAGCCTGTGTTCCCTAAGATCTATGGCATTCACTTTTTTCTACACCTCCTTGATCAATTGATTTCTAGGAGAATTAATGCTCAGAGAGGGTGAGTGATTTGCTCAAAGGCACACAGTTAGAAAGTGGTTGTTTTAAGCAAACAAAATCTGCTGGCCTGGAGGCTAGTTCACTTGAATCTTGGATTTTGTCTGCCCCGCTAGCACCAACCTCCATTTAAAGAGTTCCCATCCTGAGATTAACCAAGATGGCGGAGTAGAAGGACGTGCTGTCACTCCCTCTTGCGAGAGCACCAGAATCACAACTGGCTGCTGGACAATCATTGACAGGAAGACCCTGGACTTCACCAAGGAGGATACCCCACGTCCAAGGACAGAGGAGAAGCCACAGTGAGACGGTAGGAGGGGCGCAATCAGAGTAAAATCAAACCCCATAACTGCTGGGTGGGTGACTCACAGACTGGCGAACACTTATACCACAGAAGTCCACCCACTGGAGTAAAGGTTCTGAGCCCCACGTCAGGCTTCCCAACCTGGGGGTCAGGCAATGGGAGGAGGAATTCCTAGAGAATCAGACTTTGAAGCCTAGTGGGAATTGGATTGCAGGACTTTGACGGGACTGGGGGAAACAGAGACCCCACTCTTGGAGGGCACACACAAAGTAATGTGTGCATCAGGACCCAGGGGAAGGAGCAGTGAGCCTGGGGGAGACTGAACCAGACCTACCTGCTGGTGTTGGGGGGTCTCCTGCAGAGGCGAGTGGTGGCTCTGTTTCACCGTGGGGATAAGGACACTGGCAGCAGAGGTTCTGGGAAGTTCTCCTTGGCGTGAGCCCTCCCAGAGTCTGCCATTAACCCCACCAAAGAGCACGGGTAGGCTCCAGTGTTGGGTTGCCTCAGGCAAAACAGCCAACAGGGAGGGAACCCAGCCCCACCCATCAACAGTCAAGTGGATTAAGGTTTTACTGAGCTCTGACCGCCACAGCAACAGTCAGCTCTACCCACCACCAGAGCCTCCCATCAAGCCTCTTAGATAGCCTCAACCACCAGAGGGCAGACAACAGAAGCAAGAAAAACTATAATCCTGCAGCCTGTGGACCAAAAACCACAGTTACAGAAAGATAGAGAAGATGAAAAGGCAGAGGGCTATGTACCAGATGAAGGAACAAGAAAAAACCCCAGAAAAACAACTAAATGAAGTGGAGATAGGCAACCTTCCAGAAAAAGAATTCAGAATAATGATAGTGAAGATGATCCAGGACCTTGGAATAAGAATGGAGGCAAAGATTGAGAAGATGCAAGAAATGATTAACAAAGACCTAGAAGAATTAAAGAACAAACAAACAGAGATGACCAATACAATAACTGAAATGAAAACTACACTAGAAGGAATCAATAGCAGAATAACTGAGGCAGAAGAACGGATAAGTGACCTGGAAGACAGAATGATGGAATTCACTGCTGCGGAACAGACTAAAGAAAAAAGAATGAAAAGAAATGAAGACAGCCTAAGAGACCTCTGGGACAACATTAAACGCAACAACATTCGCATTATAGGGGTCCCAGAAGGAGAAGAGAGAGAGAAAGGACCAGAGAAAATATTTGAAGAGATTATAGTCGAAAACTTCCCTAACATGGGAAAGGAAATAGCCACCCAAGTCCAGGAAGCGCAGAGAGTCCCATACAGGATAAACCCAAGGAGAAACACGCCGAGACACATAGTAATCAAAGTGGCAAAAATTAAAGACAAAGAAAAATTATTGAAAGCAGCAAGGGAAAAACGACAAATAACATACAAGGGAACTCCCATAAGGTTAACAGCTGATTTCTCAGCAGAAACTCTGCAAGCCAGAAGGGAGTGGCATGATATACTTAAAGTGATGAAAGGGAAGAACCTACAACCAAGATTACTCTACCCGGCAAGGATCTCATTTAGATTTGATGGAGAAATCAAAAGCTTTACAGACAAGCAAAAGCTAAGAGAATTCAGCACCACCAAACCAGCTCTACAACAAATGCTAAAGGAACTTCTCTAAGTGGGAAACACAAGAGAAGAAAAGGACCTACAAAAACAAACCCAAAACAATTAAGAAAATGGTCATAGGAACATACATATCGATTATTACCTTAAACGTGAATGGATTAAATGCCCCAACCAAAAGACATAGACTGGCTGAATGGATACAAAAACAAGACCCATATATATGCTGTCTACAAGAGACCCACTTTAGACCTAGGGACACATACAGACTGAAAGTGAGGGGATGGAAAAAGATATTCCATGCAAATGGAAATCAAAAGAAAGCTGGAGTAGCTATACTCATATCAGATAAAATAGACTTTAAAATAAAGAATGTTACAAGAGACAAGGAAGGACACTACATAATGATCCAGGGATCAATCCAAGAAGAAGATATAACAATTATAAATATATATGCACCCAACATAGGAGCACCTCAATACATAAGGCAACTGCTAACAGCTATAAAAGAGGAAATCGACAGTAACACAATAATAGTGGGGGACTTTAACACCTCACTGACACCAATGGACAGATCATCCAAAATGAAAATAAATAAGGAAACAGAAGCTTTAAATGACACAATAGACCAGATAGATTTAATTGATATATATCGGACATTCCATCCAAAAACAGCAGATTACACGTTCTTCTCAAGTGCGCACGGAACATTCTCCAAGATAGATCACATCTTGGGTCACAAATCAAGCCTCAGTAAATTTAAGAAAATTGAAATCATATCAAGCATCTTTTCTGACCACAACGCTATGAGATTAGAAATGAATTACAGGGAAAAAAACGTAAAAAGGACAAACACATGGAGGCTAAACAATACGTTACTAAATAACCAAGAGATCACTGAAGAAATCAAAGAGGAAATCAAAAAGTACCTAGAGACAAATGACAATGAAAACACGACGACCCAAAACCTATGGGATGCAGCAAAAGCAGTTCTAAGAGGGAAGTTTATAGCTATACAAGCCTACCTAAAGAAACAAGAAAAAGCTCAAGTAAACAATCTAACCTTACACTTAAAGAAACTAGAGAAAGAAGAACAAACAAAACCCAAAGTTAGCAGAAGGAAAGAAATCATAAAGATCAGAGCAGAAATAAATGAAATAGAAACAAAGAAAACAATAGCAAAGATCAATAAAACTAAAAGTTGGTTCTTTGAGAAGATAAACAAAATTGATAAGCCATTAGCCAGACTCATCAAGAAAAAGAGGGAGAGGACTCAAATCAATAAAATCAGAAATGAAAAAGGAGAAGTTACAACAGACACTGCAGAAATACAAAGCATCCTAAGAGACTACTACAAGCAACTTTATGCCAATAAAATGGACAACCTGGAAGAAATGGACAAATTCTTAGAAAGGTATAACCTTCCAAGACTGAACCAGGAAGAAATAGAAAATATGAACAGACCAATCACAAGTAATGAAATTGAAACTGTGATTAAAAATCTTCCAACAAACAAAAGTCCAGGACCAGATGGCTTCACAGGTGAATTCTATCAAACATTTAGAGAAGAGCTAACACCCATCCTTCTCAAACTCTTCCAAAAAATTGCAGAGGAAGGAACACTCCCAAACTCATTCTATGAGGCCACCATCACCCTGATACCAAAAGCAGACAAAGACACTACAAAAAAAGAAAATTACAGACCAATATCACTGATGAATATAGATGCAAAAATCCTCAACAAAATACTAGCAAACAGAATCCAACAACACATTAAAAGGATCATACACCATGATCAAGTGGGATTTATCCCAGGGATGCAAGGATCCTTCAATATACGCAAATCAATCAATGTGATACACCATATTAACAAATTGAAGAATAAAAACCATATGATCATCTCAATAGATGCAGAAAAAGCTTTTGACAAAATTCAACACCCATTTCTGATAAAAACTCTCCAGAAAGTGGGCATAGAGGGAACCTACCTCAACATAATAAAGGCCATATATGACAAACCCACAGCAAACATCATTCTCAATGGTGAAAAACTGAAAGCATTTCCTCTAAGATCAGGAACGAGACAAGGATGTCCACTCTCACCACTATTATTCAACATAGTTTTGGAAGTCCTAGCCACGGCAATCAGAGAAGAAAAAGAAATAAAAGGAATACAAATTGGAAAAGAAGAAGTAAAACTGTAACTGTTTGCGGATGACATGATACTATACATAGAGAATCCTAAAACTGCCACCAGAAAACTGCTAGAGCTAATTAATGAATATGGTAAAGTTGCAGGATACAAAATTAATGCACAGAAATCTCTTGCATTCCTATACACTAATGATGAAAAATCTGAAAGAGAAATTATGGAAACACTCCCATTTACCATTGCAACAAAAAGAATAAAATACCTAGGAATAAACCTACCTAGGGAGACAAAAGACCTGTATGCAGAAAACTATAAGACACTGATGAAAGAAATTAAAGATGATACCAACAGATGGAGAGATATACCATGTTCTTGGATTGGAAGAATCAACATTGTGAAAATGAGTATACTACCCAAAGCAATCTACAGATTCAATGCAATCCCTATCAAATTACCAATGGCATTTTTTACGGAGCTAGAACAAATCATCTTAAAATTTGTATGGAGACACAAAAGACCCCGAATAGGCAAAGCAGTCTTGAGGCAAAAAAATGGAGCTGGAGGAATCAGACTCCCTGACTTCAGACTATACTACAAAGCTACAGTAATCAAGACAATATGGTACTGGCACAAAAACAGAAACATAGATCAATGGAACAAGATAGAAAGCCCAGACATTAACCCACGCACCTATGGTCAACTAATCTATGACAAAGGAGGCAAAGATATACAATGGAGAAAAGACAGTCTCTTCAATAAGTGGTGCTGGGAAAACTGGACAGCTACATGTAAAAGAATGAAATTAGAATACTCCCTAACACCATACACAAAAATAAACTCAAAATGGATTAGAGACCTAAATATAAGACTGGACACTATAAAACTCTTAGAGGAAAACATAGGAAGAACACTCTTTGACATAAATCACAGCAAGATCTTTTTTGATCCACCTCCTAGAGTAATGGAAATAAAAACAAAAATAAACAAGTGGGACCTAATGAAACTTCAAAGCTTTTGCACAGCAAAGGAAACCATAAACAAGACGAAAAGACAACCCTCAGAATGGGAGAAAATATTTGCAAATGAATCAACGGACAAAGGATTAATCTCCAAAATATATAAACAGCTCATTCAGCTCAATATCAAAGAAACAAACACCCCAATCCAAAAATGGGCAGAAGACCTAAATAGACATTTCTCCAAAGAAGACATACAGATGGCCACGAAGCACATGAAAAGATGCTCAACATCACTAATTATTAGAGAAATGCAAATCAAAACTACAATGAGGTATCACCTCACTCCTGTTAGAATGGGCATCATCAGAAAATCTACAAACAACAAATGCTGGAGAGGGTGTGGTGAAAAGGGAACCCTCTTGCACTGTTGGTGGGAATGTAAATTGATACAGCCACTATGGAGAACAATATGGAGGTTCCTTAAAAAACTAAAAATAGAATTACCATATGACCCAGCAATCCCACTACTGGGCATATACCCAGAGAAAACCGTAATTCAAAAAGACACATGCACCCGAATGTTCATTGCAGCACTATTTACAATAGCCAGGTCATGGAAGCAACCTAAATGCCCATCAACAGACGAATGGATAAAGAAGATGTGGTACATATATACAATGGAATATTACTCAGCCATAAAAAGGAACGAAATTGGGTCATTTTTAGAGACGTGGATGGATCTAGAGACTGTCATACAGAGTGAAGTAAGTCAGAAAGAGAAAAACAAATATCGTATATTAATGCATGTATGCGGAACCTAGAAAAATGGTACAGATGAGCCAGTTTGCAGGGCAGAAGTTGAGACACAGATGTAGAGAATGGACATATGGACACCAAGGGGGGAAAACTGCGGTGGGGTGGGGATGGTGGTGTGCTGAATTGGGCGATTGGGATTGACATGTATACACTGATGTGTATAAAACTGATGCCTAATAAGAACCTGCAGTATAAAAAAACAAACAAAACAACTAATACTAAACTTTCATTGGGTTATTTGTATGGAAACATGTTAATATAAATGTTTCAGACATTACATGAAATTTCTAAAAATCTTATATTTGTATTTGTATGGAAATATGTATGGAAATATGTTAATATAAATGTTTCAGACATTACATGAAATTTCTAAAAATCATATTTGTATTTGTATGGAAATATGTATGGAAATATGTTAATATAAATGTTTCAGACATTACATGAAATTTCTAAAAATCTTATATTTGTACTTGTATGGAAATATGTATGGAAATATGTTAATATAAATGTTTCAGACATTACATGAAATTTCTAAAAATCTTATATGTTCTGGTATAATGTTATAAGTAATAATCCTAGTTATTACTTTAAAATGTATATCTCAGAAATAACTAATTTTCTTGTCAACTGCATTATTATGAACTGTCATCAAATCTTTAACCGTGGTCATTTTTAAGTCTTTTGTCATTTACAGACAGTTCTGGGTGTACTCTGATGATTTTGCAAATATGTTCCTATAAAAGGGTTTCATCTTCAAGAAATACATGGAAAAGACTCTGACAAGTACAGGTTTCTGGTAACGGACTGTACTGCTGAACTGAATGAATAAGCATTTTCAGAACTCTAATGAAAAACTGATGAACTCATAAAAGTGCTAACAAAAGATCAAGATGAAAAAAAAATTAATTACATGGGACTGAGTGAACTGATGAGGATGAGTATAATTTTTGTGACTTTCTGTCTGAATTTAAAAAAAAAAAAAAATTCCACAAGGACTCAGAGGCAAAGAATATACAAATCAATTTTCACTGCAAAGTAAAGGAGCTGTTACAGTGGAGGATTACTGGACTGAATGTCAATATTATGACATAGTATGAGTGTGTTTCATGTTTGGTAATTGCAATCATTGTTGCTTTTGTTGTGGTCATCCATGTACAATGCTTGGTGTCAGTCGATTTATCTCTTGTAAAAATAAAATACAGTGTGTGTGTGTGAAAAAAAAAAAAAAAAAAAAAAAAATAAAGAGTTCCCATCCTGGAGAATTCGGGTTATGTCTCAGAATAGCTGGCCCTGAAAGCAGCAGCCCTTTCAGCATTTAGAGAGCATTGCCTGAGACTATTCTGGAAGCTCCCAGCCTGCTCCTGGCTCTTTAATCTCAGAAAATGGGAGGATGTAGCAGAATCAGGAAGGCTGCTGACTTTCTGTTGAGGGCACAGTGGGGATGATGGTGGGGGACAGCACGAAATGCTGGGAGTCAGGAATCCTGGATTCTAGATAGATCTATTGCAATATTTCCCAATGATGGTCCTATCAAATGTTAGTCCTTCGAACTTAAGGTAACTTGCAGTTAAGTGGGAAATGCCACCTGCCCTGCTCCTCTAGGACATTCCCATGCACATGGGGATAATAATGGCTCTGAGAAGTTCCCACGAAAGGGACCCATATACTTGTGCTTTTTCTGAACATCTCCAAAGATAGCATATGGAACTCCCTTCTGGACTCAACACTGCCCAAAAAGTTGTGGAACTGGTGGGAAATAGCACTTTATTTAAACATTCAGTTCATGTCATTACAGCCTCTGCTGAATCTTTGCTTGTTACCAGGCACCAAGCTGGCCTTCTGGGAGCAACAGATCTGCACACACTATGTCCCAGAATGGGTTAAGGGTCTAATGGGAGAGACCGACATATAAGCCAACCTATAAATTACTGGGTAATAAGTGCCACAGAAAGGACATCTAACCCACACTAGGAGGGATCCACAGAAGAGATTGTGGGTGGGCTGAGTCCTAAATATAAGCAGGAGCCAGCCAGGTAGTGGAAGGGGATTTGTGGATTCAGTCCTTAAATGGATTTCTTCATTTCTTTCTTGGTTACGTGTTTGAGAATATTTGATCTATGAGTTCCTTAGTTGTGATGCATGGGACAAAAGGATATTCTGCTGGAATTTTCATGAAATAATTATGCTTTTGCTCTGGATTTGACCCGTGATTCCAATATAGCTCAGGGCTATCCCTTTTCAATATAGCATGAGTCCGAACCTCCATGGGGGGCTGTGGAGAGCCTGGGCCTGGGACAGCAACCCTCCAGCTTCCTCTGGCCTCCCAGCCACCACCAAACATGCGATGGGCCATTGAGCTTATCTTCAGAATGATGAAGACAGCATCTTGTAGCAGAAAGTGCCCTGGACCAAGAGTCTGAAGCCCTTGCTTGCAGTCTTGACTCTACCGTCCTGAGACCTTGAGTGATTAATACATGTCTGTAAAATGTTTTTTTAATAAAAATATTTGGAAGAAATCCTGTGGTGCATCACCAGATCAGAGAAGTACTCAGGTATCTCAAGGGTTTTAGATCTCCACCCTCCCAGCTGCAGCCCCTCCTTGAAATTCAGTATCTCATCTATAAAATGAAGTCATTGGCTCTAACTCCAAGACAGCAGAGAGGGTCTGATGAGATGCTGTATATGACAGCACCCTGTAAACAAAGGAGCAAATGTGAGATGTGAGTCCTTCTTCCCTACAAATCAAGAGGAATTTACAGACCTCGCCAATAAGCTTCGATAAGCGGTTCTAAGCTCTAGAAAGACCCAGAAAAAGCATTGTCTGGAGCAAGTGTGCAAAAGGGACCAATACCCATTAACTCAGACAGATACAATGAGGTGACTGCCTAAATGCTTTTAGGAGAAAAAAACCTCACAATCTAAGCCTGATCCTGGTCAAACCAAGCCCTTGAGCCCTGGGTGAGGAAACAGAGAAGGCTGAGGTCCACATTGTTGATAAACATGGAGCTGAATGCATGCATTTTGAACTAACTATGACATGGAAAGCCAGTGGTGGTGGGGAGTTTTATTCAGAGGCTGGTGGTATAAGTATCTCGGTCAGAGGACTTTCCAGTTTTGCCATTTAGAGTTTTATTTGAAGTTATTGATAGGGACACTGGCGTGAAAGACAGTAGCAGCTGGAGGTAAAGGAATTACAATGAAGGCTGAAAAACAACCCAATGAGCACAGAAAAACAACACAGAGCAAAGTAGGGGAATATTTGCATGGATGGGGTTTTCCCACGAGATTATAAAGTTCTTGAGAGCAAGAACTAGGTCTGAGGGACTTCCCTGGCGGTCCAGTGGTTTGGACTCCACGCTTCCATTGCAAGGGGCACAGGTTTGATCCCTGGTGGGGTAACTAAGATCCTATGTGGCACAGCCAAAAAAAAAAAAAAAAAAGAATTAAGTCTGATTTGGAGAGCCTGGCACAGAGGGTACAGTTTTGACACGTGCTTGTTCAAGGAATGAGTGGAGAAATGGGTGGGTGAATGAGTGAATTTGTATATGTGCTCATACACGTGCTTCCTCCCTTCCTCTCTCTCATCATCACCACAGTCATCTCACCAGCTCTTCCCTCTCCTGGGGGCATGATCCCTCCCTGACATCTGCTGTTGGCCGGCCCCATCTTGTCCTCTGGCTTCTGCTAAGAAGTTCCCCAGCTGCCTTCAAGGGACCAACTCCTATGCTGGTGACCCCTCACTTGTCACCCTCCGCCACTCAACACTGGTTCACGATGCTCCACACACACACCATTCTTAGGAATTAGTTAAGTTATATTTGTCACTGTCTGCTACTCTACCCCTCACTGGAATACCAGCTGCCCCAAAGCATGGGGTCTGGTGATCCTGGTAACCTCTGTTTGCCCAGAAACTGGTACTGCACCCAATACACACAGATGCTCAATAACTATTGATAGAATGTATTAAGGACTCTTTATCAAGCTTATTATAGATACTATTTGTGGAGCACAGAGGTCTCCTAGGCCGTGGTTCTTTATATACATTGCAGATCCTTGTGCCACTGTAAAATAGGTCTTGTCAACCCCATTTTATAGATTCGCTATCTCAAAACACATGTGCGCACACCCGTGCACAGGAAGTTGTGCTCCTTTTAGCAGAAAGCTCCTGCCGACCTCAGAAAGTCCTCAAAAGTGTGATGACAAAGGTCTGAATTCTGTGGGCTGAGCCCAGCTCGCCAAGACTCCAAGACACAGGGGGTAAGCAGGACGTGTATTTAAGGACACCCCTCTTCCAGGGCCAGCCCCGGTTTCCCAGGGCCACGAACACAAACGTGCACTGCATGAGGGGGCTGGTTCTCAGCAGATGGGGGGCCCTCCCTGCCAGGCGGGGGCATGCTAACTGAAGTCAGATGTTGCAGCTTCAGGAGACAGGCCAGTCCCTGTACGTTTGGGAGAACTTGAAAGAATTCTGGAAGAGCCATAAATCTTGGACTGGAGTCTTTTATCAAGCTCTAATTTATCATGGTCTCTTAATTACTTTGACTGGAGAAGTCATAATCCATATGTATTGGAAATTTGGTCGGCCCAGGCCTGTTTCTCATGACAAGGGCAGTTCTTGACACACGCAATTTAACTTAGAGTGGTTCCACTTGGCCGTGACTGTGCCTGTGTCCCGCTGCTGGGTGTACTCATTCCCCCAGCAGAAACTCTCCCACCATCTCCAAAGTGCCATGTCCTGCGTTTGCCCATAAGGTACAGGCGGAGGAAGAGAGTCTCTCAAGAGACTTGGTATCGACTGGAATAAAAAGAAAACTAGACAATTCCAACTGAATGTGATAAATGGCATAAATGCAAAGCATGGGGTGTTGTGTGGCCACCTAGAAAAGGCACAGGACTAAGCCTAGGGCATCAGGGAAGGCTGCCTGAAGGAAGTGGTGCCATCTTGAGAGTTACAGACTTTCGGAAACCAGAGGCCATGTGAAGGCCTGGAAGAAGAAGGTAACAGGGAATGTTGGAGAACTAACATGAGCCAGGTGTGTGGCTTTATAGGCATGTTGATAAGGCCTGGCACACAGTAGGGCCTGTTCTCTGAACTCCAGACAAATCCAACATGCCTACTTGGCATCTCTGTTCAGTTGGCTGATGGGCCATCTCAAACTTAATATGGGCAAAACGTGACCAAAACTCTTGCCACATTCCACTCCCCACCTCTCTCCCCACAAGCTCCTATCCCATCTCAATTCTTCCCCATCTCAGCCCTGGTACCACCATATATCCATCTGGTCAGGCCCCAAGCCTAGAAATCAAGCTTGCTTATTCCCTTCTGTAAACTCATCCAGGGCATCAAGGAGTCCAGCTGGTTTTACCTTCAGAATGAATTCCGAGTCTGTTCAGATATCAGCCCCACTGCTACCATCCCATTCTAAGCCTCTACCTGCTTTGCCCAAATCCTGCTGGTGTCTCCAATGGAGGATTCTGGACTCATCTAGCAGGATTGTGTCGTGGTGGTCTCAGCACCCCCAGTGCTGAGCACCCCTGCCTGGGTATACAGGTCTGCTGGTGCACACTTGGAACTCTATTTGGAAAAAAGAAAAAAAAGAAGGTACCATCTGTTTGCAGGACATATGTTAAGTTAACCTTAAAAATACATTCCAATATACATTAGGTACAGACAAATACTGTTTGATTCCAGTTAAACAATGTACCTAGAATAGTCAAATCCTAGAGTCAGAAAGTATATTGGTAGATGCCAGGGGCTTGGGGGAGGGGTGGGGGGCTGGGGGGTGGGAATGGGATGTTAGTGTTTAAAGGGGACAGAGTTTCAGTTTAGGAAGGTGAAAAATTTGGGAGACGGATGATGGTGAGAGTTGCACGACAATGTGAATGTACACAGTGCCACTGAACTGCACAGTTAAATATGGTTAAAATGGTATGTTTTGTATTATGTGACTTTTACCACAATAAAAAAAAACATTAAAAAAAAAGAAAACAGTGAAAACTGTTCAACTTGCCTTCAGTCCCCTGCAATGTATGTTTGGTAAAGGCAGAGGACAGTGTCAATGGAAAACCCTCCCCATTTGGAGAGAAGTCCCATCATGTCTGCATCATTGAGGGGCCCCAGGCCGGTGTTGAGTCAGAGGTTTGGGGATCCCAGACATGATCTTTGACCTAATGCAGCATAATCTAGTGGGTGGGACAGGTAAATGACCAGAGCATCATGATGGAGCGGGAAAGGGCTCTGAAGAAGGTGATCACGGGGTGCTGGGGGACCTGATACAGGCAGGGGATGAAGGGGAGTGAGTCGGCTCTGAAAGAGAAGGTTCCTCAGGGCAGGAAAGGCAGTGGTGGTCGGGGTGCAGGGGGGACGGCAGTGATCATTTTAAGCTCTTTACTGAGGGCAACCTTCCGCACCGTTTGCTTTTTGTCACAGTGTAATTATCCTTCCCCTTTCCCTTTCTCGATCATTAGTAGCTGCCCCACCTCCCAACCCCGTTCATTATCCAAGGTGTCCCAGTATGGCCTGTCTGTTTTACAGTCACCCCATTTCTGGGGGAACGTCACCACGTCCAAGGCATCCAGCTAATGGCAGGAGGGGCTCAGTCCCAACGCACAGTGGGCTGAGGTGGAACCCTTTGGTTTGAAAAAGCTCCCCAAGTAGTTCTGATGCCACATCCACCTTCCTGTGCATGAATGCTCACCGGCTTGGGGCCCCCGCGGGCATCCTGAGAAGCTCCCGTGTGCCGGGCCCCAGCTGAACACTGTCAGTCCGACCGGCCGGGGGAGGGGAGATCACCTCTCCATGGTGCAGATGAAGAAACAGGAAGCTTGAGATCTTGTGACATTTTCCCAAGCTCACACACTCAGCCCAGGCTGGAACTAGCATCGTCTGGATTGCAGAATTTATTCTCTTTCTTCACACTTTGCTGATCCTCACTTTGGCCCTTTCTGAGAGACCTAGAAGCCAGAACCAAGTGAATTTGTTACTATTCCACTGGCTTATTTCTTTAGCCTATTTTGTTGTCTTTATTTTGGCTGTTGGTGACAACTGCCCTCCTTCAGATGTGCCGCTGAAGAAAGTTTCAAGTCCATGGACATCGACCAGGTTTGGGGTACCAGCCGTAACCTGACTCATGGTATCACCTACATACACCTTTCCAGGGTCAGGAAGGCAGTTTATTAGAGCTTTATTTGCTCACCGCCGAACGGAAGAAACACAGGTTTTGTGCTGCCTCACTGACTCCCCATTCAAGCTGGCAGGAAAGCTGGGCCTAAGGGAAGTTGTTCAAGAACTATAAATCGCCTTCAGTTAATAGACCTCAAAGCTGCCTCCCCATCCTGCCTCAATACCTTTGTCAACTGTTAACCACTACTGTCAAATGTTAACCATGACTGATTTATCCTGGGAAGCACACACCTGTTGACAAATATATTGCAAGCAACCTCATGCGTTCAGGAGTGTCCACCAAGTGTCAGGTATTTAGCAAATAAAAATCTTACAAGTCAGTCCATATCAGATCCTTGTAACAGATGAGAACACTGAGACTGGGAGGGTACAGTGACTTGCCCTAGGTGCCACAGCAAGTAAGATGTGGAATTAAGACATCCACCAAGGTTGGTCTGATTCCAATCCTGTATCTTTGCTTCACATCAGGCTACTTCTATCTCTCCATCGAAAGGAAGGGTGCTGAATAATGAATCAGGAATAAACTTTGAGTTCAAAGTATTGACAGTTAAAAGGGGCTCATAAAATGGCACTCTTGGTATAAAATAGGCAAAGACATGGTGGTGGTACTCTCCTGGGCTATTTTGGAGATGAGCACGGTACTTATTTGGCTGGAATGCTGTGTGTGTGTGTGCGTGTGTATGAGCAACTATATGTGTGTGCATGTGTGCTGGATTTTGGGCATGTGCATGCATCTGCTTGTTTTGTGCCTGTGTGTGCATGTGCAACTTTCGAAAAGTAAGTTGCAATCAGATTCTGTAAAAGTTAAGACTACGACCAGAAGCCTGTGTTGTTCTACACTGTCAGTTGGAAGCCAATGGTAATTTTTGACTTGGAAATATGAGTAAGATATGAAACTACCTGTAGGATGACTGTTTTCCCAACTGACTCTCTATTCAAGCCTTAATTTGGGGACTTGTCCTTATACAGGAAATTCTAGGCAATCAATAGCATTTATTTACCAAACATTTATTCAGTCAGCAAGCATTTAGTAAAACCTCTTACTTGCCAGATACTGGTTCACTTCAATATTAACAATTGCAATTGAATAGGGAAGATATATACGTGAAGAGAGCATTGCAAAACAGTGTAACGGAGTTGATAAAGACAAACATGGAAGATTATGTACATGTAAGAGTTTTAAAACAAACCTAAAAATTCATGACACACTTCTTCCAAGTGTCATTGTCTAGGCTCAATCTTATAGGATGACTAGAAGTTAGCCAGGGAATGTGAAGGTACCCCAGAAAGAGGGGACTGGAAGAGAGAAGGTATGGGGGCAAAGCATCTCCAGGTGATGGCAGAGATATTTACTGATCACATCACTGAATAACCGGGTGTTCCTCTGCATTGCCCCTTTGCAAGAAGGAGGACCATGTGAACACTTCTATCTATAGGCTATGAGCAGAAGTGCTGCGTCACTTCTAGGCTCAAGCATTTAAGAGCTACTGTGGAAATCTCAGCTCTTTTCCCCTGTTACTCCAACCATGGGGTCCACATGATACGATCAAAGCATACTGGATCCCTGAGTCACTTCATGGAGGACAACTTCCCTGGAGGGTCTCCCAACATGTGTCAGAGTTTGGGTTCAACCATTGAGATGTTGAAGTTAACTTATTATTGCAGCCTAGTATGATCTACCCTGATTCCTAGAGGGGTGTTGGGACTCCAAGCAGTTTTGACATTGCCAAAGGATAAAGAACAAAGCAGAGGAAGAAGTAGCCTGCAAACTCCTTGTCTGAACTGGGAGCTTCTTGAAGCTGCTACTTTCTGACTGATGTTAAATTTCTCTTTTCATCATTCCCACTGAGAAGGAATGGTGTTTGGAGGGTCTGATAAAGCAATTTCAGCAAAGCTGAGAAAGAATGAATATATGTATTTGTATAACTGAGTCACTATGCTGTACATCTGGAGTAATACAACATTGTAAATCAACTATACTCCAATAAAAGTAAAAAAAAAAAGCTGAGAAAGAGTGCGCCTTCCTTCCCCTTTCCCTTTCTCGATCATCTTGCCCTACAAATCTTAGTCAAACCAATAGCTGGGTCTTAGCCAGCCAAAGTCTCCTTCATGGGTGCAGGGAATTTGTTTTGTATACTGCTGAATCTTAGGAGCCTAGAACTATGCCTGGCACAGTATTTATTGACTAAGCATCCCAAGAAGACCAACGTGACAGTATCTCCCTGAAGGCCGAGGAGGGTCACCTTGCAAATTTGAAGTCTGAAGATACATGTTTATGTCCCAGCTCTGCCTTTACCAGCAGCATTACCTTGAGTCAGTACTCCAGTCTCCCTGTACCTCAGCATTCCCTTCCAGCAAATGAGGATTGCATGGCCACCTCCCAAATTTAAGGACATGCTTGCCCTATGAAGATGGAAGTTTTCCCAAGCTCTAAAAGAAAGTAGAGGTTGTACAACTTTTATCAATCTTTTTTTTTTTCCTCTTAGACTCTAGTAATTTGGTTGAAAGATAAGGTCCATTACCAGAGACAACTGGAAGTGTTTGCAGCATTGCTTGAGGAGCTGGTAAAATACTTGGGACTTTAGAACCATCAAGGCATCAATTCTCTTTTATCTAAAACTTCCCTAGGCAGCAAAATCACCCAGATTCCACTGAACAACCACAAGAAAACTGGGTCTGTCCCCAATCAGAAAATCTTGGGAAATCCCTGCACAGAGATAGTTCTAGGTGCTCCAAGGTTTCTAAAAACTAGCAAATAGGATCTTTTTCAGAAATCCAAAAAGGGTCTCTGAGATTGTATTCCATATCATTATAGCAATGATAAATTTGTCATGACATCTCCAAAATATAGTAATATCTTGCATGAGTGCAACACTTTGCCCTTATTGTCCAATCATTAAAGCAATGCATGTTCATTGCAGAAATAGTCAACTGATAAAGATACATGTAATCATGTAGCTACTATCTGAGTGATTGCAATGTACCAGCCTCAATTTAAAACAAGTTATAATTCAAAAAGTCACATGCACCTTAATGTTCATTGCTGCACAATTTACAATAGCCAGGTCATGGAAGCAACCTAAATGTCCATTGGCAGATGAATGGATAAAGAAGAATGTGGTACATGTATACAATGGAATATTACTCAGCCATAAAAAGGAACGAAATTGGGTCATTTGTAGAGGTGTGGGTGGACCTAGAGACTGTGATACAGAGGAAAGTAAGTCAGAAGGAGAAAAACAAATATTGTATATTAATGCATGTATGTGGAATCTAGAAAAAAGGTACAGATGAACCGGTTTGCAAGGCAGAAATAGAGACACAGATGTAGAGAACAAACGTACGGACACCAAGGCGGGAAAAGTGGGGTGGGGGGATGAATTGGGAGACTGGGATTGACATATATACACTAATATGTATAAAATAGATAACTAATAAGAACCTGCTGTATAGCACAGGGAACTCCGCTGTACAGTAGAAACTAACACAACATTGTAAAACAACCATACCCCAATAAAAAAAAAATAAAACAAGTTACATCTTGGGACTTCCCTGGTGGTCCAGTGGTTAAGACTCTGTGCTCCCAATGCTGGGGGCCTGGGTTCGATCCCTGGTCAGGGGACTAGATCCCACACGCTGCAACTGAGACCAGGAGCATCCAGATAAATAAATAAATATTAAAAAAAATAAAACAAGTTACATCACTTAATTTTATCCTCACAACCATACTAGGAGGTGGATGTTATTATTACGTCTATTTAACAGATTGGGAAACAAAGGCACTGAACAAGTAAGCAACTTCCCCAAGCCTCGAAAGCTGGTAAGTGGCAAAGCCAGGATTCAAAGGCAGGCAATCCAGTTCCAGAATATATGTACTTAACCAGAAATAGGTTTAATCTTACTTAATCTTACTCTTATGGGCTCAACTGTGTCCCTCCAAAATTCATATGTAAAATCCCTAATACCTTGTACCTTACAATGTGACTATACTTAGAGACAGAACCTAGAGAGAGGTAATCAAGGTTAAATGAAGTTGTATGAATGGACCTTAGTCCAATCTGACTGGGGTCCTTACAAGAAGAGGAGATTAGGAGACACACAGTGATACCAGGATACAGGCACATAAAGGGATGACTATGTGAAGAGGCAGCAAGGGGGGCCATCTTGAAGCCAAGGAGAGAGGGTACAGAAGAAACCAAACCTGAAAATACCTTGATCTTGGACTTCTACCCTCCATGACTGTGAGAAAATACATTTCTGTTATTTAAGTCCCCCGGTCTGTGGTATTTTGTTATGGCAGCCCCAGCAAACTAACACACCAACACAAGCTAATACACATTATATAGTCATTCAGTCACTCAACAAACATCTACTGGGCAATTTGCAAATATGTCTCCGACCATGCTAGGTCCTGGGTGGACAAAGTCACCTTCTACAAAACCTTTATTCTGAAAGAATTTATTGTCCATGTTTGCCTGTGCAGGGCCCTGTCCTGATGAAACAGAACTAAGATGATATGAGATGATGCATTATGACAATTTCATTCATTCATTCAGCATGTATTTATTCATGCTTCTTTAGGAACAAGACACCAGGGTATGGAGATAAGAGCTTGGGAAAGTGGCCCTGATCCCCAGGCTGCAGGTACACCCCAGATGGGTGACCATCAGAGTCCTGGTCCTGGAGTCAGTCTTCAGAGGTTCAAGCCTCAGCTATGCCACCTTTTGGCTGTGTGACTACGGACAGGGTTCTGAAACTCTCTGACTCTGTTTTATAACTGTCAGGAGTGTATCAAAGAGTCTCTACCAGGAAAGTCTGCTGTGAGGAAGTTGTGCAACTACACATGTGAAATCCTCAAGCCAGTGGACACTCCCTTGCACACTTGCAGTGATGATCAGTTACAGTTAAGTACAGAATGGCAGTGTCATTAGGATGCATTTTGAATGTTCCCACAAAAGACATTTGCAGCCACAAGGCTGTACTGGTCACAGGGTGAGGAAAGCAGTCTTGTGGGAAGACTCAATCCTCAGAATGGTGGTCCAACATTCCAACTTCTTTGGGTTAAAGTTTTCTCATCTGAAAAATGGGAATTGTGTTATTTTCCTCATGTTTAGATATGTTGTGAGCGTTTGGGCACATGCTATTATTAATCTTCCATTTTGCACGTGAGGAGACTGAGGCCAGAGTGTCTCAGGAAGGAGGCCAAGGCCACACAGCTGCTAAATGTCAGACCACCTGTCTTTTGACTCCAGCATCTATGCCCTTAACGGCAAGTGGGAGGGGAGAAATGGACTGCATTTCCTTAAATGGCGGAAACTCGGCAAGGGGGAATCTCAGGGCGTGCCAAGGAGAGGATGCGGAGGGCCACCGTGTGATGTGAGGACCGTGCTTGTAATACCCCAAGGACGAGCCCCAAGGACCCTCCAGGACATGGATTTGGTCAGCCCTCCCTTTTCTGGGGGGCACACAGTCCCAGCCTCCTCCACTTCTCCCACCAGCTAGGATTTGCTGTAGGAGACCAGAAAAATGGCTCCCTTCATATGCCAACTGGAAATTGAGAGAAGTTTCTAAAAGCCCCATTAGCGTAGCTTGGTGTCATGCTTACTGTTCTTGAATTTTTTTTTTTTTTTTTTAGTCCCAGAATAGTGCCTTAGAACATTTTATTCTCATTTCCCAATTAACAGTGTTTGCTTGGCTTTATTTTGTTTTTTCGCACACTAGCCAAGAAGTAATAGAACCTTGACTCCAGGCCTCTGGGGCTGGGCTGTGGACACGGACCCACAGCCTCTGGGGGGAAGGGAGATTTAGGGCAACACCTTCCCCGCTCTGTTCAGTTGTCCTTGCTTGTTTGTTTTTGGTTGAGGAGCAAGGGCACTGAGACATTGACAAGTGCAGAGTTTTACATTCTCATTAAAGTAGCCCCTGACTCTAGGCTCATTAAATCCATCATGTTGGCAAAGATTCACTCAGGATATGAAATGTTGATTCCGACTCCATTGCCGATGGAGATAAATGAGCATGATCTGTATAACTTATTGAGGAATTTGTAATTTTGGATTCAAACTTGTCCCATCTGTCTGGCTTGGCCTCTACTTCTGCCCCAGGGCCAGAGCTGACCCTTCCTCATCCGCTCTCTCGAGTTGATATGAGATTTGATGCTATGCCCTGGCATCAATGTTTCTTTAGAAACCCAAGATGTTCTTAAGACTTGGCTCAGACTTGGTTCTGCCTTTCTGTATTGGGCTAAATAGTGTCCTCCAAAAATTCATGTCCACCTGGAACCTCAGAATGACATTATTTGGGAATAAATCTCTGAGGTATGATCCAATGAAGATAAGGTCATCCTGGATCGGGGTGAGCCCTGGGCCCTAATCCATTGACTGGTGTCCTTATTTTAAGACGAAGGAAATTTGGATGCAGAGCCAGGCATAGAGGGAAGATGACGTAAAGACAGACACGGGGACCCCCACGTGGAGATGCAGGCAGAAGCTGGGGTAACGGGTCTACACAGCAAGGGCACCAAGGGTTGCTAGCAAACCACCAGTTGCTGGGAGAAACGTATGGGACAGATTCTCCCTCGCAGCCCCCAGAGAGAACCAATCCTGCCAACATCTCTGGAGACTCTCTCTACCTAGGATCCTGAAATCATCCTAGATCAGTAGCAGGAACTGACAAGAGAGGTGAGAGTCAAATGGGCATAGTTTGGGGCAGGGCAGGGGTGTGGGCATTTCTCCAGGTAGCCCAATCCAGCTTCTAAGATGCCTTCCTGAGAATCCACCTCTTCCAACTTCTCTCCTCCTACCCACGGGGTATAGGAAAGGGACGGAGAAAGTGGCTGCCCCCCAAGGTCTCGGTGACTTCTGATGGAAACACGGTGAGGAATCATGGTTGCCCCACTTGAAAAGGCAACCAGATGGTGTCTTAAACCTTATGGTGTCATGGAAGAGCAGGACCAAAAATAATAGGACTAAGTGATGGAGTAAATAAGTCACATTAACTCCTTTGTCATTTCCAAGGTGATAAGACTACTAAAAATATATCTTTATATGCCTCCCAGAGTTAAAGATAGGCTCCAAAGGGGAGGCCATGGCAGGATATTAAAAGTTTAATGAGGTGCAGTTTCAGAGGTGTTAACATTTGACAACCAGAAACAGCAGTAGCCCAAAACTTATAATCTGAAACAGATGATCAATTATGGGTATGAAAGTCACTCACTTAGAGTACAGTTCTGGGCTGCGGGGATGTCCTGGGAGGGGAGAAATCAGATGTGGATTCTAGGTTGGCATATGACCCAGGAAAACACTTAGCCTGGGTTTCTTTGCCCTCAAACAAGATGACCACATGTGCATTGTGACCCTGATGGAGGTACTGAGTGGAGACCAGCACTGGGGCCATGGTGGGTACAGATAGCCATTGCTCACGGTGGCCTTGGGACAGGCATTGTCAAGGTTTTGCCTCCTTGAGAAATGTCTTACACTGGGAAGGCACAGAGGGGCCGTGTTCTGCATTGTGCCAGGGGTTCTTGTCAACATTCTCATAAAACTTTCCGTTCTAATGTGATTTTGTCAAACTTTTAACATCTGGTTGAACAGCTCAGAGGGAAGCAAACCTGACTTAGACCCTTCTAATGAAATAACCCATTTGTGAAGGGTGTTCAATGGCTTTTCTGGAATATGTCCAGGTTGCTGATTTCGAAAGGAGAAGAGAGAAGGAAAGTGGGTTTGGATGTATCAGAAATTTCAAAGACGGCCCAAGAGAACTGAGAGAGGGGCCCAAAGAGTGCCCCTTCCCAGCCAGCTTTCTGGATTCTTCTGTGACATAAGTTGCCTGCCCTGTATACGTAGGTGTCACCTCTGGCTGCTCTTGGACTGTTTAATGTGTGTATTGTTCCCGAGTAAGATTTTGAGATTCTGGAAGGCAGGCTGCAGCTCCAGCGTAATGCATGATTTTTATGCATTTACTCATCCATTCACTTGTGATTTCATTCATTCACTTGTGATTTCATTCATTCATTCATGCTTTCATTCATTCATTTTTAGTGGTGAGAAGCACAGACTTGTGGTACTGTCCAAAGTCTGGCTTGAGCTTGAATCCCACCCCATTTTTATCATGCCATTTAGGAATTCTCTGCATCTGTTTCCTCATCAGTAAAGTAAGACTAATGAGAGTTCCTAATTCAAATTGTTTTGTGAGAATTAAATAAGGCAAACCAACTCACATAATTCCTCAAGAAAAGAGATGATTAATAAATATCAACAGTCATAAGTCATATAATCAGGCACACTTTAATGTCCAAATATCTTATTCTGTGCTGGAAGCTAAAACATAGGTCAAGTGGCTTTGTCCCTCACAGAGCACAAGTTCTAGTGAGAGAAATTTGTTTACAAACAAATAGTGATCCATTACTTATTAGGTGTTGTTACAACATGGTGGTCAAAATCACTAACATGAACATATTGGACAGTTTTTCTATTGTCAGATATTTTTCTATGTGTTTCACATGCACTCATTTAATCCTTACAAAAACCCAGGAGGTCGGCACTTTTTGAAAAATCTCCATTTGACAGATAAGTCAATGAATCTACACAAATGTCTTATCAATTTGGTTTGTTTGAACCCATAATAATGCCTGTTGTTCGTGAAACCCTTTACAAGTTTCAGCTTCTTCCGTTATTATCCGTGTAATCCTCACAAGAACTTGGCACCATGGGGATGGCTGTTATTTTTAAATGAATGTTACAGATGAAGACATTGAGCCATGAGGAGTCTAGGAAACATGTCCAAGGTCACTGGAGCTGGCACACATTTGCTTCTAAGTTTAGGGGATCTTTCTATGTCCTCAACTGTCACCTTAGTGTTTCTCTGAGATGTGTCCAACTGGAAAGACAGGACGATGTCTTCCTGGGCTCATACTTTCATACTTGACTTTGGGCAACAAAACACATTACTTTGATCTTGTTCGGCTCATGCAACCCATTCTTCCCCTGTGCAGTTTATGACCCTCTTTGCATCTCCACTGGGATTTCTGCTTTTCTTGCTGGGGTCCCACTGCATTGTCTGATTGTTTCTGATCATTTTTCTCCAGATAGTTTCGTTTGCATTTTTTCCAAGCTGTATCTCATTTTTAGCTCATCATTCCAGCTTTGATGAGTTCCTTGCCTGATGCCTCTCCCCTTCATCGTGCTCCCAGGCCATGATGATTTAGGATATCTTTGGCAAACTTCATTAACCTGCTCTCAATTCATGAATGGTGCTGCAGAATCAGATGTGGTCCTTCTCACCCTGTACCCTGTAGACTAAACCCCTGGATAATCAGGCATCAGCAATTTTATTACCTGTAGGCTGTTTCTCAACACGAATTATTGCCAGGCAACTGTGTTCATCTGCGTTACTTTGGTGAGGGCAAATTTCAAGGGATGGAAGTTCATGTGTATTTCTGGCACCAAACACAGATACCTACCCTGCTTCCTTCATCTGGTTTTATAAACCTATCCAAAAGGAAAAATATTTCTCCCCCAGAGCACATGTTATTATTTATAGGTTCAGACACACTATTATTTTATGTTGTGATTCTGACTCTTTCAAATGTTTCCTGTATTCTTTGTTCTGTTGTTTCTCTTATTAGAAACTGTCCTTTGATTTACTGGCTGGGATTGTTCTTTCTTTTCTTGAACATTTACTAGCTGTCAGGCAACTGGTGTAAAGCCCTGTGCCTTTAAGTGCAGACACAAGGGCAAGACCCATGAGAAAGCAATCCTACCACAAAGAATATGGGCCAAACAACTTTGCCCTGTCTGACCATATGAACTTACTGAGCACTTACCAGTGCCAAGCTGTAGTCAGGTATCTACGTACAGAATCATACTTTGAGAAACAGCTGAGTAGGCAACATCCAATAATCCTTCCATTTAACCAAGACTTAAAGGAACTGTAAAATCAACAAGTGGGACTATATCACACTAAAAATCTTCTGCACAGCAAAATAAACAATAAGCAAAATGAAAAGGCAATCTATGGAATGGGAGAAAATATTTTCAAATCATATATCTGTTAAGAGGTTAATATCCAAAATATGTAAAGAACTCATACAACTCAATAGCCAAAAATTAAGCAATCTGATTTTAAAAATGGGCAGAGGATGTGAAGAGACATTTTTCAAAAGAAGATATACAGATGGCCAATAGGTACATGAAAAGATGCTCAACACCATTAATCATTAGGGAAATGCTAATCAAAAACACAATGAGCTATCACTTCACGCCTGTTAGAATGGCTGGCATCAAAAACTCAAGAAATAACAAGGGTTGGTGAAGATGTGGAGAAAAGAAAACCATTATATATTGTTGGTAGGAATATAAATTGGTACAACCACTGTGAAAAAAAGTATGGGGTTTCCTCAAAAAATTAAAAATAGATCCAGCCATTCCACTTCTGGGACTATGTCTAAAAGAAGTAAAATCACTGTCTTAAAGAGATATCTGCACACCCATAGTCATTCATTGCAGCATTATTCACAATAGGCAAGATATGGACAAAACTTAAGTGTCTGTCAAAGGATAAATGGATAAAGAAGTTGTACACACACACAAACACACACACACAGAGGAATATTATTCAGAAGGAAATCCTGACATTTGCAACAACATGGATGGATCCGAAGATACTACGCTATGTGAGATGGGCCAGATAAAGACAAATACTGCACAACCTCACTTATATGTGGAATCTAAAAATATAGAACTTGCAGAAACAGAGTAGAGTGGTGGTTACCAGGGGCTGGGGTGTGGGGGAAAAGGGGAAATGTTGGTCAGAGATACAAGCTTCTATTTATAAGACGAATAAGTTCTGAGGGTCTAATGTACAGCATGGAGATTATAGTTAATAATATTTGAAAGTTGCTAAGAGAGTAGATCTTAAATGTTCTCACCACTAAAAGGAATTGATAATTATGTGATGTGATGGAGGTGTTAGTATCGTGGCCATCATTTTGTAACATGTATATAAGTGCATGAAATCAATGTGTTATATACCTTAAACTTAAATGATGTTATATGTCAGTTATATCTCAATAAAGTTGGAAAAAAATTAAAACTAAAATTAAAAAAAAAAAAACTAAAGGAATTGAAGTGATCTGGAAGATAAGAAGTGCTGAAGCTGGCATTTGAGCTCAACTATGTCTATTTCCAATGCACACGTCCTTTGCTTTCATGTACCTCTGGTCCCCCCTCCACCGTACTCTGATGCAAAAAAAGCATGTGTTACCTCTGCCCCAGGTCCAGGCCAGCCCACTCAGCCTTCCCTCTGTAGATGATACTTTGACAGCCCATCCCTACGGTCCCCAGCACCTCTCCCAGGTCGTGCCCAGGGAATACACCAGCAAACCTCACGGGTGTTTTCATAGCTTAGCTTATGATGGCTTCAGGGGTCAAAACACAAGGATGGGAAAAGGGATTGAAGTTGGGCTTGAAACCATCAGTCCTGGGTTGACCCCAAGATGCTCTGTGTAGAGTTCCATGAAATAGAGCAGCATCTCCACTTTGGGGGTTCTCACACAGGCTACATCAGATTCATAACCTTGGCTGCCTAAGCTGTAGGTAGTGGTGGTGGGGATTATAAAGAGGTAAAGGTTGTATTCATGTGCTCTGAATTTTAAAGTGCGAAAAATCAATTTTCCCATGGTAAGCCCCAGTGCAGATTCCAGCATCCTTTCACTCAAAACAATATTGAAATATTGAAATACAGTTATGGCCCCATGGCTTCTTTCCTAATGACCTGCAGATCTTCTTTCCATGCGAGGTTCGACACTAAACCTCTAACTTTATGTTTAAAGCCCTAGACTGGGACATTCCCACCTGGCTGTCTCCCTGGTGACCTGAACTCAACAAATCCAAACTGAACCGCAGCCTCCCCCTCTGCTCCGATGTCCTCACTACTGCCCAACTCACTAATTAACACCATCATGCACCTGGACCCTGAAGTTCAAAACCTTCCTTTCACTTCCTGTGCTGGTCACCAACTGAGCCCAGGAAATGCCTTTTAGATGCCTTCCCTCCTCTATGCCTGATGTCCATCCTCTTGGGCCAAGCCTTTGCCATTTTCTACCAGGTCCCTTGGTTGCTGGTTTCCAGGTTGGTCCCCTCCATCTCTACATGACCTACTTACCAGAGTGGTCTTTCTACATCTGAAATCAGTTATTATCAACCTCTTCTCAAAATCCACCCTTAATACTCCGCTGTTTTCCAGAGAGACTCCAAGTTCAACATGAAGGCACAGTCTCTCCTGGTCGAGTCCAGATCAGATCTCCAGGCTCATCTCAGGCAAATCCACGACTGCCCCTAATTCTCCCAGAGCTTGAGCTTCTCACTACTCCTCACACAGGGCGTACTGTTTCAGGACAATGGAACTGTGCACGCAACTGTCAATGGAAAAAATGCACAACCTAAAAGTTGAGAATTATATTTTACTTGGTGGACTTTCTGAGGACTTAAACCCAGGAGGCAGCCTCTCTGATAGCTCTGAGGGACGGCTCCAAAGAGGTCAGGGAGGAGCCAGGATATATGTTTTTGCAAAAAAACCAAAACTAACCCTCCACCCCTCCACCTCCACAAAAACAGGTACATCAAAAGATTGCTGTTAAGTAAAGAAAAACAAGACATCAAGTTAATGAATTTAATGCTTATTCTATGTATGGGAAGATGCAAGAGTCTGGGCTCATTGAAGTTATTCCTTAGATATGCACCTTAGCCATCTAGCACCAGTATCCTCTTTTTCTCCATCCTGAATCCCCTCAGGGTGCACAGTGGGGGGGGGTGTGGTTGGGGGCTGCAGTGGCTGAAGGCTTAGTGACTGCAGCATCCTTTGTTCCCTGATATGGCAGGGGATGGACACAATGTTTCTTTTATTCCCAAAGCTACCCCCTCTCCTTTCATGTAGGAAACTCATCATCATCGTTCAAGACCCACTCATGCATCACCTCATGGACAAAATCTTCTCTGACTCTTTCCTTTCTGAGTATTTCTTTTCCTCCATCACTTAGGTGTTCATGCATTCCTTCATTTATTCATGCATTGATGAACATTCACTGAGCCAGACCTGCGGGAAGTACTGGGTATGGAGATGAACTAGACAAGTGCCTCCCTCAAGAAGCTCATGTTCTCAGTGGGGAGATGGGCGAGGTCACAAAGCATGACATACAAAGTGAGAGATGCACATCCTACCTGCTCAGGTTCAAGGGCTCTTCAGGTACAGCTCAGTGGTCTCATAAACCTCTGAGCTGAGTTCTATGTGATATTTAAAACGTGTGAAAGCCACTCTGGAAATCCGGATCTAATACAAATAAGAAAGGCAGATTCTAAGGCTTGCTGGTGGGTGGGAGAGTTGGGTGCTGTGGGGAATTTAGAGTCTCGTAAGCTGGACCTTTCTTGAATTCACAGAGCCCTGACCAAAGAGGCAACAGGACCCAGTGGGTATGCAGTCCCATAGGTGTCAGAGGCTTTGTCCTGTGCCCAGGAGCTGCCATCAGCAGGTGGTGACCCTGCTGCATGGAGGTCCAGTACATTTTGTCTTAGAGATTGTCCAGGTTTATTTATTTATTTGTCTGTTTGTTTGGAACATAACTATTCACAACTCTTTCAAAGCCTGACACCTAGATGACCAAAGAGCCATGTTTGCAAACACATGGTCTTCAAACAATGTTTTTAAGTTTTTAAAAAATTTATTGAAATATAGTTGATGTACAATGTTGCTTTATTCTGTATAGCAAAGTGACTCAGTTATACATATATATGTACACATATGTGTGTGTGTGTGTATATATATATATAATTTTTCCATTATGGTTTGTCACAGAATATTGAATATATTTCCCTGTGCTATACAGGAGGACCTTGTTGTTTACCCATCCTATATATAATAGTTTGCCTCTGCTAATCCCAAACTCCCATTCCTTCCCTCCCCTCCCCCTCCCCCCCACCCTTGACAACAACAAGTCTGTTCTCTATGTCTGTGAGTCTGTTTTTGTTTCATAGATATGTTGATTTGTCTCGTATTTTAGATTCCACATGTAAGTGGTATCATATCATATTTGTCTCCCTTTTTCTGACTTACTTTGCTTAGTATGACAATCTCTGGGTCAATCCATTAACAAGGACAATAATAATCTTTCCGACAACACTTTTAAATAACAACGCCTTCCAAGTAAAAAATACTTCCTCTCTCTCTTTCTCTCTTTCTCTCTCTCCCCTTCTCTTCTAACTGCTGATTTGGAACATATCTTATTTTCAGGTCCTTATTATCCATTTCTATTCTGTTTTTAATTCCAGAGCAGTCAGATTCTCAGCTGTAAGAGTCGGTAGGTGGTCAGCTCATTTTCTTGTCCTGAGTCTGTCCCCTGGGTCGCCTCTTCCGACTCAGAGAGGGAGGCAGCATTCTTATTAGTAGCAATGACTTCATCCAGCGATGAACTTCTAGAAAACAAGAACTGTGTCCTTTCCTTTCAAGACGTATCCCCAGTGCCTAAGATGGTGGCTGGCACCCAATAAAAGCTCAGTTAATATTTGATGAGTGAAAGCGTGAGTTACTGAATCTCTAATGAAGTTCCCAGGCATTTCAACCTACAATGTATATTAAGCCTTTGCCTCTTTTAAAAATTGTTTCCATTTATTCAACACGAGACTTCTTATTTCCTTTCATGCTCTGTGCTAAGCACTTAACAGACAATAGCTCATTTATTTTTCTTAACAACAAATTGCTCATTTATTTTTCTTAACAACAAATCTCTGTGTTATTATTAGCTCCAAGTTCATCTTGAGCAAACTGAGACTTGGAGAAGTTAAATATTTCACCTAAAGATCTTAAAAAGGAGGATCACAGCCCCCTCCTCCCCCAGATACCACCCTTTGCTACTAGCATTGCTCTTATAAAACTGCTGGCTTGAGGGTTCCCAGTGGCCTTTTGTATTAGTTAGGAAATAGATTTGCCTGCTGGTAACGGACTGCAAGGACTGTGTTAGTTTGCTTGGGCTGCTGTAACAAAGTACTATAAACTGGGAGGCTTAAAGCAAGAGAAATTTATTTTCTCATAGTTCTGGAGGTGAGGCGTCTGAAATCAAGGTGTTGGCGAGTTTGTGCTCTCTCCCTCAAGGAACTCACCCATCAACAAGGCTTTCACGCACAAGACCTTGGGGTGGACCCCATATCAGTTGCCTTCTCCCCAGATGTCTCTTCCAACTTCTCATCTGCCTTTCCAGTCTCCTGATGGATCCACGACCCCAGATGCTCCTAGACCAGTGCCTGAGGTCAGTGAGCCCAACCCTGACTCTGAGGTCTTCCCCAGACCCACGTCTCCTGACTGCTGCCACCTGCTCTGACAACAGAGCACCGTGGTGAGGAGAGTGGCCTGAGGACCAGAGGGTCCAATCCTGGTGCTGCCCCAGAACAGCCCTCTGAGCTTGGGCAGGGTGCTTGACCTTCCCATAATCAGGCTTTCATCTATAATTGCTCTCTGAGTGCTAGTGATGACCATCAGCCAGGAGCTGGGAAAGCAGCAGTCCTCTCCTAGTTAGAGCGCACCCCTTGTCTTGAAAGCTAGGAGTTTAATTTCACTCCTTTACTCTTACCAACACAATGGGCTTTCAACTGGTTTCCTGGCTCCTAGCTTATTCCCAGTGCATCACATCCCCATGCTCTGGTTCTCAATCTTCTTCAGCACAGCTCCGGAGTATCTCTCCTGCTCAAATACCTTCAGTGGCTCCCTATTACCTCTTTTTAAAATTTATCTATTTATTTATTTATGGCTGTGTTGGGTCTTCGTTTCTGTGCTAAGGCTTTCTCTAGTTGCGGCAAGTGGAGGCCACTCTTCATCGCGGTGCGCGGGCCTCTCACTATCGTGGCCTCTCTTGTTGCGGAGCACAGGCTCCAGACGCGCAGGCTCAGTAGTTGTGGCTCACGGGCCTAGTTGCTCCGCGGCATGTGGGATCGTCCCAGACCAGGGCTCGAACCCGTGTCCCCTGCATTGGCAGGCAGATTCTCAACCACTGTGCCACCAGGGAAGCCCCCCTTATTACCACTTGATTTGAGCTCAAGCTCCTCATCTGGGCATTCACACCCTCTGGATCTCTCTGTGGCCTTGATGAGTCCCCTACACTCCAGGCTGACATACCCTAGGCCCCCCATCCCATTGATGCATGTTTAAATCTCATTAGTCCTTCAATATTTCAAACTACCTACTTCCAGAAGCATCGCTATTCCTCTTACACAGTCACTGTCCTTCCTTCTTTTGAACCAGCTCCCTCCAACCCCACAGCATCTGCTTCCTCTGTCTTACCTGGGGTCACACACCTGTGTGTTCTTTTCCAGTCCCCTTGCCCCGGCCAGCGGCATCATGCTCAGTGTGGTGACACCCAAGTGTTAAGTCACTAGTAACAAAGAACTAAGCTTTGTGATTCATTTCCCTACTCTTTAGAAATCTGAGCAACTCAGCATTAGTTCTGCAACATCTTCACCCTCACTCATCTGCATGCCACTTGCCTTTCTTGGGAGGCTGGAATTCCAGAAGCCCGGTGGGAATGCTGCAGAGCTTGACCACATCAGTGGGTTCCCTGTGAAAGTCATCCAGCTTAGAGTCTCAGCAGAAAATAATCAGATGGGCACAGGAGCTGCCGCAGGAACAGGGCAGCCAGACCGAGTTCTCTGGGCTTTGATCCTTTAGTCCCCTTCACCTGGCACCATAGTCATTGGTACCCTAAGGCCTGGGCCCACCTTCCACATGCCTTATGCTCAGAAAAACGAATCCATTTACCCTTAATTCTGCTGGAGAATTTTAATAAAGCAGTTGCTTTATGAAAAACATCTGCATAAAAACAGATAATGACCTATTTTACATATAATGATAATAAGAACAAATTCAAAAGGAGTTGCGATTTGCTGATCAACAACTGAATTGTCCGGCCCTGTGTAAGTTAATGTATGGTATTCTTTAGTTTCATGACAGCACAACTGTCTTGGGGGTCAGTACTGTTATTCTAATTTTTCAGGTGAGGACATTGTCAGCAAAGAGGTCACCTGTGTAGGAAGCATCAGGGGCATGAACGCTACTCAAGTTTGCCATAGGCCACATTCCCCCATTTATATGTGGGTCTGGGTAATACGTACCATAAAGTTGGAAGGATTATAAGAGGCTGCTACAACATCCAAAACCAAGTCACTCTGAGAACAGGCTTCTGAGTCTCAAAAGATTTTTTTTTCAGTTTTACTGAGGTATAATTGGTACATAAAAACTTCACACCTTTTAAAAAAAACTTATTGGAGTATAGTTGATTTAAAATGTTGTGTTAGTTTCAGGTATACAGCAAAGTGAATCAGTTATACATATACATATATCCACTCTTTTTAAGATTCTTTTCCCATATAGGTTATTACAGAGTATTGAGTAGAGTTCCCTGTGCTGTACAGTAGGTCCTTATTAGTTATTTATTTTATATATACTATTGGGTACTATTATATATAGTAGTACGATTATGGTTACCGGGGGCGGGGGGGGAGGGATAAACTAGAAGATTGGGATAGACATATTCACATCGTCACATAGGGAATTCCCTGGAGGTCCAGTGGTTAGGATGCCCGCTTTCACTGCTGTGGGCCTGGGTTCAATCCCTGGTTGGGGAACTAAGATCCTGCAAGCTGCATGGCACAGCCAAAAAACAAACAAACAAAAACTTCACATAGTTAACATATACCATTTGATGAGTTTGGGCATATTCATACAGTGTTACCATCACCACAATCAAGGTAATAAACATATCCATCACCTCCAAAAGTTTCCTTGTGTCCCTTTGGTTTTTTTGCTGTTGTTTTCTCAGGGGATGGCGGGGGAGGTACGGAGAGTTGTTCAGTGGGTATAAAGTTACAGTTACAGAAGATGAGTAAATTCTGGAGGGCTGCTGTCCAATGCGGTGTCTCAGTTAACAATAAGCGTTATGTGCTTAAACATTTCTTCAGAGGGTAGATCTCTTCTCAAGTGTTCTTACCTCAAGGGACAGTTTTAATTTGTATAAAATACTTGATTTATCTCTCCTGGCAATAGTAATGATAAAATTGGTCTTTTGTTGCCTGGAAGGATCTGCTACCGTGGGACCCGCCCCAGCCTGGCAGGCAGCAGGATGCCTGCCGCCCCAGCTCCCAGAGCCCTTCCAGCCTGTGTGAGTCACCTCCTTCTGTCCCTCCAGCGAGATGCCTCTGTTGTCAAATCCGAAACCTCCTGACACCCTATACCCCACATCTGGCTGGTCAGTCATTTCTAGCATTACGGGAAAGCTCCTGATGGCTCAAGGCTGAAATTTGACTTCAGTAAAAATAATGCTAAAAAGAATTTTGTGAGCGGTGCATTCTTTCATTTACAGATGCTGAACAGTTCTTGTGGCTGCTGAGTATTTGGAGACTGACAGCTGGAGATTTGTCCACTTCCAAATCTCAGGGAACGATTGATGTCACTTCATTTCATCAGCTACCCTCGGTGTCATGGTGCTGATCTCACTAAAAGGAGAAAAGATGCAGAGAATGGCTGACACCAAGGGCCTGAAGAGTGCCAGCAGTGTGCCAGGCTCACCATTGCCTTTGCCTTATTAAATCCTTAGGCGTCTTTGCCATCTAAGCAGTTGCCCCATTTTGCATATGAAGAAAAAAGAGGCTTAAAGACCCGGCCACAGGTCAAAGTTCCTACTGTGATTCAGTGGCAGAAAAGGGATTCAAATCCAGGTCCCAGACTAAATTCTTTTATTTATTTTTCCCTAGTAAACCACATGTCTCTCTTTACATGCTTGCCTGTGCTTTTGATTACTTTGGGATATATTCTAGAAATGCTGGGCAGAACCACGAGGGAGGGGCTTAGGGTCAAGGACTAGCTCACCAGCCACAAGCATCGTTTTTCCCTGGGCTAGGACTAGGTTTGGTAAGTAAATCCTCAAGTGAAAGAGAACACTTTTCTTGGAAAAAGGCTCATAATTTGATGCATGTAAACAAACTCTTTTATAAGAGCCTCTGTCACACTGGGGCCTGCGGGCAAATTACATCAAGCAAAGATCAGTTTTAATTGAGAAAGACCTAAAAGGAGGTGGGCTCAGTCATGAGAGCCAGCATCTACTGGCCACTCACTGGTGCCAGACATCCTGCTAGGTACTTCACATGTGTGTTGTGTGATTTACTCTTCCCTATAGCCTGGCCTTTCTCTGTTTGTTTTGTGTTTTGTTTTTTTAGTCTGAGAAATATCTTTTGATTCAATTTTAAAAATACACATGAATGATTCTTTTCCTTTATATGTAAAAATATCTCCAAAAATCATATATAAATTAACTGTAAGAGTAGTTATCATAGCATCAGAAGAAAATGATGTATACTAAGCGGTCTGATTTATTTTAATAACATAATGTAAGTCTTTTTTTTTTTTTTTTTGGTAAGCTATCAGTGTCATTTATTTTTTATTTTTACTTTTAAAAAAACTTTTTGAATTAAATTTTTATTTTATATTGGAGTACAGTTGATTAACAATGTTGTGTTAGTTTCAGGTGTACAGCAAAGTGATTTAGTTATACATATACATGTATTTATTCTTTTTCAAATTCTTTTCCCATTTAGGTTATTATAGAATACTGAGCAGAGTTCCCTGTGTTATACAGTAGGTCCTTGTTAGTTATCTATTTGAAATATAACAGTGTGTACATGTCTATAGCTCTTTGGATGTTAGCACCTCTCTGCTGAATAGACCAGGAAACTGAGGTACTGGTCAAACAGTTAAAAGGAGGCAAGGCAAGGATTCTGAATCAGACAGTCTGATGTCAGAAGTCGTAATCTTAACCACTAAGTTCCTCTCTTCCTTATCCTTTGAGGGGAAGGCCCGTGCATCCTGCCAAGGTCACACTGGTGATTCTAATCCAGCCAAGGCCTTCACTGTTAGTGGTTTAGCATTCTATATATACCTGAATCCATTTCCTAAGGCTGCTGTATAAAAGTACCACAACCTGGGTGGCTTAAACAACAGATGTTTATTGTCTCACAGTTGTGGAGGTCAGAAGTCTGAACTCAAGGTGTTAGCAGGGCTATGCTCTCTTTGAAGATATTAGGGAATAATCCCTTCCATGACCGTCTCCTAGCCTTCAGTTTATAGAAACATTACTCTGGTCCTGTATCTTCACGTGGGATTTTTCCTATGTGTCTTCACACTGTCTTCCTTCCGTGTGTGCCTGTCTCTGTATCCAAATTTCCCCCCTTTTATAAGGACTCCGGTCATATTGGATTTGGGCTCACCCTAATGACCTCATTTTAACTAGATCACCCCTGTAAAAAAATCCTATTTCTAAATAAGGTCACATTCTGGGTTGTTTGGGGGTAGGATTTCAACATATCTCTCTCGGGAGGTCACGATTCAACCCTTGGCGATACTGAATAAGTTGGATGCTTACCAAGACCAATGCAATAGGGCCCAAAATGATTTTCCAGTTTCATTTCCTGCCACCTGCCTCCCACCCCCAAGCAGCAATCTAGCTCACCAGCTACACAGCCCTGTTCCCTTTGGAACACACTCTAGTCTTTCAGTCTTTCATGCCTCTTTGCCCTGCTCATGCTGGAATAGCCTTCCTCACCTGATGTATTTGAGAAGTCTCTGCTCATTCTTCAAGGACCAAGGGTTCATGCCTCTCCCACCTGGAAGTTGCTACAACACCCACGCTTATACATCTTGCATTTAGTTGTATTCCTCTTCTGTGGTTCCCAGCGTGATCCACTCCTTGCTTATTTGTGTCCCTCCAACAGCGCGTGAGCTCCCCTGGGCCAGGATCTGTGCCTCAGACACAGCTGTGTCCCAGAGTGTCTATATACAATGCCCCGTCCATGCAGTGGTCTCAATGCTATTTCTCTCATGAATGAATATCATAGTCTTACTTCTTCTGAAATTCACATGCTCAGTTTCACTAACTGTCAAGTAAGAGTTAAAAGTCTAAAGTTATTATGTGATCCTATGGTTTCTTCTGAATCTCCAGAGAATATCTATTTTATGTAATGTTGGATACCAATCTCCCAATCTATAACTTATCTTTTCATTTTTATGTTTTTTTAAATAGAGTTTATTTTCTCCTTAATGTTTTGTGCCATTTGTGTCTGGTTTATGAAATCCTTCCCTAAAGCCATGGAGACAATCACCATTTTTTTCTTCTTCTAATAGTCTTAAGAGTTTTTCTTCTCATATTTAGGTCTTTAATCCATTAGAATTATTTTTTATGCACATGGTGTGAGGTAGGGATCTCACATTTTCCCCAAATTGATAACCAGTCATTCCAGCACCATTTGTTGAAAAGCAACAATGGAATTTTTGCTTTTTTAGATTCCAGGGACCCTTGAGAGTTAATATTTGATTGATTCACTTATAGCTTATGTGCTCCTCCATTCTATTCTAGACACATCACGAATCTTGTAAACTTGGAGATTATCTTCCCCAGCATCATCCAGGGTCAAAAGACTTAATTAAAAGTTCGAGGATGTAGAACCCCAAGTCTTTATTTAATGTGCTGACCATAATTACATAAAGATTTGTATAAATTCTGGCATGATAAGAACTTTACGTGCCTCTGTTTTGTTGTATTTAAATTTTAAAATTATCAGAAAGAGATGAGTGCTTTAATGAGTTCAAAGACATCAATCCCAGAGCAGTTGGCTACTTAGAGCCACAGTGGAAGGGAAAATGCTGAGATCACTTCAGAGAAGGATTCGGGAACACATTCAGATGATAAGCTTCTGCCTGGAACCATTTTTAGCTCTTTCTATAGTCAGGATTAGTGGTTAGAAAAATTTTTAAAGTGAGAGGGCCTTGGGTTTATCCCTGGAAAAACCAAGAAAAGAGTGAGAAAGGAATTCTCAGTCCTATTTTTCAGACACAACTGGGGATAACGGAAACCCAACAGACCTCAAGTAGCTTAGTGAGGAGAATAGAAGCAAGTGAGCTGGGTCCACAGGCTGGTGGGGACAAAGGAAAGGCCACATGGGGAAGACACCCTGGGGATCAATCAAGGAAAACAATAATGATAAACATAACAACTGCTACTAGTATCAATGATTCCATACCTAGTCCAGGCTGGGCACTGTGCTAGGTGCTTGATATTTCTCTCAGATCTTTATGCCATCCAGAGTACAAATAAGGAAGTGAGGTTCTGGGATGATAAGTGACTTGCAGGGGTCACTCAGTCAAGGTTATACGTGGTACTCAGACCTAGGGTTTTGAACAGGACCATCTACCATCATGGTGTATGTCAGGCTATTCCTGGCACATGGCAGGTCTTCACTAAACACTTGTTGAATCTTGCCAGAGGAAGAAAATAATCAACAAGTAAGCGATATTCAGAGCATTTCTGAAGCCTTGAAAAAATGTCCCTGTGGACCTGGGGCCCTTTATACTTGTGACGCAAACCTACTCTGGTTACTTTCTACATATTTCTTGTAACCTCGTCAAATTGATTGTCAGCATAGCTGAGTGGACAGGGACCCAGGTCCCACGTCAGCCACACCTGGCTAGAATCCCAGCTTCACCACCTATTAACTATGGAGGATGTGGGCGAGTTCCTTAACTTTGCTGACCCTCGTGTCTTCATCTGTAAAACGGAGCCTACGAGACCTTCCTCAAGGGGTTGCCACGAAGACTAATGATAAGGGCATGTGAAATGCCTGGCAACCAGCAGGCATCCTAGGACAGATGGCAGTTTTTCCTATTAGTGGGGTGGCCACCTCACTGCTGGTGTCACTTTCTGGTGCCTGGGAGATGATGGGAAGGCACGCTTTCCCATGTAGATCAAATGACCACTTTGGTTGATTATAGGGTTTGCTGTGTGTGTTTGTTTTACACAGCCTCTCAACACGTGCCCTCTTGGCTGCAACAGCAGTGAGTCTGAGGAGAGTGAACAGAAGGTGGGAAGAAGTGGGAAGGCCAGATGCCTCCAGGGACAAAGAACCACCTGGACGTCTCCCCACCCAGGTTCCCAGGTAGAGGTGACCAGCCCAGCGTATGGCAGCCAGCTGGGGGCATTATTCATCCCTGGGTCCTCAGCCTACGTAAGGGAATGAATGGGGGCTGGCTGGAAGAGTGTTCTCTGACAAGTAATTCCTGGAACTACAAGAGATGCACTTTGAAAAGCTTTGTCAGCACTTCAAAGTCTGGTATTGCAAAGAACACCAATACCAGCATGAGTGACAGCTGAGGTCAACAGTGAGTCACTGAGAACATTGCCTGCTGGCTCCCAAATGCTTTCTCCTTCCTCACGGCCACCCTTCCCACTGGTGCATTGTCCTAATCCCCCTCTCCTCTTCTAGGAGGAAGGAAATCTCATGGATCATTGTTTAACACCCATGTCATACAAGGAGCTGGACTACAGATTCACATAATGCTGGTATCGCTTCAACCGTCACTAAGTAATATGAAGAGCTCATGTTTACTGAGCACTTACAGTGTGCCAGGCACTGGGCTAGGAGCTGTGTATATATATCATTTTCTTTCAATACTCAACAAACTTCTCAGCTAGTGACCATTATTATAGTCTTCGTTTTAAAGGTGAGGATATTGAGACTTAGTTTTTTAAAGACACAAGGGTAGAAAGTGAGGAAGCCAGGACTGGCACATAGGTCTAACCTGAGATTCTTAGCACGTGACAATCACAAGAACAGTTGGGGAAGAGTGGTGTTATTTTCACTTTGAAGTCGAGGAGGTGGAAATGCAGACAGGTGAAATGGCAAGGGACGAGCAAAACCATCAAGATCAAGTGTTTTCCGGTTGGAGAAACCTGGATTCCAGTCCAGGTGTGAAGACTCCTTTCCAACATTGTGATGGTGACCAAGCCCCTTCATCTCTCTGCAAAATGAGGTAGGTGAGTGTTGGCAAAATTTGAGTGACCTCGTATGCACCTTGAACGACATCATACACACGCAGGCCTGGCATGTTGGAATGCTCAGTAAACAGTGACAGAGGACAGTGTTGATTCCGATATCTGAGTTCACAGGGACAGGGCTGGCCGCTGCTAACGCCTGTGCTCTTTCTACAATGCAGCTTTGCCTCAACTGATTCTTTAACGCCCAGCATGTGGACCAACTCATTCTAGGGTTGGAGTGTCACCTGTTTTTGCAGTTTCCCATTCACTCTCTCCCATGATTGTGCACTTTGGATATTTCAAAGGGAGTTGGAATGGGATGTGGAGATCTTTGGGCCCCTATAAGGCACTCAGTAGCATACAGGGTGATTGAGTGATGAAGGAAAGATCCCTTCTTCCTGTGGGCCCCATGCCAGGGCAACAGTTTTGCAAGGGGAGAGGCTGGATTTCACCCACCATCTGCCTTCAGCCAGGAGCCTGTGTAAACCATCAAACAGAATCCTTGAGTCTCCCCAGGACCAATTTGAAGAGCAGGAAACTGAGGACTAGACAGTAATGTCGTATGGTCATCCAGTATGTAACAGATGGAGGAGAGCACGACAAACTTTGACTATCAGTCACTGTGCTACCACCCCCCTGCCCTGCTCATTGGGTAATGAGTGTCCATGGCCCAGGCACAGCATAAGTGCCCACTGCTGCCTGCTGCTGTGCCCAAGACTCACAGGTATCAGAGAAAGAGCCAGAATGAAAAGGAGCAAGAGCCTATGGGCCTTGTCCCCCATGTCCTCAGTCTGCCTGTTGTCTGTGGAAGAACTTTAGCCAAAGAATAAGTTTAATCAGAGAAGTGTGAAAATGAAGAAACAAAAGAAAACAGTCCAACAAGACTAAATAATAATAGTTTAGTCATTAAGGGAAGTCAAGGACATTTAGTTCTTCTTCAAGGGCTGTAGATCATATTCTGAGCCATATCCTTTAAGCTGTCTTGTAGATAGTGAAACCCCCCCCCCCAGGTGAAAGAAGTTAACTACCTCATGACCAGACTGTAGCCATGACATAAGCTGCCATAATTCAGAGAACTGGTCTCAAAGAAATGGGAATAAATCGACCCTGGAACTGAAGATTAACTGTACTGAAACAATCAAGATGACACTGATCAGACCACTGCATGACCAATTTCAAGATGACTCTCAGAGCTGACAGGGCTGTTTCTGCATGTAACCCCCTCCCTTCACATATAAAAGGGAATCTTGCCCCCTGATTGTCAGTGGGGGGAAGTTGGCCTTTGGACAGGAGTCCGCCCTCCCTACCCGTTGCTGGCCTCCAAAATAAAACAAACTTTCCTTTCCACCAAACTGGCCTCTTTATTGGCTTTTGAGAGTCAAGCAGCTGGACACCCACTTTCAGTAACAAGAAGACCCACTCTACTGCTAAAGAGCAGTGGGACCTTCTTCAAGTTAGTCCACATCTGTAAAATGGGATTACTAATATTTCCCTTGAAGTCTTATCCTGAAACAAACATGAAAAAAATGCACATGAATGCCCTCAGTCCTATATTGTTGTGGGAGTAGCTCTGAGCTTCCAGAAGGGAACAGTCCAAGCCTTGTGAGCTGATGATAAAATAAGAAAGGTTCTAAGACTTCAGTGAGACCTTGGGACTCTTGGTTGTTGAGCTTTATGAGCCCAGAATGCCTGTATCTCCAGGGCTGCTGTTGAACCTGGCTCACTGCAAAGACCCCAAAATATGAAGAATGAGGAATGAATGAATGAAAACTGTATCACACTCTCAAGGTCACAGAGCACAGGAGGAACAGACATGGGTGGCAAATTCGTCTTCAGTAGACCAGAAAACCTGAAGTCATTCTACTGTTCATGCTGCCGCCTCTGGACAGAGTAGCATATGCTAACTCTTGGGAGAATTCCCACAGCTTCTACTTGGGTAAGGTGGGCTGGGTGCGGTCTATTTCCAGGTTTTCACTCTAGTATGTTTGTTCTTGTGCTCTGGTTAACTTCTCCCATAGCTGGGAGGATGCTCAGAGATTTCCCTATCAAAGCACTGAGCTTTATAATTTTCCACCCCTTTCTGGAATTATTCTGCTACTGGCTTGGATTGGCCCAACTGTTGCCTTCTGAGCAAGGGAAATGGGGCGTTGAATCATCACCTTCCCTGATGATTTTCCCAGAATCACAGAATGGTCTTGTAGCTCTGAGCCCTACACCAGAAAGACCACCCATTTCTCTTTCAAAAAAGCAAATCATCTTTTCTTAACAAACCAAAATGACAGCCTCTTTGCTCCCACAACTAGCATTTCCTGAGAGTTCATGTATTCCAAAATTATTTGAGCAATTAGCCTTTGAAGTTCGGCTTCCACCTTGGACCCTCAGAATTATTTCTTGGAAAAGTGATTAGCACTGAAACACTCCATGAAAATTGACATCTGAGGATGGTTGTCTCAGAAGTGCCCATAGATTCACCTCCAAACACCTTGTGATTGCACCAGCGCTATTATCTCTCAGCTACATCTCTTCTTTGGAACTTATTACTTAAATAAAAAATGTAAATTGTTTCTGAGAAGTGTGGCAGTGAGGAAAGAGAGCTGCCATCTCTGAGGAGCCAGGTCTCTGAATTCCAAGGTTACTGCTCACTTTCTTGCCTAATGCTGGAAGCTCTCCATTGGCCAACCATCAATTTGTGCAAACTAAGTCACAATTTACATCAAGCACAGTCTCCACACGGGGTGTTATTTATTGAGCTGGGTACCACAGAGAGGAGGGCAGGGGCTCCTGAGTAATTAGAATCCTGTCCTCGCTGGGAGCGCACAATGGCTTCCTGTTATCTCCGCCTTCTAATGGGTTTGCAATGGCGCTATCTCTGCTTCCATAAATAACGTGCTCCATGTAAATAAGGAGTCATTAAAAACGGGGCAGCACCCACACATCATTTCATAAACATGAGGGAGGTACTTAGGAAGAGGCTCATCAATAAACAGACTGTGCTCTGCATTACAAAACTGAAGCTGTTCTCGAGAGACTGTACACACTGCCTTTGTATCTTAAATCATTCCATTAACACCTACTCTGTGTTGGCTGCTGTAGGTATTGGTCAGGGTGGTTTGAGCATGGCTTCTGGAGGCAGACGGACCTGGATGCAGAGCTCCAATTCTGATTCTCGGCATCTGTGAAATCTTGGGCAAATCACCCTGCCTGTTCAAGTCTTGACTCCTTCCTCTGGACCATGGAGATAGCAGAGTCTACTCAATTTGTATGTCAGAATTTGTGAATGAGTTGGGTTAGATTGGGTGCAGGCAGGAAGCAACTTTATTCTTTCACATCATGTCCTTGCCTTCATGTTCCATCCTTGTCTTTGGATTGTTAAAATGGTGAGTCCAGTCTCATGGCATTTCTTGTCCATTTAAAGCTTTATCTCATCCTCAGCTTGGGCCAGATGGGCTCCAATGCCAGCACTGGAGGAGTAACACCTCCCTCTCCTTCTCTTCCTCCCTCTCTGGTCTTCCAGTGGAGGAGTCACATTAGAGGGTAGGCACAGAGGGGACGTCAGTGCCAATCATGTCTTTTGTACTTGGCACAGTTGCTTGGACACTGACATTTGAATCCAAAGGCCAGTCTTTCTTCTGAGATGCTTTTGTGGGTTCCTCAAAGATCCTCCCCCTGGGGACTCCATTGGCGGTTTTCTGATGAGGGTGATATCCCCTCTAGTGGGTCTTTCATGAGTGCTTTCAGCCATCAGCTTGTAAGGGGTCTCTTCAACTTCTAGAGGCTGAGATCCTCTCACCATTTTAGGACATTCTCCTGGGCAGCCCAAAGCAGAATCCTTCTGTTGGCAACTCTAGCTGCTACCAGGGTGGCTGGAAAAAAAGCTTACTTGAAGGCTGTTACCTGACTTTCTTCTGCCATCCTAAGCTATTCCAGTCTTCTACATTTAGACTTTTATAGGTAAGAGATAATGGTCCCTATGACTCCCAAATCCAGGGAACACATATCACATTCCCCTAATTATTCTCCTGATACTTTCTTCAGTTGCTAAAGGTGATGGGAAAGCAGCATGCCAGCAACTCACTGCAAAGAGACTTTTACTGTCCGTTCTTTCTCTCCTAAGAATTCCAGTGAATTCTTAGCCTGCTGGAGGTAGCTGATGGGCTCACAATGGCAGAACCAGACTGTGGATAATTTATCAAATTGTTCATTGATGTTTGGTCTGGTCCCATGTGTTCTGGTCATTTGAGTCCCCTATTTCTGTCACTGTGGTTTGGGTTTTCCATGGGATTAGCCACTGGCATCATTACCCACAGATTTTCCTTTTGGCCGTGCCGTGTGGCTTGCTGAATCTCAGTTCTCCAACCAGGGATTGAACCCGGGCCATGGCAGTGAAAGCTCAGAATCCTAACCACCAGGGAACTCCCGGGACTGTGGATACTTTAGAATGTGAAGGCACGTGTCACTGTTTTTCTTGGCCTTGGAGCTCAACTGAAAAACGGATAATAGGAAATGTCCCTTATTCTATTGACTGTGTTGAGGATTGCCTAAGAGTCTGTCCTAAGTGTTTGGCAATGATCCATACTAAGGTGTCAGTGAAGTTTTGCTCTCAGTATTGTACACTGTCAAGCACCAGATGATACATCACACCTATTATTCATAGGTACTATTCTAAACGCTCTACATGTTACAACAGCCCTATGAGAAAGGTTCTATCATTATCTCTATGATACAAATGAAGACCCAAGGTTCAACAAGACCCAAGAGCTGGTAGGTGGACCCAGGAGCGTAGCTCCAGAGAACAGGCACTTACTCACCTTCCTATATGCCTGGAGATACAAGTAGAGGCAGATCTTTCATCTTCCAAAAAGTGTTTATACAAGCAAAATTTATTCCTTGAAATTCATCATGACTCCATCTGAATCCAAGCCCCTTTTCACTTGCTTGTTCCTTGTTTCTAACTAGTAGTAGGCTTCTGCCCCTAAGGATGCTACAGACTCTTGACTAACTCTTTTTGTTGTAGTCAGACCTTCATTCACGTAAAAGCTGCTTGAGTTCCTCAGATCAATCCCAAACTTCTTATACCATCTTGGCATTGATGCTGAGTTGAACCTTTAGATTTTCTCAGCTGAGTTGTTCTGTCCATCTGGTCTCTCGGTTCATCCCGTATCTGAGCTGCTATTTCCACCTGGTTTCTCCTGTTTTGGCTCCAACTACCCCTAATCACAGTGTGGCACTGGCACTCCTGGCATAAGCTCATTTCTTGTCCTGGTGGTGAGACCTAGGAATTCCCTGGGTCCCTCTTGACCCTCCCTGGCTTTGACCCACACTGCCTCCCCATCCCACACATGTGCTTCCTCACCCAGTCACCACTGCATTGCCCTGTCCCATTTGATTTAAAACCCATGCCTCTCCATGAGTTTGTGTTATCATTTGTGTTTTTGTTTGTTGCTTTTTTTCCTCCCTAGAACACTAATGTGTGTAGTATGAAGCTAATCTAGAAAAACAGGTCGCTACCCTCAGCTATCTTACTGTCTAATTGAGGAGAGTAAAGGTCAAGGGCAACAAGTTTGTATCTGCTCACTCTGTAACTTCTCCCAAGGCACAGCCCCTTTCCGAGCCTCTCGTTTTCTACCTCTCCCATGGGAGGCGGGACCACATGATTAAAGAGGCTATTCCCGCTTTCAAGATCTTTGACTCTGGAATTGCGGCTTCCCTTAATGTTCCAGGAAGAACAGACAAGTCCAATTTGAGATACTTGAATCTGATTAATGCGGGAACAGTTAACATGGGGATGAAGGCATACCCCAGCCCCTTCTTCTCTTTCCCCTCCAGGCAGCTTTTATGTTTCTGGGCTTTTATCCCATTATCCCAGCCTGACTTTATTAGTACCACCTGGAGAGGAGCCCGTGCCCCACCAGACACTGCAGGAAATGCAGAGACTCAGCTTGCCATTTTTTGTCAGCCTTAGCTCTCTGTTTACACACTTCTGGACCCTGCCTCTCCCTCTCCCCTGTTGATCTGAGAAGGAAATCTCTGGCCCTGGTCTGTGTCCGAGGGAAGGAAGATTTGCTGAAGCCACTTGAAAACTCAGTCCAGTTTCTGGATTTTTTTTTTTTTTTTTTTTTTTTTTAGCCCAGATGAACCAGGTTGGAGTTTTCAAAATGGCTGTATTTTGTCCAGAGAACAAGCATAAAGAAAACCTATAAGACATATAAACACTGCTATATTTAAAATAGGTAACCAACAAGGACTTCTGTAGAGCACAGGGAAATCTGCTCAATATTCTGTATATGTGTAACTCACTTTGCTATATACCTGAAACTAACACAACATTGTAAATCAACTATACTCCAATATAGAATTAAAAAAAAAAAAAAAGATTGAAAGGCAGGGGAAGTCTGGCTGACCTAGTCCAGTTGGCTGATGGCTGTCTTCTAATACCCTCTGAGAACTTCTAGACTTTACTTGTTCTCTACCCCATCAGGCAAGAACCTGGATTCCTTCTAGACTTCAAACATGGTGTCCCCTCTCTCTCTCCCCTGAGGGTCACCACAGGCATTCTCTTTACCAAACACTTGGACTCCCATTTATGTACAAAAGGCAGGTTATCCTCAGAGGTCACATCCTCCAGGCCATTTCTCCCGACCTCTTAAACTTGGGTGAGGTGCCCAGCTCTGCATTCATGCCACACCCCATAACCGTGCGAGATACTGAGCCTGCAGTGATGAAATTCAGCACATCCCCTACCTTTTTGGTGGATCCTCCTCTCTGTGTGCAAGAAGAGAGAGGACAAGACAACAGGCAGGTAAAATACGGGGTAATAAGGGCAATGCTAGAGGAGACCCAAAGAGCTCTGGGAACTCAGGACTAGGGTGCTACCCACAGGCAAAGGGAAAGCCTCCCCAGAGAAAGAGCCTGAAGGGTGAGTAGAAGGAAGAAAGATTCTAAGGAAAGAGAAGTGCATGTGCAAAAGCTTTACGTTGAGAAGAAATAGAGCGTAGGATCCAGGGCTGTATTACAAAAGGACTTATGAAGTATTTTAAAGTTTGGATTTTCCCACAGGGTAAAGAGAAATATACTGAACATTTCTAAAGAGGAGTGAAAGACACCAGCATGTGTACAATTTAGAGGTTGTTCCCTGGGTTCTACTTACCTAACCAGAATCCATAAAACCCATCTGCCTCCAGAATCCCAGGGCTACGGTTTGCCTTCGTCTAAAACAGTGGTTAGTCATAGAGATCCATGGAATAGAATTGAGAGCCCGGAAATAAACCCTTACATGTGTGGTCACTTGATTTTCGACAAGGACACCAACACAATACAGTGGGGAAGGAAAAGTCTTTCCAACAGATGGTGTTGAGTATCCACATAGCCAGCAACTAGATGTTCACATGCAAGAGAAAGAAGTTGGACATCTACCTCATGCCACACACACACACACACACACACGCAATGAATAAAAAGCCCAAATGTGAGAACTAAAACTATAAAACTGTTAAAAGAAAGCATAGATGTAAATCTCCATTACTATATATCAGACAATAGTTCCTTAGACATGACACCAAAAACACAAGTGACAAAATAATTAAAAACATTAAAAAGGACATTAGAAAAATTTAAAAACATTGTGTGCTACAAAGTGAAAATGAATAAAGTGAAAAGATTATCCACAGATGAAAGAAAATATTTGTAAATCATATATCTAGTAAAGGATTTACATCCAGAATATATAAAGAATTATTACACTCCAATAAAAAACAAATAAGCTAATTAAAAAATATGCAGAATATTTGTAAAGAGACTTTTCCAAAGAAGATATAGAAAAGGACATTAAGCATATGAAAACGTGTTCACTGTCATTGAAATCAAAACCATCAGTAGCAGTTCTGGCTCCAATCAAAGAGACAGACAGCAACATACAAGTGTTGGCAAGGATGTGGCAGCAATGCTGGTGGAAATGTAAAATGGGGTAGCCGCTTTGGGAAACAGTCTGGCAGTTTCTCAAAAAGTTAAACATAGAGTTACCATGATTCTGCAATTCCACTCCTAGATATTCCCAAGTGAGATAAAGGACATACATCCACAAAAATACTTGTACGTGAATGTCAGCAGCATTATTCATAATAGTCAAGAAATGGAAACAAATATCCATCAACTGGTGCCTGGATAAATAAAATGTTGTACATCCATACAATGGGATATTATTTGATAATAAAAAGAGATGAAATACTGGTACATGTTACAACATGGATGAACTTTTGAAACATTATGCTAAGTGAAAGAAGCTAGTCACACACATGTATATATATATATATAAAACTATACACATATATATATAAAAGTAAGTATATAATGTTAAATATACATACATTATATATATAAGTATATGCATATATATAAAAGTATACATGTCTATATACATATATAATATATATATATGTATGTAAGTAATAATATATATATGTAAGTATATAATATGATCCCATTGATATGAAATGTCCAGAATTGGCAAATTTCTAGAGACAGAAGGTAGATTAGTGGTTGTCTAGGGCAGGGGGAGGGGTGGGAATGGGGAAAAAAGGGAAATGGGAATTTACTGCTAATGAGTATGGGGAGAATTCTTTCAGTAAAGGGACAAAAATATTCTAAAATTTGATTATAGTGACGGTTGCACAATCTTATGCATATATACTAAAAAGACATTGAATTGTATATTTTAAATGGGTGAATTGTATGGTATGTGTATCTATGTCAATAAAGCTGGCTTTTAAAAAGGAATTTATTAAGTATCAAATTTAGACTTATTTAAGAAATGTCTAGGAAGCAATGAAATGTAGCACTTTATTAAATATGGGAATGGGGTAGAGGAAAAGGAAGAGAAACTATTTGTGGAGGTACCATGTTTCAAGGACATCTGGAGGATGGTGGTGGCAGGTACATAGACCAGAGTTGCTTCTCTACATCTCCAGTGACTGCATCTTATGCTTCTCTGCATCAGTGGTCAAAGTCATCCTCTGACCCATTCCATGTGAACAGGTCTCTTGAGCAACATTTCTTCACAATCACATCAACGAGAGAGAGTCCCGGGAAGTCCCCATCAGGTCACTGTGTACCTGCAAGCAGCTTGCATATTGCACACCTCGGGAGCTCAGCCACACCACAGTTCTAGAAGGCAGACCCTGAAGATGTATGCTGTCCAGACTGCTTGGCCGTTGGCCATGGCCCGGCCAACCTTCCATCCATGGTCTGCTAACTCAGTGTATACTTGATTTTCTGGGCTTCTCATGATGGAGGGATTTCTCTCAGGCCTCAAACCAGAAAAACAACAACAACAAAAAAAAAACTTTTTCCTGAAGAACTGGTCTGTTCTTAGCTGATGACGTTTCTGAACATTTAATTAACTATGTTTGCTTTGACTCCTCAGATGCCTTGGGGTGAAATTTGCAATTTTCTTTGAGTAATTTTCCAAAATTTTGGGACAGTGGTTCCCAAACCTTAGTGTGAATTACCCGAAGATGAAAACATGCAAATATGCTGTTTGCATATCTTCCCTTAAATATGAACATTTAATAGGTCTAGGGAGGGGTGAGGGATCTGCATTTTAGTCAGACCGTAGGTGGCTCAGACACATGGTAAACCGACAGCATTTTAGAGACATCTCCCTATGCCCTTTTATATTTTCATTCTCCTTAGTTTCATTTTACTTTCACTAATTCATCAACTAGGAACTAAAATTTGCATGGCATATTACAGTTTTCCAAATGTTTTCACATGTATGATTTTCTTTGCTGTGACCCTCCTAACAGCTCCCTGAATTTTGTATGGGTGTTCTAATTTAACAGATGAAAAGGACTTTGATTCAGAAAAACAAAATAAAACAAAAACAACAACTCGTAGGAAAGCAAGTATTGACTTAAAAAAAAAGACAGCCTACAAGGACTGCATGTGTGATACTTATAGTATGGGCATTAGTTTGTAATGCTGTAAAGTAGGGGTACAGGCATTTGCAGAAATGGGTCAGGTTTCCATCTCAGAAGAGGACGTGATCTTTCTAAAAACTCACTCAAGGGAGAAGGCAGCTGATCTCAGCTCCTGTTTCAGAGCTGGAGCAGATCATTGGGGGTGGACATCTCCGTCCATCTTCATCTCAGCCCAGGCCCAGCATCTGAAACTGCATGGGTAGTCCCCTCCCCACCGTCTGGGCTCCAACCAATCATTAGGGCGGTTGAATATTCACTGCCAACCGTGCACTCTCTCCTGTGGTGAGAGGTCCTCCTCATATCCAGGCCCTCTGGAGCTGCAGAGCTCAGAGACCCAGATGGCGGTTGGAAGAAGGAAGGCACGGGGAGGTGGTGGGTAGGCGTGGGGGACATCAGTTAGGCTGGTACAGGAGAGAATTGGTAGGAAGCAGGAAAGTTTGGTAGAAAAAGCTAGACCACCTTGGGTCTAAATTTCAGCTTGGTTTCTCACTGACTGTATTGCCTTATGCAATTTATTTACTATCTCTGGACCTTTAGGTTCCTCACCTATAAAATCACATTTCTGATACCCATATCTGAAGGTGGGTCCCTTTCAAGTGAGGAATACATAAAACAAAGTGTGCAACATACCCAGGTGTATGAAGTCTCAAGATACGAAGTTGGATCATCTTTTCCCTCCCTGCCTTTGTTTCAGTGGTCCCGTGATGAGTGTATTAGTTTCGTATTGCTGCTGTAACAAGTTACCACAGCTTAGTGGCTTCAAATAACACAACAGCATGATCTCGTAGTCTAGACATTGGAAGTCCAAAATCAAAGCACCAGCAAGCTGGTGTTTCTTCCTACAGGTGTGAGGGAGAATCAGTTTACTTTCCTCTTCCACCTTCAAGAGGCCACCCATATTCCTTGACTTGTGGCCCCTTCCTCCAATCTTCAAAGTGCATCACTCCATCTTCTGTTTTATTGTCAATCACCGCCTCTGACTCAGACCCTCCTGTATCCCTCTCATAAGAACTCTTGTCATTACATTAGGACCATCCAGGTAATCCAGGATAGTCTTTCCATGTCAAGATCTTTAATTTAATAACATCTGCAAAATCTCTTTTGTCATATAAGGTAACATATTCAAAGGTTCTGGGCATTAGGTTGTGGACGTCTTTGGGGGTCATTGTTCAGCTTGCTATAATAAAAAAATTCAAGAACTTGTCTCCCTAAAAACATATCCTAAAAGCTATGGCTAAGGAAGATGATGGTGGTAAAAACACATATTTTTTACAACAATTTGAGCCCCATTTAAGAGAAGATGTGAAGCCTCAGGGCACTTTAAGAGCTTCTTGCATTCTTATAGGGTGTTCCAAATTAGAGCACACTCTGGTCTTTTCCTTCAAGCATTAACATATGAAAATCCCTTTGAAAACTTCTCTACCATTTGTTCTTCCAATCTTTGACTAACTCCTCCAGTGATGACAAGCCCCAGGCTTCCTGTGGCCAGCTTTAAAGGAGAAAATCCTTTCCAGATAAGAATCATGTCTCTCTGGATCTTCCATTGGGTCTCTTCATTCTAACCCTGGACCTACAAAGAATGAAAATATAACTCCATTCACCTTCAGAGCTGTTTCGCTCCTCCAGACAGAGAGTTTGTGTGAATTACCCCTTCCTGCTCATACTCTGGCCAAGAGTATACATCTCCAGAATATATATTCTCGATTTCTTAATTATTAATTGTATAAAATAGTTTTGAATTATCTTTTCATCTTGACTGCTTGTCTCTGAACATTTTTTCTAAGATTTCTAATTTTTCTAAGACTTCTTTACAATTAACAAATCTGATTGTAAAAATAATTCCCGTTCATTTTCGAAACTTGGGAAAATAAAGAAGAAAATTAGTTACGCATAAGGCCAGCACCGAGTGAGAACTACTAAGTATGTACACGCTTTCCCACCCTTGGGATGGACCTGGGAGTTAATCTAACTCCTCACACTGAGTTATTGTGTGATCTTGGACAATTCCTTTCTTTTCTCTGACCCTCACTTTATTCTTCTCTAAGATGCTTCCTTTACATTTTTTGAAACCCCTGCTCTCCTTTCCATCTATAAATTTGTGAAAATCATTTGTTTCAAACATTCACAGTGGACTCTGGCCAGGGCAGTCTCATTTCAGATGGCCCAACTTTAAGGGCATTTAAAATTCATCCATGGAAATGTCAGTCTGAATCCCGCTGGTCCATCTCTTTTTACAGCTCCACAGTCCTAGGCATCAAGGTCACCCCACTGGACAGATCTTGTCTTCAGCCTGCACTGATGTCCCCAATGGCCTCAGGGTTTATATCATGCCTTGTATTTATTGTCACCTGCTTTCATTTTTTCAGAACTGTTCTGTGTTTATTAGACAGTTATGAGGAACAGAGAGGGAGTAGGGGTATGAAACTGGAACTGAGGGACATCTAAGGCCAGTTCTTTTATTGGGAGTAAACAGCTTGTTTTTGAGAAATTAGATTTTACAAAGTCCTTTAATATATATCTCATTTGGAACTCACAATCACTCTTTGTTTTAGGTTTTATCCTTACATTTTAGAAAAGGAAACTAAACTTTCAAAGAGGTTTAGAAATGTGAATTTAAAACTTTTCAACCTCAGTCCATAGTAATAAACACATTTTACTATAACCTATACAAAAGTGTTTATGGAGAGATAGACCAACAGACAGGTAGGCTAGATAGAGATAGACAGATACATAGACAAATGAAACAAAAGTTTTACAAAGGAAAATTTACAGATAATTTATAGATAAGTAGATAGACAGATAGACAGATAGTTGGATAGATATGTAGATAGATAGAAAGGTGATAAATAACTAGATAGATAGAAAGATAGTTGGATGAATAGATACATAGATACATAGACAGATCTGAAAAAATAGCTTCACAAAACTTTGCCCAGCAGCTTTGTTAGGATAATTAAATAATGGAGTGTTTTATATAAAACCTGTGAGCTCAATTGATCCTAGATCTTTGGACTCTCAAAGAACATTCTGGATGCAGCATATGGCTGTAGTGGAGTGCTCTGAGTCTGGGCCCCAATATTTCTGAATTATTGGGACTGCACACATGAAGCAGAAAATTGTTTTGGGCAGAGGGTGTCTGTCCTTGGTGGGACCACGTTGGAGAACCAGTCACAAGGCCAATTCCCCATCAAAAGTTTGTGTAGGGCAAGAGGAGATGTTACTTTGGGAAAAATCCAGAATCTTTGAAGTTATCCAAGAGCTTAAGCTTCCCAGCAGGATATTGAAAGTCATTGGAGATACGTGAAAGGCAACCCTCCCAGGAATCCCAGAGGTTCTGGGTCCAGTTGAAGCCTGGCAACCGATGGGGCTGGCTCTTCAGAGGGAGGTGAAACCACTCCCCGGGGTGAACGTAGAGGGTCCCTGTGAGGACGCGAGCGACTGCTGGGTGGAAGGGGCAGTAATGATGCGCCACTGCATTTGCGGTACTTCTTCTTTGGGCAGTGAATTCACCCTGTTCCTTCCGCTCTTTCAGTGAGATCTGCATCTATCCCAGGCATGTGAGGACAGGACCTGTGTGTGTGTGTGTATGTGCGCGTGTGTGTGTGTGCATGTGCGTGTGTGGGTGTGGTGTGGTATGTGTGTGGTATGTTTGTCATGGTGTTTGTGGTGTGTAGTGTCTGTGTGTGAGTGTGTGTGTATGGTGTGTGGTATATAGTATGTGTGTGGTGTATTGTATGCAGTGTATGTGTGTGGGGTATGTATGTGTACATGCATGTGACGTGCCTTTGTGGTGTGGTGTAGTGTACAGCATGGTGTGATGTGTGTGTGGTGTGGTGTGATATGTGTGTGTGGTGTGTGTGTGATGTGTTTGTATGGTGTGTGGTGTATGATATGCCTGTGGCGTGTGGTATGTGGTGTGTACGTGGTATGTAATGTGGTGTGTGGTGTGTGTGTAGCGGGCTGAAGTGGGCAGGGTGGCCATGGTGGTACCGGGCAGTGGTAACACGGGAGCCGGAGGAGAAGGTGAGGAAGGTCAGGCATGTGCACAGGGCACAAGAGGAGCAAAGAGCCGGAAGATCCTTGCAGGCAGAAGGCCGCCAGGGAGGCTTGGATTTCCAGGAGTCCCGCGGCATGGGGTGTAGGTTATTATTAACACTGGGATATTAGCGGAAGATTGTCCAGGGACGGCAGGGGGAGTGAGTTTATGGCCCTGAGGCCTGAGCATCGCGGAGTTCCAGGCAGACTACAAACCGTCTCAGAGTCAGTTAAGCTCTTGGGTGAGCCTGTGGACCGGGTACTATTATTATGCTCATTTTATGGTAAACTAAGGCACTGAGAAGAAATTCATTCAACTTAGTCCATGGAAGAAGGCAGAAGTGAACCAGCGGGTTTGGCTCAGGAGCCTGCAGTGGTGACCCTAATGCCAAGGCGCCTGCACCATCTTCCTTCCCTCTGCATATTGCGATGGCTGTTAAAACACAGACGCTCCTCTTAAAAGTAACCACTTCCTTTTTGCTCTTGATGGAAGGATGCTGCAGGACCACAAGCTGAGAGAGGGCAGCGGTGGAAACCCAGCCAAATGACTGATGGAAGCTGGGTCCCATCCTTTACCATCCTTCTCTGGTCCTGCTGCCATGAGGCTGAACCCAAACCCAGGGCAAGAACCTGCTCTGTGACCTCACACACCCCAAATGCAAGATCAAATGCTGTGGAGAAGTAGGTAAGCTGGGGCTCTTCATTAAAGCAAATACCATTAAACATATGTTGAAGATAACAGAGTGTTTTGACCCCTGCAAGCATTTGGACCACAATGAAAATTTATCTTCCTCCTCTGAGGGTAGAGGAAGCAGAAGATGTTTTCCTGGACACAAGCCACAGTTATAAATACATATTTCTTCATAATGAAATGTGTATTAAGTATGTTTGTATATATGTACAATTAGTGATTCAACAAATATTTGGGCAGACCTACCATGCCTGGGGCAACGTGTGTGTTTGTGAATGTGTGATGCACGTGTGCACAGGACATCTCTGTGACTCTTTCTTTACCACCTCTTTCTAGTTAACGGCCCAGCTTTGCTCTCAAAATCTTTACTGCTGTTATAGAAGTCACTTTAGTGGTAGAATATTACTCACTCCTTGCCTATTTTTATTAGTTTAACATTGGTCATCTTACCCCAAATAAACCAATCATGGTCTTATTCAGGGAATTTGGGGATAGAAACTGAGAAATAGGGTACAGTCTTGTTGAGCAAGCATGGAACAGAGTCTGGGTATGTGAAGATTTTGGCGGAAGTGGCAGCTGCCACGTATTCTTTTCAAGTGGAAAAGAAAAACTAAAAGAAGGGGAGGGGGCTGGAGAGAGAGAAAGAGAAAAAGAGGGAGAGAGAGAAGAAGGGGGAGAAAGGAGGAGAAGGAAAAAGAAGAGAAAGAAGAGGAGAAGGAAGAGGAGGAGGGGGAGGAGGAGGAGGAAAAAAGAATAAAGAACAAACATGAACAAGAGCCAAGAAGAGAGAGAATGAATGCATTTTATGTGAGGGTCCTTTTCTCCAGCCATTCTTGAAATGTACTAGAATTCCTTCTTTTAGCTCCATGGTATTCCCCAATATCTTCATGATAAATTCCCTGTTTTGTTTCATTTAACTGAGTTGTGTTATCAATGCTGCTTCACTGATCTGACCCCTCAAATAGCAATCCAACTAACATTTATTGAGAATCACCCGTGTGCTATACCCTCTTCTAAGCACTGAAAATGCCCCAAAGTCCGAACTTGCTCCCAAACCTTCCCAGTATGGAAGAGGTGATGCTCTGTTTGTGATATTGGTTCAGTGTTTGGGGAAAGGAAACCCGGCAAAATGATCTCTAAGAAGGGAGAATGGACTCTTTAGAGAGGTCAGAGTCTCGGGGCTCTTTCCAGAAAAGGTCATGCCCCCACTGTGCCTTGGAGGATGAGTACCATTGCCAGCTGGGAGAATCTGTTCAGACTCAGAGGTGAGAAATAGCAAGGCACCAGTTGGTGAGCACGGTTTGGTTTGGCTGTATGGGAGAAATCATGGATTAGGACAGGAGGAGAGATGGGAGGAGAAAGTGGAGAGAGAGGAGGAGGAACCTCCAAGCCCAGTGTAAAGACTTTGGACTTTACCTTGTTAAAGGGTGTTAAGTGAGTCATTTTGCAGAAATTGACTCTGATGTTCCCATTGGATTCCATAAGTAGACATCCCTTGAGAAAGGGCAAGCCCACACACAGAACAGGGTATATATTTTCTGTTCCCCAATCTGGGGTTGTTTTCTGATTTGTAGATTTTCTGGAATATTCTCCTTGCAATACCCAGTACAAATATGCCCTTCCATCTCCTGCACTTGAACACATTTTGATAGACAAAAAGCTTCACATGGCATGATTCCTTATATTTTTCAAATAGGTATAAATAGGAGAAAAAGTAACTGGGTATGAGAGAATCCATAGAAGTTGATGTAATGATAAACAAGTCATATGTAATAATAATAAAGCAGCAGCCATGGCTGAGAGCGGTGAGTGTCCTTTGTGTGCCAGGGGCAGTGCTAAGAGATAGACACGCTGCCAGAACTGTCTAAGGGCTGCTGCATGGAGAGAAGTGGATGGAGATGCCTGGATGCAAATCCTGGCTCTGCCACTGGTTGACTATGTGACCTTGCATACGTCATATAAAATGGGGACTATTATAATAATTCCCTCGTAGGTCAGCCTTGAGGATTCAATATTACTTGTTCAGAATGCAATAATTCAAGTCCAGTGTGAGAATACTGTAAGTGCTCAAGAAGGGTAAATTACTTGTTCTTTGAAATTAAGAAAAAGGAACATAGAGATAGATAGATAGATAACATGGATATATTTAAAACTATGTTTCTCAGCCATATTCTAATGCAAGTCTGATTCTCTACATTTCTTTCACTGCAAAATTCAGTATGTTTCGTACAACATAGGTATCAGTTTGAGACCACCTGAAGCTGTGGGGAAGACCAAGGAAAAGGAAAACTGATGATGACTTTCTGACTGGTTTTAAATCTGAAAATGCTCTGATTTATTGACTGTACTTGGCAGATATACATAACTGTGATAAATGATTTGTATTTTAATTTATTACTTCAATAAAAGATACATTGTAGAACATTTGGAAAAATAAAATGCATTTCAAAGGCCTACTGTCCATGTTAATATTTTAGCTTTTGTTCTCAACTCTTTTCATTCATGTATTCATTTCACAAAATATTGTGAGTACACAAACACACACACACACAATTTTGTACCTTTCAGTTCCATTTTCATTATTTGATAACTATCTAAAAGTTTATTTGACTTTTGGAACCAATATTTTAAATATCTGTCTAATATCTTTCAAATTGCTGATAGTTTACTTAACTATCTCCTTGGATTGAATATTTGTTTTGCTTCCAAATACACAGTAATAAATTTGAATAGACACGTGCTGATGTCATTAAGTATAAAAGGAAATTGTTGTGAAGCTGTCCTATTAAATCAACAAACAAACAAATTCAGCCATGGTATCACCAATGTGAAAACTTGTATTATATGAAGACAATCTTAGAGACAGCTACAACACCACAGCAATTCTTATTCTTGTCTTCCTAAAAGAAGAAAGTACCCAGACAGATATAGGTTCAGAATCCACCACTTTCTAACTGGTGGTCTTGGGCAGCTGCTTGACCTCTCTGAGCATTTGTCTTCTCATATCTAAAATGTGGGTAATGTTGCATCCCTCACAAGGTGATTGTAAAGATTAAATCATGTTTGTCTGTTACATGTCCCAAATCATACATACGTGTTATCAGTCCTATAACTCATACATGTTATTTATGTTTCCAAATCCCATAGTCCTGTAGACAGAAAACCCTATGAAGACAGGATCCATGCCCCTTTTCCACCACATCTTTTTTGCCTAGCACGATGACTGTCACATAACAGGTACTTCATAAACAGTTATTGAACAAATGAATTAATATCCTTTAACAAGAAAATTTGGAAAAAATTTAGTAATCAGCTAGTCTTCTAAGGAAATGATGTGATCTCCATTCTCTATGTCCAGTACTACAGTTCTGCATGTGACCAAACTGTGATTGCAGAATATTTTCCAGCAGAATGTAATTGTATTTATGGAAATTGTAATGTATCTTCAACAGAACAAACCTTTGACTCCATTCTCTTAAGTGGAACAACTTTAGACAACAATAGACTTTCTAAGTGGAATTTCCCCTCCCCATACTTTGCTATCAAAACACGAATTTGGGGGGAGGGGGAGGGGGAGCAATTTTCCCAACAAAGCATCTCTACATGTGGGTGGTCAATGATGTTTACATAAAACGGATTTGTGGCTAAAGAGAAAACTTATTTCCCGAAAGGTGAATCTCACTGACGTTGATTACAGAAATAAGTTGTACTGTTTGATGTAAGGAAAAAAAAAGAGAAACTTTCTAATTTATCCCTACCCCATACAAACAAGGGCAAGGGAAGATTACATGTTTTCTGTGACTCTGAGTTCTGCAGAGGCAGGAGGTTGAATCAGTATTGAAATTGCAAACTATAGAATATTAGATATGCTTTCTGCCCATGAAAAGTAGATTCTGTTGCTTTTCTTTACTCTCTGTCAACAATGTTTAACTTTGGGGACCCAAAATGTGACTCTCTGGTCATGCTGAGGTCCTCCCCCTCACCTCCTCATCCCCAGCGGAGGGGGAGACCTGCTCAGAAGGGTGAGATCCTACCAAATGGGACCAGATTCTTGTTAACAGTTTGCCAAAAAGTTTTGAGCTTCAAGGTAAAATCAACATAATCACTTTTTCCCTCTTGAAAAATAATTAGATGCCCAAAGCTGCTTATGATCATTCTTTTCATCACATCTATGAGTAACTGAGACACACTGGAACACGTGTGTCCCAACCTGAGATCCCACTGGCACCTGTAGGAGGTATTACTAGGATCCCAGAAATAGGCTCTGAGAAGAGCCTACTGGAGAATAGATTGAAGCACGTGAAGAGAGCTAGAGGAGAGCTGGTGTCCCTCGCCCCCTGGCCAGCTCATCCTGGACACATCTTCATCTCTGTGAGTCTCGGTCTTCCCATCCGCCAACATCACCCATATAAACTCCCTCTCTGCCCATTAGGAGGACTCAGTGTGATCAGGCTGAACTGAGAGGGCAGTTGTTCAACTACAAAACTCTAAACTGCTTATTTCCAACCCAAGCAATTGGCAGATACTATTGGTAAAAGCTGAGATCACAGATCACTCTCTTGAAGTGTGAGTTCACCGTCTCACTAGGGGTTGATTTAGTAATTCACAGACACATGACCAAAGGAAAATTTGTTTTACAGTTGAAAATCAATTGTTGGCCTGTTTCTAAACATTTCTTTACTATTCAGAGGGCTTTGAGTTATGTTCTAGAACCTTTGTTATTTATGCTTCATCAAGTCAAACCTTTCATTGCTTCACCTATAAAAAGGGAATAGTTGCCATAATAATTTAAATTATATAATATGTATATAGGAGATTGCCAAGCACAGTGCTAAGGGCATAGTAGGTGCTTAAGAGATAGCAAGGGCAGCTGAAACTGAACATTTACTAAACTTATACCTCCTTTCATAGTTCAGGCTTCTGGAGGGCAGAGGCAGTCCTGGACAAAACTTCTCAGGAGAGGAGGGTGTGAGATGTGGAATCTAAAATATGACATAAATGAACTTATCTATGAAACAGAAACAGGCTCCCAGATATAGAGAACAGACTTGTGGTTGCCAAGCACGAGGGTGGAGGAGGGATGAGTTGGGAGTTTGGGATTAGCAGATGCCAACTATTATATACAGAATGGATAAACAACAAGGTCCCACTGGATAGCACAGGGAAATATATTCAATATCCTGTCATAAACCATAATGGAAAAGAATATGAAAAAGAATGTATACATATGTATAACTGAATCACTTTGCTGTACAGCAAAAATTAACACAACATTGTAAATCAACTATACTTGAATAAAATAATTTTTTTTAAAAAGGAAAGGAGGATGATAAAGGTCTTCCATGATAGCTACTTTTTAATAAGATTTGAGTACTTTCCACACATTAACTTAATTAATCCTCTCAACCACCTAGCAAAGGAGATTTTTATACCTCCACTAATAAGGACATAATATTAGAGAAGTTAACACTTGACCAAGGTCACAGAGCTACAGGAAGTGGGTACAGCTGGGTTTAAAACTCAAGTTCACTTCACTTCAATGAGTTGTGTTGACCATCTAAGTAGGTGAATAGAGCAAACTTAAGATAAAATCTTTACCCCCCCCCCCCAACCCCAAGATGGTACTCAGTGCAAAAAAAGATTAAGTCAGACCTCCAGGCTGGAATCTTAGCTGCATCATTTACTCTCTCTGTGACTCAGTTCCTATTTATAAAATTGGGATAATACTACCATGATTATGTTTCATTGCCTATTATGTGGCAGGCAGATGTTGTTCTAAGTGTTTGCATGTACTGACTCACTGAATCCTCACCAAAACTCTAGGAGGTAAGTACTGTTATTATTCCCATTGTATAGATAAGGAAACTGAGTCACAGAAGGGTTAAAAGTAAGTTGAGCTACTAATAGAGCTACTATAAAAGTAAGTTGAGCTACTAATAGAGCTACTATATGATCCTACAATCTCACTCCCGGCCATATATCCAGAGAAAACCATAATTCAAAAATATACATGTACCCCAATGTTCATTGCAGCACTATTTATGATAGACAACATATGGAAGCAAACTATATGCCCATAGACAGATAAATGGGTAAAGATGTGGTATATATATAAAATGGAATGTTACTCAGTCATAAAAAAGAATGAAATAATGTCATTTTCAGCAACATGGTTGGACATAGAGATTATCATATTAAGTGAAGTAAGTCAGACAAAGTCAAATACCATATAATAATACTTATATATGGAATCTAAAACAATAATACAAATGAACTTATTTACAAAACACAAATAGACTCACAGACATAGAAAATGAACTTATGGTTACCAAAGAAAAAATGGGGGAAAAGGAGGGATAAGTTAGGAGTTTGGGATTAACAGATACACACTACTATTTATAAAATAGATAAACAACAAGGGAATATTGTATAGCACACGGAACTATATTCAGTATCTTGTAATAACCTATAATGGAAAATAATCTGAAAAAGAATATATATAATATATATATATATTTACACAAACACGTGTAACTTAATCACTTTGCTGTTACCTGAAAGTAACACAACATCGTAAATCAACTATACTTTAATTTTTAAAAAGCAATATTTTATTTAATAGATTTAATAAATGCAATAAGGTACTACTGAATAACTCATGCATTTATTTTGCTTTTCTTTTCAAAGGAAGAGATGGAAACTTGTTTTTCTGGAACAGTTATTGCATTTCTGACAAAATAGACATATATGTATGTATAACTGGATCACTTTGCTGTACACCTGAAACTAACACAGAATTGTAAATCAGCTATACTTCAATTAGAAAAAAAAAAGTAAGTCATAGATACAAGCTAGTATATGGCTGAGCTTGGATCAATATCCAGACAGTGGTTCCTGGAGACTATACTCAACCACCATGCTAGTTGCCCCCATAGACTATTATCGGGCTAAAATGATATGATATTTGAAACTCCTTAGAACAATGCCTGACCCACAGAGTCATTCAATAAACATGAGCAATTATTTAGCATTATTACTACTATCATGCTTGTTATGTGTGCAACAGCTAACCTTATGAAGCTCAGAGTAACTTGAAAAGCAAGTTCAAGAAAGATGGTCCCTGAGGTACTGACTTTTAGGGAAAGGAAGAGGGTATGATCTTCTAGGGATGAGGGTACGATTTTTTTCTGCATCTTCAATTCAACCATTTCAAACAATTCTGGAAAAGGATGTATATAATTTCATTCTCAGTCCTTAAGCAGAAGGGAGTGAGGGAGGCAGCTGTGGTTCTAAAAAAAATAGAAATCTGACTACTTAATCATAGATAATCCCGACAAAAATAAAATAGATCAGTGTTTAAAGTAACAAGGAAGCTGCAGAGGCAGCTCTCTAATAAGCTCAGATATTTATAATAGTTTTTTCTCCTTAAAAATGTGTTAAATCAAATTATTCTTTACATCTGCTTAAGAATTCAAAGAGTACAAGAGTTTATGATAAAAAGCAACAATCCCCAGACCCCATCTACACTCCCAGCTCAATCTCCCAAGGAAATCACTTTTATTTTTTTCTATTATCAAACCTTTGAAATACTATGGTCTTCTAATCTTATTTCTCATTTTTCCAACATCAGATATTGTCTACTGATTTCCTACTGTGACAAAACCCAGTTTTATTCACCTACATTACTTTCTACCAACTTCTCCATTGATTCAGTTAATTTCATTGCTAATTTTAAATGACTACTTTTGCTCACCTATTGGTTAACTGTGTATGTCAATGATCTATTAATCCTCCATTTCTATTGCATAAATAGGGTGGTATAATGAGAATATCTCCTTCCCTGTCACCCTTTTCCCAACCCTTCCCCATCTCACCTCCCATTTTTCATCATTTGTATCAGCACTCTTATCTTGTCCAGAAGGATCCCACAGACCTTCTGCTTCATCGCTTTACTTATCTCTTCCATGTTTTCTCTTTGGTTGAATTTATAAGTGAAAACCCAACACATCACTCTTCCATTATTATAAAACATCTTAAATACATAATTCTGGGGGCCCTCTGAGTCTCTCGAGTATGTGGCCAGATGGGCTGCAGAAAGCTCTCATCCTAGTTTTCCTTTCTTTTCAATGGCCCTTGGATTGGATCCTTTTATTCTCCCCACATTATCCTCTTTGTTTATGTCCTGCTTGTTTGACTAGAGGTACCTTCAAGAATCTCTCTCAAATGGGGGATTTAGAAAGTAAAATTTTAAGTTCTTGAAAGTTAAAACAAGCAAATCAAAAAATTATACCCTCACACTTGATTGATAGTTTAACCAAGTGTAAATTCTGGGTATGAAACCATTTCTCTAAAAAACCTTGGAAGGTGTCATTTCACTGTCCTCCATCACCTATTGGTGATCATCAAAGACTGATGTTATTTAAATCTTATTTTTTGGTAGGTAATACATTGTGTATTTTTTCCCTTTGTTATATTTTAAACTCTTCTTTTTGTCATTGGGATTGTGAAATATACAAATAATGACAGGTGGACTTTGGGCTGATTAAATTTCCTTACCCAAAGAATCATGATTACAAGAACAATACAACTGAGGAAGAGGACTATCTACCCTGTTCCATTCTATATTATCACCTACATCAGAATTCTTGATTAAAGACATGAAAATATGAAAACTAAATTTCAGACAGTGTAAAGAATCTGAGAGATAACATCAAGATTCAAAGTGTCTAAACAAGTTTGAATATATTCAGTTATCTCCAACAAGTGGCAGCAGTGTAAGAGGAAATAGATCATTCATGAGACTTGCAAAGCAATTGCATATATGATTTCAAATTTTTCAAGATCCCAACACCCTTCATACTCTCTAAACATTCATATTCTCTCATTCTAACTTCAATGAAAATATTCAAGTATGGAGAGGGAGTGCCCTCTCCCTCTTTGGACCCTGGAAACATTTTCTCTCTTCTCTCTGACACTTGTCTTTTTCTCTCTTTCATTATTAATAGATTTTGTTTCCCTGGGGAAAAGCCAGGACCTCTTGTTTTCCTCTCTCCTTCCTCCCACAAATATACTTGAATGATAAACACTGTGGATGTGGGGTGAGCACAATCCAGGCCTTCCCAGAGGTTAGTGTTTACCAGGGAATATAAGCATGAGACACATAATGTTATGGAGAAATACAAGATACTATGGGGATGCATAACAGCGTTGCCTACTGTATGTTTGGTGGGCATGTGAGCTAGTCCAGGAAGGTTCCTACGGGTCAGTGATCTCAAATGGAGGCTGGACCAGCAAGTTAGGTTTACTTATTTTCTAAGACATTCTCCCTGTGACATTCTTTCCTGTTTAATCTTGGGACTTCAAAGCTACTATTTCACCATGAAAAATTTGGATTCTCAGAAAAAGTTTTGTCTTACCAGTGTCAAAAAACCCGGTAACTAACCCAGAGACTATCACATAGTAGGGGCCCAGGAAATTGTGGTGAATTCTTAAATAAAAGTGGCACAGATAATTAACATTTTTCCCTTGGAAAACATCTAGCCCTATATCCACATCCCTAAATATCCATTTTATGGAGGTTTAGCGTAGTTAAGTGACTTACATAAGATTACTTAAGAGTTATTAACATTAAGTCATTACTTAACATTGTTAGTTCCTTTTCCCTATTGTTACTTCATTTATGTTTTGACAGTTATTTAACATGCCCTACTATATACTCATCCCTATGTCAGGGGTTATTGGACTAACAGAGTGAAACTAAATTCAGCACCTGCCATCCCTAGGCTTATAGGCAATTGTGTAGATAAAACAAAATCTGCTACTATGAGTGTTAATACCAGTCAGAGTACCTACTTTATAGGAGTTGATGATGATTACATGAGATTACACATGGCACATGGTCAGCATTCCAATAATAATGGCTAATAATTAGCCTTTATTAACATTATTAGCCATGGTAGCAATTTTGGTATTTTTCTCAAATAAAAGAGGTCCCAACTGATCTTGGGAATCACAGAAGGGAGACATTGCATGGAACTAAAAAGATGAGCTATGTTGTGAATTAACTAAACAAGCAAATCTTCTCTCTACGTGGCAAAGGCTGAGTGCTCTAATGGAAATACCTCTGCTTGGAAGGATGGGGAGATAGGATCTTTGAAAAGAGCTAACACAGTGTCTGACATTTAGTAAAAGTGCATGACTTACAACTTCACCACTGTATTGTTTATAAACAAAAAATCTAGGACAACCTACATGACAATAAGAAAGTGGTTAGATAAATTATGGGATAGCCTCCCCAGTGGAATATTAAGCAGCATATTAAGACTATATGAATAAAGAATATATAATAGGATGGGAAGTACCTATAAAATAATTTAAATAAAAATAATATGATGAAAATTGCATATGCCATATGATTGTAACAATGAAAAATTAAAACCTAGATAAAGACAAAAACCCTGGAAATAGATATATCAAAATATGTTCTCCTTTGAAACGTGACAACAGAAAACATTGATGTATTTCATTTTTTTCTATTTTTATGTATTTTCTAACTTTATCAAATGAGCACATATCTGTCCTATAATGAGAAAAATAAGAAAATGCCATTTTAAATAATATCGAAAAGTTGGAGCCTCATTAGACTAAACATGTCATTATAGAATGGCCTCCTTTACTGGGGGAGGTGTTTAATTTAGACTGAAGTGTGGGGTCCCAACCAACTCAGCTTCCATCTCCCACCATCCTAACCATTTTCCCTCTCACCTGAAGGCACCTGGGAAACATCTGTTGAGTAAAGCACATGAGTGAACCACTGAAGTGATCGAGAAGAAACAAAACTGTACAACTAGTTGAAGACAACTCCCACTTCCAAATACTTGGGTGGTGGAGTGCTTGGCAGAACAGTTGCTGGGGGTTGAAAAGTGATGATGTTTATATCATGTTACTCAAATATCCTGTCATAGTAACCTTCGAAAATTCCATAGCCTTCCAGAGCATATGGGGCTAGATCTACTTGCCCTTCAAACATTTTTTTGAGCACCAACTATAAACCAGACTTTGTTCAGGAAGCTGCAGGAGAATTAGACATGGAGAAGCCTGATCCCTCAATGAAGTTCAGAAATACAGATAAAATCAGATTTTCATAGAAAGCTCTAAAATGCAATCAAAGAAATGTGCATTAAGCCACTTCAAGTTCATTCAACAATAATCTAATGAGGATATACAGGTGCAGTACTGGATTAGTCATGGCGGATACAAAAGAAGTGAGCCAAGTGGTGCTGACCATCAAGAAACTCACACTCCAATGGAACAGTGAAGTGTTCAACTGCTCATTATATGATTGGTTGTCTGTTCAGAGACTGGATGAAAAGTGAGGCAGTGATACAATGAGAGTACATACTGGGCATGTTAGTTTTCTATTGCTGCCCAAACAAATTACTACAAACTTAGTACAAACTTAGTGGCTTAAAACAACAGAATTTTATTTTATCACAGTTCTGAAAACCACTATTTCAAAATTCATAGGGCAGCCCATGCTCTCTCTGAAGCCTGTAGAGGAGAAATCTTCTTGGTTTCTTCCAGCTTCCAGAGGCTCTAGGTATCCTTGGCTTGTGGCAGTATCACTCCAATCTCTGACTCTTGTCTTCACATGGCCTCCTCCTCTGTGTGTTTCAAATCTCTCTCCAATCTCAAGTCTGTCTCAAATCTCTTTCCCTTTTCTCTTACAAGGACATTAGTCACTGGACTTACAGCTCACACTAAATCTAGGAGGACCTCTTCTTCATATCTGAACTTAATTACATCTACAAAGACTCTGTTTCCAAATAAAGTCACATTTGCAGGTAGTGTGAGTTTGGACTTGGGCATATCTTTTTTGGGGGACACTAGTCAACTTACTACATTAGGAGTTAGTGTTGAGGAGGTAGAGCTGAATATGGAGAAGTCAAGGAACTATGAAAAAACAGTCGTTTTCTTTCTGAGGAGCAAGTTGAGATCAAGGAGAAGGACCAGTTCAAGGCAGAGGGAACTGCTGGGGTGAAGGCTCTTGATGGAAAATCTGAAAGCCAGTCAGTGTGATTGGAGTGAAAAAAGCCAAGAAGATACTGCACAGGTTGGGACTGGTGAGGAAGCCCAGCTCTGTTGGGAGTCTGGAGTTTTATCTGAAGAATTAATGGACCCAATTTCATTCCTTTTCATGGCTGAGTAATATTCCATTTTATGTACCACATCTTCTTTATCCATTCGTCTGTTGATGGGCATTTAGGTTGCTTCCATGACCTGGCTATTGTAAATAGTGCTGCAATGAGAGACAGTCATACAAAGTGAAGTAAGTCAGAAAGAGAAAAACAAATATCATATATTAACACATATATGTGGAACCTAGAAAAATGGTACAGATGAACCGGTTTGTAGGGCAGAAATAGGGTCAGAGATGCAGAGAACAAATGTATGGACACCAAGGGAGGAAAGTGGTGGGGGGTGGTGGTGGTGGTGGGATGTTTTAACAACACCATTCTGACTCTGTGTAGAGAACTGATTTGGAGACCAGGGCATTGTGAGCACCTTGCATTGATCCAGATACAGTGGCTGCTTAAGCGAAGGTGTCAGCTGAAGAATTGGAGAGATAGAGGATTTGAGAGATATTTAGGATATAAAAGCCATAGGACCTTGGAAATGATTAAAGATGAGAAGTGTGGAATCAAGGGCATCTCCCAGGTTTCTGGTTTGTAGTTCTGGATGGATCATGGTTCCATCCACTGAGATAGAGAACCCAGAACCAGAACCAGGTTTTGGGGAAAGACAAATTCAACCCATTAGGATGGGGAGGGGGTTAAGGGCAGCAGATAAACCCTGACTGGGGAAGAGCTCAGAAAGCTCCACCAAGGAGGCAGGATTTATTTAGACCAGGCCTTGAATAGTTTCCAGACTCAAAGTCAAGCACAGTGGACAGAGCATAAAGGAAGGGATATTCCCAACAAAGGGAACACCCAGAGGCAAATTCTGAAGGATATTGATGTTTTTGTTCATTTTCCTGCTAGTAAGCTTTGCATTGAAGTTTAACATACATACAGAACAATGTACCATTCATGACAACACAGGTCTACAATGTTTAACAACATGAATCATTCATTTCCTTGGGAGTGGTGTCCATTGTTTTATTTATCCAGTTCAATATCATTTATTTTATTTCATTTATTTTATTTTATCTTATCTCATTTTATTTTATCTTATCTCATTTTATTTTATCTTATTATTTTCCAGTTTAACTGTATCTAGTTCTCAGATTCAAAGCTACATCAAATTCTTCTTGGAAGCAGATTGGGAAGAAAAACTCATTACGTGAATAAATATGCTGGGTAAGAAATAGTAAGGTTGTAATGATGATAGTAGCAGTGACTGAAAACAGTGGTGGCTGCATTTGGAAAATCACTGTAATTTGTATTGAATTAGAAGGATGCAAAGGGGAAGAAGACTGGAAGGTGTCACTGGTCCCCAGTCTCGGTGTATCCTTAGTTATTTGCACATATCGGCAACTCTCGACGGTGCAGGGATGAGTTCAATGTTAGACGTTTAGAGTTCAACGTGCTTAAACAAAATTCACATGTAATGTCTAGAAGAACAGAAGGTCAGAGCAGAAAAATGCATGAGTGCAGAAAGCAAGAGAGAGGTCCTGGCTGGAGAGAGAAATCTGTGAGCCTTGCTTACGCGTATAATAGTCGACGTTCTTGGTTTGGAAGGAGTTATTTGTTTGTTTTTTCTTTTGTTTGGTTTATGTTTACCCACAAAGGAATGAAAGTAACTGGAGTGACTGTTATACAGTTGAAGATGTTCTGAAGTAAGAAAGATTGATCAAAGCTGGAGGTAGGGCTTTGGGTCTTGTCCCTCTGTAGAGAGTAATGGAAGTCCTGGGCTCGGATGAGATGGTCCAGAGGATGCAAGGACTGGATTGAGGGTGTGGGCCTGAGGATGGAGCTGAGGGCAGGGGATTCCTGCTGCAACTCTATGCCCCAGGAAGTTAGTTTAGGGAGGGGGTGGGGAGAACCTAGGGGCTGACCCAAGACAGGGTTAAAAGCTAGATAGAGAGAGTGTTTTCCAGATGTCAACAGCTGATTGCAGACAATTAGAAGACTGACTTTTTTGCTGTCTCCCAAGACCCCTAACAAACTGTCACAGCAGTTGAGTCTGAGCATATCAAATAAGTAAGGCAAAGAGGGACCCCAAGAAAGAGCTGCGGTTAGTGGCTTGTGGGGCTGTGGATGGTTTTGCGGGGAGGGCTGCTTGAGAGAAAGAAACTTGCTTCTAATCAGTGTGCTAATCCAGGACAGAAGGCTTCCTTTCTCTCTGTCCCTCATTTCATTTTCCCGGGTTCTATCCTAGACTCTCTCCCCCTCAGCCCCCTCCTCATCCTGGCTGAATGAAAATTTGGTCCAGTTTTTTTTTTTTTTTAATATAGATACATTAAAAAACAGACACTGATCTTCAAAGAAGCCTGCAATTTCACTGGCGACGGAATGTTTATAGCCACAATTTGTTTGGTTCTGATAAAATGCACATGCCCCCTTATTCCATTTTCTTTTGCTTCCCAAGCCAGGCTTGCTTTGTGCATGGGCCTGCAAGGCAGAGACAGAGAGTAGACAGACAGAGAGATAGAGAGATCTTTCCCAGAGCTGTGGCTGCATCTGCCAGTGGTGTTTTGGATTGTGTGGGTCCAGAAGCCATCTGATGTAGCAGAAGGGGGCACCATTCAGGGGTCAGGATAATTAACTAGAGGGACATTTAAAATACTCCTTGAACCCCTATCAAGACACATGCCAACCTTTGCAGGTCTAGTTAGAGCTAGGATATAATCTCCCCAATTATTTTAGGGAGGTTGTGTGATGGATGTAGGCGAGTCTTAAAGCTAGAAAGATGTGGGTTTAAATGTCAGCTTCATTATTTACAATAGCCAGGACATGGAAGCCACCTAAATGTCTATCAACAGAGGAAAGGATAAAGAAGATGTGGTACATATATACAATGGAATGTTACTCAGCCATAAAAAGGAACAAAATAGTGCCATTTGTAGAGACATCGATGGACCTAGAGATTGTCATACAGAGTGAAATAAGTCAGAAAGAGAAAAACAAATATCTTATCGCTTGTATGTGGAATCTAGAAAAGTGTTAGAGATGAACTTATTTGCAAAGCAGAAATAGAGTCACAGATGTAGAGAACAAACTTACGGTTACCAAGGGGGAAAGAGGTGTGGGATAAATTGGGAAATTGGGACTGACATATTTACACTATTATGTATAAAACAGATAACTAATGAGAACCTACTGTATAGCACAGGGAACTCTACTCAGTGCTCTGTGGTGACCGAAACGGGATGGAAATCTAAAAAACAGTGGAAATATATATACATAAAATGGATTCACTTTGCTGTACAGCAATAAACTAACACAGCATTGTAAAGCAACTATACTCCAATAAAAATTCATTAAAAAATAATAAATGTCAGCTTCACCTTCTTGCTGTACGATGTCGAACCAAACTTTCTCTGAATTGGTTTTCCCCACGTAACAACTAGGGGCATCTCTCCTGCAAGATTGTTACCAGATTAAGAGGAGTGGAGTTGGGCCAGCATGACAGAGGGTGCCTGGAAGGAAGCAGAGAGTGGAGGGTTTGTGGCAGGGGGACGCAGAAAGAGTATTCTAGCCTGGAGGGCAGCAGACACCAGGGCACATGGGCATGAGAAGGCAGTATTGCTTGGGGAGAAGGAGAAGTTTGGGGGGGCTGGGGTATTCAGTACAAGGATAGAGCCACAGGAAACGAGGTTAGCAGAACAAGAGGTAAAGTTGTAAGCTGTGCTGAGAAATTTGAGTTTTTCTCTACAGGCAGTGGGAGAGCCTTGAAAAGAGCCATGCACGTTTAGATGGTGCTCTAGAAAACTGACCATGAGCAGCATGGCAGATCCCACTGTAGAGGTGAGAGGAAGAAGGAAAGAAAAGGTAGAAAAGTTAGGTGATGCTATTCAATACTGTGCATGTATTAATGCTGCTATAGTATTACATATCTATATCTATATCTATATATCTATACCTATGTCTATTTCTATATCTTAGGGCTACGGTAAGGGCACTCCACTGAATGATTAAGAACAACAGCTCTTAGTTCAGATCCTAGCTCCACCATGTACCAATTGTAAAACCCGGAACAAGTTCCTTAAACCCTCTGGGCCTCAATTCCCTTATCTATAAAATGTGTATTCCTCACGTGACTATAGTGAGGCTTAAATGAGTTTTAAATACACAAAAACACTGAAAAACACTGAAAAGAGTATATGTGGCATATATATGCTAAACATTGTACCTAGATAAAATTTCAGGCCATAAAATTTCAGTGCTCTAACTGAGCACTTCGTATACATTATTTCATTTCATATTTAAATTTACCCAACAAAACACATCCTACTTTCCTTTCTTTTTTTTTATTCTTTGTAAAACTTAAAGCTCAGAGAAACTGAATCATTGCTGTCGTGATTAGCTGTTACTTGGAAGAGCTGGGGTAGAAACCCAGGGTGGCTTCCCAAACCAATACTCTTTAAACATTCCCTATTGAAAGAGAGCGATTAGGAATGAAAATCTTAGGTACTTCAGTCTTGAGATGCGCAGAGTATTTAAAATAACCAGTGGAAATACTGCTGATGGAAAAGCCTGGCTTTAATGCCTTTTAAAGAGTTCCCTCCATCGCCTCACCCCAGTCACTCTGTGTGTGTGTGTGTGTGTGTGTGTGTGTGTGTGTGTGTGTGTGTGTGTGTGTGTGAGAGAGAGAGATTTTCCAGATTGACTCTGACCAGAGCTAATTGTTCTCATGATTTTGAGAAACTTCAATGAAGTTTTGCTTTTGGACAGATCCATCAACCAAAGAGCAGATTTCTACATTTTTACTCTTGGCTAAGTTCTTCTTCTATCCCTCCCTTCCTCTTAGCTATATTTGGTGGAAGTTTAAATCTGATAAAGATGCGCTGTATTTAAAACCAGTCAGGCTCTATTTCAGAAGATTAGTGTGATTTTATCTGAAAAAGCAAATTTGTAATTATAATTTGAAGTTTCTCTACCAGTAAGACCCTGGCACTGATTTTCCATCCCCAGTGAGAGAAAGCAATAGAGCAATGGAATCCTGGTGTTGGCACAGCCTCCAGTCTAACCACTTGCCATGCCTGAGGTCCTGCCATGGTCCCTGGGCCACCACTTGTACACTTCCGAGATGCAGACCTTTCTGCTCCCAGGAGCTCTTTCCTCTTCCTAACTGGGACACTCTGGCTGTTTAGAAGGTTGTTACTAGTAGCTGAAATATCGTTCTCTAGAGCACCCCTACTCAACCTAATTGGCTCCCAAAGCACTGTTCTGTCCTTTCTCTCCCAGGAGAGCTCTTTTGGCATCTGTAGCCATTACTGTGTTCCTCTTGAGTCTTTCTTTCCTTGGGCTGACATTCAGAGTTTGTTTAGTTATTCCCTAAAAGGGCATGATTTCCATATCCCTTCGGGGAAAGTTGTGCTCTGGAGCTAAGTCAGGTCCACACGGATGCCACTTCCTACTATGAAATCATGGCCCGAACTTTGTTGTCAGATGGTTTCCAATGTAATTGATGTTCTACACTGAACTTGTAAGGAAGTTGTGGGAGATCTGTTGCATCATTGACATAAATGTGATCCTCCGATAGCTCTTCATTGCACTTGGAAGAAGATTCAAACTCCTGCGCACCAACAGAGCCCAATGGGCTGCAGTCCCCGCCCTTGAACCCCAATTTATCTTTCAGTATTTTCCACTTGCCCTCTCTCCCCCAGCCATACTACCTTTGTTTTGTTCCTTAAACATGTCAAGGGTGTCCCGTAGGGTCTATTCAAGTGCTGTTCCCTCTGCCTGGAGGGTTCTTCTCCTTTTCTCTGTAGAGCTGATTCCTACCTGTCTTCAGGTCTCCACCCTTTTCTTAACCTTTCTCTCTCATGTGTTCCCTGCCACCTCAGTCTCTCTCTAGCTCACCACTCTTTTCATTTCTTCACAACCCTTATCAAGATGAAAATCGCCTTATTTACTCACTTGTTTTCTCCTTTAGTATTTTCCCCACCTAGGCTACAGTCTCCATGAGTGGAAGTGATATGCTTATCTCGTTTACGTCTGTGTCCCTGTTGACTGGAGTGGTGTCTGGCACTAGGCGTGACCCACGGGGGTATTTGCTCAATTAATGTGCCTGTGAATCAGCCAATGGGCTGAGCGTGGGGAGGACTCAAAATAAGTATACAGAGTCATGGCATCTTAGAGGCTGTAAAATACTGGAGAGATTGATTCTAATCCACTATGCTTACCCCACAGGTGTCCAATGAGGGTGATGGATGTACCCAATGTCACTCCATAAATTCATGAAAGAGCTGGCACAAGAATCCAGCTTTTAGAGGTGACACTTTTCTTTTTCCAATGAAAAGCAAAATGCACTGGCGTATCCTAAAGCCCTAAATTAATATGGTGTCTTAGTAGGGAAGACTGAGGGTTCTCAGAGCAGGTTTTCCAGAGTGGTCTTGTTGGTACAGAGAAGATTTGGATAGAAAGTACAGAGATGAAAATACACATGGAGGGAAAAGCCCAGAAGCAGAACTCTGGCATATTCAAAGCAGGAAAAGCCTAGACCCAGATCTGGTGGGGAAAGAGGGAGGGCTTGAGGAGAGGAGGGGAAGGGAGCTGAGTGGAGGGCAGGCCTTGGCTGTCCAGATAAAGGCCTTGGATCTTGGCTCCTGCACATGGGTGGTCCATGAATGAGAGACTGAGATTCAGGGTGCTTCACATGGCAATGGTGGACAGAGAAAAGAGGAAGAGGAAAGGAGAAAATAGACGAAGGCTTGACCAGACATCACTGAGGTGTCCAGCCATTCTATGATGGTGACCACACCAAGTAGTGATAGCAGAGAGAGGCAGGGTGGTTGAGAATTAAGTGGTTTGTGCAGAGGAGGGAAGCAGGGAGGTGGAGGACACTTGTGGGAATGTTCCCAGGGCTTTCTGCAGCATGAAGCACTCAGGGTTCAAGGACCCACCAACTGCATCCTCAATGACGTTCCCAATGAGCTGACAACACCTGGGTCACATAAATGACCTCACTCCTCAACAGTGCCTTCCTTGCTTCCTTGGAGGCACCTGGAGGCCCTGCCACAGACAGGTGTCTTGGAGTCCAACAAGCTGGTTTTCTAGGAAGCAGCTGTGTGAAATTGAATGTTTTTGCATTTTTTTGGTCTCACAGTTTTCTCATCTGTACAAAGGCAAAAAAAATGCCCACCACCTATAACTCTTGTATAGATTATATGAGAATTTGTGTGTAAAATGCAAACAACAATTTACTGCAACAGGAAGTATGCATAACATATTTGTTCCCCTCTAGTCTTCCTTCTGTGTGTAACCTGGACCTCCTGCTTCACCCCCGATTTTGCATTGATTTCATTGATTGATTCATTTGAGAAGAATATTCCCAATGGAGGAGTTTGAAAGTCATAGTTTTATAGAGTGCTATAACTGAACAGGAATTTAAGGTCATTTAGTCCACGAGTTAAAATTTGTGGCTAGAAGAGATGGTATTTTTTGGGGTGGGGGGAGGAGGGTGAAAGGGTCAGGGTTGTAGAATTGTTTAAAATTTTTGAATCAATTGCCATTTTAAAATTAGGAGGTTTCACACATTGAGAGATTTCTGGCATATCTTGTCAAATCTGAAGGTCCAGTAGCTCAGAGCCTGCCACGTTTTGGCTGTTAGCTGGAACCAGTTGTCTATCCTCACTCTGTTCAGCTGTATTTGTTTCCTAGGGCTGCCTAACAAAGTACCCTCAAGCTGGATGGTTTAAACAACAGAAATCTATCATCTCACTGTTCTAGAGGCTAGAGGTCTGAGATGAAGGTGCCAGCAGGGTTGGTTCGTTCTGAGGGCTGTGACAGAGGATCTGTCTGAGGCTTCTCCCCTGGCATCTGGGGGTTTCTGGCAGTCTTCGGCAATTCAGAAGCATCACTTTGATCTCTGCTCTTATCTTCATATGGCACTCTTGCAAGCTTGTCTCTGTGTTCAAATTTCTCTTTTTTATAAGAACACCAGCCTTATTGGATCAGGGGCCACTCTAGTGACCTCATCTTAACCAATTACATCTGCAATGACTCTTATTTCCAAATAAAGTCACATGCTGAGGAGCTGAGGCTTAGGACTTTAACATACGAATTTTTAGAGGACACAGTTCAGTCCATAACACCACCAGTTGACAGCGTCTCTACCACCAGTCTCCTGGTACCCGTCTGGCCCCTGTCACATGTCAGCAGGCAGTCAATGGCTAACTTTTGGTTAAAAACCTCCCTTCTGTCATTGAGGACCTGGGACCTTAGTCTTTATTTATTTATTTATTTATTTATTTATTTATTTATAAACATCTTTATTGGCGTATAATTGCTTTACAATGGTGTGTTAGTTTCTGCTGTATAACAAAGTGAATCAGTTATACATATACATATGTCCCCATATCTCTTCCCTCTTGCTTCTCCCCCTAGTCTTTAAAGTACTGATCAGCTCCAAGGTCTGAAGTGGTTAGGGGGTGGGTGCTCACACACAGTGGTTCTTGAAGTTGGCACACGTGGTGGCTGGTGGAGCTGGGATGTGTCCTTCCTCATGGCCAGTTCACTCAGCCCTGTGTCCCTCCCTCAGTCAGAGAGGACGGAGTAAATGGTGCGGTTTCCACGCCGGTAACTCAGACATTGGTGAGAAGTGAAAAGTCAAGAAGGAGCATTAGTTTGGTGGGGGCAGGTGACAAGCAGGGCTGTGACAGGTGGAGCCTGAGGTGACATCCTAGGAGAACTTTCCAGGAGGCAGTGGAAATGCAGGATTGGTGTGCTCACGCCTGCCCTCTGAACCAGTCGAATCAGAATCTTTTCCCATTTGGCGAGAACCTCATCAGGATGATAGTTTGTTAGAAATTCATAAACATTTGTAATCTTTCCCCTAATGTAAGTTGATAATTAGGAAGCATTACACAGATTCCCAGAGGAAAAAAGATTTTGAGGTAAAACACAGTTTGCCAGTGTTTTATTTTGGAAAAGAAATGTTCCTTTTTGTGTTATTCTATGAATAGCAAGGGTGGGTTTTTTCCTGACCAAAATGCCAGTTAAACTATATTTTAATAATTTTCTCAATGTGTCAGCTGCCAACAGCACTTTAAATAATAAGAATTAGATCCCTCCTAAATAAGGTAGTAATTCTATTAAAAAATGCTGGAGGCCCCAGAGCTCAGGGTCTAAAGAACTGAACCACAGGCTTGCTGCAAGGTTTACAAAATTCTGAAAGCCCAAACACAAATTTACCATGCTTTGCTAGGGACCCACCATATACCGCAATCCCAGTGAGTAATTATAACTCTTAGGAGATGACTAGGAATATTCATATAATTCTTCTCATTTGGGAATCTCTAAACTCCATGTGATCAGGTAGGAATTACTGTCTTCACTTACAGAAGAGACAACTGAGGCTTAGAGAAAAAACAAATCTCATCCAAGATTGTGCAAAAAGGTAAGTGGCCGAGCTAGGAGTAGCCACAGCGGCCACACTCTGGGGTGCCATATGCCTTGGCCACCTTCTGGAGCCAAAGTGGCCACAGTCAGTGCCGTGACAATATGGTCCCCACGTATTTACCTTTTTGGGTGTTAGAAATGGCCACAAATTTGCATTCATAAATGGTTTGACTTTGTAGACCTAATGCATTGAGGATCAGAGAAAGAAATAGGTACAAGGTCCAAGCAAAGTACTTTATTCATGAATGGTCACTGTGTGCCAGGCCATATATCCATACATTCAGTTCTTGAGCTAGTTTATATCCCATATTAACACCACACAACCCTATTATTAACATCATCATCGCCATCATCATCAACCATTTTAGAGTTGAGGAAGCTGAGGTCCAAACTATCTATCTATCTATTATCTATCTATCTATCTATCTATCTATCTATCTATCTATCTATCTATCATCTATCTATCTACCTATCTATCTATGTGTGCAGCACATAGCAAATTATTTAGCAGGCTCTGTACATATATACTCAATTCTTTTTCAGTACAAATCTGTGTATCTCTATGTGGGGTACACATTGTTATGTCCCTATGAAGATGTCAAATGCTACCTCTTCTCTTTCCACTAGAATAAAAATTTAAAAAAATGGTTGGGAAAGGCAAGGAATCCAAGTTACCTGGAATGAAGAATAAATGTAAGAACAACTCATGCTAAAATTATGGAAAACTCTTGGGAGAATTTACCAGGACTCAACTAAAAATAATTTTATTTAGAAATAATTCAAACAAACTGACATATAAAACATTCTATAACAATGTTTTAATCCAATACCTAGAATTCGCAAATGTGAACATTTAGCTATTTTTCACTTTGACATTTTTTAAACTACTCTGGAGAGAATCTAAGTCTACTTACATCCCTCTCTGACCGTGTTTTTCTTGCTGCATCTCCAGAAGTCTTCAGAATTTTGAAATTGTTCTACATTCTTCTCATCCATACTTTATGCTTTGATTACTCACGTATACATAACAATTTGTAACATATTTGTAGAATTGTGACTTAATTGGCATGATGTTGTTATTTGTTAAAATGCTTTCCAAAAATTTGTATTCACAAAGTATACCAAACATGTAAAAATATAGATAACAATAGAATAGACACAGATATTTATATAATACAGATTTGACACATGTGAATATTTTATTTTCTTCAGATATTTTCTCTTGAAAGATATAAAACATTACAGATTTGGCTAATGGACCGTTCCTCATCCACATCTCCCCCTACCTCTACCATACAATCCCATTCCCTTTCTTCCCTCCCTGAGAAAATCTTTTCCAGAACTCTATTACTGTTTTCTATGTTCTCTGTTTTTACTATATAAAAGTAGCCCTAAACAATACAGAATGTTGTGTTGAATATTCTTTTTAAGATTTGTATACCGGTATCTTCATTTCTCTCTCTCTGTCTCTCTTTCTCTGTCTCTATCTCATCTCTTTATTGTTCAAATAAAAATTTGAGAATCATTCATGTTGATACATGATGCTTTATTTAGGTCAACTGCTATTTAACATACCTTTTATTTATCCATTATTCTTTTAATGGGCATATAAATAGTTTCCTTATTTTTTATTACAAACAATACTATAATGAACACCCTCACACATGTCTCCTTGTACATTTTTGTCAATATTTATTCTGGGTAGCATGAATGCATCCAGGAGTAGAATTGCAGATCACTGAGTACATATATCTCCAAGTTACTGGATTTTGCCAAATTGCTCTTCAGCATGGTTGTGGCAATTTATATTGCTACTAGCAGTATAGGAGATTTTTGTTATCTCCATATCCTCTCCAGCACTTGATATCATCAAATATATTTTTTTAAAATTTCATATTCTTAATGTTATGAAATAGCAATACATTGTTTTAATGGTGTCACTTGGTTTAATTTGCATTTTTCTGATTGCTAGTGAGTGGGACGATGTTTCCCATACTTATTGGCCATTAAGGTTTTTTCTATGAATTACAATACCTTCTAAATTCATTGACAATTTTTTTACTATGTTGTCTTTCTATCTCAGTGATTTGATGGAGTGTGTGCATGTATACTAAAATATATATAAGATAATTTATATAATTTATATGTTTTATTAAATGCTTTGCAAATACCTTATCCCAGTCTGCAGCCCATCTTTTTTTCTTATAGTGTCATTTAAATCACAGAATTCTTTATTTTCAATATAATTACATTTAATTCATCTGTTTTCTCTCAAGAGTGGTCTATGAATAGAAAACTCTTTTAGTCTTTTTAAATTATCATTATTAATCTGTCAATAGTGATAATAATTTTGTTGAGTATAGAATTCTAGATGACACAGTTTCCTTCCCTCAAAACTTTGAAACATTCTTCTTTTTCTCTTTCTCTTTCCCCTCCTCCTCCTCCCCTTCCTCGCCCTCTTCCCCTTCCTCCTCCCCCTGAACCTCCCCCTCCTCCTCTTTCTCTTCCTCTTCCCCTCCCCCTCCTCCTCCTCCTCTTTCCCCCCTCCTCCCCTTCCTCATCCTTTTCCCCTGAACCTCTCCCTCCTCCTCCTCCCCTTCCTCATCCTCTTCCCTCTCCTCCTCCCCCCTGAACCTCCCCCTCCTTCTCTTTCTCCTCTTCTTCCCCTGCCCCCCTGCTCCTCCTCCTCTTCTTCCCCCCCTTCCTCCCCTCCTCCTTCCTTTTCTTCCTCTTCCTCCTCCTCCCCCCTCTTCCTTCCTTCCAATCTAACTGGCAGTCCTCATACAAAATCCATATTTTCTTGCAAAGTTGTCTAACTATGGATTTATTACTCATCTTCTTCAAGATTCAATGTTCTCCCTCAAACCAAAGAATTCTATCTTTTATTAGTTTGGGGCTATTTTCATCTGCTATCTTTTTGATAATTCCTTCTATTCTCACCCTTCAGAAATTCTGTTAAATATTTGTTGGACCTTCTAACTCTGTCTTCCATGAGGCTTAATCTTGCTTTCATAATTTCCATCTCTTTTTCACACTGTGAGGTATTCAAGGTAATAACCTCAGTTTACCCATTCTCTTTCAGCTTTGTCTAATGTGCTTTTTCACTTAGAAATGTAGAAAGTTTTAAAAAATAAGTGTGCATATGTGTGTGGATATGTAAATATTATAACTACATATATACACATATGACTTATATAAATATAAATAAATGTCTATCTCTATTTTTTCCTTTATCTATTTTAAAAAATCTGAGTCAATCCTCTAATTTCAACCAACACAATACAGGCTAGAATCTGGTTTTCTCCTCTCCATATTTGTAACTCCTTTCACAGCAGTGAGAAATCTGTATCCCATTATCTTCAATATATTTACTCATTTGCTGCAGTTTAGAATACACAGAAAGCCATTTCAGTATTGCTAAACCACACCACTGTGAAAAGCAAACCTACTAACTAAAGTTCAAAATTTATTTACCACTTTTTACATACAATTTACACACTTTGAAGTGAACAAATCTTAAATGTACAGTTCGAGGTAGTTTGACAAGTAAATACATCCCTGTAAACCATACTACCTCTAAGACATAAAACATTTTCATCCTCCAGAAATTTTCCTGTATTCCTTCCTAGTAAATTCCCCCTTCTTGGTTCCCACCTGGAGGCAACCACTGTTCTGATTTTCCACCATAGATTCATTTTGCCTGTCCTAGAATTTCATATAAATGACATTATATGGTATGTTCTGCTTTGTGTGAAGCTTCTTTCACTCACTATAATATCTGCAAGATTCACTAATATTGTTGAATGTACCAATAATTCACTTAAAGTTATTGCTGAGTAATATTTTATTATGTTATGATTTTCTTATCCATTTTCTTATCCATGGACACTTGAGCTGTCTCCAGTTTTCAGCTATTACGAATAAATTTTTTATTCACATTTTTGCACAAATTTGTTTGAAGGCATATGTCTTTATTTCTCCTGGGTGAACCCCTAGGATTAGAATTATGGGGTCAAAGGTAGGTCTATAATTAATTTAAACATGCAAACTACTAAACTTTTTCAAATAGATTATGCCATTTTACATTCCCGTTAGCCATATAAGAGATCCATGTTCCACATTACCACAATCTTGACTTAAACAGTCATTACAATTTCAGCCTTTCTAGTGGGAGTGTGGTGGCATCTTATTGTGCTTTTAATTACATTTCCCTGATGACTAATAACGCAGAAAACTTTTCAGGTGCTTATTGGCAATTTTCATGCCTTCCTATGTGAATTATTTGTTCATGTCTTTTGCTCATTTTAAAAATTAGCTTTTTCTTTTCATTGTTGAGTTGTAAGAGCTCTTTATAGTCTGAATAAAAGCTTGCTGTTAGATAAATGTTTTGCAAATTTATTGTTCATTTTCTTAAATTTGTTTCTAGGTAAGCAGAATTTTTTTAAAAAAATAATAAAATCTAACTTCTGAATTTTTTTTTCTTTTACTGATATTGTGTTCCATGCTCTAAGAAAACTTTGTCTACTCTCAGGTTGTGGAAGTATTCTCCTATGTTTTCCTATCTAAATGCTTTACACTTTTAGCTTTTACATTAAATTAAAATTAATTTTTTGTATGGTGTCAGGTAAGGGTTGAGGTTCATTTTTATCCCCATGCGAATATCCAGTCTGTTAAAAAGACTTTGGGGAATTCCCTTGTGGTCCAGTGGTTAAGGCTTCCACTCTAGGGGTCACGGATTCACTCCCTGGTCAGGGAACTAGGATCCCGCAAGCCACACTGCGTAGCCAATAATTAAAAGAAAAAAAAAATTTGTATTCATCATTTAATCCCTTTGACATTTTTGTTGAAAATCTAATGGATCTCTTATTCTGTTTCACTGATTTATTTCTCTATTCTTATGTCAACACCACAGTCTTGTTTAATGGAGCTGTGTAGTAAGACGAAGCCTGGTATGTCAAATCCTCCACCTTTGTTCTATTTGTCAAGATTGCTTTGGTCGTTTTAGATTCTTTGCATTTTCATATAATCTGCTTGTCATTTTTTTTTTTTTTTTTTTTTAGCCAGCTTGAATTATGATTAAGATAGTGTGGAATCTATGAGTGAATTAGATAGAATTGATATCTTAACAATATTGAGACATTGAGACTTCAATTCATGAACATGGCATATCTCTTTATTTATTTAGGTTTTCTTAATTTATCTTAGCAATTATCACAGTTATTAGTGTAGAGGTCTTGTACATATTATGTAAAATTCATTACCAGGTATTCTATGCTATTTAAAATGAATTTTAAACTTTAATTCTCTAGTATATATAAATAAAGTTTATTATTTTATATTGATCTTATATCTTGAGGCTTTATTAGTTCTAAATGTTCTGTTCATTTATTTATTTATTAGAATACTGAGTACTTTCTAAACAATCGAACTGAGAAAAGAGACAATGTTACCTTTTTCTTCTCAATGTTTATGTCTTTATTTTTCTTGCCTTGTTTATCTGATTAGAATCATCTTTACCTTGTTCCTAATGTTAGGGGAAAATATTTTGTTTCTTCATTTAATATGATGTTATGGATTTTTCATACGATCCCATTATCTGATTGGGGGAGTTCCCATCTACTCATATTTTGCTGAGAGTTTTTATCATGAATAAATGCTCACTTTTGCCAGATGAAATTATCTCTACCTATGATTGATTTTCAAGTGTTAAAAGTTTACTCCTGGGAAAAACTTCATTTGACCAGATGTCTATAATTTTCTTTTTTTTAACATATGACAGGATGAAATATGCTGATCTTCTGTTAATGATTTAAAAATTTATACTAACAATGGATATTGGTTTAAGATTTACTTATAATATTTTCCCCAAATTTCAGTATCAGGGTTTTGCTGGTCTTTTAAAACAACTTGGAAAATATTCATATTCATATTTATATTTCCAATTTTATCTTACATTAGTTTTGAGAAAGGCTCTGTCCATTTTATCTAAATCGTTCATAATACTTTCTTAATATCCTTTTAAAATCTGTAGTACTGCTAGTAATATCCCCTTATTCACTCCTGATATTGATAATTTCTTTTCTCTTTTATTTTTTAGATCACTTTTGATTGGAGTTTATTGATTTATTAATAATTTTGACAAAGCAGTTTTTGTCTTTTTAAAATTTTATTTGATGCCCATTTTCTAACTCATTAATTTCTGCTTTTATCTCTATTTCATTTTTACTTATTTTAGGTTTAATTTGCTCTTCTTTCTTAACTTCTTCTGATGGGAACCTAGTTTATAAATTTTAAACCTTTCTTCTATAATGCAATATAAGTATTTAAATTATATATAAATATATTTAATATTTATATAACCCTATTTAATATTTATACAACTATATTTAAATTATATATAATAATTTAAGCATTTAAAGTTATAAATTTGTATTTATACCTTGCTCTAGTTGTGTTCCATAGATTTTGTTATATTATGTTTTCATTATCATTTAATGAAAAATATTTTCTAATTTATCTCATTACTTCTTTGAGTCATAAGATATCTAGAAATTTATTACTTAATTTCTAACTGTTAGCGGCTCTTCTGGATATCTTATCATTAATATCTAATTTTATTGTGGTCAGAGAATATGCTCTGTATAATTGTGTTCTTTTGAAATTTATTTAGACTTATTTTTTAGCCCAGCATATGATATATCTTGGTGAATAGTCCATGTACACTTTTTAAAAATATAATCTCTATAATCTCTGCAGTTCTGGTGTGTAATGTATTAAAAATATCAATTAGGTCACATCGTTGATATTTCTGTTAAGATATTCTATATCCTTACTGATAATTTTATCTAGTTACACTGTATTTATATTTTAAATTTCTATTGTTTGGTGCTGACAAATTTTTCATCTTCCTAATGAATTTACTCCTGCTATGACATGCCCATCTTTTCTCAGAAAATACTCCTGTCTTCAAGTCTATTTTGTCTGATATTAATACAACCATTCCACTTTTCTCACAGTTACTATTTTCATGGTACTTACTTTTCTATTATTTTTCCTTTCATCCTATATGTGTCTTTGTATTTAGAGTTCATCTTTGGTAGACAACATATAGCTGGTAATGCTTTTATGCCCAATCTGGAAACCTTTGCTGTTTAATTAGAGTGTTTTGTGTTTTATTTAATGGAATTATTGATACTTAAAGGTGATGTAATAGCAATTATTTATTTCACTATTATAATCCTTCAAGGCTAGTTCATCATTCTTTCATTTTTTATTATTTTAGAATTGTTTTACATAATTGTGAATAATTAATAAGTAATGATAAAATAATCCTAAGGATGATAAAATTGAAAAATATTTCAGATATAAGAAAAATAGAATCACTAAGATCTTATCATGTATTTTAAATTTATAAATGAATTCAATGGGCCATTGTGGTAATTACAAGATAGAATGAGTTTTATTCTATTAAAATATTCTTAAAAATGCTTTGTTCTTTGGAAGATTGCTATGAAATAAGAAAAGCCACAGAACACCAATTCTTACAAATGCTGTTCAGAAAAGGATCAAGATAGCAGAGTAGGAAGACCCTGAGCTCACCTCCCCCCCATGGACACATCAAAACTACAACTACATGTAGAGCAACTCTCGCTGAGAACAACCTGAAGACTAGCAGAACAGCTCTTCTACAGCCAAGGCTGTAAAGAAAGAACCATCAAAGTCTGGTAGGAGAGGAGGAGAAGTGATCTAGTCAAGACCCACACCCCCAGTGAGTGACCCAGAAGAGAAGAGGGGTACCACAGGCTTGAGGATCCTCCCTAAGGAGTGAGCCCCATATTAGGCACCCAGCCACGGGTCTGACACTGGGAAGATGAGCCCCCATAGCTGGTTTGAAAACCTGTGGGGTTTATAGGAGTGTTGTATAAAACCAAGACGCCACTCTTGAAGAGCACAGACACAGATTTGTTTGCTCCCAGTCCCAGTGCAGAGGCAGCCAATTGAAAACCACCTGGTGCTCTGGCCAGCCAGCCAGGACTGCCCCAGCATGCACCCCACCCAGCCCACACTAGACTCCTGCTCCAGACCCTCCTACTCTAACCCTGCTCCTTGTTAAGGCAGAAACTGCCATTGCCAAGGCAAGTGCAGGAATCAGGGAAGGAGTGGAGCCAGCTTGGGCTCTGATCCTGCCATCAGCCAGGGTGGAGACCCAGAGCCAGCTCAAAAGTACAGGGAATATATCCAGTATTTTATAATAACGTTTTATGGAGTATAATCTGTAAAGATATCGGATCACTATGTTGTACACCTGAAACTAATATAATATTGTAAGTCAAATATAATTCAATGAAAAAAGAAAGAAAGTGGTCTAAAGGACCCGGATAACACATCAATGTTTAAAGTACTTGTTAATTAATTCAGTAACCTGGCTTGCATCAGAGACAGTTTATACTAACTATATTTTGCTTGTCTATGGTCACATTTTCCTGTTGCATATCTAGTAATCTTTGATTCTATTCCAGATATTGTAAGTGATACACTGTAGAGACACTGGATTTAGTTATGTTTCTCTGAGGAGTGTGAATTTCTTTTCTAGCAGGTAGTTAACTTGGCTGCAATAAAACTCCCAACTCTGTTTCCCCTATGTAAACAGCATCTCAGATGTCACCTCGGTTCTTTTCAGCTCTTGTTTTTGCCAGATCCTATGGAATCTCCCAATTGTGTCTAGTTCAGCAGTTAGCCAAGGATTCAGGCAGGCTCCTTGAGACTCACGCCTTCTAATTCTCCCTGCTTTCTAGCATCTTCCTCCTTACTAGTTAGCCATGCAGCCACCCTGGCAGTCCTAAAGTCTTCCCTCTTATACATGAAGACAACCAGATGATGCCTTTCTCCAGGCAATGCTGCACAGGCTGGAGTGTGCTCTCAGACAAAAAGTCACAAGCATCCAAGTCTCATCCAATTCAGTTCCTGCCTTTCAAGAATAGACTTCCTTCCAGTTTTTGCCTGCTTTTGGTTACTCTCTAGTACCTTCAAATATTTGATAGTTTTTTTCTCTTTCAGGTTTATAATTGTTACTGTAAGAAGGTTAGTTCAACCAGTCTATTTCACCATTATTAAGAACCAAAATTTTTTTTTTTTTTAGTTTGGTTCTTAGTTTCAACTACTATAATTTCTATTTCTAGAAGTCTTATATAATTATTTTTCTAATCCTATCTTTTTTTTTTTATCACAAGTTACCTTTCTTTCCTTATGGTTTCAGTTTTTCTACTGTCTCTTTAATTATTTCAAACACACTTATTTTCAGGGATCTTTTGGATTCTCCTAGAAGGCTTATGGTCTCATCTCTTGCCCCAATGTGGGTATTAAATTTCTAGTCACTAAAACCTATAAGCATATCCAAGTCCTGTAGGCCACCAAAACTTCAGCTCTAGCTTATATATGGCTTTGAGTTCCCTCTTTATTTCTAAAACTTGGTTATTTTTCTTCCCTTGAGCAAACCTACACACATTTACATTTTATTCATTGTATTTGATCCTGTGTTTTGTTTTCTTGGTAGGAAGAGAGAGCTGGCTCTTCATCACAGTATGAAATAAGGTTTTAAGTGTATTGCTGAACATAATGCAGAAATTGAATATAATGACCAATTGCCACGTACTTACAAATATCAAAATTCAGGAAATTTGTAACATGATAAATTACAAAGGTTGACTCTTAAAAGGCAGATAAGCACACTCTTGCCCTTAGGAGTTTTCATTCTGTTTATCACACTAAACCTTAAATCTGTTCTCTTATAAACATGCATGGATTTTCCTAACTGCATTTCTATCAGCAGTGGAAAGTAATACATTCCCATGTTTCCACTGACTGGAATTCCTATAGCACAAGAGTTACAAAGGCTCTATTGTCTGTTCCATAAGCAACTTTACCAGTCTGCTGTGGCAGCCACAATGGGAATGACTACAACTCTGAGTCAGTTCACAGAGCTTAGGGGAATCCTTACCAATGCTCTTCTGACATCCCAGTACCCTACAATTCCACGTTTGCAATGTCTCTAATTCCTTTGGAAGACTGGGCGAGTGGAATGTTGAAATTTCCAGTAACCCAAAACCTCCACAGTCTGTCACACTTCAAACCCAGAGCTCTGCATCCAACCGAGAATTCAAAACACTATTTTCACACTTCACTTCTGACCAAAGGAAATGTGGTATGTTGGCTTTAGCTTTGAATTTCAATCAATTTAATTCAAAATATATGAAATCAAAGTGTATTTCCAGAACATCTGAGAGAGTCACCAAGTGCCTCACTTCTTCTTACCCTGTCCTGGTGAAGCTGGTTCTTATTTTGCGTGTTTTAAGTCCCTGTTTGAAGTTCATCCATGGGGCTCAAGTTCTGGCTTGGCTTTCATTCCATGCCACATTTGAAACTCTCTTCTCATTTCACATGAAAACCCGAACAGAAGAGCAAATGGGGACTGTGGTAAAAAGGGGTTAGAATCCTGTCCCTCATGAGAGAAACCAAATCAGAGTTTTCTGTACGAGTTTGAAATCAGACTCTAAAGGACAGAATAGATATTAATTGGCAGAAATATCATTTATTGAGCATCTACTGTATGTACCACGTTAGGGTCTCATGTTAGAGGACAAATAAATTGCAGGTCTTATAATAATAAGCAAGAGCCAAGCAAGTAACCATTTGTTAAGATAAAATGTGCTGAATCAATAATTCTTGGAGCACATAAATACAGAGGAGCATTGAGGAAGACTTAAGAAAGGACCAGACGTTTCAGTTGGATTTTGAATCATGAGCAAGAGTTTTCCCAGTGATATAGACAGGGAAGCTGTAGAAAATTAAGCCAAGGGTACTTAGGGTGATGATGAGGGGTTGAATCTAACCAAGATGGTCATGCTCAGTAAGCCAGGGTCAAGGCTGGGTTTGCTTGGCCAAGGCCAAGGTAAGGCATTTCTTTACTAAGAAAAGTCAGTCACCGAGAACCAGAGTAGAGGCCAAAGTAAAGTCTGTAATGTTTTGGGTAAGAGTAACAACAATGCAATTAACATTTCATTGAATGCCCATTGAATATGCTGGGCAGTATTCTAATCATTTACATTTATTAACTCATTTAATTTTTCTGCCCATCCTGGAAGATATGTATTATCACTCTCATTCAAATTTTATATACAAGGAAACTGAGTCAGAGAAAGGGTAAATTCATCCCATAAGGTCACACAGATCACAGACGGCAGAGCCAGTATGGAAACCCTGGTTTTCTGATGCCAGAGTCAGTATGCCTAACTGTCACCTTACTCTGTCTTCTGGGGGGACACTCAGAATATCCTGGAGTGAGATCCTGGCATGGGCATTTTTTAAGAACTCCACAGGTCAGGGAACAAAGAGGTCAGAACCCCTCAAGGATGTGATTGGAGCAATGGGAACCAGGGATGTTCTGGGTGATGGTCCTGAACACTCCTCTCCAGCTCATGCCAGGGGTCTTCTATTAAGGCGGACAGGTGTGTGGGAGGATCTTGCTGGCTTAAGGGCTGAATCTGAGAGGACAGGAAGGAAGGGAGAGACAAGAGGTAGAAAAATAGTAGGCTGTGTTCAGGGTATGGCTCTTTAACAGTAAAGAGTCTGGAAGTGAATGTCTCCTGGGGGTGACAAGGACTAACCAAAGAGGGCAGAGGGATCAAGGTCTTGGTGAAGATGGGGTCCATTTCCGAGGTCATCAAGCTGGTGGGTGGGGGAGAGGTCTGGGTGGTGGGGGTTACTGGATGAGTGTAGAGGCTGGTTCCAAGCAGTTCATTCATAGTGGAAGCTGTTCTTTCAAAGGGCACATCAAGAGCCAAGCAGGAACCTAGCCAATCAGTCTAGGGGAAAGGGATGGAGTACAGCCTTAGCATGGACCAGGGTGTTGGACAGGAAATCTGAGAAGAGTCTTCAAACCTCAGAGAAGAAGGCATGAAGAAAAGAAGGGATTTGGTGGGCAGGCCAGCACCCAGGAGGCCACTCAAGTAAACCAGCTCCCAGGGACAGGATGTACATCTGTGTGAGTAATTTCAAGGGTGAGAATATTCATGTTGTCTTTGGAGTTGTGCAGTACACAACCTGCACAACTGCATGTGCTGACACTCCTTGCAGTTCCCAGGACTGCAGTTCTGGTCCCTACTTATTGGTAAGAATGAGGATTTAATAATCTCAGCAATAAGCCCATCCCCACTCCATACTTCTCAAGGCTGATCTCGGCAACTTCGCAAGGCTGGGGCCATGCTGGAGAACTGACTTCCTAAGGGGGCATTTGGGAGCTGAAAGGTAAAGAATTCTTCCTTTTCCTTCTTATCTCTGAGGGTGTGTACTTAACCTTGTAAACCAAGACAGAACCATCTCTATAATTTGCAGGGTCTAGTACAAAATAAAACTGTGGGGACCTTCACCCCCAAAGCAGAGAAAATGTCATTAAAGGTACTAAAATATAAGGATTTTTCTTTTCTTTAGCAGACTCTTGACTTGTCATAGTGGTTTTTATTTTTCATGTTGTTCTAAGTAAAGTTAAAACTTTAAATTTTTAGCATGGATTTTACTAAATCATCTTCCTATAGTACAGTGCTTGTTTCAAATGTAGTAGCATTTAACTCTTATGTAGAACCACCAAAAATTACACAATTTGTATTTTGTAGGCCCTATCTGCACACGTATTTGGATTTTTCCAGAACAGTGGAAACACCGCACAAAACAAATGCATCTGTTTTTATTCCATGCTCATTCTGCCAACATGCTCTACCCCATCCCCCTGATGAGTAAAGAAGGCTTGAAAGGAAGAGGAACTGTGGGGTGGGAGATCTCTGCCTTTCCTTCTATGTCATCATTTTCAATGTAAGTGATTGCCTAATACAGGGAAGTCACATGAGTAAGATAAGGTTCCTTGGATGTTGCCCGTTCTTAGAATGCTATTGCCTTCTTTCTGCATTTGAGGCAAGTTTGGGTTTGAAAGGAAAAAGTGGCCCTGTGGGATTGTGAGTGCCCCTGCCCCTCTCCTCTGAGTCAGAGATGAAACACACTGACCTTGGGCTCACTTGGAGTCTCTCTGAAACTCCCACGCATCGTGGGTCCACTGGGATTCTGTGCTTATGGGCACAGTGATCCCTGTATCCAAAGGAGCAGCAAGGAAGGTGTATGCACATATTCAGTTACAGAACACAAGGTCAAAGATAAGTTGGTAAGAATCTCAAGACAGCCACTGCAAAGCATCAGACCAAGTCCTGGGGCCTTTTGAGTGTTGCAGGGCCCTGAGTGACTGCACGGGTGGAACCCCTGGGAAGCCAGACCGTCCAGAGGCACTCAGTGTCCATCACCTGCCTGGTCCAGGACCATCAGAATCACAGACACTCTCATGGGTCAGTTGCACCCCAGAGCCTGATTTTTTTTTTTTTTCTGGGAATAGCAACAACGTTTGTCGGAAAAGCCTTGTTATCTTTTTAATAGACTTCTTTTTATTGGAGTATAGTTGATTTACAATGTTGTGTTAGTTTCAGGTGTACAGCAAAGTGAATCAGTTATACATACACATATATCCATTCTTTAAAAAAAAAAGAGTGAATCATGTGCTTTTAAAGCCAAAGGTCACCTTGGTTATAATCTGAACCAAGAGTTTCCAAAGTGTTTTGGTTTGTTCATTTGTTTTCATTTTTAAATGAGAGAACTTTTCCTTCAAACCAATTCCTACACTATCTTCGTCTATTCAGGCTGCTACAGCAAAAATACCATAGACTGGGTGGCTTGTAAACAACAGAAATTTGTTTCTCATGGTCCTGGAGGCATGAAGTCTGAGATCAGGTGCCAGCATGGTCGGGTGAGGGTCTTCCTCTGGTCCCAGACTTCTCCGTGTATCCGCACCCAGCAGAAAGGGGTAGGGAGCTCTGTGGGATCTCTTTTATAAGGGCACTAATCTCATTCATGAGGGACCCATCCTCATGATTAATTACCTCCCAAAGGCTCCACTTCCTAACACCACCACATTGGGTGTTAGAATTTCAGCATATGAATTTTGCGGGGGGACACCTACATTTAGACCATAACTCACATCTATGCAATATATAAAATAGAGCAGGGTGGGGAAGCCAGAGCCCACCTCACTCACTCTCTCCCTGATCCCAGTTACCCCTGACACATGTGCATGACTCTGTGGATACAGTTACACAGATACAAAACAAATCGAAACAAAACAAAAACTTATCTGATCCATGCAAATTTCTTATGCATAATATATAAAGAAATTTTAAACTCGAAGCAATTTGGTCAGGCTCTTAAAGCCATTTAGGGACCTGCTGCCTTTTACAGTCAGGTCTCCTACACGTGGTTCTCAAAGTAAGGTCCCAGGACCGGCAGCACCAGCCTCATCTTGTTAGAGATGTAAATATTTGGGTTTTTCCAGGTCTTTCACATCAGAAGCTCTGGGAGTGGCAGGGGGCAGTACTCTGTTTTAACAAGCGCTCCAGGCAATTCGGATGCAGGCTCAAGTTTGAGAACCACTGGCTTCCATGTTCATTGCACTTGTGTAATTATCTCCAGGGTAGAAAACTGATTCTCGGAGCCTGTCTGGTCCACTGAGGGAAGGTTCTAATATTGTTTTCTTTCTTATCCTGAGAACCAAGTCCTGTTACCTGTGAGGGTATGGGGTGGGGTGAGGAGAGGCACAGAGGGCCCTGGCTAAACACACACTGTGTGCCAGACCCCTAGAGATATACTATCTCAGTAACCGCCAGAGCAACCTCTGATGGTGGTCAATAGCATCTATCCAGGAGAGGAAACAAACACAATCTTTGGGCTTAACTTCAAATTGCTGGTGAAACTGGTGTGCCGCCTCCCAATGCTCTAGTTTACTCAGAAATGTACCTTCTTCTGTGTGCTTCCAATGGTCCTCCTTCATCCCCTGCTGCTGCCGGCACCACCTTCACCACTAGCATGTGCCAGGCTCTCAGTCAAGCTTTCTGCATGTAGATCTCACTGCTCCTCACCACTGATTCATTAACGTGCCCATTTGTCAGAAAAGCAAACTGAAGTGAGGAGAGGGGACAGGGCAAGCCAGTCAGGGAGCAGGCATTCACAGCTCAGCAGTTGAATCCATTGGTTAGCTTCAGTTTCTGTTTGTTTCACACTTTTCTGATGTTTTGATTCATATGGTTTGAAAATTATAATATAGCACATTGTAAGATTTCAATTTTAATTAAAAATGTGCACAGTAAAAATGATATAATTTTCCTCCCACTATTGACCCAAGTTCCTCAGAATGCCTCCCATGGGAAACCACTTGAACCAATTTCTTATATAACCTTCAAGAGATAGCCTGTACCAGTACAATCAATACGAGTATCTGATCTGCCTTATTGCTGCACAGGAGATGGTGTTCTGTAGGTATGGATTTTTGTATGCACATGGCAATGTAATTTGGAGCATGTCTTGTAGTAGTTGTATGTATCTGCATGTATATATCTACATGCATGTATATATCTATATGCATGTATATATCTGTATGCATGTGTCTGCTGTATGTATCTGCATGTATCTGCTTCATTCTGTATAACAGCAACATTGCATTCCTATGCACCATCTTTATTTAACCAGTCCCCTAATGTTGGGCATTTAGGTTGTTTCTGATCCTTTGCTATTGCAGACAGTTTTGTGATGGTTGGTCTTGTGTCTATGTCTGAGCACATATAAGTGTTTCTGCTTATTCCCTGGCCATTCTTCCCCTAAGAGATCAAGTCTAGTCTGCTAGATTCCTTCCACATTCCTTCTAGCATTCCATGGGGATAAGCTTTCCCTCGTGTTTAAATATTGACTCTTCAACTAAAACTTTCAATCCCTTGAAGACAAGCGTTTTATTTTTACCCACTTTGGGTGCCTACTTTTCCCTGTCTCTGGGCAGCTTCATCATCATGTGCAGGAAAGTTCAGAAAAAGAGCCCCTTTATCTGCACTGAAGCATCAGGGGTCAGTGCTGGTCTGTCATGGTGGCCACAGCTGTTCCTGACTGGGTGGAGGGATCACACCACTGTTGCCCTAGAGATGCTTAGATGCACAGCTGCTGAGACCACTAGCTGTGGAAGTAGCCATTGTGCCAAGTGAGCCCCAAGAACAGGTCTTGGACAAGAGTGAAAAACAGCTGGACCAGTCCACGGCCACATCTCACATGTGGGCAGGGCAGAGTGAGGTCGATCCTGGACAGCTCCTGTAGAAGGACACTACACATGTCCTTTTGGGAAGGGGCTCAATGCACACATTGCGTTGGAATCAATTGTCATCTAACCCTCTGAGAGAGCCTTGGTAGATAAAAGGCTCGTCAAACTGGAGGGTGTTGTGGAGTTTTTCCTACACTACTTTTGTGAGCTGACATTGGGAGTCAGGTGAGGGCTTGAATCCCAACACCACTAAACCTGCAATTTAGAGACAGTCACTTCAGTGTGCTTCCTTACATAGCCCCCATGGAAAGTGTCAGGATGGAATCCATGTGCCTTCTCACACAATCTCTCTATACATCTGCAGTGAGGATGTTGCATAGATGCTGTGGGATCTGAGGACCACATGCCTCACACTAAGTCTTCATGCCCATAAGTGAGGCAGAATGCGGAGGTGGGTGGGTGTGGGTGCATGTGGACAGCCTCTCTGGCTGTTTCAGCTTAGCTAGGGACCCTCATTTAAACACGAATATTTTCACTACAACATGCTTACAGAATCTGTTTTCTCATGTGGTGTCTACTTTACTTCATCTCTCCAAGGCCTTGCCCAACGAATCTGTCCATGTTGTGTGCTTTTTTCACTCACGGATTCAGATAGTCATCAATCATTCACTCTCTTAGCAGTGGGATAAGGAACTCTAGCTGTTGCAGCAGACAAATCGCAAAATCTTGGTTTCAGTTCTTCAGTTCCCCAATGTGGGAGAGAGAGAGAGAGACAGCGAGGCAGAGGGAGGGAGGGAATAAGGAAGGGAGGGAGACAGAGGTGGAGAAGGGATACTTGCTCTTAACTTCCTCAGGCTGTGAGAGAAGCATCACTTCTGCTCACATTTCCACTGGCGAGAGCTCCGTAACGTGGCCCTAATCATAAGGTGGCTGGGAAACTCCTTCCTGCGAGCCCAGGACAGAAAACGATGTGATGGACACAGCATTAGCTCTACCACACTTTGCCTCTGTCGAGGGGCTTGGGAAAAAGCCATCACACTGAGTGCCTTACCAAGCTCAGAGTGAGTCCTTCAAAGATCGTGCTTTTAGGCAATGTTGACTTCTGCATGGGCTTTCCTTGTGAATCCATGACTGTTATGGATGGAAGAGAACTGCAGTCATCACAGACAGCCCTTGCCTATGAAATCAGAGTAGCTATTTTGATTAATGTGGCCAGTTAAGCTAAACAAAGAGATTGGCCATTACTGGGTAAAATCAGTCACTCCAGAAGCCCCAGGGAGACTTCTTCCTGGAATCAAAGCAAATTAAATCCACAGCTGTGGATGGAGGGGCTCTACAGAGAAACAAGTCCCTCACCCATTGCAGCGGGAGGAGAAATATGGATTCCACTTCGGGAAAGTAAATCGGCAATATGTATCATTAACTTTAAGTTTCCCATGGTGTCTGACATAAAGATCTCACCTCCACTCTAAGAATCCATTGCTAGAAACCCTGCAAATATTGGAGGAGAGTAGGGGAAGCATAAACAGGTCCTCACACCTTCACTTAAGGTAGGAAAGATTAGGAACTACTTAGCTGCGCAAGAAGCAGTTGAAAAAAAAAAGAAGCAGTTGCATGTTTTGTAGGATAGGCAACTCATGGAAGACTACTCAGAACTCAAAATTATTTTTATGAAGACTTTTTTTATTACAAAGATTTTTCAAAAACATTGAGAAATGCTCTTGATGTGATAATAAATGGAAAATTGTACACATAATGTGTTTATAGAGTCTGAGCACAGTTGCCTTGAACATAACATTATAGAAATAAGTATAATCACAATAATAAGAGCACTTACTGAAAATAAATCCTCCATGAATGAATTTCACTTAGTTCTCAGCCAAATCTAGGAAGTAGGTGGCTCTGCCCCCATTTGATGGTGAGGGAATAGAGACTCAGACAGGGAGCTCATTGCTCCTGGTCACCCAGCTGTGGAACTGATGTTGGCCTTGAGGTCTGCATCCAAACCCCACACTCTCAGTGAGGTAGTCCATCTGTGCAAATCCATTTGGATTCAAAAATAGAAATTGCAGGAACAAGTATCCCAACATTAATGCGCAGTGGTTAACTCTATATGGCAGAAATGGCAGTAATTTGGAGGTTTTCTTCATTATACTTTGTTTTCATCAATTTCTGCATCAAACATCCATTACTTTAAAAAATTATGCATATATATATGTATATATACACACATACACCCAGGTGACCCTTGAACAACATGGATTTGAACTCTATGGGTCCACCTATACATGGATTTTTTTAAATTAAATTCTGTACTACAGTACTACACAATCCGAGGTTGGTTGAATCCATAGATGCAGAACTACGGTCACAAGGGCCGACTAAAGTTATATGCAGATTTTCAACTGTGTTGAAAGTTGGTGTCCCTAACCCCATATGGTTCCAGGGTCGATTGTCTACCTTGCAACTTAAACAAGTGAGCTCATTCACGAATTGTAAACAAACCACTCTATGCACAAGGGAAAAATGGGCAGATGTACCCACAGAGTAAAAGTATGATTGGGTTGTGAGATGTGGTTATTTTCTCTCTACTGTTTTTCTGTGTTCCATACTTTATGACTCACAACTTTTAGAGCAGAAAAAAAAAAAGAAGTAACCATGTTTACAGGCCTTGTGAGTATTATGTCTACCAGATTTCAGGAGACAAACACGTCTCTCTACATTGGAAAAACAAAAGTCAAACGACCATGCCACAAAACGAAAGACAAGATTTGTGATTCACCAGGAAGGAGACATGAGGCCAGTGAACATGTCTGTAATGGAACTAAAATGATTTACAGCGGCTGTGTGTGCTCTGGACTCAGGGCTCCGTAGCCCGGCCACGTCCTGCTGCCGTTCGGGCAACCTCAGAGCTAGCACCCTTGGAGGAGGGGGACAGGACTGAAGGGCTGTGTTGAAACTCTCCCAGGCTGAGTCTATGGGACTCCTGGAGGGCGTGCCTTGCAGTTTGCTGTGCCTCTGATATCAGGTCTCTATTTCTTAGGGAGTTTTAAGACATAGCAAGTGAGCGAGAGAGAAGAAGACAAAGAGATAGAGGGATATGACAAGACTGTAATTCACTTGTCAGATTGGACCTGCTGCCTCTTCTTTTCTTCTGGAGAATGTCTTCCTGCGCCAATTAGGATGAAATTTCAGAGCATTATGAACCAAGAAGCCAAAGTTGTCCGCCTTGGGGCTCCTGGTCTCCTGGAGTTGGGAGACAGGGACATTTGTGTCTCTCGCTATTGTTGTTTCCTATGTCTGATTAGGTGTCGGGACCTGGCTCGTCTCTCTCTCTCCTTGTTATATATGTTCTATATTTTATTTGTTGAACACACAACTTTTAATATAGACAAAAGAGGAGAACTAACCCTTCTCACAGGCCTACCTCTTTCACTTTAGAAATAAGACGCTCTGATGATGGAGAGGCAGAGGATGACGTCTACCTCACTGACCAGGCTGACTTGCCAATTATCTCTGTTAAGCACATACAGAAGTTACTCCTTTCCTGCATTGAGCCAAGAGAAGCTGAAAGGTTTCAAGATGTATCCTGACAGAAGCTGGGGTCTAGATCCAGGTGAGGGATTGCCTGGGGCACAAATGGCATCAAATCCTTCCTTGTGAGGCCCTTTGAAGTGCATGAGAACAAGGCTCTGAGACCTAGGCATCCCAACCCCCAACACTCATCTCCTCTCCGTCCAGATGCCAACTATGCAGCCAGGAAGCGGCTTCTTTCTGATGGCTTGGAGTGGCATCGGGAGTGGTCAGAGGCAGCCTGATTAGGAGGGCAGAGGCAAGTTGCTTCAACTCAAGAGAAGCTCAGCCCTTCTTGGCCGAGGACTTTGGGACAGACATTTAATCTCCTTGAGCCAGAGCTGCCTCACTGAGAAAGTGGAGACCAAGAGATACGGCATCTATCCAGGGTCCTGATGCAGATAGGCTGCCTCATAAATGTTAGTACTCCACCCTTCATTCCTCTCCTTGCACGTCTCAGTTCCTGGGCTCTGGTAAATTTCCACTTGAGATAATATTTTCTCTGTCATCCCCAAAGTCTCCCTCTTAGCTCAAGTGGTACTAACATGAAATAGAGCTGGTCAAATCTCCCGAATCATTATTCTCATCCCTATGAAACAAACCTGGATTTGAGGATTACTGAGGCTACGGTAAGATGCTGTCACATCTGAGAGCAAGAGTATGGTGGGGCAGAAAAGATGCTTGGACTGGAAGTGAGATGTTTGGTTTCCTTGTCTTGATGCCTTCTGGTAAGTTTGTTGCCCCTTCTGGGCCTCAGTCTCCATACCTGTAAAATGAGGGGTGTTTTGAAAGAGAAAATGAAGCCATGTGTGTGAATATGTTTTGCAAACCTTAGCGCATTCACTCTCATCTCTGTATGCTTGGGAAGTCCTTTTAGTACAGTTATTAATAAGTTTGAGTAACTTTTGAAGGACCAAAACGGCCAGTTTCCTCATCTTGATTATCTGGAATTTGACTAAAACAATTAAGTGCTTCTCCACTGTTTCAGGGCCACTTCCTTCCATGTGGACTTGGGACCAGCCTCTGACCTCTCCAAGGCTCCCTCTCTCCATCCATAAAACGACCAAATACTGCCCACTTCCCAGAAGACTCTAGGATGCCACAATACTCCCACACATGTGGTAGTGTCAGGTAAACCCCAAAGCTCTCAACAATGTGTAGGTAATGAGTGTGGGTTACTATCCCTGAAGTGAACACGGATTTAGTAACTGGGGAATTAACCTAAGCACCTATGGAGTTCCTGACAGTAACACACAAGCTCTGTGATATTTGAGGGCCGGGCCAACTTTCCATCATTGCCGACACACAGCAGGTTTTCAAGCAATAGGCATTTAAAAATTGTATGCATTTGTAATATGAATTATCTGGTCAGACTAATTTGTTGCTCTTTCTAACTGGTCATGTTTTATATCAACTTTTCTACTTTGCAAAGTCTGCCTTAATTTCATTCTAATGTAACAAGTCAATCGCAATATTTCATATACCTCAAGAAACCTTGGCCATTACAAATATATATATATATATATATATATATATATATTTAAAAATATATATTTTTGCTTCAAGCTATTCCTGTATACGTTTCAAAAAGCAGAGATACTAACTCCCGCTCAGCTGAGCATTGGGTTCCTTCACACAGGTGATATTGGTCCTGCTCTTTCAGCTGCTGAGACTGGTACATTTCACAATCTTGGTGCTAAAAAATCATCTTTTCAAGAACATCAACAATAACTAGAACCCACCTTGCTTTTATCTCTGCCTTTCATTCCTAAGAGAATTCCCAGAATTTGTTTTGATCAAAAACACGTACATAAATAAGTTATTTCCTCTTTCATGATTATTTTAGAAAAATCCCCAAATTGAAATTGACCTGAAATACACACACACACACACACACACACACACGAGATGCTCTGTTTGAGATATCACAAAATATGATCCTATATAATACAAAGTAAAGATGGCCCTTGAACAACATGGGGGTTAGGGCTGCAGACCCCCACGTGGTTGAAAATCCATGCTCTGCTATCTCTGCCTCAAAAACAAAGCAATTGATAAATGACTCACCCCAGGGCAAGATGCTGAAAAACGTTTGGATAGAATCAGGACTCATACCCTAGTTCTTTTGATTCCACATATTGTGATCTCTAATCAAACACAAACTTTCCCCCATCCTTAGGTAATTTAAAGATCTGTTAAATGAAGATACAGGTACTATGTTTATGGAAAAAATCCATGTATAAGTGGACACACACAGTTCAAACTCGTGTTGTTCATGGATTAAATGTATGTCTGGGAAGGTGCTCTATTTCTCAATACTCAGGCACTGTCCTTAAAACAAGGGGACAAGCTCTCAGCTTTTTATTTTTATAGTCCTGAGTTTGTATCCTGATCCTATGAGTTATTCATGATTTAGGCAATTTGCCATCGTTTATTGATTCTAAGGAAATGTTTTTAAAAATATTTTAACATCTGAAATGGAATGCATCTCACTACTAATGGCATCTTACAGTTAGAATTGTCAGCATGCTTTTCTCTCTTTGTGATACATAAAGTGATGTTGCATTTTACAGTGAACTTAAATTCTATGAAATTCACTAGCTACCCTTTCTGAATTTCTATTTCAACCTTAGCAAAATTGCTATCATGAAGCTGCTGTGAGGATTAAAATCATTAATGAATTCAGTAGATATCTTAGTATGGGACCTCAAGAAAAGGCATACTGTTATTATTGCCACACTAACTTATTAATAATAGCAATAATTTAAAGAACAGACATTCTGCTGGCAATACTTACTCCCATTGCATAGATGAGACTATTTAGGCTTAGAAGAGTTAGGTTATTTACCCGAGGCCAAGACTAAATTCAAGTACAGCCTCTGTCTGACTCCAAAGTTTGCATTCATCCCACTCAGGCTGCTTCATTAGATATAAATACTTTTTGCATTTCATGTTATCCACACGCGAAGTGTAACTTATTGCTCACAGGCCATCAATCTGTGCTCCTTCCCTGGCAAGGAAGGAGTAAGGTGGAGCCTCCAATACCCAAAGAACGCCTCCATTACATTCTACTGACTCTGCATGGGCTCTAGAATGCGGGTATTTATTTCCAGATACCTCCAAATATTGTGATTATTTAATCCCCTCAGACCCCTCCACTAATCACTCTAGGTTGCATTATGTGAGGCAGCAAATTCTGTTCACTTTAATATACATGAGAAAGAGGGAGGGATATTTCTCACCGAAGGTTTTCTGGAAAATTCTGCTGTTATTGATTTTTTTCCCTTAAATCTTATTCTTTAAATACTCCCCCTACCCCACCTCCCCACACACACATGCACACACATATATATGATGAAAATGATTGCTCTGGCCATGTTTGTTCAACCTAACAAAAATATAGCATATTGACAGCATTATCTGTCATTCCCACATTTCACCTGGAGTAGAAAACTGATTTCAAAAGCCTGCGGACGACATCAGTTCACAGGGATATCTTTTATTCATGCACATTAAAATAAAGACAACCATATGCAAGGGTTTCTATAACTTGGGAAAGGAAAAAAATATGAGACTTGCTTCGGCAAACTTGCTAAGTTTTGCATGTGGGTTATGTGGTCCTGCCATCAGCTTTCCTGCATTGCTCTTAACCCTTATATTTTTAATGATCAGCACACATTCCAAGACTTGTTGGGCTGACAATGCCCTGAGAGGTCATCACTTTCCAGGGGAGAAAACCGAAGGTCCAGTAATTTAGGGACTTGTATGGGATCACACGTTACATTCTACATAAGATAAGACTCGAGCAAAACATATCTGTCTTGCGGTTCTCAGCTTGAATCCAGGTCCTGAAAGGGATGGATTGGGCAGCCATGGGGAAAATACTGCATCTCTTTAGACTTCTATTTTCTCTTCTGGGAAAAGGGGATCCTAGTATGGGCTTACAGGGTTATTGCAAGGAGTGCCTAAAATAACGTACATAGAGGTGCGGCCACAGTGTTGAGCACAGTTCCATAGAGCTAACTTGTTTGATTTCAATTTCTGTGTGTCTCGTTTCCCCTGCTGCAGAAACGGTAGCATAAAGTGACACATTTGTGATAGATTTCAGGTTACTGCGTAAACCATGAAAATATCTGGGCTGTCTCTTTCTGTTCTCTTTTATCGGACAAGAATTATCTATTGCCGTTGAATATCAGTTCATCTTCAGCAATCTTGGGAACCAAAGGCAGCACCTACCTTGCTCTCGGTCTGGGTGTAACGTGTCAAATCTGACAATTCGCTGTCTGGGGTCATTTCAGGAGGCAACTGGTCCTGTTGTAATCCTGTGACTTCCAGACACCAGAGTAAATGTTTCTGCCTCAGAGTCCTGGGTGGTCAGTAAGGCAGGTGTAACTCAGCCAAACTGGAAAACACACTTTGATGTTTTCCTTTTGGTCTCCTCCCTTCATTGGGGGTGGGGCGCGGACACACACCTTTGGCAGTTTTCCTCTGAGACGAGACTATTATGCTTTATTTTGATACCTGTGCTCCTTGATGGTCCACTGGCCACACACAGTATCAGCAGACGCTTCAGGCTTATCTTTCTATCAGCCTTCTAGATGTTTCGAGTCAGGTCAGGCATTCCAAATTGAACTTGAATACCATTTAAAATCCCTTTGGGGGCCTGATTCCCTAGTCTGTTGAGCCAAAAATATGTAAAACAAGGCCATTCACTGAGCTTGATAAAGTAGCTCATTTAGTCCTCATAGGAATTGTCATGGAGACAATAAGATGTCGTGTTTATGGATGAGGCAGAAGCTCCAGAATTCTCATTGCTTGATTAGGTCATACAGCTCATAAGTGGCAGAGATGGAATGAGAGCCCAGGTATAACTGATGTCCAGCCCGACCACACCATGCTACCCCTTACACCTCCACTTTTCAATACTGGAAGGAAGATACACTCCTTCAAGGGGCTGTGGCAAAGGACAGGACACTGGGCAGAAGACTCAAGCCAGAGCGGAACCTCAAGAAATACTTTTGGTAGTGGCCATTTATTTATTGACTCACAGCTCCGAGGGGACTCTTCTCTTCACTTTGATGCCTGTTGAGCTGCCGATGGAAGGCTCAGAAGGGAGACCAGATGGGGAGGAGGCGTAAGGAACTTCTCTCTGGATTCTTCTTGTTCCTTGTCAGTGTTGCTCCAACAGCAGCCATTGGCTCCGGTCTCTATCTTCTTTCCCCACTTTCAGAAGTAGCCTTTTTATGACTCCTTAGACATAGAAAGAGTAGCCGAGCAGTGCCCAGTTGACAGGGGTCTGAACACTACCATCCTGGGGTCCTTTTTGATTCTTGGCTCTGGTATCCCCATCACTTCCCTTTGGTTCTCTGAGCTCCCAATTGTAACTGCTGTTGTAGGCATTACCTGGTTATTATTTCTGGGTAATATCAATTGTCTGTCCACTCTTCCAGGTTTCTGGTTCTTCATATTAAATCCCCTCCATTTGAAATACCTAGGGTGGTTTCCGTGTTCTTTGCTGGACACTGAATGATGCATTTGTTGAATGAGAGGAAGCTGAACAAGATTCACTTGGTCCCCTAAAGGAGCTTGCAGACCATGGGAGGGATGGGCCTCCATTCTATGCAATGTAGAAGGACGTGAACACTAAACAGAGATGTGACCCAGGTGCAGTGGGAAAAGACAGGAAAAAGGTGATTTCTTGAGAGTGGAACTCTTTAATCACAGGGTTTGATTTGATTATTAAAAGATAATGAGGATCTTTCTGAGAAAAAAAGGAACACAAATATAAGTTCTTACGGGGCCTCAAAAACAACTTATATTGGGTGATAATTTCTAAAGTTTCCTTAAACCAATTTTTGGAATGAGATGGAGCATATATCAATCCTTTAATAAATAACTTCCAGGTAAAAGCTAACACTTAAAGGGCCCTTCATATGAGCCAGGTACCATAATGGGCTGCGACTTGGACAAACCCATTTCATGCTCACTCTGGCCCTCCTGTGTTTTAGAGGGAGCACAGCTGAAGCTTAAGCAACTGGAATAGCTGGTCCAGAAGGAACTCTGCATCCAGAGGCAGCACTAAGTCACCTGCAAAGACAGGGGTGGAATGTCATCAGATGACCTGGATATAATTTCACCTGTGGCCTCTCAAAATAAGGTCACATTGTAAGGTACTGCAGGGTTAAAACTTTAACAGAAAATTGGGGGGAGACACAAATCAACCCATGACACCCATCCAAGGAGCTTTCTTTTTTTAAATCTTGGGGTGGTAGCAAGAACTGGTCCTGCCTGACTATTCATCATTCCAAATCTTTCTTCCAACTTCCATCCACACCAGAGCTGTTGAAACTCAAATGCAAAACTTTGATGTCTTAGTTCTGTAGGTCTGCTCTGATAGGTCTTCTGCAGTGCAGTGGCTGCTTGCAACTGGTTGCTTGGGCTGGAGTGAGAGGCCTCAAAATACAAGAAGTATGTATGATACAAGTGTGTGTGTGTGTGTGTGTGTGTGTGTGGTACTTAGGAGTTGGGGGGGCATGTCAAATGATTTTTGAAAGTATTATCCTGCCAAATCAGCAACTGCCCACTCATTTTTCACTCTGTGCCAGACACTGTACTCAATGTTTTACGTTTTTTTTTTTGCATCTAGCTCTCGCAATAGACTTGCGCATTTGTAATATTAGCCCCATTTTACAGATGAGGAAACTGAGATTCAGAGAAAGACCTGAGATCAAGTGCAAACCCAGGTCTAGTTGACCACCCACTGTCCTTTGTTAGTTCTGTTTCCCTCTACCCCTCTTCCCTGATGTTCAGGGAAGGTGGTAACAGTGCTGATTTCTTCGAACTTTGCAGTGAAGTGTCCCAGAGTCTCAGACTTAGCTTCTGCTCTTTCCATAACATTCTCAAAAAAGATGGAGTAGGAGGCAAGGGAGGAGCCAGGCTATGATCTGAGCATGACTTTTACATCCCGCCAGTGTGCATGATATACCCTCACTCTGGTGGCATTTTCTTAATTCTTGGATCCTATTAATTTTCAGAACACATCCTTATGGCAGTCAGTACGATTCCCACCTCATGGATGAGCAAACCCAGGATAAATCAAACCCCCAGTTAATTAGTAGAGGGACTGGTATCCACCTGTGTGAAATTAGGAAAGAAGAAAGAGGCTGCTACACTGCTCAGATCAGAGGTATATATTACTTCCTGGAGGAGATGGGAGGTTCAGAATGTTTGGGAGAAGACTAGGGCACTTGGGATTGCAGAGGACAGCTTTGGCTGGCTTCTAGCATTCCAGGGTAAGCTCGGGATCACTGCCCTGCCAGAGAGGTCCATAATCAAGATGTTTAGCTGTCATGTCAGCCATCTGTGCCTGATGAAGGTTTCACATTACTCCTTTTTAGAACACACACACACACACACACACACGCATGCGTGCATACACACGGAGTCTACCTTTAAGGGAATGATTTTGATACATCTTCTAACTAACCAACAGTAACATCTTGACAATTTTAATCGACTAATTATACACTCATGGTCATCTTGAAAAGTGCCCATTTTGGGTCTTTATGTCTTGACAACTGTAAGAGTCCTCAGCTGGAAATTTGGGATACAGACAGAGAATTTCAATGACTCTGACCTTGGGAAGCTGAGAGCCGTAATTTCCTCCCAAGGGGCCCGGTGGAGCAGAGAGGAGCCCTGGAAGGATGAGTGTGGTTGCCTCCAGGGCTGGACATGCTCTGCCCTGTGTCTGCCTGGAAACAATCAGGAAGAACCCAGTGATCTGCACCAGAAGGAAAAGAGTAACGCAGATGCCACAAATGTACGCATCTTAGAAATTTAAAATTGCCTGGCTTTGCTGCTTTCTTTCATTTGTTTATGCCCTTTAATTGGAGACTCTTTTGTTTCTTTTCCCTCCTCTCCTTTCCCCTCCCCTCTTCCCTATTCTCCTTCCGTTTCCTTTCTTTTTCTTTTTAACCTACATGAACGAACATTCCATCTTTCAAACCCACAAGGGGTGTTGTTTTGCTAACACGTGCTGAGGACTTATTTAAGGACTGATGATTTGCAGTTATCATTTTGGTGAATTTTTCCATAAACTCAAGAGACATCGTCCCCATTTTACAAATGCAAAGTCTGAGTCCCAGAGAAATAAAATCACTTGCCCAAGTTCACTCAACTAGGAAATCACAGCTCTCTGAATAGACCCAGATCTGTGTGACTGTCGAGCCCTCTCTGTGATGGGGGATGTCTCTTGTTCTGCTTGACCTTTCCCAGCCCAGGCCAGAGCTAGTGGAGGCTCTGCCGTGGATGGGGCCAGGCCACTCCATCTGGGTTTAACTATGAGACCAGCAGTCTGGGCAAAGTCCTGAGGAACATTCAGGGCCAGCTCAGGCCTGACCTGGAGCAAATTTCCAAAGCCAAAGCCAGCAGGTGGGTAAGCTTGGATCTGGGCTCCAAATAAAGGCTTTCCCCACGTGGTGGCCCTGGTTTCTTGTGCTGTGGGGCTTCTGGGAAGGCCTGGGAGAAGGCTGCACAGACCAAGGGGAGCTCTTATTTTTCTGGGAGCAGGAAGGGAGCAAGAGCTAAGAGGGTCTGGCAGGTGGGAAGACTCAGGTGGGCTCCATCATGGCCATGCAAAGTCCCATTGCCAATATTGTCATAGAGATTCTCTCCAAGAGCCCATACCTCTCTTCTCAAAAGTGCAGGACCTCCACAGAGATAAGTCAGGCAATGATTAGCTCTCTCAGAAAAGCATCTCTCTAGGATTAAGCTGCTGGATCTATAAATTAAGTATAGTCATGATTACCTCGGAGGATCGTTTTGAGAATTAAATTGGAAACCTGTGCTAAGCCCCTAGCCCAGGGTCTCACGCATAATAGTGATGATGCTTTTCTTCCTTTTTTTCTTCAACAGCAATGACCATGCCAAGTTTGTGCTAGCTTAGGGTTGCCCGATAGAATACAGATGCCCAGTTAATTTTGAATTTCAGATTTTCAACAAAATATTTTAGCATAAGTATGCTCCTACTATGGCATGGGACATACTTATACTTTAAAAACTCATTGCTTATCTGATTTTTCAAAGTTAACAGGGTGCCCTGATGTAAATCTGTCTGCCCTTTCTAGGTGCTAGGGAGGCAAAAGTGGTGAATACAAGAGATGTTATCCTCACTGGTAAGGGGATGACACACAGTCTATTTTCCTTCTATCCAAGCTTTCTCTCTTCCTCCTGAATCCTCTTTCTTTTCCACTTAATTCATGAGTAAGCAGAGAGCTTTCACAGCCACTGGCTTTCTTGCAGGGCTCCTTGGCTTTGCCTGGTCAGCCCTGCCACAGGCTGTATCCTTCCCTTAGAAATGGCCAGCTGCAAGCCCCTGCCAGTTCATCACTAAGGCCAGTTCTTCTCCTGTCCTTTGGTGACTGTGACTCTGAAGGACAGGCCATCTCGACTTCCCACATGTCCTCAGGACCAAGACCAGGGGAAGGTCCTACAAATTCCAAAAGGACCCACTGAAGGATGGCGTGTGGGCTGCCAGAGGTTGCTAGGTGAGGTGGGCTGAGGAATGGTCCCCCAAAGATGGCCCCATCCTTATTCCCAGAACCTGTGAATGTCCCCTTACGTGGCGAAAGGGATTTTGCAGATGTGATTAAGAGAAGGATCTTGAGATGGGGAGATGATCCTGGGGGGATTAAATGTAATCTTGAGGATCCTTGTAAGAGAGAGAGAGGCAAGAAAGTCAAAAGAGGGAGAAGGGGATGTGATGACGGAAGCCGCGGTTGCAGGTGGATGAAAGGGGCCACTAACCATTGAGTACAGGTCACCACTGGAAGCCAGAAAAGGCCAAAACAGTGGATTCTCCCCTAAAGGCCCCATAAGGAACACCAGCCTGCTGACACCTTCATTTTAGACCTGTGATCTCCAGAACTATAAGGGAATACATCTGGGTTGTTTTAAGCCACTAAGTTTTGGGTAATTTGTTAGAGCAGCTGCAGGACACGAATCCACTGGGGACTTCTGGAGGAAGGACATCATCCAGCCGAGGCTCTGCCCATGCTGGGCTGTGCGAAGGCAAGTGCTGTTCCTGGGATGTGCCATCCATCACGTCGGCCCTCCGCTCAGCTTGGGGGCCAGGCAGATCCTGAACCTGGATTCACAGGGTGTCAGATCCCAGGCAGTTGAGATGGAGGCAATGCCTGTGTGGGGTTTTTCCTGATGCTGTTCCCATCCACAGCGGTGTCTCTGTTACTCTAGTATCCATTGATACTCACAGCACAGCTCTCTAGTCTATGAGTCTCAGAGAGGTGAAGCAAGAGACCTGGAGTCACACAGTAAGCCAGGGGTCCAGGGGGAGTTTAATCCCAGGTCCGGAACGTTCACCGCAGCCGCACATCGGTGGCATGCTGCTTCTCCCAAGCCGTTCAGCTATCACCTCCCTTGCAGCTGAAAGGCAGTTTCTGCCGAAGACTGCCACGTTTACATTTTGAGCTGCAGCTCAAGACCCCAGATCTTGCTCAAGGCCCCTGGGAACGAACGATCCTGCGGTTTTCCTTGACTGGGGAAACTCACATGGAATGAGAGCCATGGGGCCCTGGCCCTGGAGAAAGAAAACTTTTTGATGTGACCTTGACCCCATGCCTGCAAACCGGGAAGCTCATTCAGCCATCAGACCCCACTTTTCCTCCCTGAAGAAAGAGGTCAGTGCTCGCTGGCTGCAGAACCAGAAGCGCCTTTGACGTGCACTGAACTTCAGCTATTAATCAGAACCAGGCTCGCGGGGCAGGGGGTGGAATGACATGGTCGTTTTGACTTAAAAGAAACATTTTAACTTCACATTTGCCAAGTTAAAGAGAAAACCTCAGATCACTTTTCCCCCAACACCCCTCTCCCCAAGCACCACCCTCACCCCGTCTATCTTTAATTTTGATTTGTAATATATAGGAAACCTAACCCATGGCTGTCACGCTGAGTGTCATTTGGCTTCAGACTCAAACCACTGTGCAGTTTGGCCCCTGCTGGAGGGAGGCTGGATTGCAGGGGTGGCACCGATACTCTCTGGGTCCCCACTGATCGGCAGCTGTTGAGTTTGTCAAAGCGCTGCCCAAACCGTGCTTGGCTCAGACCTGGGTGAGTCAACCCCTTCCTTTGGGGAGCCTGGTGGCTTCTGCATGGACCTGGGGAGACAATGGGAGAAAACAGGGCTCATGCAAAGCTAAACCTGTTTTGCATTTCATGGTAGGTGTCATTGCTCAGGGCACCTCCCAAGTTACCGTGCTGTTCTACACTTTTTCCTCTCTGCCTGGTAGGTCCTTCTCAACCTTCCTGTCTCCATGTAATATTATCATTGATGGATTGGAGTAATGGACCCAATTTGTCAAAGCCCATCCTGTGTTCAGGCTCTTTGGAACGCTCCCACACTGTCTCTGGCTGGGCCACGAGTCTGGCTTTAGTGAATGAAATAATAGCACATATGTTGCAGACAAAGTCCTAAATTGAAGACCTATAAAGTGCTTGGCATTCAGGCTTGCCCCCTTGGAACTTTGTGCTTGACATGAAAACAGGCTTGGAGTAACCTGCTGGAGGGGAGGAGATGAAAGACAGAGAGGTCCCAGTCACCCCAGACAAGGTCAAAATACACCAGCCGTGTCGGGTCAGCACACCTGTGTCCCCAGAATCATGAGCGAGCAAGCCCTGCCCAGCCAAGAAGAAGTGCTGGCCTTGCCAGTCCAATCTGTGAACCTAAAGACGTGTGGGCTAAGTGGCTGTTATCTTAAGTCAAAAAGTTCTGAGCTGGTTTATTATACAGCAAATCTAGATGATACACTTAGCCTAAGGCATTTACAATGACTTGCCAGGCTGGGTCATTTGCCTCTCTTCTGTACTGTTCCACATTTGTACACTTTTTTGCACACTTATCTGACTCTCCAATTAAACTGGGAACTCCATCAGAGCAGGCCCTGTATGTCTACAGATCACCGTTGAAATCCCATGGTCTCCAGCAGGGCATGGCACATGGTAGTTGTTCAATAAACACTTGTCAAATCAGTCAACAACTGAATAAGGAAATCAGATCTAGTTTTGAGCCCCAACTCTTCCAGTATTGCTTTGTCATTTTCACTCATACTACTTAACTGCTCTGGACCTCAGTTTCCACAACTATGAAACGGGGCTAGCAATAGTCCTAGTGTCGCCGGGAGGGATAAAGGTGATGTGTGTAGCTGCCTAAGGTTGTCCCAGCCCAACACTCAGGGATGGCCGGGAGCACGTCCCAACATAGGCACTCTCAATGTTTTCTACGGGGTTGTTGATGTCATGTAATTCTCACAATAGATCCCTTTGGTTGCAATTTGCCAGCAGTGATTGTATATTCAAAGTGGAAAGTTTGACATTGAGACTGATCCCTGAACATACTGGTGTTTTGGTGCCTTTTGCTTTTCTTTCTACTTTGGGGAGATTTGGAACCCCGGAATCCCACCCTACCAACACATCAACTGCTTCTCCTCCACCCCCTTAGATGTTCCTTTTATAGAGAAAAGTATCAAATTAATAAGAGAGAATCACGGAGAAGAAAAGGAGCCTTGAACACATATGTCATTCATTTACTCCAGAAAGAGAGACTGGGGTGAGCAAAGACCCAGAGCAAGAGCGATCCTAGACTTATTTTAAAAGCTGAAATTAAATATGATTGGAGCTGAGGATGAAAGACACCATTCTGGGATCTGAAGCCAGAGAGCTGGGCAGGGGACGGATCACCCAGGGCCTCATTGGTCATGTTAAATATTTTTCACTTTCTCCTTAGAGCTGTGGAAAGCTAGTAAAATGTTGTATAAAGATCCGTTTTAGTCCAAGTTTAAATCTGGCTCATGTGGCAGAGCCAGTGGCCAGGATGCTTAAGAACAACTGCCACCAAGTCTCATGTTGTTTTGCGTCCCTGATCCGCTGTGGACAGTGTGAGCCATTTGAACTATTCTGTGCGGGTTGTTTGTAACACACGCAATCGTTTGCAAATGATTCACGGGAGCCTCAAAGTGCGTGTAAGACGGGAGTAACAATGACAAAATCGGCACTGCAGGAAGGACAGCAGATGGCACTTTCTGGACCTGCCCTGTGATATCACTGTTCTAAATGCTTTGTAAGTATTACCCATGAATCCATCTTGCTGACCTTAGACAGTGTGTGTGTGTGTGTGTGTGTGTGTATACACGAACGTGTGCGAGTGCGCTGGGCGCTGCTCCAAGAGCAGTGCATGCATGAACTCATCTAACTCTCAAAACAATCCCAGGAATTATTCACAATCGTTACCCTTGTAACACAGACTTGGAAACTAAGCCCCAGAGAAGGTCAGCATTTTGCCAAGGTCACTGTTTGCAACGCTGAGATTTGGATCTCAGCAATCTGCCTCAGGAGCCTGTGCCCTTAGCCCCTAGGAACATCACCTGAGCAGGAATTAACACGGTCACCCCCGTTTTGCATAGAAGGGATGTACGTACCCAGTCTTAGGGCTGGTCCATGGTGGAGCTGAGATTTGAACACAGGGAGGTTGAAGGCAGACCGGGCTCTTGGTCACCACTGTATGTACTACTTTCATCATCACATCAACATTTGCATGAACACATACAGGGGTGAATGTCTCATGCATGTGTGTATATGTGGTACGTATTGGAGTCTTTATTGTTCTGTGTTTTATTTGGGTCCCTTGGAAAAACTCAATAGTGGGAGCTGTTACCATTTGCTGCCTGCAATAAGCCAGGAAGGACTGGAGTTAGAACCTGAATAGAAGGTGTCACTTTCTGGTTCTTCCTGAAAATCACAAGCCTAGTAAGTTACAGAACTAGGCAAAACTCAACCCTAAGTGTACTACCCTCTCCTGTTTCTCCTATAGAAAAAAAAAAAAAAAAAAAAAACAGGAAAAGAAAAGCTTGACTATCTACATATCAGGGCAGCTCTGTTGCTTTGCAAATTGGATTTTTTTTTTAATATTCGTAATAAACATTCTGCAATGATCTACATCGCAGATTAGGGCTGCATGAAATTGAGGCAGGGAAGCATAATCAGTTGAACAGCCAACATCCCACTGGTGTGTTCAGGGCTGAGGAGAAGCAGTTGTGCAGCTGGGAGGTTCCTCCCATGTGCAGGGCAGGGTGACCTTTCCTGAGTCACCAATTTACCACCTGGGTTTGCACAATAAGCTGTCAAGGTTGCATCTAACCCTGCTTTCTCTCAGGCATATCCACAGGCACATAGGCACGTTCTCAAGTGCTGAGAAGTATGCAGAGAATCAGTGGGGCGCCTCTTTTTCCCAGACTCACAAAAGGAGGTTTGACAGTTCAGGCTTTCTTGGGAGGTCAGAGGGCTGACCTGGGGGGTGATTGTTTCTATGCGATGTCAGAGGTTAACTCTAGTTCTTTAAAGGGATGTTAATTGAACTACAAACCAGGCATGATCCTGGGGAGAAGGATACACAGGGAGACCATGCTTATCTCTTGCCTCAAGGAATTTGGGCTGAGCTGGGGAAACTGATACAAAGGGCGGGGAGGTCTCAGACCAACACGTACCCCCAGCAGCTTGGCAGCAGGCAGGCATCAAGGGTCATGCATGCAAGGGCCATGAAAGGACCCCAGAGGATCTTGGGGTTCGGGGGGGATGTTCTATTTTCTGTCCCTGCAGGAGGGCAGAGGTACTTGGTTTTAAGTCTAAGAGTCTCAACAGGCAATTATATTTTGGGGGGAAGATACTGCAGAGTCATCATTTGGGAACTTGCTCCTAGGTCCCCAGGGCTTCCTGAGACGGGGTTAGAGGACCATTGCTCTGCCAGAAGAGATGTCCTAGTAGAAGGAGGAGCAGAGGACAGAAAGGCTCTCCTTTGTTTTGTCTCTTAGAATTCTCCTGGAAATCTTGAGAGGGGCGTGCCATCGCTGGTCCCATCATCACAGTGGTGAAACAGATCCTTTTTTTTTATGGGAGGCATCTCAGCTGAAGCAGGATTCAGCAAGAGCCTGGGTGGGTTCAGAACCTTCCTGCATTTCTCTCTCCATCAAAAGGCTCCATAAAAGACTCAGTAGGGTCCAGGAGCTGTAGCAGCAGCTCCACCATATCCATTCCGAGTGGGGTCCTTTGCATCTACAGCCCGCTTTGTGTTGCCATGGTGAAGCCTCAGCTTCCAGCCCCCTGGAAACTTTGCACATGACGGGGCTCCTTTCTTTGGGGGTCCGTGGGGCAGCCCTGGGGCTCTCAGGCTCCCAGCTCCCAGGGACCAGCAGAGAGCTGCTTTTTCCTGTCTCACTGGTTTCTGGGGCTCTCCCCTAACAAGACCCACAGTAGTTTGGCCTACTTTGGAGGTGAACAACCCAACAGACCCACGATGAGAGGAAGTGATAAGGGCAGCTGCCTCCGGGGCCCACGGCTTCCTCGTCTGCGGGAACCCAGGTTCTCACGGTGCCTGCAAGGCCCTGGCAGCTGGGCTGCAGCTCTGCCCTTCACAGTCAGCCAGCTTGGGACGGCTGCCCTCTCTGTGCCTGAGCCCTGGGTGACGGTGGCGGATAAACCAGAAAGGCCGCTGAGGACTGGTCTCTCCAGGCTGGCTTCTGAGAGGGACTCCACTGCCCTCAGTGCAGGAGCTAACTGTCTCCATGTGGCCTTCCTGCCCACATCCAGGGGGTCCTCCTTCCCCTTGGAGGGCCAAGCGCCCTGAGCATGGACAGAAAGGGGACCAAAACCATTGCATTTCTCAAGTCTTTGCCAAATGCTGGGTTCTCGTCTGAACACATCGGGGAACAGTCTTTCAAATACTTTTCACAACTCATAGCTAAAGCAGAGTTTCTCACCCTCGGCTCTATTGACATTGGGGCTCCGAGAATTCTTTATTGTGGGGCTGCCCTGAGCATTGCAGGATGTTTAGCTGCGTCCTTCTCCTCCACCCACTGGATTCCAGTAGCATCTCTACCCGCAGCTGTGACAACCGATCAGGTCTTCAGACATTACCCGATGTCCCCGGCTGAGAACCACCGGGATATAAATGAGGGACAGCAGCTCACTGAGCGCCATGCAGAAAGGATCCATCTAAGACCCCACAGCTGAGACAAGAGTCCAATCCAGGGTGTTTTGTTATTTTTACTTTGCTTTTCACACCAAGTGCTACTTGAGTTCAGGAAATCCTAACCTCTCTGAGTTGACGCCCTGAACTGTAAATGATATCACAGTTCTGTGCCTCTAGGGTGATCTCTGAGATCAAATAGGACAATGGGTCCTCGATGTGCAAATGTAGGCGATGGGGCTGGGTTTGTGGTAGGTCCCTTTTCTTGCAATAGAAATATTCTTCTGAAAGAAAGCGTGTGCCCGTGAGAACACAGCAGCTCTTAACCTTGCCGGCCTGTTAGAATGCTCGGGTGGCTTTGATGACTCCTGGGCCCCGGGGCAAGAGGGGCTGGTTTCATGGGTGCGGGTGGAACTAAGCGTCAGCAGATCTTAAGAACTCCCCGGGTAGCCCAATGCTCAGCCAGGGTTGAGAAGAGCTCAGAATCCCGTCTAAAAACCAAAGTGGCTCCGATGTCAAGTCCACCTGTTTCACATTTTAGGCAGGAAGGAGGAAGTCCAGTGAGAAGGAGACAAGGGAAATCTGTTCAGCAGTCACTTTCGGTGGGAATGTTTGACACAGATGATGCCGAGGAGGAGATAACTAGCCTAGATCTTTACTGCGCTTTCTTTGGAATTTTCAAGTACTGACCTGAAATATTTACAAGTGAAACATAACTGAGTCCACTGCTGCTTAAAGGTAAGTGAAAAGAGATGAACTATGAACTTCAGGGCAGGTACTGCATGTAATTAAATACTTTATATGTTTTCTTCAAATAAAGGCATGAAGAACTTTCTTAAGTGGAGACTAGGCAGATAATGAGGGGTGGGGCTTCTTTTTCCCTTCTCCCCTCCCCTTCCTCCCCTCCCCCTCCCCTCCCCCACCTTCCCTTCTTCCTCTTTCTCCTCCCCCATCTCCCCCTTCCCCTCCTACTTTTCTCATCCTCTTTCTCCCCCTCCCCTCCTGTCCTCTGCACCCGCCCCCGCTATCCCTCCCCTCCTCTGCCCCCCCTCCCCCTTCTTCCTTTCCCCCCCCCTCCTCCTCCCTCTCCGGCTCCCTCCCCCTCCTACTCTTCTGTTCCTCTTCCTCCTCCTCCTCCCTCTTCACTTTTTTGTTCGTCTCTTTTAAACCCATTTGCTTCTTTTGGCTTATTTTCCATCTAGAAGATACAAAATAAAGCTGCTCTTAACATCAGCAGCCACTGTTGCCCACCGCAGCCCCCCTCTAGTTCTTTAATACATATGCACTGAGAGTTTACTAAATTAGAACCTATTAGAGAGCATTTGGTATCATGCTCCTCTCATTTGATAATAAAAGCATATTTCTATAACCTCAAATAATTCTTGAAAACATTATTTGATACCTACATAATCAATTCTCCTATGTCTGAATCTCTCTATCACAATTTATTTCTCCATTTTCCCTCTGTTCATCAGCTCTATTGTTCCCATATTCATAAAGAAAATACTACTTTAAATAAAGTTGAAGTAAGCGTCCTTCTTGATTTCCTCTGGAAACATTCCTGGAGGTAAAATTATTCGGACAAAATTGGGTATTGGTGATGTCATGCTTCATGATGATTACGGATTGCTCTTTATAAAAGGACAGGCAAATTTAGATGTTAACCCCCTCGGTGTGAGAAACTTAATCATCTGTCTTCAGCAACCCTGATTGATATCATTCAAATATTGACAATTAATTGTTGAAAAATAGTACCTGTTTTTTTTTTGTTGTTCAGTTTGCCTCTTGGATTATTAGTGGTGATAAATATTAGTGGAGATACACGTTTATTAGTTTCTTAAACATCTTTTTGTTTGTAGATTTTTGTGTGACTGTATTTTCTGTTTACTGTCTTTGCCTGGTTATATATTGGAATGTCTTTCTCTTAATTTATAAGACCTCTTTCTAGATTAAAGATGTTAATATTATTTCCCAGTTTGTGTATACCTTTTACATTTTCCTTTGCTTTAGACAATATTTATTATTTCTTTTCTCTCTGACATTTAAGAGAAAAAATATACTCATGGGGAAAACAAATTTAGAAATGTAAACTACAAAACAAAATATGTTTGAGTTCCACCAGAAATAATCACTATTACATTTTGGTGCAGCTCCAGCTACTGACAGGTATATAACCTTTTTTATTTTAGAATTGGAATTACATAGTAGATGTCATATTATAGTCTGTTTTTTAGGCATTTTCTTTGTTCACTCAATAGTCCTATAAGACATGATATTTAACGGCTATCGACTCCTCCATTATATGTATGCAATATATCATTTCACACAGTTCTCATTTGTCGGGAATTCCAGATACTTCAAAATGTTATGTAGAATAAATACTGCTGCAGTGAGCACTCTTCCACATACTGAGCTCATCTAAATATTTCCCTAGGTTGTAGTCCTAGGAGTGGAATTGTTGAGTACTTACCATACTTACCACGATCTGCCCATTTTGCAGACTATGATTAAAAAAGACTAAATTGTCTTTAAATAGAGTTGGGCCGAATCACCCTTTCACCCAAAGTTTATGAGGGCAGAAAAGCCTCATGAAAGGTGACAGAGATAGAGCTAAGAAGTTTTTGCACACTATGTGCTTCCCAGGTGTTCATTTAGTCCCCCTTTTTCTTTCCTTCAAGATGAACTCCTACACTGTTGGTGGGAATGTAAACTGGCACAGCCACTATGGAGAATAATATGCAGGTTCTTTAAAAAACTAAAAATAGAGCTACCATAAGATCCAGCAATTCCACGCCTGAGCATATATCTGGAAAAGATGAAAAGTCTAATTCAAAAAGATAGATGCACCCCAATGTTCATAGCGGTATTATTTACAATAGCCGAGACTTGGAAGCAACCTAAATGTCCATTGACAGACGAATGGATAAAGAAGATGTGATGTATATATATAGAGAGAGAGACAATGGAATATTACTCAGCCATAAAAACAAATGAAATAATGCCATTTGCAGCAACATGGATAGACCTAGAGATTATCATACTAAGTGAAGTAAGTCAGATAGAGAAAGATAAACATTATATAATACTGCTTGTATGTGGAATCTAAAAAAGATACAAATTAACTTATTTACAAAAGAGAAATAGACACATGGACATAGAAAACAAACTGATGGTTACCATAGGGGAAAGTTGTGGGAGAAGGATAAATTAGGAGTTTGAGATTAACATACACACACTATTATATATAAAATAGATAACCAACAAGGACCTACTGTACAGCACAGGGAACTCTACTCAATATTCTGTTATAACCTATATGGAAAAATAATCAGAAAAAAAAAATATATGTATGTATGTATATGTATAACTGAATCATTTTGCTGTATGCCTGAAACTAACACAACAGTGTAAATCAACTACACTTCAATTAAAAAAAATAAAAAGATGAACTTCTGAACTCTTGTGAAGTTTCAAATCAAGCCTTTTGGGATTACGAAGCTATTATTTGTAACTAACTGTTTATTTTGTGGAGTGCATGACTCTGTGGGGTATTGCTAGTTTAAACAACATGCAGGCTGACATCTTTCCCCCCAGACCACTGTGGCTTTCCCTCTAGTTCTCTCTGTTAATCACGTTTTCGTAATTTCTTTACGGGCATCACACATAGTGACAAGTCCCACACTGTGTCTGTCAGGGCCAGTTGGGGGGACGACAGCTGATATTTTTCAAAGCGACAGGTCAATGTGGCGCTAGGACCAAGGTGTTCTGGGAGCAACATCGTTCCAGGGGAACCTGGGCATGTGGTTGGTTGGCAGGAGGAATGTTTGGGGTATCTCGATGCTGTGGTCAGCAGCGGCAAGAGTGCAGAGGGTGCAGGTAGCAACCAAGATCATCTTTTACTGAAAGGAAGGATTGTAGAGTCAGAGGCAGGAATCTTACAAAATGAAATGTAAATTATTCTAAATATTAGCAATGATGCCCACCATAATGTTTGCAATAACCTAGGCTGATGATCAGCAAACTAAGGATGTCAGGCTAATTCTGTCTGTTTATCTAAATAAAGTTTTATTGGAATGCAGCCATGCCTACTTGTTTGCATACCTGTCTACGGCTGCTTTCACATTCAAGCATGGAGTTGAGTAGTTGTGACAGAGGCCAGATGGTCCGCTAAGATGAAAAGTGTGTTGTGCAACTGTTGGCCACTCAACCCTTCTGGACCAGGACTCCCTGAGAGCAGGGTCATGCCTTGCTCATTCTTCTATAGCCAGCACTATGGACCACAGGGAAGGTGCTCAAACAAAGCATAAAAGAAAGAGGTGCCATAGACAGTGGGGACATTGGCTGTGCAACAAGGTAGGAAGAGCAGGAGCCAGGGGACAGACACACCAGGGTTGGAATCCTGATTCTGACCATGACTCACGGTGTTACCTTGGGCAAGTCACTTCCACTCTCCTTCTCACCTTCTCCTCTCCTTTCTCACTGGAAGCATGACAGGAAAAACTTCCTTGCAGGGTCATCTTAAAGCTTAGTAAGAAAGCAACATAAACAGAGTTTCTCTGTTCCTTAAGTTTGGAATCAAATGGGGCAGAAGACATAAACATTTTTAGCTTATTTGGTTTTTATTCTCAAAATTTGGAGAGATGCATATTTTATCAATACAAACGGCGGAGGTTGAGGGAAGTTGTCCTCCTGCTTGGAGGGACGACTGGATGTACAGAATGGGAGATGACGAGATTGCAAAGTACCATGATCCAAAGAGAGAAAAGGACACAATTAGCGTGACCTGAAACTACCTACAGCCTGGCTGGAAAATAGGTTGTGTTAATTCACTATGAAGATTTGGCTGGGGAAGTATCATCATCTCTCTTAAAACAGGTAAGTGAGATTTAGAGAGTTAAAGAATTCAGGTGCTCACAAAGGCACAAAAGAAAGATAAAATGGGCAAGAGGACTGTGGATTTGTAGGATGAATGAAAGAAATAGGAGAAAGAGAGAGAGAGAGAGAGAGAAAAAGAGAGGAGAGAGAGAGAGATAGAGAGAAAGAGACAGAGAGAGAAAGAGAGAGGGAGGGAGGTAGAGAGAGAAAGAGAGAGACACACAGGTACAGGTACAGATTTTAGCTCCATGTTTTCCCAATCCACTTTGGCCTCGAAGGATGTTTGATGAGACAGAAACTCTTCTGAAGCTGCAAACGTGAAAGTGGTTGACACCTCACCAGGGGAAAACACGCACTTTTCTCATCCTAATCTTGGTCAAAGTCAGAAAGCAGAGAACTGTGCAAACAAAATCCATTCTTTGAAGTTAACACTTTCAATGTTCTCTGGGCTTTGGTTTGACTGGAGTGTTGAAGCTGGGGCTTGTGCTGTCCACCCCAATTTATCCATGGTGCCAAATTCCAGCTGACAAGTAGGGGAGGGAAATGTAGATTCATGTGCATCAAAAGAGCTGCCCTTTAAGAACATATACTTGATAGCTTCGAGGGCCTCTTTAGGTTCTCACTTATTATACTCAGGTCAGAGAATTTGGGAAGAAACTCTGAAATGTCATATTTTGGTGGAGGTGAGATTTTAAAGGGCGGTCAGGAGGTATAAGCCTTAGGAATGCCCTTACACCCTTGACTGGAACTTAATTTTTCTGTCACCCTTCCTATCCAGAGTGTAGCCAATGACAGGGGAGAAATGCTAGAAAAGAACACAAACAGATGTATCAGTTGTCATCTGTGTGGTTTTTTTTTTTTAACTTGCCCTATTAATCTGGGTTTTGAGCACTTCCTTACTTCCCAGCACCACAAAGTGTTCCAGGCTCATCTTGTATATTTCCTGTCTCAGCCCTAGAATCAGTCATTTCTCTCCGGTTCCTTTCACTGGAGGATGGGATTGGAAACCAACCTCTGTGCATGAGGTGTGCTTGAGCTACTGGGATATCATTTCTTCTGGAGAACCCACTACTTTCAAGAGAGAAGAATGGTCAAAAATAAGAACATCCCTGTGTCTAAAGAGTTAACCATTTAGCTGCTTGGAAAATAAGTCTACGCAGAGTGACTCATTTTTCACTGGACTGGGAATAAGACGATGCTGGTTTAAATAGGGAAAGATCATGCATAGACTCTAATGCTGACAAATAATCACTTAATATGTAATCCTTAACCACTTACTGTCTTTATGGTTTCTCACTTGTAAATGAGAAAAATAATGTCTAATTTAGGTAACTATTTTTATTTTTTATTTTATATTGGAGTAGAGTTGATTAACAATGCTGTGTTAGTTTCAGGTGTACAGCAAGGTGATTCAGTTATACATATATGTGTATCTATTCTTTTTCAAATTCTTTTCCCATTTAGGTTATTACAGAATACTGAGCAAAGTTCACTGTGCTGTACAGTAGGTCCTTGTTGGTTATCTATTTTAAATACAGTACTGTGTAAATGTCAATCCCAAACTCCCAATTTATCCCTCCCCCCCACCTTTCCCCTTTGGTGACCATAAGTTTGTTTATTTTTAGAATAGACAATCATATATATAAAGTGCCCAGAACAGATCCTCTCTATGGTAAGTACTCAAAAAATATTCTAACCTCCTCATCCTAAAATCGTAGCCTTTAGCACAATCTTACACATAAATAATTATCAGTTAGTATGTAAAGTGCTTAATATGAACATGGTTATATGTATTCTACATATATTAACACATTTAATTCTCATAGCAACCCTAAGAAGTTGGTACTATTCCTATGCCCATTTTATGGAGGAGGAAACTGAGACACAGAGAGGTTAAGCCACTGGCCACTGTCACACAGTACGGAAGCAGGAAGCAGGGTATGCTCTGGCTCTAGGTACCATGCTCTTAATCGTTACGAAAGAGGATGATCTTGGGTAAACCAGACACCTCACTTGTAAAATGGAGCTTACGATACCAAATTCACAGGCTATGTAGCCCAAATGTATATATTCATTCAATCAATAAATATTTAGAGAATACATTCCATGTGCTGGAGAGCATATAGATTACCTAGAATTTGGTGAATTTAGATAAATATGAAAACTTTGAGGAGACAGAGTCGTATAGGAGCAGGATTCGGCTAGCTGGATGTTAGTCCCTTTTGATTCCTTGACCGGGCACCTTCGTGTGGTGTACAACCTGCCAAGCTGCACATGGTCAGCCTGGAAGAGAGTAGGCTAGGACTCCCTAGGAGGGAACTAGATAAATGCATTTTCTACTTTTGTGGGACTTAGGTATGTTACACATGCATTTTAAAAATTTTGCAAACTCTAAAGCATGGCATAAATGTAAAGCACACTCATTATTATTGTCATTTTTGTCACTGATCAACCTCATTATTAGCCATGATGGCATTAACAAGCCACACAGCTAGCAGGCGGTGCTGGCAAATATTTAATAATTAGCTTCCAGACCAAAAAAAAAAAAAAAAAAAGAAACAGAGCCCTGATTTGTGTCTTTTTCCAATGTCTGTAGTATAAATACTCCTACCATGGCCCATTTCAAGCTCCCTACTTGATGTCACTGAGCCCGGATTCCAGAAGAAACGAGCATCACCATCTCTCGTGAGCGGGAAGGAGGAACTCCAGCCCGTCCTAGAGGATAGGGATGGATGAGGGACACATTACAGCCTGCTTTGGTGGCGAGGGGCAGGGGGGGCAGGAAGAAGGAGGTGACAGAGAGTATCACATAGTTTGTATTTCAGCTCAGTTCTGTTGGACTCAAAAGTCATAATTTTTCCCACCCACTGGGGCTCTGAAAAACTTCCTTGTGAATGCTGTGTCTCGATCAGAGGGTTTTGCGCTTTGGGGCCATAGATGCTACTGCCAACTTGGGAATCAGTGATTCAGTGCAGCAGCTGCTTCTTGTGCATTATGTATACTCACAGCTCTGTGCTGGGCCCCATGGGTGACACCCAGGGAAGAAGATTCAGGATGTCACAGCCCATGAGGAACTGAGGGTACAGTGAGAGGCAGACATGCCCACGGTCTGCAGGGTTACCTGTTCTGCTGATGACAGTCCAAGGCATGCGGTTGCACTGGGCAGAGGTGGGGGCGGGGGGTGTGATGGCATAATGAGCTCCAGACTGGGTCATCAGGGAAGGCTTCCTGGAGGAGGCATTGGGGAGCTGGGCCTGGAGGAAGAGAAAGACCAGACGTTATCCCTGGAGGCTGGAGAAACTGCCCCTCTCTGCTTGAACAGAGTTAAGAGTAGGCTCCAATGTGCCTTCAGCACAGTCAGAACTACAGACCCTGCTCTGGGTTCTCTAAACCCTGTCTTCCCCTGACTATGTGATCTTCCCCATGCAAAACCCCCTGGCCTTCTCCTCCTCTGCCACGTGCCTTGGGCCTGCTTTTGCACATTCTGTTTCCTACTCCTACAACGAGCTTTCCCCACGTCGTCATGCAAGATGCTGTTCACCCTTCAAAATGCAGGTAAGTCAGGTCAGCGCTTTGGAAACAACTTGTAACCCTCTCAACCTGGGCCGTACATCCATTCTCTGTTTTCGCCTAATAAGCTGTGGGTTCCTCCGCTTTAGCATTTCATCTGTTTATTCATTTAACACATGTTTAGGGGACCCTCGGTATAGTATTCATAATAGTAAATTTTTTGAGCATTTACTCTGCTCCGAGCACTGCCTCCACCGATGTTTAATCTCTGCAATAATCTATGAGATGCATTTTTATTACGTAAGTTTCCTGGATGAAGAAATGAAAACATAAAGAACATCACTAGCTGTTTGGTGAGATGTGACTAGGGTTTGAATCCAGATGCAGGGTGGGAGGTGTAGATGATACTGCCTTTTGTGACTTGTCATGTCATTGGCAGGGGGTCCAAGGAGCGCACAAGGCAGACGCAGCCAAAGCCTTCTAGGGTATCAGTCTAGGAGAGGAGACAGGTGCGAAGCAGAAGACACAAAATAAGCACGTCACTCTATGATGAAAGGTAGGGAAGTAAACCTCTCTGTGTCTCACTTTTCTCATCTGGAAAAGGGGGATAACATGAGTAGAGTCTTTGTATTCTTGTGTAAGGATAAAACAAGATAATCTGTGTAATGCACCTGGCATAGAACCTGCAACTAACAAGCCCTCTATCAGTACACATCAGCTATGCTTATTACATTTTATCTTTGCTACCCTCTTAGAGGAACAATGCCCACATGAAATACGTGGATGGATTAGAAGCTAAAAGAATACAGTGCATTCATCCTAAGTGACCTTGGTATATTATATTTGAGAATGGGTTTTAATATTCCTACCCTTGCGAAGCCCCCAGAGGATGAAATGTTTTTTGGAGAGCAGACCCCCAAGCCTTCCACTCTCCCTCAGCCTCTGAGATAGTTAATGGTGGCAGTTTGGCAGAGTTCATCCCCATGCCACAAACATTTGTCACACAGCCACTTGTGGCTGGAAATGTGCAAATACAGTAATGCACATGATCCGACAGAGTGGTGGAAATCTCTATCTAAAGCAGCTGTTTGGGTACCAGCTGCTTGGTAACAAATACATCTTTAATGAAATCAAATAATCCTGCAGGATTTATTGATTGAGAACAATTGCTTTTAAATACAGTCTAGTAGCCGGGACTGTTAAGTCTTTTTCGTTCAATTAGTTCAGTTGGTTTGAATTAGAGACACTTGGCTATTAGCTAAGAAAATAAATCTTATTACCATTCAGCATTAAATCCCTCCCCCTCCTTCTGCCTACACTGAGGCATGGCAGAGCCACCTGGCAAAAGAGATTTTTGAGGGTAGTCCAACTGTTTGCAGGGAAGGGAGTCTTACAGGAAACCAAAGTCCAACAAACTACCAAATGGGAACCCATCTCAAGCCACAATCTGCAATGAGGGGTGGGGAATGGGGGGAACTCATCCAAGTTTCTCACACAGAATCTGACAACTTATACAGTGTCTAGCCTGACACTAGATGTCACTTCCAAAACCAGATTTCACAGCAGGGCCATAGGCCTTTGTAGGAAGGCATTACATTTACCATAGAACTTGTCTCGATGAAAGGAAGCACCATCCCTCCTGTCACTCAAATGACAAACCTGGGAATTATCCATGGACTCTCTCCTTTCCTACCCCTCATATCAAATGGGTCCCCAAACTCTGAATTCTATATCCTGCATCTCTTTTCACTCTGCCCTTTCTGCCCATTTTTACATCCTTAGGGAGGGACCTTGTCATGATTTCTTACCTAGATTAATGCTTTCATGTCCTTATAGACTTCCCTACCTTAATCTCCCCCCTACCCACCAGTCCTGGAAACCGGGAGGTATCAGTTTGCTGAGCTGCCATGACAAATAGCACAGACTAGGAGGCTTGAACAACAGATATTTATTATCTCACAGTTCTGGAGGTCCAAGATCAAGGTGTCAGTAGGGGTGGTTTATTCCGAGGTCTCTCTCCTTGGCTTACAGATGACTACCTTCTCCCTGTTCCCCTAAGTCTGCGTGTTGTCTGTGTGCGAATTGTCTTTTCTTGAAAGAACACCAGTCAGGTTGAGTTAGGGCCCACCCTAGTGATCTCTTTTCACATTCATCACCTCTGTAAAGGATCTAGCTCCAAATACAGTCACATTTTGAGGTTAGGACTCAAGATATGAATTCTGAAGGGACACATTTCAGACTAAAACAGGGAGATTCTTAAGTCAAAGACATAAGGGGTCCACCCTTCCTCATAAAACCCTCTGATAGTTCCCTGTGGCCTTCGGGGTAAAGTCAAGTTCCTGAGCTCCACCCAGGAGGCCTTCCAAATTCTGAGACCCTTATTATCCTTCAGCCCATCTCTTCTCCCTACCCTAAAATTGGATTTCTATTTCTGTGCCAGGTGCCATTCTAAAAGCTTATGGATACTAACTCATTTCCTCCTTTCAGAACTGAGATGCAGAAACAAGAGTCAGTGAACAACACTCCAATGGGAAATCCACTTGGCAACCCCCATGGGTTAATTACCTCTCAATCCTCCATACCTAGCACCAAGTAGTTGCTCAATGAGAGATTGTTCAATGAAATAGTTTCAAACCAGTGTTTGGCCTTCTATGCAGCTATGTGTACCAAAACCTATGTGGGACCAATGAGAGCAGGTCCCTTTGCTATTCCATAGCAGGTGCCTGCAAATGACCACCATGCCCCAAGACCTAAAATGCCTGTTTACATCAGAGGGAGACACTGTCCAGTAGACAGAGTTCATACTCAGCTTAGCACCAAGAGGCAAGGACACCAGGCTGGGAGGGAAAATGGGAATGCGGAGGCTTTACATGCCCTGATGGGAAGGAAAGGCAGCTTTCCTTTATGGAGAAGCAAAGCAGGATGTCTGGGTAGGTCTTCAAAGTGGTGAGTGCGCAGCACACAGGTTAAATTACCGATGGAAGATTTTCTGCGTTTGAGTTTACTTTCCCACCTTTTAGGATCCAGACAATGGCATTTTGGGACAGGAAACCTGATGGGGCTCAAGCTGGAAGGGCTCCTCCTTCACAGAGCTGTTGTGAGAGTCTTTGGCACCCCTGAGAGCTGGGCTTGGGAACATCATTTTTCCAGGGATAACTAAAAAAAACGCTTTAGGATTGTGATGAGAATATTTTCAGCATTTGGTGGTTTGGGGAATAATGCTGATCTTTATCAGTCCGCTCTTTCTTATTAATTCTTTCAACTCTTAAATTGTAAGAGGTTCATAAGAGAATTGATTTTAAACTAAGACACTATTTGGAGAAACCACACCTATCTTAGCGGGAGATGAACCAGGTTTGTAGCTGCATAAGCAATCCCAAGTCCCCCGAGAATCAAGGACTCCTCAGATCCAGCCTGAAAAGCATAAGAAATCAGGGAAGAGATTTCTGACACTTTAACCTAAGCATATTGAACTTTAGATTTTTAACTCAGAAGGACCAAAAATCCCATGATCTTTTTAATTAAATAAATCTTTCTTTTCTCTTTTTCTTTTTTTTTTTTTTTTGGCCTCACCGTGTGCAGCATGCAGTATCTTAGTTCCTCAACCAGGGATTGAACCTGTGCCCCCTGCGGTGGAAGTGCAGAGTCCTAACCACTGGACCGCCAGGGACTTCTCAAGAAATCTTTCATTTCTTTGAGATGCAACTTGCTGGGAGATTTCATTTTCTAACTGTACCTTCCCAGCAAGACCTTGATATCGGGAGGGGCTTATCTTGGAGTTCGGGCAGCTTGAACACTGGTGTTTGATAAATGGAGTGTCCTGTTTCCTTCTGTCTCACTACAGAATCTCTGGTGGAGGTGCAGCCTGGCTGGAGATCACTCAGGACAGGAGGAGAGAAACTAGTCAAGTTCAGACTCAGTGGAAGAAGTCTTGCTGTTGACCCTTCAGAGCCTTCTGGTGGCAAAGTCTAAACTGTTCCCCAGGGGTCCTGGGAGCCACGCAGAGGAGCCGGGGTTAGTACCAGGCCATGCATGTGGGCGTGGCCGATAAGATACACTCTCCTTCTGTTGACCTCCTTCCAGGGGCAGCAACATCACAAGGTTGATTTGCAAGCCCACTATGTTGGGACCACGCTCATCTAGGGTAAATCACGGTGATTTCTCTTCCCCTCCTGTTTTACCTTCCAAGTGGATGAAGCCTGTTAACGTCTCTCTCCTGGCTTCCTGCTTTCTCTTTCCTGATGGGTAAATGTGAGAATGATTAGCATGAAGCAGACTTTTTCCCAGCTCCCCAGAAACAGGTCCTCCAAAGCCTCTCATCATGCATGGATGTGTGAGCCCCAGCCCGGCAGGGCATGTGGATGGTGGTGAAAGTGGGCCCCTTTCTGAGCTTCTCTTAGCAGACCCGTCTGCCTTTTACTCTGAACTCTGTCCTCTGTCTGAGCTTGATCATAATAAAAGAGGTATGTCAGCCTTGATCTGTGTTATCCCTTGTCGTGTTTCTCTACTTATTCTGAATCTAAGGAGGGCAAAGGGGTTGCGTTTTACTGAGCAGAGACCTCAGAGACCTCAGCCCGGTGCCTGTCCCACTGCAGTTTTCAGGGACTCCTAGCACAGTCGTGGAGGGGAGGCATCGGGAGGCCCATGTGGCAAAGGAAGGAAGACCCCTCGAGGTTCCCCATTCCCAGAGCAGCTCTCTTTGTCGGGAACCACCCACTCTGTTGTCTGTGTCATCTTACCAGTGCATGAAAATGGCTACCACCATCATTAGGTGTTGGGTACCACTTTACATGTGTGTTATATCCTTTAATCTTCAAAATAATGCTGGTTGGGCCCTTTGGGAGATGGAGTATCAGAGCTGATAGATAACTTGGTTCCCAAACAGGTGAAGTTGGGACTCAATCCAGGTCGGATTTCAAAGCTCGTAGCTTGTTCCATCAGCGGCCAGGGCCGCCTCTCCTTCCTGGGACCAGAATCAGCAGACTCGGGCTCCATCTCTGCCCTTGACACTTAGATCGTGAAGCCTGGCATGGTCCCTGAACTTCCAAGGCTCAGAAGTTCATGAAAGGAGGCAGCCTGACCCTCACCCATGGATCGTCCATAAGTCCAAATGTGACCATGAATATCACACAACATTTTAATCCCAAAATCAGAACTGAGCCATATCTTACGGCTCTCGAGGCAAGCAAAGACACAAATTGGAGAAAACCCCTTTTGCCCCCTTCAGTTTTTCATTTCAATGCTCATAAAAGCTTTGGTGTGACAGATGGCTCCTCCAAGCCTTTAGAAGTTCAACTTGAATTAGGATTGGACAAGGAAGTCCTTTGCTACTGTTTTTCTTCTCCTTTAAGATTAAAAGAAAAGTCTAAATAGATGGCCCTCTGCTTAGCATAGTGCATTTTCCATATAAGCAGACGGATTGCTCCGTCAGACTGAACAAAGGCCCAAGGCCTGGGCTGCTGGCACCTGAGCTGCTCCCCAGACTCTGCCCCTCAGAGCCCACCTGCTGTCCCCACTGCTCAAGCCAGGGAGGCCCAACACAGCCATGGGGGCTTTGTCTCCGATCAGCTGCTCTACCTTTGTTTAGCTCCAAACCTCTTTCACTTTGTTCTCCATCTTCCCTGCGTCTCTTACTTGAAGTCTTTTATTCTGGACCCCACCCTGTGCCCCCCAACTTCCCTCACCAGCTCTCACGGCCCATAGGCAGCATTTCACGTGGGGTCCCAAAGAGGCCGTTGGAGGCCAGCTGTGCGAGGCCTCACCCACCCCAGATCTTGCCAAGAGAGCCTAGCTGACAAAGAGCCCGTCCCATGTCCCTCTTGCCTCCAAACCTTTGCTCAGGCTGTTGCCCTTCCTAGAATTGACTCCCCTTCAGGCTGCCTTGCACTTGTCCAAATCTCACCCTCAAAAGCTTAGGAGAGGGTTTCCCTGGTGGCGCAGTGGTTGAGAGTCTGCCTGCCAATGCAGGGGTCACCGGTTCGAGCCCTGGTCTGGGAAGATCCCACATGCCGCGGAGCAACTGGGCCCGTGAGCCACAATTACTGAGCCTGCGTGTCTGGAGCCTGTGCTCCGCAGCAAGAAAGGCCACGATAGTGAGAGGCCCGCGCACCACGATGAAGAGTGGCCCTCGCTCGCCGCAACTAGAGAAAGCCCTTGCACAGAAACAAAGAGCTAACACAGCCAAAAATTTAAAAATAAATTAAAAAAAAAACAAAACAAAAAAACTTAGCAGACCCACAAAACAGGCTCTTCCTTGAAGACCTTTAGGGCTCCCCAAGACAGAAGGAATCTTTTCTCCTCTGTGTTCCCACCACATTTGATTCATGATTCTACACCCACATCCTTCTCGGCCACCGCTCATCCTCATCTGTGTGATAGCCCATCTCGCAGTAGAGTATGAATTTCCCAAAGGCAGGGACCATTTGGTATTGGAATATAAGCCTACAGTCCCTTCACTTCAGGTCCCAGCATGGTGCCTGGAACATGGCAGGACTCAATGAACCACTTGAAATGATCTACATTAAATGCCTGACTAGGGCCAACCCACGTCTGGAGAAGTACCACCTGGTGGCTCTTTGGGCTCTGCCACTGGGATGCAGGGCGACCTTGGAAAATTTTAAATTTACTTAAACTCTCAAAGTTGATCTCCACATCTGTAAAGGAGGCTAATAACTCCTGTGGATTCTTGCAAAGAAAATGTGATAATAAATGAGGAATTGCTCAGTACACGATTCAGTCTCAGAGAGTGCTGTCCATCACAGGACCTACTTGTAAGGCATTGTCTGATTAGCTTCTTTTTTTTTTTTTAATTTATTGAAGGATAGTTGTTTTACAATATTGCATTAGTTTCAGGTGCACAGCATAGTGATTCATTTTTTTTCAGATTATATTCCATTATATGTTATTAAAAGACATTGGGTATATTTCCTTGTGCCATACAGTAAATCCTTGTTGCCTATTTATTTTATGTATATTTTGTGTATAGCTTGTACTTGTTAATCCCATACTCATTTGTCCCTTCCCCTCTCTTAATTCATTTTTAGGTTCTAAACTTTTGAAAACTGGATTTTTTGTCCTCTATTTTTATTTGTCTTTCCTGTTCTATGTCATCTATTCAAGAACTTGAAACTTTTCTCTGGGCAAATATATTAGGAGAAAAAAATGTGCAATGGTCTGAAATGACTTAAATTATTCTTAGTTACAGTAATATATGCATAATATAAAAGTTGCCATCTTAACTATTTTTAAGTGGCATTAAATACATTCACATTATTGTGTAACCATCACCACTGTTCATCTCCAGGCTTTTTTCATTTTGCAAAACATTAAACATTAACTCCATTAAAACAATATCTCTCCATAACCCCTGCCAAGACCCTGGCACCCACCATTCTACTTTTTGATTCTATGAATTCGCCTATTCTAGGTTCTTCATGTAAGTGGAATTATATAGTATTTGTCCTTTTGTGACAGGCTTATTGCATTTAGCATAGTGTCCTCAAGGTTCATGCATATTGTAGCCTGTGTCAGAATTTCACTTGTTTTTTTGGCTGTCTAGTATTCCACTGTATGTATAGACCACATTTTGTTTATCCATTCATTTGTCACTAAATATTTGGGTTGCTTCCACTGAAATTATTTTTGGATTGATATAGATTCATAGAAGTAGTTTTCGGGAATCCTCTCCCCTTCTCCTTACTCAGAGAGGAATAAGATTGACCTTGGTTTGCATTTCAGCTCGGTTTTTACTATATCTGTATATTTGGGTCATAATATCTTACCCACACTGAACTTCAGTCGTTTAATTTCTACTTGGGGATAAGGATGCCTACCTGACCAGGTGACTACAAGAGACTGAGGGCAGCTGTTGTGTTCATCCTGGACCCCGATGCATCAGGTAAGTTGTATCTGCTATTTTTAGCTTTCTGGGCAATTGTGACATGACCAGGCTCTGGGCCCTTCCCTTTCTGGGGAACTCCGTCACTCAGGAAGGACTTTCTTGACTCTTGAGGAGCAACATTTTCTCTTCACCTTCATCGCTGGGGTCTGCAAATACTTTAGATAATGTGCCCAGGAAGGCATGTGGGTTATGGATTCACTTCTTTGGTGCCACGTTTAATATTGTTTTCTGTGCATCAAAAGGAAAACTGAAAGTGCTTTGACACATGCATTGCAAAGCTGTCTTGTTACCACTTTATTTTAAGTTTCTGAAATGTCTCCTTGTCTGCCCATGTCTTTGAATTTAGCAAATACTTCCTAAGAGTGTACACCCTGGGTTGGGTGTCTTGTCATGATACGGTGCAGAGTGATGAACTGGGCCGAGTCTCTGTCCTCCAAGAACTCGCTATGTAAGGGGGGGGCATGCCCAACAGCGGTATTACCTCTACAATACACGACAGAATGAGTTACAAAACCCCATCCTTCGTTTGCTGTATATGTGGTATTAAATTGCAGGATGTGAAATGAGAAGACCTACGCTTCACCATGGCTGCATGACTTTTGGGAAGGGACTCAATGTCCTTGAGCCTTGGTTTCTTCAGCTGTCAAGTGGAGATGTACCTACCTTAAAAGACTGTAGTGCCAAGAATAAAAAGGAACGGATTACTGGTGCATGCAACATGAAACATCCCACGTGCAGGACACTAAGTGAAAGAAAACAGACTCGAAAGGCAACATAATATATGGTTCCACTTACATGATACTTTTGAAAAAGCAAAACTTTAGGGAATGAAATCAGATCAGTGAATGCCAGGGGCTTGGGCTGGGGGTTGAGGAAACACTGACAGGTGGAAATCTTCTCTATCCTGATTGTGTTGGTGGTTAATGGCCGGATATTTTTGCCAAATTCTTAGGACAGTGTAACTTAAAAGGGTGAATTTTACTGAATGCAAATTTTACCCCAATAAATAAGCAAACAAGTAAACAAAAAGATTGCAAAAGACTAAATGAGATGATCTCTGTGAAAGAGCCTGTCGTAATGCCCAGCACCCAGTGGGTGCCCTGGAGGAAGTTTTTTTTCATCTATTCAAAGCAAAGAAAAGAGGATTTTCTCTCAAGTAGAAAGATCCAAGTTCAATGCCAGCTCTTCCATGTATTAGCTTTGCCACTGCGGACAATTTGCTTAAACTGTCTGTAGTTCTTTATACAGAAAATGAAAATAAAATGGTAATGTTGCAAGGTGTGAGCTTGTGAGAATCCAGTTGTATAATGTAAAGACCTAAACTCAGGGTGTGTTACATAGAAAGTTTTACTTTATTTCTTTAAACACACTAACACTGTGCTTATTGTGTACTAGCCACACTGCTGAAGTCTGCATAGGTACTAACTGATTTAATCCTTATCATGGACCCATTTTACAGATGAGGAAACTGATCGTAGGAAGGCCAAGTACTGGGTTCCGGGCAACATGTGGGGTGGAGTCCGGAGCTCTCCCTCTCATCACTAGTCAATCCTACCTGTTTGATTGACTACTCATTTACCATCAGCCATCTCAATGCAGGAAACCGCTTCTGAACCATCCTTCATGTTAAAAGTCTTACCCGGAGAAGCAAGTCTTTTATTCTTTTCCGTGAAGTTCCTTTTAAAATTGTTTCCAGATGAGGGAACTGGCTCTCAGATGTGCTGAGTGGCTTATGGAGGCAACCGAGCTAGGACTTGATCCCAGACCTTCTGTCTCCAGAGCTGGGATTTTCCTTCTCAGCATCAGTGTCTATATAAATCCTGCCTTCCTCGTCCACTTTGCAGCTAGAAATAGGCACCCAGGCAAAGGTTTCTACGTGAGAACCTAAATAAGCCCTTTCAAATACTACTGCTGTCAGGAGTGTGAACTGCTAAGGATTTTCCTGAGGATAATTTGGTGATGTGTGTCAAAAATGCCTTAAAACTGGACTTTCTCTTTGACTTACCAATTTTAATGCTAAGGATTTTTCTTAAAGAAATAATCACAGATAGGCAAAGGTCTATATACAAGCAATTCCATTACATTTTTTACGCTGCTGAAATTCTGGGAGCACATTAAGTACCCACCAGTAATGGAGTAGTTAACTCATTTATGAAGCAGCCATAAAATGGAATACTAAGCAGCCATTAAAAATCATGTTTTAGAAGGTTACTTAATGACATGGAACATGTTCATGGTGTTTTTGCAGAGAAAAAGCAGGATTAAAATAAAATTTGCGTATATGGCCGTAGGAAAGAAGACTGGAATAAGCTGCATGAATAAAATAAAATACGTGAAAAAGTTTATAGACCTATCAAGGTGAGAAGATTATGAAAGATTTTATTTCTGGCTCTTGGCTTTCCTACATTTCCTAAATGATATATCTATTTGTGTTTGGGAACACAACAAATGTCATTACAACTGTTTTTTTTTAATTTAATTAATTAATTAATTAAATTTATTAATTTATTTATTTTATTTAATTAATTTAATTTAATTTATTTATTTGGCTGTGTTGGACCTTCGTTGCTCGGTGTGGGCTTTCTCTAGTTGCGGGGAGTGGGGGCCATTCTTCGTTGAGGTGCGCGGGCTTCTTTTGTTGTGGCACGTGGGCTCTAGGCATGTGGGCTTCAGTAGTTGTGGCGCACAGGCTTAGTTGCTCCACGGCATGTGAGATCTTCCTGGACCAGGGCTCGAACCTGTGTCCCTGCATTGGCAGGCGGATTCTTAACCACTGAGCCACTAGGCAAGCCCCATTACAACTTTTAAAAGCATGAAAGTGTCTCTTAATGCCTTGAGGATGAAAATATAAGTAGGTCATGTTGGGTTCTCTATGGTAGGTCAACACAAATAGCGACTTTGTTCCCCAAACACAGTGGACCCTTTGGGAACTTTACCTCTCTCCATGTAGACTACACACAAAGGTAATATTGGATAGCACCTCAGTGTTCTGTAAACCCTCGATAGCACAGAAGAATAGAAGTTTAAGGTGGTTGGAAGGGAACTCTGGGTATCACCTGCCCACTGGTCCCTAGTACAGGAATCTCCAAGTTTTCAGCCTTGACAAGAGGCCCTCCAGCCTTCTCCTGAGCTCTCTCAGGGCCAGGGAGCCCCCGTGAGTCAGTGAGGGCTTTCTCACTGCTGTACCGCTCAGGTTGACTGTCGCTTCCACTGAGACCAAATCCAGGATTGCTGCCTCCTGGGGTCATATAGCATGAGTCAGCTCCTTTGCATAAGTGACAGCCCTCCCAGTGTGGGAGGACAGGTCATGTGTCCTCTGAACCATTCCTTTTTCAGACAGATGTGTGAAAAAGACTAGGGAGCTTTAGTCACTATGAGCCAGCAGCATTGGTCAGCAGATCCAACTCAACTGTGAAGAGCTTCTTCCCTCAGGAAACCCTTCTAACACCTCAGCAGACACAAGATTCCCCCATCTGACTCCTACAGAAGCCTGTCTTTCAACATGGGGTGATGATGGAGTCACTTTCCTCAGCACTCTGTGACCTTCTCAAGTCGGGGACTTTCTTCAAGTCTTCTCTGCATACCCAGTGCTTAACAGGGACATGGGTATCCATGCGTTCATTGGACCACACAGCACATATTAATCTAGTGCCTGCACTGAGCCGGGCACTGCAGTAACTCTGAGTCTACAGCTGTAAACAAGACAGATAGGAGCCTTCCCCGGAGGGAGTTCATAGTTCTGGAGGAAGTCAGAATATAAATAGATGATAAATAGGTACATGATAGACAGATAAAAAGGGATTGGATGGATGACTTGGATGGATGGATGGATGGATTGGATGGATGGATTAGATTGCATGAATAGATGGATTGGGTGGATGTATTGGATGGATAGATAGATAAATCAATAAATCAATAAATGGCAGGTACCAGCTAGTTTACACTATAATACATACTATGAAGAGACAGAAGATGGGGGCTCTAAGAGGAGATATAGTGAGTATAAGAATAACGTAGCAGTTAGGAGCAAGGATCCAGCTCCACCTCCTACTAACTGTGTGAACACAGGCAAGTTTTTTTTTAATCACTGTGCCTCAGTTTCTTCATAAGTCAAGTTAGGATTAGTTTATTTCTCTGGTGACACTTAAAGCATTCAGGCACAAGCAAGTGTTGGTTGTTATTTTTATTGTTAAGATATGTGGGTATTGAGGACATGGGGAGGGGGAAGGGTAAGCTGGGACAAAGTGAGAGAGTGACATGGACATATATACACTACCAAATGTAAAACTGATAGCTAGTGGGAAGCAGTCGCATAGCACAGGGAGATCAGCTCGGTGCTTTGTATCCACCTAGAGGAGTGGGATAGGGAGGGGGGGAGGGAGATGCAAGAGGGAAGAGATATGGGGATATATGTATATGTATAGCTGATTCACTTTGTTATACAGCAGAAACGAACACACCATTGTAAAGCAATTATACTCCAATAAATATGTAAAAAAAAAAAAAGAAAAGAAAAAGAAAAAAAAATGATATGTGGGTATGGGTGGGTGGGGTGTCAGGGAAGATCTTTCTGGGGGAGTGACTCCTGAGACTTTAAGCATGGGTAAGAAATGGCCAGAAAAACATGGGGAGTAGGGAAGGGAGAAGAGCTTGAATGAAGACTCCAAGGTGATAAATGGCCTGGAACCAAAGGCCAGGAGACCTAGTGTGTGAGAACAGAGGAGAGATAACCCAGAACACCTGGGAAGTCAGCTGGTCTGCTCCTACAGGGCCTTGCAGGTCACCTCCATTGGTTTAACTGTGCTGAGAAGTAAGGGAGTGACACGTTTTACTTTTTAGTTTCTCTGGCTGCTCAGTGGGAAGGAGGGAGGCTGGGCAGGACTCAGGAAGTGATGGAGAGGTGGTATGGAGGCAGAGCTGATGCTATTGCCTGTGAAGCCTTGTAAGGATGAGGAAACTACAGTGCACACACGTACAAACACACAACTTCTTGCCCATGGGCAGACACAGACTGGGTACCAGCGAATAATACATGGTGACTGGACACAAATTGGATTTAGTCTGTGCCAGGACCCCTTTTCAGGAGCCTTTATTAAAGAAACAATTATTTATGACACTCGTTAAAGATGGTAAAGCAGACCATTCAGGACCATCCTGATTGGTATAGGGATGACGGTGATAGTTTTGCAGTGGAAGGAAGAGAATGGGCTCAATTCTAGATACAGCATGGCCAGGTGGGAATTTATAGCCAAGGAACAAGGTAAGGGTCAGTAGATGGAAAATTACAGGGGAAACATCAGGGGTAGGAGAGGATTCTGGCTAAACCTATCTAGCAGGAATCTTGTTGAAGACAGGTTGAAGTGATCAGACATCACCTGGAGGATGATGGAGGAAACTTATGATCAGATTTTGAGGGGGATCAGATATCAAGAGTAGGGGTTTCTTGATAAATTGACTTAGCAGAGTTCTAGCTAAAATTGGATTTTACAAGGAAGGGCCAAGATGGGTCTAAGAGAAGTTTCAGGATCCTGAATCAAGTTTGGTCAAGCAAAAGAACTTTGTCACCTTGTACACATATGCATACAATATTCCTGTTCGAATAAGCGTGTGGCAGAGAAGCTGAATGACATTTCCTTCATAGGACAGATGAATGAATGAGTCTGAGGCTGGGTTTGCAGGAAGATGGTGTCCAGGAGGGAAAGGGTGATTCTTCTGTTCTCGCTGGAGTTGAATACAATGGAATATGCATTCTTAGGCTTCAAAGCATAGGAGACTGTTGACTCTGCAGCTTTTTTAGGAACACGAGCAGTGAGATGAGAGAATGGCAGACAGCAATGGGGGAGGTAGAGCCTTGAGAAAGTAGTTGATACCAGGGTCACTCTTCTCAAACATTTGAAGGCCTGCTACTGGGAAACAAAGGTCAGCCGGTGCAGCAAGGCTTTGATGAGGAGATGAAGGGCCAATGGACAAAGCCAACAAACACGTGAAAATATATTCAACATCCTTACTCATTAAGGAAGTGCAAATCAAAACCACAAGGAGCTATTACTTCACACCCACTAGGATGGCTAGAATTAAAAAGATGAACAACAGCTAGTGTAGGAGGTGATGTGGAGTAATTGGAACCCTCATGCCTTGATGGTGGGAATATGAAGCGGAGTGATGAAAATGTTCTGGAATTAGATATTGGTGATGGTAGCACAACTTTGACTTTGTCAATGTACTAAAAATTAATGGATGATACACTTTAAATGGGTAAGTTTTATGGTGTGTAAGTTATGTCAATAAAGCTGTCATTAATTAAGTTTTTTAAAAAATTTATTTTATATTGGAGTATAGTTGATTTACAATGTTGTGTTAGTTTCAGGTGTACAGCAAAGTGATTCAGTTATACATATACATATATCTTTTCTTTTTCAGATTCTTTTCCCATATAGGTTGTTATATTGAGTAGAAAAAAATGCAAAAAAATTATGGGGAAAAGAGTAGTTTGCACTTGGAAAAGAGAGCCAAAAGCACTTTAAACATATTATCTAAACTAGAGGATATTCTGGGTAGAAGGTTACATGGAGCCACTTATTTTCCAGGCCATGCCATTTGCTGTCCCACCAGTAGAACAGGGAATTGACTCCCACTGGGTTTACACACCGTTGGTATGTGTTTTGTTGGGTTAAACAGGTCCTGGTGAGGCTTGGGGACAGCACAACTAGAATGAAGACTCCATTCGACAAGTCATGTTCTCAGTTCTTGAGGGTCTAAGCTTGACCTCCAGGACAAATCTGTCTCTATACCATGACCATTGGGCTCTCACCTAAAGAATGAGGAAGAAAAGGGACACTTGAGTTGGAGCTAACTGATGTTGAGCCTTTAAGGCATTTGGGGGTGCTGAGGATGTCAGCCCTCAGTCATCGTGGCCTCTGAGTCAGGCAAATGACATGATCAAAATGACCCTTAATCTCTCCGTAATTAATTGAGGATCTATAAAAATAGCGTAATTGGCAAAGTGTCGTAAATTAGCATATTAATACGGTGACCCTTGCTAGGTAAGCAGCATGGATTTACATGTGGGTGTTGTGCTGGGACCCATGGCTGAAAGGAAGATCTGGTGCAAGAGGTATCCGAACTGTATTATCCCATCGTCGGGCTGCTTTCTTCCAAGATGAGGATTAGTGCTAATAATTTCTCCCCAGGGAATCACTATCTAAATCCAGGTTTTCTGCAGAGTCTGTAAATACAGCTAGAGTCCTATTGGGGAGCAGAGAGGAGAGGCACAGTAAGTAGGTCAATCCAAGTGCTTTTGTGCACTAACAATGATGGAGAACATCGAAGTTTCCATGTCGCTTAAGCAGTTGTTCTGTTTGTATTGACCAAGTAAGCTAGAAATCCAGGAGGGAGGTGATTTAAAGTATTAGAAGACAGCGAGACCTCTGGAGCAAAAAAAAAAAAAAAAAAAAAATGTGTATTCACATAGAGTTGGGTGATTCTGAGTAATGGAAGGAACCTTCTGCCCCTTTCTCAGGTTGCCTTGTTGTAACTGGACCTGAGAGCTCTCTCCAAGCTTTGTGGCAGCATGTTTGGCCGTCACCTACTTTGAGAAATGGATATTCACAAATGGTCATGTTTTAAATGCATTCTCTGATCCAGCTTATTACAAGGACATGTTATTTATGGAAGGTGTCCTGTCTGTAAAACCTCAGGTAAAACTGCATGGTAGAAAGGAAACATCGTAGGCTGTGGCAAGGGTACTTGGACTCTAGACTCAGCCTGGCAACCGACTTTCTGTGCAGATTGAGGCCAGTGACTTCACCTCCTTTACACACGACACCATATATAAAATGAGGAAGAGGCTTCTAGGACCCCTTCTACATTAATAATATAAAGTATCTCAAAAGTCGTGTCTGAATACCTTGGGGAGAGATGATATAAAGACGATTTGCAAATCTACTAATAAATAAAGGCTTACTGATGAAAAGGAATGGACATTTAGTCTGTGCCTAAAGCTCCAGGCTCTCTGTCATGTGCTTTTTCATGGAATCCTCAAAACTACCGTGATTTTGGCCCTCGCTTCCATCTTTGCAGCTAAGTCAGTTGGAGCTCACAGAGTTTGCAACTTATCTAAGTTTTTTGGCATCTAGCAAGTAGCAAATGTGGGTCCTTATTCTAAAAAGTTAATGGTGGTAGGTAACATGTGCCAAAACTTCTTTTATGTGTTTGTTATTGTTATTATTAATTCATTGAATATTTTCAACAACATCGTGAGATAGGAAGTTTGGTAATTTTACAGATGAGGAAAGTGTTGCTCAGAGTAGGTCAATGGCTTTTTCAAGGTCAATGGGTTAATAAAAAGTTATGAAGAAATATTGCTTTCTGATTGCATAAGTGGATGGATGGATGGATAGATGGATGGATGGATGGATGAAACAATGAGGAAATTAACTAGACAAGTCTCTGATGAGGCTTGGACAGATAAACCACCCAAAACCCATGGTGGCCAGCAACCACTGAGGAGTGATATGATCACGTGCCTCTTCTGTTTCAAAGTCTTAAATGATTCCACATTGTCTGGAAATACAAAAATAATAAAAAAAGATTCTTCTAAATGGTATATAATAATACTACTACCATTTATTGTTCATGTAGTATATGCTACAAAGAATTAAGTATTTTCTGCACAAACTGTCTCATTTAATTCTCACAGCTGCATTGTAGAGTAGTATTATTTATTTTTTGATTTCACAGTAAAGAAACTGAAGGTCATAGAAGCTAACTAATTTAGGCATACACCTGGGAATGGGTGGCCACATAATTTGTCATCCTAACTGAGATCGTTCTGATAGTGAGAGGGAGGTGTGCTGATAATTTTGGGTGTACAACAGGCATAAACAGGGCTCTTGCACACCTACTGGAGGTATTGTCTTTGTAACTTGGCAGTGAAAAACCTGGGGTGTAAAAACTTTCTCATCCCAGAGTCCACGTTTCTAACTTCTACCCTCCCAGCCTTGCTAAGTCTTCTTTCCACCATGCGCTCCAGGCTGGGCAGCTCTCACCAGTTCCCCCAGCGCTGCTCCCATGCCGCCATGTTTGATGTGAGCCGTTGCATTCTACGCTGACTTGAACTGCTCATGAGATTCTCCTCCTCTGCATGTTCCTCTGCCTGGTATACCCTCCTGCTCTTCTTTGACAAACTCCCTTTCAGTCTTCAAAACTCCTTCTGTCTGCACTTCCCCTGGGAAGACTTCTGTCAATATTGACTTCCCTCTCTCCAATCCCATAATCTTTCTTTGCTGTTCATATCTCTTTTTCCTTCTTTCCCACTCAGTTATGATGTTTCAAGGGCAGACACGCATTGTTGTAACTTCAGGGTCCAGCATGGAACTCACCACTGAATGGGACTAATAATTTTTAAGAAAGGAGGGAAAATCGGAGGAAAAGAAGAAGTATGAATACTTGTGGTTCTGATGGAAATTGAAGATGGATCATTCATTCAGTCATTCATTCAACTATTCAATCACCGTTTATTGAGCACCTATCATATTCTAGGTGCTGGAATTTCACTGGTGAATAAAACAGACAGCTAGTTGTTCTGGAGGTATGTGTTTCCTAAAAGGGGACAGACAATACATAAATAACCAAATATCAGTCATGAGATTTATGTACCATAAAGGTGTGGCTAAGCATCCTGCAGAAATAGAGAAATCAAGAGAATACATTTCAGATGCAAGAACACTTGCCCTTTTCCTGATAGCTTGAATTTTATAGATGACATCAAGTGTCACATCCTCAAGGAAAACTTCCCAGTGGAGTTCAACCCTCTTTTTGTAAGATAATTTTGAGGAAGGTAAGATAGGTATTATTGTACCCAATTTGCAGATTCAAAGACAGGAAATGAGAGCAATAAAGAGATGTTTCCTAGGTGGTAGAGATTGTGCACAGGGAGGTGGGATATGAACCCAGATCTTCTGCTACCACGATTTTCCTAGAAACTCTGATTAATTGGAACAGACTCTACCTGAAACGTCATTAATGATATCATTTTAAAAATCTCATTTATAGTATTAGAATATACTGATATATAAATGTATTAGTTTTCTGTGGCTGCTGTAACAAATGACCACAGACTTGCTGACTCAAAACAGCAGAAAGTGATTCTCTCACAGTTTTGGAAGTCAGAGGTCTGAAATCAGTACCACTGAGCTGAAATGCTCCTTCTGGAAGTTCTGGGAACAATCCCTTCCTTACCTCTTCCAGCTTCTCGTGGCTGCCAGTGTTATTTGGCTTGTGGTCACATCACTCCAACCTTCAAGACCAGCATCTTCAAATCTCCTTCCGCTCTGTCTTCACACTGCCTTCTCCTCTATGTGTGTAGTTAAATCTCCTTCTGCCTCCTTCTTATAAGGACACTTTTGATTGCATTTAAGTCCCTTTCAGGTAATCCAGAATAATCTTCCCATCTCAAGATCCTTAGCTGAATCACATCTGCAAAGACCCCCCTCTTTTTTGTCATATAAAGTAACATATTTACTGGTTCCAGAGATTAGGACATGGGCTTATTCTGAGGGACCATTATTCAGCTCACCACAAAAACTAACTCCTAATTATACTATACTAAGACTTGGTAGGTGATATAGATATTAAGCCATATTTTATCCAATGCTTATACCACCTGGGAGACACCACCTACGATGGCTACAGGCTCTGAAATGGAAGGGAGTGTTTTCAAATCTAGCCTTCTTAAGCTCTGGACTCAGACTTTTTCCACCCCTTTCCATTGAAGCAGTTTTATTAAAACAGTAGTTTTATTTTAATTTTTTCCCCTTTTTTCCTGGACCAATGTCTCTCATCAGTAAAGCATCACCATTTGCAGAATAAGAAACTTTCCCTCTGGCTACGTGTTCCTGGGATGGAAAGCTGTATTTTTCATTTTGCCCAAGTCTGGGCTCTGTAATAGCAAACTCTGTGTTCTGTTTGTTCAAATTATTCCTGCTGACAGTGATGGAGAAACACTCTTCTTCCAAGAGAGTTAATAGATCCCAGTACCAGGGACGCCATCTCTCTGCCACTTTCCCCAGGAGCAATAGGACTGATTTTTTTATTAGCCCAATGAAGTGCTGGCAAAGGAGGGATCCTTCTCAGTTCTCTTCACCTGGGATTTTCTGGTTCCTGGAGCCTATGTGTGTCTAGTCTTCAGTCAATTAACATAAAGTTCAGCTGAAGGGGTGTGGGGCCCCAATCTCTCAGTTCCAGGTGGTTCCAACCTGCTTCAGGCTAATTCCATTGCTATCCTCATTCCAATCAATGCATTTTGTCAAACCTAAAGTCAAAGTCAGGTTGCCTTGTTCTGTGCATGATGATTGCTAAATAACATTAATAGTTAAAAGATGCTAATGTTCCCCCAAACCGTCAGGTTTCTGTCCCTTTCTCTTTTTGCTGTCATTTTCATCTTACTGATAGTGTGTGAAAGGCGAAGTCTTTCCCCACCCCAGCTCAGACTTAATACAGTGCCAGCGAGCTATTTTTCCCAGCTCCCCAGAGACATCTGAAATTGATTTCAGAGGCTGAATACTCAAATTAGATATTTAAAGCAACGAAGATGAATCTGAAGATGAATCTACCCTGTTAAGGGTCAGAGGACAACTGATGAAATATTTTTTTTTTATTCTTAGCCCATAACGTGGATTCTTATTCAGCTTGTCATTTTCTGGAATCAATATGCAAATTAAAGAAATGTAGCATTGAGTACCTACCTGTAAGGACTGTGTATCATCAGGTGTCTATCTCGGTTTGCCTTGAAGCCAAAGTATGTATTTGGCAAGTTGAGTTTGGAACACTGAGGTTTGATGGATTCATGTTGCTTCTAGAACTCCAGTTTCACCCAACTTGTACTGACTTTAATTTCATACGAGCAATGTTATTTCACTTGCTTATGAGTCACAAACAATTGATTTTGTGCAAGTTTGGGAATCTTACATGGTGTGATAGAGCAAGATGCCTTCTTTTAAACTATTTTTTTTAATTAAAAAGTATATTTACAGATTTGTTCATTAGAGACAAAAAAAATTCCTAAATAAATGTTCACAAGAATACATCATGGACCAGAGGCAGGGTCTGGATATGAAATACAATGCAGTCAAGGAAAATAAAATGTGCGGGTCCCTTCATGTATTCCCAGAATTTCCTTTGACTTTATTTCATTTTATTCTAGTCTATATATTAAACATGTGCATGGTCATAGCTTCTTTCTGGAGAACTGCCTTGTCCTAGATATTTTACTCTTTTTGATGTGAAAATAATTATAAATTGCAATATTGGTCTGAGAGGGTGGAAAGAAATGCTTTAGTTTTCCAGTAGAACAAGGCAGTCCTTAAAGATGTAACACCAACTTTCTGCTGAGAGAAAGACTTTTATTTTTCAAGGCAGAGGTATGGGATTATGGGGAGAGAGGATTAGAATTTTGCCTTGACCTTTCTGCCCCTGAATGAGACCAGTGGAATTAACTTAACCTTCTGAGATGTATGATTTGTTTACTGCTCCTTAAAGCCTACCAGCTTAAATTCTGCAGTTAATTATGGAGAGACTGAAAGTTTAGGTGGGTGATGAGAACATGAGATACCCCCAATCAGATTCAGGTTAACTCAACTGGGAATGTCAACTAGAGGAAGTGGATACAGAATGCCATTGTAAATTGTGCTACATAAAGGTAATTCCTGACGTTTTTAGAGTGGAATTGCAGAGGATTTTGGAGGCAAACAGTCAATGGTTTGATTCTAGGTTCTTTCACATCCTAACTGAGTGGCTTTAGGCTGACAAATTAATGTCTATGTTATTAGTAAAGATAAGCTAGGCTATGCTTCAGTAACAAATAAGTCCAAAATCCCAGAGGCTTAATAGATTTGTTGCTTGTCATACAATATGTCTATTGGGGGTATGCCCCACACCATCACTGAGGAAGCAGGCTCACAAGGGGCTCCCCCGTTTGGAGCCACACTGTCAGAAGACATGGCTTCCCTAGTTGCCATAAAAGAGGAGATAAATGAAAAATTGTGTGCCATTTCCTCCCTGCCTGGGCCTGGGTATAATGCAAGTCACTTCTGTTCACAATCCATAGGTCTAACTACAAAGGGGTTGGAAGATGTAGCAGAACTGATGGAATGCTTGAGGCATGTCACTGTCTCTATGCCTCAGCCTCTCAATTATGCAAAAAGAAGATAACAATACCTACCATGAAAGGTTTCTCTGAAAATTAGTGATAAAAATGTTAAAGCATCTACTAGGTGCATAGTAAAATTGAGTGATTAATATTGCAACAAAAGACAACTCCAGTGTGGTTCTACTTGTAGGAGTACCTCAATGAATTTGGTTCTTACAGAAACATTAGATGATGAAGACAAGTCTTATTTCATCAAATTCACTCAAAGTTATCAAGAACTTTCTAGGTGTCAGGCACTGTGCTTAGAGCTGCAGACTATACAAAGGGAATTAAGATTCAGCTGCCAAACAGCAGGAACTATTGTTAGTCCAGGAAGTGTAAAAATAAGACAAGTGCCCACATAACCAGATTATGAAAACAGTTAAAGTATATGGAATGTTGCTCAACATCATTAGCTATTAGGGAAATCCAAATCAAAACTACGAGATAATACTTCACACTCACTGGGATGGCTATAATAAATAACTAAATTACATATATATGTATGTGTGTATATATACACACACACACATACACAGAAAATAACAAATGTTGATAAGGATAAGGGGAGATTGAATCCTGTACAGACTACTGGTGAGAATTTAACATAGAGTTACCGTATGACCAAGTAATTCCATTCTAAGACATACCCAAGAGAATAGAAAATATATGTCCACACAAAAACTTGTTCACAAATGTTCATAATAGCATTATTCATAATAGTCAAAACATGGAAACAACCCAAATGTTCATCAGTTGATGAATGGATAAACACAATGTGGATAAATGCAATATCTGTACCATGGGATATAATTTGGCTAGAAAAAGATGAAGTTCTAGTACATGCTACAGCAAGGGTGAAACTTGAAAACATCATGCTAAGTGAAAGAAAGAAAGATTTGTGGTTGCCAGGCACTGAGGGGATAGGAGTGACTGTCAGTGGGTATGGCATTAATTTCTGGGGTGATGAAAATGTTCTGGAATCAGATGGTGGTGATGGTTGCATAACTCATGAATATATTAAAACTATTGACTTGTATAATTTGAAAGGGTGAATTTCATGGTATGTGAATTATATCTCAATAAAAATTATGAGAAAAAAAAAGAATTTAAAGGAGAGGGGGTTGTCTGGTTTGGAGAATCTGGTAAGTCTTCATCTGAGGTCAGTCTAAAAGGATAGCAATGATTTTGCAGAGGAACATGAAAGGTATGCAAGGGGAAGGTAAAGTATATGAACACAACACGAGAAAACACCTTTTAGGGGTTGTTTGCTTGTTTGGTCCTCCCAATTATCTGCCCCAGATGCATAGGGACAGGACCTTAGGAACCATATTTGAATTTCATGATTTCTTATCCATGGTCATAGATGACTGAACCAAAGTAGATCCATGCCTCGAGCTGGGCTGGTTAGATTCTCTCTGTCAAGTTTCTGTTCATAAGACCTGAGATTTCCAGATACTGAGAGGTAGAACCTGGGTCCCAGGGATGACAGAGAGCTAGATGGAAGGTGGTCTTCAACACACACTCAGGTTGGCTGTCCTGAGTCTCCTCTTTTGAGTCCCGGTTGCTCAGCATTTCTATGGATCCCATAGAGTCCTCTCCAATAAATTCCTATGTTTTGCTTGGGCAAGTTTACTTCAACCAGAAGAAAACCAAACAGTGTGTTCAGCAAACAGTAAAAAAATCAGTCTGACCACAGCTTACAAGGAGATGAATGTGGAAAAGTCAGCTGGGACCTTCTTCTACAGCCTTCTTGGAAACCAGGCTGAAGAGTAAACATTTAATCAGGGGGGTCCTTTAAGGCTTTATGACAATGAGCTGTCTTATAGACGCCATTTAGGAAAACTGATCTGGCACCAATGAGTTAGAATATACAGATTCTCCTCAGTACTGTTTTCCCCCTTCAGTGACCACGTATAGACAGAAGAAGTTCAGTTATGTATGTTGAATTATAAATCAGAAAACAGCGATTGATTTCCATATTAGAACATTTCTGGTTTAACTCATGGTGGAGTTTTAAGTCCAACCTCATCAGTATGTATCCCATGTATCCCTACCTATGTTCAAAGCACCGTGCTGACTATTTACAATAGCAAGGCATGAAAACGACATTGACAGATGTCCATCGACAGATGAACAGATAAAGAAGACAGGATAAATATATATATGTGTGTGTATATATATATATATATATACACACACAATGGAATATTACTCAACCATAAAAAAGAATGAAATATTGCCATTTGAAGCAAATGGATGGACCTAGAGATTATCATACTAAGTGAAGTAAGTCAGAGAAAGACAAATATTATATGCTATCACTTACACATGGCATCTAAAAAATAATACCAATGAATCTATTTACAAAACAGAAACAGACTCACAGACATAGAAAACAAACTTATGGTTACCAAAAGGGAAAGTGGGGGATAAATTAGGAGTCTGGAATGAACAGATACACACTACTTTATATAAAATAAATAAGAAACCAGGATCTACTGTATAACACAGGAATAATATTCAATATCTTGTAATAACCTATACTGGACAATAATCTGATATATATATATATATATATATATATATATATATATATATATATATATATACACACACACATTCAGTTATATACATATATAACTGGATATAAATATCACTTTGTTGTACACCTGAAACTAACACAACATTGTAAATCAACTATACTTCAATTAAAAAAAAAAACAGTGCTGAAATACAACAATGATTGTGATTGGGTCTGTGCCTCCAAGGAGCTCTCAGATGAGAGTTTACATGTGCCCTAGACCATCACTAATATTGTGGAGCGTCCATTACAGGAATGTCTCCATGGTAGAAGACATGGGATCATACAGTGTTCAGTTATTATACTTGTGATCTCAATTCACTGAGCTCTTATCCTTAAGCAGGATGGTTGGCCTGTGTGAAGAGGAGGAGACTCTTCCTTGGATCCTCAGCTTTCTGGAGTTCGCACAACTCTTATTGGAGACACAAAGGCCTGAGTAGCCTGTGATTTGATATTTTAATGGAAATTAAGAAAGGAACTAAATTTGTTAAACAGCTTAGTTATAGAGGAGAACTTAGCGTTTAGTCTAAATATCCATTCAAAGTAAATATGTGTGACCTCCAAGATTTAAATTCAGACTTTTTTTTCTTATTTTCTTCCTTCTGTCTTTCTTCTTTTTTTGCTTTCCTTCTAAATAAAGTAAGATGAGTTCCTCCTGCTTTTATCATGTGAGTAGAGTTGAGATACTCTTGGCCTTTAAGCCATGGCAGACATTTTTCATCAGAAATATCTCTTTGTCTAATGTGTTTCTTCACTCTGTATGGAGTAAATTCAAAATGAAATGTTGTGTTAATACCATGACTTCTTTCTGTGGGCTTTGGGAAATGCAGAGTGGTGCAGCTAAATGCACGTTTCATCTCCTGAAACAAAATAAATGGTATGTAAAACTCCACCCAAAATCTCTACACATTTACTCATTAAGAAGTTTTCCAGATAAACTCTTGGAAGGTTCTCACATGTATCGGCTCAGAAGCTACACAAGCAGAGAGAGCGGAGTATGAGGGGCAGTGGTGTGACAACCACCAGAAGACTTCCCCGGGTCTGCAGTTTGTGCCAGGCTGTACACACACTACACTGTGCCTGGGTGTGTTAGCTGTCAAAGTTTGGTTCCTATCAAAGCACTCTTTGAGATATGGATTAGGTATAAGTATCTACTTGGGAAATGACCCAGGAAATACTCTGTGGGTGTGAGAACAGGAAGCAAGAAAAGAAGAGCTCCAGTAAAAAGTGTGTTAGTGATCAGATTATCACTGCAGGCAACTGTGATACTCAGCTCTCAGGAGCCTCTGAGAGGCGCATTGCAGGTGCTCCAAAAATGTTTTCTGGAATTTTGAAGGCAGATTTGATGATTATGGAAAATGATAGAACTTGTCGAACATAAAATATCTGTGGTAGTTTAAAAATAAACAGTATTCTGTGCTTTTTAGCTTTAGTCCATGGCTTCTACCCATGAGTAATTTTTAACCCATTTGCTGATCACTGAAGGCAGTGGTTCTCAATAGTAAATTTAAGTAAGCTGGTTTTTCAAAGAATATACAAAGGGACCGCTTATTTTAAGATAGCTGTATCCCAGATATAGAAAACAAATTTATGATTACCACAGGTTATAGGGGGAGGAGGGATAAATTAGGAGTTTGGGATTAACAGATACACGCTTCTATATATAAAATAGATAACCAACAAGGACCTGCTGTATAGCACAGGGAAGTATACTCAGTATTTCATAATAACCTATAAGGGAAAAGAATCTGAAAAAGGATACACACACACACACACATATAACTGAATCACTTTGCTGTACACCTGAAACTGACAAAATATTGTAAATCAACTATATTTCCATGAAAAAAAAAAAGATAGGTGTATCCAAGACATTGGGAATCAGTTATTAATTGAAATACTCAAAGAAGAGATCAGAGAAAGCATATAACAGAGCACATCTCACACCGAGAGAATGGAACATCTAATGTGAGTATTCAGCTGTTTGTTATTTCTGCTTTCCATCACTACCCTGGAGAATGATCTTTTCCCAACACATGTCTGATCTTGCCATCTCTCACTTAACCATCTGCAGCAACTCCATCCCACCCATGAGAAGGGACTCAGACACCTTGTCCAGGCCATCAGGGCTCGGGTCCCGGCTCATGATTCTGGTTCCACCTCCTCTCTCCTCTACAGGCCCACAACTTCACTTACACCACTCCTAACTACCCAAGCTTATCCTAGTGTTTTAGCCTGAGTTTATACTTGCTGTTCCCTCTCCAAGAAATATTTCTTCCTCTTACCTGTGCTTATTCTTGCTACAGGTCTTCCTCAACTTACGATGGGGTTACTTCCTGATACCCACTGTAAGTTGGAAAGGTCACAGGTGAAAATGCATTTAGTACATCTAACTTACCAAACATCATCATAACTTAGACTAACCCTCCTTCAACGTACTTGGAACGTATTGAATATCTTAAGTAATTTGTTGCATATTGTACTAAAAATGAAAAACAATGATTGTATGGGTACAGAATGGGTGTAAGAGTACGGGTTGTTTACCTTTGTGATGGTGTGGTTGACTGGCAGCTGTGGCATGCTGTTAACTGCCCAACATCAGGAGAGAGTCATCCTATCACATACTGCTAGCCCAGGAAAGTATCAAAATTCAAAATTCAAAGTACAATTCCTACTGAATGCATATCACTTTCGTTCCACTGTTAAGTCAATAAATGGTAAGTTGAACCACTATCTGTATATACTTTGTTTACACTTGTGTTATAGTATTGCCCCAATTGCAAAACCTAGTTTATTTAGATTGTTATACCTACTGGACTATACAGACTATGTTTTTTAAATTCATCTTTGCCCCTTGAGCCTATCATCATGTATAGTACATATTAGTAGGTAGGTGCTCAGAGAACTTCCATAGGAAGAAAAAATGAATGAATGGATGGATAGATGGATGGATGGATGGATGGATAGATGGGTTGATAATGTTATCCCTCAGATCTATAGTCATAGATTAAAAGTGCAGGCACAAATTAAAAGTTCATTAAGTGCATCTTTGTGGTTTTCATTCAGGAAATTGTGTTTGTATTTAGTCCCAAAAGAGAAGGAGGAAGATATCTTGCCCCAACTGAAGAGTTTCTGAAATATGTGTATCTCAACCTGTCCTTACTATATCTTCTAGACCTATACTCACCAATATGGCAACCACTATCAACATGTGGTTATTGAGAATTTGAAATGAAGCTACTTGGATTGAGAACATGAATTTTTAATTTTATTTGATGGTAATTAATCTTAATTTTAATTTTAAAAAACATACTTTATTTAGTTAATGGAAAACTTTATGCTTGAAACAACTTGGATATGGAAATCAACTTTTCCAACTGTAAATTTTATTCAATCTAAATACAGATAAGGTATTTTTGATAAAAATTTAGCACCTGAAAGTATAAAATACATGCTGAATTTCAAAGACTCAGAGCTAAAAAATTTTTAAAATATCTTGTTGATAACTTATACGTTACTTGCAAGTTGAAAAGCTCACATTTTGGATGTACTGACTTGAGTAAAAAATATATATCACTAAAATTAATTTCACAGGTTTTATTTATTTTAATGTGGCTATTAGGAAATTTTGAATTGTTTATGTGGTTTGCATTCTATTTCTACTGCACAGGGCAGCTCTAGATCAGCACATGGCAGATGCTGGATCTTATCTATTCCCACCTGGATGGTATTGATAAGCCTCAGTTTGAACTTCTGCCATGAAAATTCTTTTCAGTGAACCAAGATAAACAACAACAAAAAAAGCACTAGCGTTAGATATCCATAACTAAAATACTTAAAAAACATATTTTGTTGGCTAATTATTTATTGACTTTCAGCTCAAAAAACAGCTACTAAGCTCTGCTCTGAAATGCTGGGGCTGGGACCTTACAAACCCCATTTCCTGAACTCTCTGGTCATTTGGCTGCCTGTAAGCTTTGGCCAATAGAGGGAGGTTGGAAGGTGGGAGGGAGGAAGATGGAACTTCCTCTCTGTCTTCCTGTTCCTGTCAACCTCATCCCAAAAGCAGTAGCTTTTCCCAGCCTCAAGATATTTTCAGCACTCCCAGAACCAATCCCCAGTGCCTGCTCTAGGACACCAGCACAACAGAACACCAGTCAATCCACAGAAATCTGAACACCAGCTCTTTCTTTTTTTATTCTGAGCCTTGAGGTGACAACTACTCCTATAGTTTTTATTGCAGTGTTATCTCAGCTTTTGCTTTGTGCTCTTTCATTTTTCAATACTTATGTAATTACTTAAATCCCCTCTTGAAATTTATAACGTTGTTCTGTTTTCCTGATGAGAACCTGAATAGTACACATGCATTTGTAAATGCAAAACACACTTAAAAATAACTTAAACATCAAAGGATAAATCATAGTAACAACCTGAAAATAATTAGGATGAAATTATAATGAACATACTATAACCAAAATTTGTGAGGTGCAGCTAAATCTAGATTTAAAGGGAAAATTAATAGCCTTAATCACTTTTATTAGATAAAAGAAAAACAAAATCAGTGATCTAAGGGTAAAAATTAAGAATTTTTTTAAAAAACATAAAAGCAAACCTTGAAAAAAAGAAAAATGGTAACAAAAAGTAGGAGAAGAAATAAATTAATAAAATTAAACAAACAATAGAGAAAAATGAACAAAACCAAACTCTTTACAAATAATATAGTTATATCTGGTGACATAGATCAAACAAAGAGAGAAAAGCTAAAAAAAAAACCAAAAAAAAAGAATTTGTAATATAAAGGAACACAACCACAGATAGAGAAGAGATAGACATTATAAGAGGAAACTATGCATAACTTAATGTAATAAATTTGAAAAACATATAAATGGGAAAATAGTTGGAAATATTAAATTTGTAAAACATGCTTTATGAACATAGACAACCCAAATAGAAATAAAGTAATTGAATGGCCAATTAATGATTACCTAAAAAAAGAAAAGGAACTGTATTTTACATGGAAGTTCATGTCAGGGAAGATTTAATTTTTTCTTTCTCCTATTTGATCAACAGAAGAGAAAAAGTGAGAGAATGTTCCAAACTTTATTTTGTGAGTCTGGAATAACCTTGTCACCAAAACTAGAGACAGACACTATGAGAAAAGAAAATTATGGCAATTTCACTTGTGAATAAATATAATTTCTGAGTATAAGTGAAATAATCTGAAATAAAATACTACAAAATGAATTAAGCAATGTGTAAAATAATCAATTTGCGATTAACCCAGAAACATAAGGGTAATTTTAAATTAAAAGACAAATGAATATAGTTTACCATATTAACAGAATAAAGGAGTAAAACTATGTTGACAATGATGCAGAGCTACTGATGAAATTCAAAAATTATAAGTTAAAAAAAACTCTTAGCAAAGTGAATCTGCTATACATACACTTACATCCCCATATATCCTCCCTCTTGCATCTCCCTCCCACCGTCCCATAACGCAGAAACTAACACACCATTGTAAAGAAATTATACTCCAATAAAGATGTTAAAAATAAATAAATAAAATTTAAAAATAAAATAAAATAAAAAAACCCTTAGCAAACTAGAAAGTAATTCTGTTAACTTTCAAAGACCAAGAGCATACTCACTAGTAACACGTTTGTATTCCATTAGTAGTTAAATAAAAGACTAGTGGCTCCCATGTCACTTCTCAGTCCAGCACTGTGTTGGACTAACTAGAACAGAAGGTAAGACAAAACAATAAAAGCACAAGGATTGTAAGGGAAGAGACTAAATCAGCATTATTAACAAAATTAATTAGAGGATTTTAGCAAGTTGGCTGGATACATGTCTGATTTATTCAATGAACTATATTTCTATAAAGAGGCATGATTACAAAAGTTTCTAATACCATTTATAATAGCAACACAAAATGCAAAGCATCATATAATAAATCTAACTAAAATTTTGCAGTTCTATAGGAACTATTACTTTCACAATCTTAACTATGACTACATGTGTGTGCATGTATGTGTGCGTACCATGTTCATGTTGCAATGAGGCAATGATGTTAAGATGGCAAGTCTACCCAATTCAACCTATGAATTCAATTCTATTTTGATCAAAATCTCAATGGGAATTTTACAGAGCTTGACAACTCATTCTAAAATTTCCTAAGTCAAGTTCATTTTCTACCATACCCAAGATATATTCATCTTACTTTTTCTACTCTTACCTTCCTTCATCTCTTCAGAACTATATGCTCCTTGGACAGTGCTCTCTCTTAACCAAGTAGGTCTCTCTTGGGCAGATTTCCCCTCCAGTGAGGCTCAGTGAAAATCTTCTTGGTCATCCACATTAAGGACAATATTCTGAGTGTATAAGTCCTCATAAGAAGGACCCTTGGTGGCCCATGCTTCCCGGTGGTGCCCACCTTCCAGGCCAGCAGCAGCAGCAGCAGTTGCTGCATGATAGCGCAAACAGCAAGATCTATGTGGTGGGACTTAACCTCTCAGATGTGAATATTTACTATAAAGTTATACTAACAATGAGAGGGTGTTAACGGGCACAGGGAGTAAATAAAGACCAATGGAACAGAACAGAAAATCCAGAACCTGACCCATGTATATATGGAAACTTGCTATATGGTATAGGTGGCAATAAAGATTAGCAAGTGTTTTATTTCAGAAAATGCCAGCTTCCCTACCAGATAAATTTTACAATATTTTGACACAATAGAAATTCATTTCTAACTTCATGAGAAGCCCTGATTGGCAGGTGCCTCTTCTAAAAGCTGTAATTCAAGGACCTATATTTTCAATCTTGTGATGCCAGCATCTTCCACTTATGGTGTCCCTGTCCACCACAATCAAACAATACAAGCTAGCGAAGAAACAAACATGGAGTACCACTTGCAGGAGTCTTTTTGTGAGTCTGGCTTGGAAGTGTGCACATCATGCCCATCTATAGTCTACTGGCTAGAACTCAGTCCTACCGAACCATCAAACTTCAAGGGCGGCGACTGGGGGAAAGAAGTCCAGCTTGCTAGAAGGAGGAAGAGAAACCAAGTTTGATGAATAGCATTAGTCCCTGCCACAGATTGGAAATAATGGCCTATTTGATGAATGGCCCAAGATAATAGGTTTTGCTTTGAGAATAAGAGAAAATGAGAGTTCTACTTTAGACCATTCACAAAAGAGCATTCTAAATGTGTGAAAGACCTAACTGTAAAAGCGAAACCTCAGAAGACAATGAAAGACAATATCTTTATGGTCTTAAGCAAGGGGTTTTCATTTCATTTTCTTTTAAATACAGGACACATAAATATCAAATCAAAATGTAAAGACATTACTAAATTTTACTAAATTTACTAATGACACCATAAAAAATTGAAAATGTAGAGCAATAAATATAACCAAGAAGACATCAGTATTCAGAACAAGAATACCTATAAAACAATAAGAAAAATAGAAGTAATCATAGAGAAAAACTTGGCAAAGATATGAATAAGCAATTCAACAAAGAGGAAATCTGGGGTGATGAAGACATCAAAAGATGTACATCATCACTATAAATCGGAGGGACAAAATACGGCGAGAATGTCAATTTTTAAAAACAAATTGATAATACTCAGAATTGACAAGAATCTATAAGTGAGACCTCTTAGACACAGCTGGGGGAGTATAAACTGGTACACACACTTTGAAAAATAAATGTCAATATTTACTTAGGTTGAAGATATTTATGTTCTATAACTCAGCAATTCCATTTCTAGCTACATACTCTAGCAATTCTCACCATATGAGGGAAACATGCACAAAAACTTTCACTGGCTTTATTTTTAACAAAATAAAATAGAAACAATCTAAATATCTAACAACAGGAGAGTCTATTAAAATTCTATTCAAACACCATACAGCAGTTACAATAAATGAAGTGGAGATAGATGTAACAACAGGATAAAAATCTCAAAATTGTTGTGTTTAGGGGAAAAAAAGAGAGGATTTTCTGGATGTTGTGTATTATATGAGGCAAACGGTATAAAATTGAATATGAAGCAAAATAATATATACTGTGATTATGGATGAAAGGAAAAATGTACAATTCATATGAGAAGGGTAAGGAATAAATGTAATATGGTAACTGGTTGACTTTAAGAAGAGAAGGGGAAGATATGTTTGGGAAAGGAGTGAACAAGAGGCCTTAACTGTATTGATAACGATGAATTTATTTACAAGTCGAGAAATACAGACTATTATGAATCAATAGATGAATGTACAGATGGTTGGGGACAGTGCTGTTCTTTATATTATTTGCCATCCTTTGCTATATGCTAAATATACTTTATAATTAGAAAAGATTTAGAAATAACAGTCTTTGATCTTATCTCTCTCCAGGCATCACCACTTCTCCATAAAAAGCCTATGAAAAACCCTTTCCCTAATTCTAATTTCCATTTCCTCTGCCTCAAATAATGACCTTTGACCATCCCATATTGGGCATCTTATAACTATGTTACTACTAGCCCACCTGGGGAAGTAGAATCAGCTTTTGAGAGCAAATTCTTCAAGGAGTAAAACTTCAACTCTTTTCTGTTACCAAATCTGGTCAAAAGGAAGAGTTTTCTAAATTCTTAGCTTAAATATGATGAGCACGAATGCCTCAAAACCTAACCTGTCCATCGTCAGTGGTCGTAAAGATTGCTAAAGAAGAGGAGATTGTGATTGTGGGTCCGTAATCTACATTATTGTAAAGAACCCCCCCCCCCCCCCCCCCGCCCCACGTAGGTATCCTGGGCCGGTAATTTACCAGAAGAGAGGAAAATGCAGATGATTAGCATGACTGTGACATTTTGTATGTCTCCTATGCCTGTGAGCTGCTTTCAGAAATCATTCCTTTGATGAACTAGTGATGATAAAAATAAATAAAATTGTAAAGTCAGGATAAGCAACAGAAAAGCAGAATATTATTAGTCACAAAATTATTATATATAAATTCTTATCATTCTAACTATATATTCATTGTAATGACCATAATAATGTACACCTGTACAACACTTTATGACTTTAAGTCAAATGCACACTTTGGCATGCCTAGAACAGCCCTGATTTATCCTGTTGTCAATTAAGTTGGGCTTAACTGTTAGTAGTGACCTGGTTTGGAGACCGCATTTTAAGGCAGATTGATTTAAAAAAAATTAGTCTGAGTCCTGTTTTGGCATTAATTGAGAGAGCTTTGGGGTATCACTTTGTCTCTCTGAACTGGTTTCTGGCCTGCAACACTGAAGGTAAAACCGCACCTTCCCATCCTTAACTCCTGAGTCCATCTGCCACCAAGTCACACTAATACTCATCTTAATTCTCCCTCTTCTTAAATCTCCACCCCTGGTCAAAGTGGCCATCATTTCTTATCCTGACTGACTGCATAATTAGTAGATCCTAGTGCAAAATGAACACATGGGGCCCTTCATTTAAAAATTAAGAATTTCAAGATGGTGTCAGTAGATCATTAAACAAAACTCAGGGGCTTCCTAAGTGCAAGGCCCTATGTGTCTGCCACCATCCTAATGCCCACCGTCATAGGTGCACAGAAAGAAACAGGGCAGCTCCCCTTACTCAGAGCCGTCCCATGAGTTGAGGATGGTACTTAGTGGCCACCTGAGGTTCTTTTTTCCTGGTCACTCACTCACATTCCTGCTTTCTCACCTGCGGCCTTGGCAAAATGACCACATTTTGTAGGTCTCCATGTGAAGGGGGAGAGCGATACCTGCCAGTCAGGATAATGCCAGGGCTCGGTGAGATAATTTGTGCAGAAGTGTGGAGGAGTCGACCAGCCCACCCCCTCTGTGATGACCAGCCCTGGCCTCCTTGCTCTCCCTCACTAACCTTCCAAAGTGCGTGATGTGCTGGGCTCACGGCTGGATCTGGGACCCCATGGTGCACACAGCAGACATGACCCCTGTCCTCTGGGCTTACAGAGAGGAGGACAGTCAGTAGTCAACTGAGCTACCTCAGGATGAGTCCTGGGATTCCCACTATTGTAAGAAGAAGGAGAGAAACACAGCGTCTGTAACAAGGGAATTGAGCCAGCCTGGGGAACACGGAAAGCTTTCTTCGGCCTGTGACAATTGAGCTAAGATCTGAAGACGAAGGAGAGGCTAAGGAGGACAAATGGGTGGGGACAGTATTCCTGGCAGAGAGTTCAGTGTTAGTAAGGCCCTGAGGCCACATGATGCTTCGAGAAAAGACCAGCAGTGAGAGGGAAGTCACAGCATTTGCTGAGAGCAGAGGAGGGGGTGGCCGGGGTAGTGCTGCTATCCTCGGGGTTGGGGAGCCCACTGAAGACTCTGAAGCAAGGGTTGCCATTGGCATATCACAGGGGACATGTGGGGACCGGTTGACATGACCGGCAGCCACTGACCTATTAGGAGAGAAGCGTGATCTGAGAATTTCTCTCTAAGTAACCAATGATTAAGAAATCAAAATATCTGTTTCCTTTGACTTGATTTGGGTCAGCTTCCAAGACAGTGCAGGGATAAAACATCCCTGGGAACAAACTTGGCCACACTTGGCTCAGGTAGGAGCCGTGCCTCTCTCTCCATGCATCCCCAGGACGGGTCAGGGACAGAGGGCCAAAAGGAAGAACCCAGAAGGAGTATGCCTTCCTGCCTCCAGACCAAACTTCCGTGGAGACTGCGGGGTTCCTCTGTAGGGCCGGCACACAGATGGAGGAGCCCAACCCTCCCCCTCTTTGGTAAGTAGACTCTCGCCCTGGAAGCTGGTCTTAAATAGACCAGCACAGCATGGAGTGAAGGGCCGCCATTGTAAGAGCTTCTCCACTGAGGGGTGTCCTAACCTTGTCTGTCCTTTGATCTGCACTGGGAATGACAAGCAGAGCACACAGAGGGCGCCTGGACAGTCAATGCATGTTCCGAGTGTCTTTCTCCAGCTCCCATTTCATAGCATGCCAGGCCTTTCTGGAAGGCATCTTGGTAATTTACTGTAAGCAATGGAATGCAAACCCTCCATCTTTTTCCCCCAAATAATAGTGTGTAGAAAATCTTAGTATATGAACCAGACACCACGAGGTTGATCTTTTTTTTTTTTTTTTTAAATGTATTTATTATTTATTTTTGGCTGTGTTGGGTCTTCGCTTCTGTGCGAGGGCTTTCTCCAGTTGCGGCGAGCAGAGGCCACTCTTCATCGCGGTGCATGGGCCTCTCACCGTCGCGGCCTCTCCTGTTGCGGAGCACAGGCTCCAGTCGCGCAGGCTCAGTAATTGTGGCTCACGGGCCCAGCTGCTCCGCAGCATGTGGGATCCTCCCAGACCAGGGCTCGAACCGGTGTCCCCTGCATTGGCAGGCAGACCCTCAACCACTGCGCCACCAGGGAAGCCCCACGAGGTTGATCTTGTAGAAAGGGGAGCAGGGGACCTAGCTTGTCCCTACCTTGTCCCACATCCCAATAGCTGGGACAGGGTACATCAGCAAGACCCTAAGATGCCAGTGATGCAACCTGAAGCCCTTGATCTCATGAAGAGAGGAGGGGACATCATCTCTTCACCATCAAGGCTGGTCTTCATTATCAAGGCCCCGAGCTAAGAAAAGTTGTTTGTGGCATTAACCCAAGGAATTAGGGCCTCTGTCCTGACCTTGCCCTCTTGTTTTCATGGGAGACGTGATGTGCTCTGGTGGAATGGCCTCCAGACCTGGAGTCTCAGAGCCACACTCAGGATGAAGCTTTCCTCCTGCCTCTTCATCCTCTCGGGCAAGTCCCTCCAGGCCCCTGAGCTGTCCCCCCGACTCCGTCACTGGAAGGATGGGGACAGTGAGCCTGGAGCTGGCAGAATTGCACTGGGTGTTGATTCTTCAATCAAGGGCTTTGCTGACATCCTCTTGGGGACCACCCCGCTCGGTGCTGCAGGATGGCATTCATTTTCTAGGGCTGCCGTAACCAGTCACCACAATTGGGCCACTTCAAACAACAGAAATGTATTTCCTCACCCTTCTGGAGACCAGACATCCAAAATCAGGGTGTTGACAGGAAATATTTCATTCTGGAGGCTCTGAGGGAAAACCTCTCCCACGTCTCTCTCCCAGCTTCTGGTGGTTGCTGGCAGTCCTTGGCTTCTAGACACATCACTCTAATCTCTTTCTCCATCCATCTTCGCATGGTCTTTCCCTCTGCGTGTTTCTGTGTTTGCTTCCTCTTCTTTTTTTCTAACAAGGACTTGTCATTGTATTTAAGGCCCCTCTAACCCAGCGCGAACTCATCTAGTGATCCTTACCTTAATTATATCTGCCAAAATCTTCCATATAAGGACACATTCTGAGGTTCTGTGTAGACACAGCTTTTGGAGGTCACAATTCAAACCAGTACAGGGATAAAAAGAAATTTAAAACACCATCCCTGCTCATAGGAATCACATGGTCTAGAGAGGGGCACACTCATGGATAGACAATGGCCATCTCACTCCACCTCTCTGAGCCTCAGTTTCCTCATTGCAAACGGGGAACCACCTGTGTGAAGCTGTGGTCGAGGAGAAGGGATGAAATTTACAGAGAGCTCTGGTCTCAATCCACAGCACCAGCTACGCTGATGGTTTTTATTTTTCTGGGTATAGATGGGACTCTGCCAGGGACCCACAGAGAAGCTTGGTCTGGCCCATGGACAGAGGGTGACCCCTAGTCCAGGGTCTCCATCTGAAACACCTGGGAAGCACAGTGGGAAGACGATGCCCAGACCCCACCCTGGGCCAACTGAATTGAGACCATCCAGGGTACAGCCTGTGCACTAGGAGTTTTGAATACCTTCAGGTGAGCCTGAGGCACTGTAGAGGCTGAGAATACTGGCTGCCTTTAAAGCAAGAGTAAGAGCTGCCGTCTCAAAGAAGATGGACATTCCAGGTGGAGGTCCCAGCTTGAGGGAAGGCCTGACAGTGAGAAAGCTCCTGCTTTGTTGGGTGCTGGAAGCTGGCCGGTGCTGCCGAGTATCCAACAGGAGGGGACAACTCTCTGGGCCAGAGAGGAGCAGGGGCCCTCAGTGCAGAGGGGGAGGGGGGCTTCTCCTGAGGGCAGGGGTACCCGGCGGTGATTGCCTAGCTAGTGGGGTGCCCAATGGACATTTAGTGTGTAATTAAGAGATAGCGCATCTGACACGACCAAGCAGCAGCTGGATCGAAGACGGAGACCTAAGTGGTGTTTACAGGCAAGGAAGGTGCAGCCCCTGCAGCCCCATTTGGCCTGCTTTGATCCTTAATCCCAGCCTCAGGTGGGTGCCCCCTGAGCCAGACAGCACTAATCAGGGTGACAGGAGCAATACAATGAACACAAGTGGAGCAGGGTCAGGAAGACAGAGAGAACAAGAGAGAAGAGAAAAAAAAAAAGAGTCTTCACGGGATAAAATTACCAGCCAAGACAGAAGGCTAAGGGGCAGAGGGGTGGGCAACTCCGCCCAGGAGTCTGCCCTGGCCACCCCCAGTCTCCGCCCGGGCTGGACCAGCAGATGCTCCCCGTCTGTGACGGGAGCCTGGGGAGAGGGGTCGCCCCACTCCCCACGGTGAGGCGAAGGATAGGGTCGCGGAGACAGGGGCTTTCTGAATGCAAAGGAAGAATCTGGAATCAATGTACAGGGCAAGGGAAAGAGACCCCTGGCCACTTTGGGTCACTGAAAACTCCATCCCTTCTTTCCTGTGGTGTGCCAAACGAAAACTAAACAAGACACAGCCAAAGGTTGGCCCTGGCGTTTAAAGTTTAATGTGTGCTTTAAAAAATGTATCCCAGCAATAATTAAATGAATAAATTATTTTTTCAAAAAAAAAAAAAAAAAAGAGAAAGAGAGAAAGGAAAAGAAAAAAAAAAAATGATGGCCCTGAGATTTATGCCGCCACTCATGCTTGGATACCGATCACTTATCTGGATAATTAAGCAGTATCAGTAAGCAACCAGATCCCCGAAACTTGATATTAATCCTTCCCTCTTAACAGTAACACAGAGCTGCCGCAGTAGAGCTCAGCCGAGACCTGCTAATCCCCCCTTCCCCGCGTTCCGGCATCAGCACACAGCACTGCTTTCCCAGAGAGGTTCGAAGCGTGCTATCAGCAGCTTAAACCTCATTTCGGCTTTGAATCAAAGTATATTAGGGAAGTCTGAAAGAGTCAAGATGACTGCAGATTTCGTAGGGAGGGAATAATTCAAAACTGCTTTGCCAGTGGGCAAGGGGCGAGGCGACTGGTTTTCACGGTCGTCTCTCTCTCAGGTTTGTATTCAAACCAAAGGCAGCCAACAGCTGCCTCTCTCCAAAGTGAAGGCATCTGGGATCTTGCAATCTGGGTGCCCTCCTGGCCCCCCCCCTCCACCTCTGGTATCAGACCTACTGACACACTGTGGGCGTCTTAGGGGTGAATCTCCACTGGTGTCCATGTCAAGTCTCGGGGTCTGTGTCTGCCCACTTGCTGCCTTCTTTCTGACTGTTGGCTTTGCTCTGAATTTCATCTCTCTCCTTCCTCTTTGGATGACACCTTCACTTCTGGTTCCTTGGCTCCTAACTCTGGGGTCCTCCTGTAGGATTCCGGAAGGGCTCTTTTTTTTTAACTTTTTCTTTTATATTGGAGAATAGTTGCTTAACAATGCTGTGCTAGCCTCAGGTGTACAGCGAAGTGATTCAGCCACACGACATGCATGCATCCATTCTTTCTCAAACTCCCCTCCCATCTAGGTTGCCACATAACACTGAGCAGAGTTTCCCGTGCTGCGGCTCTTTGGAATTTCAAGAAACACAGACACTCTCAGGTTGATTCAGTCAATAAAGTTCTTCTTATAGCACACGGGGTTTCAGGGAAAAGAGAAAGCAGAAGGAACCCGCACACAGGCAGATGCATGAGGCTTTGGAGTGCTTTGTGCAGCTCCCACTCAGCACCAGCCTCCCAGTTGCCCTGGTGACTGGACATCCTAGGGCATTATCTATCGCTCCTTTCACTTGAGGCTTCACCGTCCTCTTACCTCGGTCACCCTCTGTTGCTAGCTCTGTTGCTCCCACCTCCACCAACTGATCTTCTCTTGAAATACATAACAAATCCTCCTCAAAGGGGGCTCTTCTTGGTTAAGTCAGACTCTACCTGAGGTGAGGGGCACTCAGTCTGCAGGCATCTCATGGGGTCACCTTATAGCTGGCCAGCCCATGGGTGGAAGCCTCCAGGACAGATTCATTTCCATGGGCCACTCAGTTTGGCCACGGGGATTGAGACCACAGTGGGCTGGGCAAGGAAGCTCAAGCCAGCGGAACAAGTCAGAAGGAGGCTGTGGGGCTCAGAGCACCTGGAACTCCTTTCCAAGTGCATTTAGAATCAGCCTCCAGCTCCCATTGCTTCAGATTATTGCAGCGACTACACCAGTATCAGGGACTGCTTCCTGGGATGTGTCCTTGCATGCAGGCTGGCGCGCCAGGTCACTCTTTCAGAGAGGACAGTGCCAACATTGGGAGGAATGGAATAGGCCACTTACAGAGTCCAGAGCAAGGATGCGTAAGACCAGTGCAAACCAGATGTGAAGTCTAGTGCATGTGCAAAGTCCCTGTAGAAGAGCCTTCAGGAGGCTAGGGGGTCATAAAAGAGGCTACAAGTGAGTCACAAGGTCTTTATACCCAGGAGGACATGGTTGGAACATGAGGGGCGATGCCAAAGACAGAATTCCAGGACCAACTCCAGAAGCAGAGGGCAGGGGGTACCATGGAGTTGGTTTTGGTGCACACTGTGAATGCTGCTGAGCTTTCTCTGGTACTGGTGCTGGTCGTGCATCCAATAAGGGGCCAACTGGTCTAAAGCTCACTCAGTCTGGCTCCATCAGAGGAGAATGATGAATTAAGAGGTTCCATTGGGCCAAAACATCAGGGCAATGAGATCAGTGACAAATGAGAAGGAAATTCAGTGGCTGTGAGTAGAGAGGAAACATCTGTTCAGTAGATGTGTTAGCAGGGCAGCAGTAAGTGGGCCCCTGGGAGGGGGTCCCTGACAGGCAGGTGTCCCACAGATGAGTGACCCCCAGTGCTGGGTGCTCTGTGTCCCACATCTCTCCTCCACGGACTCCTTCTCTCTGTGTGCCTCAGGCCTTTTTAAAACGATCTTCCCTAGAAAATGCAGTTTTGAAAATTGAGCCAAAATTCACATAACATCACGTTGACCATTTCAAAGGGAAGGAGTTAGTGGCATGATAGTTGCACAATCTTGTGAATGACGTCTTGCTGGTTGGCCTGTCATTCACTTCCAGAATCTGGAGCTGCTCCCTATCTCTTGCCTGTTCCCCTTCTTAACTTTGTAAGTATCACTTTCCCCAAGGGAGCTTCCTTGACACCGTGCCTGGCACCCTGGTGGGAGCAAGAACTGTCACTCATTTGGGGGGGGTTTCCAGTACCTCACGTAGGTGCTCAGTAAGCCCTCAAGGGATGGCCGGATGGCAGAAAGGCAGTCTGTTCTCTCCATAAGTGGCAGAACTAGACAACTCCCTTGTACCGAGGTGTGGTCCCTCCCTGGAAATGCCTGCATAGTTCCATTACTTGGGACTTCACCAGGTGCCTCCAGCTGGATAGGTCTGTTCTCCATGTAGCAGATGGTACACAGTGGACAAACCAGGGGGTGCTGGATCCCCTGTCCAGAAGTAGTGTCCACGAGCTGGTCTCTGAGAAGGAGGAGGGGAGAGGGCATCTCAGGGTACAACTGAGGGAAGGATGATCCAGGCTTGAAGAAAAAGGAAAGTCAGGGATGAGAGGCAGGGATGGTCATGTGCATGTTTTTTGCCCATGTGAGTTTTTGCAAGGGGAATTCCAACCCCCTTATTCTAATTATGTTCCTGACAACCTGGCAATGGAAAGGCCAACCAAAGAAACAGAACCTCATCCTTCAACCAGGTGACACTATGAGCCTGGGGTCACCCAGAGATTCGGAGCCACACAAAGAGACTGGCTTGTGCAGGGAGCACAAAGATGCCTTAGAGTTACAGCCATCCAGACTAGCAAGGTCCTCAGGCAGAGGCTTTAACCTGAGCTCCAAGGACCCGGGGTGGCTTCTGGAAGTTTGACAAGCCTGCTGGAACTGTGTACAATATCACCTGTGTGATCCCAATTGGTTTAGGAATCACTCTCTCTGTTTACCTTCTCAAACTCTTAGCTAGGGCTTGAAATCCCCAGCAAGAAAAGACAGGTTCTTCACTTGTCTATCTTTTACCATCGCCTTGGCAAAGATAAGTAAGTGAAATAAAAGAAGGAAGGAAGGGAGGAAGGAAGGAAGGAAAGAAGGAAGGAAGGAAGGAAGGAAGGAAGGAAGGAAGGAAGGAAGGAAGGAAGGAAGGAAGGAAGAGAGAAAGTTAAAAAAGAGAGAAAAATATGTAGCCACATCTGGGTTTTTATGCTAGGAAAATATGAAGTCTAAAACAAGATGGTCAGCATACAGTGGACCTTGAATGCCTAGATTACAAACAAATTTCAGCTTTGATTTAAGACTTCCCAATGTTTTTACTGTGAGCAAATCTCTTAAGCAGAAATGCAGAACACAGGATCTGAAAAAATTCAAATATATATAGATACTCACCAAGAAATGTAAATAAATTGCTGGAACTGATGGTTTAAAATGATGCCTATTCTGTAGATGAGATTTTGAACGGCAGCCAGAATGACCTTTGTGAAGAACCTGTTTGATTGTGTCCGACCCACTTGAAGCACCCAAGTACCTTTGGACTCATTGCTCTTTGGGAAAGACTGGCATCTTCGAGGGGCCCGCAGAGCGTTTTCCTTCTCATACACATCCCGCCCTCCTCTCCCCCTTGTGACTCTCAGCTTTCATCCAACCTGTTGGCGATGTCTATTCCTCCCCAACTCAAACCGTCTACACCTCGGCCTGAACTCCCTTCTTTACACTCAGTAGACCCTCCTTGTCCCTCAGCTCCCAGTTTAGATCTTTCTTCTCCAGGATGCCTTCCACGGCCCCTCTTCACCAGGACCAGGTCACAGTGGTATCATTCTGGGAACTCACCGGATTGTTCCTTCAAGGTACCTATGAGTAGAGTAGGACCCTGCATGGTTTGGGGTTTAGAGATACAGGATGCAAAAAAGCTTGGGGCCATTCCGGAATACAAAACAGATCGATCAGCCTGGGTCAGCCCCACCGGCCTGTTCTTCAGATCGTCCCTATAAGACTCTTGACCCTTTTGTCTCCTTTACTTCCCACTCCACCGCAGGATGGACCATCAGCCACCTCCAAGATGAGGCAGCTTTGGGAGGTCAGTTTCCGTAGCACGACCAATCTATGCAGTGACAAAGACCTCAATTCGCAGTGACAAAGAGGAGGGTGATGGGGGGAGGGGGCACATGTATCGACAACCAAGAGCGTTGCTACATTTACCTTTTCACTTTTTATTTGTACAAAAACGGTAAAATGTTTTTACAGGCTCAGCCAATGGTGCTACGGAAACTGAATTAGAGCAACCTTAATTAATATGTCAGAATATAAGAAATGATGAAAATATGTATAATTAAATTCTTGCACTAAAACAGGATTCGAAAATGCGACGGAAATAGCAGCATGGCATTTTTCTTTTTCTCTTTCTCCCCCTCCTTCCCCGACCCCCTCCCTCCCCCTTTCCTCCAGAAAAAAAAAAAAATAATAATAATAAAAAAGACTTGTTGAGGCTGTGGCTGCTGCCACCTGTGTTGACCTCGAAGGTGATTGGGTTGCTGGTGGGGACAGGCTGGTCACCCCCCAAATTAGACACAAATTGTGGAGATTAAACATTCTCCCCCAACAAAGTGAGAGAGTGGCACAGACATATATACACTACCAAATGTAAGATAGCTAGTGGGAAGCAGACGCATAGCACAGGGAGATCAGCTCGGTGATTTGTGATGACCTAGAGGGGTGGGATAGGGAGGGAGGGAGGGAGAGGCAAGAGGGAGGGGATACGGGGATATATGTATATGTATAACTGATTCACTTTGTTACACAGCAGAAACTAACACACCATTGTAAAGCAATGATTCTCCAATAAAGATGTCAACAAAAAACTCTTCCTCAATCAGGTGCTGCCTGCCTTATTTTCATATGAAGCTGCTGCAGGCTGTGTGCATGACAGCTGTACAGGGTGGTTCTCACACAGCAGTAAGGCTGCTAGACACAGGGGCTTGGAAAAGCCGACATTGGGAATAAACGCACAACTCTACTCGGGGACAATACTGAGAGTTGTTCTTTTCCTTATTTACTTTGGCTCCCAGCGTGGCACAGAGGTGTCCCCAGGCACGACCCTGCAGGTTGATGAGGCCATGACCCGGATTTGACCAAAACGCATGGGGCCCCATTCATCCAACCCGAAGTGTGGCTGCATCCCCCGGGCCCCGATCTCCCTGCATCCAGAAAGTCCTGAGGACAGAACTGCCTGTTTGTCCTCAAGAGGGAGAAACTTGGGGCTTCCGCAGACCAACAAGGAACTCAGACACTGAGGCGCAGGCATCTTGTCCTTTGGAGAAAGAAAGGGAAAAATCCATTTCTGGTCCCTGGAGATGGCGCTTAAAGAGACCGATTATTTTGGTTTATCTGAGGAGGGAGTTGGGCCATTCGGGAGATTTCTTTCTGGGGTTTTCTACCTGCTTTACCCCCATGAATGGCAATCTCCCCCCACTGCCCTCCAGGGATGCAAAAGGGAGGCCTTTCTCAAAGGGGTGGTGCTTCTTATTGAGAATAAGATGCCCCTTTTTTGGGGAAATGAGGTAGGTTATTCATAAGCACCAGGTGAACAAGACCAGTGTCTTTGTGAGCCAAGATCTACTCAGTAAATGTGGAACTAGGATGTCCTGGGGCATCTGGTCCGTTGCAGGATTTGGAGATGGATCAAGAGTCAAACCTTAGTTTTGTCACCCACTCTGTGTGACCCTAGGCAAGTTACTCACCTTAGGACTCAATTCTCTTACCTGTAAATTGAGGATGATATTACTTGCCTCCAAGCGTTGTAGTGGAAATTAAATAAAATAATGGATGTAAAGACCTGTGGTAGATATGGAGATGGGCTGCCCAGATGGTCCTGCCAGGAAGGGGTCAGCAAGCAGCTCCCAGCTCTCAGACCCTCAAGCCATTCCAGAGACAGCCCACAGCTGGTGACTGAGGTTGGTGGTGATGGGGAGGTACCTGGGCCTGGCCGTCTGCCAGATGGGGGCACCCTGGCCCCCGAGGAGCAGTGCTCCTGCCAGAACGGGGCTGGCCATGGCTTTGCTGGGCCCCCATCATGGTACAACTCCTCTACCTGCTCTCCTGTTTCCTCTCCCTTCCTTCCAAGGTATTGATCCTTCTATAAACATCTTGCTTTCAAACTCTATGTCAGCATCTGCTTCTTAAAAACTCAACCTGGACAAGATCTTCTCTCTACTTGTAGCTCGGAGTGAGGGCACCAAATGAGGGCTTAAAAATTGCCCTAACAGGTCTCCTGGAGAAGCCACACAGGAAGGGGTTAAATCTAAGAAAACTGATGCCTTATCAGTGGTCCTTCACTGTCCCCTCCCTGAAGCAACACCAGATCCCTGAGGAAGGGCCCTGGACTGCTGGGAACCTATATGGGTGCCAGGGGGAGAATGAAAGAAAGAGAGAAAGAGAGTTGGAGAGACATTGTCTGTTCAGCAGTCCTGGATTCAGGAAGGAGAGAATTCTAGTCCCTGGGGCAGCGTTCTCAGTGGGGTGAAGACTTTCTCTCTTCACGGTCCAGCGCCAACTACCCTGGTGGTCAACTCACTGAGGAATATTCTGATTATTAATCTGGATTCCTGAGTCCTTTGCTAGTAGGAAGAAAGGGCACAAAAATAAACCTACTCTGAGTGTTGGGAGTAAATATTCTTAATTCTGACTCAATACACTGGCATGGCTCCGATGCCAGCTCCACCATTTGCGAATGGAGTCATCAGATCTGTGCGCTTAATATTTCTGAGCCTCAGTTTCCAGACTTCTCTTAAGGAACAAATGAGTGAAACAAACATGGAAAATGCCCAGCACGTTCTAGGCACCGAGTGGAACCACAGGACATGGCCATTCCCCTTCGTCCTGCGAAGAGCCTGGCCTGGGTGAGGAGACCTCTAAGTTGCCTAAAGGGGCTGCCGATTTTCTTCTGCCTGCTGTGCAGCTTTGGACCATCCCGTTGGCCTCTCTGAATTTGAGACATCTTATGTCTAAAATTTGTGTCAGATGGTCTATGAGTCCTAGTTACTTCTTCCATCTCTGAGCTTCGTTACCAAGTGCCAGGGCCATTCATTCACTGAGGACTTGGTACTTCCAGTTCCCTGCATTCTCCACGACACCAGCACAGAGTAGGCATTCAAAAAATACTTGAGTGCATTCAACAATGTGTGGGACATATCTTTCCAGCACTGGAAGAACTTTATTTTTCTCTGAGTACCTGTGGGCTTTTTGAGTGAGAAAGACAAATGAATGGATATGTTTGTTTAAAGTGTCACGCCCCATTTCTTTCAATTCAACACCAATCAACTCAGCCAACACAGCTTGAGTGCATCTCATGCTATGTTCCAGAAATTGTGTGTTCTCTAACCTTGCTTGAAGTGTTCTCAGGATCCCCAACCTTGTCATGTCAAGAGTGCTTTCTGCAGAAACCTGTGCTCTCCCCACCCCAGGACTTTCTGTGTTGATTGGCCCTATCACTACTCAGAGCCACTGCCTCACCCTCTTTCTTCTCTGGCCATTCAGTCCTCACCACTTTCCCATAAGCTTTTACCTGTCTCCCCACTGCTCATATGCAAAGCAGGCACTGTCTTCTGTTCATTTACCAAGGCAGTGCTAATGAAAGGTGAACCACTAATGGCTAACCACTTTTATAGAAATACTAGGGAGGTACCAAGAGGATTTCAACCCAGGGAAGGACCACTCAAAGTTTGATATCACACAGTATATCAGACACCACATCATAGAGTAAATTGACCATTCCCAGCATGGATAGTTGCCTCTGGGATGCTTCTCCTTAACCCCTGTCCCCTCCACAGGGCTGGTGCCCATCCCATGCTCCTATCAGGGACCTCCTCCTCTCTCAATGGTCTCCCCCGTCATGGTCCAGGGAGGTCCTGGAAACTATCCCTAATCAGTTCTACACTCTCAGAGGAAAGCATCGATTTACTTCATACTATGGACAAAGAATGTCTCCTGCCATGTCAGTAAACAAAGGATGTTGAGGCCATCAAGCAAGCAGCCACTACAGCTTACCCGACTATGCACCCTGAGGGGATTTAGGATGATAAAAAACAGCACACTGGCCCTAGATAGTTAAGGTACACATCAAAGGAATGATTTCAATGAGCCCGGACTCTTGCATCTTCCCATATAGAGAAAAGTGCTAAATTGATTAACCTGAGATGTCTATAATTAGCAGTAATCTTTTAATGTTCCAATTACCTGGTTTTTGTTGCAAAATCCCCTATATATACTCCTCCCCCCTAATCTCTTCAGAACAATCCCTTAGAGCCATCTGAGGGCTGACTCCCAGGCTTAAGTCCTCAGAAAGTTCACCAAATAAAACATAATTCTCAACTTTTAGGTTGTGCATTTTTTTTTTTCATTTAACAATACTTATATGCTTATATGTGGTAGAAAAGAAGGATAGGAGGATAGAAGGAAGGAAGGAAGGGAGGAAGGGGGGAAGTCAATCATTTTATTATACAGAGAATTTTCTCCTTATTGTCTCAAATCAATCCTTTAAAACTAGGCTTTCAGCCATCATAACCAACAAGCCTATTACAGTAATTTCTCAAACATAAAAGCAGTCCTTTTCTGAAGATTGATTTTGCCTACTCCCACCCATCCCCACCCCACAATTGGGATAGAGACAGGTCTAAAGATATCTTTCAAAATAGCCTTTTATTTGCCCTCACAACTCAAACACATGCACACAGATATGGATATAAGCACACTGAGAACTCGCAATATATTCCAAGCTTTTCTAAGAGCTCTCCATGTAACGATTGAAACACACGACAGCACAAGGAAGATTCTATTACCCCAATGTGACAGATGACAAGACTCACCTAAGAGACTTAAGTGATTTACCCAAGCTGGTAAGTGGCTATCTGGGACCTGAGTCCAGGTAAACTGGCTCTAGGGTCTCTGTCTGAGAACCAGTCCTCATGTGACATGCATGCAAAAAGATACAGTCCTGCCATTTGCTCTTGGACCTCCCCAGTGCTAAAGAAAAAGTCCTTTCTGAGCTTACATCACACAGGCCCGGCTGACACGACTGACAATTGATGGAAGTAAAACCACAAACTCAGACTGGGACTTGAACCCACTGTCTTTTAATTGAGATCACACACCTGGTCTCAGGACTTAATGAAGCTCATGTTCTTTATAACTCATCGCAGAAAGAATTCAGTGAGAGACAAAGTGATAGGTAAGAAATGCATTTATTTAGAGAGATTTACATTCCATAGACAGAATGCCCCGAAATTTGGGGTGGTTAGATTTTATGGGTTGAATAATTTCATAGGCTAATGAGTGGGAAGATTATTCCAACTATTTTGGAGAAGGGGCAGAGATTTCCAGGAATTGGGCCACCACCCACTTTTTGGCCTTTTATGGTCAGCCTCGGAATTGTCATAGTACCTCTGGGTGTGTCATTTAGCTAATGTATTACAATGAGCATACAATGGCTCAACGTCTACTGGAACTCGAATCTTCCATCATCTTGGACCTAGTTGGTTCTAACCAGTTTATGTCCTATCCTCAAAGGCTATGTCATTCTTTTAGAGGTTGTGTCCTGCCCCCTTCCCTCCTGTTTTAGAAGCAGACCAGGAAGTACTTTTGCTCATGACTTTGAAGAGCTGCCCAGGATTTGTCAGGAAGGCACCCTCCATCTCTCTTCCCCTGATTCCCACCCATGACAGAGCTGGGAGAATCACCGCCCAGTTGTTTCTGCAGGACGCTGTGGAACTCATTCCTGTCCCAGGTCAGCCCATCCAAGAGTCACGTCTCTGCACAAATTTGCTTTGAATGGGTTTGACCGTCACTCCTCTGTATTGACACCAAGCACCAAGCATTGGTGCCGCCAAGCACCAGCCCTCTCTCAGGGGCCATGTGATAAACCACACCCTAAAAACGAGGCTCTAGTCACTACAGGCAGATTTTGGGGGACATTGTTGAAGAGCCTCAGAAACACTTTCTAGATCCTCTTTTCGGAAAGAACAAGACTTCTCTGGAGGAAATGATTTGTTTTGTTTTATGGGTGCAGAGACTCATGTAAATAATCCTGTTTCTCCAATTTTGGGTAAACCCAAGAACATGTGTGACTTCCAAGAAAGACTCAGGGCCTCATTTTTGGCTCTCAATTCATCCCAGAGGAAGATCTTTCTCCCTCAATATTTCCCAATTTTCCCAGATTCTTTACTTATATCTATTTGGCTGTTTCAGGTATATTTTTGCCAGCTTTCTCAATTGTTTTGGGGGTGAGGTAGGATACATATAAATAATAAAATTAAATTGCAGATAATTGTTGATGGCTTTTGAAGTTTCCAGGATGAGATTTGATGGTTCAGCTGTATTGGGCTGGCCTGCTCTTGTCCAAGGCCAAGAAGCAACGTTTTTTTTGTTTTGTTTTGTTTTGTTTTGCTGTGAGCAGGAAAGGAGGTAGGTGAATTTGTAATGGACTAAAGAACACATCCTATTAAGCTTCCCTCCAAGTGGCTGGAAGACTCCCCTAGTTTTCAAAGTAGCCAAAGGGCTGCCCCAGAAGGCTGGTTGATCAAACCTTGTTAATAGGCTTGGGAAGTGCTGGGCCCCAGGCTGTCCTCAGGCAGGGAAGTGGCCTGTCTGGGCTCAGAGGTGCGAATCTGGCCGAGCTGTTGGTGGACAGGTGTTCATGCCTCAGCCCTGTACCCTGGCTCCCAGGGGAGCTGCTGAGGGAAAAGGGATCAGATGTTCTCATGGGTGTCCCCTTGGACCCATGAAACCTGAGCTTTGTGGCGAGGGAGTAGGGCTCAGGCTTCATCAGCAGCTACCCTTCCAGCTGGGTCCTGAGTAATGCCCACGGTGTGTGTGTGTGTGTTGGGGAAGGGGAGGGGGTTACAGGCAAAAGCAAACTGCACAGCAATGGTGGATTATTTTATTGTATTTGTTTATCATCTGTATCCCCTGCCAGACAGTATAACATAGGGTCCATATGCTCTATGAGGGGATAACATTTGTTTGTCCAGTTCACCAGTATATCCCAAGTGCCTAGAATAGTACTTGGCTTGTAATAGATGCTCAATAAATATTTGTGAAAGGAAGGAAGAATGGAAAGAGGGAGGAAGGAAAGAAGGAAAAGAAGGGGGGATTTTGAAGTTACCAGTATGCAGCTGGTCTGAATTCACCTGAATGAATATAGGAATGTATACAAATAACAACAGTATACATTAGGATGTAAAATATGCCTCATAGAGGTGCAAAGAATATTCTAGATGAGCTAAAGGAGATAGAGCTGGGATTAAGTCCAAACAGAGCCAGAGAAGATTTCTCAGATATGGTGACTTTTTTATTGTGCCTTGAAAGATGGAAGATAATCATTTATGTTTTTCTTGAAATATTTTCCTAATTATAAGCAAAATACTTTCTCATTAGAGAAAAGTTGGAAAATGCAGACAAGTATAAAAATATTAAGATCTCTCATAAATGCATCACCTAGTTGAAACCACTATCAGCATTATAGTGTATGCTTTAGTCCAGTCTTGTTTTTTTTCTGTATTTTTTTCATAACTGAAGCCATCATCTATGTATTGTGTATATTTTAATTAACCCCATATAATATGAATTTTCAATATTTAAAACTCTTGGAAAATATTTTTAATAGTTATATCTAGACCATCACAAGGATATTTCATAATTTACCAGACCATTTAAAAATCACTTTCTATTTATACCAGAAAAATTGTTATTATTATGGATAATGAGTTGGGAGATATCTTTCTAAAGAATTATTCACATTTGGACTATTTCCTTAGAATGACAAATGAAAATGGAATTAGTCAATGGAATATACACTTTTAGGCTTGGATATAAATGAAGGCAAGGAAGGGCAGGAAGAACTTCATACACTTGGAAACGATCTCCAGAGCCACACTCCTCTCTGAATCTTGAGTTGAAAGGTGAAATGTGGTACTGGCCGCAGTGGCAATGATTATGGAGAGGGGGGTGATGGTTTGAAAATGATGATGGTGGTTGTCATGGTGAGGATGGGGTAATGGTGGAGGTGATGGTGGGGAGTAGGGAAACAGTGATGGTGGATGAGGTAGTGATGGTGGTGAATGTGATGACTTGACAGAGGTGGTGAAAATGGTAGTGATGATTTTGGCATTGCTGGAGGCTGATGGTGGTGACGTACATTTTCTCATTGGAAATGTGACAGTAAATAGGGCTAGGGGAGAGCTTTCTCTCTTTGACTTCTCACCCACCTGCCAAATTCAGTTGAGTTAAGAACATTCTGTCAGTAATAGCCAGTGTCGAAATGGAAGGAGCCCCCTGTTTGTCTGGGATTACAAAAATAATTAGGAAAAACAAGGTTTCTGGACAATGCCACAAATGGTAGTCTGTGTGTAGACCCATACTCTACCTTAATACGTGGGGTTGGCCTCAGTCTTGCTTGTGACAACGTGCTTGTAAAATCACATGTTTTATGGAGAAAATATTTTGATTAACTTATAATTCTGGTGAGTTCAACAATTATATATTAATCATCTTTTGTAGTCCACACACACACACACACACGCACCTAATCTCCAAGGACACATAATCTCCAAATATATTCCATATATTTCTCTATATCAGGGATCAGCAAACTATGGCCCGTGAACCAAATCCAACCCACTGCCTATTATTTGTGTGGCCCACAAGCAAAGAATGATTTTTATATCTTTTAAGGGATAATTTAAAAAAAAAAATCAAAAGAACACTAATATTTTGTGACACATGAAAATGATATGAAATTGAAATGTTAGTGTCCATAAATAAAGTTTTTTGGAACACAGCCACGTTCATTCAAGGAAGCATTGTCTCTGGGTGCTTTTACGCTACAGTGAGAGAGTCGAGTATTTGTGACAGAGACCATATGGCCTGAAAAGCCTGAAATATTTACTACCTGGCCCTTTACATAGAAAGTTTGTCAACCTCTGCACTAGAACATGCCCAGGTAAACAGGATGACTCTGGGGACCCAGGCATGGATTTATGTTGTCAAACAGCAGGAGCTTGGGCCCTGGAGTTTGCTATGACACATACTGCTTATGCCACTTCAACCTCTGACCTGGGGAAATAGTATTTGCATCATAAATGGGACCAGCAGCATTTAAAAATTATTATTACTGAAACAGAGCAGGACCCTATTGTTCTTCACCCCATGGCCTCAGCCTGCCTTTTATCTTTGGAAAAACTTTAGCCAAAGAGTAAGTTTAATCAGAGAAATGAGGAAATGCAGAAGCAAAGGAAAACAGTCAAACAAGACCAAATAATAGTAGTTTAGTCATTAAACAAAGTCAAGGACATTTAGTTCCTCCTCAAGGGCTGTAGATAATATTCTGAGCCGTATCCTGTGAGCTGTTGTAGATACCGAAGCCCCCACCAGGTGGAAGAAGTTAACTACATGATGACCAGGCTGTAGCCATGACATTAGCTGCTAAAATTCTGAGAACTGGCCTCAAAGAAATGGGAACCAACTGACCCTGGAACTGAAGATTAACTGTACTGAAAACAATCAAAATGACGCTGATCAGACCACCACATGACCAATTTCAAGATGCATGTCGGAGCTGACAGGGCTGTTTCTGCATTTAGCCCCCTCCCTCCGCCTATACACTCCTGAAACTCTCCTTTAGAAGCGCTTGCCCACTGATTGGCAGTGGGGGACTTGGCCTTTCGACATGAGTCTGCCCTCCCCTCCTCCCCCACCTCTCCCACCTCTCTCCTGTCCCATTGCCAGTCTCCGGAATAAAGCAAACTCTCCTTTCCACCAATCTTGCCTCTCAAGTATTGGCTTTAGAGCAGTAAGCAGCCAGATCCGGCTTTTGGTAGTGTTACTGTGAAAATGTAGGACATAAGGTCCTATCTAATCGAGTTGAATTGAAACTTTTGCCTTGAGCTTCCTGGTAGCTTGATCAAAAAAGGACAAGATGGAGGGAAGGACTGGGGGTTTGAGATTAGCAGATGGAAACTATTATATATAGTATGGATAAACCACAAGGTCCTACTGTATAGCATGGGGAACTATATTCAGTATCCTGTGATAAACCAGAATGGAAAAGAATATAAAAAAAAGAATGTCTCTATGTGTATAACTGAGTCACTTTGCTGTACAGCAGAGATTGCCACAACATTGTAAATCAGCTACACTTCAATAAAATTTTTTTTTAAAAAAGGACAAGATATTTATGATTCTCATGGTCCAAAAATAATAAAGTTTATATGCGAAACAGACTATTGCCTGGCCTAAACATCCTAAAGGGAACAATTCTCCCACGAGATTTTGTGAAGGGGCCTGTACAGGGCCCTCAACAATACCTCATGCTTTTTGCAGCAGTGCCTGTGCTCAGGAAAAGCTGAGGTCAAAAAGTCAAAAGCCATTTGATAAAAGCAATTCTGAGTTGGGCAAAAATGGTGAGGACCAAGTACCCACGGCTCAAAGGATAAACCCCTCAAAAGATAGTCTATGAGTCTTCTGAAAACGCCTTTATTACTATCAACTCTCTTTGATGCTTTTTTTCTTACAAAAAGAGTTCTCCCTCCTCTTTTACATCATCAGGCCCAAGAAGCTTCATTGTTTTCCTGTGGGACTGAAGGGTGGGCTGCAAAGAGGAGAAACCCAACATGCCCATCCTTGAGCATTTAACCCAACACACAGGCTGATCCTCACTAAAGCAAATAAATCATAATGTCTTTTCAATTAGTTTGCACTCCTACTAGCTGCTGTCCTGAATAATTAGGAAAACAATTCACATTCTGCCAGGAGCTGATCTGAAGTGTTATCCCTGGCATAATTATCTGTCTGCAGTTCAGTTTCCTTGCTCCTCGCAGGTCAGCCCGGCTGCAGGAGGACACCCAGAGAGCATTAATGAGCTCTCATTGAAGATGTTAAAAAGCTTGTATTGATCTGTTTGTCCAAGAAGGAGATATTTAAGCCTCTCTGCTGAGGGCAAGAGAGACAGCGAACCCTATCACAGAGCCTTTTAGCAGGCTTCAGGGCTCCTGTCTTCCCCATCCTCCTCCCAGCAAGACTCCATCCGGAGGTCAGATGTTCAAACTCACCATGATGTTTTATTCTCTGCTCTCCATGCCCCTCTCCCAGTGTCTGTGGGGGGTGTGTGTGTGAGAGAGAGAGAGAGAGAAAGAGAGAGATGAAGAAAGAAGGAAGGTAGCTCATTGAATGAGTACAAATCCATAAGCCTATAATAATATAAATGAATGAACAAATGAATGAGTACATTGGCAAGAAAAGAAAGCTCTTTCTTACCACAGGGTACCAGCTAATAAACGCAGAAGGAAATAAGGAATTAGCCAATCACCATTCAGCAAGTATCATAGTAAAACCAATCTAGGCACCAAAGTATGATGAGAAGCAGGATATCTAACTTCCATGTATCTTATCAGAGGATCCTTCTCAATTAGAAGGAAAAAAGAGCACCTTTACAGTGCAGAAACTTGGCGGATGCACCTCAACCAAGTGGTCAAAGGTAACATCAACAGTAATGGGACTGATTGCCATCACTTACCTCCCAATATGATGCGTCCAGGAGGACATGGCATTGCTTCTGTGGCATCCCTGCCCAAAATGCATTACTTGAATCTAATCACTAGGACACAGCAGACAAACTCAAATTAAAGGACATTCTGCACAATATCTGGCCCGTGCTCCTCACCAATGGCAAGTTCATGAAAGGTAAAGGAAGACTGTGAGATGGTTCAGATAAGGAAGACCAAAGAGGCAGGACAACAAAATCAAGTGTGGATCTTGGATTTGATCCTGGACCAGAAAATTAATTTTGCTATAAAGAACAGTGTTGAGATAATTGGCAAAATTTGAATAAGATCTGTGGATTAATCGTAGTGCTATGTTGGTGTTAGTTTCGTGATTTTGATCACTGTACTATGGTGATATGAGAGAGTTTCTTTATTTTTAGCAAACACACACTGAAGTATTTATGGGTAAGGGAGATCATGTCTGCAATTCCCTCTCAAATGACTCAGGGAAACAAATAATAATGAGTGTGTGTGTATATACAAATCTATGCCTACAGATCTATCATCTATCTATCTATCTATCTATCTATCTATCTATCTATCTATCTATCTATCTATCATCATCTATCTATCATCTATCTATCTATCATCTATCTGTCCATCTATCCACCTATCCATCAATCTATAGAGATTGTGGTAAATATTAACTTAGGGAATCTGAGTAAAGAGCATACAGAAATTCTTTTCTTTCAACTTTATTTCAAATCCAAATGTATTTTTTAATATTAAAAAATGGAAATGTTAAAAGGAAGAAGGGAAAGAGGAAGGAAGAAAGGAGAGAGGAAGAAAGGAAGGAGTAAAGAAGGGAGTAAGGGGGCTTCCCTGGTGACGCAGTGGTTGAGAATCTGCCTGCCAATGCAGGGGACACGGGTTCGAGCCCTGGTCTGGGAAGATCCCACATGCTGCAGAGCAACTAGGCCCGTGAGCCACAACTACTGAGCCTGCGCGTCTGGAGCCTGTGCTCCGCAACAAGAGAGGCCGCGATAGTGAGAGGCCCACGCACCGCGATGAAGAGTGGCCCCCGCTTGCCACAACTAGAGAAAGCCCTCGCACAGAAACGAAGACCCAACACAGCCCAAAATTAAAAAAAAAATAATAATAATAATTAATTAATTAAAAAAAAAAAAAAAAAAAAAAGAAGGGAGTAACAACCTAGTTTCCTCTCCAGCAATTCACCATAAAGGGCACTGGGCTTGGTGAGAAGCACTTCAGCAGGAACCAGACCAGTAAGGACCCCGTGGCCTGAGCCACACTGTACCTGGGAATAGCTTTGAGCTGAGAGTTAGGAGACTAGGAATCTGGGCCCAACCCTGCTATCGAGAAACAGGGTGGCCGAGAGTGAGCCCCTAACCTTCTCTGGGTTTAGGGTTGCCATGTCCTATCTACCGTAGGGCTGGACTGTAGCAGTGAAATCTCCATGGAGTCACAGGCTTTCTTTTGCATCAGAATAACTCAAGGGGCAGGCTAGACCCTTCCTGCGCCAGCTCACCATGCTAGCTGAAAGAAAAAGAGGAAGGCAGCACTGGGGTGGGGAGGGCGTTACAAACCCAAAGGCAAAACACCTGGACTTTGCATCCTGACTCCAGCAGGTACCAGTTGTGCAATTTTGGAAAATTGTCACCTCTCCAAGCCTCGGTGTCTGCATCTCTGGAAGGGAGGTACCAATGCTGGGCTGCACACATACACTGCGTGGTCATTCGCTGAACGACACTGAACTGGAAGACCCTGAGCAGGGGGATGGGAGAGGGGGCTCCGGGGAGATAAGACACATGAAAACAGGTTAGAGTTGGTGCAGGTTTTGGAGTCAGACAGGTATGGGTTTGGATCCCTAGACCTGTTATTTGTTAGTTACTTTACTCGCTGAGTCTCGGTTTCCTTACCTGGAAAGTGGAAACACTACGATCTGTCTGGATAGTTGGGGGTTTCAAGAGAGTGACAGATGCAAAAGCTCTGGAATAAGCAAGCACTTGGGCAAGTTTGGCTTCCTCATCTCCCACTCCCACCCCACTCTCCTCCTACCCCCTCAAAACAAGAGGTCATCACATTACTGTATTGGTGGGTCGATGTTGGAACAATACCATCTTTGTCCCCTGGTCTTACCTAAGCATCGGATCAGATTCTATTGAAGTGACAACCCGCCCCCTTCCATCTGCCAGCTGAGAATATTTCATGTTAAACTGCCAATTTTTCTCTCTCAGGATAAAGGCAGCCTCCCCGCCCCTATCTGCATGCTCAGGGTAGATTCTGAGAGGCACCCAGCTAATGGGTGAAGGGTGTAGGAACAGGTGAGCCCGGAGGCTCTGAGAACACACGTTTTGTCTCCTGAGAGGTCAACCAGCCGCGGCCCTAATTAAGAGCTTATATCAGAGATCCATCTGCCCAACTTCACGATGGCTCTTCATCGGAAAATATATTCCTTTGTCTCTCCCTGCCTGAGTACACAGACCTGTCAAAAGGTCACTGTTCAGGAGCGTGAGACCTGGGGAACCTCAGGAGGGGTGGGAGGGGTGTGGTCAGCTTCACTGGTGGGAATGGGCAGATTCACTGGTAGGGCCAAGGGCTAACAAATTAACAATAATAATAATAATAAATACAGAAAACCTACCACCAAGAGCATGCACGTTTGGACTAAACAATAGTTTGGAACCTTCTGAGGGGCAGTTCCTATCAAATAATGATGCGTTATTGATATGGAGATTTTTATATTAACAAATGTGTGCTGGAAATGCTGTGATTTATTTATTTTTTCCCTTGGAGGGAAAAAAGTAGCTTGCGTGTGGCATCAATAATGATATGCTAATGACATGCTTCCAAATTTAGATTTAAAAAAATTTTAATTGGCAAATCTCAGATGGCGCTGAGAAGATGGCATTCTTGGTGGTGACCCAGTTTTAAGGTCCAAATGTAAGGTTTAGTACATTTAAATTCTGGGCCCCAATATAGGATCTTTATTACTAGGATATGGACTTGTTTAGGGGGTGGTGGATTAATTATGCTGTTGGATCTGGGTATATCTCAGATTTACAGCATCCTAGTTAGATAACATCCAGCAAATGTTAACTGGGACCTCCACTTCCCCTTTTCAGCACACGCACGCATGCACACACAGAAAGCATAAAAGATTCCAGGTAAACAGCCAAAAATATTTTTTAAATGAAAGGTCAGCTTCCCTTATAAAAAAAAAGGTGAATTGCTTTTGTTATAATTTCTAAAATAACTTCTGAACCCGTATTTGTTTTCTTTATAACCTGGAATAAAAGGTATTTTCTCATACGAGAGAGGGGATGTTATTGGTCCAATAAATTACCAGCAAGGCAAAAATATCCCAAGAAGACTAAATTGGGATTTAAAAATAACAAAAAAAAAAAAGAAAAAAATTTGGATAATAATGAATAACCCCACAGTCTTCCTCAGATTCATTCCTGTTTCCTTTTTGACCTTTCTCATCCCTTCTCTTGCTCATTCTTTCTTTTATTCTCTCTCCCTGCATTCTTTCCACTTCTATTACATTCTCCCATAATCAATCTCTCATTCTCTCCATATTTTCTTTCTCCCTCCCTCTCCCTCTCCCTCCCCATCTCCTTCCCCCTCTCCCATTATTTCTTTGCACTTTCCACCAAAGCATCAGTATAGTGATACCCTGGGTAACCAGAACACAGCAGAGACCAGGTGCTGATTAATCCATACAAACCATTCATCAAAGGGAAAGCTCTTCTTTGGTTCTAGATGGTATTTTGACCACGCCAAGGGTCAGAGTTTTTTTTTTTTACTGGGAAGAAGAGTCCAGTGAAGAAGCCTAGACTTTCTGATGTGTCTCTTGGGGATACTGGCTTTGGACTCCTATCCCAGGGTGCAGACCCATGTGTCAGGGAGTAGAGTCCAAAGGCAGCTTCAGGGAGCCTCCTCTGGCCAAGGTTATTTTAATAGGGATGTTAGCTAACATTAGAAAAATTCTGGTGATTGTCTCATTCCCATAAAAGTTCGGAGTTGGGAAAAAAGGTCAGTGCTCAAAAGTTCCAGTACTTAGAATGACACTAAATGAGACAGTGGCAATGTGTCTAAGGCACCATATAATAAACAACAGCTAATGTGCAAGTGCTTTACCACATTAAGCATTTTAATCTAAACCCCGAGTAGCCTTCTGTTTTCTAGATTCTGGAGTAGATAATTGTCTAAAGGCAGCTTACAAGCCAGTGTCCTTGCAGAAAATTAGTCTTGCTCAAAATGTCCACTGAGACACGTGGTTCACCCCAAAAAGTCCTTGATATTTGCTCCCGTCCAAAATTCCATGGAGACATTTGGTCCATGCCAAAAAGGTCCTTTAAAATGTAGTCCTTCCTGTCTGAGACATTTGGTCCATTCCAAAATGTCCTTGAAATCTGGTCCTGTCCAAAACATCTATTGAGATATTTGGCCGATGCCAAAAATGTCCTTAAAATTTGGTCATGTCTGAGACATTTGGTCCATGCCAAAAAAGTCCTTGCAATTTGGTCCTGTCTGAAACATCCATTGAGACATTTGATTCATGATTCCTTAAATAAAACAAGCATTTAACTTCGTTTACGTTTTATTTACATTATTTTTATTGTAATTCATGAAAAGTTTTGAATTTCACATTTATTCTTGTCCTTCTTTGTCCTGAAGTTTGGCAGGGTTACTCTTAAATCAATGAACAATTGCTCTCAAGTATATATTGACCTGATTATTAGCTTTATAGTTGTTATATCTGTTAATATTAGTTATACAAAGTTGATTTTATTGGTATCCTTGTGAAGTTGGTGTCTGTATTTGAGTGTGATCACAAAGAACTTGAGTGATAACTTGTTCATTGTTTTGCTTTTTCTCTTTTAATACTTTAATAAATCAGAAAATTAAAGGATGGTGTACATCAGCTGTTGTAATTTACTATGCCAGCTTTCACTGTGGTGTCCATCCCGTGATCGCCATTTAATACTGATGTATAAACATTTCAAGTTTCCGGTGGAATCCTGAATCTTTAGGTCTTTTTCTGCCCCTGACACGCATTCCATGGACATACGCTCTTTCAACATAATCTGTAAGGTCATCTACATTTTCTTCTGCATACTCTACAAGGTATTCAAAAGTTTCATTTATATCTTCCAAACACACGGATCAAAATCCAAACAACATGGATACACACCTATGAGTGTTACTGTCTGTTGTCATATATTCGGTGTTAGACCCAAAGATAACAATGATTGTGAAAAGTGAAACAAGCCTCCTTTCACTTGTATATTTGGTAGGAGTAGTTGAATCACATTCATATGTGCAATCTGGAAATCCATTATGCACAATGAAGGGTTAGTGTCAAGATCTTTTTCCAGTGCAAATGCAAGTATTTTCTCATATGCATATACATATATATAATATATATATATGTATAGAGATACATACATACATATATATGTATATGTCTTCTTGCCTTTTCATTGTTAGGACATAAATCTGGCATAGTGTAATCCAGTACTACACCAGGCACAATAAAAACTGAGTGAACTATCAGTGCGTTCTTGTAGGTGTTATCACTGTGTCATGGAATGCTGTCACTTAAATATCGAATATTGTCATAAGTTGTGTAAATAAGAATTCTTTTATCACCTTGAGCACCAGAATCATGTATAAGGAATGGTTCTCCACATCTGATCACCTTATACTCCTCTGGAATTTCAATTCCATGCAATGAAGTTGGGTCTGGAGGTCGATGTCTGTTTCAAATTCTATTTACTTGTCTCTTTAATGAGTTTCTCTCTGGGAGTATTAATGGGACCTCCTCATCCTGAATATCATAGATAGCTTTTGGAAGTCCCTGCAATGGTGTTGCATTCGGTTCTTCTGCATGACCTTCGCACCTGAGGTTTTCCTTCCTTCCCCTTCTAAACTAACATTGGGCTCATGTTTTCTGTTCCATCTGGAATGATTTTAATGTTTCCCAAATCCTGACTAGTTATACATCAGGCATTGCAGATTCCCTTTTCTTCACAGAACAAGTACCTTTTATTCTTGTTTCAGTTAAAGAAATGAAAATGGTAACAAAAATATTCTAAAGTAGCCTTGATTTTTCTTTGTGTGAGTATACTATTTCTGCCATATTACACTGAGTATTTTCAAATAAAATATCATATTGCCAAGGGACAGAAGAAGAACTTTTTTTTTGTAGCTATCTGACCAATTGTAAGGGAAACTTTACTAATGTCTTATGGATTTGACGTTCAGTTTGGTCGGGCTGGATCAGCCAGTAGGTAAGCACCAGACAAGGGCTTGGTGGTCCACACTGATTGGCAAGTATGCGTGGGAATCATGAGCCCTAAACCCTCTCCAAATAGCAGCAGATGCTTCTTGCAGTCTACCACAGTTGTGCCTCTACAGGGCATTGATTCAAGGGAAACATCACTCATTAACCCTGGGCAATGGGGTAGTTGTAGTGGCTTAATTAGATGCTCGGCATCTCCCTCATAGTGGCTATTTAACCTGTCCACTGTGCGGTAGGAGATCCACACCTGTTCTCACTCCTCTGAATAATTAAGATGCTCTATAAGGTGTTTACATCAACATGTGCACCACGCATTTTACACAGCAGTTTGACCAAGCTCTTCCTTTCAAACTCCACCCTTATTGAATGACCCAGCCACATCCAACTAAATGACCAGTGATGTATTAATACACCAGGCATCATGAGATCCCATCCTCAACTCGTCACCTTCTGTGCATTTCTCTAACTGCAGGCATTTCCTCAGTTGGCATAGTTAATATAAATCCTGTTCTGCAAGCTCCAAACCCCAACCTGTCTATCTAACCCCATGTGCCATTACGACCTGGGCTACCAAGGCAAGAAGTGTTCTTATTAACAATAGAGCCACAACACAATAATTGGACTAATAAAATGTGCTAGTATTTTTATATATTAACTCTGTAAACCAAAAGTATAAATAAATGTTATGGGCCATATGAACCCAGGAATGTGTTCTATGTATAGAAATTTTTAATAGGACCAAATATGAAGGACCATGTGGCGTGGCCCAGATATGCTCACGGGCAATTTTGATAGGACAGAATTTCAAGGACTTTTTGGTGTGAAACAAATGTCTCAATGGTCATTTTGGACAGAACCAAATGTCTGATAATTGGTGAGTGGTGCATTTGGGACACAGCACTTATTTGGCTAATTCCTCAGACAGAACTGGAAAGCTAAACTATACAATTTTATCTCATCTGAGCCTCAAAAATACCTTCCAGTTGTATGGATTGCTAGTCCCATTTTATAGAAGAAAAACTGAGGCTCAGAGAAGTGACAGTGACTTTCCCAAGGTCATATGGCTAAAGCTGGTGGAGGAAGGGCAAAAACACAGTCTGTGTATGCCTAAAACTATTCTTTCTCTATTATCTTCCAGCTGTCTGTCCTGAAGCATTGGGTCTGAACCTTGTCTCTCTCCAGCCCCAGCACTTCTGGGGCAGCTGACAAATTCTTCAGGTTTGTACCTTTCCTGGAAGCTTGCCATCATCCTTATGCGGCTAGCCACATCCCCTTCTCACCTCGTTTACTCCTATCTACCCTTCTAACCTCAGCTTAGAAAATTCCTCCTCCAGGAAGCCTGCCTTGACACTCAAAAGCCACATTTAGTGCCCTTGCTCTGCCTCCCACGATATCTGACATCTGGTATCTCTCCACCACCAAACGTGAGAATGTAACAACACTCTAGTTCCGTGTCATCTTTTGACCTGCCTGTCTTCCTCATTTGGAATGTGAGAAATGTGAAGTCAGGGATCTTGTTCTCTTAATAAGTTTTGATCAACAAAAGTCAGACACTATTGTTCTAGACATGGAAGAACCAACTGGATTCAATCTCTGCTTCTATAGAGTTCACGTTCTCGGGGCTGAGAGGATAAATAGATTGAGATCCCACGTTATTGAATCTCCAGATGCTTTTTGAATGGATGGATCAATAAATAAAATAACATGAATAAATTGATTAGCTTCTATAAAACAAAGTAATGTATTACCTCTGTATATAAACCACATGGGGACTCTTAGCCCTACTTACTGATGAGGAAACTCAGCCGGGGGTGAGAATGTGCAGGGAGGAAGCAGGCAGAGAAGCCAAGACCAGAAACTGAGCCCTGAGCCAGAGGCTCTGCATTGATACCTAACCCTCACCTCTCTTCCAAGCAGCCTCTCCAGTTTGGCTTCCGGAGCTCTGTCAGTGACCAAAGGGTCTTATTATTTACATTACAAGCTTGTGTCCTTGTTAAGTGCTTTCTGGTGATTTACTGGCGTGTTGATGAAGCAAACAAGGAAAATGACAAGGTACTTTTTTTCTTAATTCACTTTAATGTCTGGGCCTTGGTTTCCTGGTGGCTGCTCCAAGAATCCATTTGTCTGTCATCATGCACCAAACGTTGGAGAAATGATGTGCCCCCTGCCCAGGGTGCTGAGGATTGAGAGGAGAGGAGGGTGGGGCACTGGATATGTAGATCAGTGGTCCCTGGAGCAGGGAAGCCAGGGAAAGGAAGGAGGGAGGAGGTGACGGCATCAGCTGGCTAAGTGGCAACAACACAGGAGGAGTAGCTCCCCTGCCACTACGCAAGACAAGAAGTAATTGCAGAGAGAGGGCAAACAGCCTGAGCTGAGAGTCACGTAGGGTGTACGCTTCCCTTGCACACCGCTTAATATTCAGGGAGGCATCAGGTGCACAGTAAAGAACTCGACTTTCAGCATCCCAGACTCTAGTTCACATGTCACTGCTTCCTGACCCTGCAATTGTGGGCATGTCATTGAATTTGCCTGTGCTTGGCATTCCCCACGGTTACAAATGGGAAAAAGAATACTTACCTCAAAAGGTCACCGTTGTATTAATTGACTAACTCTGTGTCAATGTCCAGTGATCCTCCTTACCAACAAATGAAAAAATGCATTCTTCATCTCCACTCCCCATATTTTACTCCCATTGGCCCTAATATTGCCACCAAATTTGAGACCTGTGATATCCAGTTAATAACTACTGGCATCAAGTAGCTATTGGGAACTTGAATGTGGTTAGTCCGAATTGAAATGTGCCATATGCATAAAATTCACACTGGCGTTTGAAGATTTAGTTCAAGGAAAATAATATAAACTATCTCATCAATATATTTTATATTGATTACATGTTGAAATGATAATACTGTGGATATAGTAGGTTAAAGAAAAAAATATTATGGCTTAGGATATGAAACTCTAACTTCTGCTGCTTACTTCCAAACTTAAACTCTGGCAGCCTGTGGCATTAACTTCATTTATGTACTGGATTTCTGTTCCATGTGAATATTGATCTTGCTTTTGATTAATGCCACGTAATCTTTACTTTTCTCTTTTATTAATCTATCTATCCTGCTTTCTGTTTTGAGGTGGCATGGGTAAACTCAGCTACAAAGTGTGAATTCACCCTAACATTTTCCCCTGAAGTCACCATGCCCTTTACTGTGGCACCAAAGCTCTTGGACCCAGTGAGAAACTATGCCTTTTGGTGAATAATATATGGAGACAGTCTGGATGAATATTAACTGTGAAAGGTGTGCATTATTCATTTATGGTTCAAGGTGACAGGGTTAAGCCTGATAGCATCCTTTTAGTAGTATTAGGCTGTGATAAGGCACCTGGCACTGCTGTCCTGTTATCTGACATCCCAGGATCTCAATGCAAGCACTCAGGGTCCAAGCAGAGGCTCCAGCAAGGACATGAGTACTTAAATAAAATATATTTGAACATTTACAATCAGGGACAGCCTGGGCAATTTTTGCTCTGACTGTCTCACTCACACCCCCTTTGTTTTTCTTAGTGCTGAAGGATAATGAAGGGTTTAATGAATATCTGTTATGTGAATGGATATTTGAACAAATAGTAAATAAATAAAATGGATAGATGAATAAATGAATTGGTGAATAAATGAATGAGCAAATGAACTAACTAACTTGTGGATAATTTGATGGATGGATGGATGAATGGGTCAATGAATGGGTGAGTAAAATATTGAATGCATACATTTTTGTATAATTGGATGGATAACTTAAAGAATAACTGGTTGGTTAGTAGGATAGAAGGATGATGGATGAAGGAATATATGAATGAATAAATGAATGAATGGATGAATAGATGAATGGATGGATGGACAGACGGATGGATGGATAGATGGATGGTTGGGTGGATGGATGGACGGATGGACGGACAGATTGTTGGATGGATGGATGGATGGACAGACGAATGATGGATGGATGAATTGATGGATGGATGGATGGATGAATGATGGATGGAGGGATGATGGATGGATGCATTGGATGGATGGATGGATGGATGATGGATGGATGGATGGATGGATGGTTGGATGGATGGTGGATGGATGGATGGATGGATGGATGGGTGGTTGGGTGGATGGATGGATGAATGATGGATGGATGGATGGATGGTTGGGTGGATGGATGGATGGATGAGTGATGGACGCATGAATGGATAGATGGATAGATGAGTTCAGTATAATGTTTTAAGTGAGGTTTTTCTGGTATTTTTACCTAATATATCTACTCTTCCCACTCGACATTCCTTTCACCCTCTGCTTTACTTTTTCCTCTTAGTAATTACTACTATCAAATATGTAATATAATTTACTTATTTATTTTGTTAATTGTCTTCTCCTCTACAACATGAACTTCAGGATGACAGAGAACGTTCTCTATTTTATGTACTACTACACCCCAAGAACCTTCAATAGTGACACTGCAAGGGGCAATAGAGGTCCAAAGGGAAACTCACTCTTCTGAGTAGATTGTCCCGAAAGCCACTAGAGCACAGGGTGATGCGTGCCATAAGAGAGTGGCAGGGGCTATGAGACACTTGTCTCCATCTGTCTGGGATGTTGAGGAGGATTTCTAAAGGAAAGGGCATCTCAGCCAACATTTCAAGGACTGATAAGAAGGCAAGAGGTGTATTGCAGGCAGAAGTTCTGATATGTACAGAAATCCAGGGATTGAAATGGAGGCCAAGTTTAAAGAGGAGACTGGAAAGATGGCAGAAATCAAGTAAAAGAGTCCTGTGTTTGGACAGAAATCACATCATAAAAGGTCCTACACTTCATGTTAGAGTTTGGATTCTATCTTATTTTCAAGGTTTCTAGGCAGTAGAGTGATGGACCCAGATATTAAATATCCAGGTCCAAAGAGAGTCCAACTCATGACTTTTGTAGCCTGTACTGTAATGTCCACAAAGTCATGTCAAAGGGATTCAGGCTACCACATTTTTCAATGGGGAGTAGATCTTGATGTCTGTTCTCAGTATGTCTTCAGTTAACTACTCACATGCTAAGATATAGTAAAAAAATAAATATTTGGTCTTAGTCCTCAGTTCCTGGCACAGAGTTCCTAAAACAACTGGAATTTCCTAAGTGATAGGAGTATCTTCTGTTATTGTTAAGATCCCCTCACTATCATACCCGAGTTTATCCTAATGAGGTGACTTAGAGCGGGGGTCCCTAGATGGCCTTAGGATGGAACTGGTGATCAGGAAGACCAAGTGACTAGATGATTGTAACTTGCAGCCCTAATGACTTCCAACCTCTGGGAATAGAATGGGAGAGACCTGGAGACTGAGCTCTGTAAACCCTTGAATAATGAGATGCACAGAGCTTCCAGGTTGGTGAACACATGGAGGTGCTGGGAGGAGGTACAACTGGAAAGGGCATGGAAGCTTCCATGCTGCACCTCACCTCCCATACCTTGCTCTATGTATCTCTTATCTCGGGTGGTTCATGAGTTTTATCCTTTGTAATAAACTGGTAAACATAAGTGAAGTGCCTTCCTGAGTTCTATGAGCCATTCTAGCTGAGAATGGGAGTTGTGGGAACTATAATTTACAACCAGTCAGTCAGAAGTACAGAAGCACGGGTGTCTGTAGTGGGGACAGTCTTGTGGGACTGAACACTTAAACCTGTGAGGTCTGAGGTTAACTCTGGGTAGTTAGTGTCAAAACTGAATTGAATTGTTTGACACCCAGTTGTTATCTAGAGAATTGGAAAACTGATTATTGGTTTGGAGAAAATATTGTAGACATGCATACATAGCTGTTGCCTGTACGGTGCCCTAAAAATGTGATAAGACAAGCAAGTATATGTGTTTTTGAGACTTCATTTTATACACTTGTTAATTTCTTACCCAAGGAGTGACGTATATCTAGGGCCAGGTGGTTGATGATAATTATTAAAATAATATTTCCTAGCCTGGCTTTGTGGTTTCTCAAAGAATACCTATTTATCTCAAGAGGCACTGTCTGAACTGCTTCCTAAATAAGTTTGAAAATTATTTTAAATGTATTTTTAATGTTAAAGATTACCTGACCTGACTAGCTGAATAAGGAATAGGAAGCAGGTGAGAACAAATTTTCTTACTAAGGTTTAAATTACTCTCCTTAACTTGCTCTATGATAAGGTATCTATCAGCCAACTGAAGTTGCCTCATTTCTTCACCTGTACTATTTAGTGTCTTTTATTTAACAGTCATGTTTCTCTTACTGTGCATGAGGAAGTTTCCAGGATTGTGGTAGTCCTGTATCAATGGTCCAAATTAGTCACCTCTACCTGTATCTGTACCCTTTGCCATGTGACTCACCAGCGCCTGCTTACTGTGGGTAGGGGGATTTTCCCATCCCTTGACTTTGGATTTGGCCATTTGGTTTTCTTGTCCAGTGGGTTGTTAGCAGATGTGATATAAGCAGAAAAACTTGCTTTCTTGCATCTCTACCACTGTCTTGAGAAGACATGCCTGGGCTTGTTTGATGGTTCCAGAAGGAGGATGAGAGAGCCATGGAAGAGTCATCACATGCTGAACTTAGCCTAGAGCAGTAAACACATAGCTGACCACAGACAAAAGGATGCATCCTGTCCAAACCAGCCAAGTCGAGGCTAGATCAGCCTCCCCCCAGATGATGGACAGGCTCATGAGTTAAATAAATGCTTCTTGTTGCATCCTGCTGAGATTTTTGTGGCTGTTTGTTACACAACATTTTTTCATCATCAGCTAACTGATGCAAAGATAAGTCATAAAATCCTACAAGTGCTAAAATTCCACAGTTTATGCCTGATGGCCTAGTGTGACAATATTCTGAGACTATTTTTCTTTAAAATAGATCTGCTTGTTGTTTTACAGAAGTAGATTGCTAACGATAAATTTGCATCGCTAGAAGAAGTTCAGTGACGTAATTGTTTGAAGGGGGTTGGAAAACGGTGAAATTACCAATATCTCAAATCCCTCTCAGGCTTGAATGTCCACTTCAACAAATGAGCTGTATCACTGTGTTTCTGTTTCAATGACTATGAGTTAACCCACCCCACCCACCCCACCCCCCAACACACACACTCTGAGTTGACCCTGGAGTTTTCAGACAAAGAGTCATTTATTTCAATTTTTCCCTTCAAATAGAGAAAGACATTTCCAGGTAGGGCTTAAGAGGTTAGATTCTCAATATCTTGACCCATTCTTCTATGAAGGGCTCCCAACCACATAGTCTAAGTTGATGTCTTCAGAGATGTGTCAGGCTTAATATAATACAGTAAAGTTACACTATATTTATACGAGATGAACATAATTTAGAGTTTATTGAAAAGCATCTCTGTGTTGATGATGATGTTCAATGGTCCATCATTTATCATGTGGATCAAGAGGCAAGACAGATGCTGCTCATTGGTTGACCCCAAAATCTTTCCCAACCTCCTTTTTAACACATTCCACTGTAAAAGTTTACAAAGGTAAACTTTCACTTTTATGGATTTCCCTGAAGCTAAGCAGGGTGTTATGGGTTTAACTCTATCCTCAAAAAGATTTGTTGAAATTATAACCCCCAGTACTTCAGGATATGACCTTATTTGGAAATAAAGTTGTTAAAGATGTAATTAATTAAGATGAGGTCATACTTGACTAGGGTGTGCCCTAATCCAATAAGATCCATGTCCTTATCAGAAGAGAGAGATTTGGACACATAGGCATACGTGGAGAACACAATGTGAAGACACAGAAGGAAGATGGCCGTGTTAGGATGCTGGCAGAGATTGAGTGATGCTATCACAAGTCAAGGAATGCCTGGAGCTACCAAAGGCTAGAAGAAGGAAGAAAGGAAGCCTCTATTCTCCTCTAGAGCTTCAGAGGGAATGCAGTCCTGCTGACACCTGGATTTTGGCCTCCAGAACTGTGAAACCATAAATTTCTGTTGTTTTAAGCCACCCAGTTTGGAGTAGTTTGTTACAGTAGCTGTAGAAAACCAATATAGATTGGCACACAAAGGTACAGGTCAATGACAAGAAGTAGAAGCCTACTAGGAACTTCCGAGAAAGGTTCTGGTTTTCTGATAAAAGGGACAAATGTGGCTGCTCCAAACCAGTTCCCCCTCTTTCCACTTTGAATACAGACATGATGATTTGCTCTAAGAGAGCAATCTTATAACCAAGCAGCAGTAGTTGATATACTTGAAATGGAATAGCAGAAAGATACAAAGAACCTGATTTTTAAATGGTATTGTTAAGCTGTTAATATTCTAGCCCTTCACTTCCTACATGTAGAATTTTAAGGTGAAAACAACAACTTCCTAATTGTTTAATTGAATAATTATTGGATTTTCTGTTATTGTCATCCATGGAATCCTTTACAGTAGAATTCAGCTTGCTATCTCTTTTTGGTATATGCCAGAGAGATATGAATATCTCTTTGATTACTGACCCCTAAAACTTTTTAAAAAGTTGTTTAGATAGACAGTGGGTTAACTGATTTATTCATTCAACAGATACTTATTGTACCAGTCCAATGTTCTAAGTGTTTGGGGCCTATCAGGAAATGAAATGGACAAAGGTCCCTCTCCCTGTAAGACTTAGGGTCCACCTACTCCTTCCCCTCTGTGTACTTCATAGATCTTTCATTGGAGTGAATCTGGCATGTTGAGTGTTCTCCCTCACGTGTTTCTCAGTGTCCATACCAAGACCACCATCAATTTCCTCCAACAGAGCCTGCCCCAGGGAATATCGTCGACGATATTCAGCAATCAAAACTTAAAAATCGGACAAGAAGTAGAAAACACAAAAGCTTTACATTTTCAATCACGGAGGTGGCTATCCTGATATCAGCCTGAAAAAAGAAAATATGTGGAATCACATGACCAGCTTTCCCTTCTCCATCCCCTTCTGCTCTGGGTAAAAGAAGGCAAAGGACTGTTACTGCAGAGGAGGGCTTAGAAAACATCAAGTTCATCTTCACTATCGTAGCATTTCAACAAATTTTTTTGGCCTTTAAATTTGACTTTGGGAGTCCTTTTAAATCTTGCCTCCTTGTCTTTCTTGGGTGACAATGTCTCCTTATCCCACTGTATTATTTTTTCTTCTTTTTCTCACAGCCTGCTGTGGATCTTAAAATATTTTTAGGATTGCTGGCAGGTGTTCAAAGTTTGGATGTATGTTAGGCAGACAGTCGTATTTATTGGTGCCTTTTCTGACTTGGAAAATAAAAAAGGTCTACATCTAAATTTAGTGAGGAGAAAATATCCTAAGTTGGGTCCTTTCCTGAAAGAGAGAGAGAGGGGGAAAAAAATTCTCATCTTTTAATATTATAAATATGTCTTCTCAGATGAGAATTGTTAGTGTCATTTAAAAGAAGTAAGATTCAAGTTGCAGTAAAGGCAAAACTTTTGAAATAAGGAAGAAAAAAGAGTAGAATCTATAAATGGTTTCATTCAAAGGGCTGTTTTTAATGTTGCTGTGGTGACAGATTAAGAAGGAGAAACTTGAACCAGACCTTTGACCAGTTGTGGGGTCAGGGGTTGCCTCTGTCTGTGTTCGTACTCCTTTGACAACTTCCTGTCTAATTTGACTATTATTTGCGTGTCTGGGCACTGTCTGACCCCAGAGTCTGGAAAAATGAGAAAGGCAGCCTGCATTTTGATGCCATATGGACTGCAGTGAGGGAGGGCACGTTTAATCAAATTTGGGTGAGAAACACTGTTTGATCCCAGGTTAGAGGAAGAAGCTTGCACGGGCTTTCCAACAGACTGCAGGAGGAAGGGTCAGATGACATGCATGGCCGTGATTTAGGACACATGGCCCCTGCCAGACGCTGGTATGGCTGCAACTAAATTTTAAATTTGGAAGCAGATCAATTATGAAAGAAGGAAAGAGAGGTGCTGGTGGCATTTCAAATTGCAAGTGGACTTCTGCCATGAAAGTCCAGAAAGACTAAATTTTCAAATTCCAAATAAATGCATTCTAACATAGACTCAGATCATAAGAAAATGGGTCCTTTGGGCAGAGATAAAGGATTTTTTAAAAAATCGTAGGTCTAGGAGAAGATTGTGTCATAGAGAGTAATAATAATACACCAGTTTTATAATTTTCCATGGGGGTTTTCATTGCAGAAGATTTATATATATAAATCATATATATATAATCATATGTATATACAATTTACTTACTAAAAATATAATAAATGTATTTCTCAATTTGGGGGACTCAAAAAATTTATATAATAGTAAACCTGAGTTTCTGAACAGCATGAAATAATTTGCATGGCCATACAAAGTTCTTATAGCAATGGTAACCCTTGACTGTATAACCTGTAGGGTCTTCTCATGTTAAATGAATATACTCACAGATCTGAGGGGCACTGGGTTTTGATAAGAAAGTTCCTCGGACCAATGACCTCACTTGTTACAAAGGATCAAGTGCCATCATCTTGTTGACACCCAACACAGCCTCCTGAAATGGCTGATAATGGAGGAGAATCAAGAGTGGGTCTCAGAAGACACTCGTTCATCTTTGGATCCACAGAGAGGGAGTCTGAGCAGTGGTCAGTAACCATGGCTGAGGGTTGGAGACAAGAACCAAGGCATCAGTTCAACAAACATAGTGCCAGGCAAGATGAGTAAAATACAATCGGACCTACGAGTCTGTAAGGGATTAGGGAGCAAAGCAGGAACAGCTCAGGGCATGGTTGAGAGGTGGGGGTCTTTTTGGAGAGTAGATTGTAAGGGCCTGAGATGGGCCTGGAAGGATGGGTAGACTTAGGGAAGAGAGAAGAAGGGAAGATGAAAAACAGAGGGACCACTCTGAGTTCAGAGCTAGATCACAGCTTTTCAGATATCACAGCATTGGACCCTTTCCATTTTATAGACAAGGAAACTGAGTAAGGACAAAGTTCAGTAAGTGTGCTCTAAGTTACCTAGTTAGGTAAAAGCAGATCTGCGTTCAGTCTCAAGTGATGTGATACCGCAAGTGTCAGACCCTAAGCTCACCCCAAAAGCAAGGACCCCAAGTCCTATGCTTTTTCTGGTTCAAGTTCAGAAAGAGAAAAAATCTAATATCTAAAATGTTTTAAGATCCTCAGGCTTTAGATATGTAAGCATGTTTTAGGTTTCAGTGAGCTCATAGGAAGATTAAGTGTCATAATCAGGGAGGTTTTGGTCTTAAATTCCCTCTGACAAAAGTTAGGGTCTTGGCAAAAAAGACTTCTTTTCCTCTTCTAAGAACCATATTACAAAACACTTTGGTTAATACATTGGAGCTACTCTATTAAAATGTATCTTCTGGCTACTGATTTTTTTTTTTTTTTCTTTTAGGCAGGAGGGACATTTATGATGAAATATACCTCATAGAAAGGGACCCCATTTATTGAGCATCTACTATGTATTAGAGGCTGTTCAATTGTTCATAAATGCATTTGATCTCACGACCAAAACTGAAGATGCATATCAGTCACCCTGCTTTAGATCAGAAGAAACTGAGACCCCCAGAATGGTGAGCCAGGTGGCTGCAAGCTGCAGTCCCCACCCAAACCTGTCTCCTTCGTGTTCCTCCCACTGTACCCTGCTGGGCCCCAAATGGCACCCACTCCTGGTACAGCCTTTAAAGAAAGCAGTCTGATTTCCTTCATGAGGTTGCCTGCATTTTTAATAATTTTTGCTGGAGTTTTAAAAATTTAATATTCTGGCATCATAGATGAGAATTAAAGAGAGGTAGCCACAAAAAGAGAGCTGGAGTCCTGAGATCCATGTTGCAGACCATGTCTGGACCTGAACCATGTCGGTTCTTCCTTCTGGGCCTCAATTACTTCATCCAAAAGGGATGCAAAGTGTACCGGGGACCAAATCCTCTCTAAGGATTCTTCCACTGCAGGGAGATCATGTCTTGCCCTTTCTTTCCTTCTTGGCATCCTCAAGAGCATTAGACCATTGCAGGGTGGTGTGGCAGGGGACATCACCGCTCACTTTTCCAAAGACTCGAGCCACTTTCTCCTTTCTTATGCTTAGGGACACTGAACCCAGGGTTCATGCCCTGGTTTGTTTTGTCCATGGGGGAGGTACTGGGGTCTGGCTTGGTTTTAAGACTCACCTTGCCCCTTGGGCCCTGTGCCCCATTTTAAGGCATGCCGTGGGGAATGTCAAGCCCTTATTAAATATCAGGAGCCCTCCATCTGCCTCTGTCTTTCCTCTGAGATGACTGCCAGACAGCCAAGGTCAAGGCCACACAGGAGGAGGGGAGAGGGAGGACTGGAGGCTGCCTGTCTACAGGAAGCAAGACACAAAAGCGCTGCTATTCAGAGTATTTCTCTGCACCCTGTGAGGATCAAGCTTTGTGCACCCACCACACACACTCCCAAAGCCATGTTTTTATGTGTTGTTTTTTTCCCATTCATTTCATCATGTGGTCACATTCACCTGAGAAGTGAGGACCCACTCTGGAGTCAGAAGAGGCAGATGAAGGGGGTAGCTTTTCCCTGGCCAGCGTCCGCATCCCATGGAGCCAGGGATGGTCGGCTCAGCTCTAAAACTTACCCTGGGACTTGAGATCAGGCTTTCACATGATTTGAGCCAAATGCTGATTGATCCAAAGACAGAGGTGTGTGCATAACTTCAGAGAAAACTATTACTCTAAAGGAGAATGATAATGAAGCATTAGGGCAGAAGGAAAGGTTTCCCACGCCCCTGGCTTTTCAACTCCTAGCTGGTGGCCCTGGAAAAGTTACCTCACCTCTCTCTGCTGTGGGCAATAATAAAAACTACTGCTGTGGGTTTTGGTGAGGACTGAATGAATGAATACCTAAGAACAGGGCGTGGTCCATGGTAAATGCACAACAAACATTGACTCTCACCCTCATCCTCATCATCAGTTTCATCATCATCATTAGAAGGGGATTATATCATTGCCCTGAGCCTATGTGTCTCAAATTGTAAAATCTGGACGGAAAAAAAAAAGAAGTTTCTACTTGTCTTGCAGGTCAGGGCTCCTAGTTTGGGGTTCACAAAGAGGTTCTGCAACAGCAACCCATAATCAGAGGAAAAAAAGAGCAGAAATTAGAAGGTGACAAATAAGAAGGCACACCTTGCTTTTTGTCACTTGAAAGTCCTCATTTCAAGACTGTTCCCTTGGCTCCAGGAGCTCTTGTGTCATTATCTCCTGTTAAAAGGATTCAAATGACATTATTTGCATGGAAACTCGCATACCAAGGATGCCACCTATGCCACAAAGTTGCATTACAATGAAGGGAATGATGACTGTCTCACGTGGAGATGACATTCTTTATGCCTTCAAACTGAAAGTCAATGCTGGCAGTTCTTAACTGCTCAAGTCCCCTGAAAATATGTCACTTCTAATATGGAAGGCCTATTTTAGGGTGCCAACTCGAGGCTCATCAAATGGTGCTGACCTGTAGTGTCACTGTGAGCCAGGTAAAGATTGCTAAACCAAGGTGGATGTAGGGAGCCTGCTCTGAGCCAGCAAGGCAAGACAGGTTAATCAACTACAACCTTTCCCCAACCAACGTCATCATGACTTGATGACAGTCTTTTCAATGTCTTTTAAAAGCGGTTTCACTTGGAAATGTCTGCAGAAAAAAAATAGGGATGGCTCTGTTGATTGAAAGAGGGTGGCAAAGATGGGGGTGAGCTGCAGACCCCGTATGACCTCCTATTGGATGGAACCAGATCTGAAGACTGGTCCAGAAGACTGGATGCTCCTTTGCTGTGTAAAGCAAAATTCAGGGTGGTCCAGGAAAAGAGCGTTTTGGGAGTATGGAATAGGACAGAAGAAGGGACATGGGAGGTATGATTGCATGTCCTAGGCAGAGAGTGGGGGAGAAAACACATCTATCCAGAGACCCAGAAGTACAGTTATGATGAGAGATTTCAACGACAGGAAGAGGGAACAAACAAGAGAGGTGTCTTACCATTGTGAGACAGGACAGGAGAGCTGGGGCCACGGACTTGCCAGATCTTCTCATGTGGGCTAATTCTGGGGACGAGTCACTCTAAATCCTCAAGTCTACCAGGCAGACTAGGCACATGCAGAGCCAAGCAGTAAAGAAAACAGGGAGTTCCATATTGATGAAATTATTCAGAATTTTACAATAAGAAAATTAAGAAAGAGCTGGCAGTAACTCATAGCAATAACAACTGCAGCAACACCGACAAGAATGATAGTGATCGTAGTGAAATACGTACAGTTGATGTTATGGATACTCACCTCTTTCACACCACACTTTGCTTTCTGGCCTGAGCTGCTGCCTTTGGACATTCACCTCTGGGGTCTCTCTCACCTCCGCCTCCTGGACCTTGTGAACTGAATGTATTAAACCTGGAGTCTCTGGCAGAGGCTACGAGTGGCAGCCATCTCTCTGCCTGGGGCAGCCTTTACCTGCCTGAGCTGACCCCCCAGATGACCCCAGGAAACAGCCCTGAGACCACAGCTCTTATCTTTGGCTGATGTGGCAAGAGTGTCCACCAGATTTTGCCCATCCTGACTAGGGGATTGGAGAATGTGTGCTCCCACCATGCTTAGCTTGTGCTTCTGAGATAGCGGCTACCACCCACTGTTCTAGACAAGGGGATATCTGTCCACACCTCAGGACCCAGAGCATCTTCAGTGAACGAGTCCCACCTCATCCCCACTGTGCTAGCACTGGGATCGTACATCATCGTAAGGACCAGAGCAGCCACCTATGTGGTGCTTCACTGTGAGCCTGGCCCTGAGATCGGTGCTATTTTTATTCCCATTTTACAGTCAGGGAAATGGAAGCATCAAAAGAGACCCAGCAAAGTGCCTCAAATCACTGTGAAGAAGAGATAAGGCTGGGATTGGAAGTGTCTAGCCCTGAGCCATGCTCTAACCATTGCACTTACTGCCTCTCTTGGAAGGCGATCGCCAACTGGCTTTTTAATTGAATGAGGCATGAATGATCATGTCTTTCAGCGAAGAGTGACAAAGAAACTCTTTAGCAGGACATGTTTACCTGGTTCCCAGTGAATTTAAGAATTCTCATTTTCTTGCAAACCAGCTCCCTAACCTTTTGCAAACAACACACTCTGTGACACTATGTCATACGAGGGTGCAAAAATCAAATGTTATGATTAAAATTTTCTCTGGGGGGTTTCCTGCCAAAGATAAGTCCCCTTGATGATCAAGAGACAAAGCATAAAAGTAGGGGGGTGGTGAAAGCTCCCTTAACTCTTTTTATTTAATATTATTGATACCATTGAAATATAATTGAAACATCCTTCAAAGCAAGCTACACCAGCCACCCTTCAGCTTTGATACGGCTTTTTAATCAGGAGACATTGTTGCCTCACAATGAATATGGAAAGCATTTAAACTATTTTGTAGATGGAGTGTATTGCTTCTGACCTCAGCTGAAAGACCACATTAAAAGGAACTAACAAGAATTCACTCTGGGTCCTCTGGGCTCCAAAGCACTGAGGGTATGTGGAACATGGTAAGGGCTGGATTCATCTGGAGGAAAGGATTAAGCACCACGTTAGTTGGAACACGAGAGGTCAGCTTTGCCTCGGGGGGTAGAGAGTGGTTTCTCAGGGCACCAGGGATGCTAAGGAGATCTTGGGCTTTGCCTTTGAGTCGTTGGCCTAATTGCTTTCTTCTGGGCACGTCTTAGCGCAGTGTTTCCCAAGTTGCAGTCAGTGGACCGCCGGTCCAGGGGATGCTTCTGCTTCACCTAATGCCCCTCTGTCACCTGGGTTTGGGAGACAGTCCACACTGTGAGTCACCATTCCACACTGTGAGTCACCATTCCACACTGTGAGTCACCATTCCACACCGTGAGTCACATTCCCACTTGGTGACTCACAATGAACACAAATGTATCAAAGCCTCTGGAGAGTCACCCAGAAAAGAAATCTCTGTAAGATTTAAAAAACTTAAAAAAAAATTCTGCAAGGCCTTTGCAGTCGGCAGCACATAATTTGGGATGAGCTGCCTGATTCAGAAAGGGAAATAGCGTAAGGGGTCAGGGGTGGTCTGGAGTGATGTCCCGGTTAGCCCTTGAACCTGTCTGCCCCGGGGAGGGCTGCCCCCTCCAAATCCCATTTCCTCCAAGCTCATCCAATTACACAAGTGACCAGGAATAAATCAAATGTAATTAGTTGAGATTTTTTTTTTTTTTTTAATAACAAGACATAGATGATCTGATCTTATTAAAACGGGAGTTGGGAGGGTTTAAGACATAGAAATAAATAAGTATAATACAAAGGAGAATGAAGTCAATACCAGAGGGGTGAAAGCTTCTCTAGATGGAGAAACTAGTGAAGGCAGGAGGGGGATCCATCAAGGAGGTTCCTGGAGGGAGAGGCGGGATGTAAAGTCCACCTTGAAGGAGGAATACAATGTTTGTGTGCTTCCTATCAATAATATCAATAAAAAGTTAATAATACTCTTCTCCAATTAAAAAAAATAACAGCATCTCATTGTAAAAAAATTAGAAATTGTAAAGGAGAAAGGAGAAAAGTATCACCCATCACTCTAGCACTGAAAGATAATTGTGAAAACATTATTTCATATTTTTATTCATCCTTTATACAAAACACAACTGTCTTTGCAACACAGCTTATATATATATATTTATATATATGTGTATTATATATAATAGAAAGTCTGTGACTTTGTAACATCATTTTCTTTTTTTCAAATTATTGGCTTATAATGGCAAAAGAAGCATATATTCCTTCCGGTCATTGTTTCCAATCATTTTCTAATATTTTTCAAGTTGATAGATCATGATTTGACTAAGCAATAATCTCTTATTGGATAATTCTTTTCTCTAATTTTTATGTTTTTAACATTTTCTATAACTCTGCTAAAACATTTTTGTGCACACAAATTTTTCGATATATCAAGCTATACTCAAGGTAAGTGGAGATCCTCGATGTCTTCATTAGCTTATTAGGGTATAGAGATACACATCAAGTATGGCATTGATTTGGCGTCTTGATATGCAAAGTGTTTATCACCCCCATGGACATACTCATTGAATTTCCATCTTTGTACCACAGAGATCTTCATTCAAATCCAGACAGACAGATATAAGTCACCACTGTTGGGGGGGGAGAGGGTCAGATTTAACTCCAAAACCAGAATCATAACTATGAAATTTTAATCTCTTAGTTGAAAAATCACACTTGAGATATGAGACTGGAAAGTTTGGAAGAGGGATACAGGTGGAAGAAAGTGTACTCCCTTGCTTGCCAAACTACTGAAGTCCTTGGAACTGAAGGGGAAGAAAGCGAGAGAGAGAGAGAGAGAGAGAATGTTTATTGGAGGGAGGACTCTGCACCTTGTCTTCTGGGTCCCTAGCCCTGGTTCCAGACGAAGATCACAGAAACCCTACATTGAATCTGGGAGATCCAAGAGTTACGAGGAACTGTGCATCACCCATCTCTTCTGGAATTCTCATTAACAGCAGACCTGTCTTATTGCTATCCCAGCACATCAAGGGGTGAGGACAGTAGGGAAAACGTGGACAAGGCAGCATTCCCCCTCCCCACAATTCACCTGTGAAGGTCCCCAGAGAATAGAGGAGTCATCTGGAACCCATAACAATGGCACAGAGAGTTGAGGAAGGGCCCAAGGTCTGAGCTGATCTAGTGATTGAGTGTGGATGGTGCAGAGTGAAACGTGGGTGGGGAGGCTGGGGGCTGAAGACTCCTCTGTGCAAGCAATGGGGGAAGGTGTGAACAGGGTGACCAGACCTGAGAGCCACGGCAAGGTGGGAGATCAGAGCGGGACCAAGAGGCAGACACCCCTGCCCACAGCTGCTCTGACCATATAATAAGCCCCTGAGAATTTCAGACCTACACCAAGAAGGTAAGATCCTCAAAAAACAAAGTAATTACATGTAGATTGTACTTTCACAAAGTTAGTTCTAAAGGGACTTCAGATCTGTCTGAATCCTCTCATCTTTTTTTTTTTTTTTTTTTACGATTTTTTTTGATGTGGACCATTTTTAAAATCTTTATTGAATTTGTTACAATATTGCTTCTGTTTTATGTTTTGGTTTTGTGGCTGTGAGGCATGGGGGATCTTAGCTCCCTGACCAGGGATCAAACCTGCATCCTCTGCGTTAGAAAGGGAAGTCTTAACCACTGGACTGCCAGGGAAGTCCCTGAACCCTCTCTTCTTGTTCAAGAGGAGCCTGAGGCTCAGTTATTTGCCATCACTCACATGATAAGTAAGAGGAAGGACAGGAAATCAGATCTTTGAATAATCCCTGCCCTCTTGGTGGGGAAATCCACAGCAATTGGTTGACCACATTGGAGTCCAATTTTAGTAGTGTCTTAAGTGACTTATGACCACCAACAGGAGAATCAGGATGGAAGGCAAGGGAGGTAATGATAACACATGTGTTCAGGTAATGATGACACAGTGTGGTCCACAGGAAGGGGCTGAGGCTCCCAGCTCATCCTAGTCAGTCACAAGGGACCAGACAGAGAAGGACACTTTGAAGCTCTCAGAGGCAGTAGAGCAGTGGACATAAGAATTCCCAGTTTCTCTGAGCTTGTTTTTACTTAACATAAACCAATTGCATTCACTTCTTTTGCTCAGGGTGTTCAATCATTGAATTTCAGGATGGCGTAGAGCCATACTAAGGATTTATCGTGCATCAGACCTTGGTTTCATTCCTGCCGTTACCACTCTGTAGAGACATAAATCACTCAAGTCACTGTAAAAGGGTGGGGTAATGGTTACCACTCCAAACTGGGTACCGTGTGTGAAAGAGCAAGCACAGTAGGAGCTCAGCTCATGATCAGTGGCTGACACTTGTCACAACACGTCTCATTGACTCCTCATGAGTCTTCCTGTAAATGTTGTTATTCATTTTATAGACGAGGGAGGAAGGTTCACTAAGTTGGATAATTTGGAACAGGCCATGGAATGAATGTCCTGGCTGTTATGTATGTATTTCCCCTGTGGGGACTATCGAAAATCAAAATTCCTCAGCCCTTAGGCCACAGTGATGGGTTCAAAGCGTGGACATGGAACCCAAGTCTAACCCATCACTGGTCCTTTTGATTTGGAGCAGAAAGAAGAGCTCTTCACTTTTCTGATTGCCTACCTGGCATTGTCTATGGCTGGGTCTGGGGGACACAGAGCGGCTGGCCTGAGAGTTTGAAGGTGCCATAAAGTGAAGTCAAGACACAGCAAGAAGGAAGGTCCAGATCACAGGTTTGTTTATCCCTGGGGTAAGCTCCACCCCTGTCCCTCTTGTGATTTGATTCATGACTAATAACTTCCCTCTTTCTGCTTTGGCTAATTCCAGTGGAATTTCTATCACCTTAAATCAAAAGAATGCTGGTGAATATAGGATTTGGACCCAGGTCCATCTAAATCCAGAGGATACCTATGTTCCCTCCACTCCTCGAGAAGGAAGAAAGGAAGGAGGGAGGGAAACAAGGAAGAAACACTTTCTCCTTAACATACCAATCATCAAATCAGAGCTCCCCGGGGTCTCTAAAGAGATGGCCTAGGTAAGCTTGAAATGTATGCTTGCATTTTCAAAAGAGCGCCCTTTCGAAATCACCTTATTTTGATGTAACTGCAAAAGGCAGTACTATTTTGGGTTCTTGCTATGATAAAACTGAAGCTGTAAGCTAGGGACTTTCATGAGAGATTGCACCGAAATGTCAACAGATGGCTTGCTAATCATGTTAAAAAATACTCATTGCTTTTCAAAAATGGCATTTCTCCCCCACCCAGTAAGTAGATCAGAAAGCAGTGTTTATGATATAAAACATATTAGTCACAATGCCGTTTAATTATCCTACTTAATCATCAAGGTCATAATGATAATTGTTTCTAAAAATTAACACCTCTTCCCTCAGCAAGGAAGCTTATCCAGAATTCATGGTCAGAAACACAGAACTGATGCATTTAAAAGGATGTGAGCATTAAAGAGAGACAAGAGTAACAACTATAGAGATTGTGTGTGATCATTCACAAAGCATCTTGCAATCACAGTCTAAGGAATACCAAATTATGTGTTGGTCCAATTTTGCCCAAACTTCCTATTTTTCCCCAGCAATGAGGAGGGAATGGAGTCTTAAAATCATTCAATCATGATTCATCATGGGAGCTACCGTATTTTCTTATAAAAACAAATGGGTATCTTTGTGAAACTGCTGGACCCACTCAAACATTGAAGACCAAACCACAAGGAGATGGATTCTTTGCTCTTGTATCTGACTTGCACTAATCTCTCTCCATCTGATCTCAGACTCTCCTGCTTTATTTTATTGTTGATCCTTTTCTAGCTTGTTTTACATGGCTTCCGTTACCCCAATTCTATTCTTTTTTAAAAATTTAAATTTAATTTTTATTTTATATTAGAGTATAGTCGATTTACAATGTTGTGTTAGTTTCAGGTGTACAGCAAAATGATTCAGTTATACATATGCATATATCCATTCTTTTTCAAATTCTTTTCCCACATAGGTCATGACAGAATACTGAGCAGAGTTCCCTGTGCTATACTGTAGGTCCTTGTTGATTATCTATTTTATATATAACAGTGTGTATATGTTAACCCAATTCTATTCTTTTTTTAAAAAATTAATTAATTTATTTTTGGCTGTGCTGGGTCTTCATTGCTACGCACAGGCTTTCTCTAGTTGTGGCGAGCGGGGGCTACTCTTCGTTGCGGTGCACAGGCTTCTCATTGCGGTGGCTTCTCTTGTTGTGGAGCATGGGCTTCAATAGCTGTGGCATGCAGGCTCAGTAGTTGTGGCTCGCGGGCTCTAGAGCGCAGCTCTGCGGCACGTGGGATCTTCCTGGACCAGGGATTGAACCCATGTACCCTGCATTGGCAGGCAGATTCTTAACCACTGTGCCACCAGGGAAGTCCTCCCAATTCTATTCTTAAATGTCACACGTTCTTGGCTGTCTCACTATTCCTTTCCGAGAGTAGAATCTCCCCTTCCTGTTTCATCCTTTCAGGACCCAAATCCTGGAAGTAGTCTTCTCAGTCAGCATCATTTAGCAGACCCCTCCCCACTTCCAGTACTCTTTTGAAGGATGCTTCAAATAACTATATCATCCCAGCCACTTGGAGTTTTACCCATTAAGCTAGTTCACATGTCATATGACTGAAACTTATCTTTTTATGCATCTCAAACAACTTTTACCTCTTTAGCCATGAAGTCCTTCTAAAATGAATTACGTAGGCAGGAAAGGAGATGAGCTTCACGTTAACTCTTCTTGATGACTCCAGGTTATTATTTGGGATTCTGATGACTGTACTATCTGGGTGACTTCATCAGAGCCACCGAGAGGGAATAGGATCATTTGACCCTACATAAAAGGACTTCGGGTTTTCTGTGCTTTTCAATTCTTGTGTCATGCCATTAATTGCACTCTTGAGTGTCTCTGCCCCTTGATCTCAGGCTGCCATCTGTCACTTCTGGCCACAGCTCTTCCCTCCCAGTGTTGGACTTCTCATCTGCAATAGCCTCAGACATGGAGCGCTCACCTCCATTGACTTGGTGTCTGAAAGAAACCCGAGGGGTTTTGTTGTAGAGCTGCCACCTCCAGGAAGCCTCCCCTGTTCTCCTTTCTTCCCCTCTGAATGGTATAATGGCTGGGAGCATTAAGAATGCCTGAGTTCAAATTCCTGCCTTTTGACCAGCCGGGTGACCTTGGGTAACTTATTGTTCTTATGCCTCAGTTTTCTATTCTGTAAAGTAGGAATGATCATTGTATCTAATGCATGGGGGTGTTCTGGAGATTAAATCAATTAATATTTGTAAGGCATTGAAAGCACTTTCTGGCACTACTATATAGTTACTAAATAACTAGGGTTAATTCTTTCTTTTTTAGTCCCTCACTGTATCATCTGTACTTATGAAACATATAGATGTGAAAATAACAATAATGTTCTTAGGTTTATTTCATGAGTAGAGGAAGGAAAAGACGTGATATGTGATTTATCTCTTTTAATGTTTTGGGTGAATGGTTGCTCATTTTCCTTTTTCTGAATTTCTCACCATTCTTTTAGCTAAATGGCAGCACCCACATCCTCTGCCATGTCCTGTCACATGGGCTGTGTACCCCTGACCACTCTGTCATAGATTATGAAACCAACCGTGATCATCTGAGTCAAGGCTAGCCCACATCCAGCTATCCCTCTGACCAGAGGCAGAGCTGGGTCATGAGGCCTAAGTCCATGCTATTTGGGGATCCTCTTTATGAAAAATAATATAAAGTTCATGTATGACAGCAAATATATATTTAGAATGAGAAAATACATTTCAACAAATTTCAGATTTTTAAGAAATTGACAAATATTCAGAAGAACAAAATAATTTGTACTCATTTACTGCCTTAAACATCTCAAAAATTCTTTACCCCTGCATTTTTGGCCACTTGTACGTATAACTAAAATTTTAAAATATTATTTTTTTCCAGAGAGACAAAAAAAGATAATTCATGAGTGATTTTTTAAAATTATTGTTTGAAAAAGTTTCTTTCAACTTCACAACTCATTGGTAATATGTAGATTTTTAAATTTTTAAAAATTTTTATATATTTTTAAAGGTTACTTTCCATTTACAGTTATCATAAAATATTGCTATTCAAGTAGAGTTTGAAGATGTGGCCAAACATAAGAAACATTGTTAGATATCTTATGTGGATGAGCTGTTAAGAATATATGTCCTGTTTCAGGCTTCCCTGGTGGCGCAGTGCTTGAGAATCTGCCTGCCAACGCAGGGGACACGGGTTCGAGCCCTGGTCTGGGAAAATCCCACATGCCGCGGAGCAACTAGGCCCGTGAGCCACAACTACTGAGCCTGCGCGTCTGGAGCCTGTGCTCCGCAACAAGAGAGGCCGCGATAGTGTGAGGCCCGCACACCGCGATGAAGAGTGGCCCCCGCTTGCCGCAACTGGAGAAAGCCCTCACACAGAAACAAAGACCCAACAGAGCTAAAAATAAATAAATAAACAAATGTGGGGGGTTTAAAAAAAAAAAAAGAAAGGAGCCAAATGGAACTAGCTTGATTTAAAAAAAAAAAAAAGAATATACGTCCTGTTTCGAAATAGGGACACGGATGAAGAGAACGAACGTATGGATTCCGGGGCGGTGGGGGAGAGAGCGGGATGGGATGAATTGGGAGATTGAAATTGACATATATATATACTACTATGTATAAAATAGGTAACTAATGAGAACCTACTGTAGAGCACAGGGAACTCTACTCAGTGCTCTGTGGTGACCTAAATGGGAAGGAAATCCGAAAAAGAGGGGATATATGTATATGTATAGCTGATGCACTTTGCTGTGCAGCAGAAACGAACACAACATTGTAAAGCAACTCTACTCCAATAAAAATGAAAAAAAAAAAAAAAAGAGAGACCTGATACCTTGCGAAAAAGAAAAAAATAATTTAACTGCTGTTTGTAGCTCTACCAGGGGCTTTTGCTTTACAAACCCAATTTCACTTAAAAGACGGATTATGTTTTTATACCTGAATACACTGCATAGTCTAGTATATTCGTGACAGGATAGGACTTCCATTTCTACCGGTATTACTGAGAACTCAATGCTCTCTTATAGAATTACACATCTAATACATGGAAGAAATTTCCATAAGTAGCTTCTGTCCCTGTTATATCTCTTCTTTTATTCATCTACCTCCAGGGCGCTGAGGACACGTTCATATCCCCACAGGACCTCTAGCCTCACTCCTTTCTGTTACCATGGCAGGTAGGTTAGTACCACAGGTAGTAAGTGGTTTCCTGAAGCCAGACCATTTACATCAGGAAAACAAGGAGAATTTAGCTTTTCTTGGAAGTAACTGTGAATGTACAAAATCCAAACTAAATGTATACTCAACTTTCCCTTCCCTAGGTCCCCAAAATGTTCTGGCTGCCCCAAGATTTCCTGGGACGAGGGCCAGTGTGAAGGAGCGAAAGTCAGAGCAGAAAGAGACAGCTGTCTTAACCAATGTGGATAAACTATCTTACTAGGGCAGATTTCTGAAGACACATGACCACAGGAACACATTCCTAGGGTTCCTCCTCAGCCGAGGAGGGGGCCCAAGCAAGTGAAGATATACATCTTAAACTTCATTAGCTTAAGATGTACATGTGCTTTGGCCAGAGACCTCAAGTCTCTGCAGATTGGCTGGAAAAGATGAGCTGAGTTAAGGAGATCCCTTGCCAAGTGTTTTGGAAGTGGAATTCTGAGCCTGTTGCCAAAATGCTATAGGGATCTGAGCGAAAAGTCCTGGGTATTCAGACTAGGGAAATGATCAGCGCATTGTATGAGTTGAAAGAGAAAGATGCTAATCAAGAAGGAGCAGGGGGGAACGGGGGGGTGGGGGGGAATTAGGTGTGCTGCTAAGATAGCCACTGTGGCCTTGAGCGAGAGGCCCAGGAAATGCATAGATTTCCCAGAACTGCTGTGATTACAGCCTTCTCTGAGGTGTGTTTTGGGGGCTTTTTCTGAATCCTCAGGCCAGCACTCTGTATCCCCATGATAAACCCCATGACTGGAGCCAGTCTGAGTAAGTGCTTCAACTGAAGAGCTTGCTAAGGTATTTCTCTCTCCTGCCTTAGTGCAGTATCTGCTACCTACATTGACTTTTGCTTGAAAAAAAGGAAACTGCTAGGAAGGGCCCACGGCCATGAGGGCCTCAGGTATCAATTCAAGTTTCTCAGTAATCATTGTTTATCCCTTTGTTGTCATATGGTAGCTCTGAATAGTCTAACTAATAAGAGTTATTCTTATATGAAGCAAGAGTGTGGACAACGGGGTGTAATTTTAGGGGAAAATTGAAAGTTGATTCATGTCTACCCCAAGTCTGGGGTGGCTCCAAAAAGAAGTTTGTTCTTGGAAACCACAAACATAGGGACACATCTCCAGAAAGAAATGAAAACTCTTCTCTCTCAAATGCCATGTCCTTTCTGATGTCTTCCTATTTCTTTCTGTTAGTGAGTATTTATCTTAAGCTTAGGATGTATCCGGGACTGTTCTAGTCACTTTAGAAGATACAAAAAAGAGTATGACATGGAGTCTTGCTTTAATTCGTTGATAGCTTAGTAATTACCTTATAGCCTTCCAAAACCATTGCCTGTTAAAGGCCCACCATCATTATGGTGTTCACAAAGACATTTTCAGAAATTAACCACACCTAACAAAACCACAAAGCCTCTCTCTTGGAAAGTACCATCATCTTACCATTTTGTTCTTTTAAATGAAGACTCTTTGAGAAATAGACTTATTTGTATAACCCTACAAGAACTTCTCATGAATAAACATGCACATCAAAATATATATATTCTTGGGACCATATATATTTCAACTTGGATTCAGAAAATATGATCACTTATTTGACAAATAATTAGGTACTCCTTAGCACTGTTAGTTTTCATTCTTTGTATTTTTGCCCCAGTTTCCCAGTTGGACCAGAGTCTCCAAGGACAAGCATTATGTTTAAAATATTAGAGTGTTTCACACTTGTTCTTTCTACATGTCTTATAAATGGTTGTGAATTCATTTTGCAGTGTTTGGATTATGGGATCCCTCTCTTTATGGGATTATAGCCTTTGTAAAGATTTAATTATTACTTCTTGATTTTCTAATCTAGTCCATAACCTATATTTGATTACTGCAAAATCTCTCTGGAGAACAAGGAAATATTATTATTACTAAGACACATGAGGGGGCTGCATCTTAGAGAAGTTGCAGAATCTACTAGCCACAAAAGAGGATGATGTAATGGAGAACTTTCCTGCCACTGGCTTTGTCCTCTTTCAGCCAGATCACAGTGTCTCTCAAATTCAATCCCCTGATAGCTGATGATCACCAGGGCATAGAGATGGAGGCAATGGATTGAATGGACAAATAAAAGAAAAATGGAGATGAGCAATCTCATGGTAACCATTGCTGGCCCTCTTTCTTCACCAGATCCTTGTAGATATTAACAAGTTCATATGTGGATGTCTGACTCTTCTCCAACTCACCCCTACTTTTATCTTTTTGTTAGATGTGTCCGTAAGGATTGAGTGGTTAAATTTCAAATGCCTAGACAGAGGAGGAAACATACCATGTTAATTCTGCAGATGGAGAGTCCCTACTTAACGTGGATTCAATCCCATTCTTTTATTAATTTTCCTATGTGTTTATTTATTTGGCTTGGTAGAACAATTTCCTAAGAATGTAAAATCCATCCTCATGTACCATCACCTCCAGGGTAGAGCCTGCACTTCTTCCCATGGAGTTCAAGGCCACAGTATTGCCGTTTTACTAGCCTCTCCATTGCTGCTGGACAACACTGTTGGTTTCAGTTGTGTGACACAAAACCCAGGTTCAAGGTCAGCCTGACCCTAATGAGATGGCTCTGACACTGGTGATGACCACATTGGCTTATTGAAGATCACTCTCTTGGCCAGTACCTGGCAGAGCTGGGCTCCCCATTGCCCACCTGTTCCCCAGCTGAGATTCTTTCTCTTTCATGGTGAACTTGAGGGTGATACCATACATGTTGGAAAGTGCTGTGGGATCTGATGCCAGAGGTTTTGGACTGATTTGGGAAATAAATGAACTGTATCCTTTCAGCAATAAACTCCTACTTTTTCCAACAAAGCCCAACAGATACTTCTGGGGTCAAGGGAAGTCCATGCTTCCTCTTGCTCTGCCTGGAGTTACTTCTCAGGCTGAACTGTCCTTTACTGGAGTAGCTGGGCTCCTCTGTGTCAGCCATAAAAGTTTGGTCACTGGCAATAGCCCAGAAGCCTATAGAAAAGGGAAAAGATTCTTGTTCTCAGGACTGCCAAATGGTGGCCATAAATTCAAACCCATCCATTGTTGAGTTTTTATGTTGGTGTTCTGTTAGCATGCAGGTATATCTACTAGACCTTCTGTCTTCTGTTATTTGTTTCTGGAATATTCTGAGGATTGCCAGAATCCTCGAGCCCATCAGCTACAACTTGGTTGCCCAAACAGCTTGTTGTCCATGTGTAACTGTCACATTGCCAAACTAACATGGGCCTGGTGGGGCTGTAGGTGGGTTTGGGAGTTTTCCCCATGCCTCAGAAAACTAACAGCCAAGTAACGATAGAGACAATGAATTCATCTCTCTCTCTTTTTTTTTGCTGATATTGCTTTGATTTTAAATTAATGAAATAAACATACTTAAAAAAAAAATAAACCAAACTAAGCATTGCATGCGAGAGTCTCAGACTGTCAGCTTAAACCAATCTGAAAGTTATGCCTTTGAATGCAGACATTGGACATGAAAAAGACCTTGCGGGTCATAAAGCTCACCCCCTGCCAATATCAGAGGAGCCCTGGGCTGGTTTGGGGGGTGTGAGCGTCTCAAATTCCCTTCCATCCAAATCAAGGGAGGATTGGGCTGAGTTCTGCCTCTGGTTAGTCACGCCCTGTGGGGTGAGTCGCAGCCATTGCTGGAGCTCCCAGCCGCCCTCCCCGGCACAGCCTTGATTCTCAACCTTCTCTGATCAAAGGAAATGGGACCATTACCCCCATCACTACCTGACCCCAGACTCTGGCCAAAACCTTGGACATAGTCTTTGAGTCTTAAGGATGTGCCATGGGATGTGTAAACAACTCCAAGAGGTTCTAATCCAGGTCCCCCACCTAGCCATGGGTTAGAGAGAATTGCCCCATCTCTGTTGTTAATTACATTTATTCCCGTGAGGGTCTGGTTGGGGCACAGCCATCCAAGTGTTTATCTCAGCCTCGACTCTACCTCCCTCCTGCCACCTCTTTGTGTCCAGGGTGAGACAAAGCCAGCATCTCCCTTCAAGATCACATGCCTGCATTCCGGCCAGTTCTCATTCTTTGCTCGTGTTGAGAAAACTGTGCGGAATTTCATCCTGATTTTCAAAGAGCCTCCTCTCCCTGGAAGACACAGCTTGGTGTCTTTGTCCAGTGAATTACTGCAGCTTGACACACTTGGAGAAATATTTTTGTCATAACCCACTGCTTGCTGCACTGTCGATCCAATTATTTGGAACAAGCAATCTGTCATTCTATTGTTCCTTTCCAATAGTTTGACTTTGGTGGCTGTTGTAGAAAATAAACAAGTACTTTCAATTTAAAAAAAGAGGTGAGGAGAGCAACCTAAAAGAATATCTTAAATATGTATCTCTGAGGTTACTAGCGGCCAGGGGTCTGAAGACCTGATCACATCAAAGGGCAAAGAGTGCTCCCCCAGATAACAAATGTCCTGGAATAAGGAAACTCAATCACATGTTTTGGCCACTTTAGAAATAACACTCTACCTCCCAAACTCTCTGCCAATGCACATATCTCCCTGCTACCAAAAGCCACCAGCTTTCTGGAGCTGTTTATATGGGATGATCTGATTAGTTCTATTAATTAAAAGGGTTTTTGCTTTCTCTAGACTTACTTGAAATCAGTAACTGCCATACTGCAAGCATTGTAAAGTATGAAATTCATTATGGGTATATACACCTACTTTTTTAGAACCACAAAAGAGGACTCCTGATTCAGGAACAGATCTTTCCTTTCTTATTTGAGAATTTAATTATTTTAAAAAATATACAAAAGTATAAGAATTAAATATAATCTAATGACAACATTATCTTTATAATATTGAAGGAGAATCCAACATTTGGAACAAAACAGGTATGAAACAAACAGTTATTTAAATTAGAACTAATATATAAAATAATTGACATATCAATTTGGCAGAATTTGGAGTTGACCACGAAGATGAATCCAGCAAGTGTTTTCCAACTTGAGTCTTGTGTTAATTGGCCAGGGCTGCCATGACAAAGTACCACAGACCAGGTAGCCTAAACAACTGAAATGCATTGGCTTAGCTCTGGAGGCTGGAAGTTCAAGATCAAGGTGTTGGCAGAGTTGGTTTCCTCTGAAGCCTCTCTCCTTGACTTGTAGATGGCCGTCTTCTCCCTGTGTCTTCACATCACCTTCCCTTTGTGTGTATATGTGTTTAAATCTCCTCTTCTTATAAGGATACCAGTCATATTGGATTAGGGTCAACCCTAATGACTTCTTTTTAACTTAATTATCTCTTAAAAAACCCTGTCTCCAAATACAGTCACATTCTGAGGTTAGAACTTCAACATATGTATTTGGGGAGGGACATGATTCAGCCTCTATCAGGCCCTTCAAGCTACCACAGCCAACTCTGCATCCTTAACAGTTGGCTTCCAGTTAACACTGTTCTGCAGGAGGTTGCATGGGCTTCATCCTGAAACCCATGGTCTTCTCTAATCCATAATTACATCCAGACCTGCTCACATGGGTCCACTGGATTCTCCCTATTTTTGCATCTTTACATGTGGCTTCTCCTCGCCTTACAGATGCCATAATCATTTGCCCTCCAGCTTTTCTGTCTTTGCTCACCCCATGGAACACCCTTCTTCCAAATTCCTTCCCATCCCACAGGCCATTCCTTCGTTCAGAGCCTGTAGCTCTTGATTTTCAGGCTTCGTTGAAGCTGAGGGATCTGAACTCATGTTATGGAGGAACTTTGTGTGCTCAATCAAAGGCAATTAGAATACTCTGCAAAATCATCCACTTTGCAGGTTTATTTTAATTTTGAATAGCTAAACTAAATTCCAAGTGTTAACATTTACACTGGCCTGGTGGATTTTGAATCTCCTGAAGTGAATATATATTTGAATGTGTATTATGGAAGTTATATGCATCAAAGCAATTACTCTAATGTAAAACTAAATAACCAACACATATTAAAACTTCAGAGAAACGTTTCACCATGCTTTTTATTCTGAGGCAAATGAGGACCAAAAGCCACAGAGATAAATCATTAGACATCTGGGAACAGGCCCCAATGCCTTCCAAAACTCTATGTCTTTTGGACACATGTCTTTCAGAATGGATGCATAGGGTTCAAGTTATTTGAGGGAAATGCACCAAGTCCAACAAACATGGAATCCTCAGAATGTGGTTAGCAGAAGGAACAGTTCATACAGATACATTGTCATTCAGAGAGATCCCTGAACGATCCTTGTGATAAATGCCATGGTATGGCTAGTGAGAGCATCGATTGCGGGCTGCAGTGATTCAGAGAAAGAGAAGAACATCCCTGCCAGGGAGACTAAAAGGAACCATTGCAGGGATCAACAAACACATGAATGCCCAAATATTTGTGGAGTCACAGGGAAAAGTGGATGCCACATTCAACTTCAAATAAACTTGGGTTCAAATTCCAGTTCTTAACCTGCTTTGGAAAGATCGTTAACTTCTTTGTGCCTCAATCATCTTGTTTGTACAATGGGGCTAATAAATCTGCTTGTCAGACAGTATGAAACTTAGAGATGATGCCTGCAATGTACCAGGCCCAGTTTTAAGCCCACAGTGGCCACTTTTTTAAAAAAAAGGCTCTCGTTAATGTTTTAGTCCAGGGGAAATTTTACAAAATGAGTAGGAGGAGGTAAGATTGAGAGATACTGCAAAAATGTAGAGGCAGACACACAAAAGAAAAAGATCCTACTGGCTGACAATTATCTAGAACTCAGAGTATAAATCATGCATCTCTGTTACATATATGATGAGCCTGAATCCATTCAGTGGCAAATCTCCAGGATTCTTCAGCCAAGGACTATAATCGTCAATGGATGTTTTGCATGAGAGGGAATGTTCCTGTTACACTTAATCTGAGACTGTTATTTCGAATCCTCGTAAAAAAGATTATATGACATATCTCATCTCCTTAACATACTAAGGCACAGGGGGAAAGGCAAGGCTTCTGCAGAGTGTTACTGGAAAAGTATACTTTCCTAAATTTCAGGATTATGCAAAGACTCTTGCACAAGAAGGATTGGAAGCAGGAGTTTAGATTGTGGTGGATACTGTCTATTTTTAAAGTCTTAACTGTGAAATGCTGTCAAAGATAGTGAAGGAGGACTGTAGTCACTCCAGAGACCTGATCAAAGCAGGAGAACCCCCAGCGGAGAATGGCCCTGGATGCAGGCCAAGGTGGGATGCGGAAGAAAACGAGTGAATGACACAGCATCGGATCAAAGAGAGCTCCGTCCTGTACCCAGGACGCAGTGGAGAGCTGTCCTCAGTTCATAGTGAGAAAAGATTTGCATTATCAGGCCATGATTTCATGTGGTTTGCACATATAGATGGCTTAAATCTGTAAATGGAAACTGACTTCATCTGCTGTGTAGATTTAGACTTTTTCAGCTAAGCCTCTCTCTTGTCATTATGAATCCTGAATTCAAGATTCCTGATATTTTTCACTAATGAAATGGAAAGAGATGTTAGGAAGAGTGCTCGCTATTTTATATACATGATTTCTTTATATTGTCATAATAATCCTGAACTATGTTATTCCACCCATTTCGTGGAAACAGCAGGGCAGAGACTAGAGAGAGGCAAAAGAAGGGCCCACCTGCACAACTTAAGGTGGCTTTCACTGTCAGATTCCAATCGTACACTTGTATAGACCTTAGGGCAAGTGCTTCCTTAAATATGACACCCTAGATGCCTTGCTTGCCTAGCTTTTAGGAAGCAGGTACAAGGAAGAGAGACCTGGCCACCAATACCAAGTTGGTTCTACTTAGGCCTTAAATTTCTCCCAGCTGAAACCAGCTGATATTTGTCGAGACCCTGGTGGCCCATGGTGCACTATCCTGGCGAGATGTCCCCCTAGGGAAGGGGCCTTAAACCACCTGAACAAGATCTATTTCTGATCAGATGATTACATGTTACATAAAATCAAAGAAGAGTTATAGCAGCGTTCTGCACAAGCCCACGTACAATAAAAGGAATCGGGTCTGGTCTCCAGGGATACCTGGGAACATAGCCAAATGGAGGGAGATGTTTGGTGCCAGGTGCTTGACTTGCCCCAATCAGGAAGGCAAATAGACAAACAGAAAGAAACCCCTGTTGATCCACACCGCGGAATCCAGCAAGGCCGGGCTAATGGAGGTGGCAGAGGGTGGAAAGGGTGGAACTGGACTCCAAACAATCCTCACCTGGAGCAAAACTGTCCTTACGCCCCTGCGTGTGGAGCACACAGTGTGCAGGGTCGGGTGGCTTCCCAGCCTGTTCCGAACCGGGGGCCAGCAACCTCCTCCCGAGAGGAGAGGCATGTGCTATAACTGTGATCTGGGAGAGACATCTGTGATTTCAGCGCTCCAGGCACAGGCTCTGGCAGGACACCGAAGCCACCCAGACATTCAGCTCGTCTCTCCGTCTGCTGGGGGTGGTCTACAGCCCACAGGCCCAGCCATGGCCACCTGTGAGGCTGCATGTCAGGTGCAAGACAACATTCCTAGAATAAGATGTCATTTGTCTATTTATGTTGGAGCCAGATGACAGAAGGTAAAAGTACAAAAGCTAGGGGCGTTCCAAATGGAGGTCTCCTTGGTGTTCATGTAGCCTGGTGCTGCCTCTTCATCGTACAGAAGAATCCAAAGCCCAGGTAAACTAAATGGCTTTTGCAAGTCCTGAAACAAGAGCAGGACGCTCAGAAGCCAACAGGACCACCATACGTGGTCACAGAACCCAAAGATCATGTCCTTCTAAACCCTGAGTTAAGTTTCAATCTTTTTTCATTCATTTAGAAAACCTGGATCAAGGACAATACACATATAGGAAGCCCAAAGATAAATAAATCTTGCTACAACATACATTCACTTTGTTTATTATTTGTTTGTTTCATTTTGCTTAGCCTGTCCATTTATGTGTCTAGAACCCTGACCCTGACATAGGGTTCAATTGGGTCTACCTCTTCCACGTATGTATGTATGTACGTATTTAATTTTATTAGAGTATAGTTGATTTACAATGTTCTGTTAGTTTCAGTTATACAGCAAAGTGATTCAGTTATACATATACATATATTCATCCTTTTCATGTATGTATTTATATCATAGCTAAACAGTTCCTCTGCAGAGGAATGATCTGAATGATCTGTTCAGAATGCAAGATGACCAGGTGGTAAGCAATCTGAGTTGCCCAGAGAAGAGAGGACACCTGTTTTGCAATAAGGTGACTGTAGGAAAGATGGAGCAATAAGATGATTCAGCATCTATTTAGGAGATAGATTTTATAGTATTTGCTGATGAGCTGAATTTGTGGCAGATGGTGGAATATTTGAAAATGCTGGTAAAGTTTTCAAATTGTGAGGTTTTCAAAACATATAGCAGTCAAAGAAGAAACAAGTCAATGATATAACTTCTTGGGCTCAGCAAATCTCCCTGACTTTACTTAGACTTAACTTGCTGCTTGAATGACTTCAGTCTGTGGTTTTTGTGGCACTAACTAAACTCTAGGCAAAATTTGAGAGGTTTTAAGGGCTCCCCTTATTTTCCACATCAATATTCTGAAGACCGAAATGAACTTTCTGGATACCTAGATATAAAGTCCTACATTCAGGAGGCATTTAATGGACCTGCGATTTAAAAAAAAAAAATGGATAAGAAGACATGTTCTCATTTCAGCAAGTCAGACAGATGGGTCCCCACTGGACCATGTCCTGCGATCTGGCTGTGTGGAGGTGTGACCATGAGCCAGGAGGGAGAGGGGCAGGAAAAGTATCTTGAGTTCTCAAAATAGCCTCATTTCCAAGAGGTCAAGGGAAAAAAGGCCATTTCTATTGGCGGTGTCATGGACTGATTGTATCTTCCCCAAACTACTATGTTGACCAAGGATGGGAGGTGATTAGGTCATGAGGGTAGGCCCCTCATGGATGGATTAGTGCCTTTATAAAAGGAACCCCAGAAAGCTTCCCTTGCCTTCTTTCTACCGTGTGAGGATACAAGGAGAAAATAGCATTGTTCAACCTGGAAGAGCTACCACCTGAACCCGGCCATGCTGGCACCCTGACCTTGGACTTCCAGCCTGTGAGAAATAAATTTCTGTTGTTTACAAAGTGCTCAGTCTGTGGTACTTTGCTATATCAGCCAGATAACAGGGAACAACACAAACAAAGGCAGAGAGGCAAGAGGGAAGAGCGGGGAGTAGGGAGGGCAGCGTTGGTGGATAGAGAAGAGTTTGTAGGATTACAAACAGGGGAGTAACATAATTAGGTTTCTGTTTATCGAGGAGACCTTTAGTTGGGGTGAAAAGAAAAGATCTGAGCATTCAAGAGAAGATATGGTTAGGACTTATTATATTATTCCAGTAGAGAGCAGACAACAATTTGGTTAATGTAGTAGTGGTACCAATTTTTTTGAGAAGAAGTGACAGATTCTCAGATTTGGTTGTCAATCCAAATTCATATATCCAAAACAATGTCTGATAGATATATAATGAGTCACATATAATTTTAAATGTTCTAGTAGCCACATTGAGATTGTCATACTGAGTGAAATAAGTCAGACAGAGAAAGACAAATATCATATGATATCGCTTATATGTGGAATCTGAAAAAATGGTACAAATGAACCTATTTACAAAACAGAAATAGAGTCACAGATGTAGAAAACAAACTTATGGTTACCAAGAGGGAAAGGCGGGGGGAGGGATAAATTAGGATATTAGGATTGACATATACACACTACTATATATAAAATAGATAACTAATAAGGACCTACTGTATAGCACAGGGAACTCTACTCAATACTCTGTAATGACCTATATGGGAAAAGAATCTAAAAAAAGAGTGGATATATGTATATGTATAACTGACTCGCTTTGCTGTACAGCAGAAACTAACACTACATTGTAAATCAACTATACTCCAATAAAAATTAATTTAAAAAAAGAATAAAGGGCATGAGGAAAGTTCACAATTTCTCTTTCAAATAAATCTGTCACTATTTAAAAAACAAAACAAAAAAGAAAACAAAAGAAACAAAAATGCTCTGGTAGCCACATTCAAAAAGAGTAAAAAACAAACAAAACAAAGGAATTGATTTTAATATTTTATTTATCTCTATCTATCCAAAATATCATCATTTTAACACATAAATCAACATAAAATATCGATGAGATATTTTATGTACCTTTTTTCCCCATGAAATCTGGTGGTATTACACGCTCATAGCACATCTCAATTTGATCTACCTGCATTTCAAGTGAAGCACTTAACAGTGATATCCACTACTGGCTGCTCTCATGCACAGCTTTGATCTAGAGTATTCTAGAATTCCCACTTGAAAACTGAGCCAGTGACCTCCTGTACAGATTCATCCCTGGTGTCCCACCACAAATACTGAACCTGGAGCCAGGAGACCCCAATTCCAGCCTCAGCACCTCTACAAAGTTCCAATAAGGTCTGGAGGTAAAAATAATCAATGGCCTGGACTTGAGTTGTCCTTTATCTACTTGAAAGGGCTGGACGTAATGATCCCTTTTAGCTCTGAGGTCTAAAGATTGAATAATTTTTCAGTGGTGGTGGTGGGAGAAATTCCAGGAGATGCTTCTGAAGGACTGCAACAGCCTACGGTGTCCATGTGTGGACATCCTTCTTCTGTGGAGCAGTTTCACCCCAAGCCCTCTTCATGTTTGAAACGGGGAAGATGGGTTGGCTGAGTCAGTCATTGGACAGAAACCCTGAGGGTGCATCTCCAGGTCCATGGGACGTGGGCAGGTGGTTCGGCTGCCAGGCTTGTCCCATTAGTCAGAACTAAGCAGGGTAAAGCCAGGGGGCACTGACAGGTAAGAGGCGACTCGGACCAAATTTCTGGATTCATCTCTTGCTGTCCCAAGTCCCTTCTTGAAAAAGGTGAGGTGTTAACCTATCCGGCTGCCTTTCAGCTTAGAAAAAATCGTCTCCTCACCTGAATTCCCCTAAAAGCTTCAGCTGGCCAAACTTTCTTCCTTTCATCTCCTCCTCTGCAATGGACTCAGCCCAAGAAATGCCAAGTTGCAGGAGAAGCTGGGGAGAGATGGGTGTGTAAAAACATTTCCTGTCAACCCGACTAAGAGCTCTGGGTGGTATCCTTTCATTCTGAGTTAAGAAAAGAGATGGAAAACTTATATTCACAAACGGATTGGCAAGTGGATACATGACTAAGAGAAAGAGACAGAGGGACAGAGAAGGAGACAGAAACAGAGAGGTTTGTTATGAATGTAAACTTACACTGACATCTTCAAAATTAACAATTTCTCTGAAGTCTCAAATCTCTAGGATGGTGCATAGACCTGATAAGTGAGCAAAATATTACTCAGGGAAGCCAAAATCAGTTTCACATATACAAAACTCCTGTACTTTTCTCATTGCAAAAAAAAAAAAAAAAAAATCATTGGACCTTAATCAAAGATTATGGGGTGTTTCTTTGCGTGTAATTCTCACAGATCTGGTTAACAAAATAATTAGTATGGGTGTGAGTGCTGACTTATAGTGGAAATCTTTCTTCTTTTTTTTCCCATTTGATTGAGACTGGATTGAGCTTCACTACTCTGTCATCAGCCAGCTAGATTCGTCCAAGCCACTGTGAATTCTGTAGGCGTCTGTAGGCGTCTCCTGTGAAGTGCTTCTATGAAGTCCTCAACCTGAGCTCTGCCCTCCCATGTACCACTCTCCCTACCCTATCATTCCCTCTGTCTCTGTATTATTCACTTTTTCAACTGAAAATGATCTATGGGAGAGTTTCTCAAAGTAGGGGTCAAGGACCATTTTTATTATAGTTGTGTAGGGTGTAGCTGAAAACAATATTTCTATATCCCACCCTAGGACTTCTGAATTAGAATTGACCTTTGTAACAAGTATCCAGGTAATTCTAATGCTCTTTTAATGTTGGGAATGTTCTAGAAGGGCAGTGGTTTTCTTGTCCTTTGTTGCACAATGGAATCACCTGGAGAGTTTTCAAAAGTATTGATACTTCCTGGCTTCCATCTTCAGATATTCTGATTTAATTGACATGTGGCGTGGCTTTAAAAATACAGGATTTTTAAGAGCTCCTCAGCGATTTTAATGTGTGGCCAAGGTTAAGAACCACTATTTGGGTTTAGGTTAAATACTCTGTACTGTTCAGGTAATTTGTTAAAAGGTACTAAGTGCCCTCAACACACACACACACACACGGACATACACACACATTCATACTACCTGCACTGGTGTGACTTCACAGCCTTGCCACTTGTTCACCCTTCTTAACAGCCCCAGGCAGAATCTTGAAAGTCAATCATACTCTAAGCTTTGACACCTTGAAGTTGAAACTTAATATTATAAAACAGTCAGGAGACTATTTTTTGCAATTTTTTCAGTTTATTCACTTTGCTGCAACCTTCACTCATTAGCAAAAGAACATTCTGATACACAATTCTCCATGCGAAGAGTAAACATCCAGACATATCTCCCATTGCCCTTCTAATGGCTCACCCAACTTCCAGGCCCTGGCATACTGATGCCCCCTTAGTCCCCATCCCATATCCCAACAGTTATTTATATGATGATCATTTTAAACATCTTATTCCACTCCGTGGTTCCACAGGAACAAAATAGTCTGGACCCTGGAGTGGAGGTGACCTGAGTCTTGCTTAATGTTTATACTTGAGAAAAGAAATGCATTTTTTTTCTTTCCTAGTAAATATCTTCTCCATTGATAGTCTAATTTATTTTCAGCCAGAAAGCCTGAGGCTGTAGTTTCCTCAGGGGCTAAGAAATGAGTTTGTGGATGACCAAGGCCAAGTGGAGGGTATGCCTGCAGAACAGCGCAGTTGCTGATATCCAGACCCAAGTGGCTGGGACCTCAGGCTCCTTGTCACTGTCATGGGCACCTGAATGAAAACACGACAGGTGGTCTGTTCCTCTGTGATAGTCGCTGCTAGGTGCCCTCCTGGCTGCCCACATGAGCATGGTGGCTGTAAATTTCCTAGGCTATTTTGCTAGGAATCTACATTTAGATAGAACATTTTATAAAGTAGAAAACCTGACATTTTCGGTGCTTTTTTACTTCTCTCTCTTTTTTTTTTTTTTTGTGGATAGGTAAAAGAGTAATTTTGTAACATCTTTGATAAGGGAAGATTACAGCACATATCCTAGCCTATTATAAATATTGAAAAATATATTAATCCTATATTCTGCAAGCCCCCTAAGTAAGCTGACAGAGCCCCTGGGATCTGTTAAGTAGACAGATGGCAAGCTCTCAGTTGCACATATTTTCCTATTAATTTAAAGGCAGTTAACCTCTTCTTTCTTCTGTTGAAAAGTAGGTAAAGAATTGCTGAGTTAATAACTTAGGCCTTTTTTCTTTTTACAAAATTCCCTTTTCCCCTCTGTGTCTGGGTGCTATTCTTCTTTCTTTACTTATAAACTATGAACTTTCTCACTTTTTACATGTTAATATTAACATATATATATGAACTTTAAGTAGAATTGAATTGTGACTCAAGACTTAATTAATTAATTCTTTAAGGCTTAAATCACCATTTTTGTGTCTAAAAATAAAATTAAACTTTTGTTTTGACTAGCCATACTGTGTATAAAAATTATTACAATGAATTGATCTTTTTAATTTTTTCTACTCTCAATATTTTAGTTTGTGTTTGATTAAGGATAAACCTTAATCACAATGCTTCTCATCTATGTTCCCAAACCTCCTTGTTTCAATGTTTAAGACCTACGCCAGGTGAGTCTCATATGGAAATTGTGGTATGTAGCCTCCAATGGGGCTCCTAGTGAACCACCTCTCCTTATATTCACAATCTTGTGTGTACTTTTTCTCCATTGAATCAGGGCTGGACTTCACACTGAGCAGAATATAGCAGATGACTTCCAAGACTAGATTATAAAAGGCTCTGTAGCACTGTTCCTCGGTCTCTTGGTCTCCTGGATGGTTAATTCTGGAGTTAAGCCAGTTGTACATCATAATGACTAGAATGGCTAGATATATCAAAAAAAAATACAGGACTCCCAACTAAATTTGAGTTTTAGATAAATGATGGATTTTTTAAAAGTATAAGTATGTCCCATGTAATATTTGAGACATATTTATACTAAAACATTTTTCATTATTTATCTAGAAATTAAATTTAACAAGGTATTCTGTATTTTATCTTGGAAGCAGCCCCTCCAGCCCTGATCAAACCTTCAGATAAATGCAACCTCATGAGATATGCTAGCCAGAATTGACCAGCCAAACTCCTCCCAAATTCCTGACCCGAAGACACTATGAGAGCTAATCAATAATTATTGTTATTTTAAACTACTTTGGGTAGGTTATGCAAATTATGCAAATGCAGTTATAGATAATAGATAACAAATAATTTTTTTCTAACTAGTAGAGAAGCTGTTGATAGCTTTTTTTTACTTCTGTTTTTGTAAAAATTATGCATATTGCTATCAAAGGAGAGTTTTAAGACTATCCCCACTTCCACTGCTCCTGGCAAAGGAAAAGGTAGAGTTGTATGTCTTGATTAAAATGCCTTCAAGGAGAATAGTCAAGGGTTTGTCAGCTAAGGGGCTTGTATTTGAACTAAGAATGATTCCTGAAGGACCAGAAGGATTAAATCTGATCCAGCTTCCTCTGAGTTCTCTTAAGAGTTGAATTGGGGAAAATAAGACCAGTTGACAAACCTGGAAGTCAGGAGTTATCCTGAAAATAAGAGACAAAACTCAGGTTAGGAGCCAGGAAGAAGCTGAATAAAATTAATTCCATGGGGACAAATGAGTAAGAAGGGTCTTGGCCAATTTTCTAAGGTGAACCTGAGACTCTTGGCTTGACATCATTGACCTTTGATTTTCCTGAGTTCTTAATACTTTTTGCTACGCAACAATGGCAGCTGAGTCATTTTTTGCACTGGGGCTTAGAAGCATCCTAATAAAAGAGTAATAAAAACCCCATCTCTCTCTTTTACAAGTTCAGAATTACTGTAATGTGCTTGATGGGTGGTATGGTCCTTTCCAAAGTCAGCCATTAGGAAAGGGCTTCAAATGTAAGCTCATCTTTAAGGAAGCTGGGCTGGGACATGGTCTTGTCACCAGGGTCTTTGGCTTGTGAGAAGAGCTGGTTTTTGCAGAAGTCTCTTTAGACCTGCCCACCCCCTAATCCCCAGCCATATGGCCATCATATGGCTTCAGTGGCTGAGACTTGAGTATAGTCTGATCTGAAAAGTCTGGACCAGCAAGTTAATCTCTACAGAAGAGGATAATTATCCACCGGACCATGAAGGACCATGTCCAATGGTGATTCCCAGTGACACCTAAAGTCCCTCATGGCTTAGCATTAGTTATGACAACTAACCACTTTAGATTGAGTCTCTGGATTAGTTAGGGAAACTGATGTGTCTTAAAGAGGGAGATACTGACAAACATGCTAAGTTGGGCAGGTAGAAGATTCAGTAAATAATTAGACATATATATATATATATATATATATATATATATATTTATATTTATGGAATAGGATGATGTTTGTATCTCAAGTGAAGTCATTCCTGTCAGTTTCATGTTCCATGAAACGTAAGCCTAGAAGGTTGTTTGGACCTGTGTTATGTTTTAAAAGTCATATTGAGAAATTTGAGCTTAATGTCATAAGCCAGGGATTCTCCAGCTTTAATGGACATCAGAATGACCTGGAGAGCTTATTAAAACACAGTTGCTGGACCCCACATCCTAGAGTTTCTGATTCAGTAGGTCTGGGGTGGGACACAAGTGTCTGCATTTCTAACATGCTTCCAGGTGATGCTTATTCTTCTGGCCCCGGGACCACCCTTTGGGAACCATTGCTGTAAGCAGCAAGATGTCAGTGCTGATGTTGAGCAGAGAAACAATACAAACTGGTAGAAGGCTCTAGTTTAGAATTATGGAGTTGAAACAAGGTAGAAAAATCAACTGAAGGAGCAGAGATTCAAGACTAAGTGCAATTGTGTTCTCCTTGTGCAGTAATTCAAATCCTTGGGAAAATCCTACAGAACAACTTGAAACCTCCTCCAGTGCCTAGAACTTGCTATTTGATGATAGCTTTGCCATTCTGATAGATATCTGCCTTTTAGTTTTTGTTTCTGTTTTTGGTGTACCATTTTATTCTAAGAAACTATACAACTGATATGAAAGTATAAGGTTGAAGTATCATTACATATTATTTCTGAAGCTCCTTTTATTAGTATATTTGGTAGTCTTTAAGAGTTTTATTTATGTTATCATTTACACAGCCTATCTCAAAAGTTTCTATTCATTATTTTCTGATAGAGAAAAATCTTTTATTTATTTATAAATATATTTCTTTATTGAAGTATAGTTGATTTACAATGTTATATTGGTTTCAGGTGTATAGCATAGTGATTCAGTATTTTTACAGATTATACTCCATTAAAAGTTATTACAAGATAATGGCTATAATACCCTGTGCTGTAAAATATATCCTTGTCGCTTATCTATTTTATACATAGCATTTTGTATCTCTTAATCCCATACTCCTAATTTCCCCCTCGCCACTTTCCTATACAGTTCCCTTGTTTTCTATATCTTTGAGTCACATTCTGTTTGCATATACATTCATTTGTATTATTTTTTAGATCCCATGTGATATCATACAGAATTTGTCTTTCTCTGTCTGACTTATTTCACTAAGCATAATATTCTCTAGGTCCATCCATGTTGCTGCAAAAGGCAGCATTTTATTCCTTTTTTATGGCTGAGTAATATTCCATTGTATATATGTACCACATCTTCCTTATCCATTCAACTGTTGATGGAAACTTAGGTTGCTTCCATGTCTTGGCTATTGTAAATGGTGCTGCAATGAACATTGGGGCGCATGTATCTTTTCAAATTAGTCCGAGTGGCTATCATCAAAGTCTACAAACAGCAAACGTTGGCAAGGATGTAGAGAAAAGAGAACCCTTGTACACTGTTGGTGGGAATGCAAACTGGCGCAGCCACTGTGGAAAACAGTATGGAGGTTCCTTAAGAAACTAAAAATAGAAATACAATATGACCCAGCAATGCTACTCCTGGAAAAAAATCCAGAAAAATCAAAAACACAAGTTACGTGGTCTCTTAGTTAAGGAACAGTGAAGATATTTAAGGTTGTTAAGATTGTAGGCTTTTCAGTGCAAATGTGCCTAATGTCCCACTTTGCTGGGATAGGTGATACCCCTGATTTTGGTATATGTGAAGCTAAGGTTGGAGACAAAGGAGGTCAGGTGCTCTGACTCCAGAAAATTACACGCAGTTTGCTTCCAAACTGACCTCTGAAATCCTCCCCTGCTCTACTGAGGAAATGTTCTACTTGAGGAAAGAAAAATGTATTTCATGTGTGTGGCAGCGTGTGGTTGTTGGGATGGAACCTGAGATTTTTCTACCTCCACGACCAGACTTCCAGCTCTGTGCTTGCCAGACGCAGTCAGCAGCTGGCACCAAAGACAGAAAGTAATGTTGAGTGGTTTCTTCTTTTTTTTCCCCCTTGATTTTCTCAAAAGGTTTAGACAGATGAAATAATACTCCTTCTGCTTGCTCCTTGCCCCTGCCATAATACAGTCCACTTGTCTAAATTACAGACAAGCAATTATTTGTGCTTTTTTTTCAGATTGAAGGCAAATTATCTGCATTCTGAGTGAAGGTGGCAAAAGCAACAATAGACTCATACCTCACATCCTTCAGCAGAGAGAAGGAGAAATTTATTTAGTCCCTACGATGTAGTACACATTTTGTATATGTTATCTTCTTGGGTCCTCACTTCAGCCTTATGGGTTAGATATCTCGTTGGTCCCATTATTTTAATTCTAAAATTTTATTTTAAATAATTTTAGGCTTACAGAAGAGCTGCAAAGATAGTACAGAGTTTCTATATACTCTTCACCCAGCTTCTTCTAATGATAACATTTCATATAACCACAGTATAGTTTTTAAAATTAAGAAATTAACATGGATAGACCACTATTCGTTCAATTACAAACTTTATCCAGATTTCACCAGTTTTCCCACAGATACCTTCTTCCTGTTCCAGGATCCCATCCAAGATACTGCGTTATATTTAGTAGTCCTGTCTCCTCAATCTCCTCTGATCTGTGACCATTTTTCAACACTTACTTGTTTTTTATGACTTGGACACTTTTAAAGAGTATTTTGTTAAAAAAAGGCTCCTCAGTTTTGATTGGTCTGATGTTTTTTTATGATTAGACTGAGTTTATGGATTTGGGAAAGAAAACCACAGATATGAAGTGATTGGTTCCACTCTGCAGATGAGAAAACCAAAGTTCAAGGTGATTTAATAAATCAGTCAAGTTCATTCAGTTCAAAAACATTGTCTTCTCAACTTTCTGAGTGAATTCTTCAAAATACTTCCATAGGAAGCATGAAATAAAAGGTTTATCACAGAGACAATGAGAGGAGTTTGACTTTACGGAGAAAGGCCACTTGAGGTGGGGTGATGGCTCTCTCGGAATTATCTTTATTCTTGGGTGTCACCTGGGTCCAGGAAGGGGACCATTTCCAGGTGCTTTACTTTAAAGTTGAAAACAATACCTAGGAGAACATCAGTTCCGTCATGTGTAGATTTTAGATTTTATCAATTTCTCTGGGCTGTTTTGTTTATGTTTTGGTTCTGTTTATCAATGCAAACAACATTCACTCAAGCTGTCGATCATCTACTTCACAGTGTGTTTATTTGGATCTCTTTCCCATTCATTACCAGGTTAGGGGAAACAATAATACTTCTTAAATGATTTGTGTGTTTTTACAACATTTTAACAGCATAAGTCTCATTTAGCCCTAAAACGAATCATCAGATTTTTTGAGCTAGTCCAATTCCCTCAATTAACAATTGGGAAACAGAGTCTCAGGATGGCACAGAGGAGTCCATCAGTATATCCTGAGGCACTCATCTAAGGAAAATTACTGAACCTAATCTTTAAAGAAATACTTTAAAGCAAGCATTAAAATCTCCATTTGAAACATGAGGCAGTGATGAGACTCTTGGACCAAGTTCATGGTTTTAAATGGTGGAAGCAGTGTTTAAATGCAGCCAGATCTGCTAAGCTGCAGCCTAGAGCTTTCTCATTTCTACCATTCTGCTAGTTCACGTCATACAGCATTTGCCAAACCATGAGATGACCTCACGGTCTGAAACAGCGATGACTCAACATCCAGTGTATGGCCTCATACTAAGGAGGCACCTAAACATTACCAAGCCTTGGACACATTTGCCTCTATTCCATATTCGAAGACCAACAGGACTTGACATGGGAGCTTAAGCAGGATACTGAAAGGGTTGCCTTGATTTTTTTTCCCCAGGTGGGTAGACAGATCTCTAAATTTTTTTATTCCCCCATTGATTAAGTGAAGTTTTTATTCATTCAACAAGCATAAAGAAGTATCTATGTCCAACCCATTGTCTTAGGTACTTTGAGAAATAAAACAGGTGAATTAGGTGTGTTCAATCATCAAAGAGTTGGTTTCCATGCTTGTGGTTCTCAGGTTTATTATGGAAAAATTCACACCCTAATGTATAGAACTCTGTGCTAGTGTCCCTCCGCTGTGTTGCTCTAACAAAGAAGAAAAGATGTGCACCAATGATGTGATAATGCACACTATGTAATGTGATCACCAAAAATTTATGGTTAATACCAACCATAAACTGGGCTGTTCAGGAGATTTTATTTTTTTCCTTGAACCCAGAAAACTCATCAAAGATTTGTGGAGAAGTGCATATTGGATGGGGTCTCTATAAAGAATATTTTTGTTTTGTTAGTGCAGGGTCAATATCCCACCCCCATTCTCTCCTCTCTCTAGAGTCCATGTGGTTCTTAATGGAACAGACCCAACCTCAGCTCCAGGGATAGGACCAGGACACAAGCCTGGATGCTCATATTTAAGGATAATCGTGTGGCCTAAAGCACACTGATGAGAACTGGCCATGGGGATTTTGCTGAAAAGAGGTTCTCTTCCTTTGCTCTTATCTTTGCCACAATCATGTAAAGCCTAACTAAGACAGAGACCAGCATAGGGGAAATCAGAGCCAGAGAGGGAGAAAGATAGATTCTTACAAATATCATTTGTGTGACTAGATCCAGCTATGCCTGAAGTCTGCCAGCCCTGGATTTCTTAGTTACTGGAAGCAATAATTAAATTTATCTCACTTGCAACCCAGAGATCCAGGTTAATATATTCTTGTAAGAGGGAAAAAAAAAATTGGCAGTTAATGGTATAGTTGAAGAGAGAGGAGAACAGAAGAATTGAAAGAAATGACAACTAGTTTCCACTGGCTGAGGAGCCTGGCCTTTGAAGGGTTGCTTGGAAAGGCATTCTGAGTTTAAAAGGTGTCTCCCTAAAAGCCAGACATTACATGTTCTTGAGAAATCCAGAGAACAGACTCAGAATCTTATTACAAATTCAGTATTTTGAATGGGTTTTCAATTTAGGAAAATCAATTTTGTTCTTCTTAATTCCATTCTGGATGATTTTTAGAACTAACAGAAAAAAATTAATAGTCACTTCAACCCTTTTAAAGCAAGAACTACCCTCTTGTCTTCATACCAACTATTCAGTTCCCAGTTTTCCCTGAAGGCAAAAGAGATAGGGGAGAAAAATATATATATAAAAGTGCATTTTCCTTTATCATCAAAATGTATCACAGCTCCTAAACCATATGTGTTTTGGCTGCTGGGTATAAATGTGTGTGGTTTTATAAAAGACACAGGGAGCTCAGCGATGCAATTCCACACACAGCACAGCTCCGGTGATTTTTTGAATTTCAAGTTGCACCTTGGAGGTTAGCTATACTGGAACTGTTCCTGGCAGTGGCCAAATTAATGCATGTTATCAGACAAATGCGCCTTAATATCTGACAACAATAATAAAGCTTCTATCTCTGAGCACCTATTCTGAGCCAGCCTACTCAGACACTCAGTTAGTGACTATTTATTAAACATCTCTCATGTGTCTTCAGGAATCCCACTTAATCCTCATGGCAGTCAAACGGGGTGGTTTCAAGGATGAACGAAGGCAATGCAAGCACCACACCTGGAAAAGGATGGGGCCAAGATACAGAGGAAACTCCAGGCAAGACCACCTAACATCTAGAGAGATCTGCAAACTCTTACTGACATGCCTTTGGAGATTTGGTGTATAACAGAGGTGAACTGCCTCTGTCCCATAAACATACAAATAGGCTTGTTTCTCTTTTTTTGCAACTGATATGGTTGCTTAGATGGGCTGGACTTCTTCAGTGGAAGATTCAGGCTAATAAAACCTGTTATAATTGGTTTTACTTTCTCTTTAAGACTTTCAAAGCCCAGGAGTGGCTGCAAATCTGAGTGCAAGCTGGAATAGAGTTTTGTTTAGTGGAGGTCTAATGACAGAGGATCCCATTTTACTTACATTATACCAATGAAGTTTGTGATAATTTGGGGGCAGCCCCAGTGACTGGCGGGAACTTCAGATTCTATTTGGTCCTCTCTGCCCATCCTCTCTGCCTGTCTCCCACTTGCTTAATACATTTTCCAAAACTTCTCCAAGCTCCCTTTCTTAAGACTGTACATTTTTCAAATGTTCTCCTTGTTTTTTCCTTTTACAAATTAATTACAGTTAAAACTTTCTGCTAAATCTGGAGAATGTGGCCTTGTCTGTGGCAAAGTTTTTCATACACTAGCCCCCAAATCCCAGATAACTTCATCAGGCTACAGTTTTTTCTTCAAGTGATTTCAGGACAAAGCCGATTTTGGACGGCAATTCAGCAGAAGTCTACAAAACTGTGCATATTTTATCTTTGTTATGAGTTGTTTTTATTATACCACCCCCAATAGATAATACCAGGACAAAAAAATAAATGTCTGGGGAAGGGCGAGGCTTAGGTCTGTCAGGTCTAAAAAACCTTTAATCCTCCCCTTCCCTATAATGAGTTTGAGATGCCAATGATGTGGTTTCCCCCAAGCCTTTCTGGGTACAAGCCAATCGATGTTTAATTTCCCAAACTGGCTCTGTGAGAAGATTTATTTCCTTGTGTTTGTCTTGCAAACAATATTTGTTCTAAACTTTGCACAAAACAAGGAGGAAATGCTGATTTTTCTATTTATTTATTTTTTTAAGAAAAAGGTTTTTACAAGGTGAAAAATTTACTGCTGAGGGAGGGCCAGGGAGTGTATGCTGGAAGGCCAGTTTGGCTTTGGCAAAGCAAGCAAGGTGGAAACCCACTCGACCTGGCACTCTGGGTTCCTTCCGCCACCTTTCTATGACAACTTACCTTGGATAGAAAGTTCCTGTTGAACTCTTTCTACTCAGTCTTGTCCTGTACTGTATCAAGCTGTTCTTGTTTTGCTGTTTGCCTCTCTATATCCATCCTGCAAATGTCACTGAGCACACCCTTGGAGTCTTCTTGTTCTCCAGTCTAAGATTCCATATTCAAGGCCTATTGCCTTCAAGGAAATGTCTTCCCATACCTAAACTCAAGTGCCATCACTTTGTCTATGTTTTGCTGCAGCATTAGTCTTCATCTTGTTCATGCTTCCTTTCTACTTAATTATCTGGAGGAATGGGTCTTCTCGGTGGGGCCAGCCAGAGTGTCTAGTGTGATGGAGATGATTCATACTCAAAAACAAATTATTCAGTTGATAACATTACCCATTCTTGAATTTTGAAAGTCATTTCATTATTTAATAAAAGATATATAGTCTCATAGTATGAAAATTTGAGCAACACAAAAAATGTAAAGATAGCATAATTAAATTACTAAAATGCTTTCATCTAAAAAATGACTTTTAATAGTTAATATATTTTTAAACCTCTCTCTAATGCATACACATATATAAAAAGCTACATAGTTTGATGGATACATAGATGGAAATCATTTTGGTAAAATGTCACATTTACTAGACATACTATTTTTAGGGTTTTAAAAATAAATGTATTTGCATATAAAAGAAAAAAAGAGCTGTGAAACTGCAATCATTGTTGAACTCGAGTTAAATGTCTTTTAACAACTAGGATTACTACATACTACTATATATAAAATAGGTAAACAACTCAGATTAGCCCTCAATACCCAGGTTCAGTTGCAAAAAAATTGTGAAAAACAATTAGAAGTTAGGAATCATTGGCATTTTATTGTTTGATTCTTAAAAGAATTGCTGTAAATATAACTTTTAGACAGTATTCATTGATTCTTTGCCATGAAAGATGAAGACATTTGCAAGAATACCTTTATTTCTACTTTTCTCCCCTCCCTTTGGGTTTTTTCAGTTATATTATTGTTTTTATATTGCCAAGGTTTATAACATGTATTTTTTTTCTGTAACCATCAATCAAACAGTTGCCTATTCCTAGCTCAACAATATGATTCTAAGTGCCAGCCTTCTAATTTTTTTTTCTATTTCTAAATTTTTTATTTTGATCCTCCCACCCCCAGGAAAGGCTCATTTCTCAAGTTCTTCACTTTTTGAGAATTTCTGTGCATGACTCTTGTACATGAAGGACATTAGATAATATTGCTAAGCAGGAAGATACATTCTACTGAAGGGGGTAAATCAATTTATAAAATTAGAATTTTTTTTTTAATTTTTTAAATTTTTTAATTTTTTTTACACTTTTTTTATTGAAGTACAGTTGATTTACAATGTTGTGCTAATTTCTGCTGTACAGCAAAGTGACTCGGTTATACACATATATATATTTTTTAATACTATTTTCCATTATGGTTTATCCCAGGAGATTGGATATAGTTCCCTGTGCTATACAGTAGGATCTTGTTGTTTATCCATTCTAAATGTAATGGTTTGCATTTACTAACCCCAAACTCCTAGCATCTTAATTAATATCATAATTTTAATTTCAAATAAAAAAATGTCACACTGGCCTCACACAACAAATTTTCCCAATATCCTTTATGGATGTGATTTTTAAAACTATGTAAATCACAAGATTAATAGTAAATGTAAACAGAATAAATTATAAAGATATAGATAAAATATTTGAATATTCTAAACAGATAATATCTTAGATTAATATCCCATGGGAATGATGATGTTTTGAAAATAAAACCACTTTTGGAGTTAGAAGGGTTTTTAGAGTTAATGTCTCTTCTTTTTTTCACTTTTTTTTTCTAGAAAATTAGAAATTTAGAAATAGAATGTATTGAAACAATAAATGCAAGGAGGGACCCTGAGAGAGGCAGAGAAAATGAGGGAGAAATGCCCACAAAGCCTTATATTCTAATGATCCCATTGATGAGTTCATCCCAAGCACAGCTGGGAATTCAGGTGAGTGGATTAACCTTCTTGGTGAAGGCTGTATTTTGCAGACACCTGTTGCCTATTTAGCTGCCCTTCCCTCATTTAAATTTCTTTACAATGAAATGTTACAAGAAAATGGAATTAATTGTATTATGGGCTGGGGTGACAGCATTTTTTGTTTTGTTTTGTTCACCTGGTGAATACTTAAAGATAAGAATGATTCGATATAATATTGATGTGATTGGTTGAGCCAGCTCCATCGTGGAGGATAGCATGGGAAGGAATTTTGGATTGGACAGAGGTTGAGATCTTGAAGGGATGGAAGTGGACCACATTAGCCTGTGAGTTAGGAATTACCAACATGCTTTCTAATTGAGGATATTGCTAAAGCAAAGGGAATCCCAGGACTGAGAGATGACAGAGGCTTTACAAATGTGTTTGGCACACTGTTGGTGGTGGTGGTTCCTGACTTGATGTAATTCCCTGGAGGACTGTATATATCCAAGGCATTAGGTGAGCAGGGATTCTTAAGACATGCATCATTTCCCTCAGAAGTTGGGAAACACTGCATTCCAGTCTTCTGACATTGGCTTTTGTTAAAGAGAAACCTGCGGCTAACTTGCTTATTTTCTTCTTTGTAGGTAACTAGCTTATTATTTTTTTTTCCACATTGATGCCCATAGTTTTCAGCCTTCATCCTTATTCAGTAACCTTTATATATCTTGATGCTGTTCACCCCTGTCAAATTCTTCCCTGGGGACTAGGAAGCCCCTTCGCAGGCGGAGACTGGTGGTGGTGGAGGCGGGAAGCCTCAGAGCCACGGAGGAGAACACAGCAACAGGGGTGCGGAGGGCAAAGCGGAGAGATTCCCGTACAGAGGATTGGTGCCAACCAGCACTCACCAGCCCGAGAGGCTTGTCTGCTCCCCCGCCAGGGCGGGCGGGGCTGGGAGCTGAGGCTCGGACTTCAGTCAGATCGCAGGGAGACGACAGGGGTTGGCAGCGTGAACACAGCCTGAAGGGGTTAGTGCGACACAGCTAGCTGGGAGGGAGTCTGGGAAAAAGTCTGGAGCTGCCGAAGAGGCAAGAGACCATTGTTTCGGGGTGCGAGAGGAGAGGGGATTCAGTGTGCCGCCTAAACGAGCTCCAGAGATGGGCGCAAGCCGCGGTGATCAGCGCGGACCCCAGAGACAGGCATGAGACGCTAAGGCTGCTGCTGCTGCCACCAAGAAGCCTGTGTGCGAGCACAGGTCACTCTCCACACCACCCCTCCCAGGAGCCGGTGCAGCCCACCACGGCCAGGCTCCCGTGATCCAGGGACAACTTCCCCGGGAGAACGCACGGCGCACCTCAGGCTGCTGCAACATCATGCTGGCCTCTGCTGCCACAGGCTCTCCCCGCAGCCTCTGTACCCCTCCCTCCCCCCGGCCTGAGTGAGGCAGAGCTCCGAATCAGCTGCTCCTTTAACCCCGTCCTATCTGAGCGAAGAATAGATGCCCTCAGGTGACCTACACGCAGAGGCGGGTCCAAATCCAAAGCTGAACCCCGGGAGCTGTGCGAAGAAAGAAGAGAAAGGGAAATTTCTCCCAGCAGCCTCAGAAGCAGCGGATTAAATCTCCACAAACAACTTGATGTACCTGCATCTGTGGAACACCTGAATAGACAATGAATCATCCCAAATTCAGGAGGTGGACTTCGGGAGCAACGATATATATATATATTTTTTTTCCCTTTTTATATTTTTCTGAGTGTATATGTGAATGCTTCTGTGTGTGATTTTGTCTGTATAGCTTTGCTTTTACAATTTGTCCTAGGGTTCTGTCTGTCCGGTTTTTTTTTGTTTTGTTTTGTTTAGTATAGCTTTTAGCACTTGTTATCATTGGTGAATTTGTTTTTTAGTTTGGTTGCTCTCTTCTTACTTTTTTTTTTTTTAATTACTTAAAAGTTTTTGAATAATTATTTTTTATTTTTTATTTTAGTAACTTTTATTTTATTTTATCTTCTTCTTTCTTTCTTTCTTTTTTTTTTTTCTCTCTCTTTTATTCTGAGCCGTGTGGATGACAGGCTCTTGGTGCTCCAGCCAGGCGTCAGGGCTGTGCCTCTGAGGTGGGAGAGCCACATTCAGGACATTGGTGCACAAGAGACCTCCCAGCTCCACATAATATCAAATGGCAAAAATCTCCCAGAGATCTCCATCTCAATGCCAAGACCCAGTTCCACTCAATGACAAGCAAGCTACAGTGCTGGACAACCTATGCCAAACAACTAGCAAGACAGGAACACAACTCCACCCATTAGCAGAGAGGCTGCCTAAAATCATAAGGCCACAGACACCCCAAAACACACCACCAGACATGGACGTGCCCACCAGAAAGACAAGATTCAGCCTCATCCGCCAGAACACAGGCACTAATTCCCTCCACCAGGAAGCCTACACAACACATTGAACCAAACTCAGCCACTGGGGACAGACACCAAAAACAATAGGAACTAAAAACCTGCAGCCTGCAAAAAGGAGATCCAAAACACAGTAAGTTAAGCAAAATGAGAAGACAGAGAAACACACAGCAGATGAAGGAGCAAGCTAAAAACCCACCAGACCTAACAAATGAAGAGGAAATAGGCAGTCTACCTGAAAAAGAATTCAGAAAAATGATAGTAAAGATGATCCAAAATCTTGGAAATAGAATGGAGAAAATACAAGGAACGTTTAACAAGGACCTAAAAGAACTAAAGAGCAAACAAACAGTGATGAACAACACAATAAATGAAATAAAAAATTCTCTGGAAGGGATCAATAGCAGAATAACTGAGGCAGAAAAACGGATAAGTGACCTGGAAGATAAAATAGTGGAAATAACTATTGCAGAGCAGAATAAAGAAAAAAGAATGAAAAGAATGAAAAGAATTGAGGACAGTCTCAGAGACCTCTGGGACAACATTAAACACACCAACATTCGAATTATAGGGGTCCCAGAAGAAGAAGAGAAAAAGAAAGGGACTGAGAAAGCATTTGAAGAGATTATAGTTGAAAACTTCCCTAATATGGGAAAGGAAATAGTTAATCAAGTCCACGAAGCACAGAGAGTCCCATACAGGATAAATCCAAGGAGAAACACGCCAAGACACATATTAATCAAACTATCAAAAATTAAATACAAAGAAAAAATGTTAAAAGCAGCAAGGGAAAAACAACAAATAACACACAAGGGAATCCCCATAAGGTTAACAGCTGATCTTTCAGCAGAAACTCTTCAAGCCAGAAGGGAGTGGCAGGACATATTTAAAGTGATGAAGGAGAAAAACCTACAACCAAGATTACTCTACCCAGCAAGGATCTCATTCAGATTTGACGCAGAGATTAAAATCTTTACAGACAAGCAAAAGCTAAGAGAATTCAGCACCACCAAACCAGCTTTACAACAAATGCTAAAGGGACTTCTCTAGGCAGGAAACACAAGAGAAGGAAAAGACCTACAATAACAAACCCAAAACAATTAAGAAAATGGTGATAGGAACATACATATTGATAATTACCTTAAATGTAAATGGATTAAATGCTCCAACCAAAAGACATAGACTGGCTGAATGGATAGAAAAACAAGACCCATATATATGCTGTCTACAAGAGACCCACTTCAGACCTAAGGACACATACAGACGGAAAGTGAGGGGATGGAAAAAGATATTCTATGCAAATGGAAATCAAAAGAAAGCTGGAATAGCAATTCTCATATCAGACAAAATAGACTTTAAAATAAAGACTATTACAAGAGACAAAGAAGGACACTGCATAATGATCAAGGGATCGATCCAAGAAGAAGATATAACAATTATAAATATTTATGCACCCAACATAGGAGCACCTCAATACATAAGGCAAATACTAACAGCCATAAAAGGGGAAATCGACAGTAACACAATCATAGTAGGGGACTTTAACACCCCACTTTCTCCAATGGAAAGATCAACCAAAATGAAAATAAATAAGGAAACACAGGCTTTAAACGATACATTAAACAAGATGGACTTGATTGATATTTATAGGGCATTCCATCCAAAAACAACAGAATACACTTTCTTCTCAAGTGCTCATGGAACATTCTCCAGGATAGATCATATCTTGGGTCACAAATCAAGCCTTGGTAAATTTAAGAAAACTGAAATCATATCATGTATCTTTTCCAACCACAACGCTATGAGACTAGATATCAATTACAGGAAAAAATCTGTAAAAAATACAAACACATGGAGGCTAAACAATATACTACTTAATAACCAAGAGATCACTGAAGAAATCAAAGAAGAAATCAAAAAATACCTAGAAACAATGAAAACACGATGACCCAAAACCTATGGGATCCAGCAAAAGCAGTTCTAAGAGGGAAGTTTATAGCAATACAATCCTACCTTACGAAACAAGAAACATCTCAAATAAACAACCTAACCTTACACTTAAAGCAATTAGAGAAAGAAGAACAAAAAAACCCCAAAGTTAGCAGAAGCAAAGAAATCATAAAGATCAGATCAGAAATAAATGAAAAAGAAATGAAGGAAATGATAACAAAGATCAATAAAATTAAAAGCTGGTTCTTTGAGAAGATAATCATAATTGATAAACCATTAGCCAGACTCATCAAGAAAAAAAGGGAGAAGACTCAAATCAATAGAATTAGAAATGAAAAAAGGAAAAGTAACAACTGATACTGCAGAAATACAAAGGATCATGAGAGATTACTACAAGCAACTCTATGCCAATAAAATGGACAACCTGGAAGAAATGGACAAATTCTTAGAAATGCATAACCTTCCGAGACTGAACCAGGAAGAAATAGAATATATGAACAGACCAATCACAAGCACAGAAATTGAAACTGTGATTAAAATTCTTCCAAGAAACAAAAGTCCAGGACTAGATGGCTTCACAGGTAAATTCTATCAAACATTTAGAGAAGAGCTAATACCTATCCTTCTCAAATGCTTCTAAAATATAGCAGAGGGAGGAACACTTCCAAACTCATTCTACAAGGCACCATCACCCTGATATCAAAACCAGAAAAAGATGTCACAAAGAAAGAAAACTACAGGCCAATATCATTGATGAACATAGATGCAAAAATCCTCAACAAAATACTAGCAAACAGAATCCAGCAGCACATTAAAAGAATCATACACCGTGATCAAGTGAGGTTTATCCCAGGAATGCAAGGATTCTTCAATATATGCAAATCAATCAATGTGATACACCATATTCATAAATTGAAGGAGAAAAACCATATGATCATCTCAATGCAGAGAAAGCTTTCGACAAAATTCAACACCCATTTATGATAAAAACCCTCCAGAAAGTAGGCATAGAGGGAACTTATCTCAACATAATAAAGGCCATATATGACAAACCCACAGCCAACATTGTCCTCAATGGTGAAAAATTGAAACCATTTCCACTAAGATCAGGAACAAGACAAAGTTGCCCACTCTCACCACTATTATTCGACATAGTTGTGGAATTTTTAGCCACGGCAATCAGAGAAGAAAAAGAAAGAAAAGGAATCCAAATCGGAAAAGAAGTAAAGCTGTCACCCTTTGCAGATGACGTGATGCTATACATAGAGAATCCTAAAGATGCTACCAGAAAACTACTAGAGCTAATCAATGAATTTGGTGAAGTAGCAGGATACAAAATTAATGCACAGAATCTCTTGCATACCTAAACACTAATGATGAAAAATCTGAAAGTGTAATTAAGAAAGCACTCCCATTTACCATTGCAGCAAAAAGAATAAAATATCTGGGAATAAACCAACCTAAGGAGACAAAAGACCTGTATGCAGAAAATTATAAGACACTGATGAAAAAATTGAAGATGATACAAACAGATGGAGAGATATACCATGTTCTTGGATTGGAAGAATCAACATTGTGAAAATGACTATACTACCGAAAGCAATCTACAAATTCAATGCAATTCCTATCAAACTACCACTGGCATTTTTCACAGAACTAGAACAAAAAATTTCACAGTTTGTATGGAAACACAAAAGACCCCTCATAGCCAAAGCAATCTTGAGAAAGAAAAATGGAGCTGGAGGAATGAGGCTCCCTGACTTCAGACTGTACTACACAGCTACAGTAATCAAGACAGTATGGTACTGGCACAAAAACAGAAATATAGATCAATGGAACAGGATAGAAAGCCCAGAGGTAAACCCATGTACATATGGTCACCTTATCTTTGATAAAGGAGGCAAGAATATATAGTGGAGAAAAGACAGCCTCTTCAATAAGAGTTGCTGGGAAAACTGGACAGCTACATGTAAAAGAAAGAAATTAGAACTCCCTAACACCATACACAAAAATAAACTCAAATTGGATTAAAGACCTAAATGTAAGGCCAGACACTATCTAACTCTTAGAGGAAAACATAGGCAGAACACTCTATAACATAAATCACAGCAAGATCCTTTTTGACCCACCTCCTAGAGAAATGGAAATAAAAGCAAAAATAAACAAATGGAACCTAATGAAGGTTAAAAGCTTTTGCACAGCAAAGGAAACCATAAACAAGGTGAAAAGATAACCTTCAGAATGGGAGAAATATTTGCAAATGGAGCAACTGACAAAGGATTAATCTCCAATATCTACAAGCAGCTCATGCAGCTCAATAGCAAAAAAACAAACAACCCAATCCAAAAATGGGCAGAAGACCTAAACAGACACTTCTCCAAGGAAGGTATACAGACTGCCAACAAACACATGAAAGAATGCTGATTATTAATCATGGAGAAATGCAAATCAAAACTACAATGAGATATCATCTCACACCAGTCAGAATGGCCATCATCTAAAAATCTACAAACAAAAAATATTGGAGAGGGTGTGGAGAAAAGGGAACACTCTTGCACTGTTGGTGGGAATGTAAATTGATGCAGTCACTATGGAGAATAGTATGGAGGTTCCTTCAAAAACTAAAAATAGAACTACCATACAACACAGCAATCCCACTACTGGGCATATACCGGGAGAAAACCATAATTCAAAAGGAGTCATGTACCACAATGTTCACTGCAGCTCTATTTACAATAGCCAGGACATGAAAGTAATCTAAATGTCCATCAACAGATGAATGCATAAAGAAGATGTGGCACATATATACAATGGAATATTACTTACTCAGTGAAGTAAGTCAGAAAGTGAAAAACAAATACCATATGCTAACACATATATATGGAATCTAAAAAACAAACAAACAAAAATGGTCATGAAAAACCTAGGGGGAAGACGGGAATAAAGACACAGATCTAGTAGAGAATGGACTTGAGCATACGGGGAGGGGAAGGGTAAGCTGGGACAAAGTGAGAGAGTGGCATGGACATGTATACACTACAAAATGTAAAATAGATAGCTAGTGGGAAGCAGGCGCATAGCACAGGGAGATAAGCTGGGTGCTTTGTGACCACCTAGAGGGGTGGGATAGGGAGGGTGGGAGGGAGGGAGACGCAAGAGGGAAGAGATATGGGGATATATGTATATGTATAACTGATTCACTTTGTTATAAAGCAGAAACCAACACGCCATTGTAAAGCAATTATACTCCAATAAAGATGTTAAAAAAAATCTACAAAATGAAAACTTTGCTTAAGTGATTAAAAAAAAAAATCCTTCCCTGGGACCTTGGGACCTACTATGTATTTTTAATACCCAAATTCAAGTCTTTATACAAACATTAAGCTTTCTTATAGCATTGGGTATTTTCCTGTGGCCACTTAGTTGACCTCTTGATTAGCTGTTCTTAATACCATCATGCTGAATCTCCTTCTTCATATGTAGTAACTTCTCTGTGGTCATTTAAAATGTTTTTTGTTTTTTGTTTTTTTTTTCATTTAAGGGACTATCATTTTCCCAAGAGAATTTTCTATTCCCTTATCTCTGTTTTAGTTTGTTTATTCTTCCATTATTTTTTCCTAGTTGTTTCTAATGTACCTTTTATTTCTTTTCATTTTTCTTTTGTATGCATTTTCCTGACCTTGATTCCTTTCTATTTAATCCTACCATCTATTCTTTAATTTGTTGCATCCCTTTCTTGAACTGTTTTCCCAAAACACCAGTTGCCTTTAATTTCTCCCTACTCTTCATTTGTTTTCAGGTTTCATTCTTTCTTAGATTTATGTTTCTTACCTGATTTGTTCTCATTTCCCTCCCTCTGTTCTTTCCTTTTCTCAACAACTTTTGAACACCCTGATACTTGATTTCTGGTATTTACTCATCTTCAGATAAGAGCAGTGCTTTCCGAGCTAGTATCTTGTTAAAAGATAGAGGGAAGCTGGATTCGGCTGAGGCTGTTTGTTTGTGTTGAGGTAGACATCTACATCAATTTCTGGCATTCCGGTGGCTTGTAAGCATCCCATGAAATCCCATGACCCAAAGCTTCTCGTGCTATGATGTGTCCATTGTGGATTCCTCTCCCTTCGACACCTTACCCCATCTCCATCAATACTCCTTGGTGAGGAGACAGAATCTCAGAAAGTGAAGATGGCACGTCTGTGCTCCACCTTCACCTCTACCAACCTTGATGTTATGTGGCACAAAACTGGATCTAAAGAGACATTCTTTGCCTGTTCACTTTATTTCTTTTCTCCATTTTCCCTCTGTGTATAAACCACAACTCTGGGTCTAAGGATCCCTGGACGGCAGTTGTAGGGATGTGAGAGCAACTTTTAGAGAAAACTGTATTCTGCCTGAGGAGATCTGTGTTGGCTCTTTCCTACTTTCCACGTTTGGATTCACATTTTATTATATTTGGCAGAAAATCTTCATATTTTGTGGTTTGGGGTTGTGGCCATTTCCTTGTCGCATTGAAAATGTTCTCTTCTTTAATTTTACTTTTACTTTTAGTGTGTGTGTGTGTGTGTGTGTGTGTGTGTGTTTCTCAGAAGAGAGAAAGACATTCTAGCTGGAATTATATCCTCTGGCCATGCTTACTGCATCGTTCCAAATGTACACATGCTTTTTTGAGATGCAAGAGAGAAAACAAAATTGATAATGGTGATGTTGAATTGTCTGGTACTCTTTCTTTGTTCACTAATGATTTGCATGAAGAGAAAACTCTAATGGGGCAGAAGGGTTGTAGTGATAGCTTGTCTATCCAGAAGTTAGTGAATTTCGTGACAGTCAAGGCAATTCTGAGAAAGCTGTCTTTAACAGGCTTTGGCTACTGGATTTCCAGGTTGCTTTGCCAAAAACAGTTCTACTTTTAGTCCCCGGTCTTGGAAGCTCATACAGGGAATAATAGCTAAGCACAGAAGCAACAATATCTCAGATTTCTAAACCTGGCTTTGTCCTTACTAGCTGTACAATTTTGGTGACATTATGTAACTTTTTTAAAGGCTCAGTTTGGTCACCTGTGAAATGGGTATTTGTGTTAACCAAATGAAAATGCACGTAAGAAAGAACTTTTTAAACTGTAGGGCCATTTGCCTGAGAAAAGATTATAATAATGGCAGGAGAACAGGTAGAAAGTCTGAGAGACATGGCTTTAAATAAGAATTTCTCTCCTGAGCTGTGAGATGTTTATTTTCACTGACCCTCAATTTCTTCATCAATAAAAGAGATAGTAAGTCTATGCAAATTACTGAAAGGATTTATTGAGATGATCACATAAGTGGAGAGTAGGGAGGCAGTGATAGGGAAATTGTTGAAACTCAGTTAATAACTGGTCCCTCTTTACATTCTTGCTAATATACTTTATAATGAAAGTTTCAAGATATCTATGGATGCCAGAAATTCAGAGGAACCTTTGCAGACCCCTCCCACACCCCCCTGCCCAATCAAGGTCAATAATATTCTTGTTTTCTGAATACTTTCTATCTACAATGACCAATGGAGCCGCCAACACTGAGAAAAAAAAATAACACGGGGAGAAGACAGACTCTGCATCAGGACTGGGACTCCCTACAGACATGGCTGCCTACTCCCTGGGACCACCCTGGTCTTTCTTCCTCACCTGGGTGGCCGTTTCTGGGATTGACCCCACTTCTCTGAAATTGCAGGACTCCCATTCACAAATGGTTCCGCTTTGACTGTTCCATCTCTTACCAGCTCTCTCTGGCAGCAGAATCTAGAGCCGTTCTTGCCCTGGCTAACTCTTGCTATCACAGTCTCCACTCGTCCAAAAAGCATCGCCAATTCTGCACCTCATTTCCATGAGTATAAAATGATAGAGTTGGGCTAGATCATTTTGAGGATTGCTCTAGAATCCAAGAGGACAAATGCGTGGTGAAGATTTTCTATCTCCTGGGCCAATGAGGGACAAGTCTAACTAATAACCATACCCTTTTCTATCTAGCCTGGAAGGGCCTCTGAATCTTTCCACACTGCGGTCCGGCCTGTCAGCATCAGTTGTAGGTGAGTTCCAGTCTATTCACTGTGCATAGACCAAGAAACAATGGAGGGCAGGGATGATTTCTCCTACTTCCCTAAAAACCCAGTGCCAAGCATGGTGCCTAGTACAGGTGGCTGTTGAATGGTTGCAGAATGAATGAGTTACTCTCAGCAATCAAAGCTCTCACTCCTACATCTTTGAAGCTAGAACTGAAAAGTGATGTCATCTCTCTGGGAAGGAGCATTGAACACTCCTTTATTTATCTGAGAGAGAAGCGGCTGTCTCTCCACGTCTTGGAGATGATGTAAGTTGGGCAGAGGACAGACCATTCTCCAAAGGGAAGAAACATCATTAAGAGCAGCGGCAGTTCCTGCCTAGTTGGCTTCTTCTCAGAAAGCAAAGAACAGTTACTGTAAGGAAGCTGCCTGTCTGGGCCAGCAGCTTTATCAATGAATAATTTCCTGAAAGGAAGAGAATCTGTAGAGACCGTACACTATATTTGATCTCTGTGTGCACAAGGCACACAAGACTATCTTTGATTCAAAGGAAGCGAGATAATTGTTTCCCAAACAGACTCTCGCTGGAGAGGCGCGCTCCCTCCCATTCCGGTGACCCACGCACCAACAGCCTCAGGTCTGCCCCAGACAATTATCCTGTTTTGCTAGGGAACAAATTGCTCTTTTGGGGTAATTCTGAGCAAGTTTGCCAAGTTCACAGTGATCCTGGGGGAGCGTCTGGGGGAAAAGCACTCTCCAAATACCCTCTCCAGCCCTTTGAAAGGAAAGCAGGTCATTTTTTAAAGAATTCCAAAGAAAGCAGCTAATTCTGAATGATCCATCCCACCTTGCAAGAGGCCTTGGGAGCAATCAGTTGAGTTCCTAGTGCTGGTCTGATGCTAGAGAACCAATTTCCCATGCAAGTAATTATGCATGCAATTAAGTAATTGTAGATGGAAAGGAAAAAGAAAAAAAAGAAAAAAGAGGACAATGCCAAAAAAGAAGTTGTGTGCATTTAACTTTCAAAAGACAGCCTGTAGGACATGAGAGTTGAACTCAACTTGGATTTGATTCTTGCAAAGGACTGAATAAAATCAGGAACTTGGAAAGAGTAAAATGTCAATCTGGTGTAATGTAGTAGCTAAGAATATGGACCCTGAGGCCACCCTATGTGTGTGAAAAGCTTGGGTCTGTCATTTGCCTGCTGTGGGATTTTGGGCAGGTTACTTAAGCTTTCTGCACACACACACCCCCCCACCTCTATAAAATCAGATTAATAATTGCACCAGCGTCACGTGGTTGTCAAAGTTGAAATAAATAAATATATGTGTATATATATATATATATATATATATATATATGTATGTTATATAAGGGTGTGTGTGTGTGTGTGTAGTTTAAAACAGTGCCAGGCACTGTACAATTGTTAGCTATTATTACAGTTTAACAGATGACGTTTCAAATAAGTTCTGAGCAATCATTTTATAAGACAGCTGAGATACTCAGCATTGTTGATGATACTTTTCTTTTGACCTTCACCCTTTAGTATTAGAAAATCAACCCATCAGATAAAGGGTAAAGAAGTACAAAGTGCTTGGTTTGGAAATGACAAAAGAATAAGTGGCTTCTGATTCCGGCAGGGAAAGGGTCAAGGCCACAGCACCCCAGGACTCCCCAGAGAACCAGTATTGTTTACAGTATATGTTTATAATAATATTCTTGCTTAGTTGGGCCTCCCCTCGGGACAGTGCAATTTCAACAGTAACTGAGGATTAATTAAAGTCAGTCCTGCTGGTGAGGGTGGCGACTGGGGAAGCAGCAGAGGGGTGCACCCCGCCCCCCCGCTACGGCTCCCACTCCACACGGGGAAGGGGCCAGGCCTGCTGGAAGTAATTAGCGCAGCCCAGGGGCCACCTGACACTTCTGCCCCATTTGTATGATTTTGATTAATACTTTCATTTCACCTCCTTTGAATGCAGGAGAGGCGAGAAATAAATAAGGAAGATGGAAACTCCCCAAACCAAACTCAATAAAGGTTGAATCCCTTCTCAGGCCACCTTGAACAGGGTTACCTATGTTTTAGACCTGGTAGGGAGCAGCCTCTGGATGGATAATACCTGTGCTGTGAGGGGTGGTCCCCAGCAGTTCATTTTTGAAAACAGACACGAAGACACACCCTAGGGGTAGGGGGCGAGCTGGCTTGGAGGCTCGGTGGCTGCAGGAGGGAAAGGAGACAGGCCCCTTTATGCTCCAGGAAACACCCACGGGCCATCCGCCGTCTGCTGGGCCAGCTCACCCCATGCCAGTGCTCTGAGACTTAGGCTGCTGCCTCTTGGACTAACCAGCCCTGCCTCACTCCAGGCAACCTTCCCTGGCTCAGAGAGCGGACTTCCAAATCAGATATGTGACTGCTTCACTGTCCTGGTTCAAATCATCCAAGAATGGACTTCCTGGGGTCCACGATCCTGTCTGGCAATTGTATGCCAAGGTATGGATGGGAGAAAGAGTTCATAGCTCCCTAGCCCCTAAAAGGTTAAGAACCACTGCTCTAGGGCATCCCTATTCCCTTTAGGACAAAGCCCAAGCTCCTCAGTATGACATGCCAGACTCTCCAGGATCTCGGATCACACCCCTCTTGGCAGTTCCCTCCCCTCAGTCCCATCATTGGAGCTTACAGCCCAAGACTAGAGCCTCTTTGGAACCCAACTCTGCCCCTCTCAGCCCTGTTCAGATGCAGATCAAGCTTTCTTGGATAACCCCCAGCCCTGCTGAGGGCTCTCACCCTGTGCCTGCTTCCAGATACCCCTGGAACCAGAAGGTGAGTTTCAAAACAGGGACCCTGTGCGCTTATGCTTGCATTTAGTTGGGAGGAGAGTCTGACAAGGTATTGGACTGAACTAAGTAATTAGTAATTAGTAATAGGATGTTGGGTATGGCAAGCAGTTCACGGCTCTATGCTTTGAATACAAAAATGGTGACAATCAAGTGAAATCTGTTAAAAAGGAAGATTCTCTGGAACTGTGGTTTGATAGATAGTCACTAACAATGTGTGGCCATTTAAATTTAAATTAAATAAAACGAAACATTCCATTCCTCAGTCATAGTAACACTTCTAGGGCACTCAGGGACCCTGCATGGCTCATGGCTTCTGTATTATTCTGTGCTATGTAGTGGATTGTACAGCGTATATACTAGTGTAGAACATTGCATAGGCTATTTCCATCTTTGTGGACATTTCTGATGGACAGCCAGGCTCTAGGTAGCTCAGTTGCTCAAGGCTGGCGCTCCGGAATTACAGAAATCTGTGAATTCCATAGCTGTTTGCTCTCTCTCCTGCTGATCCCAGGTCTTCCTCTCAAAGTGACTGGGGTTACAGGGAAACTGGCTCCCCATTCATCCAGCGTGCATTCCCCACACTTGAATTTGTTGGATCATCTTTTGTTGAGGAGGGGAGAGAGCAGGAAATGGAGGAGCTCTTACCCTCTTCCCTTGGGAAATCCAAACCCTTCCCTATGCTGCGGGTTACCAGCTGGGAGAGATGGGGCTCCTGGGGTCCCTGTGGGGTAGACACATCTCAGGGCGGGGCTGGAGATGGGGGTGTGGCCCGTGAAGGAAACATACCTTCCAGCTTCTCCAAACCTGGGCTTTTGGAGATGGACTCAGGGACAGAAAATTTCACACGTTGGGGAGCCGGGGGTGGGAACTTTAAAAAATGAAAGAGAGAGGTTGGTGGATTTTTGGAACAAGACTAAAGTACAGAGTTTTGGCAAACTGTGTTCCCAAGCGTAGGAGGCGGAGGCAAGCTCTGGCCAAGGAGCAGAAGAGATTCATTACGGTGCCCCTTTGCCACCAACTCGCAGGTGACCTCTGGCAAGTCATGCCCTTCTCTCTGGGCCAGCAGGTTCCCCATCTGTTTATTAGGGGTGCAGACAAGAGCTCTCAAGATCCCTGACTCCAGAGTAGGGCGCCCAGCTCTTAGAGCAGCGCAATTGGGATTTCCATTGCGGGCCACTTTGGTCCTTGGATGCAGTCTGCTCTCTTGAGGGTCCTCATGAAGAAAAGACTCAACATCAGACTCACATTCACCACTCCAGCCCCTTCTGGCTCTCTAAACTGGTGGAGGAAGTGAGCTACCTGGATGTGTGGAAATATCTCAGAATCATTCTGATGTGTGCTGCTGATCTATTTTCCATGTCTCCCCGGTGCTTGGGTGATGTAGTCCCCATCCAATTAGAAATGGATGAATAACAGCCCCCAGACTCATGGTCTGCACAGACTTCACGCTGTCACATCCCTTCCCAGACAACTTCTCCTTTAATATTCTCATCAACTCCTCCAGGAGATGAGGTGGAAATTGTTGTTGTGGCCACATTACAGAGGCAGACGTTAGAACCCTCCAGCATAGCTCAGCAGAAGTGGCAGAGCTGGGTCTCAACTCAGGGCCTTTAGCTGAGGCTGGTCTCACTGGGCAGCTTGGCTTTGGAGCCTCCTCTTTTTGGAGGGTAGCTGGTGTGTCCGTGAGCCTGTGAAGCTACATGCCATTCTGGCCAGTGGCTGGTCTGGAACACACCTTGCCATTGTACACGTACGGTCATGGACCACATGGAGGTGCCGAAAGAATCAGGAGCTGAAACCAGGTTCAGCCTTCCTTTTTCATGGAAAGCCAGAACTTGGGCAAATTCATCTCCTGCAGGCTCAGTTCCTCCTTTGCAAAAGAGAAACGATTCTCTGCACCCACAGGCTTGTTTTGAGAACAGTCATGGTCTTGAAGCACTTAACACAAAGTAGATACCCAAACTGTCTTTTTTCCTTTCCTTCTGCAAGCTTGCAAGATTGGTTAGAAACAGACAGAGAGATGGACAAAGCTACTTGTTCCTGGCCCTGGAATGAACATGGAGGTTGGTAAGCGGATGCTTTAAAAAGGTGTGAGACTGGTTCTCTCCAGACTGTTTTGGCTGGTGAATCCTTCTGCAGGAAGTAGGGAGGCATCTTGGCTGGGGCTGGGAGAACCTACATGGAGGCCCCAGAGCCCGAGTGCTGAGTCTTTCTCATGCATCCCATCCACCCGGCCCTCCCCAACTCCTCTGTTCACCCGTGGCATCCTACCATCCCTCCAGCCAAGTAGGCCATGGGGAGGTGGTGGGTTCTTGCTACTGAAGGAAAGAGGCCAGGCCTTGTCCCCCCATATGGTGGGGTGGGTGACTCAGGGCTTTTGCATAATTTAGCAAGAACTACGTGAAGCCACTCGTCTTCCCAGCTGGCAGTACCACTCACCTCTCTACATGAGTTTCCCAAAGGTGGTGATTAATTTCAGAGTTGGGATGAGGACAAAGCCGCCAAGTACCCTGGGGCAGGGCAGGGCCTGCAGCAAGCATGGCCCCGGCCTCTCCCAGTCAGAGTAAACAAGAGCAGCTGTCAGGGGACTCTGCCCTCAAATGAACAACTGACCTCTTGTCACCTGGCTCTTTTATCTTCCAGAAAAAAGAGAGGCAGACAAGGAGCCCACTGGGACCTGGGAGCCGTGGATTCTCGCCCCACTCCTCCCTAACTCTCTGTGTGACCTGAGGTTAGGGAACTCAACTATAAATTAGGAATTATGACCTAGTGTCAGGCATTGGTGACTCATCAAATCTAAAGCAACGTTGGCACGTGTTTTTTTAAAGAAATTAGCCCCATTTTCCCAAGTACTTTTGAAGGGGCAGAGTCACACAGCGCTATGGGAGCAAAGTCTCTGATCCACCCATTGAAATAGAAATATTCTTCTTAGGGTTTGTGTATTTCCTTTTTCTCCTTGATAGTCACATGCCTTTCCTGCCAATACGAATAACAACAAGTCAAGCCCTGTCTAAGCACTTAACCTGCCGTTTTACTTAATCCTAAGCAGATCCACCAGGCCGTTGCGACGTTGGTGACCATTTACAAAGGAGGTGACCGTGGTTCAAAGGAGGGGAGTGCCTGCCCAAGCCCACACTCTCAGTCACTTTAGAGCCCGATTCTCTGGCCAGCCGCTCTGCTCCCTGAGGCTCGCTCTTCTCTCTAGAGCACCCAAGCCTGGGGTCAGCCTGAGATCTCTCCCTCCGGTCATCTGGGCTCACAGTGTGCAACTCCCAATCTCACCACATCCCTGCTGGACTCCAGGCTTTCACCATGTGGGGCACCATGGAAGTTCTTCTGGCCTCTGGGGCCAGGATCCTTCCCAGCAGGGGCTGCTTCCAGGAGCTGCTTTGCGGGGAGGGGACCTGTGACAATCTCCCCCAGGGTCTTGGAAGTCACCGGAAGGCACTGAAGAAAGTGGGTGGGAAGGAGGGAAAAGGGGAGGGAGAAGGAAAGGGGTTTTACACTATATCCAAACACAAACATGAGTACCCAAATTTTAAGTTGAAACTAAAATGCATCCGGGAAGGAACATTTGTCCTGGCTTCCAAAATGCAATGTCACCAGAGAAGCAAAGTGAGAGCAGACACTTGAGGATGTCCCTATTTTGAACATCAATTAAGTCAATATGCTCAATGAAGAAAAAAAAAAAAAAGCTTGGTACCTGAGCTTATTACTGAAAAAAATGAGTTAACTCCTATATCCATCTACAGGCAGATGCCAGAGGACTCATAGTATTCCTTAAAAGATGGGGCAAATGGATGATCTAAATGTAAATGATTCAGATTATAATAATTGTCCTCTTTCCTTAGATTGTTAAAAATTGCAATGTTTTCAATCTTCCAAGAGGATGGGATGCATCTGGAGACTGAATGGAAAGGCAGCCCTTCTTTCCAAGCAGGACACTCGTGATGGAAGGTCCAGGGTGGGTGGGAGGATGCATTAGATGTTGGCCAAACCTGCTCTCAAAATGTGGCACTTTTGCTTCCTAACTCTGAGCCTCCTGAAAAGCTGCTTAAACTTGTCTGAGTTTCTTTATTTATAATACAAATTACTTTAAGAAGTTCTTGACTTTTCTGAGGACTCAATGTATCTAAAGAGTCCAACTCAGAGTCTGAAACACAAGGGTCACTTAATACAAGTGCTTTTCTGTTCTTCCCTCTCTGCTTTCTGCTCACTCTTCTTCCTTCCTGCCATCTGAGGGTCAAGGCTGTGGTGTCTAGAAAGGGATCTAGCATCTGCCGTAACCTGCGGCAGAGGGGACACCAGCATCCGTCGCGGGCATCCTCCAGTCTGTGCAGAAGGAGCAGCGCCCCATGGGAGGAGTGCTGTAGAAACTTCCAGGAGAGGTGTCATCGCAGTGGGGTGTTGGGTGGTAAAGTCACCAGAAGCCAGATGCCTTGGGTAAAGAAGTTCATTTGTATCATTTTCCTAAATTAGATGAAACAAATGAACTTCTTTACAGAAGGCATCTGTCTTCCAGTGACTTTGCCAGCCAACCCCCAATGAACTTATTTTAAAAAAACAGAAATGGACTCACAGATCTTGAAATCAAATTTATGGTTACCAAAGGGGAAATGTGTGTGTGTGTATTGGGGGGAGTAATAAATCAGGAGATTGGGATTGACATATACACACTACTACACATAAAATAGATAACTCACAAATACCTACTGTATAGTACAGGGAACCCTACTCAATATTCTGTAATAACCTAAATGGGAAAAGAATCTGAAAAAGAATGGAGATATATATATGTATAACTGATTCACTTTGCTGTACACCTGAAACTAACACAACATTGTGAATCATCAATACTCCAATAAAAAACAAACAAAAAAATTTTAAAAAGTAGCCAGATGCCTTTGGGATGCCCTACCCAGTCTGGCTGTAGCTTCTCCACAGCTGTTTCTCATTTCACCATATTCTCCAAGCTCCAGCTCCAAGGGGACAGTCCTGTGACACCTTCTCCAAGGGAGGATCAATCTTCCTCGACTTCAGACCCCTTAGATGCCCCCCATACGTGGCTACAATCCAATAGCCTCCATCCTGCGACTTACTATTTCTGTGTCTGTGTTTTAGGAAAGCCTGTGAGCTGGCAGAGAGGGGACTGTCCCTGTCCTCACTCTATGGGGGCACCAGACACAGTGTTGGGCATGATGCAGCCACCCTGGATGGAGGAACAAACCAGCTGGGCAACAGGACATATTTCAGTCGCTTGTCTGCTTATAGGAGGTCCAAAGTCACATCCCATGTCTTCACCGGGGAGAGATAAGCCTTTGAAGACCTAGCATTAGACTCTGATGAGGCACAGGAGCTGCCCACCACATTCATTCCGTCAGTCATTCAACCAGCTCTTAGCCGTGCCTCCCATGCTGCATGCCCTGCTCAGCACTGGGTAAGCAGTCATTGGACGGGGCCATCTCAGCTTTCATGGAACATATGGGGCGGAGCGGGGGGAGTGGCATTAAATAATAAACACACACTCAGAATATAAGTTACAATCTGAGATCAGTGCAGCTCTTCTAAGAGTGGGAATAATGGTGGCAAGTAGGCAATTTTAGATGGAGAGGTGAAAAATTGTAGTTCAGCCATACTCTAGTGATGGGCTTAGAGGAAGAGTTTCTGGAACACTACAGAATCTGAAGGTTCATATAATTCAGCATCGGCGTTTTCTTAGAAGGAAGCTTTTGATCCCATGTGAACCCAGCCCTGTATGGAAGGAGGGTTAGGGGGTCAGGAGAGGTGATCCTACCTAACAGCCCACCAGGGGCCATAATACTCCACTGGCTTTGACTAGATTCTTGAACTACTGAGATGTCAGTCAAAAGAAAGTGTTGGGCGTCCAAAATGACACACAGACTTGCTAAACCTTGTCTCACACACGGTTCTCCATCTATCTGTTTATCCAGATTGTCTTTATCTCAGGCTGAGTCAGAAATTCAAACACCAAGGCTGTGCTAAGAGGATGGGGTCCATCGAATGAGCAAAGACTGGACCAGCCAGCTAAGGACTCTGGACCCATCCTTACTACCTTTGAGCACTAGGGAAAAGTCACTTAATCTCCCCACCTCCAGTTTCCTCATCTCTAAAATGGATTTGATAAAACTGATCTCCTAGGGCCATCATGAGGTTAAATGCAATGAAATATTCAAAAGCCCCTATCTAACTAAGGTATCAAAAATATCCTGACAACTTGTGTATATTTATAAACAGACCTAAACTTTGTATTTTTCATAGATGAACTTCCAACGTGAGGTCTGCGGGAACCAGTCTATGTAATGTATCTCCCTTTCTCAGTTGAGCTCTTAAGACCAGGATTCCATCATTCATGGGCCACTGCGCAGGTGGAGAAGCAAGTCAGAGGGTAACAGCTTACCTCGGGGACATGAAGAACCATTTTGAGAGTCTAGGTGAACATCCATGGCTCCCAGATATGCCCCCTAGACTCCTCTATAAAGACAGCCTCTTGCTGACATAGAAACTCATAAGCAAAACTCCGAGTCAGCCAGGATTTATCCTCAAGGTGGGCTCAAGTTCAACACACATAAAAAAGAAATATCTTTAGTTATCCTTCTGAAATCTCTCTCATCTTAGGCAATTCCTCCATCTTGGAAGACAGCAAGAAAATAAAAGTGACATCACCCAGACTTGCCTTCCCATTGAGCCCTTGGGCACCAGAATTTACTTCCCTGCACCTCAGTTTCTCACCTCTGAAATGGGAATAATGAAAAGTCTTCCTTTAGGGGCCAAGTGGGCTGAAGTGTATAGAGTACATAATGAATGCCCCGGCTGTACCTATTTCCTGAGATAGTCACATTTTCCCCAGGCTGTTTGACTTGAGCTCAGAGAACTTACCCTGAAGGTGCAGAAATTCTCTAACTTGAATGTGCCTAGGAAGCAGCTGAGGAGGTTTGTTGAAATGCAGATTTGGACTCCGTGGTCTTGGGTAGGACCTGAGACTGAGATTCTGCATTTCTCGCAAACTCTCAGGATTCTACTGGTTCATGAATCCCACTTCGAGCTTTGGCGGACTCCTGAATGAAGGAAGGTAGAACAAGGGAACAAGCAGCCGTGGGTTTGGTTTGTCTTCAGCCCACATGGGCCCTCCTCCATGCATGCACACAAGCACAGACACATACACACATATCCACATAAGTGTGCCCTGGTGCACACTCAGGCATGCACAGACTCCCATCACCCACTCTGGCTCTCAGTGGAGGACCATGCCGCGTCACAGTTTTCAAATGTGGGTTCTACAAGGGAATCGCTAGTTTCACACTGAATGGTCTTACATTGAATCCATCCTGAAACCCATATCTCCCCCATGCCTTACTCCACCTTAAGTGACAATGCTGAATCTGTGACTTCCATGGCCAGTGCCTGTGCTCTGACTGTTGACCAGCCAAGGAAGGGCACCCACTCCTGGGTGTGAAGACCTCACTCCTCCTTACCACTCTGCCTCTGGCTGAGGAAGAAAAGGGGGACCCCCACGACCAGCAGCCTGAGGTTGTGGTTCACTATGTAGCCCCACGTGCTGGGACAGGTCCTGCCCTTCCTGCCCCTTTATTTTTACTCTGCAATGATAAGTATTATTGTAAAAGAAGCTACATCTTACTGAGCACTTCCTGAAGGCACCATGCTAAATATTTTACATATTAATTTATTTGACCCTGGCTCCATCCCTGTAGGTAGGTCTTAGTACTGCACCCATTTTACAGATGAGGGAAGTGAGGTGCAGAGATGTTTAGGTAACCTGCCAAGGCCACACAGCCAGCACCCCAGGAATAGCCAGAGCTGGCCCCTAAGTGTGCACTCAGGTCTTGTACTAGACCATTAATTGAGAAATCACTTTTACTCTACCTATTTTGCCCTTTCCTCCTTGTCTTTTCTTTTAGTCTCTTTCCTTCCTTCCTTCCTTCCTTCCTTCCCTCTCTCTTTCTTCCTTCCTTCCTCCTTTCTTCCTTCCTTCCTTCCTTCCTTTCTTTCTTTCTCTTTCTTTCTTTCTTTCTTTCTTTCTTTCTTTCTTTCTTTCTTTCTTTCTTTCTTTCTTTCTTTCTTTCTTTCTTTCTTTCTTTCTTTTTCTCCCTTCCTCTCTTTCTTTCTTTCTTGTCTTTTCCTTTCCTTTGCATTCATCGCTTTCTTGTACTTTACATTCTTCTCCTTTCTTCATTCTTCTCTTCTCCCACAGGGTCCTTTGCTGGTTGCTGCCTTCCTGTCTCCAACTGCATTGTCCTGGATGCTTTGCAGGTAAAAGAAATGAATGTTACCTTAAGATGAATTTAGTGCCCACGGTTTTGCTGATCCGGGGAGGTAAAACTCAGTGAGGTGGAGACAGCCGCTGGCCATGAAACACTTATCCAAGTGTCTGGCTGATGAGCCTCCACCAAGTTGACCGACTCAATCGTCCTGCTCAGACAGAGTTCCAGTTCCTGTACCTGCTGCAGTTCACTGAGCACAGGTGGATGCTAGCGATTTTATTCGACTTATTTCCTCTGGACCTCAAAACAGCTCCAGTGTTTGGGTGTGACAAAGTTCATCTCACAGGTGAGAAACCCGAGTGCCATAGACTTAGTGCTTGAGTTTCCTCAAAATTCATATTTGGAAATCCTAACTCACCCCCGCCCCTCACCGTGAGACAGTATTAGGATGTGGGGCATTTGGGAGATGAGAATATACAAAAGATTGCATATATGTGTATAGCTGAATCACTTTGCTGTACAGCAGAAATGAACACAACATTGTAAATTAACTATACTTCAATTAAAAAAATAAAGTTAAATTGTAAGAAAAAAATGACCCGGTTATCTGAATATATTGAGTTTACAGCATCAAAATCCACTCCCTTCTGGCCAGCTGCATTCCCTAATGCGGATGAATAAGCTGTTAAAATGTGACTCCATGAGAGCATCTCTACTTGCTGACTTATATGTTCCCATCACTAATGAGGAATGTGGAGATGGGTTTGAAAAAAGTTAAGAGTGTGGGAAAAATCAGGGGGAGGAAGTATTACAGCAAAGCTTGGAGCTAGAGATTTCTTCCTGTGACTGGAGAAGATGAGGAAGAGAAGCACCTGTGATATTGGGGGCAGAATGGTGAGCAAGCCCACACAAGAGAAGCTCTGAGAACCTGAGCAAAATTAGCAGTGAGGAGTTAATATACACCACGTGTGCAGGAAAGAGATCAGAGCAGAGTGGTCCACAGGAGGAATTATAACTAGTCTACCTCTCTGCTCTCTTCTCCTGCCCATGCTCCCCATGGCTCACCACACTCCAGCTCAAAGGACATGGCCTTGCTGCATGCCCCTTGAGCACACCAAACCTGAACTCCTCTTCTATTAAACTGCTCCTCGGCAGATATTTTGAATCTGGCACTCCTACATTGGGCTCCTCCTTTTCACTCAGGTCTGAGCCCAGATGCCACCTCCTTGGAGATGTCTTCCCATGAGCCCTCACGTAAGTAGCCCCCTCCCTTGCACACCACCAGTCAACCACTCTCTATTATATCACCCTGGTTCATCTCATTCACAGTACTTGCCACTACCTGAAAATATCATGTTCTTTTTTCTGCTTATTTATCACTTATCTCCTCCAGTAAGAGTGTGGCTTTTCACTGGCTTCAATTGGCTTTATCTTGTCTTCAGTACCGTGATTACTTGGCATAAAACAGAACCTCAGTCAACATTTCCTGAATGAATGGATGAGTCAATGAGTAAAAAATGGATAAGAAGATCAAGAGAGTGAGGACAGGACATCAATTAGGGGGCTGTTCCAGCCAGTATCCTTAGGCAGAGGTGACAAGAGAGGAGTACAGTGGTCATTGAATTGACTGGATTTGGTACTGTGTTTCAGTCCCAAAGGCAAAGAAGGATCTGATAACAGCCCCAAGATCCATGCTTGAACCAGAGAGAGGACAGAGCCTCCGTGGCGGAGAGAGAACTCCAGGGAATCAGCTTTGTGAATGAGAGAAAGGGGATTGCAGGAGGAGCCCAGTTCTCTTTGTTTGAAGAATGGATGCATTTCTGGGTGTGATCAAATTGACAGCTGGAAATATGGGACTGGAGTTAAGGAAAGAGGTTTGGGGCTAAAAGTAAAAATTGGGAAGCTATTCGTTCATTCATTCATTCATTCACTTACGATCTGACACTTGATATGATCCAACTATGAGCTAAAAATTTACTGAGAGAGGTATTGAAGAAGCAAAAACAAAAACTGTGACCCTGCCCCCGAGGAGCTAACAGTTTCCTTGGTCCTTCTGCCTACAGATGACCTTGCATATCATCAGACGAGATTTCCGAGGGTTTGGGTAAAGCTAATAAAGAGGAGAGAGTTTGCGGTCTACTCTGGGCAATTCACTTAACTAGGGGCAGGAGGAAAAGAAAGCATTAGAAAAAAGATGGTGGAAAAAAGAAAACAGGAGAGTTTACTGTAACAGAAGATAAGGAAGACCCACTGAAAAGATAAAATTCTTTTTGTTTGTGAATGGTTTCACTGTATTTGATGATACAGCACATGGGAGGTTAACAGAATTGATGCTCTTCAAGTAAGGCAGCCCTACGCTGGTGTCCCAGTGCATCAGTGATCACTTCTGCTTCTAGAATGATATCAACACTTTTATATTCTTCCTTTGGCCCATCCCTGAGCCAGAACAGGAGATAGAAAAGGGAAGAGGACCAGGTCTTTGCCTTCACAATGGCCACTTTTGGCAGATCAGAAGCTGTGCCCATTTGCTGTTCCAGCTGAAGTATTGAGTCTCATAGCCTGAGAGTATCCTGGTACACTTAGCCCCATGTGATCTTGCATCCTTTCTACTTAACTTATGTGAATGAATTCATGAAAAGCTCTTGAACCAATGCCTGGTATACAGTAAGTTCTTAAAGATAGTATTACTCTTACCCTTATTATTATTCCTTGTCAATGAAATCTACGTCTATCTCTGAGATTTTTGGAAGTCCCCTAGGACGCTCAACCAGCATGTCTAGTGGTCAAGTCACACTGAGGAACTCGCTTGCTTGAAGGACCTCGTTGTGATCCAAGTGCAAGGCTCTGATAAGTTCTGATGCACAGAAAACTGTTTCAGCCAGTGTGATCCACACCTATTTAATTTTTTTTAAATACATATAATGACTGTTGACCTCTATCAAATATAGGGTTTTACAGGTCTGGCAATTGTATTTCTCCTTTTAATCCAAAAAGCTTTCTTCCTGAACTCCACATAGATGGGACATCTCTCGTTTGTCCTTTAATGCCAGAGGAGGGAAAGGGATTCATTTTATTAGCAAGAGTCACAATAACACGTGCTCTCTGTACAGCTTTCTAGGTCTAAACGCTTTCAAACATACTTGCAGTAATCACGTGAGGTTAGCATTAAATGTTCCACTTTACTGTTAATGGAATTGTGACTCAGAGAGGTTGTGTGATTTGCCCAAAGCCACAGAGCCAGAAAGTGATTGAATGGGGCATATGCCTTAGTTGTTTCAATTCATAAACTATGTTCTTTCAAATATTTCCCGGAGCTTCTAAAACTAAGAATTCCAGGTAATTTATAAATTATGAGTTGTGTTCTTTACATACTTAGACATGAAAATAAATCCCTACAGGTGTTCTCTGTAATGGAAATAAACCATGGTGTGGCCCAGGGAGGGGACCGTGCAGGTGGTGATCTGAGGATGGGGACTGTGCTCATGGGTCCTGGGCTTAGGTTCTGGAAGATTCTCCCTTGGAAAGAGGAGAAGGCGCCCAGAGCTTCAACGGATGGGTTGTTTGCCTCTCACTGAAAAGAACAGCATTATATCAGAGTCTGCTGGGGTTTTACAAAGGCCAGATGGAGGCAGAGGTTGTGGCATAACCCACAGGAGAAAAATGAAGCGAACTAAAACCTGTCTTTGAGAGTGCGGCTTCCGTATGAAGATCGCCACTTGGTTGTTTGTTGGTACCTCTCCTGTCCTCGATGGCAGGATTTCACCCAACACCCCCAGCGCCTTGTCCCCGTGCTGCCCTGGTGGGGAGTCTCCAAAGCACATAGAGCGAGCACCCCTGGGCTCTCGGCCCACAGCCCCCTGAAAATAACTCCTTGCTCTCTGAGTCTCGGGAAGAAGATAACTTGGTTCGCTCGAGGCATTTTGGGCTGCGTGGCTTTGTGGTCGTGCTGTTATTTTTTGCTCACTGGAAAGAGAAACTTAACATTTGTTCCTCCCCACAAGTCTCGTCTCCATCTGGAATCCATAGGGGGGCCCTCAGCACATCACCCCTGAGGATGGGCTGATGTTTATAAGATCTTAATCCTGGGGGGACAGGCTGGCTGAGGAGGCTGGTAATGGGATAAGAAACCTCTCTTCTCCAGGGCACCAGCTGGAACCCAGCCCAGGCTCCTAATGACAGGAAGTTTCCAGCTATCAGGAGGCTCGCTCTGCGAAAGGCGGTGGTGGGCTGAGCCCAAGGTGGCTCCTGCTCCATCCCCCACCCCATTCCTGTTGCAGGTTCAGTGTCAGGGATTTGCACTCAGTATCAAGGAGGCATAGGGACACAAGCATAAGGTAACCATTGTAAGTTTGGCACAGATGAGAGGCAGGGGATATGGGAACACGTTTCTCCACCAAAGGGAACCTACTGTGTGCCAAGCGCTGTCCTAGGACAGAGAATGCATTGTTCCATTGAACCCTCAGAGCCGTCCTCTGCAGATGGCAGTGGTATCCTGTGGGTGCGGAGAGGTGGAGTAATTTGCCCAAAGTTGCACAGGTAAAATGCCTTTCCGATGCCAGAATCTGTAGTCTTTTCACTATTTACAATGATACTGAGTCTTCTCAAATGTTGAATGGTCTAGCCTGGAAGCATCCTACCCATGGACAGATAGGATACACACACACACACACACACACACACGCACACATGCACACACACTGCTATCAGCAGCAGCAGCAGCATTCAAGCCATGCCATAAAAATATACTCACAAAAAGATTTGGTGTTCATGGCTTATAGCAGTGGTTAGAAACTTTTTTTTCTGAAAAAGCCCAGAAAATGGTAAGTAGTTTCTGCTTTGCTGGTCATACCATCTCTGTCATAACTACTTAACTTTGCCATCACAGCATGAAAGCAGCTACAGACAATATGTAAAAGGAAGGGCCTTTCTGTCCTCTAATAAATTTGATTTATAAAAACAGGTGATGGGGTAGACTTGGTCTATGGGCCATAGTTTGTCAATGCTTGACTTAGAGAAATCCTTCTCCCATTAGGATAACTGAGGGAGGACTTCCTGGAGGAGGTGCCATTTAAGGTAGGTCCCAATGAACAAGCAGAATTTGAAATATGGAATTAGGAAAAGGGGTGGGTGTTACGAAAAAGATATTGGAGTGAGTGAAAGCCTGGGGTACTGAGTGACTCTGGAGATGGAGAACGCTCCAGCATGGGGGGAGATTCCTGAACGGACAACAATGGCAATGGAAATATGACCCAGAGGAAGGGCAAGACCAGCTTAACAAGAAAAGGAATGCCTGCCTGAGGGGCTCTTCACATGGTCTACAATCTCCACCAGTTTATAAATATCCCAAATCCAAGTGGAAAAGAGATTAGAAATCGCATCTCCAATAATTTGAAATTGATTTACAGTAGGGGAGAAATAAAACACATATATGGAGCCACATGAGAACATGTGCTTCTGGAATCAAGTGAGCCTAGAGGGCCTGGTTGTAGAGATGGGAGATGAAGGTCCAGGGCAGAGAGACATGGAGAGCAGAAGCCTGAAACATATGCAAAATCTAAGATCATCCCGACCTTGGCAAAAACATACACCTCTAGCTGTGTGACCTCAGTCCAGTTACCTAACCTCTCTGTATTTGAGCTTCATCCTGTTCTCTGACACTGGGTGAATGATGTGTACCATTCAAGAACGTGGTTAAGGTGACAGGAGGTGGTACAAATGACACATGTAACCCATGTCGGAGGCATATTAGGACTTTAACAAAGCCCAGGGAGACTTTCTCTTGCCCAAGATCAAGGCGTGTGCTTCATTCAGAACCCTGCTGTGGAACTGCTCCCTCGACTGCAAGGTCAGAACATTCTACCTTCCACTAGGGTAGGTGGGGATTATGCAGGTTGGCGTGAGGGCATTTCCGTTTTACTTGGGAAGCCAGCAGGAGAAATGGCTGCATATCTACACCACGTTTTCTCTCTGCACGTCAGCTCTTAACTCTTTCTTGAACACCCCAGGTTCTGCTAATCCTCTCAGCAGGTGCATGACCTTTTCCCACTTCCAGAAACATCTTTCCTTTCTTCTCTCCTCTGCAATCTTCCAAGACCTGGGCCCAAGGCTACCTTCTTGGTGAAAAGTTCCCTGGGCTTCACCTCTGTCAGTCACGATGATCACACTCCAATGTCATTTTTGGTTTATGTCCCTGCAACCACCCGTAAAACCCACATTTCTCAATAGCAGGTTTTAGTTACCTTTGTGAAAATAGCCACTAACCTCTCCATGTTTTGTGCAGATTAGGTGTAAATGATGGCACAGACTGGAGAATGAACAGAATAAAAGATAAAATAGCCACTGCATCTTGGCTGCTCTATATGACCCTGGCATCCTGCTAGGAGTTTTGTGTTATCTAATATTTACAACACTCCATCAGCAGGTGTCATTTTCCTCACTGACAAGAGAGGAAACTGAGGTTCAAGGTGACGGAGCATCCCAAAACCTGCACTCAGATCTGCCTGCCTTTAGAAGCCTAAGTCTTCAAGCAGACTGCCTCCATTCTCAGGACCTGGAAATAAAGCACACAAACAAACATCTTTCTTGGCACCGCTCTCTCACACAGATCATTCTGAGCAGTGTCCTTGTGGTTCATTGTGGCCACCCTCCCCCATCAGGCAGCCTTAAATGTACACAGAGGCTAAAAGCCCTGGCAGAGTTTAATTTCTCCTGCACTTGAAGGCTCCTGTTCCCCGACAATGATGAATCTGAAAATGGGGACATCGTCCAAAGGCACACATTTGAATGGGATGGGGACAATAGTGACATCCTTGAACCAAGGGGCAGACAGAGCAACTGCTTCAAGTGTCTGGTTTTTATCCTGCGCTTCAGTCATCTCAGCGCCACTTGTGTACAAAGGAACAAGAAGCTGCTCCCTGTGTGTCTGTCCAGCTGCACAGTGCAGAGGAGACCAGGGAGCCCCCCGCCCCCCCGGGAGACAGCAGCTGTTTGGAGAAAGCCACCAAGTCTACGTGAATGAAATCCCGTGATGGGCAGAATCAGGGCTCCCCAGAGATGCCCCCATCCTAGTCCCTAGAACTCAAGAATATGTTACCTTTGGTGGGAAGGGGACTTTGCAGACGTAATTCAGACTTTGAGCTGGGGAGATTATTTTGGATTATCTGGTTGGACCCTAAATGTAATCACAAGGATCCTTAAAATCAGTGAACCTTTCCTGGCTGAGTTCCGATCGGGCGGGGAGAAGTAAGTACAGAAGGCTCAGAGGGACGCAATGTTTCTGGCTTTGAAGAAAGAGGAAGGGGCCCATGAGCCGAGGGATAGGGGAGACCTTTATAAACAGAAAAAGGCGAGGAAACATTTTCCCCTAGAGGCTTCAGAAAGCAACAACCCAGTTGATACTGTGATTGGAAACATTTTCCCCTAGAGGCTTCAGAAAGCAACAACCCAGTTGATACTGTGATTGTAGCTCACCGAGACTAGGTTGGATTTCCGTCCCATAAAACTGTGAGATCGTACCTTTGTGTTGCTGTAAGTCACTCAGCTAATGCTAACTGGCTAAGATAATAACAGAAGGGTAATACGAATACCCACTCTTTGGTTTCCCCAACAGCAGACCAGCAGCCCATGAAAAGGCAGCCAGCCCACCTTAGCTGTGGCTTTCTAGTACCATAGTGCTTACAGCCCAGGACACCTTTGACATCTACGGAAACTCTCCAGAAGGAAGTAAGGTAGAGAGGCCGTCTAGGGATGGAGACATGAGCTCATGTGATTTAGCCCAGGGGACATTTTTCCCCTTTATGACACACAATTTAAATAACCAGCACTGGATCCCAAAAGGCAGCATGGGATAAGGGAACATTCCTGAGTCTTTCAGTCAAATCTGGGTTCAGATTCTGCTTTACTCATTCACTGGCTGGCTACCTAATCTTCAGTGACCTTGATCAGCTTAGTTTGAAAATCACAGCATATAACTTCCGCTTATTTTGAGGATCATGCAACATGATGAATCTATTATCTAACTGTTGTCACTGGAACCTAGAAAGTTCTCAGTAAATTGTATTATATTTATTATTTTGCTATTTTCCTTTAGATTATGCCTTTATTTTTTCCCAAAGATTGGAACTAAGTCATTCACATACCTCATATGAGTGTCAAGTGATAACTATCAATGCTATCAAACCACAATATTTCCTTTGATGAATTTCTGAAATTTTTATTAATGTAATTGGTGAATATAGTTTTAAAAGTCAAATGATAACACAAGAATTACTACACAAACAAGGAGAGTTCTCTACTTAATCCAAACTCCAGACTCTTGCTTTCCAGGGGCTAACACTTTTCATTTTGATAGCCTTTCTTTTATGATATTTACTTTTAATTTTATAAATAATATCCTTATAATACTGCTACATCTTGATTTTCTCTTTTAAGTATTATTATCTTCCTAATACAGAATATGATTTAGCTCTCTGAAAATACACACACATACACACACAATTCTTCCCATGTAGTTTTAATAGAATTTTTTGATAAATCAGAAGTGTTTGAATAAGTCAAATACTGAGCCGCATAGTGACTATAATTACATATTGTTGGTGGTGAAGATATTTTCCCTGGAGTAAATATTTATTGTTATTATTTAGTTTGTTTAATTTTCTATATAGCTATTATTTATCTATTTTTAAAATTAATTAATTAATTAATTTACTTTTGGCTGTGTTGGGTCTTCGTTGCTGTGTGCAGGCTTTCTCTAGTTGTGGTGAACGGGGGCTACTCTTCATTGTGGTGCATGGGCTCTAGGCGGGTGGGCTCCGTAGCTGTGGCTTGCGGGCTCTAGAGCGCAGGCTCAGTAGTTGTGGCGCACGGGCTCAGTTGCTCCACAGCATGTGGGATCTTCCTGGACCAGGGCGCGAACCTGTGTCCCCTGCATTTGCAGGTGGATTCTTAACCACCGCACCACCAGGGAAGTCCCTTATCTAATTTTTATCTTTAAAAAAATTGTAAGTGGCTCACAATATGGCCAAACACTAGTAATTTACTGGAATCCTCTTTTCTTCAGAGATATCCATTCTCCATTTCTCTGTCCTGCTTCAATGAGATGGGCTGTTTCCAAGGCTGACTTCTCAGCTTTGACCTGGGAACTTTTCTTCACTCTCAGCTCGAAATTTCTCTGTCCCTTTTTTCATCACTTTGTCGTGAATACTATCTTTGTTATTACTGGCTTCACATCTTATTGCCTTGGAGAATATAATTTAGTAACTTCTTAAGTCAGGTCATGGAAGTTCAAACTTCAATCTATTAAGTGTCTGAAAATATCTGTATTTTATCTTCACACTTGATTAGGAGTTTGGATGGAAGCCATTTTCTCTCATAACAAGAAAGGCATTGCTCCTCTGTCTTCTAGTTTCCAGTATAACCACTGAGAAACACAATTTTCTTATCATTCATATCTTTATTTTTGTTCTGTGAATGCACAGGATGCTATATTTATTCCATGTGTGGTGAAATTCCATGCTGATGTGCCTTGATATGGGTGTTTTTTTAATTAACTGTGCTGACCACTTGGGAGAGAAGGAATAGCTTTCAAATGGAAATCCATGTTTTTCATTTCTAAGAAATTTTCTTGTATTATATCTTGAAAAATGTTCTCCTGTTTTCTATTCCTGGAGATCATATGGGCCAAATATTGAGTTTCTTAGATTTATCTACTTATCTTTATTACATTTTTATATACTTGACTTTTTGTTATTTTTCCTGAAGATTTTCCCAAACTCATTTTCTAATCCTTCTATTGGATTTTTTTCTGCCATTATACTTTTTAAACTCAAAGAGTTTTTTCATATTCTCTGAATATTATTTCATTGTATTCTAATGTTTCTTGGGTACACTATTCTTTTATTTCTCTCAGGATAGTAATTATAATTATTTGCAGCTTTCTTCTGGTCAGTGCAGTCTCTATTTCCTTTGATTTCGTCTTGCATTTGTTTGTTTGTTTTGGTGAATGTGAATCATGCTAAGAGTTTTCATCAAACATCTGGAGATACTTGGTTGTCAATTTTGATTTGAGAGCCAGTGACTAAATATCTAAGAGGAAACGTATGCTTGGATGGACCCTGTCCAACACTGGACCTCACTATTGCTTAAATGGAAAGCCCCCAGCACCTGTAGTCTGTTCTTCTGAGTCAGTCAGTTTCTCCTGAGAGGTTGCCCACGGATGATATCTGATTGCCAGTGCTGGGAGTCAAGCATGACAACGTGAGGTTATTTTTCAAAAACCTCTGATTGAGATTCCTGAACCTTCTGAGACTTGTTAAGTTTATACTGAGACACACAACCCAGTGTTTTCCTTGTTTGTTTGTTTCTTTTCCATGAGAAACCTCTATTCCCAACAACTTCCTTTAGGGTACCTGTATTATATTCAACAGGCGTGGCTTCAAACCTTCTCAAGAGTACAAAAAGATAAGTGGTTTTTCCTTCACACCAATCTCCTGTGTCAAGGAGGAGGAGATTGAGGTATCAAGGCCATAAATGTGTACCAGAATTTACACTGGGCAATGTGCCTGCATTCTCCCTCATTTGGTCCTTTCAGCTACCTGTGGGAATTCTCCTTACCCCAATCAAACAGAGGAAGAAGCCAAAGCTATATGATCATATGGTGAGGTCACCTGTCCAGGGCTGCACGGCTAATCAATGTCCAAACCAGGTTCCAAAGGATGTTCTGGCTAATTTCCTCTGCTCGTGACCTACCCACTACTCCATGTTCTATCTTTGTTACCACAGCAGATTTACTGAAGATACTTGCCCACATCAGCAGTTGGAGTTAGGAACCATACTTATCATCATTTTACAGCTGCAAAAACATTTATTCACATGGAGACGTGATATAACTTGATTAAGACCATGTCACTTATCATGATAGAATTGGAATTCAAATCCAGACATCCGGTTCCACAAGCTGCAATCTGCATGCTTTACCCCTGGGCCATAAGCCATCATCTCTCTTTTCTTTACTTAAAAGTCTGATATGCTCATTGTTTAAAGAATAAAGTTCAAACTCCTTAGCAAAGCATGCAGAGTTCTTTATCTCTGGTCCCTACACATCTCTTGTCCCCCTTTCCTATGCATTATAAATGCATCAAATTCCTTTTAGATCTGGGAACCCAGCACACTTTCTCTTCTTATAGATTTTGCTTATGTTGGAGCCTTTAGAGCACCCAGTTCACCCATACCTCTCAAGCTGCCTGGGTATTATTGACTTATCTTTCAGGACTTAGTAAGAATGTCAGCTTTCCTCGGAAGACTGCTATGACCCTTACTTGTTCCAACTGTGGACTCAACCCGAGATGAATTGGAGGCTCACAGTAGGCTCCTAGGGAATCCAGCATGTGCTTTGTCCTACACACATGTATCCTTTCTTAATTCTCTTTTATTGACTGGCTATCTATCACCCCATGCTATAAGGTCGAGAACTGTCTGGTCACCTCTACCTTCACCACTCTAAACAAAGACTTTGGCACTTAAAAAGTGCTTTAAAATATCTGTGAGAAAAAAAAGAGAGAGAGCAAAGGAAAAGACAAGAAGAACAAAAAAAAAAATAAAACATAAATGTGAGCTGCAGTTGCCTGGCTAGTCTGAGTCCTTTTTATATTCATGTTAACACGCATATATAAATACTGGGAATTCCCCTTGCTAAATTCAAGTTTGCAAAGCTTTGGTCTTTCATAAGATTACGTCATTGAAGAGGAAATCACTACATTTTTTAAAGAGGAGCCAGACCACTGAGAAGTGTATAATGGGAGAAAAAATAATAAAATCCAGAAAGCCATTGCCACAAATGTAATATTCACCTCCCCACAACACACACACATGCCAAAAAGGCTCTGCTTTTGCTGAATCTGCAGTAGCTCAAGTCATTAATTAAAACCATTTCCAAATCTATGTTGATCAGGATAATAATGCTGATGAGATTAACCATGTTAATTGGTCTTTTATAAAGAATCTAAATACAAAAATATAATAACAATAATAAATCAAATGGAAGAAGAAAACATAGGCAGACATATCCATCTAACCATTAGGAGATTTTAGACTGACTGACTAAAAAAAAAAAGAAAGAAAGAAAAAGGAAAACTTCCAAAGTGGTTGAACCAGTCCATCGTGGTCTGTTAAGGAAAACAAGCTTCTTTTGTGTCAATAGGAAGGCATTTCTCATGGTATGGTCTAGGCATTCTCTCCAAAGCATGCTGTGTGAAACATTCTCAGGCTTTATTTAACATCAGGCCATTCTCCTCCTTCCAAGGTTGACCATTTGCTATAAGAACTGATAGCCCCGAGCAGTGTGTTCTGAGATGGGTCCATCCCTTTAAAGCCAGGATGGAGGATGTTAAGTCAAGACCAGCCAAAAACATGGAGGGATGAGTAGAGTTAAGGACCCCTTCCTGCGAATTAAAAAACAAAACAGTCGAGAGATGGTTGTCCTGCTGCGATTGGTGTTTTTGCTGCAGCTCCCAAGCCAAGGTCTAGGACAAATCTTAGACCTGTAACTCTCTTGAAGTCTTGGAATCCTCATCATTGGGCACTTCCTGTATTTAACTTGCTTTCATACCATGATGTGCCCTTTTACAAACCTTTTCCAGGAGGGGAAATGGAAAACAGGGCAAGGTTTCAGGTTTGTGTAAAGTCCTGTTGAGAAAACCTAACATCTGATGCTCCTGGTTCCATGAAAGAATGCTTGAAGTAGATTCCAGGTACTGCAAATTTTAAAAAAATGTCTGATTTTTCCTTTGCATGGAGGAGTGAGGTGGGGTGGTTACAGGAGTCCGACTTTGTGTCTGCGTGTCTAGTGCTATAAGAAATCTTGAAGTTTTGATAGACTTAATCCCTACCACAGGAGGGTATAAAATAGCAGAGTTAAACTGCCAACAAAAACCAGGACCACACCAGGAAAGCCATGGGTTTTCAAGTGGTTTCCCGCCAGGTCCTGCCTGGCAAGACCCCAGCTAATCAGTGAACGCACAATATCCCAATCTATCAAGCTGGACTTGGCTTTGCCCCGGTCTGGGTGAGGTCTGAGGTGACCATCACTGTTCAACACACTGCCTTTCGTGGGTGAGAATCTCTATCCTTCAGAAGATATACATGTGAAGAGGAGCTATTGCAGGAACCCATTTGTGCATTTCCAAATGCCCCGTATGCTTTATCGGTTCTTCTCTGTGTATGCGTGTGAGTATGTGTGTCAGTATTTTTCTCCTACCAAAATTTCTTTACGAACTGTGACAACTCACAGATCTTTCTTTGTCTTTTCCTAGTTGCGGCCGTTCAGACTGATTTTCGTCTTGCATATGATTTTAATACAAGCTAGTGTAATATGATTACATTAACTGTTGAGCAATATCGCCTCAGCAGAACCAAACCACAGAGCTTTTTTTAACTGCACTGGGAATGCTGGGACTCTATCTATACTTTTAATTCTCCATTAAAGTACATTGAGCAGATAGGCTGGGTTTTAAGCCATGTGTAGCTATGTATTTGGATGGCTGGGTGTAATGGCTTAGGAGAAGGACATAGTGTGGAGGTAAATGGTGCTCATTTTTTTTTGGAGTCAATTTTCCTTCCTCCCTTCAAAGATTCTAGTGACTTCCTGGAAATGTGCCTTCTTTCAAGTTTGGCCTTTGGAAGTATGGCTAAAAGTGGCTTCTTTCTTTTTACCAGTTTTCCAGAAGGGAATTCTAGGAGATCTGTGAGTTGTGGCTAATAAAGCGAGGAAAGGGAAATCTTCTACTGTGGTTTATAGGAAGAAATACCTCTGAATAAGATTCTGAAGGTAAAATTATGATGATTATAATGACAATGATAAAGAAAAGAGGAGGAGAAGGAGGAGGGGAGGAAGATGGCTGGATTCCATTCAGTTATATATATATATATATAATATATATATTATATATACACATTTTATATATATATATATATTATATATATATATATATGTGTATATATATATATTAGAACTGTGTGTGGTTAGTATAGAAAATATATGTCCCAATTGTCTTGTTTGGTTATTTCTGGAACAGTGTGATGTCAGAATTTCCATGCCATTGCCTTTAAGAAAACAAAAATGATTCTACAGTTCCACTAATGACAGAATAAAAAGTGTAACCTATACACTGCCTCTTGACATGGAAATATTCCAAGAATTGATTTTGTCAGACTGTGTACCTAGAATTTTTCTTTTGGCTCAGAATACATCACTATCCTGTCATTGAGGGAAAAGGTGTGTGTGTAGAGGGGTTCTATACTGGAGGTGACAGACACAACCTAATTTATCTTCTGGTTAAGAGAACAACACAAGCCACTCAAAGCTTCTGGTCCATTCTCAAACCCTAAAACCCAAATGGATGGGACTTTTTTGTTTTTTGTTTCCATTGTTATTTCTTCTCAACATATTATGAGTATACAAGATATGAATGTATTTTTTCTGTGTATTTTTGTTCCAGGTTCACATCTGATGCTCTTTGCTTAACTTAGAGACGATAGATACAATAAGGGTGGCAAAGGTATCCCATTCTTATAACTCAAGAGCAGATGTTAATGATTTTGATGATTAAAAAAAAGAGTTGTTCATGGATCTGCCTTTAACAGTGATTTCATTCTTTCCCATCCTCCCAACTTCTTGTCCTTTGATATCAGGGCAGAAGGCTCTTCTGCTCTGAGCTGATGTCATCTGGAAATACTCTCCTTCCTTGCTCTGGAAGATGTGGCCTGATTCCAGAAAAGAACACATTTCTGAACACTCTTACAGGACTTCTGTTGGCAGTGACCCTGGTCTGCCCAGTTGAAGGGGACTCTGGTTTCCAGAATTTTAAGAACAGCCTGTGCCAGTGACAGACCAGGTATTGCCGTCCAGGCATCCATAGTCAAGAAGTGTTGGAGAGGCCCATGGTTTTAACGTGCCCTTGGGAGATGATTTACGTTAAAATATCCTTGAACCTGCTTTCTTAGCAATGCCTGCTTAGACTTCCCCAAAAGTTCAGGAGTACCTCCTTTTAGAGTAACCTATAATAAGGTTACTCTGTAATATTTTCATCTGATAACATATGAAGACAAGAAGCAGAGGAGCAGTGATGTGCCAGTAAAGCTTAACAACCGGCTCTCTGGGGGAAACAGCCTTGAGTTGTAGCAGTTGCTTATTTCCGTGGTGTAAATACTCGCATCACAGCCAATTTCAAGCTGCCTCCCTGAATGTGGAATTGGGAAGAGGTGCCTGTAATTGACTCTCACAAGCCAGGACCAGCTCCAGCCCAGCCACTGCTTTAGACTAAGGAATAGCAGATGAAGAGAGCACAGAACTTGGAGAACAGAGACCTGGCTTGGATTCCAGATGTGCTCTTTCCTAATTTAGGTAAGTTACTTTTGGATTCTCTGTGAGTGCCTCTGAAAATTAGGAGAATGAGTGCTTTCCTAGCTGAGTGTGAATCAAGTGAGGAAACACATGGGGACATTTTCTCTGGCAAGAGCAGCATTATCTTCATCCCCAACTCACCTGAGAGGTGCGTGGATTGCACCATGGGCACCACCGGATTCCTCTCATTTCATCCTACTGCACCTTCTCATGTGTAAAATATCCCTGTTTTACAAAATAAAAATAGTCTTGGAGAAGTGAAGAAATACCGTCATAAAAGGTACCAGCCCCTGTCTGCGTATCCATACAGCCCATTCATTGCACCCTCTGCGAGATGCTTAATGATTTCCCTTTTAAACTGGGAAAATATTCCTTATAGACTGATGAATAGCCCCTTGGAATCTCAAAATCGGTACAGATCTCCTACAGAGAGGGAGGTAGCAAGACCTCTGTGCTATACCAATTCAAGTATCATCCTTTTATCTCTTCCCACCCATTAAAGAATGATGCGCTGTGTACAAAAGATATTCCTGTGTTCTCTGAACACAGGGTTGATTGCTGTTCAGGAGCTGTGGAGACAAGCTAAGCCATATCATTGACTTATTTACATTTCACTCCTTAAGGAGGTAACACAAAAAGATCACAAATTTGGGATTGTTGGGTCCTGGCTTCTCCTCCCATTTCTTCCACTTACTAGATGGCTGACTTAGGTTGAGTTCCTCCCTTCTCAGTGTATCAGAAGAACCTCATCTAGAAACCAAGGATATGCATGAAATCCTCATTAACTCTGCGTGTGTGTGTGTGTTTGTGTGTGTATGTGTGTGAGAAAGAGAGAGAGAACTCGGATAATTTCAGTGTAAGCTCCTTGAAGGTAGAGCCTGCCTCTCCCAGCTTTTCACCTTCAGAATGTATTCAGTGGCAATGTTGTCCCTATTTGAAGAATAAGTGGGTCATGTGTCTGGAACAAAAATCACCACCAGAAGTCACTTAATAGATGCCAGTGATATTGAATCCAGTCCCAAAGAGCCTATAAAAACCTCTTCAGACTTTTGGAAAATGACAGCTCTATGGTTGTACAATTTCCAAATCAAGACAAGACACATATTTCTTCATTGTGAGCTTACTTTCAATGTGAAACGACCTCTCCAAAGCAAACACCACAAACAGCTAATAAATTGGGAATAAATAACGTACAACGTTGCAAACTGCATCCACAATCATCTGTCATCTACACATCTGCTATGGGTTGTGCAAGACAACCATACCCCTTGATTCAATTGGACCAATGAGAGGTGACATATGCATTATGATGGCCCCATTGACATTCTTTTGCACCCAAGGAATCAAATCAATGCCTACTTGCATATTAAGAACTCTGTGGTCCTTTCTCCCCTGGAAGTGAACATGTGTTGCTATTAGCCTGGGCTTGGAGGGGTGGGAAGAGAACCCCAGGGTGCAGTGGGGAGACCAGGCAATATCCTATTGGTTTCAGTGGGACCATGTGTTCTTTGAAATGCCCTGCAGTGGTCCCGCACGATCTCTTTCTAGGTCTGGCTGCAATGTTAATACAAGTTTAATTCTAGCTGCTTCAGTCCTGGTTCTCAGAGATCAGAGTATTAAAGCAGTGCTGAGACAACTATCAGATCGAATACATTTTGCACCATCCTTCCCCAGGAGAGAATAGAGTGCTGGTCTCTCCCATCGGAGGGCAGGGCAGAGAAAGGAATCAGCATGTGGCATAGGGGTCCTCAGGAAAGGGAAGCACAGAAGGAAGCTCTTCCTCCTTCTCCAAGGGCAGGTTGACTGTGTCCAGCAAGCCCATCTCCTGATGGTCATGCCTGCCCCCACCTGCATTATGCAAATCAACTTCTCCTACAAGCTTCTATTCACTGGCGGGCTGGAAACCCAGCCTTCCCGAGCCCTGGAGCCTGGAAGCTGAGCAGCTCTAGGCAATTATCTGTTTTGAAGGAATACACTGATTTGACATTCTTAAGAAGTCACAGACGTCTGATTTCATAATATAATTTGTAGAAGTAAAAAAGGCAAGTTAAACATTTGCTTACACATATCATGTTTACATGTGTTCAAAGAACTTTCCAAAACTTTGCAGTCTCATCCAACTGCATCTTTTTTAAGCTCGCTTCGCTCTTGTAGGTTTGCAAACAAATTCCACAGCACATTCAACCGCAAATTGATTTACTTTTGGGGAAACTCCTTGAGTTTCGCAACTTTCTTCTTGCTGTTTAACATACACACAGATGCAAAAAAGAAAAAACAATCTCCTAACACAGGAACACAAATCTGGCATTCGGAGGAGTCGATTTTTTCATTTATTCTCAAAGTGAAGGGAAAGCAGCTATGGATGCGATCCAGATTACCAAGGAGTGTGCAAATGACTTCTTGGGCCCCGCTGGCAGTGTGAGTGACAGCACATCTCAGGGCAGGGAGGCTGAGGGAGAGACGAGCGTCCCCTTGCGAGGGAAGACCATTCATTTAGCACGTAACCTGGATGTCCGGCTTTCCATCATTCAGGGAAGGGCATCACCACCCTCTCAAGCATTCAAGACTGCGAGCCATCTTCAACTACGTTGTCTACCATCCCTCCCATTGGATAATCAGTCCCTGAGGTTGAGTCCCACTGACTGGAACCCCCTCATGTATCTTGAATGCCCTTATCTTGCTTAACCATTCCTACTGCCCTATCACTTAGCACTTGGACTCTGGCAATAGCCTCCCCGACATTTTGCAGATCCAGCCTCCATCCGTCCCATACATGCTCCTCATTGCTGCCAGAGGGAGAAATACAGACTGTCCATCTGATCCCTTATTAAACTTACAAGGGCTCTCCTTCCTTCAGGATAAAGGGTCAACTCCTTAACTTTGGAAGTCTTTTATGATCAAGGCCCTGCTTTCTTAAGAACCTGGTCTCCATGAGCATCTCTCAGGCTCCAACCAAATTCTGCTTATGTGCCATTCTGGCCATCCCATGGGGCCTTTGCACATGCTGTTCCACTGAAAATGAGCAGCCTCTTAACCATTTTCACCTGGAAGACTCCTACTCGTCCTTCAAAATCAGCTCAGATACTATGTCTGGAAATCATCCTTGAGCCCCCAGGACAGGGTTAAGACTTTCTTCCCCTTGTTCCTAGCATCCTACACTTCTCTGCCATAGCATCTGTTGCCCTCAATGATTGCTTGCCTCTTTCTTGATGCATTTCTCACTAAAATTTAATTTTCACAAGAGCTGGGCTGTATTTATTATGAGCTTTGCAAAACTCTATCTCCTTTAGAACCACGTTTTGATCACCTCTGTACCTACAACAACAAACACGGTTCCTGGAATGTGGTAGATGCTGCAGAAAGGTTTCATATGAATGAATGCATAAATGAATTAATTAGATAATGAAAATGGACAGGTGTGTAGTAACTCAGAAGGCTACAGCTCAGACCCTTCTACCTGGCAAAAGTCCCTCACAAAGGAACCAAAATGTATTACTTAAGAGTCAGGCCCCTGAAAGTAGTAGACTCCGTGGACAGTGGGTAGGAAAACCGCTACCTCAGGGGTCTGAACAAAAAGCTACATCATTGCATCGGCCCCTCATCTTTAGACCTTACCCTCGTTCCTTCCCACTTATTGCTGCGTCTGATGGTTTGACTTTCTGGAGATGCTGGAGAGAGCCTCAGAGAAGGTGAGGATGTAAGGAGAGTGTTAACACCTGGAGGGGGAGAGAGAGCCAGAGAGCTGGGGAGAGAGACGGCAGGGGGCCTCTTCCTGCAGCTGAGCTGGCCCAAGGCTTATCTGGCCAAGGATCTCAAATGCACCAAGCCAGCTTCTCCTTGGCTGGAGTTTCAGAATATCCCCTGCCCTACAGCCTGTGTCATGAGAGGGGAGGGAGACGGCAACCTCTGATGAAAGGGCTCAGTGGAAAGCAACAGCCGCGGCACACAATGAAGGAGGCAGAAGTTTACCAACAGATAGGACTCTCAATCTGCCTGACTTCTGTCCCGGAATAAAGGAGCATCTGTCCAGCCTCCCGCCTTCCAAGGTTTTCCGTTTTGCTTTTGTTTGTTTGCTTTCAAGAAGTTGGTAAGTAACCCAGTGTCCAGGCTTTTGTTTGTTTGCTTTCAAGAAGTGTGTAAGTAACCCAGTGTCCAGGCCATAAAGGGTGACTCTGGAAAGATCTCGTTGGATTGTAACCTGGTTGGCAGCTCGCTGCCCCGGGGCAGTCCTCATCCCCAGCCAGAGCTCTGCCATTAAGGCCTGGAAACCCACAGAGTTAATAGGAACCAGGCAGGGAAAGTGAAGCTGAAACCAGGAATGTGTGGCCGAGGCTTCCAGCTCTGCTCAGCTGTGTGAGGCCCGGTTCAGTCACGCATTGCTACAGCTGGGACGCTCCAAACGAGTGTGTTGGCCACGGGGCGCCTGGGTGCCTCTGTCCAAGCTGACAGCCGCCAGGGACCCCTCCCTGGTTCCTAGGAGCCAGCCTGGTGTTGAAACCCTGGCCCCGTGGGACTCAGCCAGAATGTGAGCAATGGATTGGAGACTCCCAGTCTATTCTTCAGCCTGGTCCTCCCAGGCTTTTGGAGCAAAGGGGGAGGGAGAGGCCTGGATACAGTAGAATTATTTTGGCAAAGGGCTCCCTCCTATAGGCCTGCAGACCTCGAGGTGTGACTCACAGACCAGAAGGAAGCAGGCGTGGACACTGTCTTCCAGGGTGGTCACCTGAAGGAACCATGGACAGAAAAGTAATTGGAGGCTATCAGTCTAACTTCAAAAGTCCCCATGCAACTGTATTTGGAAGAGACAATGAACAGCGAAGATGATGTTCAGCAAGACTGTGGCCTGATGGTCCCTCATCTGTTCCAATATTTGCCAAGAGGCATGAGCTACTCACCTGGCTCCTCTCTGCCACCACACGCACGCCATCTCGGAACTTCCAGGTTGCCTAGGGGCTCAGTGTCAATGCCATTCAGAAGCACCATCTTCTAACCTTCAGTCTCCCTGCAGATCAGACAGCTCTTGCTGCAGGCTGCACTGCCCATCACGGAAGCTCTGTGCATCCAAGGCCAACACAACTGCTCTGGGCAAGGTGTGTCAAGGTGGGAGGTGGGGGACTGGGGCAAGAGCTTTGGGAAATGCTAATGCGGTTCAGATCATGACTAGCCCGCAGAACCTGAGGGGAGCAGAGGCTGAGGGAGGAGAGGGGGGTGTCTTCAGGGCCTGGCAATATACATGGCACTAAGTCAGGTGAATGGTCTGCCAGTAGCTGGATTCTCTCCTTTTTGCTTTGTGTCTTTTACTTTGGGTTTGTTTTTGCATGGAAAAGCTGGTGTGATTCATAACACAGAGTCGTCAGGTGAATTGAAAACATGCATAAAGGTGCTGTTTTATTACCTGCATGCTTGTGTATATGTGTATGTGTGTGTGTAGAATGGATATAGATTTGATAGCTAGATAGATGATAGATTTTTAATCATTATAAAAGAGAATTGATTCTCATTGTAGGAAATTTGGAAAATATCAAATAGGTAAGAAAATGCAAATCATTCATGATTGCGTCACTCAGATTAAAAACAATTCACATCTTAATGTACTTCATTCTTTTAGCAAATATTATTTTACGTATTTGAGATCACACTGAATAAACGATGGTACCTGGCTTTTTTCAATTAATGTTGTAAGTAAGTTTTATTTTCCCCCTTCCTTGAGACATAATTTTGTTTTAGGTTAATTTTCATTTTGTTTAATAAAGATAAACAAATAAAGAAAGATTTTTCATTTTATTCGAGAGAGTAAGAGAACAGAGATCCTGAATTACTTTTAGATGCTTCAGCTGTTGCTATTTGCCCACTCTCTGGGTTTCTACAGCCTATTGGCAGTTTGAGCAAAAAATAAATCACATGCTATCCATGTCCAAGCTATAGGTCAGTTGTGTGAAAGGAAATTAGCCATACTGAGCTGAAAGGTAGTCTGATCTCCTTACAGAAGAGTCATGTGATTCCTCTGTCGATGGAAACTTAGGTTGCTTCCATGTCCTGGCTATCGTAAATAGTGCTGCAGTGAACATTGGGGTGCACATGTCTTTTTGAATTATGATTTTCTCTGGGTATATGCCCAGTAGTGGGATTGCTGGGTCATATGGTAGTTCTATTTTTAGTTTTTTAAGGAACCTCCATGCTGTTCTCCACGGTGACGGTATCAATTTACATTCCTACCAACAGTGCAAGAGGGTTCCCTTTTCTCCACACCCTCTCCAGCATTTGTTGTTTGTAGATTTTTTGACAATGGCCATTCTGACTGGTGTGAGGTGATACCTCATGGTACATTTGATTTCCATTTCTCTAATAATTAGTGGTGTTGGGCATCTTTTCATGTGTTTGTTGGCCATCTGTATGTCGTCCTTGGAGAAACGTCTATTTATGTCTTCTGCTCACACATACACAATGGAATATTACTCAGCAATAAAAAGGAGCAAAACTGGGTCATTTGCAGAGACGTGGATGGACCTAGGGTATGTTCTACAGAATGAAGTAAATTGGAAAGAGAAAAACAAATATCATATATTAATGCATATACGTGGAATCTAGAAAAATGGTATAGATGATCTTATTTGCAAAGGAGAAATAGAGACACAGACGTAGAGAACAAATGTATGGATATCAAGAGGGACAGGGGAGGTGGGATGAATTGGGAGATTGGGATGGACATATATACACAATTGATACCATGTATAAAATAGATAACTAATGAGAACCTACTGTAGAGCACAGGGAACTCTGCTCAGTGCTCTGTGTTGACCTAAATGGGGAGGAAATCCAAAAAAGAGGGCATATATATATACGTATAGCTGATTCACTTTGCTGTACTGCAGAAACTAACACATTGTAAAGCAACTATACTCCAATAAAAATTAATAATAAAAAGAAAAGTCATGCCAGGCCCATGGAGGCAGAGGAGAAGTCTGATGCCACAAACAGCCAGGGGACAGAAGAAGCCATGGGGCGTGGGAGCCCCTGCTTCTGATAACTCTGGGGGGAGGTTGCCAGCGTGTTTAACTTCTCATTAGCTGTTTTATTGCTGTGTTTATTTGTTTACTCTAGTATGGAAATCCGCAGGTAAGCGATAACCTTGCATTCCAACTGTAAGTAAACGTGGTGTTTCTTAACCAAATTGAAAACATTCAGACCACGCCCAGATAGAAGTTTGGTGAGGTATTTTCAATTGGTCATGCCAAAATGAGACAGGAACATTTTTTTTTCTTCCTTGTTGTATGTGTGTGAAGTCTGGGAGAAGGATATACAGGGGGTGTGGGGTAGTGGAGCAAAAGGAAAACTTAATCCTACTGTGACATCAAACCTTCATTTCATTTTGCCAGAATTGGTTTGAAAAACAAAACAAAAAAGCCCTCTGCTTGGTTGAGCACCCAACTTGCCAATTTGTAGATCTGCCCATAGATGTGCAGATACATAATGGCTCATTTAATCCAAGAACACTTGGGAAAATTTCCAGTGATATTCTTTCAGGAGCTGCTCGGTGTCATACACCACGCCAGGCAGGTGCATCCAAAGACGAGTTATGTCCTAGACCTGCATCCAGGATCTTTGTAACCATGTACCAGTGAAAAAATGGGATAAATGATGGTCAGCTAAGGCAGACATATAAGGAGGAAATGATTTCCATTTGGAGACATCAGGATAATTTCTTAATTATCCTTGTATATTCTAAAGGATAATTATTAGACCCAGAGATGTTAGTGAAGCAGATGTGGATTTTGGTGTTACTTAGCTCGGTGGCCTTAGGCAAAGGCCCTCCTCCCTCCATACCTCAGTGTCCCCATCTTTAAAATGAGGCCAGTGCTAGTTTCTGCCTGTGAGGCTATTGTGAGAGGTCAATGCACCCATAAGTATCCTACCTGCATATATCAGGCACTCACTAAAGAGCAATCACAGAAAAAAAGCCATAGTTGTCATTAAACCAGCGAAGGACTTCATGTGACCATAGCATGTCTCATTCTAATTCACAATTGTCCTGGTGACATCTCCTATATGTGGTTGCCACAGCCCAGGCATCATACCTGAAAAGGAGAAAGTCATCACAACACCTGCATATTGAACATCTTCCAGGTGTCATTGTCAATACATTTTCTCTCACTAACAGTTAGAGGTGGCAGAGGTTTGAGAGGACCTACGTGCCCACACTCACACACAGAGCAGGAAATGAGTCCAAACTGAAGACAAAGCCAGCTGAAGTCTGGCCCTATGTCCTGGGTACCACACGGCACTGATTCTCATCCTGTCTCTCGCTGGATTGGTGAGTGGATTCCATGAGACAATGCATGCAAAGCAGCCAGCGGAGGACCAGCTGCTGCTTATACCTACCAGGCATTCTTCCCTTCAAAGTTACTGGGCACACACTACGGGCCAGGATACCTACTGGGCACTGGGGGTCAGGATCCAATAAATCCCCATCATATTTTAAAGGTTTCCGTAATCCAGAGGAGTGAAGTCTGTGTAGACAGTAAATGAAGCACAATATAATGTGGATTGGGGGAAGGATGCTTTATATGCCTCCCAACCACTTCGTCTTTTCTCCTGGTCTACATCACTCTCCTGCATCTCACACCTCTTGTGAGATCCTTGTTTGGATAGAGCTTTGAACTTTCAAGTCCCCTTCGGCCTTTTCCCACAGCATTCTCTGTTTACTTCTGTCCACAGGACATACTGAAGTCCTTCCTCCAGAAAGCTTTTCTCCTTCCTGAAATTCTAGTGAGAAACTATACAGCCCACTTTTGAACATACACGTGCCACTTTTCTCCAACAGTTGTTTTGCACCTCAGTCTTGTCTCATTCTTATGTTTCTATTGACGATGTAAGGTTATAAAACTCACGAGTTTCTGTTCCTCCCAGCAGGGTCATCAGTGCGTAGTAGGCAGTTAGCAGGTGTGTTTTGATTTACCAACTCTGAAGCCTCCTGAAAGTGAATCAAGGAGGTAAATGTGCCCCTGGAGAGCCAGGAGCTGGCATTGTAGAGCCCAGCCAATCAAAGTCCACTGATCTCGAACAGCTTGCATGCCCAAAGGGGCCGCTGAGATGCACTCAATCAATGAGTCAGATCCAATAGAGTCTTCAGGACTCCGGATGAGCCCTGTTCAGTGTGGCATAAGATGAGGGGCAAGGGCAAGCCTGCGGTGTGTTGGAAAGAGAATTCATCAACGCAACCTCTCCAGATGAGCATATCAGCCCTGTGTTGGGAGAGAATGTTGCCTAAATAGTCTCCTCTGCCTAAGTGGCCAAAATGATAGGGTTTTATCTGCTGATATGGGTCAGATTTGAAAGCAGATCCTTTTTCGCCCTTATTGACTGATGCATGTGTTTTGCAGACTCATAAGGTTTCTTGTACTGTCACGTTGGCTTGGTGAATCTCTGACTGCCAGTCTCCATCAAGGGAGCAAAGAACACTCCCATACTAGTGGCACTGACCCTTAAGCAAACAGTTGCTTCCATCAGCTATGACTCCGTTCTTTTCATATCCAGACTCAAGATTTTTACCATTTGGGCACTGACTCATTTGAAAGGGCGAGGTTTGCAGACTTTGCCATCAGCCCAGGCTCTAGGAAGCACAGAGGTGCAGTGCCAGCTCAGAGTCTTGGTGGCTCTGCTTATAACCCAACCAAAAGAAAGAACTAGATTATTTTTTTAATTGAAGTATAGTAGATTTAGTTTCTGGTGTACAACAAAATGATTCAGTTATACATATACACACATATTCTTTTCCATTATGGCTTATTACAGGGTATTGAATCTAGTTCCCTGTGTTATACAGTAGGTCCTTGTTGTTTATCTATTTTATAAATAGTAGTTTGCATCTGCTAATCCCAAACTCCTAATTTATCCCTCACCCACACCCTCTTTCCCCTTTGGTAAACGTAAGTTTGTTTTCTATGTCTATGAGTCTGTTTCTGTTTTGTAAATAAGTTCATTTGTGTCATATTTTAAATTCCACATATAAGTGATATCATATGGTATTTGTCTTTCTGTAAGAAAGATCTAGATTAATGTTGGTGCCTAGAGATCATGGTGGTCCCTTTGGAGTGAAAGCAGTGAATATGTGTACAGATCTGGTTGGAGGGCATATATATTCCCTTTGAAAGGGAAATCTTTCCCTTTGAAAGGTTTCTCTTGACAAAAATAAAACCATAGGAAGGAGTAATCTTGTGCCCATTTGCTTAGCACAATCTGCTTACATGGCAGATGTGTCAGGAACCATGTGGAGGGTTAATGAGGAATAAATTTATAGGGCAGAGACTCTGTCCTTAAGATACTCAGGGCTGTACATGAATCCCAAACTCTTAATTTATCCCTCGCCCACCCACCTTTCCCCTTTGGTAATCATAAATTTGTTTTGTTTTCAAAGTCTGTGAGTATGTTTCTGTTTTGTAAATAAGTTAGTTTGTATCATTTTTTTTAGATTCCACATGTAAGTGATATCATATGATATTTGTCTTTCTCTGTCTGACTTACTTCACTTAGGATAATCTCTAGGTCAGTCTATGTTGCTGCCAATGACATTATTTCCTTCTTTTTTTATGGCTGAGTAATATTCCATTATACACATGTGCCACACCTTCTTTATCTGTTCTTTGTCAATGGACATTTAGGTTGCTTCAATGTCTTGGCTATTGTAAATAGTGCTGTAGTGAACATTGGGGTGCATGTATCTTTTTGAATTATGGTTTTCTCCAGATTTATGCCCAGGAGTGGGATTGCTGGATCATATGGTACTTCTTTTTTTAATTTTTTTAGGAACCTCCATACTATTCTCCTTAGTGGCTGTACCAATTTACATTCCCACTAACAGTGTTACTATGTATAAAATAATCAACAAGGACCTACTGTATAGCACAGGGAACTCTACTCAGTATTCTGTAATAACCTATATAGGAAAAGAATCTGAAAAAGACTGGATATATGTATACTTATAACTGAATCACTTTGCTGTACACCTGAAACTAACACAACATTGTAAATCAGTTATACTCCAATATAAAATAAAAAATTAAATTAAAAAAAAAAAGATACTGAGGGCTGCCCACCAAGCTTGGGATGACCATACTACATACAATAAAGGAGGGTTTTATAGAGTTTCATGAGGTATGGAGTGGTCCAGGCTTTGAGGTCAGGCAGAAAATGGGTCCCAAGGCCCAGTCTACCCTAATCTAGCTATTTGTCCTTGGACTCAGTTTTGCTCCCCAAATCTTTCTGAATTTGAGGGTTTTTTTCTTCTGTAAAATGTAATATTATGTAAGGTATGACAAGCACTTAGCACCCAACCCAACACCCAATACCTGCTAAACATATGTGAGCTTTATTTTTACCATCATTATTTTATTACTTTCATCATCATCATCATCATCATCATCATCATCTCTACTTAGTGGATGAGAGATAGCTTCACAGTAAAGAGATAATCAAGTAAGATTTTGAAAGACATGCAGGGATTGCCAAGGTGCCTGAAGGCAGAAGTGCATCCCAGAGAGAAGAGTTTGTGCAAAGATTCAAAGGTATGGGGGGCGGGGGGACTGGACTACTTTCAGAGATAAGCACCAGTTGAAATACTGAAGCAAAGGATGGATTTCTGGATCACCTGGGGCAAAAGGTGTTGGCATATAGGTCTTTGAAGAGGTGAGGTGTAGGCTGATAGACGGTGATCAAACCATGAGAAGTCTTGGATGGGATGCTAAGCAATTAAGTAGAAGTTACTGATGACATTGGACCAAATCTTAGCATGGTGGTCAGAGTGGAAGCTGGGTTGGAGGAAACTTGGAGATAAGCTCATCTAGAGAGATCAGGAAGAAATGGTACCCAAGGAATGAAGTTAGTACTAAAAGCAGCCAACCATCAGAAATGTAAGACAGGTGGCTATGGTTTATCTCCAAAGGTCATGAGATGGATCTCTTGCCCCCTTGCACTCTGAAAAGGCCTTTCCCTTCTTTAGTTCATGAAACAATTAAAAAGCTGCAATTTGGATTTTTATTTGCAAAGCATTCTATGACTGCAAAACTGACAACATTCCTGTCAGATTTGAAATGTGGATTCTTTCTTCCGATCCCTCAGTTTGATGGCCACGGGTGAGTTGAATCCCATACAGCTAAGAGAATCTGCTTCCAAGATAATCTGCCTTCTAGCAAATGGCATCTGTCAGTCCATATCTTTTAGAAAGCCTGAAATAATTACTTGGGGGGAAGAAAAAAAAAAAAGAAAAAAGAAATAGTATAGAATTTCTTCTTTAAGTAATGGAATCTCTGGTTCTATTTAAAAGAGATTTTAATTTAAAAATGCATGATCCCAACTTTTCAGGAAGATTTCTACTGTGTAATGTAACAGACCCATGAAAAATCGCTTCTAGTTTATTCAGAACTGGTGCTAGGAATATAGAGATGAAAAACAAAAATGTTGTCCCTGCCCTTAGAGGGCCAACGTCCAACACAGGACACAGACATGAAAGTGCTCGAATGAAGGTGATACAGCAGCCAGAGTGGGAGCCTAGAGAAGCAGCCTCATCTGCCTGGGAGAAGGCAGAGCTTTTGTAGGTAGATGAAGAAAGCCTTCTATGCCATGGTGGTGGAGATATATTTGCCATATGGACACCATATTTTCTGAATCAAAATCGGGATAGATGATCTGATACAATGTCTGTCGATGGGACAGAATATTTGAAATCAAGGCTGTCCAAAGAAACTCAGGACATATGGCCACCATAACTGATCATTACTGTGCATACAGGAGGGCATGGTTTGATCCACAGAATAACCAAAGCCAAGATTCAGGCAGACAATTTACATTAATGTTTAACTGCAGATGTGTAAGAACTATATTTCCTGACCTTATCTATCAGAGTAGGCAAAGGCTAGGGTGCTAATGAATTCATAGCAATCCTAAACAATGCCAGGCATGCCAGAATGTTAGAATGACAGGGCTGGAAATACCCTTAATGACCACCTGGTCTAAACTTCACCCCGCTGTTCGACTGGAGAAACCGAGGCTCATCCCTCAAAATCATGTATCTGCTATGGGCCAGAGCTGGCATTGGGTGTTGTCCAATGCTCACCTAGGTGTTGTAGTTCTTTAGGGCTGAATTTGGGGATATTCCAGAAAATCCCATGAATTGTTAGAAACCCCAAAATGCTGGCCTTGTCCCCACTAAGTTGACATTCAGTAGAATACCACCTTGGCAAACAACCAGGGCGCCATATTTGATGACCTTGAACTCACATCTCGCCAGGATATAGATGAGGATCCCAAGCTGAATATCAGCACCAGAACATTTAAGATGCAGAGGAGGTGGTCGTGACAAAAGGTGGCAATTCCACAGAGTCCCAAGGACACTAATTCTCTTATATTTTGCTGACAATTCTCCATTGGTGATGAAGTAGTAACAAAAAGAAGGTTCATAGCAAAAGAATGGAGTATTTCCTTATGAGTGTTCAGGAGTCAGGAGTTCAGTCTCAGCTGAGCAAGTAGAAAATCAAAAGTCCACATGTCTCTCTCCAAGATGGCTCCAGGAAGGCATAGGAACCCACTCGATAACTAAACCCATTGATCTCTAATCCCTTATCTTTCTGCCTTGGGAAGAGGCTGAGCTCTAGAATTGCATGACTTTGTACCTTCACAGTCCCCGCAAAATGTAAGATGCCTGCCCAGCATGTGAGAAGTGTAGACAAAGAAATGGCTTTTTACCTGGGGCTGACAAATATCAGCCCAGAGCTCTGAGATTAAAATGCATGGCAGACATTCTCCTCCTAGTGTGAGTCTGGGCTGGAGGAATGGTAATTAAAAAGGACCAATGGCATGATCTGTGCTTGGGCTACATGCATCTTCTTCTGGAATTCCAGCACAATCTCACCTTGGGGATCCAGATCTATTTGTGGGCACGTGGTACAGGCTGGAGACCACCAGTACATTTTTTTCCTTTTCCCTTCTTTTCTCTTCTCTGCTTTCCTTTCCTTTGCTTTGCTTCACTTCACGTCCCTTTGCTTTTCATTGCTCCCTATCTGGACTGACATATACTAGTGACTCAAATTAAGTATACATTGTTCCTTGGTCTAGGTGCTGTTAGGATGTAAGATACTCTTTAGATATGTTGATTATTCTTAGCCATCCATCTATGGATCCACCATCCACTCATCTACCCATCCATCTTTAACCATCCACCCAGCCAGGCATGTATTCACCCTTCCCTTCAGTTCAGATCAGCAGGCATTTCCTGAATCACAGTTAAGTGTTAAGGACCCATGCAATCCACTCTGGCAACAAAGATAAATATGACCTAGACCTTGATTTAGAGATATCACTCATAATCTAGAAGGCCGACTTGTAGTTATGTCTTGATAAGTGCTATAAGGGCTTGATAACGGCAGTGGCTTGGGTGTATACTGTGCAGCTTTTCAGTGAACAGAAGTTGGCCATTTGAAGGGAGAGGCTGGGCAGGAAACACTAAGTTGAGGGTTGGTGAAGCAAAAGCACAGAGATAGGAAAAACTACCAGTTGCCGGACATTTCTAGAGGGAGGTAGAGACTGACAGTGCCAAGCTGGAGAGCTAACAAGGGTCCATGCCAGAGCAAAAGATATAAGCTACCAACCATTCCAACAGGTGTGGTTTTTTAACCTCATCCTGTCATACACTTAGGGTGACCAACTGTCCTGGTCCCCTTGGGACTAAAGAGATTCCCAGGATGCAGGACTTTCAGTTTCAAAGCTACTGCAGTCTCAGGCAAATCAGAATGATGTGTATGGTGGAAAGACTAATGACCCCCAAAGATGGGCAAACCCTAATTTTCCAGACCTGTGAATCTGTTACTTTCATGGCAAATAAGACTTTGCAGATGCAATTACATTAAGAATTTGGAGATGGGGAGATTATTCTGGGCTACCCTGGTGGGTTCAGTGTAATCACAAGCATCCTTAGAAGGGAAAGAGGGAGGAGGGTCAGAATCAGAGGAGATGTAATGATGAAAGCAGAGGTCAGAGTTATGCCATTGCTGGAAGGGTCCACAAGCCAAGGAATGTGGGCTGTCTCTAGAAACTGGAAAATGCAAGGAACACATTCTCCTCCAGAGCCTCCAGAAGGTACACAACACTTCTGACACCTAGATTGTAGCCCTATAACACCCACTTTGGGCTCCTGGCCTCCAAAACTATAAGAGAATAAATATGTGTTGTTTTAAGCCACTGAGTTTATGGTAATTTGTCACAGTAGCAATGGGAAACTAATACACTCTACTTCTCAAAAGATATGTCTAAAAGATGGGTGCAAGTGGTGACTTACTGATTTTCCATTGCCACTGGCAGACCCTGGTTTCTCCCAAAGTACTATTATTTTATTAAGTACAGGGAGATATTGCAGGAAAAAACCAGAGCACTTTGAAATGCCAACCATTTATTGATCACCCTGGCATGGTGGGAACACTAGAGTGGGATTCAGGATGCTTTAGTATCTGTCTGGTTCTGCCTTTCCTGCCTCTGTGAGCTTGGCCCACTTCCCTGGACCTTCTGGTTCTTATTTATCTCTAAGACAAACTAAATGATATAGGTCTATCATTTCAAATTTATAAAGCTTTTAAATATTATTAAGTGACCATGCATTCATAATGTAGTATTTGTGGTTGAGCATGTATTTTCAAGGGAAAGGTAACAATACCCCCAAATGGGCTAAAATTGGTTCTTGGGGGAATAGGGAAATTTTACTCTACATTTAAAGTACAAGTATACAGACAGTACCTAACCAAGTATATAGTATATCTGTGGTATTAATATTTCATGGGGGGCGATTAGGAAAAAAATGTCAAAAAAGTCTCTTTCTGAGCATTCTAATGAAAAGAAATAATATCAAGAACCTCCTATCTAGTGAATGTACATCACATATTGCTATTCATTGACATGTACACACTGCTATATTTAAAATAGATAACCAACAATGACCTACTGCATAGCACAGGGAACACTGCTCAATATTCTATAGTAATCTAAATGGGAAAAGCATTTGCAAAAGAATAGATACAGGTATATGTATAACTGAATCACTTTGCTGTACACCTGAAACTTACACAACGTTGTTAAGCAACTATGCTCCAATATAAAATTAAAAATAAAAATTTTAAAGTATTTTAAATGGCACAGAGAAGATGATGGAGCAGATAAGCTATGAAACTTTATGGAGTCAGACTGATATAACTTTAATTTCATCTTTTCACATAGCTATGTGGTCCCCATGAACTCTGAGCTTGGTCTCTTTATCTCGGAGAGAAAGAATCCACCTAGGATTGTTGTTGGTGGTATTTAATTATATAACATAGATACAGAGATAGATAGACTGATGGCTATAGAGTGGATTGATAGCTACAGATAGAGATGATATAGACACAGACATAGACATAGACAGACATAAACACACAACTGCACAGAGTACAGCCCACAGTAATGACCCTTTCCTTTTCCTTCTAATATTTTTTCTCCTTAGAATAATGTCCTCTTGGGACCCTTCCCTTGCTGTCCCTCACCGATGTCCACTGCCACATATTTTTGCCCATAAAGTGAATCAACAAATGGAAACCACCAACTTCATTTGAGCCCAAAACATTTGTGTTAGATTATTCCAGAGCCCAGGAAGCAGACAGCACTGGGATAGGTTGACCCCCTTGACCAATGATGAAAAATAAAGCCCACAGGGTGCCTTGCCCAAGCTCCCCCTGTTGGTCAGTCCTGGTGCTGCAACATGGTCCCAGGGTTTTTGACAATGACCTAATCCAATTGCAGCTGAGGGTTCAGCACAGAGGGTCTGTTTTGCTTCATATCCTTGTTGCTTATGCTTCCAAAGACAGACTTTGTGTGGAACCATCACATCTGCCTGCACTAAGAAGTGATAGAAGAATGGACACCCTGAGGCTTGTTGCTGTTAAAATGACGCCGTGTCATGACATAGTGTTCCCTTTATGAATACCCACTGGAGAAAAATATATATCCAGACCCAGTATGGAGGGGATAGAAAGGCATCTTAGGGGCATATTTTTCTTCTTTAATCTGATGACCATAATGGATTGCAATTCATCCTGTCTCCCTCTTTGCTCAGGCTTCAGGAAACTCAGAGCCAAATTTGTGTTACATCCCTAACATTTGTGCAGGGTTACCCTGTCTTTTATCTTTTTTGTTTTTTTACGTTTTTTTTTTTTTTTTCTTTATCTGTTCTGCTGTTCCTCTATCCTTCCCAGAACCCTGATAGGCTAACTTGCTCTCTGGACAACTAACACCAGCATTCATTCCTGGTAGAAGACTACACTATTCTCTCCATTCGACCTCGTTTCTGACTACATCAAGGGTTGTAGACCTGCCTTTCCTCACCAAGGATCGATGTTGCACTTAGATGGTGACCCAGAAGACATGGCCCAGAAGATACCACTTGGACCTTGCTTTTTACTTGCAGTTACTTTCAAGGATTAACTACTCAAAGCTACTTGAAAGAAAATGCTGGATTGAACTCCGAGAATTAAAGCCTGGTTTCAAGTTCAGACCAACAAATATATCTTGACCGCTTAATGTAGGTGCTTTTGAAATGGAGCTGAATGGACCCTCTAGTTCTGGAGCCCATGGGGTGGTTTGTGGGCAAACAGTTCAGTGCAGTATTATAAGTGTCATGGCAGGAGAGGTGCCATGGAGCTCTGGGGACACAGTGGAGGGGCATGTTCACAGCGTGATAGAATCAGGTGACACCTCCTGGAGCTTCCCCCAGGCATTTGAGCTGGATTTTAAAAAGACAGGAAGTTGAAAACGTACATCCACATAAAAACCTGCATACCAATGTTTACAGCAGCTTTACTGATCACTGCTAAAAGTTAGAGGTAACCAAGCAGTCCTTCAATAGGTAAATGGATAAATAAAACTGTGGTACATCCTTACACTGGAATATTATTTGGCAATTAAAAGAAATGAGCTATCAAGCCTTGTAAAGACATGGAGAAACCTTAAATGAATATTACTTAATGAAGGAAGCCAAGCTGAAAAGGCTAAATACTGGATGATTCCAACTATCTGACACAGAAAAGACAAAACTATGGAGAAAATAGAAAGATCAGAGGTTGCCAAGGTTTGGTGGCAGGGAGTGAGAGATCAAAACAAAACAAAACAAAACACAGGCAGGAGTAAAAAGGTAGTCAGGTAAAAAAACATTCCAGTTGTTGGCGATAGTGGGAACCAAGACACAATACTGGAAAAATGCAGAACCTACTTCCATCAGGACAGGAAGTGTTGTGTTGTAGAAACTAAAATATTAGGGAGGGATATGGAGGGTGGGGTAAGGACAATGAGAAAGTGAACCAGACCCTAGGAACCTGGATTTTATTCTTAAGACAATGGGAATGTTTAAAAGAATTTAAGCACAGATGTGAATGGACACACTTATTGTCAACTGCCCACCGAGAAGAGGTGGATTTAGTATAAACCCTCAACTTTGACTTCCTGCTCTGCTATTCCTCCCAACATTGTCAGTATGAGAGACCTAAACAAATACACTTTTTCATATCTATTCTCTGAATTATATTTCACCAGAAATGCCAGTGGTTGGTGGGGCAGCCTAGAGCCAGGCAGTGTGGGAGTCAATAAGACCAAACATATGGCTTATGGAAATCAGAAGTGTTTATTGTGAAACTACTATGTGCTGGGAAATTGCACATCCTCTCCCCCCGACTCCCGACCTCAAATCAATTGCTCTCTCCACTTCTACTTGAACTTCTTTCAAACTCGGTATTCCACCTCTATCCATCAGATTTAAATTCTGCCAGCCTCTGCCCATGAAGTTGTTTTTTGGCGCACTTAATGCCACTGCAGGGAGGGCTAAGTACAGGCAGGCCACTGATCGTTAGGTCACTAGGTTTATTTAGACTTCTGCAACCATCGTCTCTCCACACTATAGCTCATTATTAACCATTTGGATTAGTTTCCTAGGGCTGCCATAGAAAATACCACCAACTGGGCGGCTTAAAACAAGGGGACTTCATTATCTCATAGTCCAGGAGGCCAGAAGTCTTGAACTCATGGTGTTGGCAGGGTTGCTTCCTTCTGGAGGCTCTGGGAGAATCCCTTGCATGCCTGTCTCCTAGCTTCACGTAGCTGATGACCATCCTGGGCACTTCTTGGCTTGTGGCTGCATCACCCAGATCTCTGCCTCCATCTTCACATGGCCTTCTCCTCTTTGGGTCTCTTCTGTGTCTGTGTGTCTCAAAGCTCCATTTCCATCTCTTTTCTCTTACAAGGACCCCAGTCACTGGATTTAGGGGCCTCTCTAAATCCAGGATGATCTCATCTCAAGATCCTTAACTTAATTATATCTGCAAAGACCCTATTTCCAAATAAAGTCACAGGCACCAGGGGTTAGGAGTTGGTCATATCTCTTTAGTGAACACAATTCAGCTCGCTTCACCATTGCATAGATGAGCAAGACAAGGTTCAGAGTGGTTAAGTGACTGGCCCAAGCACACAGCTAGTCAGTAGAACAAAGTAAGACTGGAGGACAGCTCCTTTGATTACAAATCCCATCTCAGAAATGATTATCTCTGGATGTGGCAATGGGCTTGGAGATGTATGTATAGCATTCAGAGCCAGTGAGAATCAAGGATGCGTTAGCTGGAACTTCTGGGAAAGAAAAGCATCCTTCCTCTTCTCTGTGAGTATACTGGTTATCTATCGCTGCATAACAATTTCTCTCAAACTTATTGGCTTAAAGCAACAAACATTTTTTATCTCACAGGTTCCATGGGTCAGGAATCGGCTGTGACTTCACTGGGGCTTCTGTTTCAGGTTTGCCCACAGGCTGCCATGAAGGTGTTGGATGGGCCTGCAGTCATGTCAAGGCTTGGCTGGAGAATGGTCTGTTTCCATGTTCACTCATGGGCTTGTTGGAAAACTCAGATCCTTGCAGGCTGGTAGACTGAGGGCTTTGGTTTCTCGATGGTAGTTGTCTAGAGACCATCCTCAATTCCTTGTCACAGGGGTTTCTCCATGGGGAAGCCCACATCATGGCAGCTTGCTCATTCAACAGCAGGTAAGTGAAAAGAGCCAGAGAAGATGTGTAAGGAGGAGGGAAAAGTCACCATCTAGTATAACCTAACCTTGGACATGAAGTCTCAGTCCTTAAGTCACTAAGTCCAGCCCGTATTCAAGAGGAGGGATTTGCACAACGGCATTAATACCAAGAGGTAGGATCCTTGTGACCCGTCTTGGAGGCTGTCTACCAGAGTGACTCACTGAAGCAGACCTTCGATGTTCTTTGGATGGTGGTATGAGGAGGAGGGCTAGGCAACCATTTTGCTCTGGTGAAGGGAGAGCTACGGGGTTCCCAGGAACCATGGCATAGAGCCTGACAATGCACCAACATCAAAGGACACAGAAAGAAGAGACCCAGAAGAGACAGGTCCTTGGCAACATGATCAAGCCTCTTGATCAAGCCTCACCTGAAGTCGGAAACCACTGAACTTTGCAGAAAACACTGAGTCAATAAATTTAATTTACAGAAAGTTTTAACAGATGCATGACCCTGCATATACATACAGTCAAGGTGCAGAAAAGAACTCCCTGAGTTTATTTGCCTCTTTAGATAGGTTACCAAACACAGCCCTGTTTCATCATTTGTTATCATTTGCTTGCTAATAACCCACATCAGTTTTGTGAGCTGAACCGGGGTGGCCATCAGCAGCCTCACGGTTGGGTTTTTATGTGCATCTGTATTCACTTTCCATGGAAGGACTCCTTATAGTTTATCAGGAGCCCCGAAGTCAAGCATCTGATTAGGTTAAGGGCTGTCTGCACCCGAGCACAGAGTCAACATCGTCCCCGCCCAAGTCCCAGGGACTATTTCTTTTGCTGTGTTCACAGGTGGGTTTTTAACAAAATTAGTAATGAGATCTTGCCTCCAAATCCCTTCTCCCTGGTGAATTCACTGGGGGGAATCAGCTGGTCTGAAGAGTGCTCATGTGGCCTGTGTTTTTCAACTGATGTTGAAATTCTACCACCTCCCTGCTTTGTCCCTCCACCTGTATCACACACACACACACACACACACACACACACACACACACACACACACACACAGAGCTAACCATTAACCTGTATTTTCCTGTTTCACCGAAGAATTTGTCAACAGTGGCTTTGCCCCCCATCCTCTCTCTCTTCCTCAGACTCCAAGCGGCACTGACTTGTAGAAAGTCACAGGGCGATTATGGAGATGTATTTGTGATGTGGTCCTTTTTACTTCTAAAGAATCTTACATTGTTCTTTAATCTTAATATGAGTTCCCCCTTCCTTCCTCTTACCCAATAAACAGTGTCAAACCTAGAGGCTTCAAGTTAGTTTTCTGATGAAAATTGCAGGTGATGGAACCACACCGTCCGCTTTGGGGACCGTGACCCTCTCCCAGGTGGACACTTGGCTGGCTCACAACCTGCTCCGCCTTGATCAGAGAGGTAACAAATAACTATTCCCCAGACATGTAGCGTCTGACTCACAAGAAAACAAAGTATGGGGGGAATAACAGGAAGGGTGTGGACTTTGTTTTGTCTTTCAGTTTTTTCTTTTCCCATTTTATTTGTAGAATTCTAATGACTAGCTAGTAGTGGCCCCTTTTATTTATCTACTTTCAAATTTTAATGAATTCTTCTGGCTATAATTACCTAATTTCTATATTTTAAATGACTAGACTCGTACAGTTTGGAGCAAATTTTATCTTAACATGATGGTATCATATAGTATCAAATACTGTGTAGGTATGGATTAATCAGTAAGCAAATTCAGTTCTTGTGAGCTGAAGTTAGTTGTTAATTAAGAGGCATTGACAAAAGGAGGACTAGGGTTTATTGCTACTCTCCCAGGATAAAAATCTACTGTGAACTGGCTCAGTTCTCCTGTTGTTTCTTTATTACGCAGGGAAATGGCTTAACACTGTTAGGAGTGACCATTACAAACAGTCTCGCTCGCCCTGTTTCAATGGATTTCCTCTTCTCTACACATCATATATTTAACATGGAAAAGGGGGTCTTAGTGTCCACTCAAGCCATTTAATTCTGGAAAGTTCACAGAAGATAAATATCAGGGACACCACTTCTAACAATAGTGAAAAATAAGATCCTTCCCTCATATGGATGTGGGTAATAGGATTGGGCATTTCAACTTCTAAAGTTATTGGCTGTTTAGGCTGATAGCAACAGCCCTTGTACTAGGTACCACTTTTTGGTTCTTTGCCTGGTGCTTCACTCCCATCAGTTTGGATCCTCACAGCATTGCTGCAAGGTGTGGGCTTGGATGCCCACTCCACACCAACTTGAGAAAACGCAAGTCCTTTTTTTTTTTTCTGGCTGCACTGCCCAGCATGTGGGATCTTAGTTCCCCAACCAGGAATCGAACCGTGCTCCCTGCAGCAGAGTCCTAACCACTGGACCACCAGGGAAGTCCCGAGGAAACTTAGGTTCTGACAGATCATATCACCTGTTACAGTCACATATTTAGTCAAGATCTTAAGCCAAAAATGTCCAATGCTTATGCTTTTTTGTCCCCACCCCCTCTCTATTATACTACTTTATTGCTTATTAATTTTTCCTTTTGTAAAACTCACACCAAATCTTTCTCCCGTTCTGTTAGGCGAGGTCACTGGATTAAGAAAGACAGTTGCTTGATCCTCCTCATCTTCTCCTGAGGTTTAAGCAGAAGCAGGCATGGGCTTCTTGAGACCAGGAGGCCCAGGTACAGGTGGCAAGGGTCCAGGTGAGACCAGAAAGGGCAGGAGGTGAGGTGACTAATGGACTCCCACCGTCCACCCACCGGGAGCCCAGGGGGCCCAGGGGCTTGGAGTTGTAAGCCAGCCTAAAAGAGCATTTTCAGCTATCTCAGGGGAGAGCCATTTAGCCAGGATAAATAGGCTGTTTAAACTGACCATGTTTTGTGTTAAAACCAAGGGAATTCCTGGTTCAGCCTACCCCAGCTTTCTTAAGTTCACTGGGTAAAGAAGCTGAAGAGGAAACACAGGAGTCTCCAAGTGGCCTTTGTGACCAGAGAAGTTTCCAGAAAGGGGTTCCCGGAGAGCCCAGTGGATGGCTTACACTCACAGGAGGAGGGGGAAGAGGGAAGGGTGTACAGGGCAGGTAATGGCCACTGAACCCAAAATGATGAGGTTATAAAAAAGGTGAAGAAGGAAAGAGGAGGGCCACAGGGTGGGATGTAACCATCAACCACAGGACAGTGTGAAGGTTGCTTCGATGAGGCAAGTTCAGGCCACTCTGAGTGACCACCTGGCTGGGGAGAAGAGGGGTTGGGGTAAGGGTGGTAGACAAGATGGCCCCTAGCTGAGGCTAGAAGGCTGCCAAGTGCCAAGGAGTTAACAGGGCCAAGATGCAGGGGAGAGATTTTTAGGAAAGGGGGGCAAATGTGCAATGATCTCTTTAAATCTTCATTTAAATTTAATTTAAATTAAAATGTAAGTGTAAAATAATTTAAAATTAAGTTTAAATTGAAAGAAGAATGCCTTTATGCATTTTCAGGGTGACCTTTTTAGACTCTCCATGACCCAGATGGAATTACACCTCCTCCAGGAAGTCTTCCATGATGCTCCACATCTCATTCTCCATCTCTCAGCATTCTCTGGAAACTCACAGATTGTCTTGGGGAGCCGTAGTCTTACTGTGGAATTCCTCTGGTTTCTCCCAACAGATTTTGCTCATAAGAGCAGCTAAACTTTTGGTTCTCAATGACTAACTCTTTAAAAATACTAGATTTCCTGCTATAAGAAAAACACAACAACACAAAATCTCACTATGACATATTTGAAATTTCATTTTCTTTTAACCAAATGTCCTCTTCATTTTTAGTTTAACAATTTAAACTCTTTAGAAATTGCCTCTGTATCAATGTATAAAAAATCCTAAGCCTCAGGTTTCCAAGATTTCTGAAGTTAATCTGATTTATTTATATAGCACGTTCAAGTTTACAGGAAACTTATGGAATCAATTTCAGTTTTTCCTTCACAACGGACTGATTTGTATTTTCTACCTATTTCACAGATGAAGACGCTGAGGCATAGAGAATGACCAACGGTGAGCTCAATAAACCACAGGAGAGGGAATGGACCCAAGCTACCTAACATCAAATTCATGCTCATTTTGCTATAATACACTGGCTCTTATTTTGTCAAATTTTACTATAAAAGCAGATACAACCACGTTTATTTTAAAACATTAACTGGAAACCCAGTGCAATGTGGAAAGACAGGCACCCACTGGGACTGAGTGATGCATGAAAAAGCTGTGTTGTCTTGGTGGAGGGGTGCAGATGCATTTCTCATCCTTTCTTCTCTTTTTTATATTTTATTATTATTATTTTGGGGGGGTTAGGTTTTTTCCTTTTGTTTTTCTTTTTTATTGAAGTATAGATGATTTACTATGTTGTGTTAGTTTCAGGTGTACAGAAAAGTTATTCATTATATATATATATATATATATATATATATATATATATATATATATATATATATATATTTCAGATTCTTTCCCATTATAGGTTATTACAAGATATTGACTATAGTTCCCTGTACTATACAGTAGGTCCTTTTTCTCCTCTTTTAAGAAGAAAAATTGTGTAGCGAGGTATTGTGCTTTCCTTACACTAAGTTCAAGGTGTTGCAAAGAACTATTTGGAAAGGAACAAGGATGGTAGAACCACCTGTAATTTTTATTTATTTATTTTAACATCTTTATTGGAGTATACTTGCTTTACAATGGCGTGTTAGTTTCTGCTGTATAACAAAGTGAATCAGCTATACATATACATATATCCCCATATCTCCTCCCTCTTACGTCTCCCTCCCACCCTCCCCATCCCACCCCTCTAGGTGGACACAAAACACCGAGCTGATCTCTCTGTGCTAGGCGGCTCCTTCCCACTAGCTATCTATTTTACGTTTGGTAGTGTATATATGTCCATGCCACTCTCTCACTTCGTCCCAGCTTACCCTTCCCTCTCCCCCGCCTGTAATTTTTAAATCAAAAGGTGTTAACTATAAAATGTTTAAACGTGCAGACCAAAATCACTGTTGAGACCATGATGCTTTCAAGTAAAGAGGAAACATGGAAAGAAAACTCACGAGGAGAGTGACCAACAGTTGGCCCTCAAGTTTCAAAGTAATTTACCAGCTGGGAAGGACAATGGGATTTGAGGTGAACAGGCTGAGTTGGAGGTGACGGCACTGTCCTGAGTCATGCTGCCTTCTGGGAGAGAGACAAGGGCTGCGAGCTCCTGAGCCAAAGGGGATCTTTCCCGGCTTTGTAGTTCTATTGAGACGGCACCTGGACTAAGTCGTGCAGCTTTGGGCTGCATGGTATGAGAAGGATGCATGCAGATTAGAAGGCATTCAGCCAAGGGATCCAAGAATAACTAAAAGAAGAGTGAGATTACCTTTCATGGACAGATACAAAGACTGACTGTACTTTCATGGACAGATACAAAGACTGACTGTACTTACACTAAATGACAACAGGAGGAGACCAGAAAGATAACTGAAAGATCCTGAAGATCGAAGGGCTACAGGATTTGCTCTCTCTGGCATGAGGGTCTAGAATTGCAAAAACCAGAACAAATGTAGGATGCTAAAATGCAGGTTGCTTGGCAGAAACACTCTTTTAATAAAACAGGGAAGTTATTTTCCTAGGAAGAGCTCAGGGTTAGGAAACCATTCAAAATCTAGTCTTAGAAACTCAAAAAATGTATTTGTAAGGGAGGAACCATGTGTGGATCAGCTAGCATAGATCATCATCGATTACTATGACAATGTGACATAAAATAAAAAAGCTCTGTGTTGATCAATCATGTGTGCATTCTACAACCAGAGCTTTGAGAATAGAAACAGGACACCTAAGATTCTTACAGCCATGACAGAATATAGAGTATCTCTTTGGAAGAAATTCTGGCATAAGCTTCAAAGAGAATGCAGGTACATTTCTGGAAGTGTAAACTCAGGGATATTCAAAGAGAGAAGACGAGAGAACCGATTGGTGGGGAAGAAGACCATTGTTTGAGGCAAAGTCCTGCCAAATTAATTCTGTAGCCAATCTCAAGAAAAACTGAGACCATTAATAATTTGTTCAAAAATACATATTTCCATTCATTTTGCACATCCCTTCATGGGACTGGGAATTTAGTGGTGGGCAAGGGAGAAGGAACTTTCTAAGAAGTAAACTGTATACTGATGTCTGAAGTTTGGCTAGGAGTTAAAGAAGGTTGGGAAGAGAACAGCATATGGGAAGGCTGAGACACAGAGAACAGAGCCCAGTGCAGAATTAAGAGGAATCCAATATGGCTGCAAGGCCCAGAGGTGCAAGACACACAAACCCAGAGTTTATAACTCAGGCCAAGATATTTGTGAACCATGCAGAGGCTTTTGAACATTACCCCCGAACCAGCAGGGGAAACACTGAAAACTCTCAAATAGAAAAATGACATGATAAACTTGATATTTTAGAGCAAACATCCTGGCTAGTAAATGGAGAATGGATGGGAAGGGTAAAATACTAGAGGCAGGGAGGTAAAATAGGAGTTTGTTGTAGAAGTCCAGAAAAGAAACAGTGGTGGCCTAGATGAAGAGAGTGACGGAGGATGGTGATGGATTGAAGAGACTGAACAAATCTGAAAACTATTGTAAAGGAAGCACCCAGAGGCCTTGCTGCTTAATCAGATGGGCAGGCTGATGTCCAGGGAGGCATCCGTAAAGATGTCTATGTTTCTTATTTGGATATTGAGCATGTGGTGATGCCATTCATGAGAGAACATTGAAATGGAATAAGGAGTTAGGGGTGTGTAGAGAAAGAAAAGTAAAGTCAGTTTGAAGCTATTGAGTCTGAGGGCTCTGGGAAATAGCCAAGCCTCAGGACAGGCATCGCATCTGTGAATGGAAAGGTCTAGGGTGTAAGGAGAGGCGGGACTAGAGATGCAGCTCTGGGAGGCTTCAGCGCATGAGTGGTTACTACTGCCTGGAGAACAGATGGATGGCCAAGACACAATGTAAAGAATTATGATCATGATATTTTTAAATGATATACAGCCAAGCTTGAGGAACGTCAGCACCTAACGGTAGAGGAAGACAGTCCTGGGAAGGAAGGAGAGTGAGAAGCATTTGGAGATACAAGAAGGAACCCAAGATCCAGCGGCACAGATACAAAGACTCTATGATGGGTCAGGCTTGGTTGATTCAGAGATGAATCAGACAAACGTAGATTCTTTCACTGCCCAGAGACGTTGGGAAGTCTTCTGAGAGAAAGTGACAATTGGTCTGTGTCTTGAAGGCCGAAGAGAAATTGCTGGAAAAGAAGTCGTGTCCTTCCCAAGGGACTGAGCGTGCAAAGTCAGAGAGTCATGTGTGGCCCAGTGTGACATGACTGAAGCATGAGAAGCAATTGCATGTTGCACGTCCAAAGAGTTTGTGGTGAAGAGATGTCTGAGGGGACATGGATGTACAGGGGTTTGGAGCAGGAGCCTGTGCTATGGAGCTTGTTAAACGTAGGGGCCCTCAGAGCTTTAACAGACGGTAAGGAGTGTGTACTGATTTAGAATCATGTGGTTAGAACTGCCTAGAGACCACAGAACTATACAGAGAGGACATTTATTTAGGAAAGAGAATCAATAGCTTTTGCTATGAATGCAGGAGATACAGGGGTGGGGACCGCCTGGAGCTGGAAATCACTAATGATGGAGTGGTGCTTGTCTCCGGCATCTGGGTGGAGGACTCTGCTTTTCTGGGAAGACAAGAGGGGGCCAGTTTTAGAGGTTGACAGGGAATAATTTAATTAGAGTGAACCTAATTGTGATCTTTCCCACCCATTTGTGTATTTCCATAAAAGATAAAAATTAAAAAATAAAAAATAAATAAAAAACTAGCAGGCAGTAGTATTGGCTGGCTGGATGCCAGGAATTAAGAGGCAATAAAAAAGATCCTCAAATCCTGGTGATGAATTTCTATTTGACTCCCCTACAGTTGAGCCAGAGATCCCAGACCATGGCTCAACCTCCATCAGCATTATCAGTGTTACAGGGTCTTTGGAAGGGAGAGCAACTGCCATGAGATCAATCCATGTTCATGCTGACACTGAACTTGACCTCAGAAAGGTTAAGTAACTTGCCCGTGGTCAGAGTTTAAAAATGGCTGAGTTGAATTTCTAGCCCAACTCATTCTGGCTCCCAAGGGGCTATTTCCTTCTTTACGTCAGCACTCTCTTTGCTCATTGATCACACTTAGAATTGAGCAGTATCCTGCCAAACAGTTGGCTGACCCTACTGCTTCCTGACTTTTTAGCTGCTGAATTGCCATGGACCAAGAGGCTAAAAGTTAGTGGCGTGGGGCAGAGGGAATCAGTATGCTCATTACCAAGACGGTGGTTCCTGCTGACATTGATGAAAACCTCATTTATGTGGCTGGTGAGGTTATGCTCTAATTACCTTTGATTTTTATCAGTGAATAAGCACCTCTCTTTCTAGAAGCCCCCATAAAAATCCAGAGCAGAGGTAGCAGTTGGGATGGGATCACAGGCGTTCCTCATTTCCCACGCCTCCATATTTACTGAGCACCTCCTGGGTGAAGATGGCATGGGCCATCCTTCTCTTTCTTCTCGAGACGATTAGGCAGTTACATCCCTGCATCGCAGATAATGAAAATGAGCCTTAAAGACTACATTTTTCCAAGGTCGCATCTCAACCTGGGTTTCCATAGAAGTAAGTGTATCCTTCTGAATAATAATTTACACATCTGTCTCCTCCATGATACAGTGAAAAATTGACCGGAGAAAGCTAAGTCTTCCATCTCAGAGTCCCCAGCGCTCAGCAGTTTTGGTGCATGTAGTTCGGGCTCCATGCTCATAGCTGCACAGGCAGCAATGAGAAGCTACAATTTGTCAGGCCCTGGGGTTCCAGGAATGATGTTAGTCACTCTTGTAGAGTTTCCTCCCCCTGATTTTGTGTTTCATCCATTGTTTAATTTTAATGGTCTCTTCCTTGTAAAGAAGGTCGTATTATCATCCTTGCTTTTGCGAATGTAGAAACTAGGAACCTAAGAGCTTAAAAGACCCACCTCCGTTCACAGGGCTTGCTATGTGGTAGACAGGGAATTGAAGCCACAACTTCTGATCCTTAATCCTAAACGATGTACACATCTGTCATGCAGCCGCCAAGATGAATAGGACACCATCTGCACCCTCAGGAAGATGCTCATCTCAGAAAGATTCTCTCAGGAGATAAACTAGAGGTTCTGTGCTGCCCCTTCTCCGTTGCTTGGGGTGGATCTGTGGGCCCCAGTCAAGAATCCACATGTTTGAAAGGGATTAAATCTCTGCTTGGAGAGAAAAAGCAAATAGGTCTCAGACCTGTCTTGAAAAATGGTTAAGTCATCATTAGAAGACTGCTTCTTTGGTGGTCAGTGGTTTCCAACTTATCTCTTTTCACCACAGCAGTTAAAAAGAGGCTGCCAGCCAACCCCAACCAGAGATGGTCCAGGAGATCCTTGCTCCACGTGGTGTCCTAGCCCTGGCACCCCTGGGGAGAGGATAGGAATTAAGCGGTGAAAAATGCCAGTATGGGTTATTGCCATAATTGCTTTCTGGAAAACAACAAATCTAATTCCCAGTAAAATATTAGAATTTGCCAGGTCCTCTGATGGGGAAAATAAAATGCCCTTTCTAGAAATTTCTCATGCTCTGTGGTTTCTAGAGAGATTCCAAAGACGGCAGAGAAAGATAATGTGGTGATATAATTTTGGAGCCTATGTTTCCCTGCTCTGTCAAATGTCTGTGGACTCTTCATAGACAATGAATTATAAAGCCCAAGGTGATTTTTTTTTTTTATTTCTATGGGAATAATGGTTCTAGAGACACTCAGCCTGGGTTCAGTCCTGCCATTTAACGAAGGTCATAAAGCCCTAATTTTGTTGTCTCTAAAATGGGGCTAATACTAGAATTTTCCTCATAGGTTTGACAGGAGCTTTATATGTTAGTCCCGGTGAAACACTCAGCCTTGTGCCTGGCACAATAAATGTTAGCAAAGATCATGATTATAACACTTGTGCTGTTTCTCTTCTTTCTCTTTAAGCTTGGGTGTTGCAACTGAGCTGGTTTTACTTAACGACTCTTCTTTCTTCTGTGTCATCACTTCCTTACTGAATTGATTGACTTACTGTGAGTGGAGAACTCTCCAAAGGTAGTTTTGTGTGCTCACAACACCCAACAATGCTCGGGGGTAATTTCTAGCACTGGTTAAATGTCCATGGCCCTGAACATTGTGGGGAGAGGATGGGTGAGTTGGGTGCTGAAGTACACAGCAAGAAGACTCAATTCGTTTCTTGTGATAATTGAAATCATTTCAATTCATTTCCTTCTTGGTTGGCCAGAAACATGTTTTCAATAGTGAACAAATCTGGAGGGAATCCATTGACCTGAGCAGTCTTACAATACATGAAGTTAATGGACAAAAAATGATATCCATCTCCAGTTTATAATAGCATTTTTTCCCACAACACCTAAACTTAGGGGCAGCCAGGGGTGCTACTGGAGCAACGACAGCACCACTGGTGGATGGGTGACCTTTGTTGTATCTAACAATTATTGGATCTATGGTGAAATAAAATAAAAACCAACCCAAGTTTTGACACTAAGATAATAAATTATAAATTATGGAAGTCTACGCCACTGAGGATCTTGTAAACAACAGGCTGGTCTCTTAGCAACAGACCAAGGAGATCAGACTGTTGATAGGAACACAGCAGGCAGGATTGTTTGGCAGGCATTACTAGGAGGACCAGGAACAACATTTTAACACCGGCCCAAGGCCCCTTCTCTGCCCAGAACTTCTTTCTCCAGTGACCAGTCTGGGCCACGAGCAAAAGTTGTCCTAGGATTTCAGAGTCTCTTCACCACCAACCCAGGTGCCAGGCCCCATGGAGAGGACAAAAGAGGTACAGGTTTAGGAGTCAGGGGGTGTGGTGAGGATGACCTACACGCAAGTGAGGGAATCAGAAAGGGAGAAGAAGGAGAAATAAATACATTCTCATTTGACGTTGTCTGAAATTAGAACTCTCTAAACAGGAAATCCTTTTCTTCCCCCCGTCTCTGGCTCTTTTGGTTTTTAAAATCTCACTTAAGGTGGTTGTCATGAAGAAATTTAGACAGGACTTTGACAATGTGCCAAAATGGTTTATTTTTAAATGTTGTTCTCGAAAACACCAGAACATTAAGTTAGAGCAAATGTTGCTTGGAAGAGTGGTGGGGTGGTGGTCACACAGACATTGGAGGGAGGGAGGGGGGTTTAAGGTCTGTAGACTTTAATTTTCAGAGGTAGTTGGGCTAGACGATTCAGTTGCCTGGAAGCATTTTTAAAAAGTGTGTGTGTGTGTGTCTTTCTAAATTGCAGGGCCTTTTCAGGGTTGGGGTGGAGAGAGAGGTTTTCTTTAATTAATTAGATGTTTATCTGGAGCATCTTCCCTCAGTGGTTTAGACAATCACCTGCCTACATGTTAGGAATGAGATTTGATAAAGTCTCTTGGAGTGTACTTTTCCTAAAAAAAAAAAAAAAAAAATCTTAGGATGCTTAGGAACAAACGGGTCCTCTCTCTGTGATAGAAACAGCGAGTTCTATATTATCCATCCACGAACAGGTGACGTGGATGCCAACTCAGGATATTAAGAAAATATCAGCCCCTAATTGTACAGGGACCACATGACCTGCATCTCCCTCTATAGTACTCACTTCATGCATTTTATTGTTTCAGAATAAATGTGGCTGGCTAAAGTATGATGACTTTGGGTGTATTTGGCATGTCATCTTAAACTTTCCATATGTATAACTTTACCATTTAGAAGAAAGAGAAAATTTTCTGTGGTTCCCCTGGGCCTCATTTTTTTTTTTTTCAGGCTCCCTCTGATACCATGAGAAGTGGCTTGGTGACACCCAAAGTGATTAGCTCCCGTCCTGAGGTTTTAGAATATATTTGTGTTTAGAAGCCATCTGCTGGGATGAAATTCTATCCTGGTTAGTGCCCTGGCCCCAGTGGAGAGGGGTCCTGGGTCTGTAAGACGCCTGTCATGGCCCCTGGATCTGAGCCCCTTCGCATCCGTATCCTTAGCACCCAGGGAAGCTCCTGCAATGAAGGTACCATTACCTCATTCTGCTGGTGGGGCCTCAGAGGCCAACAGTGTCAGCTAACTTTCCCAAGCTTCGTTCCAGAGTCCACATTCCAGGCCAGGACTGAGTGACCTCGAACTTTTCCATACTGTCTCCACCACTGGCCTGATGGCCTGTCCTGGAGACGGGTCATTACCAGGTTCCCTGCCTGGTTCAGTCTTGCTCTTTCTTCCTCTTTTTTTTAATTAAAAAAGAAATGCATCAACACACATTATCATTAAAAATCAACAATACACAAGGTATAAAGTTAAAAGGCAAAATCTCCCCCATCCCCTATCCTAGCCCCCCAAAATATCACCCCCCCAAATATCTTGGCAGATCTTTTTAGAACTGAATTTTCACTGTTTACAGGGGAGTGTTCCTGTACAGAAAGAATGTGATCTCTTTTCTTCTGTAATTTGTTTATAACTGGCACGTTTTGAGGAAATAAGAAGTAACCTCTATCTTTGATGTGTTTTAGTTTCACTTATCTTGTCAACATACCATGGAGAAGGTCGAGCTCTTTGAATCAGCCCCCCTCCACCACACATTGTCTCCAACTCTGAATCACCAAGGTGGACCTCTCCAGAACCCACCAACCTTGAATCCGTGAAACGTGGAGTCAGAATTCACTGCTGAGCACATCAGCGGTTCCAGTAAGTTCGATCTTGCCAAAATGAGTTCTCCCCTTGTCCCACTGGATCAGAAACCTGCCTGTTCACCAGATTCCCCAAGTGATGTGTATGCACAGTCGGGTTGGAAAAACCCAGCTCTGGGCTCCGCTTCTTTGGAGGGAAGACACAGAACAATTAACAAGTCATCGAGAGAAGCTCAGACTTACAGTGGAAACTCCTGGAACGCGATAGAAATGCACCACGAGACGGCTGTCAGCTCAGACCCTAGCTGCTCAGAGAAAGTTGAGACTTGTTTCTCCTCTGAAGAGGCCGGATTTCAACTAAATTGTAGCAAAAGCTGTCAGGACACTTTCCCACTTAGTGCCTTGCAGCCCTGCCTGGTCTCCGAGATGACCTAACTTGTCCTGCCTCACTTTGGGAAGAGCTGGGGCTCGGGCCCAGGCCGGCGGAGAGCAAGACCTTCCTCTGCAGCGGGTTTTCTCTGGGGCGGCTGGGTTCCGGGCCCTGCTCTCTGCCTGGTCCCCTGCGAGCTCGTTTTAATGCAGCCCCTCCAGGCTCCCTGGCTCTACAATGCAGCGCACCGGCTGGCAGCAGTTCAGCTCCACGCTAAACACTTGGCCCCGTTTCAACACGGCTGCCAAGATCTGGCAACCAGAGAGGTGCAGGAAAGCAGCAGGCTGCTAAACCCTTTCACATTTTTAATTAGATCCACACACGCATGTCTTTGAGCTATCACAAATATACAGATGACATAGAGAGTACTATTCCAACTCTCCACCATTGTCTATCTTACCTTATTAAAAGAATTGACCTATATCGCTAGTGGCGGGGATGAAGAGGAAAAGAGGGTAGTGCTATTTGCTTGAGCAGAACTCTGTCTGCTGGAGAGAATCTACCCAGGTTTCGGGAAACACAGGTCTCCGGCCGCCTGCCTTGCTGTCATCCTGGGCTCTGAGAGAATCACCAGAAGAGGGCATTCTTGGCAGCTGCTCAGCCTCCCGCAGCCTGGAACTCGCTGGGGCGGGGGCGGGGCGGGGGTGGGGCGGGGGGAGGAGGGTCGTAGGAGTTGTCAAGGCCACCCCGTCCTCCCTTTCTGGGTGAAAGCCTCCCCGCCCTGCAGAGCGATGGGGTTGGCACTTCTGCCCTAAAAAGCAGTCACTTTTACCTTCCACGTGGCTCTACTATTTCTACCACTTTGCCTCTTCTGCTGTTTCGTCTTTGGGGATCGTTCACTGTGAAATACCATAACCGCTGCTTCTCACGTTTTCTCAATTTCTTGCCGCAATAAGCATAGCCAGCTTCTTTCCCTCGGATCCCTGCTTCCCCCTCCACTCAGCTCGCGGCTGATTCTGCAGTGGTGGGAGGGATGGGACAGTCATATCTTGAGTCCCGTCATCCTCAGCTCCAACGCCGGCTCTGCCACGTGGCTTTGGACACACGATTTCAAAGCCCTTCGCTTTGGTGCCTTCATCTGGAAGATCCGCAGGAAGTCTGACCTCAGAGATTGCGTCTGGTGGTTAAATGACGTCATAACACGTGAGGCTCCTAACGCTGTCCACCCCCAGCTCCCGATCTTTATTATCGTCGGCAAAACGCACAGCAACACACGTGCCTTTCAGAGGCTCAGCGGACCAACAGCAAAAGGACAGCCAGGGTTGGGTCTTCTTAGAATTCTCCACCCCTACCCGGTGTCCCCTCTCTTTGGTGACAAGGACCACCTGTGATTCTCAGGCAACCAGCTGTAGCTGGGCTAACTGCTGCGATCTGAAGGCGAACGGGCTTTGGCTGGGCCTCGGCAGGGGGATGCATGTCCTTAATTGTAAAACATGTGAAGGAGGAAATGAAACACTTGAAATGCCAGGAAAGAAGTCTCTCTGGTCGTCCTGCCTGAGAGCACAAAGCGTATAGAAGCGTGCAGGCATCTACCACGCGGCTGCAGGGGGACACCCAGCCCAGAGGCAGGCTGCCGTCGCCCTTTTATCCCCAACACGTTGCCGGATGTCGTGGACATTCGGCAGGATTTGGTCTTTCCTCTTGTCTTTCTTTGATTCAGTTTTTTTGTGCCAACATTTCCTTTGTATTTTTCCTGCAAACGGGACAGTCAGACAAAGTGGAATGACCAGGTCCAGTGAAATGGGCTGGAGATATTTCCAGGCCCAACATGTGCCTTCCAGCAGATGCAAAGGCTGAGGACAGACCATGAGCAGGGGTCTGGGCGTCTCGTTTTTCCCTGCAACTCTGCGCATGTCCCCCAAATCCTTACCTCCTTGTCCCCAAAACCCACCAGCTACAGGGAATTCCCTTTAGTTAGGAGAGAAAAGATAGAAGACGCACACACAGGTAATGAAAGTGGAACGCCTGCGTGAGGCGCGTTTCACCAGGAAATGCAGAAGGCGGTGATCTCTGCCGTGGCCACAGGCAGGCACACAGTATCCAGCCCAGGTATCTCCAAGGTCCTAATCAGGCTCCGATGGGGAGACTATCGCTGCTCATTATGAGTTATGTATACAAGAAGCAGCAGCTAATTTCCACGAGGGGAAAACAATGCATAATCTGGATCATGCCCTTCCCGGAGCCAAAAGTGTCAGGCTGAAGTCCGTTCTGTTGCTGCTGCCACCGGCATGTCATTCCCACCTGTGTACAAAGACAGTGGGCACAGAGACACCCTGACCCTTCCTGTGCCCTGGGTGGGGTGGGGTGGGGGGGCACATGAATGAATGCACGCGTTGAAGGTTTTTAAGGCTATATTCAGTGGCTTGGGCTGCTATAACAGAGCATCATGGCCTGGGGGGCTTAAACAACAGAAATTTATTTTCTAACATTCCTCAAGTCTAGAAGTCCAAGATCAAGGTTCTGGTCAATCCAGTTTCTGGTGAGAGCTCTCTTCCTGGCTTGTGGATGGCCATCATCTCCCTATGGCCCTTCCTTAGGTCCATGTAGTAGGCGGAGGGGTAGGGGGGAGAGAGAAAGTGGGAAAGCTTGCAAGCTTTCTGGAATCTCTTCTTAAAGGATACTAATTCTATAGGATCAGGGCTCCACCCTTACTGCCTTATTTAACCTTAATCACTACTTTAGAGGCCCCATCTCAAGTCACAACCACACTGAGGGCTAGGGCTTCAACATGTACATTTTGGAAAGACACGAACATTCAGTCCATCACAAAGGCATCTCATGTGCTATCAGAAGGAGATGGAGTCAGGCCAGGATTCTACACTCACTCTACCACCTATTTGCTGTGTGATCTTATGCAAATCAATTAGCCTCTCTGAGCCTTGATTTCCATGTTTGAAAAATGGGGATAAAAATGCTTCCCCCAGAGTCTGATTGTGAAAAGAACGGGTGAGGCAATGCACACACGATGCCTAACCCAGGGAGGTACTCAAAAAAGGAAGCAGTTGTGGTGGTGGTGATGCTGTTAGTTACCATTTGATATCATTATTAACACCACCCAGGCGTCCTTGTCCAAAATGCTGGCTTAGAGTTTTGCATCCTCTGTACTGCTGCTTATGTATCTTACCCTTTATCACCAATGCTCACTGGTGTCAGTGAGACAAATAGGAAGTATAATAATGTGTAACAGTGTTTACCGTGGAATCCAGAGGAAATAAGAGAGTTCAGTTCCAGGGGAGGGACTATATAATATATAATTACTTAACTATTAGAGAATTATGCATTTATTGTTGCTACCATTATGCATGAACACAATCATGGCCCCCTTGTCTGAAACTCTTTTTTTTTTAAATTTTTGAAGCAAACAACTTTTTACTGATGTATGGTTGCTTTTTAATGTTGTATTAGTTTCAGGTGTACACATATGTGTATATATATGTATATATATAATTTTTCAGATGCTTTTCCATTATAGGTTATTACAAGGTACTGAATATAGTTCCCTGTGCTATACAGTAGGTCCTTGATGTTTATCTATTTTGTGTATAGTAGCGTGTATCCATTGCTTAAAGCAAAAGTCCTGCAGGAAAAAGAAACATAAATATTTTCTAAATGGGGCGCCTAAAGCTAAGGAATCCAAGCTCACACTGCCAAGAAGAGGCAGAACCCACGTTCAAACAAAGGGCTATGCAATTCCAAAGGCCACGCTCTAAGCTTCACAATTCTGCCTTAGTCAGCAGTTGCAACAACAGTGCTGCAGAACAAACCATCTCAGCCCAGTGCTAGCAACAGTAAATATTTATTCTCATGCTCCCTGGTCTCAGGTTCACTACGGTTCTGTTGAGCGAGGCTTGTTTCACTGCAAGGCTCTGCTCCAGGCTGCGTGTTGGCTGGATGTGGTCTTAGGCTGTAGATTGGATTCGTGTCCGCTCAGTGTGTATTCGTTCTGGGTCCCAGGCTGGAGGGGCGGTGGCCACCCCAGGCACACTAGGACACAATTCCAGAGAAGAGCAAGCACATCTAAGGAGTCTGATTGCATCATGTCCACTGGCAATCCAGTGGCTAAGCCCAGTCACGGCCAAGCCCAGCATCAGGGAGTGAGGAAGCAAAGTACGGGCACACCCATGTGGGGAGGGTGGGAAGAGAGTAAAGTTGAGCTGCGCGATAGTCCAAACTAAGAGTGCCCTGCAAACAATGACAAACAGAAAACCAGAATAGTGACAACTGCCACCCCTCTTTTTTCAGCAGGGTTGCACATCCCCAGAAGACATTTCTAGTGGTTTACAGCCAGCATCCATTCTGATTTGGAGGGTCAGCTCTGATTGATCAGTGCCCAAGCCTTATTGACTTCAAGATATTTTGACTCTCACCCTTGATCATGAGTATCCAGTGATACCAGAAAACACTAACTTCTAGGGCCTGCGACCACCAGCCCCAATGAACCTCCACTCAGAACCCTGATCATTCTAAAGGCAGAGCCCAGCCCTGCTACAACTGGCGAGTCGACATGGGTTTCAGAGTCAAGGTAAAGGGGATGAGAATCACGGCTCTGACGCTTCCAGAAAGTGTGACCTTGGGCAAACAACGTGACCTCTCTGGATCTCAGGTCCTTAGGGATGCAGTGTTGTAAAAGGTAAACTACTTGATGAGTCTAAATCGGCTAACACAGGCATAAATTAGCTCGTGTACTTGCTAAATGATGGCTCTCCTCCTGTGGTTTTACTGTTAGGTCGAACCTATGGAATTGTCAAAAATAATCAAACACTGGCAATATCATATTGCTCAGCCTAACAGATTATAAAAACCTGATGGACAAATCTGATGTTTTCTTTAACTCTATCCCCTGCCATCTGAGTAGTGAGTCAAGGTCAAGCTTTGTGGCAGAAGCCACCCTCTCAGTCTTACTTTCATTCCAGTGGTCAGGATGGAATGGTGGGGTTGTAAGGAGGTGCAGATGGAGGGGAGAACAGATAAAAGTTTGCCTTCCGCCCAATGGAAAGGGCTAAATAGAAGCAGTAGTGTAAGGATGGGATGGGGTTCTGCAGAGGGGGAGGGGATTGAGTCCATGGGGGGAAATCTGTGCCCATGTCAGGGTGTGGGAAGAAGACTGTGTGCTTTGGAATCAAGCAGATAAGAAGGTTTGAATCCCAGCTCTTCCAAAAGCAACTATGAAATCTTGGGCAAGTCACTAATTTCTCTGAGCTTCTTGTGTATAAAAATGGGATAGTTGTCCCAGGAGTATCGCAGACCTTATCAAGATGCTCTAGACACCACCTAACACAGAGCCTACTTCCCAGGAGGGGCTCAGCCATCTCGGGGATCCATCACCCTCCACCATCCTATTTTTGCTCCAGGACAATCCTGATGTTGGAACAGAGAGGAGGGAATACTGAATGAATGCAGAGCAACAGAATTCCAGGGCCTCTAGACCCTCCAGGAAGGTCTTTAAAATCCCTCTCACCAGAGGGATTTACTAGGAAACTAACTGGCATTCCCAGAGCAAGCCTTTTTAATTCCCCACGCTGGTGCTATAGCAGCCAGGAGGTTCACTGAAGTCCTGCCCCCTGGGCACCGCATACATAACACAAGCAAGATGTAAGCATGGGCGGTATCTGGGAAGATCCAGGGAAAAAGTCAGATATACAATGATGACTATTATTATACCTGAAAATTAATTTGCATTATTCCTTTTAATTAAAAGATGAAAAGCCCAGAACAAACTTCAGGATCAAAAATAGATCCCCTCTAACATAGGTAGAAGGTGGTGGGATTAGCATTATCTTTGCTTTTAGACAGAACAAAGCTTTCAAAAAATATTATTGAGTACCTACTCTGTGCCAAGCACTAAGCCAGGGCACGAGGGCCAACAAGGTGAAACAGGAAAGGTCTCTGCCTCCCAAGACCCTCATTCATCATCTGTGCCTGAACAGAGAGGAAGGATGGATGGATTGTATCAGGGTGCTGTCTCCACCTGTGGAATGAGGCCAAAGGAGGCATAGTGTGATAAAACAGGAACGCTGATGCCCAGTGAAAGTATGGCCGAAGCGTGACACCCATCAGACGTCTGCTAAGTGTTCAGAAATTAATAACAGTCATTAAGCATCTTCTGTGAGCCCATCACTGTTCTAGAATTTGCAGGCAGTAAAAAAATCTTTCCCCTTCTCTCCAGAGTTTAGAGTCTAGCTTGAAAGATTATTATTAATTATAATAATTATTATATTATTATTATACACATATGAAAAAAATCACAAAGACAAGACAATATTGTCTTTAATTCCATTTTAAACATAGCCCACCTCTTTGGACTGGGGAAAATGTGTGAAGGATTCTCATATAAGTTAATCAATGAATGACCGAAAATGGAAATTCAATATGGTGAAAAGGAGGAGGGGAACATAGCATCACCTCACCACCAGGGCTTTTATAATTACTCCAGCTGTTTGCCAGTTTGCCCCTGAGTTTCCTGGCAGCCAAGGCGAAGAGAAAATATAGTCAATGCTAAACGTGTGTTTTTATTTTTGTTTTGTTTTTAGGAAAAGAGGGCACACACCAAATCCTCTGGGGAGAGCTAGTTAGCCTCGTGGACAAAGTCCAAAACACTAGCTTCTAGAATAAATGCATACCCAATTTCATATGACTGTTTTCCATAATGACTCTCAATAAACAGCAGAGATGTAACAAAATACAACTCAGTGGAGGTGATTTGGCAAGGGGCTAGATAAAGTGGTCCAAGTCGGTAGCTTTCCAGGGATCTGGCTTGATAAAAGACCTTAACTCAACATAGCAACTTCCATGAGTGGATAAATAACATGTGCTTCACATAGTTTTCTTTATCATTTCTCCAAGTATGGGTTTTGGTAAGAGTAGGAGGGTAAGAGTAGTAGCTGTGTTGCTAATTGCTGGAAAAATCGACACGATTTGGGAAAGCAGATAAGTGAGCGATAGTGTAAATGTTTATTATAAACAAATTTATTTGGCAACCAATCAATGGATTAACCCAATAGCTATGTATGGACCATCATCTTAGTCACTCCAATATCTGGGGCATGGCCCTTGGTATTTAGTAGGTGCTCAATGATGCCCTTTGAAAGGGATTCCTGCAAAAAGAGAGAAGCTTCGTTGACAAACCCCTAAAGAGTTTGCCTGCCTTCGAGGGTCACTGGTGGCTGCCAGAATGCCACCTTCACCCTCCTCAGGGCTGTCCCCACAATTCTACCTAGACCACAGCACCCAGTTAAGGTGCTCAGGCTGAGAGTAAGGATTTGGCAGATGAAGAAGCTCATGATGGACGTGGAAGTTTCTTAGCAAAGGGCCTAGTGGTGGAAGTCAGTTAAATGCTAGAAGTTACTGTGCTGCTTGTAGCTCTAGTTGTGGAAGAAAGGAAATGACCAAGACCTTCATTTCTCCAGTGACATCGTCAGGGGCTGCTTTACATACCTACGGCCTCTTTGTGAAGGGGCTCTTTTCCCTCCCTCTCCTCACTTGCCATATCTCAGGCACTTTTGACCTTTGTGAGCCAGAGCAGGCAATGGCCAGATGATTCCCCAAAGCTACGCTGGACCCCAAAGGATTCTGTTTAAACACCTTCCTCATCCTGTCAAGAAAAGCAAACGCCCATGCCCTAGGGGTAACTCTGCTTTTGCTCTATCTAACATAAGCTCTTTGGGGGTCTGAGCCCCTCAGTCTCTCCTTCACACCCCCTGGGGTCTCCAACTTACTTCGGCCCAGGGAGCTGGCTCACCCCATGTCTGACCTGTGGCCCACCCTGGATCAGGGCTCAGCCTGGCCTTCCTGGGCCCTGGAAAAGCATCCCCTTGGACTTCTTTCTCCATCTTCTTCACGGATACTCCAGTGATGCTTCTAACATTGAAAACTGACCATGTTGCTGCATTGGTACCCATTGATGGTCATCCAATCAACTCCAGGCTTAAGACCCTCTGTAATCTGCCCCGCAGACCACTCCTGACCTCTCCCTGCAAAACTCAGCAACTCTTACTTGTTTTGAATGGTTATCATGAATTTTTAATTGTCATACAATCTCACCTCCCCAGACAGGGCTTTCCTGACCACTTATCTAAAACAGCAAATCACACTCCATCCCCAACACTCATTTTATTTTTCTCTATAACTGTTATCTTTCTTTTAAATTACACTATCTCTTTCTTTACTGCCTATTTTCTCTACTAGAATGTAAGCTCCCAGGGGTCAAAGACTTTGTTTTGTCCTACACAGTGTCCCCAGAGCCTAGGACTGGGCCTGGCACACTGTGAAACGTGTCAAATGTGTGAATGAATGAACACTTCCCTACATATAGTATGCTATATTTTTTCTCTTTAATTTTGTCATTTGTTGTTGTTGCTGTCTCCCTGTTTTTGTTCAAGTCATTACCCTGTGCAAGGAAAACCTCCTTCCCCTACATCATCCAGGTCATCTCATTTTATTTATTTATTTGTTTTAAAAGTTATGTTATAGAAGTTTTGTTGATTTACAATGTTGTGTTAGTCTCTGGTATCCAGCGAAGTGATTCAGTTATACATATATATATATATATATACATTATTTTTTATGTTCTTTTCCATTATGGTTTATCACAGGATGTTGAATATAGTTCCCTGTGCTACAGAGTAGGGCCTTGTTGTTTATCCATTCTATGTATACAAGTTTGCACCTGCTACTCCCAATTCATCCCTCCCTCACCCCACCCTCCCTTGCCCTTGGCAACCACAAGTCTGTTCTCTGTGTCTGTGAGTCTGTTTCTGTTTCACAGATAGGTTCATTTGTGTCGTATTTTAGATTCCACATATAAGTGATATCATATGATAATTGTCTTTCTCTTTCTGACTTACTTCACTTAATATGATAATCTATAGGTCGATCCATGTTGCTGCAAATACCATTATTTTATTATTTTTTATGGCTGAGTAATATTCCATTGTATATATACACCACATCTTCTTTATCCATTCATCTGTAGATGGACATTTAGGTTGTTTCTATGTCTTGGCTATTGTGAATAGTGCAGCTGTGAACGTAGGGGTGCATGTATCTTTTTGAATTAGAGTTTTCTCCAGATAAATGCCCAGGAGTAGGATTGCTGATCATCAGGCCATCTCATTTTAAACTTTTATTTAGATTGCGGGCACAGTCTCATTCAGAAAGCTCTCCGAGGCACCTGTCCAGCTGTCCCTTCTCTGGGAGTCCACAGTCCCCTGAGCTTAACTCTGCCGGTGCATTTGCTCCACAGGGCTATAATTATCCCTCTGTACCATTATTTCCCTTATGAGGCATTCATTCACTGAGGGCTGGACTCTGCAGTCCTGGTGTAGAGCACAGCACCCAATACATTGTTTTATTGGACTTTCTGTAGATTATGAAGCAGATGCCTCCTGTCCTGCTCTTTACGATGCATTAGACATCATCTATTCACACTACTATCATCACCTTCTGAGGCCCAGAGACAGGGAATGGCTTGCTTGTAATCATGGGGCTGTGTGCGTGTTGATGGCTTATGCACTGCAATCCAGATTACTCGCATCCCGGTCAAATATTCTCTCTCTGGTACCATAGGACCTTTTGGTTGACTCTTCATTGTTTTACATTTAAATCCTATCATTCCATCTGGACAGTAAGCTCCTTAAGGACAGAGATTGCCTTCTGCCTTTCTTGTATGCATATAGGACACAGAGCAGTGCTTTACACATATTAAGTACTTAATGAATATGTGCAGGCTGAATTATTAGCTCCATAACAGACTGCCAGAGAGCTCTTACTTGAATGCATGAACATAAACACACACACTAGAATATATTGATATTTAGCCATTTTCTTGCCACTTTAATTTTATCTGTATTGCAGATATATTGACCTTCTCTTGGAAGGAGTAAAGGTACAAATCAATTCATCTATCAATTGAATCAATTAATTTATAATTAATTACTATACTTTATAATGGAAACTCTTTTCTGTTTTGTTTTGTGTTTTTCCAGTACAGCTAAATGGTTCCTCCCTCTTTGTTTTTTTACAAATAAGAAAACGAGACCCCTAAAGTGCTGTCCAAAGACCATGGTCAGCTGGGGAGGTGGAGGAGTATTGGGTCGCCATCATTGGTCCCAACAAATGACTTTGGATTATTATATTTCTAAAGCTGAAACAAGATTCAGGATGATCTTGGTCAGACATCAGCAAACTTTTTCTTATAATGGGGAAGACAGTAAGTATTTTAGGCTTTGTGGGCCATAGAGTCTTCATTGCACCTACTCAGTCCTACTGTTGTGTAGGGTATAAGTAGCCACAGACAATACATAAATGAATGACCATGCCTATGTTCCAAAGACACTTTATTGATGGACACTGGAAACTGAATTTCATATACTTTTCACCATGTGTCATAAAATATTATTCTTCCTTTGACTTTTAAAACATTCATGTAAAAAACATTTTTAACTCGTGGGTATCATACAAAAATAGCATTTGACCCACAGGCAGTAGTTTGCTGACTGCTGTACCCAGGAGTACCCTCCCTCACCTTTAAACCCCTGAGAAAATGGAGGAAGAAAGTTATGCAGGGAAATCATGGCAGTGCTCCACAAATAACTCACGTCTTCTGATTTCATCTCTAGGTTTCTGCCCAGTGCACGGGACCTCTGTCTGTTGACTGTTCTCCCACCACACACTGATATGCATCTAGGAAGTAGAAGATACATTTTCCTGGATTAATGTATGACAAAGCCAGAGCACATTGCCAGATTGTTCTTTGAGACAAGCAAGATCCCCAAAGGATCTGGGCACACACCTGGCACATCTTGTCAAGAAACCAAATGAGAAATCCTCTGTCTTACACCAAGGTAGGAGAGGGCCATGAAACTCAGGCCAGAGCCCCAAGAACTGGATTGTCAGAAAGCTCTGATCCGTGCAGTTCTTGTAATGTGATGCAGCAAACTCTGAGGAGAAAGCGGATACATGTCTTCAATTATATCACAACATACCTCCCTGAGTAGGGTAACCTTAAAAGGCATGCCCAACAGAGTGGGGACTGGTAAGGGAGTCACCCCACAATATAAAGGGGTGACAAAAAACTTGGTAGACAAAATAAGGGATATTTTAATGCAATACATAAAACATCAAAGTTAATGCCCCAAGTCCACAGTGAACAAAATATCAGAAATTTAAGTGAAGTCAGGGTGTAATCCTGTACATGCAGGACTCACTTCTCTCACCTCACCCTAATTTATCCTGTAGATCCTGCCTCTACTGAAATCCTTTAATATTTTGTTCATCATGCATACTTTTTACAACAATTTCTAATTTTGAAAATATTGGATTGTCCAGGATATATGGTACAGAATTGAATTTAGGGTTGACAAAAGGGATCTTCCACCGTTCTCATCTTTTAAGAAGACACAAAAAGTACATTTACTCGACAGAACACGAGAGAAGCGAGTTATGGTCCATGGACATTGGGATCTGTTTTCGTGTCATTCCTTTAGAATTGTTCAGCATCTTATAGGGAAACTACACTAAATGGGTCTATTTGGATTTAATGTCAGGCTAGTTGTTTCTGTAAGTTATAAAATGTTTGATTGTAATATCTCTTTCATGATGAATTGGCACGTTGATCTGTCCACTGCCTTGAAATAACCCACGCTGAGGGAAAGCCAATGCTATAATGAGTGTAGTGATCACAGACCTTGTCATAAGCTCCGACCCCTCTCTGCTAAGAGTCTGCATGCTCCTCAAAATACCAACTGAGGTTAGAATGCAGGTGTTGATGTATTTCAGTAGCAGCAATGCTTAGTACCTATTCTGCAAAAATAGAGCTTTTAAAAATAGCATAAACCCATTTTTTTCCTTAGAATCTCCAAATATACATTCAAAAATGGCACTGACACTTCCTCCCCTCCCTGCCAATAGAAAGCTCATTTACTTATCAGAGTGTCCCACACAAGAGGCTGAAAGTAAGTTGAGAAATTTCTAAAGAATCTTAATTCTGACCTTGCTTCTGAAGAGTCATCAAATGTGAATCCTTGAGGCTCCCTACATACATCCTCTTCCCTTCTGGGTCCCCTCTGTCGCTTGCTCTGGGCCAACCATCTCTACCATTAATGACCCCTTTGCCTGAACCAAAGAAGACATCTGAAAAAGCAAGCCAGGCTTCTTCCCAGATCAACTGTTGACAGCCACAAACCTCTCTTTGATGTCCCCAGATGAAGAAGAAGGGAGAAGGCATAATTAGTTGGTGTTTTAATATGTGTGGTATTTTTCACTTTCTCTAATTCTTTTTTGAGCTAAGGTTTGAATTGTTGAGTCAAAGAACCCTTTGGCAGGAGGAGTGATTATATGTTTCAGAGGTCAGAAGCCTGGGCTTTTGCTGTGAAAGTGCCTGAAGGTGAAATTGAGCCAAGTTCAAAGGGAAGTCTAATTGACTGCCCTTGGTTTCACTTCCTTGAGAACTGCTGCCCTTGAATGATCAAGCTGCTGCCTCAGGGTGTCCAGTGTGGCCCTCCAGGGATGGTCTTGAAAATGTCACAGGATGATACCACACTTTAGGGACAAGATAGCTTTTAGAGTCCTCCTTGAGCCCAGCTCATTTATTCATTCAACAACAAATATTTATTTGGCACCTACTTACTGTGTGCCAGGCACTGTTCTTCCATGGAAGTTATGCTCAAATTCTTTATTTGGGGGACCAATGCTGCCTAACATCAGAAGAAAACATGCATTCTTCCCACTGTGTAAATGCCATCCAAAGAATTTGTCTTTGCAGGAACAATGACAGATCATTTATATAAATTTTATATAAATCATTTATATAAATCATGATTAGGGGCCCTGCCAACCCACAGCATCCTCCTGTTGATTTTTACTAAGTACTCCCCCACCACAAGTGCTAAAATTCCCTCTTTTCCTTTCTCCTCTCCCCTTGCTTATTTTTCTGTATTGAACATTCTGTCCTGTTTGGTCCCTTCTGAGGCTTGGTCTCTGCCCATTGCTTCACAGAACAAATGCCCAGGAGAGGGGATAAAGTGTGCATCTCTTCTTCCCTTGGAAAAGTCCTAAAAGCAGACCAAAGAAAACCACCAAGTGCTAATACCCATGATTTTACTTTTAATTTCAACATTTTTCTCCCATCAGGTAGATAGATGATCAGAGATCTGGACAAAGCAAATTCGATTAGGTTTATCCGACTGAATAATAAAGATGGGGGGGTTATCATAATTGCAAGATGGGAAGTCCCTTGGGAGTCCGTAGGATCCAACTCCCCTGTTTCAGGTAGACATGCATGCAAACTACCCTAAATAGGAAGAGGAGATGGCTCGTGACCCTGGCTGTTACTGTTGTTGTTCTTTAAATAACTCTAAGAAATTAATCTATTGGGACATAGTGCCTGTGGATCTTCTGGGTAGACATTTGCAAGGCCTACTGGAGTCAAATTCACCCATTTGATAACTAAATGGACTATTTGGCTGCCAATGTATGGAACTGTCACCATTGGACTCTACCTGTTCTTTGTTCCTGGTCAGCACATTAAAGCTGTCCTTTACAAGACTGATGACATTATCTTCCTGAAACCATGGGCCAGATCAGCATTGCCTTCCTCCTAATTTCAGAAGCCTTCAGTAGCTTTCCACTGCAAACCCAATGACGTTCACAGTCATTAGCACAGCACGCAAGACCTTCCACAATCTCTCTGTACACCTGGAGCACGTGGCAAAAGGAGAGATGGGCTTTGGAACTCATAAGAATCAGGTCTTAGTTCTGCCATTTACTGCCCATTCCTCTTTGGGATTAAGCCTCAGTTTCCTCATCTCTGGGTAAAATGGGCATTAGAACCTCCATCTCCCAGTGCTGTCGTGAGGACTGAATGAGTCAAGACCTGTATGATATTGAGAAGAATGCCTAGCACACAGCAGGTACTCAACAAACACTGTACCTAAAGTTGAACCTGCGCTAAGAATCTCTCTCTGAGTTTCTCTCTGATTTCCAAATTTATTTCCTATCACAGTCTTCCGCTCAGTCAGAGCTCCATTGTGACATTGTCTCTCCATTTCCTGAACACACTCTACTAAATTCAGCCTTCCATGTGAGCTCCTATTTTGTCTCCTCTACTCCGACCTCACTCATTCTCTCAGTATCCACTCCTGGCAAAAGTGGCACTTATAGCCTTTAGCCAATTTTTAGTCATCTACTTTTAGCTTGCCCACTACATTGCAGGTTCCCAGAGGATAGGGATTCTATTTTTGTAACTCTGTGTTCTCCAGAGGCACCAATAAAGCAGTATAAGTCAGTTTTTACTAGGTCATGCTGAAGTAACAAATAGCCCCCAGGTCTCAAGAGCTTACTACAATTGTTTATTTTTTGCTCATATTGATGATAATGGTAGGTCAACAGCAGCACCCTTCCTTCTACCTTTGTACTGAGATCCAGGCTGAATGTGCAGTCCCTCTCTGGTACTTGACCTTCTCGAGACAGAGGGAAAAGAGTGATGACAAAACCCTGTAGTGGTTCTCAGGATCACTTTCCTTTTATTGGCCAAAGCACATCATGTGGCAAAACTTGGTATCAGTGGGATTGGGGAGCATATGTTCTTATGGGATGAGACACTGCACACTCCATGGCAGCAGGCAGGGCCAAGGAAGGACAGTAAATATTTGAGCACATTATTACAGTTTACCACACTTATACATCAGAGATGCTCAGGGGATAATGTTTAAATAGAAGAAAGTTGTATTATTTAAAATAATCCTCTGAAACCTATAATCTGATTGTGATCAGGATATTACTAAAGACAGTGTTAATTACAAAATGTGTGCTTTGTGAAAAACTAGCAATGTGATTTCTCTCAGCTCTAAGTACAAAAGTAAGTGTTCTTACACCCCACCCTCTCCCTATCAAACACTGTCACTTATTTCATTGGCTACTAGGAAGCTCAAGCCTAAATGATGCCTCCCCCCTCCCTTGGTGAATTATTCAGAAATGTACTGCAACCTTTTCCAGAATTGACCTCCGGCCTGGCATCATTTTATTTCACTTTCATCCTTATTTATCCAGCCATGCTGTATTTTCCATAAGCTACTTTAAAAAATGTGGATTATAAACAAGCGAGCTTATCTTAGATAAACCCTTTGAGACTGTTTGAAGCTTGTCTGCCCACTGGACTTCATTGTATTCTCGCTTAATGTTTTAGCTCTGCTTTTGAGGAATAAATGAAAACACATGTGCAAGACAAATCACTCCTTGTCCTTCCAAATATGCCATGAACTGCGTGATCAAAGGGAAATGAGAAAAGTCACTTCATAGACAGGGCCCCAGGGGTCCCTGAACCAAGCCAGTCTCTCTGGGGCTGGGAAGGACAGATCCCCCAAGTCTGCTCTGGTTCCCCAAGGCGCCTGTCTGACCCAGCACCTTTGCCCTCATCATCAAGGAGAGAAAACATACATGTAATCCTTTATGCCTGGTTGGACTGTGGGAAATGATGTTATGGACAGACCCTGGACTTCCAGGAGGTGTCTCCTTCAGATAACAGGGAAGTAGATGAATTGCAAATACCTGGTAGGTGTGTCTCTAAGACAAGCCAGTCTGACCCTGTGGACACGTGGGTGTTCTGCTTTTTGTACATAGGGTTGGAGCAATTTCACTCCTCATTCTTGGCTCCCAAAGTAATCAGTCCATAATGCTAGGCTGACCACTACACACACTTTTATGAGTGCCATGTGTGACTTCTTAATAGGTTTAGGGTTAAGGATGAATTACTAAGCTTGGTTTATGAGCCTCCAGAAGCTGGCTCACACCTGCTCCTCTTGCCCACCCCCTCCCATTCTCCCCATTCTCATGGTCAACCAACGTCATCAGAGTGTTTTTGGTTCCTAAAATTGTTCATTCTCTTGCTCAAGCTCATGCCTTTTCAGTTACTGTTTCCTTGGACAGAGATGCCTTTCCTCTGCCTTTAAAATGATGATAATGATGTTGATGGTAATAATAATAATCATAACAATAAGCCCTAGCTAAGTACTCATCATCCTTCCTACTCTGCCCAACACATCATTAGGGAGCTTTCTCTTTTACCCCTTAGGATAGGTTAGGTTTCCCTGCTTTGTGAACTCAAATGATGCCTCGACCTACTATAATATGGTGTTTGTAAGTCTGTTTTCTCAACTTGTCTATGATTCCTTGAGGCCGAGGGTCAAATCAAGTTCATCTCTGCATCCTCTGCCACTAGTTCAGTAGCTGGTATTTATGAGATGTAGAGTAAGTCTTCGCCAAGTAAATGAGTGGATAAGTTAATCAGGTCGCAGCCAGTTACAATGGTTAAGTGAGTCACAAAGAACAAAACCGCGTGGAGACGGTCAGAAGAAACAGGAAGAGGAAACCACTCTTTGAACTCAAGGTGTTTGCACCATCTCAGGTCCAAGGTGAGGGAGACTTACTTCACTTAGAAAAATGTCCTCCAGGTTCATCCATGTTGTTGCAAATGGCAGGATGTCCTTCTTTTTAAGGCTGAATAATATCCCATTGTATGTATACACCACGTTGTCTTTATCCATTCATCTCTGGGTGGACTTCTAGGTTGCTTCCATGTCTTGGAATTGTGAATAATGCTGCAATAAATGTGGGAATGTAGGTATCTCGTTGAGATCCTGATTTTAATTCCTTTGTGTATTTACCCAGAAGTGGGATTGCTGGATCACATGGTAGTTCTAAGTTATATTGCTGGATCATATGGTAGTTTTTTGAGAAAACTCCACACCGTTTTCCATAAGGACAAATACTGCATGATATTGTTTATAGGACGAATCTAAAATAGTCAAACTCATAGAAGCAGAGAGTGGAATGTTGGTTTCCTGGGGCTGGGGGGAGAAGGGAACACAGGAAGGTATTAGTCAAAGGGTACACGATTTCAATTATGTAAGAAGAATAAGTTCTAGAGATCTATTGTAAAACATCGTGTCCAAAACCTGCTAAGAGGACAGATCTCATGTTGTATTCTTACTATAAGTGATAGTAATAATTGTTATACACAAAAGGGCAAGGAAGTGCTTTTGGAGGTGATGGGTAGATTTATGGCACAGATTGTGGTGATGGTTTCACAGGTGTCTACTTAACTCCAGACTCATCAAGATGTATGCATTCATTATGCACAGTTTTTATATGCTCAAAAAAACAACAATGAGGGAGAGATACAGGGCATTTCTTCAGAAGAGTTGGAGGGAGTAGAATGAGGCTGGCTTGAGAGCATGACCTTTCCCTCCTCTGAATTTGATCTTGGGATGGCTACTCACTGAAGACAATCTCCAGAGAATTCTCCATGAATGTTCATGGGTGCAGAAACAGCCTGACACGGCAAGCAAAAATACGTTGGACAAGAAATCGTATGGGTGCATTTTGTAAGGAAGAGAACCAATGAGAACGTAGAGTTTCACAAATTGCCCTAATCATTACGCAAACTATTATTACTGTCACTACAGAAAACTCTGTGGGGAGTAAAACTGAGACAGTGAGGACAGTGGCAGGAAAGCAAAACAAACAAACAAACAAACAAAAAGCAGAGATGGAGTATTTTTCCTGAAAATAGAACAAAGAGGGAGAAAAAAAGATGGGCTACAGCTGTGCTATTCAATATAAATATAATGAGAAGCCCATATGTAATTTTATATTTTCTATTCACTACATATTCAAAGAACATAAAATGCAACAAGTAAGATTATCTAATAATATATTTTATTTAACGCCATTTATCCAAAATATTATTTCAATCTGTAAACCACCTAAAATCACGAATGAGAGATTTTCCTTTCTTATCTGTGTGCTAAGTATTCAAACCCCAGTGTGCACGTATGATACTTCTGGTGCATCTCAATTCAGACCAGTCACATTTCAAGTGCTCCAGAGCCACACGTGGCTCGTGACCACAGTACTGGAGAGGACAGGATTCAGAGGCACTGTTTTTGTGTTGTCCCATATCTAGTGGGTCACTAACCTATAGTAAATGTGGAGAAGCACCCTTGAGGGCAAGAAAATGCCATTTGCAGCAACATGGATGGACCTAGAGATAATCATACTAAGTGAAGTAAGTCAGACAAAGACAAGTATCATATGATATCACTTATATGTGAAGTCTAAAATATGATACAAATGAACTTATTTGCAAAACAGAAACAGACTCATAGACTTCAAAAACAAACTTTTGATTACCAAAGGGGAAAGAGGGGAAGGGATAAATCAGGAGGTTGCGATTAACATATACACACTACTATATGTAAAATAAACAACAAAGACCACTGTATAGCACAGGAAACTCTACTCAATATCTTGCAATAACCTATAATGGAGAAGAATCTGAAAAATAATAGATACATGTATATGTATAACTCACTTTGCTGTACACCTGAAACTAACACAACATTGCAAATCAACTATACTCCAATATAAAATACAAATTAAAAAATAGAAAAAGACGCAGACCTTGAGTTGGGTCACCAGTGAGAGGGGTGTGACTTCTGTTCTGGTGGTCCTGGGGCCAGCATGAGATTGCCATGAGATCTCAGATGAGCTCCTTCCCCTCTCAATGAGTGGAAGGAATCAGCACCTGCAAAACAAAAGGGTCAGACCAAACATGATGGTCTCTTAAAAGCACCTCCATCAATCTCTCATAACCCTCACAACCACTCAGAGTTGGAACTAGAGCCCTCATGGAGAGATGGAGACCCTGAGACTCAGGAATATCCGCTACGGTATCAAGGGCAGACCTCAGAGTCAAGTGGGGAGACCAGTGCTATGACCAAACCCACTGGCTTGTGAGCGATGGTTATTCTATAAAAAGTTACTGTAACTCTGAAGGGTGTCCGTACATAGAAGATTTTATTTGCTGAATTGCTGCAAGTGGCTACATTACTGTGTAGATAACTTCTGTTCTGGGCTACTTCCTGCCTTCTCGATGACAAACTTTGCAGGCTTCCTTTCATCCTATTTAGGTTAGAACAAAAACACATTTCAAACAAGTCTTCTTCCCTCTACCTCTCTCTTATTCAGGCTGATTTGGGCTCTTGGGCATTGACAGAGAAAGTTCCCTGTCATTTTCTCTACCTTTTTTGAAAAGACAAAACTAGAAAAAAATATCAAAACACTAGGAAGGTTATTGCAGCATCAGAAATCTCAACAGTGGCTTGCTTAAGTCCCTGGTTTCATGAGAAGCAGGAGCATACCTGTAATGCATCCTGAAGCTACACACCTCCCAGCAGGTCTTCCTCCCCGCTTGGCCCCAGACAGCCTATAATCACTTGTCTTGCCATCCTCGGACTACTGATGTCGAGAAAGCCCATGCACCAGGGCCCTGTCCCGAGGTGGGACCTAGGAGAACAGTTACTAACATAGATTTTTCTTTCACATTGACTTGGGTTCAAGTCCCAGTTTCCCACTTAGTATGTGACCTTGGGAACATCTTTTATTCTGTCTTCCTTTCAATTATATCACCATAAGAGTTATATTAATAATAATATTTCTTCCCAGGGCAGCTGTGAGTATTGAATGAAACTGTGCAAGGATAGTGCCTAGCAGGTACTGGAACATGAGGAAGGATCACTGAAACTATTATTTACGGTCATTGAGGTAAGAGCAATACGGATGTGATGCATGTCCCAAGATAGACCTTAAAGTCGTGAAAGCACTTGTCACATACTCTCCAGAAGAGCTGACTTACCATAGATTAACAAGAAATAGCTATTTTGCTGAAAATGTCATGGGAAGATAGAGAAATGTTTTTCATTGGATAACATGTGTCAAAACCCCATAAAATCCTCCTTGGAGGATACTGTCCTCACCCCAGATTTTCTCTCCTAATATCGGCTTCTCTTTACCATCCTCTTGTTTTCAATGGCCTCTGTGGGCTCCATTTTTGTTCTGGATCTCAGCTTGGTCCACATCTGGGGTAACAGAATGCCAGCCAGTGTCACTGCATCTTAGAAAGCTGCTGGGCACCATTCAGGGTTATTCAAACATGACATACCAGGCTGCTTATCATGATTAGTAATCCACTGTTCCTGACCCCAAGGAGTTGGGAGTCTAGAAAGGAAGACAGACATGCAAAGAGGTGAGCGCCCAGGAGAAATGTAAGGTCTTTACGAAGTGTACAGCAGGACCCCAAGTAAGGCTTTTGAAGCCTGAAGATGTCAAGAAGAGCTTGATTGAGAAGGTGATGTCTGAGCCATCAAATGATGGAAGTGAAGGAATATTCCCAACTGAAATAGAAGGGCATTCTAAACAAAATAGAGTACACTAAGGTATAGACTGCTGGAAGAGGGTGGAATGTTTAGGAAAATGCAAATCGTTCCATACTATTTATGAGCACCCTGCCCTTCCTGGAAGAGAGGACTAGAGATGGTGGGAGTGGGAGGTGAAACTTAAAGGAAGACTTGGCTGGGCATGTTAATGAATTTGAACTTGATGTTGAAGGTAATGAGAGGGTACTGAAGGATTTCAGGCTGAGAGATGGCATCATGATTTCTATTTTAAAAAGATAAATCTGGCTGCTATGCTGGAGAAGAAATGGTGAGACTAGAGGAAGAGACATGAATTTGTAAGCTATTTTGGTGACAAGATAAGAGAATGATAGAATGCTACTCATCTCGAAAGCCCAGCAAGTAAGATAAGTGAGCTTGAGCAACTAGAAGGCAGTGCACATGCTTCACTTGTAAGCAGAGAGATGAGGCTTGGCCTTCAGTAGTTTCCATTCCATATTGTAGCTCTGAGCAAGTCAATTCCCAAATACTATGACAGGATGTCACCCAACAGACAAAAGTTTATGTGATGGCTTGGATGTGGCCATCCCACACTGGCATCCTTGGGGGATGACCAAGTGACATCCCGGGTTCCTTTTAGACACCAGTGTCATCACACTCTCCCATGTAATCCTGACTTAGGCTCGGAATTCTCAACTTTATCCTTTGATGTTGCCAATCATCGTTTCTCTGGGTTTGTTATTATTCCCTTTCTCCTGTTCTCTCTCACCACTCCACTCAAGAGGAGAGGGACAAAATGCGAAACTTGACTTATTTTGTGATTAGCAGCACCGGGTTCAGATTTATTAGTCCCAGGAAAAGAAGGCTAATGAGCTAAATTCCCTGATTAATTAAGCCACCTAATGGTTCCAGCTTACATAAATTCTCACTTGGTCAGTCCAGCATCTCTTAAATACATCATACCTGCCACTCTGCAGGAAGGCAGAGAGCTGGATCCCCAAAACATCAAGCAGATCCTGGTCCCCAAGCACTGAGCTCAGAGGTGTAGAAGAGAACCAATCTGTCCTGTCCCAGTACCTGAATCTTTCATGGCCTCAAATGTGATGGTCTGCCAGAGATAATCAATGTTCAGCGCAGCTGGCTGCCTCCTGGGGTTGGTAGAGTTACACCGCCATGATCCATTACTCTGCTCTCTGCAAACCTGTCTTATTCTCAGAGAGGAAGTCCATTGCAGTGAAATGATTCATGGTTTGGGTGTCAGAAACATAGGATTGAGTCACTTACTAGCTATGTGATCTCAACAAGCTATTTAACCTCCTGAGCTGCTATGCTCTTATCTGCAAAATAAGCACTGCAGCGCCAGCATCACCGCATTGCTGTGAGGGTTAGAGAAGGTAATGGACCTAAAATGCATGGCTTCAGTAACTCACCCCTTTTATTATTATTAGCCAAGGTACAGAAAGCGGAGATGCACCTGGACATTTAAGATGTATGCTGCAACATATTCAGGGGAGGAAGGATTCTGTGTACTCCAACAATGGCAGCATTTTGGCCACTGATCTAGAGCTCGGTAAGCAGCATGGTTAATATCTTCAACAATGCTGCAAGGCGGAGTTGAATAATTTCCCAGTTTAAAGTGAGGTCAATAAAGATCAGAGATTTAAAGTTATTTGCTCAGCGGCGTAACTGGTACGTGTCAGAATAAGAATTGCAACTCTAGTCCATTGATATTTTTGACGACACACGTTACTCTTCCCTTCCTGGTTTTCTCACTCCCAAGCCCAGGTAAATAAAAAAATTTAAAAAATAGAAAATGTATTACAAGTAGGTAGACAAGAAGGTGGGGACACTGGTGGTCATAGGGCATAATCAGGAAGTGGAGAAGGCAGAAAACTATGCAAAACAGATTTTAAAAGGATGCAATGCGGTGCCATTCAATAAATAAGACAAACAGAAGTTCTCACTACATTCCCTTTTACAAGGGAGTTTTACTGTGTGCATAAGGATGGCCCTGAATCATGATAAAAGTGGGATGGTGTTCAGGGACCTCACTTTCAAATGACAGAAGACAGCATGGATATAGCTCATTATAGAAAGTTATTGTTTTGGTTGATTTTATCAAACATGTTGACATAAAATATTTGGGGCTTCAAGGGAGAAACCTCTGTGGCACAGCGTGTGGCAAACAGCAAGCACTGAAAAGGAGTGCGTTGATTGAAACCATGAAGAAAGAAAGAACAAGCAACTTAATAGTCACAACTCAAGAATTCCAGAGAAAGACGTTTTGGATAACCATGACCCCTGAGGCTCTTTATTTATCACTGCCATGTGGGTGACTAGCAAGCTAGGTCTTTCTAAATTTGTTCTGAGATCCACATATTTGCTTTCCTTGAAGACACAAGATCCAAGAGCATGCTTGCTATGCATGATGGGGTGGAAGAGAAAGCACTGCCAAGGAGGAATTCTCTTACTCACTGAATATCTAAGAACATGTTCTGGAGGTTACACTGTGTTTGGAAGCACTTTAACTACCTTTTAGAGGTCTCTCCAGGAAGACTCGGAGTTGTATCAATGAAGAATGGAGACCCTCAGCCCAAGCACAAACTCTTGGCACTTCAGATGTCAGTAGATGGTGCCTTTCTGGAAGACTGTGAAGAATGAAAGGCAGACTTCTCTTCAAGTGGTGCTCAACAAGCACACACCAAGTGCTTACTATGTGCCTGGCACAGAGCTTGGGGAACCAGAGGCAGGGTCATTGTAGTCAAGATGCTCCAAGTAAGCTGGTCAAGTACAGAGTGGCTCCAAGAGTCAGGTGTCACGTTAATATTTATAACATCTCTGCAAGTGTAGGTCATCGTTCCAATTTTCTGGAAAAGTAAACTGAGGCTAGAAGTTATACAACTTTCTGTTGTGTTCAAAGAGCTAGGAAGTGACTGACAATGATAGAAATAATAATGATGGATACATATTTCTTCCATCATAATATAATATAACAATATAATATAATATATAATTATATAATGTAGTATATAACTTTATATAATGAGGGAAGAAATATATATCCATCATTATTATTTCTGTCTGTTTCTATATATATCTATAATCAATACTATTTGCAAAAAGACTCTGATTCCTTATCTCCCTGAAAGAAAAGCCAAGAACATTATGAACATTTATATTAAGTTAGGATATTCTAGTCTCTGCTGTTGCATATTCTACAATCCTCCCTTTCTGAAAATGTGATTGTTTTATTTAAATAATCTGCCAATGACAAAAAAAAAGTACGTTACCTCAAGTTTGTGGCCACTCCCCAAGCCGGATCATTTTGGAAGGCTGCAAAACCACCCCTGCTTCCCATAAGGTCAAGACATATTTCCCTGTCCAGGTTCCTAGACACCCCACAGGCAAATTCTCTATCAAACTCTGACACTTAAAAGATTTTTTCCCTCTGGATACCATTTGTTCATTAAAGTCAACATTACATCTTCTTGTCCCAGAGACCCCCAGGCAATCCTCAAATTTTCCTGGACTAGAGAATAAACAGCCATAAATGTAAAGACCAAAGAGTGATCATCCTCTAGAAAGGATGGAGGGAGGGACGGAAGAAGGAAAGGAGGGAAAGAAGGAAGGAAGGAAGGAAGGTAGGAAGGAAGGAAGGGAGGGAGGAAAGAAGGAAGGAAAGGAGGAAGGAAGGAAGGAATGAAAAGAAGGAAGGAAGGAAGGAAGGAAGGAAAGGAGGGAGGGAGGGAGGGAGGAGGGAAAGAAAGAAGAAGCCAAAGCAGGCATTCTCCAGCTTCACCTGCACTGTGAACTCAGATTCAGGATTGAGTTTACAGAAACTCCGCCCTGTGCTTGTTACCTTATGCGTGTGCATACTGGGGACAGGTTATTAACTTCTGTTCCCGATGGGACATCCTCCATTATGGAGCTAGAGAGAGGAGTATGATGCTCTTTGGTATGATTCTCGTATTTTCTTCTTTTTATCACTTTTTGGTGTGAACATTCAGAAATAGAGCCTTGGCTTCTTTTGGTATCTCAACATGTATTTTTCTTAGAGCAGCTTTATTTAGTTGGAAAAGTGAGTAATGCATTTTTTATCCATTGTAGAGGAAATCTAGGCTAGGGGAATCACAGATCAACACATATATTTAATTACCACTGAAATCTGTGGGCCTCATAAAGTGTCCTCTCATTCCCTCCCCCCCATCTCTGCATTGAAATATACAAACTCCTACCCTGCAACAGAAAACACAACTACATAGATGTAGAGAACAAACGTATGGACACCAAGGGGGGAAAGTGGCGGGGTGGGGTGGTGGAATGAATTGGGAGATTGGGATTGACATGTATACACTAATATGTATAAAATAGATAACTAATAAGAACCTGCTGTATAAAAAATAAATAAAATAAAATTCAAAAGAGAAAAAAAAACATAACTAATGCTCTCATTGATCCCAGAGACCATTTTCTTACTGGGGGGACTGACATATCTAAGGGACCCAAGGCATGGGAACACAGGTATATGAAGAAAGGGAAGATGATTATATTTCAGGTATTAATCATTATTGAGTCAAATTGTCATCCAAGTGCTATGATTATTGTTTTTCACATTCACCACATGCTTTCCTAGGAGGAGATAAGAACAAAACTGAAATAGCAAGGTAAGAAAATGGCAAGAGCAGATTTTTTTTTTTCTTAATCTAGGTGACATTTCAATAATGGCAGAGTGTACAACGCTCAGGATATTAAAGTCTTATTTCCCAGGCAAATCAGAGAAACGTGCCTCATCTACAGAAATACAAGGTGAGGAGCTAATAGAGATGGCTGTTTATCTAATTATATCTATCTGCTTAGGCCAGGGCATATTAGCAGTTTAAGGAAAGACATCCAGAACTCTCTATGATAGTGGGTAGAAATCTAATATCCTTTAGGTTAGGAAGGTAGCACAGATGAAGACTTGGGTCAGCTAGGACTTGGGGTAAAGCAATGAATCCATTCCAGGTCAAAGGAGGGACCCACTAGATAGATACACAGCCTCCGTCAATGATGATATGGGAACCTATGGGACTGTAGGCTTTATAGCTCTTCCAATTTTTAAAGAAACTTTAAACATAGGCTCCTATAAAATCCAAAAACACCATTCTGAAGGTCAACCAAAATCTTTGCATGGACCTGGCGGTACTCATGGCCAGCCTTTTGGAGATCTCTGCTCAGATAATAATAGCCATTATTATCAAACAATACATAGAGCTAGATGCTTTATAACAAGTTGTGTCACTTATTCTTCTTGGGAAGCAGCCCAGAATGGTGTGTGGAAGTTCAGACTTGAGATTAAGTCTTTTACATCTCACTGAGTGACCTTTGCTTAATTTCCTTGTGCCTCTCTGCTGAGGAAAATCAGAATGAAGATGCCACCTGCTTCCTTGGATTGTGTTGAGGACTACAGGTGTTGATGTGACAAAGTGCTTGGTGGAGGATGTAAGAGAGAATGTAAACTTAATGGGTGTTAGCTGTTATCATTATTATTGTGTTGGTGGTCATTTAGATAAGAAGAAGGAATTACCCATTTTACCTTCTAGGAAACTGAGACTTGGCTGTAAGCTCTGTAGGCTACTCTAATAATTAAAATCAATAATATGATCTAACTTCTCAGTTAGCCATGATTGCACAACACACACACACACACACACACACACACACACTCACACACCCTTACACTAGCACACGTTTTAGAAAATGGTTCAAATTCATTCAGAACTCTATTGAGTGTGGTTTTTGTATTGCCTTGTGATTATTTCCTCTGTTAAATAATGAGTCCAAATAAATCAAGTTCATAGTATTTTGGAAATAAGAATTGTCCCTTAGTCACCACTCTTTTATTTAGCGCTTGCAACAAAGTGGTCATAGACTTCAGCATTTTTTAATGGAAAGGATTTTATAGATTGCTTTGCTCAAAAATCTCCTAGCCTTACAAATAGGGAAACTGAGACCCATAGAGGCCAAAATTCCTAAGGCAAAGAGTCAAATCAAATGCCTTCCAGGATTAACAGATATTTCTATGCTACTTTCCTAAATACTGTATGAAAACTTTTTAATCATCTCTAATGGAATTATTGAGATTGCAAGATTCTTATCACACCAGCCTGACCTATTTGCTGTGTGACCATGAGAAAGTCTATTCATCTTTCTGAGATTCTCATCCAGAAGTGAGGGATATGATCACAACCTCCCCCAGCTCCAGAACAACTTAGGTTGCACCACAATCATCCGTATTTTTGTAGTAACATGTGGGTTACAATCCCTTTAACCACAGTGAACCAAAAAACGTGTCAGAGTGGACTGTCCATCCAACCATTGTTAAGGTCCCTTGCCCAGATAAGCAGCACAGAAATATTTTCATCTTGTGAGGTCATCTGCTTTTCCTTCCAACCTTTCTCATCTTTGCAGCTATTTTTTTTCTAAATGATGTACTATCTCTCAAAGAAGATGAAGGGCATCTAGAGCATCAGGAAAAGCTCCAGGAAGGCACTGTGTGGTGTGATTAAAAGCCTAAAAACCAAGAATGATGTTTTCTATGGAAAGAAACACATATTGGTCCAGATTTTTTGTAACAAATGGCTCAGTAATACATGTATATATACAGCACACACTTGCATTGGCAGAGCTGTGCATGTGTGCCCACGTGCCTGTCCCAACTCATCATCTTTCAAGGCCAGCGTCATCTCCTCCATGCTGCCTTCCTTACTTATTCATCTAGACTCTGTCTCTCCTTCCCATCCCTTTGTCCCCAAACCCCAAAAGCTTTCCCAGTTCTTTGCTTTTGTCTTCAACATTGATCAATTTCACAACTTGGTCTGTATTTCATTAGAAAGTAGTATGGTATAATTAAAAGATTGTGGATATTTCATCACACTGACCTGGTTTAAATCATGGTTTTGTCACATAATGTCAACCTAAGTAAACTTGGGGTTCTCATCAGAAAAATGGGAATGATAATATCTGTCTCTTAGAGATCTTGTAAAGATTAAATGCTAAAAATGCCTAATGCATTATGGGCTTCAAATAAAGCTACTTTACATCCATATTCACTTTTTATATATGTTTCATCAACGCTACCAAGTTATAGACTCTTTGATGAAGTCTGTGTCATATTCATTTCTACTTCCTACAGTACCGTGTTGTAGAGAACAAGAGACATTTTCCATAAATGTTTGTTAAATGAATGTGTAACTATTTTGCTATACATTTCTAATTTCATGTTCACTACCTTTCGAGTCAAATTGAGTTTTCAAGGTTCTATCCTCCACTATCTATGATGTGGATAGTAAAATAAATTGAATGTAAAAATATGGGAAAATTAGGCAGAAGGCCTTATGTTACTTGGGAATGAAATGAATCATATCACATTTTCAAGACTCTATCTATGAATTATCTGTGATATGGGTAGTAAAATAAATTGAATGTTAAATTATGGGAAAATTAGGAAAAGGGCTTGATATAGCTTAGTAATGAAAACGGATCCTTTCATACATGAGCATAGAAGCGATGGTTGTATCTGAATAATGTGTGTTGTTTGCTTTTTTAGTTGTGCTATCCTTAACCCCTCTCCCAACATTTTATTGGATTCTTGAAAGTCATTCTCTGTGCATTTACACTATTTCAAAACATCTGCTGCTTTGGGGTTCAAGCTGTGCATTAGGGTTCCGAGAATTTGCAGAGAAATTTCAAAGCAGGTCTCTTGTCTGAATAACTCGGTAGGAAATGCAGTAGAAGCCTGCTCTTTTATGAGAGTGCTTATAACTGCCTTGAAATGTTTGAAACCCATTTCCTTTACAATTGCCGTGTCTTGTTATTTCCTACCAAACTATATTTTTGTTATTTACATCTCTTTATGGGACACTATGGTCCAGCTGAGCCAAGGGACCCAATGTAGACAATTCAGGTCTCCTAATTGCAAGTTTAGATGCTTTCTTTCTAGCTGTGGACCACCTACTGCAGTGGCTGAAATTGTCTGATCATCTATGAAGCTACCATGTCCAACCCCATCTCATATCCCATCACACTAGGAGATAGGAATTGTTGAACTCTCATGACTTATGACACTGAGCCCCTGGCCCCAATCCAAGCCACACATCTTCTTTGTGTTGTATGCCCATTTGGCTTTGATCTTTGTGTCCTTCCTATTATAGGCCTCAATACTACTTCAGTTCCCCTACCTGTCTTCAGTGCAAATCCACTATCAACTTATACCTGCCTCAGTCTGACCTAGAAAACCTCATTACCTGCTCCCTGGGCAAACTTTCCATGTCACCAGAGGCTCTCAACCTTGTCCTCTTGAATCATCCAGAGTCCTGACAGTATGAACCAGAGAGAAATTAAAAGCTTCCTGTAAATGATATTACTAATGGTGAATGTAAAATAACATAATTTGAATTAACCTCAGGATTGATTTGGAATATTTTATGTGGCATTAGTAAGTGTTAAAAATCTGGGAAATTTCCTTCCTTCTATATAATGGTTATACTACTCAATCAAACATAGACAATGGTGCAGTATAATGTGGCTTCACGGAGAAAAGTACACACACATGCACATGCACACAAAAACAAATACCACTGACTAAATGAAGGATGTTGGTCTTTAACTCTTTTTTTTAAATTGTATATATAATTTTTATTTAAAAAAAACTAAAAAGGTTTTTTTAATGACAGCAAAGAAAATAAACACATAATGTAATTCTCTTTGCTCTCATTAAAATTGCAAAAATGAAAATGTTTATTAAAACTATGTATGAGATAGAGTATGGAAGAGTAGAATTATTTATATGTAAATTTTAATTTTTTTTAATGGGTGGAAGATCTAAATAGACATTTCTCCAAAGGAGACATACAGTTGGCTAAAAACACATGAAAAGATGCTCAACATCACCAAGTATTACAGAAAAGCACATCAAAACTGCAACGCGGGGCTTCCCTGGTGGCGCAGTGGTTGAGAATCTGCCTGCCAATGCAGGGGACACGGGTTCGAGCCCTGGTCTGGGAAGATGCCACATGCCGCGGAGCAACTAGGCCCGTGAGCCACAACTACTGAGCCTGCGCGTCTGCAGCCTGTGCTCCGCAACAAGAGAGGCCGCGAAAGTGAGAGGTCCACGCACCGCGATGAAGAGTGGCCCCCACTTGCCACAACTAGAGAAAGCCCTTGAACAGAAACGAAGACCCAACATAGCCATAAATAAATAAAAAATAAATAAAGTTAAAAAAAAAAATAAAAAATAAATAATTTTTTTAATTTGGTCCGTTGAATGGAAATTATTTTCTTTTTTTTTTTTTAATTAATTTATTTGTTTATGGCTGTGTTGGGTCTTCGTTTCTGTGCGAGGGCTTTCTCTAGTTGTGGCAAGCGGGGGCCACTCTTCATCGCGGTGCACGGGCCTCTCACTATCGCGGACTCTCTTGTTGCGGAGCACAGGCTCCAGATGCGCAGGCTCAGTAATTGTGGCTCACGGGCCCAGTTGCTCTGCGGCATGTGGGATCTTCCCAGACCAGGGCTCGAACCCATGTCCCCTGCATTGGCAGGCAGATTCTCACCCACTGCGCCACCAGGGAAGCCCCAAAAATAAATAATTAAAAAAAAAAATAAATAAAATAAAATAAAATAATAGCATGAACCCAGGTCCTTATGATCCAAAAAAAACAAAAACAAAAAAAAAAACTGCAATGAGATATCACCTCACACCGGTCAGAATGGGCATCATCAGAAAATCTACAAACAATAAATGCTGGAGAGGGTGTGGAGAAAAGGGAACCCTCTTGTACTGCTGGTGGGAATGCAAGTTGGTGTAGTCACTGTGGAAAATAGTATGGAGGTTCATCAGAGAACTCTGAATAGGATTGCCATATCATCCAGCAATCCCACTCCTGGGCATAAATCAGGAGAAAACCATAATTTGAAAAGGTACATGTATCTCAATGTTCATTGCCACACTATTTACAATGGCCAGTGTCTTTAATTCTAATGCCAGGCTTTTCATTAAGCAATTCTAACTTTAGGCAATACATGATACTGAGAAGTCCTTGTCCATAGTAGATGGTTAAGATATTCTAATCTCTCTTCTCAAATGAATTGCCACTAAGACACAAGGATTTTTAAGTGTGACCCCCCCCCTTAACAACATTTACATGTCAAAGCAAAAAATGGATACTGAGAGAACCTCAAAGAGTCAAAAGAAAGCAGTTTTGATAGTGGAAACGGCTCCCACAACCCTGGAGCAGTTCCAAGGCTACTGAGAGTGAAAGTGAACCCTCAGATGAAATGCAGTGGCTGCCTGAGATCGGTGCTGTCATGGGCTACTTCGGAACAGTAAGAATTCCTCTGTATTTTACTTTGAATCTTGCTCATTGCCTAGAATCATACAAGTTGTTCAGTGAAGTTGGTGAATTATTATTCGTCACAGTTAATTTACAATCTCTACACTTTTAAACTGAATTCAGCAAAACAGATCATGGGCAAAAGATAAAAAGAGACACACAGAGTGTCCAGTTATATGACCAGAGGCCGATCTTGTTTCCTTGGAATACAGTTTCTTCATTTGGTCTTATCAGTTATGTTACCGACCAGGGTTCTTGGCCTCCTTAATCAATAGAAATTGATAGGAGGCCAGACGAGCAATTCAGGCAAGGCTTTATTGGGGCCCCTGCTGCAGCAGGAGGGAGCGAAAACGAGTAACAGTTTCCCTTGTTCGCTCCCCGAGGGGAAGCGGGCTGGTTCCTTATATGCGGTGCGGTGTGGGTCATGGGGTCAGGCTGGCGGGGTGGCTTAGGTGTTTTGCCCACCCCTTTGGTGGTGTTGTGTGCAGGGGGCATGCACAGAACCCTGCTTTTCTCCAGACACCCTGCTTTTGCTCCCAACTCTTCAGAAGTGGCACTTGAGTTTTTTTTTTTCAGTCTTTTTATATCTTGTCCATAATTTGCCCCAACTGCGCATGCACAGTTATTTTTAGTCCCTTCTCGGTTCTTTGTATTTTGTTGATGGAGGAGCCGTTTGTCCAGGTGCAAGCACTGCAGCAGAGGGTCCCAGTCTGTCTCAGACCAGATGTGCTCAGCATTCTTTCCGAGCTGTGAAATGACTCACTTCTACGCTACTGTGATGCTATGTACTTTCGATTGCCCCATCCACTGAAGTTAACTTTTCCTAGCTAGCAGAAAGCTGGCCGAGTACAATGAACAAGGAAGGTGTTTTTTTGTTGTTGTTTTTGTTTTTCTTTTCCAAGAAGCAAACAAACTTTTAAAAGTCTTCCTTCGCACGCAACTCTGGAAGGTGCTGCCTGTTCACTGAGTTCCTCAAAACCAAGAGGAAAAGTCTCTCTATTGAACTGCTAATGGGGGAGCAAACTGTATAATATGCATCCCCTTTGGGTCTACATATAATTTACACATAAAATAAAATTGCACATGACCTTGTTTCATAGCGTATTTGTTTAATTATCCACTTTTTATGATGCTTTTTCTTCAATTAATTTTCAATATTTAAAAGAAGAATTAAAATGTCAGTTTATCTGCACACCTGATAATTAAACAGAGTGTGGGGGAATAATTACATTATCTAATAGTGGAAATTTGTCCAGCTCTAATAACTAACATTTAGCAAGGGTTTTTCTCTTTTCCTTCCCTTCTAAGGATGGTCTTTGAATTTCTCTCTCCCTTTCTCGCTAAAGAAAGAGGATCAGGTTGAGAGAATGGCAAATGCCACCCCCTTTTTTCCCAACATTTAGGGACCTTATTTTACCATGAAAAGGTGCTACAGGAAACTCTGCTAGAAGAAACTCCAATTTCTGCTTGATTTGCATTTTTTCCCCAAACTGAGTAGTTGGCTAACATAAGAACCAATGAAAAAACCCAGCAATTCACTGTTCCACCATAATCCACATCTATGTCACCTTTGAGTTAATAATAGCAACAATAAACAGTTTATTAAAAATAATAATAATTTTTGCTGATAATAAATAAAAATAAGTAAACGGAGTGCTTACTCTCTACTAGGCATTGAAATGCCCTCTTCCATGAGTTTTGTCATTTTAAAAGCCTAGGTTCACAACTGCTTCTCATGCTAAAAGTATTGGGCATCTCCTTCTAATATTTTCATACTGGGAACCTAAGTAAAGCCAGTATGTTTCTGCGCTGGTCTCAGGTAGGGAGAACAAAATCTTTTTTAATAAAAATAACTAAAAAAATTAAGACTAGAAGGAGAAAACAGGAACATTTGTTAAATGCACTCTTCCCTTTTTTAATTGAAGTATAGTTGGTGTACAATTTTATATGTCACAGGTGTGCAATATAGTGATTCATAATTTTATAGTCTACTTATAGTTATTATAAAATATTGATTATATTCCCTGTGTTGTACAATATATCCTTGTAGCTTATCTTATACATAATAGTTTGTACCTCTTACTCCCCTACTCCTATATTACCCCTCCCCACTTCCCTTTCCCTACTAGTTTGTTCTCTGTATCTATGAGTCTGCTTCTTTTTTGTATATTCACTAGTTTGTTGCATTTTTAAATTTCACATATAAGTGATATCACACAGTGTTTGTCTTCCTCTATCTGACTTATTTCATTTAGCATAATTCCCTCCAAGTCCATCCATCTTGCTGCAAATAGCAAAAAAATTTTTATTCTTTTTTATGGCTGAGTAATATTCCATTACACACACACACACACACACACACACACACACACACACACACACACACACATCACATCTTCTTTATCCATTCATCTGTTAATGGTGCTTAAGTTGTTTCCATACCTTGGCAATTGTAAATAATAATGTTACAAACATTGAGGTGCATGTATCTTCTCAAATTAGTGTTTTTGGTTTTTTGGGTATATACCCAGGATTGCTGGGTCATATAGTAGTTCTATTTTTAGTTTTTTGAGAAACCTCCACACTTTTCCACAGTGGCTGAACCAATTTACATTCCCACCAACAGCATATGAGGGTTCCCTTTTCTCCACATCCTCGCTAATATTGTTATTTGAGTTTTTGGGTGATAGCCATTCTGACATGTGTGAGGCGGTATCTCATTGTGGTTTTGATTTGAATGTCCCTGACGATAAGTGATGTTGAGCATATTTTTATTGCACTCTCCTTTTTTTAGATACTAGAGTTTTTCTTTCAACTTTAACACACACACACACACACCACTGAAATTCTTTTCCTCTCATTCTCTGGACATTGATGAGCTAAATCTGCACTGTTATCTGCCATTCATTATTATTTTATATTCTAAAATATTAATAGTTCTGTGTATTTATTTATTTATTTTTTAACATCTTTATTAGAGTATAATTGCTTTACAATGGTGTGTCAGTTTCTGCTTTATAACAAAGTGAATCAGTTATACATATACATATGTCCCCATATCTCTTCCCTCTTGCATCTCCCTCCCTCCCACCCTCCCTATCCCACCCCTCTAGGTGGTCACAAAGCACCAAGCTGATCTCCCTGTGCTATGCGGCTGCTTCCCACTAGCTATCTATTTTACATTTGGTAGTGTATATATGTGCATGACACTCTCTCACTTTGTCCCAGCTTACCCTTCCCCCTCCCCATATCCTCAAGTCCATTCTTTAGTAGGTCTGCATCTTTATTCCCATCTTGCCCATAGGTTCTTCTGACCATTTTCTTTTTTTTTCTTTTTTTTTTTTTTTAGATTCCATATATATGTGTTAGCATACGATATTTGTTTTTCTCTTTCTGACTTACTTCACTCTATATGACAGTCTCTAGGTCCACCCACCTCACTACAAATAACTCAGTTTCATTTCTTTTTATGGCTGAGTAATATCCCATTGTATATATGTGCCACACCTTCTTTATCCATTCATCTGTTGATGGACACTTAGGTTGCTTCCATGTCCTGGCTATTGTAAATAGAGCTGCAATGAACATTGTGGTACATGACTCTTTTTGAATTACGGTTTTCTCAGGGTATATTCCCAGTAGTGGGATTGCTGGGTCGTATGGTAGTTCTATTTTTAGATTTTTAAGGAACCTCCATACTGTTCTCCATAGTGGCTGTATCAATTTACATTCCCACCAACAGTGCAAGAGGGTTCCCTTTCCTCCACACCCTCTCCAGCATTTATTGTTGGTAGAATTTTTGATGATGGATATACTGACTGGTGTGAGATGATATCTCATTGTAGTTTTGATTTGCATTTCTCTAATGATTAATGATGTTGAGCATTCTTTCATGTGTTTGTTGGCAATCTGTATATCTTCTTTGGAGAAATGTCTATTTAGGTTTTCTGCCCATTTTTGGATTGCATTGTTTGTTTTTTTGATATTGAGCTGCATGTGTTGCTTGTATGTTTTGGAGATTAATCCTTTGTCAGTTGCTTCATTTGCAAATATTTTCTCCCATTCTGAGGGTTGTCTTTTCGTCTTGTTTATGGTTTCCTTTGCTGGGCAAAAGCTTTTAAGTTTCATTAGGTCCTATTTGTTTATTTTTGTTTTTATTTCCATTTCTCTAGGAGGTGGGTCAAAAAGGATCCTGCTGTGATTTATGTCATAGAGTGTTCTGCCTATGTTTTCCTCTAAGAGCTTGATGGTGTCTGACCTTACATTTAGATCTTTAATCCATTTTGAGTTTATTTTTGTGTATGGTGTTAGGGAGTGTTCTAATTTCATTCTTTTCCATGTAGCTGTCCAGTTTTCCCAGCACCACTTATTGAAGAGGCTGTCTTTTCTCCACTGTATATTCTTGCCTCCTTTATCAAAGATAAGGTGACCATAGGTGCGTGGGTTTATCTCTGGGCTATCTATCCTGTTCCATTGATCTATATTTCCGTTTTTGTGCCAATACCATACTGTCTTGATTACTGTAGCTGTGTAGTATAGTCTGAAGTCAGGGAGCCTCATTCCTCCAGCTCCCTTTTTCTTTCTCAAGATTGCTTTGGCTATTTGGGGTCTTTTGTGCTTCCATGCAAATTGTGGAAATTTTTGTTCTACTTCTGTGAAAAATGCCAGTGGTAGTTTGATAGGGATTGCATTGAATCTGTAGATTGTTTTGTGTAGTAGAGTCATTTTCACAATGTTGATTCTTCCAATCCAAGAACATGGTATATCTCTCCACCTATTTGTATCATTTTTAATTTCTTCCATCAGTGTCTTATAATTTTCTGCATACAGGTCTTTTGTCTTGTTATGTAAGTTTATTCCTAGGTATTTTATTCTTTTTGTTGCAGTGGTAAATGGGAGTGTTTTCTTAATTTCACTTTCAGATTTTTCATCATTAGTGTATAGTGATCATTAGTGAATGCAAGAGATTTGCATCATTAGTGAATGCAAGAGATTTCTGTGCATTAATTTTGTATCCTGCTACTTTACCAAATTCATTGATTAGCTCTAGTAGTTTTCTAGTAGCATCTTTAGGATTCTCTATGTATAGTATCATGTCATCTGCAAACAGTGACAGCTTTACTTCTTTTTTTCCGATTTGGATTCCTTTTATTTATTTTTCTTCTCTGATTGCTGTGGCTAAAACTTCCACAACTATGTTGAATAATAGTGGTGAGAGTGCGCAACCTTGTCTTGTTCCTGATCTTAGTGGAAATGGTTTCAGTTTTTCACCATTGAGGATGATGTTGGCTGTGGGTTTGTCATATATGGCCTTTATTATGTTGAGGAAAGTTCCCTCTATGCCTACTTTCTGGAGGGTTTTTATCATAAATCAGTGTTGAATTTTGTCGAAAGCTTTCTCTGCATCTTTTGAGATGATCATATGGTTTTTCTCCTTCAGTTTGTTAATATAATGTATCACATTGATTGATTTGTGTATATTGAAGACTCCTTGCATTCCCACTTGTTCATAATGTATGATCCTTTTAATGTGCTGTTGGATTCTGTTTGCTAGTATTTTGTTGAGGATTTTTGCATCTATGTTCATCAGTGATATAGCTCTTTGTATTTAAACAGTGATTTTGCAGTTCTCATGGTTCAATTACACAGAAATCACAGGCAAATACAATAGACATTAAAATATTTTTCTAGGAAGCAGGTAGATTCTTTAAAACCTTCATAAGTCGGCCCCTTCATATAGATAAGGAAATCCAGCCAGGAAGCACAAAGTTTAGACAGATGATAACAGGTCTCCCATCTTTTTTTTTTTTTTGGTCACAGCAACTTATGAGCATTCACATTTATAGGTGAGGTTTACAAGGATTTTCCCCCCTTGTGTAACAAATTTAGTTCTTAGGTAAATTCTGTGAAGTAAGTACTGTTTTCCTTATTTTCAAGATAATGAATTTACAGTGTTCAGAATTAAGCTAATTTTAAATATGGCCAAACTAGTACTCCTGTGTTTTCCATTTCAAAGATGGCAAACGCACGGCTCAGAGAGGACGGTACTTACCTCCCTCGGCCCCACCCTCGGCCTGTTTCTATCACTCCACATCCCCTCTCTCCTAGGGTCTCTGGTTTTGGTGTATCTTGATTTCCCCATTTTGTCTTTCGGGTAGGTAAGTTCAGAGAAGGCTTGTCACCCTGAATGAGCTGGAACATCAGCTGTGTCCATTTTCTTGGAAGTGGGGGACATTCAGAGGGTATGTTCAAGCGTCAAATGAAAAACCAACAATGTTCATCTCTGGAGTCACCCCAGACCAGCTCTGCTGGATAAGACCATGGCCAGAATGCTGTACTTCCCTAGCAGGTAATTCACAGCTCTGCCACCATCAACAGCACAACTGTCCTTCTCTGCCTTGTTCCATAGCCTGCAAAGCCGGGGGTGCAGTGCCCAGCTGGCCAGTCTGTCCAGTCCCCACCGTGGCTTAGGCTCCACAGGGGACTGGTCCCTGTAGTACCACCTCAATGGCAGGGGCAGAAAGAGGTCAAGAAGAAATGAGTGTAATAGAAGGAGAAAGCCTGAGCTAATAGAAGCTTACACATCAGGGATTTATTTTTCTCTTGTAAAAGAATTTTCTCATCTAACAAGAAATCTGGATTTGGTTAGCTCCAGGGATGATTCAGCAGCTCATCAAGGACCCTGGCTGTTCCCACCTTTCTGCTACACTATACACAACATATAGATGGATGTCTCCTCATGCTCTCAGGGTGTCTACAGCAGCTCCAAATATCACATCCTCTTACAGCAATGTGCAAAAGCAGCAAGAAACAGCAAGAAACGGGTTCTCTCTCCCTCTCTCTCTCTCTCTGTGTCTCTCCCTCTCTCTCCATTCCCCTTTTCTTTCCTTCTTTCTTCCTTTCTTTCTTTTTCTTTCTTTCTTTCTTTCTTTCCTTCTTTCTTTCTTTCTTTCTTTCTTTCTTTCTTTCTTTCTTTCTTTCTTTCTTTCTTCCTTTCTTCCTTCCTTTCTTCCTTCCTTCCTTTCTTTCTTTTTCTTTCTTTCTTTCTCTCTCTCTTTCTTTCTTTCTTTCTTTCTTTCATGTGACAGCTGTTAATCTAGGGGCATTACCCACAACATTTTATCAGTTCTCTTGACAACCCACCTTTTTTCTATAGAAGAGATGAATCAATCAATCCATCCTCCCATTCATCTATCCATCCACCTACCCATACTCCCATCTATCCATCCATCCATCAGTCCATCCATCCATCCATCCACCCAACCATCCATCCACCCTCTCAAGAGCCCACTTCTACTATACTCAGTGTTAGACCTTGAGGATTCACAGATGACTCAGTCAGGTTTCCTTTTGCTCCCCTGGTCCTCATACTCTTCTGGGGCAAGGTGATGAATGGAGACAGATCAGCTAATGCAGCATGATATGTGCTATATGTGTATGTCCACTGAGCAGCTGGAAGCCAGAAGGGACAGTGCTGGTTCTCTGAGATCCAAGAACTTAATGAAGATGGTTACCCTTCCTAGAGTAGGACAGTTTACTGCTCCAGTATTGCACATGACTTATTTTTCAAATCCAATCTTAAAGAAGCATGGCTCTGAGCAAGCTTTGAACTCCCTTATAGATGTCTAAAGCTGACATTCAAGTCATTATCCCAAACTATCATCACAAACCAAATATAGGAGCTTGCCACTGTCAACCCACCTTAATATCAGAGATATGCAATTTTTTTTTGTTGAGTCATAAGCTTTCTTTTTAATGACACACTATAAAAAGAAAGGTGATGCTTTGGGCCTGAGGAATTAAGTGTTCTCTTTATACCTTTGGGGAGAAGAGGGCAGAGTATAGCCATCAACCACCTGAGGATGTTGCTTGTCTAGAAACAAAGAGAAGCTCTGGGGACTCTCTGTTTGAAGTTGGTTGAGACTCACTTTTGGAGGAGAGAGGCATTTGGAGAAAGTCTTGAGAGTAACCGTATTCATGCTCTTCACTGTGTGACTAACTGGCTTCACCAATTCCACTCTCCAGTATGTAACTACCTCTACTACACTGTCTCCAACAAATTAAAATGAAAAAGAGAGACGTTGAATGCCTACTTCCAGTCAATTTGGTCTTAGCAATATATCAGTGAAAATTGTTTTAATTCTGACTTTTCTTAAGAATAAATAGTCAGGAATGTTTTACTTCCTCAGGTCCCCCATTAAAAGTCCATCTAAATTCAATCAGCTTTATTAGCTCACATGAACATTAAATTTCTTCCAAAGGTGAGTTATCATTATATAATTCCATGGTCTAGCATTTGCTTTAGGTTCAAAATGCCTGAAATGTTTAGTTTAGTAATCCTTTCTCAACAGTTCTAAGGCTGGTTCTGTGTTATAATCTTTTTTTTTTTTTTTTCTGATCAAGCATCTTCTAGCATAGAGCTTCATTCATTCTTGTGTTAATTCCTTTACTTATTCACTAATTCATTTTTCCATTCATTTATTCTGCAGACATTTGCTTAATCTGAATCTTGCATCCCACCCACACAAAGGCACACATTTAAATAAAAATTCCCTCAACATGGATGGACCTAGAGATTGTCATACTGAGTGAAGTAAGTCAGACAGAGAAAGACAAATATCATATGATATCGCTTATACGTGGAATCTAAAAAAATGGCACAAATGAACCTATTTACAAAACAGAAATAGAGTCACAGGGGTAGAAAACAAACTTACAGTTACCAAGGGGGAAGCGGGGGAGGGATAAATTGGGAGATCAGGATTGACATATACACACTACTATATATAAAATAGATAACCAACTATATAGCACAGGAAACTCTACTCAATATTCTGTAATGACCTATATGGGAATAGAATCTAAAAAGGAGTGGATATATGTATATATGTTTATGTACAACTGATTCACTTTGCTGTACAGCAGAAACTAACACAACATTGTAAGTCAACTATACTCCAATAAAAGTTAATTTAAAAAAATGTCCCAGTCCACCTGTATCTCACAGGTTGAAAGCAGACAGAGAGCAGACTGGCCATTATCATACAGTGGAAGGAGTGATGTATAGGAAAATACTCCCTCGTGGGGAAAGGATTCCTTCCTGGAGGGACTTGACCTGTATTTTGAATAAACAGAGCAGATATTTGTAAACAGGGCCTTCTTGACAGAGAGACAGTTTATGAAAAGAGGAGTTTTATAGTTTACTAATCAAATTGTGCAATTACCCTCTACATTTTATCATCTAAAGGAGCCTTATGTATTTATCAAAACCCAAACTTTGAGGAACATTAGAGAATGAACACAAGGTGAAATGGAATTATCTGAGATTGGAGGAAGGCTCCAATGTTCTATGACTTCAGGTAATTTATTTGTTCTGGTCCTGAAACATCAAGACCAGCCAAAACTGGGTGAACTTCTCCTCCCCTAAAGGCTGATGCTTTTAGACATAGTCATGACTACAGTTGTCAGAACTGTCGAGGCCAAGACAGGAATGGGACCTCTCTGTCTGAACTGGGGCCACACTGTACCTCAAGACCATATCCATTTTTTAAAATCTCCAGCTCATTTTTTCTTTACATGCTTGTTTATTTAAGTCTTTCCTCTCCTAACTCAGCTATACTGTGGACCCCTGAGCTATTTAAATTCTCTACTCTTGACCCCAAGAGGGATAAAAGACAGGATGGAAAAGAGAGGTCTGGTTCCTGAGTAGTCTGAGAGAGCAGAGGATATGGACGTGCCTTCCATGCTTCCAGAGCATCCTGTGTTTCAAGTTGGCTTAACTCTCCTGTTGTGTAATGTCCTCGTTAGATTGTGAACAGCTTATAGAAAAAGATCATGTTCTGGAGTTCTATGAGCCTAGTGACTGACTCACACTGGTGATTTCTATGTGTTAACTGAATCAGTTGATTTAAAAATTGACACAATTAAAATAAGACCTTGGTCCTGAGTCCTATGTAGATTTCCAAAACCCATGGGTGGGATGTGCCTGTTTTGTTTGTTTGTTTGTTTGGTTTAGGTTTTTTTTTTTTTTTTTTGCGTGTGTGTAAGAATAGTTGGAAGGGGAGAATAAAGTGAGAGAAGAAGGAAGAAAAATACTTACTGGAGAATGAAGAGAAGGCAATGAGGAAAGAGGGGAGATATAATCAGTGATAGAAAGAAAAACAGGAAGCTGCAGAAAGTACAATAGAGAGAGGAAAACTTGCATGTTACATTGTTTACATTGATTGTGATCATTGTGATTGCGGATGTTCACAGTGGCCCATGGAGGAGAGAAATGAGTGCACAATGAAAGGAAAACAGGAAAGTGGCAAAACATTAGAAGAAATAGCAGTCAAGATGGATCAGTCAATGGGATTTCTCTGGTGGTCCAGGGGTTAGAACTCTGCTTTTTCACTGTCAAGGGCATGGGTTTGATCCCTGGTTGGGGAGCTAAGATCCCACAAGCCACAAGCCACTCGGCCAAAAAAGAAAGGATGGATCATTCAAGACATTTGCTGACTCATCCACTCACATGCTTCGGGATAAAGAGGAGAAATATTAAGTAATAAGCTGTTCTAATTTGAAGGTGATCATTGTATCTTAGAGGAAAAATCAAGATGGGATGACCCTTAGAAAAGATTTGTCAACTGAAAATGGTTGTGTTTAAGTAATAGCTATAATTAGCATTAAATGAGCCATTACTATGTGCCAAGTGTAAAGAAAGTCCTTAAACTGATTTTTGCCTTTAGGTAAAACTCTGTAATAAAGTTTCTTATTGTTTTTTAGACTAGAGAAAACTTCATAACAGACTGACATTTTTTCTCAGACGTGAGTTTGTAACTGCTGAACTAGGGGGAAATATCTAATATTCGTGTGGAATTCCATAAAACTCTTGAATACAATGATACTATTGACTCTTCACAATAGTTCTCTGCTAATTCATTCCTATTCTCTAGATAAAGTCAAGAAGGCTGAAAGAAGTACCATCAGTGAAGTCTCTTTCGATTTGCAAGGAGTGGAGCCATTTCTGGAACACAAAATTTGATGCTATATCTTCAGCTCTTTCCATTTTACCACAAGTACCGTTACTTCTCACCACGGCTTACATTGGAATCACCTGGGAAGCTGTAAAAATATGTGTTGGTCACACTCTCAGATTTTGTTTTGATCGATCCAGACTGAGGCTAGGGAGATGCATATTTAACAAATTCCCCTGTGCTTGATATGCAATTTAAATTGTGAAAATTCATTGGCCCTGTGGGTGACCATCTGCTTGCACAAACTAATGCTTGCAGAGCTGTTACCCTGTGTGGACACTCTGCTCTGCCACCCTGATTGCCCATGTAGAACTGAAGGACTTAATACCCCAATGTCTGCAAAGATGGGCAGCTGATAGCCCTTTGTGGACGGCTCTCTTGGGGAATTGCCTCCTTCTGAGGGCAGCCCCAAACATCAACTGATCAAGGCATGGGATACAAATGGCCACTCCCATGCCCCATCTTGGGTAATTTGAAAGGGTCTACCCAACTTCAGAAATATCCATGGGTCCTTGTTGTGAATGCTCCAAAGCCCAAACTCTTCTGCTCAGTTCTGTGCCCTGCCCTCTGCCACTGTTGACCCTGAGAGCACTCCTGATAAACTCTGCAGGTAAGTCCCAGCCTCAGAGGCTGCTCCCTGCGGCCTCCACCTACAGTTTTCATTCCCTTTGTACAAGCTCCTCTCCACCAACCACAGGACCTTGAGTTTCAAGGTTAAGAGTCATTTCTTTGATTCAAACAGACCCCTCTTGATTTCCCTATGAATCTGCACCTCCGTAGTGCAACTGACAGGAGAAGGTAAACCACCCCTTGAGGCCATTCATACACCCCGGACACATCTGAACTATAAACCTTGCTTAGAGAAGTCCTGGTTCTACTGTTGTCATTTCTGAGCCAGAGGTCTTTATCGAGCATCTCCTGTGCATGAATTCCAAAAACCAATAGATGGATTCACAACCAATTAGAACTTTAAGGCATCTTACAGCATCTCAGACAATGCTTTCCTTCTGCAGTTGAAGAAACTGACACCCATAGCAGGAAAGGAAAGTAATTGCATAAGGTCAAGGCCAGAGCCGAGTTCAGGACCAGAGTTCCTAACTCCCAGTCCTCTATCATCTTTCCCCCCTCGTGGAACTCACCCAGGCTCCTGTTAGTGCCTTTCCTTGTACAGTTCAATTAGCCTTCATTTTTTTCCTGCCTCCAATTTTCTGTCCATCCAGCTTCAAGGTGTCTAAGAAAATTTCATCTAGTTTTATATGGATTCAGTGAGAAATATCCGTATAACCTTTATCCTATCTTGGAATCCCAACAAGTTGTTGTGTTACAGCAAAGAAAGGGAAGCCCATTGGACTCAGGAGCCCAAGATTCTTTCTCAAGAGGCTGCCTAGGGATGTGGGAAAGCAGTGTGCACACAGATGGTCCCAGTCTGGCTTGCTTCACTCCAGCCCTCCTTCAAAAACAACAACAACAAAAACACACCCAAGAACGTGGAAGTCATGTTGGAACAGGATCCAGGATAGATCACCCAGACCTGCCTTTTACCCAGGAAGCCAAGCTCTACTGGGAGCTGAAAATGTATAGGCGGAAGGGTAACCTTGGCCCTCAGCCATACCGTGCTGATGCTAAGTGTCCTGGGAACAGCCTGTGATCTAATTTTGAGAGCAGCGTGTCTCTTCTGGATGCCCCCTCCACCTCCCCAAGTCCAGAAGGAGACTTGGAGAGTACCCAGGCTGTGATCTCCTTGCTTTCAATTGCAGGATTCCTGTCTAGGGCTCAGCATCAGGGCATTTCTCCAAAGCCTTATGTGCTTACAAGTCTTTCTTCCCCCTCTTAATTTGCCTGGAGCCAGGCTTTCATCTCGACTTTTAGCCAAGAGGCACCTGCTGAAATATTCATCAGCAGAAATTGTGCCATGGGTGCTTTTTCCTATGTGTCCAGTTGTATGTCATTAGAACAAGGGTGAGGTGAGTGGAAATGGAGTTTGACACCAGAGACTGGAATTCACTCAGAAGTCCAGGTAAGAGGCAATTAACCCTTTGAAGCATAGGAAGCTAAGCACTCAAAACAGACCTTTGTTGACATTATCCACTCATCCACGGATCAGTTATTTCTGGCATCTGTTTATTCTTTCAAGACACTTTATCGAGCGTCTCCTGTGCATGAATTCCAATGCTGGACCCTGGCTGTACCCAGATGAATATGATTTAGTCCCTGCTCACCAAGTCTCACAGTCTAATGAGGGAAAGCAGACAAGGATACAGATAAAAGGGCAAGTGTCGTTATGAAGTTAGGTACAAAGGAGCATAGAGCAGAACTCAGATTTAGAAAAGATGAACACCCGTTCCTGGAAGCAAAGAGCTCCAAGCTGATTCTTGAAAGCTAACATGAGTTCTTCAGTTGATGAGAAAGTGGGTGGCAGGGTGAAAGTTTGGAGGATGCCAAGAGGAAAAAATGGACCTCCAGATAGAATCAACCGCAGAAGCAAAGCAAGATGGAATGAGACATGACATTATGGATGCAGCTATGAGCATTCAAGGGATGATGAAGAATAAGGTAGGAGGGGGGTGGGCAGAGAGAGATCTGGCAAAAGAAGTGGTCAGTGGCAGGTCAGGGGCCTTGTCTTCATGTTCAGGAGCTTGAACTCTGTTCTTTATTTGTTGGTAGGAGAAGAGGTCAGAGTTGAAGAGTTCTAAACAGATAAATAGGATGGTGAGATTTATGCTTTGGAAATGTTATTCAAGCTTCAAGGGGAGCATAAATTGGCAACAGAAGGTAAGTGGGGAGGCCATTAAAATAGGCAAGAGATAACATGGTTGTGAATTATGGTAGAGGTAGTAGGGGTGGAATGGAAGACAGAATTTCAATACCAATAAACAGCTTTCTCAATTCAGTGCAATGGCCATTTCCTGAGCATCTATTATTAGCCACAAACTAGTCCAGGTACGAATGGGAGAATTCCAAATCAGTGTCAGAGACCATTTTATTTTGCACAATCTAACGTGTCAAGTGAATTCAGGGATCTTAACCTAGCTTTGCAGAAGAACCAGATGATTACCACTGGATTTAAAAAAAAAAACAAAAATTAAGGAACAATATTGACCATTCACCGGAGACAAGAGGGTTAGGGAGCAGAGAATCGATCCTTTTCAGTTCCCTAGAGTATGCTCCGTGTTTCTGAAAGAGGATTCAGTCTGCACCCAGACCTCCAATCTCATTTCTGCTTTGGCTTGGGCTGGTGAGATTTGCACAGGCTTTTCAAATCTCCCGTGATGAAGGCATGACTGATGAACTCAGACCACAGCAAAGGCTCAGTGGATCCAAGGCAGAGCTGGTTGTCTTTCTTCATATCCATGGCCCCATTGAAAAACACCAGCTAACATTTCAGGCAACATTCTAACAAAGCACATCACTGGTTGCTATCAGCTCCACAATGTTGGTATTTATAGAGGAGTCATGATTTTTTTTTTTAACATTTTGTCTCTAACATGGAATGATACAGGGCCCTGTTGCCAGTGTGCCCCATAGGCAGTCTCAATTTTTGTGCTTGTGCCACATAGATATAAAAGCACATCTGAATTTCACTTGGAGTTAAATCACTGTGAATGTTCCTGGCTGTATGCAGTGGGATAGAAATATTGTACTGGGGAAAACCTGGCACGGTGAACAAGAGTTTGGAAGTTACTTCTGCAACATGGAACTATATGGATGTGCCTATGTGTATGTGTACGTACGCATGCATGTGGTCCGTACATGCACGTAATGATAACTGAAAAGGGAGACTAAGTCACTTGCATTTTGAGGCAAGTCTTGCTTCTGTTGCTGTTATTAATTCACATTATTCGCATTTCTGTGACCCAGTTTCCTCATCTGTAAAATGAGGATAATTATATTTATGAATAAAACACTAGGAGCTCGTTGGATGAAAGGGAATACATGATTGAGAGGAAGCAATTTTATGACAAACTACAAACACTGTGCATTCACAGGGTACCCAAGCACATGCTCTTGCTGGAGCCAGAAAATTTCATTGGTAGCTGATGGATGAAAAGTACTGAGGTACACTTCTTTTTTTTTTTTTTTTAACATCTTTATTGGAGTATAATTGCTTTACAATGTTGTGTTAGTTTCTGCTGTATAACAAAGTGAATCAGCTATATGTACACATATACCCCCATATTCCCCTCCCTCTTGCATCTCCCTCCCACCATCCCTATCTAGGTGGTTACTCAGCCATAAAAAGAAACGAAATTGAGTTATTTGTAGTGAGGTGGATGGACCTAGAATCTGTCATACAGAGTGAAGTTAAGTCAGAAAGAGAAAAACAAATACTGTATGCTAACACATATATATGGAATCTAAAAAAATATATGGTTCTGATGAACCTAGGGGCAGGACAGGACTGATGTACACTTTAAAGGGCTATGGACAAGCAAGTTGAAGTTGCCATTTGTGTGAAAAGATAGATATGAAGGTACATTGACATGGCTGGTTGCTTGTGGAATTCTTCCCATCCCAATCCTAATCAGAAATCTCATGATATGACACAGATGATTGAAAAATTATTGTTGAACAGTGCCACTCAGGTTGCACCCTATAATCTCTGACTGTCTGTTGTGATCAGTAGGGTCTGAACTATATTGGTGTCCTACCAACCACTTCTCCCCCAGGTAGAGGCGACACGTTTTCCTTTTTTTTTTTTTTTTTTTTCTTTCAGCTGTGATGAAGTTTACTTTATCAATTTTTTTTTAACATCTTTATTGGAGTATAATTGCTTTACAATGGTGTGTTAGTTTCTGCTTTATAACAAAGTGAATCAGTTATACATATACACATATCCCCATATCTCTTCCCTCTTGTGTCTCTCTGCCTCCCACCCTCCCTATCCCACCTCTCTAGGTGGTCACAATGGACTGAGCTGATCTCCCTGTGCTATGCGACTGCTTCCCACTAGCTATCTATTTTACGTTTGGTAGTGTATATATGTCCATGCCACTCTCTCACTTTGTCCCAGCTTACCCTTCCCCCTCCCCATGTCCTCAAGTCCATTCTCTAGTAGGTCTGTGTCTTTATTCCCATCTTGCCACTAGGTTCTTCATGACCTTTTTTTTTTTCCTTAGATTCCATATATATGTGTTAGCATACTGTATTTGTTTTTCTCTTTCTGACTTACTTCACTCTGTATGACAGACTCTAGGTCCATCCACCTCACTACAAATGACTCAATTTCGCTTCTTTTTATGGCTGAGTAATATTCCATTGTATACATGTGCCACACCTTCTTTATCCATTCATCTGTTGATGGACACTTAGGTTGCTTCCATGTCCTGGCTATTGTAAATAGAGCTGCAATGAACATTGTGGTACATGACTCTTTTTGAATTATGGTTTTCTCAGGGTATATGTCCAGGAGTGGGATTGCTGGGTCGTATGGTAGTTCTATTTTTAGTTTGTTAAGGAACCTCCATACCGTTCTCCATAGTGGCTGTATCAATTTATATTCCCACCAACAGTCAAGAGGGTTCCCTTTTCTCCACACCCTCTCCAGCATCTATTGTTTGTAGATTTTTTGATGATGGCCATTCTGACTGGTGTGAGATGATATCTCATTGTAGTTTTGATTTGCATTTCTCTAATGATTAATGATGTTGAGCATTCTTTCATGTGTTTGTTGGCAATCCGTATATCTTCTTTGGAGAAATGTCTATTTAGGTTTTCTGCCCATTTTTGGATTGCATTGTTTGTTTTTTTGATATTGAGCTGCATGTGTTGCTTGTATGTTTTGGAGATTAATCCTTTGTCAGTTGCTTCATTTGCAAATATTTTCTCCCATTCTGAGGGTTGTCTTTTCGTCTTGTTTATGGTTTCCTTTGCTGGGCAAAAGCTTTTAAGTTTCATTAGGTCCTATTTGTTTATTTTTGTTTTTATTTCCATTTTCTAGGAGGTGAGTCAGAAAGGATCTTGCTGTGATTTATGTCATAGAGTGTTCTGCCTATGTTTTCCTCTAAGAGTTTGATGGTGTCTGACCTTACATTTAGGTCTTTAATCCACTTTGAGTTTATTTTTGTGTATGGTGTTAGGGAGTGTTCTAATTTCATTCTTTTCCATGTAGCTGTCCAGTTTTCCCAGCACCACTTATTGAAGAGGCTGTCTTTTCTCCACTGTATATTCTTGCCTCCTTTATCAAAGTTAAGGTGACCATAGGTGCATGGGTTTATCTCTGGGCTTTCTACCCTGTTCCATTGATCTATATTTCTGTTGTTGTGCCCGTACCATACTGTCTTGATTACTGTAGCTTGGTAGTATAGTCTGAAGTCAGGGAGCCTCATTCCTCCAGCTCCATTTTTCTTTCTCAAGATTGCTTTGGCTATGAGGGGTCTTTTGTGTTTCCATACAAATTGTGAAACTTTTTTGTTCTAGTTCTGTGAAAAATGCCATTGGTAATTTGATAGGAATTCCATTGAATCTGTAGATTGCTTTGGGTAGTAGAGTCATTTTCACAATGTTGATTCTTCCAATCCAAGAACATGGTATATCTCTCTGCCTGTTTGTATCATCTTTAATTTCTTTCATCAGTGTCTTATAATTTTCTGCATACAGGTCTTTTGTCTCCTTAGGTAGGTTTTTTCCTAGATATTTTATTCTTTATGTTGCAATGGTAAATGGGAGTGTTTTCTTAATTTCATTTTCAGATTTTTCATCATTAGTGTATAGGAATGCAAGAGATTTCTGTGCATTAATTTTGTATCCTGCTACTTTACCAAATGCATTGATTAGCTCTAGTAGTTTTCTGGTAGCATCTTTTGGATTCCCTATGTATAGTATCATGTCATCTGCAAACAGTGACAGCTTTACTTCTTCTTTTCTGATTTGTATTCCTTTTATTTCTTTTTCTTCTCTGATTGCTGTGGCTAAAACTTCCACAACTATGTTGAATAATAGTGGTGAGATTGGGCAACCTTGTCTTTTTTTTTTCCAGGAGGCAACCAGATGATTGATGTTTATTTATTATTATTATTATTATTAACATCTTTATTGGAGTATAATTGCTTTACAGTGGTTGTTAGTTTCTGCTTTATATTAAAGTGAATTATTTATACATATACATATGTCCCGATATCTCTTCCCTCTTGCATCTCCCTCCCTCCCACCCTCCCTATCCCACCCCTCTAGGTGGTCACAAAGCACCAAGCTGATCTCCCTGTACTATGCAGCTGCCTCCCAGTAGCTATCTATTTTACATTTGGTAGTGTATATATGTCCATGCCACTGGCAACCTTGTCATGTTCCTGATCTTAGTGGAAATGGTTTCAGTTTTTCACCATTGAGAACGATGTTGGCTGTGGGTTTGTCATATATGGCCTTTATTATATTGAGGTAAGTTCCCTCTACGCCTCCTTTCTGGAGGTTTTTTATCATAAATGGGTGTTGAATTTGGTCAAAAGCTTTCTCTGCATCTATTGAGATGATCATATGTTTTTTCTCCTTCAATTTGTTAATATCGTGTATCACATTGATTGATTTGCGTATATTGAAGAATCCTTGCATTCCTGGGATAAATCCCACTTGATCATGGTGTATGTATGATCCTTTTAATGTGCTGTTGGATTCTCTTTGCTAGTATTTTGTTGAGGATTTTTTCATCTATGTTCATCAGTGATATTGGCCTGTAGTTTTCTTTCTTTGTGACATCTTTGTCTGGTTTTGGTATCAGGGTGATGGTGGCCTCATAGAATGATTTTGGGAGTGTTCCTCCCTCTGGTATGTTTTGGAAGAGCTTGAGAAGGATAGGTGTTAGCTCTTCTCTAAATGTTTGATAGAATTCGCCTGTGAAGCCATCTGGTCCTGGGCTTTTGTTTGTTGGAAGATTTTTAATCAGTTTCAATTTCAGTGCTTGTGATTGGTCAGTTCATATTTTCTATTTCTTCCTGGTTCAGTCTTGGAAGGTTGTGCATTTCTAAGAATGTGTCCATTTCTTCTTGGCTGTCCAGTGTATTGGCATATAGTTGCTTGTAGTAATCTCTCATAATCCTTTGTATTTCTACAGTGTCAGTTGTTACTTCTCCTTTTTTATTTCTAATTCTATTGATTTGAGTTCTCCCTTTTTTTATTGATGAATCTGGTTAATGGTTTATGGTTTATCAATTTTGTTTATCTTCTCAAAGAACCAGCTTTTAGTTTTATTGATCTTTGCTATTGTTTCCTTCATTTCTTTTTCATTTATTTCTGATCTGATCTTTTTGATTTCTTTCCTTCTGCTAAGTTGGGTTGTTTTTTTGGTTTTTTTTTTTTGTTGTTGTTCTTCTTTCTCTAATTGCTTTAGGTGTAAGGTTAGGTTGTTTATTTGAGATGTTTCTTGTTTCTTAAGGTAGGATTGTATTGCTATAAACTTCCCTCTTAGAACTGCTTTTGCTGCATCCCATAGGTTTTGGGTCGTCGTGTTTTCACTGTCATTTGTTTCTAGGTATATTTTGATTTCCTTTTTGATTTCTTCAGTGATCTCTTGGTTATTAAGTAGTGTATTGTTTAGCCTTCATGTGTTTGTATTTCTTACAGATTTTTTCCTGTAATTGATATCTAGTCTCATAGCATGGCGACACGTTTTCTATAAAAAGCTTTCATGACCAGGGCTCTGAATTTCAGAAATCTCTGAAGTCTCTCCTCTGTGCCTTCAGTATTCTTCCCCCTTGTTGTGTTGTTGCATAGCCAATTATCACAAATTTAGTGGCTTAAAAGAACTCAAATGTATAATCTCACAGTTTCTGTGGGTGAGGATTTTGGACACAGCTTAGCTGGGTCCACTGCTCAGACACTCAGCAGGTGGAAATCAAGATGTAATCCATTAGTAGAATCTATCTCTTTAGTCATATAATGTCACCTAATCAAGGGACCATCAATCATCTGACTGGCCCCACCCACACTCACAGGGAGGGGATTTCAGCAGGCAGGAAACTTGGGGGCCATATGGGAATTTTTCCCACCACCTTTGTTTTTCCCAGTGTCTACTCTGGGCACATTCGGAGACAACAGTCATCATCTCTCAGGTCAGGGGTCTGAACACATTTTAGAGCAGAGATGATTTTAACTTGGGTTTTGAAGGATGAACAGAAGTTAGATTTAACATGGAAAGCCCATCCTGGACACAGTGAGGGATAGGAAATAATTTAGGTTTAATAGTCCTAACTCCTGCTGTTCTGTTATTGGATTCATTTCTTCTGCTGTGGACACATAAAGAGGTTATGAGATTCTTTACTTTTTCATATTCATGTATATGGGGCCAATTGCTCTAAAATACCTGAATTTTACAATGTAGATAGGAAGAGTTAATTGAAAGAAAAAGTAAATCACCTTCTTCCACTACTCTGACATAATAAGAATAAACACATATTTAGAGCTGCATTTCCTGTACTTTAATGTATATGAAAATTACCTAATATTATTGGGAAAAAAAAGAGGATTCCTGTGTCCTATCTCCAGAAATTCTCATTTAGTGGAACAGCTGTGATGACCAGGAATCTGAATTTTAACAAGCTTCAGGGATGTTTCCAAAGCAGGTGGTCCAAGGGCAATGCTTTGAGAAACATTTGTTTAGTGCTTTACCAAGACCTTTCACAGACAGTTTCACTTTCCCCCCTCAATGGTATACTCAGTGCAACATGATGTTCATTTTATAGATGAGTCAACTGAAGCTTAGAAAGTCATTTGCCAAAATCACTACACCAATATATGAGAAGAACTGGGGACAAATTCAGATGTTCCTTTTCAAAGCTCCAGATCATTTTTGCCTCATAGTCTCTTAAGACATAATTTATAGATGAGGGTATTAATTGGATCTATGTACAACTGGTGTTTGGGATTTTTCTTTTTTGTTACTCCATCTCCATAATATCTATGCATCCTGGACCAAAAGGTCTGCCTTTGCTTCAATTCCTATAAAAAGCCCTGCGGAATTCACATTAGCACTTCCATAAAAGTCATCAATGCTTGGCAAACTACTCAGAGTTTAAATATGGAAGTTGAAACCCTAATCACAATTTAATATAACTAAATATGTACATACTTTATGGTCAATCATCCAGACCATTTACAGGGTCTCTTGGCTTTGAAATTACTAAAACTCAATTGGTGCCGTAGATGAGCCTTGCTTGACAAGACATATATTGAAACAGACTGTGGAGCAATCACGTAGGGATGAAAACCTCGCTTCAGTCTTAGTGAACCAAAGCTAAGAGGCAAATTATTCAATTACAGTAAATTTACAGTAGCTTAATATTTGATAAAAGTGGTTCTTCCATCATCAGAGCATCTAACTGAAAACCCTTGAGTGGCAAAATAGCGCCGGGAACTTAAGATGTTTTAACCACTTATTAAGAATATTCATCTAGCTTGATCTTCTATGAGCAGTCTAGTTTGAATATCCGTTTTTTTTTTTTTTTTTTTTTGGTAATTGCCAGGTACTTTGTGCCTGCACCAGTGACCTCAAAATTAACCTGCTAATTGTCCTACTGCAAGCAGTAGTAGGGCTGTTAGGGGCACACAGCGACATCCACTGGAGAAAAGCTGCTTGGGGTTGAGAGCCTGGCCTTGCGAGAGGGATACTGTGTCTGTCCTTGGGATTTTGAGGTGCAGATCGGTTCCCAAGTGCTAGCCCTACAGAGGTGTGAGATGTGCCTGGCAAGGGGTCAGACTGCTCTCTGAGAAGATGAGTTGTGAGTCATATGACACGTTCAAGAAGAAGCCGGTTGTCTGCCCAAGAAAGTTCTAAAGCAGGGCTTCTCAAATTTTAATAGAGGTTAATCATGAGGGATCAGGTTAAAATGCAGCTTCTAATTCAGCCTGAGATTCTGCATTTTTAACAAGCTCCAGAGTGGTGGTTGCCCCCGCCCCTGGCCTGTGGACCACTCTGTGAGTCACCAGGAGATGGAGGCTGCTCCCGGCCCCGCCTGGATCAGGCATATTTATAACGCCGCAGTCTCTGGTGTGACATCTGAGTTGCAAGACCACAGATGATAGTGGACACAGCCCTGGTGGGGTTTGAACCTAGACTCTAACAATTTCTAGCTGTGGGGTTTGGGATAAGCTGTTTACTCCATTTGAGAAAATTCCATGGCACTGGATTTGAGGCAGGATAAGGAGGGGTTCTACCTCTGGCATGCTAGACTGAGGGACTCTTGGGGAAATTCAACTTGGCTTTTAGCTTCCTCCAGCGGGTGCCCTTACATGCAAATGTCTGTGCTGTAGCTAGCTTTGGAGTTACCGCCATAGAAATAAATATTCGCTCTGCCCAAACCCCTTCCCTGTCAAGCAGCACCCGCTGGGAATGTTGATTTTTCTAACTTCCAGAACCAGAGCACGACTTCTTAATCTGGGTTTAGTTAAACTTCCCCTACTGCTCAGGCACTGTCGTCAAATATAAAAGAGGCGAAGAGAGGGGGTGGAAATGCTAATTAGACCCTGTCACAATTCCAGCTACTGTTGTGAGAATTCACAGTATGCAAATCAGATTAAACCTACCCTCAGCTTCTCAGGGCTGTGAGGGTATGGGTGGGGGATTGGATTGACAATCCCAGGGTGAAAAGGTAAGAACTGATTCCCATTTGTTCATCTCTCTGTGGTGTCTCCAAAGCACCCAAGCTGAGAGACACCCATGGGGAGAAGTAGAGTCAGATGACTCTACTTCTGTGTGTGTGTTTAAATAAAACATTTTCTGCGCCCCAAAATTGCAGCTGTATTCAGAGTAAAAGTGAGCTAAATGGCTTTAAACACACACACACACACACACACACACACACACACACACAGCCACCATTCAGCTCAGTATAAATGTCACAGCGTCAAATACTAAATACAGAGAATTATTAACGTAAGTGGCCTCCTATAATAAAGCTCATTATTAATAGGCCTATTAGCTCAGCATTCATTTGAACTGACAGCAACTTCTTTCTATGGCAGCTGTTTGCTCCCTTTTTACTTCCAAGACCCCTTTTGACATCTCAATGTATATTAAGAGGCAGAGAATGGGGTGGAGGGTGGCAGGGAGGCTGTGACAGAAGTAATGCAGATTCTTTTAAAACGGGGAAGAGAGACTGGGAGTTACTATTTATTGAGCACACGGTGTAAAATAACGGTGAACATTATTGAGCATATATCACACGCAAGCATATTACACATATTATTTTATCTACTTGGCAGAAAATTTAGGATACCAGTTAAATATGAATTTCAGATAAATAACACATTTTTTTAGTAGTAGTATGCTCTGAATATCGCATGGGACATAGTTTTATTAAAAATGATTTGTTGTGTATCTCAGATTCAGATTTAACTGGGAGTCCTGTATCTTTATTTGGTAAATGTAAAGCAAGTTCTGTTATTATTCACATTTTACAAGTCAGTGCACTGAAGCTTAAAGGGGTAAAGTCTGAGGTCAGACCCCAAATTGGGTTGGAATCTCTGACTTCGAAATCGATTTATTCTAGAGCTCTTTCTCCTACCACTATTCACAGGAGGCTTTCTACCAGCGCATCAGTCATGACACACACAGTCCCGCCCACAGCTTCTCTTGTTCATTTCCCCAGAGTTTCCTGAAGTTGCTCTTATTGTACCCATTTTGCAGATGAAACTCCGAGCTGTTCAGTTACAGCCGAGCCTTATTTTGATAATTTCTTGAGCACGTATTAAGCATATACTCTCTGTTAGATATTCTGCTGAACACAGGGGATATAAAATTCAGACCCATGTTCAGTCTCCAAACCCTAAGCATATAGTAAGTGGAATAAGGCATGCACACAAATCAACTAAGTGAAATGCACAATGGGACCGGTGTTATAATTACTCCCCCAAACAGTTAAACCGACATGTCCGTTTTCCTTTTGAAAAAAGTTTCACCTTGTGAAGACCTTTTAGGGGGCCTATATTGCAGCCTGATTATTAAATACAATCTTAAAGGAAACCCTGGATTGCCATACGAGAAAACAATGTCATATTTTCAGCTTAAAAATATTGTAAAAGTCCTGAGGGAATGAATCATAAGTGAAAAATATGAGAAATTTAATAAATGGGAATTTGCAGAAACCAGTTTAATATCACACAGAAAATGACATGAAAGGATTGTTGTTCCTTCATTCTTCAATTGCAGCTCAGGATCAAATGATGGAGATCAAATTATGTGACATTTGTTTAATCAATATTTATAAACACCTACTATGTGCCAAGCAGTATAGAGAAAAATCATATATCTGCTCTCAGGGAGTTCACAGTGGTTACACATTCTCTCTGATTCTCATTTTCCTTACCTGTGAAATGGGAATAATAATATATTTGTATCATAGGCTGTTGTGAATATTAAATAAGCTAATAAACCTAAGCTCCTAAAACTGGCACATACTAGGTACTCATTAAATATTAGCTCTCATTGTTATTTGCTGAGGACCAAGAAAATTGTAGGGGGGCATAATTACATTATAGTGTGATAAGGGAGCATTGGGACAGAGGCATGAGAATGTGAGGCCACAGAAGTCAGCCCCCCCAAAAGACCTTAGAGACTTAAAGAAGGCTTCACATTCAGCAAAATGAGCCTTTCCCCAAAAGGCAGGAGGAAAGGGTATTCCACCTTAAAATGAGTTAACATTTATTGAGGTAAGTACTGTTTCCACACACAAAGAAACATACTGCAGATGGCAGGTCTGGGCTATGGACCAGACAGTATGGTCTTTACTCCTGATCAGTTTCTCGTGACTAGAATGGCAGGTGGTCTGGGGCAGCTGGTGTCCAGTGAGAGTGGAAGAGAGATGGAGGTTGGGTGGACCGAAGGGCCAGGCCAGGAATTGCCTCAAAACTCACGTCAGCTGCTGACTTTGTCCTACAGGGGCTGAGGGACCACTAAAGGGTAGATAAAAGAGAATGAGAATGTTCCGATCAGAGTTAAGTTGTAAAAAGGTGACTCTAGTAAAAATGATTTAAAAAAATGGTGTGGAGACGGACAGATTGAGATGGAGATTGAGAAAGAGACACGGAGAGAGATGGAGAGAGAGAGAGAGAGAAAGAGGGGTGTATTTTTCAAATTAAGTCCTTTTGTGCAGCTTTGGTCTCCAATATTTTGCCAAGTATCTCTGAATTTTGTTAATAAAATATTTGTGAGCTTATGGTTCAAAGGGAGACAGATTTCCAAACAATTTCTCTATCTTCTAAAAGTGGTTGAAGTTCTGTAAGCCCTCTCTTTTTGGTTAATTGCTGAGTTATCTGCTTTCTACCACTAAATTAAATATGTAGTAGCTTTGCTTTTTCACCAACTCTGTGGAGATGAAGAGTCCAGGAGTAATAAGCTGAAAATCCTAAGCTCATTCATTTATTAATCATTTATTTTATTATTTATCCATTAAACCAGCATCTCATCCATTGAACTTTCCATCTTTCTGTCTGTCCAATCATTCACTTTTATGTCTATGCATGTTTCCATTTATCCATCCATCCATCCGTCCATCCATACATCCATCCAGTCATTTCATTTCCTTTCCTTTCATTTCATTTACTAAATGCTTACTGAGCATCAGTTATATGCAAGCACGTTAATAGGATTAACTAAGCACAGTTCATTTCCTATAGGGATCCCACAGCTCATTAAAGGAAATATGCAAGGAGACAGCCATATTAGAGTATTTTTTTTTTAATTATTTTATTTTTTTATTTTTTAATATTTTATTTTATTTATTTATTTATTTATTTATTTATTTATTTATTTTGCTGTGTCGGGTCTTTGTTGCTGCACACAGGCTTTCTCTACTTGCAGCGAGCAGGGGCTACTGTTTGTTGCTGTGTGCAGGCTTATTGCGGTGGCTTCTCTTGTTGAGAAGCATGGGCTCTAGGCGCGCGGGTTTTAGTAGTTGTAGTATGTGGGCTCAGTAGTTGTGGCTCATGGGCTTAGTTGCTCTGTGGCATGTTGGATCTTCCTGGACCAGGGATCGAACCCGTGTCCCCTGCATTGACAGGAGGATTCTTAACCACTGCGCCACCAGGGAAGTCCCATGTTACAGTATCTTAAAAGGATTCATCCACAGATACTTCCAAAGTCCAGAGATAGAACAAGGCAAGCGGTGATAAACTAGAAGACTTTAGCCTGCTGTAGGAAGTGACTTGGTTGCCTGACAAGTTCTAGAACTCTATCAGCAAATGAAAAATGGCTGAAGGTATGTTTGTTTTACTTGGCATCCATCTCTACTTTTCAGATTTCAGGTGTTTTCAGAGGGCAAATGTCTTTACTCCACAAAACTACTATAAAGAGTTACCAATAACAGCATGTTCTTATTAAAAAGAAGTCATTTCCCCCACTCTTCTTGCTTTACCATTTCAGAAAATAATTTATTCCCCCAGGGCTCTATTCACCACCACTCTGCCTATTCAGCAGTGATGTGCTAAAGAAACAGTTGACTTGAGACTTTTCTTTAGACTTGGAGGAGAAGAGGGCTGCAGAAAGGATCTAGAGAACTGGGCTTTGTCTAGCCCAGTTTCTGTGCCTTCATAGATGATTTATTGTTCAGTCAGCACATTCTAACTGGAAGTAAGGGGGGCATTTCATTTAGCTTATTGGTGAAAAACGCAGCTATGACTGCAAACTTTGAAACTTTGAGTTGGAGCCAAAATAACTAGAAATTATTGCTGGTGAGAATTTAAAAAAAAATTTAAATTATCAATTATAAAAATTAACCCTATTTTTCTTTTAATAAGTTTAATAAATTAACACTCCTAGGCAAATGGCAGAACCCAGATAGTTTGTCTTTTGGAGACAGCAAAAGTCCCAGATCCCTGGATCCTTCACATGCTTAAAAAGACATCAAGACTCCCTCTCTACTTGTCTTCTCCTGTAGACTTGGAGAACATCTCAGATTTCCTGGACAGTGAGAGAAACATTCCTGCACCTTGAGGGCATCTCTATAATATATGTGTACAGTGATTTGTACCCTGTATTGGATTCCACTGATTAAAGAGCTAGTTTTTTAAGTAGGAGGTGGGCATGGTGCACTTGCTAATGAATGTGGATGCTTTGGATTTATTTGGGAGCCTGGAGGATTTGAGATGCATCCCTTCACCCCAGACTCAAGGGTGGATATATGCAGAGCACTTCAAATCAAGTCTGAAGATGAAGGCAGAGGACAAGAGAAGGAGAGGATGAGGAAAGAAGCAAGAAGGGAAACAACAGAGACTTTAAAAACCTTCCTTAAGTGGCCCTCCCTCTGACATGATACCCAAACTATTGCCAGGCTACACTGCTGCCACTGTGCCCTGATCCATATCCCCCAATCTCCTTCCATCCATTTGACCATGAACTCCTTGAGGATAATGATCATATTTTAACTGTATTTGAAATCTCAGCACCTAACGGTGCCTGGCACGGAGTAGGCAGTCCACAAATGTTTGTTATGGAAAATAAATGAGAAGATTCTAAAAGTGACTGATAATCAAAGATTGTCATAAAGATCAAAATTATATAAACAGAAAAGAAAAAAGAAGTGAAGGTGAGGACATGTGATTCAGTAAAGTTTAAGAGTCCTCATAAAAGGAATCCATAAACCCATGTATCACCTACTCAAAGTGGGCTCGGGACCAGCAAGAGCAGCATCTTGATCCTGAGAACTTGCTGGAAATGTAAATCCTCAATGCCTATCCTAGGTCTACAGAATCAGAATCTGCGGATATGGGGCTCAGAAGTCTTCGTTCTGACAACCCCTCCAGCAGGCTTTTATGAACTCTCAAGTTTGAGAAGCAAGTGAGTAAAATATATTGCCTTTAATCAGTGAAGTATTGAGTTAAGTGAAACACATGGAAAATACCTTTCTTTCTCGTCTTCCAGAATTGGCGCTGTCCAGTTTCCCTGATAAACATTTGGCAGTTTTCACAAAGAAAAGAAGGAAGGGGAGGAAGGGAAAGCCCAGAAGGAGGGGTCTTATTATGTGAATCAACTATGCCATTTGCTGTGATGGTCACTTCTCATATGTGAGAGTTGAAATGTCCATGGAAGTGTCTCTGTTCTGGATCCCACAGACAAGGGCTTCTCTGAACCAGGGGAGCCTGGAGGATTTTGCCTTTGATCACATAGATGAATGTATTCAAGGTGGGGTTTGCTTTGATGGCCTAGCTGAGGCACAGAATAGATTAAATTCGCCTCTCACGGTGGTCCAATCTGATTACCTTAATGACCTTATATATAGTGCCTGAATCCTCTGCATACTAGCTATGAGACATGGGTAACTTAATATTTCTCAGGCTCAGTCTCCTCACCTTTAAAAATGGAATAAGACCCACTTGATAAAGTTGTTGTAAAGATCAAATGAGTCAATGATTATGAAAGCCCCTAGAAATATGCCCAACATTTAATAGAAACTTAATGATGACTGAATATGAATGAATTGTGGACTGAATCTATAATATCTAGCATATTCATCAGGGTAATTAATGCCAGTTGCCACAACAGACCAGCCCTGAAATCTCAGTGGCTTAACACCATGGTTTTTATTCCCATTCACACTACAAGTTCAACAGCAATTGAGGGAGATTGGGGATGGAGGAGATTGCAGACAGTCATTCAGTTATCCAGGCTGGTAAATTCATCATCACACAGTTGATCCATCTGAAACATGTGGCTGGGTGGGCACCATGGTAAAGGAAGAGAAGAGGTGGTGGAAGCAGGCCACATCACTTCTCTCATGGTCATTTGGGCAGAACGTGGCACATCGTTCCCCATATTGGTGTCCTCCCTCTCTCTCTCCTTGGCATTCATCTCTACTCTCTCAGTGCAGCTTGCTGTACCAACCTCTGCTCTGCCATGAAAGCAGACCTTTGAGAACAGCCCCAGCCACTGATAGAAATAGAAGTGGTAGATAAATACCCCAGTTTCCTCACTCCTCTGTCTGGGTCATTCTGAGGCTCCTTCTACACTGATTTCTAGAGTTCTTCTGTAGCATTAAGCTCCAGGTGACCACCATGGTAGCTGGCTCAATACCACACTCTATGTTGTCTTCACTTCCTTCCACTTATCTGAAGATAGTCTATCATCCTTGTCTTGGTGTCTACCTTGGTGGTGTCTGGGGAAATCCACACCACAAAACCCTCCAACTACAAAGGAGACGGGAAATACAGAGGGGCACATGGGATATTTGAGATCCACTGTCTCTGTAACAACCTGCTTGTGCAACAAAATGTTCCTACTCAAAAGCATAGGAAGAGTACTCCTTCCTCTGTGATTTTTTGGAATAGTTTCAGAAAGATAGGTGTTAATTCTTGTGTAAATGTTTGATAGAATTCACCTGTGAACATCGCTAATTATTAGAGAAGTGCAAATCAAAACTACAATGAGATATCACCTCATACAAGTCAGAATGACCATCAACAAAAAATCTACAACAGTAAATGATAGAGAGGGTATGGAGAAAAGGGAACCCTCCTACACTGTTGGTGGGAATGTAAATTGGTACAGCTACTATGGAGAACAGTATGGAAGTTCCTTAAAAAACTAAAAATAGAGCTACCATATGATCCAGCAATGCCACTCCTGGGCATATATCCAGAGACAAAAATGGTTCAAAAAGATATATGCACCCCAATGTTCATTGCAGCACTATTTACAATAGCCAAGACATGGAAGCCACCTAAATGTCCAATGACAGATGAATGGATAAAGAAGATGTGATACATTTACACAATGGAATATTACTCAGCCATAAAAAAAGAATGAAATAATGCCACTTGCAGCAACATGGATGGACCTAGAGATTATCATACTAAGTGAAGTAAGTCAGACAAAGAAAGACAAATATCATATAATAATATTGCTTATATGTGGAATCCAGAAAATGATGCAAATGAACTTATTTACAAAACAGGAACAGACTCACAGACTTAGAGAACAAACATGGTTACCGGGAGGAAGGGGGGGGGGGGTAGATTGAGAGTTTGGGATTGACGTGTATACTCTGCTATATTTAAAATAGACAACCAACAATGACCTACTATATAGCACAGGGAACTCTGCTCAATATTCTGTAATAAGCTGAATGGGAAAATAATTTGAAAAAGAATAGATACATGTATGTGTATATGCATATACATGTATATAAAACTGAATCACTTTGCTGTACACCTGAATCTAACACAACATTGTTAATCAACTATACTCCAATATAAAATAAACTTTTTTTTTTAAAGCATAGGAAGAGATGCCTGCCTACTATTTGTAATCTATTTCTAAGTTTCCAGAGTTTAAAAGCCTGTGGTTTTCAATGAATTGTTTCTTAGCATTGCATATCTGAACTGCCCACATAACGAGGCTTTGTGATCACACCCACCCTCTTTACACTAATGCTGAGATTTGATTAATGAAGTGCTACCCATTGTATGGATAGGAAAAATGATTCAGGGCTAGTCACTTCCACTATATTAAATACAGTTAGTGTGATACTTGATATAACATTCCGACCATTTCCTATTCAGACTCCAGTCCCCCACTTTTTTTTCTTTTCTCTTCATATTACACCTAAGTCCAAAGTTATTCATCCTGGTTTTAGGCTCTTAATTCCTGTGTCCGCATAAAAGAGCAGGAAGAGTTACACTGCTCAAGGATTTAAGCTGTTACTTAACCTTGAATCTTCTTGGCTCTTGATTTAAAGCCTTTCATACCTTTTTTAAAAGAGAAAGACATTTCTCATTCTAATATTAATATCCTCACATTCCATTCCCACCTGAAGGAAGTAATATGAGGCTTAGAGAATGTGTATGGGTCAGAATCTCCAAGAAAGAACTCAGCTCCCTTCATCCATCTATTTATTTATTTATCTCCCATTCATTGAGTACCTACCATGTGCTAGACACTGGTGCTGATGGTGATTCTTTTATCCATGAGAATTGTGCAGCCTAGGAAAGGTGATACCAAATGCACACATGTAGCTCATGATAAATATGAGTGCTAAGTTACCCCAAAAACGTACATTTACGAAAGCTCAGAGGAAGAGAAGACCCCAGCTCATTGGTTATGCAAGTGCATACATAATCCACTGGGTATTTATTTATTCATTCATTCATTTAAAACAATGTTTGGTCATTTACCATGTGTTAGGAAATGTGCTAGCTCTATGGCTAGAACGCATAAATAAAAACAACCCAGCTCCTGCTTCCTGTGGTGTCCAGAGTTTAGTGGGTCAGAAGCATGGGTTATATCTGGATATGATGAAATGGGTCAGATGGTTGGGATTTGGGGAGATGAGTATTTTCCAGGCAGAGGGAACAATGTGAACACAAGACACCAAGTGGCTACAGGCAGAATACTGAAAAGAAGGCAGTCCATTCAGTGGAGAAGAAAGCTCTGGGATCATGCAGGAAAGGATGTCAGACTGAATCAGGGCTTTCAGTCAGGCTTTGGAGGAACTTGACTGCCTCTCCCAAAGTCCTGGCAAATGTGTGATAGACACATAGGAGACTCTGAAGTTGTTTCAGAAAAAAAGGCATGAGATGACAGTCTTGGCCTAGCAGGAAAAAGAGAGATGGAGACTGGAGGTGTGAATGCAGAGAGAATGCAGTTCCAAAAATAGAAGTGAAACACACACGGACCTGAACCTGGGTAGTGGCAACATGGTGAGTGATATGGGAAGGGTCTGGGAGGTACTACAGTGATAGAAACTATGGGAGTCCTGATCCCTAGATATAGATGTTGAAATCAAGAGAGACAAGGGAGCAGAAACTGTGGGTGCTCACAGGTAGTGATTCTCCTTCTATCTGGACACAAAGATAATACCCTTTTCTAGCATCCCTGAGAGATCAGTGTGGCCGTGTGACTGAGCTTTGGCCAATAGAATATGAGTGGAAGCCCTGTACAGGACTTCTATGCCTAATCTGTTAAAAAAAAATCTCCCACAGGTGACCTCCACTCTCTCTTACCACCTGCCTGCAAAATGGAGAGACTTCCAGAACTCAGAGAAGGGAGACACAAGACAGAAGGAGACAACATCCCTGAATACCTGCCTAGAACAAGGGTCAGCTGATTTTCAGACACCATACCAATGAATGGGCATGGCTGTGTTCCAATAAAACTTTATTTCTGAAAAGAGGTGTCAGACTGACTGTAATTTACCAACCCCTGGCCCAGAGCAAAGCACTCTCACCCACTGACCTCACTGGACAAGAGATACAAAATGTTAATTTTTACTTGTTAAACTTCTGAGACCTGGGATTTGTTTGTTATACTAGTTAACTTCAGCATATGGGAGAGGAAGGAAAAAAGGCTGTAAAATCTCCCCATGTTCCTCTGAAAATGTGAGAATCTATGGGATGTAAGATGTAAAATCCCACCACAGGTTTTAAACAATTCCTTAAAAATGAGTGTGACTGGGAATTTATAGGGGAAAAAAGCGCCCAAATTGCTAGAAACTTCTAGGGAGATGCAACCTATGAATACCCCAAGGATTCAGTATTTCATTGCTTAGAAATGGAGTGAAATGACGGCTAAGGGCCCCTTCTCCTGACACGGCATGATAATTGGGGTTTAGACACATTCGTTTACTGATGGAAAATTCTGCTGTCTGCATTCCAGAATTCAAAAGAAAGAAGGGAGAAAAGAAGCCTTGGATTTACGCCAGGTGGAGGAGAAACTGAAGAAGTCTGTCAGCAAGCCCTCAGGTAACAATATCATAATTTAATTTTTTTTCTAACAATGGGGGAGTAATTAATGATACAGTGTTCCCTTTTCCTGTTTCCATTTCAGCCTAGCAGAATTCACAGAGTGTAAGTGTGGTGTGGGGCGTGTGTGGTAAGTACGGTATGTGTGTGTGTATGTGTGGTATGTGTGTAATGTGGTATGTGTGTGTGTGTGGTGTGATGTGTGTGGTGTGTGCGTGTGTGTGTGGTGTGTGTGTGGTGTGATGTGTGTGTGTGTGGTGTGTGTGTGTGTGGTGTGATGTGTGTGTGTGGTGTGTGTGTGTGTGTGATGTGTGGTGTGTGTGTGTGTGGTGTGTGTGTGTGTGGTGTGTGTGGTGTGTGTGTGTGTGTGTGTGGGGTGTGATGTGTGAGGTGTGTGTGTGTGGTGTGTGTGGTGTGTGTGTGTGTGTGTGGTGTGTGTGTGTGGTGTGTCTGGTGTGTGTGTGTGTGTGTGTGTGGTGTGTGTGTGGTGTGATGTGTGTGGTGTGGTGTGTGTGTGGTGTGATGTTTGTGTGTGTGTGGTGTGATGTGTGTGGTGTGTGTGTGTGGGGGGGGTGATGTGTGTGTGTGTGGTGTGTGTGTGTATGTGTGGTGTGTGTGTGGGGGGTGATGTGTGTGTGTGTGGTGTGTGTGTGTATGTGTGGTGTGTGTGTGGGGTGTGTGTGTGTGTGTGCACTCACTCAGAGCAATCAGAGACAGGAACAGGAGGAGCTTGTCTCTGCAGGTTTAACTGTGGATTTATTTACTTGGGAGCCCCACCAAACAGGGGCCACATTTTTGCCTCTGTAGCAACTTGCAGGTTCCTCAAGGTGTTTTAATTGGCCTGTTAGCTGTGAGACAAGTTGATAGACCACCCCGAACCATTCAGTGCGACATTCTTAAAAGGCAGATGTGAAGGCCTTCCTGATTTATTTGCATTTGAAAGGAGAGAGGACAAACTATCATTCTGGCTGGCTACCCCATTGCCTTCTCTTAGAGAGACTTCTTGTGCCTAAGTGACAGAGGGATTTCAAGTCACCCCAAATGCCCAGTGGTGAACATTCCAGGACAAGGTCACCTGAAATGGTTTACTTTCTCTCTAAGGCACTCTAAGTTTCTCTCCGAGGCACTTGAAGATCTGTAATTTATGCACTGGATCATTTATGCTGTGGATCTAAAATGATTTCAAAATTGGAAATTATTTTCCAAATTATAGAAAATATGCCTAAGAAATGTGAGAGCAAGGGGTCAATTTTCAGGTTACTTGGGCCAAAGTTCAGATCTACAGCTAAACAGCTGTGACCACTGACAAATCACCTCCCTTCCCTGGGCTTTGGTTTTCTTCGGCAGATACAGGTATTGAGGATTGAGTCAAATCCATGCTTTCCAAAATGTGTTCTAAAAGATATCAATAGTAAGTTATATGCAAAATTGTTTCAATGATTAATTTAACCAGAAGTTGTGTTCCAGTGCTATTAAAAAAGACATGTACGCGCTGCTATATTTAAAACGGATAACCAACAAGGACCTATGTATAGCACAGGGAAACTGCTCGATATTATGTAACAACCTAAATGGGAAAAGAATTTATAAAGAATAGATACATGTATATGTATAACTGAATCACTTTGTTGTATACCTGAAACTAACACAACATTGTTAATCAACTATAGTCCAATATAAAATAAAAAGTTACAATGAAAACAAGATGGACATTTATTTTTCTTTCAAGTGAAATAAGTCCAGAGGTAAGCAGTCCTGGGCTGGTATGATGAGGAGTCCAGATCCTTCTATCTTCCTTCTCCACAGTCCTTAGCAATTACTTCCATCTTCAGTCACCATGTAGTTCAAGATGGTTGCCAGAGCTCGCCATTACATCTGCATTTCAAGTAACAGAAATGAAGAAGTATAAAGCATGGAAGACAGAATGGTTTTCTCCTAGCTAAATCAATTTCCTCTAAATAGATTTTCCTGAAGTCCCTTGTGACACTCTGTTTTTACCTCATGGGCCAGAATATGTAGTCACATGACCATACCCAGTTGCAAGAGATACTGTGAAATGTAGTATTTTAAGTCAAGGGTATTGCCAATGTGAATAAAATCAGAGTTCCATTACTAAGGAAATTGAAGAGAATGGACATTTAGTGGAAACAAACTGTCTCTGCCATAATGGCTAAGGAAGTGTGCAATATACTGGATTACAGCTGAGTAGATTTCTTTTCTGTACATTTCAGAGATTTTTGTATGCAAATGTACATTGTGACACTTCCTGCATGAGATGTGTCCCATAATTATTTGATTATAGATTCCTTTCATTTCAGAACATCACATGCAAATTAGTTTTTAAGAAATAACTTTGAGGAAAGCTGCATGTGATGATCTCAAGTGTCCTTGGTTATTGATGAGGTGTCAGATGATCTAGATCACGGGTTCCCCTCTCCCTCACCAGATCTCTGGCAGTCAACACTGATTCTCATTAACTTTTTCTTCCTGCCGACCTTCTGGGCTCTCCTGACAAGCTCGGGATGACTCTGGAGCCCTCTGTGGGCATTGAAGGGGACACCTGACAATCTCTTTTCCTTCTTGGTCATATTTAGTCACCCACTGATGGGTTTTTACTGAAGTGGGATCAGGAGACTGTTGGGCACCAAAGTCAAGTGAGGATGTAATTGGAACCAATCAGAATGAAGTGTCCCATTTTAGGAAAAGCTTTTTACACAGCAAAACTTAGTAACAGCACAGTTATAATTTAAAGGGCCAGTTGTGAATTTAAAAAACAGGCAAAAGTAAAGAAAATAAGAAAATGGCTCTGCCATGTGTACCCTTCATGCAAGGCTCTGTATTTGTTCCATGATACATGATGATGCCAACATACAATTCTAAGTCATAGTTTTCAAGGGCATATTGTCCTTTTAATAGAGAAAAAATGATTTCCTACTATGTGTGAAGCCCTCTGTCTTTGTCCTTCAGAAACTCATAGTCAAGCAGAGAGAAAAATGTTAAACAAAAGTCAGAGGAGTTCTGGAGCTCTTCATAGAGTAGCGGATGGCTGATAGAGAAAAAATATCTGCTGGAAGAAAAGCTGAGCTCTAGAATAAGAAGTACATGTAACTGAGCCTTGGCTACCTCACTTTTTAGACTTTGGGAAAATTATTTAACTCCTCTGTGCCTCAATTTCCTAATCTGTAAGATAGAATAGAGAAGATTTCCATTCCTGAAATAATTTTGGCTATTAAGTGAAATAACACACTTAGTACTTTACCTGTCATGTATGCATTCAACAATGGCTTTACTGCTGTTATTGCTATTATTATGAATATTAATATATTTACTCTTCTTAAAGTTTTCATGGCGATATACCAATGGGGATACACAAAGGATAAAAAGATAGTTCTATCTTGGGGAAAGGGGTGGGGTGAAGAATAATTTTATATGATAGCAACTTTGGACTGAGTTACAGAAGAAAGAATGTTCTAGGAGATGAAGGTATCTCAATGGTCATCTGTCAATCAAGACATCTGACCTTATTTGTGGTCCATGTTGATTTTCAAATGAGCTTCATGCAACCAGTTCCAACCAGCAGACCTATCGTTTTAGCCAGAATGGTCTATATATTCGAATTTGAATGATTCTCTCCTATTTTATGACTGTCCAGTCCTTATAGGATTTTTACCTGGCATATTAATGTGTTTATGTATGGGTCCTCTTCTAGAGGAAAATGTTGCTAAAAAGACGGACAGTGGACAAACCCTATAGAAGTAGTGAGGTCTGGACTGTAATAAGACTCACAGTAAGGTCAGAAGCCAGGAAGGTAGAGAACAGAATAGAATGTGGATACGGTGGTCAGACCAAGCAAGATGTGTGGAGCAAGGGTGTGCTAGCTCACAGGACCATTCAGAGCTGATCACAACTGGTCTTAACCACGGGATGACCTGGGGAAAGTGACCCCCCCACCTCCAGCAGCCTCCAATTTCCTCATTTTTAAAACAGTATGGGTTAATGGAGTCAAGATGATCACATCCAGATTTCTGATTCCAATTACACAGTTCTCTAGAGGCAGAGTAGAAGAACTTCATCAGAAGGGTATTTCTTCATCCATATGCTATCCAGAAGTTTCTGGGGGTTTTTGGAATTTCTTGTAAGAAGTCCCACTATCTAAAGAATAATTCCCAACACCACAGTTTCTTTTAATAAACAGTTACATCATCCTTCTAGACACTACCAACTACAGCCTCGAAACAAATGTGTTGTTGGTTAAAATGAAGTCTTTGGATGTCAAGGTCACCCAGAGTAATAAGGTATACTTACATTAGGTTGGAGCCTTCTGTCTCTCAGTCTCCTTCCTTATGCTCATGGAGCAGAGCAGCAGGGCAAGATGTGCTTTCAGTTTCCACAGGAGATGCTCCATACCCCTCAGCTTCCTCCCTGTGTTCACTGAAGTATATTTAGCAACGTTTCACAACATTCCTGTTCATACAACATATAAAAGCAAAGCTAACATAGAGCTTTTGTGATGAACATATTTTGTTTTTAACTTTTAAGGCTTCTTGAGGATAGGAAACGTTTTTTTTTTTTCCTTAAGTCTTGTGCCTTGTTTCTTCCCACTTACACAATAGGAGTATTAGTTGGTAACATTTTTCCGTGAGGCTTGGAAACCATTGAAAGAGGAGGCATCCAGAATGTGCATAAGCTATCAAGTCCCCACGTACCAGTGGCACACAAGACATAAAGTTACACGTTGAAGATCATCCTTCTCAAAGCAGCCTATTCAAAGGTCTTGAAAGCAAATGTCATCTGTGTTTTGTCTTCATGTGTGGAAGCCACCACTGTGGCTGGGAAGGGTTTCTCTGCCTTGGCTAGACTCCTAGCACCACCCTCAGTAGCCATACAACTTTGCCAGTCTGGATTGAAGTCTCAAATCTGTAATTTGAGTATTATCATGTTTTTTATAGGATTGCTATGTGGATTGAATGAAACAGCAGTTGCCTGTCATATAGTAAAGATCAAAAAACTGTTGATGTCTTCCTTCTCTCCTATTTGCAGAATGGTTTCATTTATTCAAGTCTTTTTCCAAAATGTACTTAGTTTATTTGTTTGGGGCCTGAAAAACCTAATACCAGTGATTAACTGAATTTTTTAATTAACAAATCATTATGGAACATCTATTAAGTTTATAAAACTGTGCTATGTACCATGGGAAATATAGAGTCAGTCCCTTATTTTAAAGGAGCTGAGTTGGAATGAAATTGCAGAAACGCTTTCATAATTGAATGGTTGTGAAAGTCTGAAATGCAACATTAGGAGGGTTGCTCTATGGTTGTTTGGGATTCAGGGATCAATAGGAGAATAATTGGCATGTCTGTGAGCTCCTCAGGGTAGACCCCTTGCACATGCCTATAGTGTATGACACACAGTGGACATCAGTGAATGTGACTTAGGTGAAGGATGAAGAGATGGATGAATGAATGAATGGTGCTCTATTTTTAATTGCTATGACCAGCATTAGGCTCGCAGATTTTGGAGATCAGCTGTATGAACTAGGCAAAGTGAGTACAGTAAGTCCCCTACATACAAATGAGTTCCGATCCGAGAGCGCGTTCGTAAGTCCAATTTGTTCGTTAAATCCAACAAAGTTAGCCTAGGTACCCAACTAACACAATTGGCTATATAGTACTGTATTATAATAGTTTTATAATACTTTTCACACAAATAATACATAAAAAACAAACACAAAAATTAAAGAAAACGTTTTTAATCTTACAGTACAGTACTTTGAAAAGTACAGTAGTCCAGTACAACCGCTGGCATACAGGGGCTGGCATCAAGTGAACAGGCAAGAAGAGTTACTGACTGGAGGAGGGAGAGGAGGTGGGAGATGGCAGAGCTGAAGGATCATCAGCAGTAGGAGACGGAGGGCAAGCTGCAATTTCACTCATGCCTGACGTTGATGGCATGCACATTCACATCTTTGAAAGTTCACAACTTGAGGGTTCGTATGTAGGGGACTTACTGTAGTTGTCTCTGCTCCAGTATGTCTGAGATCTCAGCTGGAATACTTGAGTGAGGAGTGACTCAGTGGCTAGAAGCTACTGAAGGCTCATTCATTCATGTGCCTTGCACTTGGTATTGACCATAGGCTGTCAATGAGGGGAACACCTACATGCTGTCTCTTCATGTGGCCTGGGCTTCCTAACAACATGGAGGTTTTAAGGGTGACATCTCAAGAAAGAGATCCAGGCGAGGACAGTACCCCCCTTTGCTCACCATCATCAGACGTCATTCACTGTCACCTCCACTTTCCATTAGTCAAGGCAGCAGTTGCAGATGCCACCCAGGTTCAAGGAGAGGGAACGAAGACTCCACTTATTGTTGAGGAGGGACAAGGTTTTGGAAGAGCAATCAGAACTAGAAATACTGTAGCCATTTTTAGAAAATCCTCTACAAATATAACAAATATGAATAAATGAATAAATGAATGAATGAATGAATGCTCCTGAGATCAGACTCACTCAAGTTTGTGTACAGGCGGGGAGATTGAAACAGTTTTTTTTTTTTTGAGAGTTGGGGCAGGGAGACCTAGGAAATAGAATTTAATTGGTATGTTGAAGACTTAGTAGAATTTTATAAGTCAGGGGTGAAGGGTCTCTTGGAAACTTATGGTCTAAAGGAATGATTCAGGGCAGCACAAATCCAAACAAGTTAAGCTGATTTGACAGGAGAGCTGGAATCATGTGTAAAAAAATATGGGAGGGAGAAAATCCTGAAAAACTCTCACTGCTGATGATTGTGACCTTGGAAGCTCCATGCAAAGCTCACCTTGCCATCAACATGCCTTGGAGATGGTGGAGGGACACATGAGCCATATTTCAGGTCAACCATCAGTGAATCAGCAAAATGCACTTGAGAGAAGACGGGAGAAAAGGAACAGGCATGGAGGGTTGGTTCTTATGACTCTGGGGGATGTAAGAGAATCTACAAAACAGACAATTACTCAACTGCTTGCATTTAAAATGACACTTAAACCTTTTCTTTCATGAAGGAAACTGAAAAGGAAAAGAATGAGCTATCCATTTCTTTAACATCGGAGGCCAACACAGAGATGGAGAGTACTCTCTGAGGAGAGCAATGTAAGGTCACTGCATTTACACAACTTCTTCCCCCGAGCTTGGAAAGCAGGCTGACATGCGAGGAACTTTTATTTTTCCCTCCGATGCTAATTGAATGTGCAGATAGAGGGGTACCAAAGTGACTATATTAAAATGAAATATGTCCCCCGAGTACCTGTTTCCATCCATCCTCTTGCCAACTGACCTCCACCCCAGCAGGATGATAACTTTTTCCGGCCAATAAAGCCCATTTTCAGTTATTATTTCTTTTTGTCTCTTTTCATATCTCCATGGAAACATTCCAGTAGCTGCTGGCTAGAAAATTAGCCATCTGAACTCTGTTTCTCCCTCTCTCTCGTTTTCTTTCTTTCCATGCCTCTCTCTTCTCATCAGATTAGTGAGAAAATTCAGCATTGAATCTCTTTCAAGCTCTTGGCTCTGCACAGCCTGGTTAACACATGGAAGGGGCTAAGATTAAACCTTAATTTAACTCTGTCTCTCACCCAAACGTCACCAGACTCCTGGCCCAGTTTAACTTTCAATCATTTTCTAAAAAGTCTGGAGGAGTGCAGTTCCTCACTGCCCGTGTCTCCAATGTGACCATCTTCGCCTGGTCAAATGCCTTGTGGTGAAATCCAAGATGGCATTAGGGAGGAGAAGGAGAGTGAGAAGAAATGAATATTTATTGAGTTCCTGGCATATGTCAGGCACTTTAAATGCATTATCTCTTTCAATAGAACAGCCCTAAAGAATAAGTATGTGTTTCTCTAATTCTTTTCAGAGAGAGAAACTGAGGCTTACGGTGGGTGGGTAATTTTCATGTTTCAGTTCACACTGATATTAATGATTTCTTTGCACTGATTGTCGACATATCAATTGTCCCTGAGGCTTGATTAGCCACTAGATTGCCTAGTGACCAGCACAAACCCAGTGATCAGAAGTCCTCATGGCAACTCATTCAATAGCTGTTGTCATCCTTCATTTTCAGACAGGGAATTAAAGCTCAAACAGGTTCAATAACTTTATTGGAATTGTTGAGACTGGAACTCATTTCTACTGTAGGTCAAAGCTCATGCTTGTGTGAACTAGATTAGTAATTTTGAACGTCTGCTCCATGGTCAATCCACCTACAAATCATATTTTCTCCATTTCATTCTACACCTCTTGGAGGACTTGATATTGCCCATTCAAAATCAAAACAAAGAAAACATAAGGAGTACAATGTCTTCAAAAGGCATCCTGATAGAATGGAAAGGGTTAGTTGTGGGGTTGTATTTGTTTCTGTTTTTGACAAATTGAGACTAGTAATATTAACTCTAATAAGTCAGGCAAACAGAGATGGGACAGGAGCCCAGACCAGATCTGCCTCTAGAGTGAGAGACCCAATCTTTGGGAAAAAGAACATGGTACCCAAAGAGGTAAAGAACTAAGTAGTAGGCCAAACAAGAAGCTGCTATTCAGCAATGATGAACTTCAGAAAAACCAAAGGAGTGAAACACAGGGATGGAGCAAATGAGATCAGAAACCAAGAAGAGAGATAAAATTCAACATTAGACAAGTCCATCAGCAAGTCCAGGTTATATGCATGAAGATCTGTTCATCACATTGTTGTTCATTTATATTGGAAAAATTTATATAAATACATTTTCATATAAGAATCACTGAATACATACATATACCCCTCCCACAAAGGACTATTATGCAGCCATTATAAATTGTTAAAAATATTTATGACAAAGAAAAATACTTTTAAGCACCATTACCCTTCTCCCCAACAAATGATAAGATACAAAACTGTTCTCTCTCTGAATAAACTCACTTGTGTAAAAATATGTAAAATGAACCTAGAGGAAATCATGCCAAAATATGCATGATGCATGACCCTAGACAGAAAATTTGAGGGTAAATCTTTTCTCTTTTTTATTTTTTCTGTGATAAATATCTATTTTTAAAAATTAGAATATATTACAAGAGGAGAGATGTGGGCCAGGACCCTGGGGCAGGGCAGGATATCTGTTGGGGTCAGCCATGTACTGTTGGTAGATGGGGCACAGAGGAGCTGGCCAGCATGGAAGAGGGTCAAGAGGCAGGAAGAAGAGACACTAGTAGATATCAATGTCTACTCTGTCCCAGACCTATGACATACGTTATCTCACCCAGCCTTCTCATGGCCTTGTTAAATACCTATGATTATCCCCATTTTACAGATGTGAATTTGGAAGTTATCAACATTAAATAATGTGTCCAGAGTCAGTCAGCTCAAATAGTAACAATAGGTAAAATACTACTGAACACTCATGTGCCACAACAAACGCTGAGAACCATCCACACACGGGTCAGGTTAGTCCTTGCTACAGACCTACGCAGTAGGTACCATAAATTCCTGGCTCCTACAGATGGGGAACATGAAATACACTTGACCCCCAGTCCCATTCCAATGCAGGTTGAGTCAGAGTTGGGCAGTTGACTCCAGAGTGTGCCTTAAACTACTTCAGGTCACAACCAGAAAGGTCTACAGTGGTCAAGATGAGGATAAAACACAGAGTTGTCTGTCTTAAGAGAGTACACTCTTTCAAATACATTTCAGCATCTATGACTAAATAAATGCAAAAACTGAAACTGCCAGGCAATCATTGAACAAGACTGTCATGTCATTCCAGCTCCATCACTAATGTATTGTGTGATCCTGTTAGTTCTGTCTGGAATTCTATTTCATTTCCTGCATGAAGAAGAAGGGGTGTGTTTTGAAAATCTTTGAAGTTCCTTCCAAGTCTAACCTCGTTAGGAAACACATCTCTGCACTGAAGTCTGTACTGGCCCCCCCTTACCTTCATGGCTTAGTATCCTTTTTACAATGCATGTACTTTAAAAAATATTTTAAACACTTTTACTTTGAAATAATATTAAAATCACAAGAAATTGCAAAAATAGCACAGAGAGTTCCTGGGTACCTGCCACTGAGCTTCCCCCATCGATTACCAGGAAATTGGCATTGGTACTATTAACTGAACTACAGAGTTTGTTCAGATTTTACCCATTTACATGCATTCATCTGCTTAGCGTCCTTTGGACATCAGGATGTGGAGACCAACAGCCATTCGTCCTTCTTCCCATCAACGACTTCTTCCTCGCATTTTACCCTCCAGCAACCTTGATCTTCTTATGGGTCCTAAGTATAGCATAGTATTTGTGTGGATGTGCCGTGGATCCCAAAGTGTCTTTCTCACGTCATTATGACCCACCAGGGTCTCAGATTAGAAGACATGCCTGCTCTGCCATTTCTCATAACCTCTTTGTGATTGCATGCTCCAAGACCAGCTCCCTTTGGGAATCTGCCCTCCTTGGGTAGTGGTCCATCCTTACTTCCTGGTGAATTCTGTGTCTAACACCATGCCTGGGGCTGATTGAACTCATAACACATACTTGTGGGAGGAATGAACCAATGCAACCTGAGATCTTAACATCTATGCTCTTTGTATCTTGAAACGTCTCTTTAAAGAGCACCTCTTTCACCTTACAAAGCTTTTCACAGAAGGATCATTAATTTGGAAATGCAAAATACAATATATATAGGATGCAGTGCAAAAAAATAAGGAAGGAAATGCATACACCAACTATCACCACACTTAAGGCTCCATAGTACCATTTTACCATTTAAGAGAGAGGCAAAACTGCTGTGCATATAATTGAATTTTAATGGTGAAAATAATATTCATTCTCACTATGTGTTAGAGATACTATTTTAAAATTATTTCTAATATAAACACTTTCTTTTCAGCCTTCATTTTCCCCCTTTCTCTCCTGCTCTCAGGCACAAATTACTGTTAAGTTGGGCTGAATACTGAATGAAAGAGTCAGTGTCATTAATGACAAAGTGTAATATTGAGTTGATGAGACTTCTTGTTTGCAAAGCTTTTCTCTCTCTCTTTTTTTCCCAAACATTCCTCTGCAAGGATCACTGGCAAAATAATTCATATTCAAGTGAGTATCTAATTGAAAGATTATGGACCCATGGAAATGTAGACTAGCAGGTCTGATATCCTAAGGAAAAATAAATAAACAAAACAACCTTCCCTTGGGATAATCACACTTACTGGTGTATAACAGTCTTGTATTCAGAAGAAGAGCTCCCATTTTAGAGCTTATGCAAGTCTCACAAAAATAAGCTCTCAACTTATGAGTGTCCATCACTGCATTGAGGAAGGGTTTACTTGGGCAGAAGTTAATTTTGTGCTATTACAGTTGCTGAAGTGCAGCATGCCCTGACATCAATTTCCCGTCAGACACGTTTTTTGAGATGTGAAGTTCATATATATGAACATCGTCTTGGAGAGGACCATCCTTTTCCGCAGATCAAGATGATCTTGAATCAGTAGGTAGGGTGGGATGGGGCCAGAGTCTGAAAAACTAAATGAGGGCTGGAATGCTCCAGAAGCTCTAGGCTTGATTCTCATCTGTAATGTTTTCTAGCTTTATTTCACTACCTGGCAAGGTAGGTATCCTTACTTCCCCCAATCTTGGACTTTTATAGATAATAAAATTAAGACTCATAATGGTTATACCGTCTCTAAATAGCCCCTGGAACAGTGAACTCAGAAGATATGTATAGAGGGAATGAATGAATATTCGGTCTGGAGGTGGGATGACTTCTATCATGGGTTTGTAAGACTAAAGACCATGTAAAGAACTTTAAGTATCTGCCATAACAATGACAATCAAAATTCTAATTAACTAGGTAACGTCTATTGAATTTATTCTAAATCATGCACTGAGTTAAGCCCTTTAGATATAGCTACTCCATTAAATACATCACAACTACTCAATAAAGAAGGTACAACGCATCTTCCCAATTTTGGGATGAGGAAGCAGAGGCTCAGAGACATTAAGTATCTCACCCAGGTTCAGAGTGGTATCTAGAAACTGGCAGAGCTGGTACTGGCACTCAGGCCAGTGTGACCCACAACCATTGTTTTGGAGAACACACATCAGTGTCCCTTTTTATGAGTCACGGCATAATCAAGTATTTCCAAGAAACATTTCTCTGACTAATAAACGTGTATTTACTCCCATTACATAATAGCGTTTGTGGTCGTTGTTGAAATAGTAAATGCATCTCAACATCTTTCTCTTTTTGCCTTTGCTGCTGCAGAGCTGCAGGCTAAATCATCGCTCAATCACAATAATTTTATCAGCCCTCAAAATAAATGTGTTCTCCTATTCTTCTAAATAGATTTTAAATTTCTGGTTCTGTTTTCACTGCCTTAAAGCACATTTTATTGTAAGCCCTTCTGAATCATTTTTGAGGAGATCTGGAAAATTAGGAAGAACTTTCAAATCAATTAACCTTATCTTGCTGTAAGGTAAGATCACTTTGCAGATCATGAGACAAAGGAAGTTAAGGGACTTGACCAAAATAAATGAGCTGGCAAATTCTGGAACAAAGACACTTTCCAATTTTCCCTATTCTGTGTACAATGATTATTCCATCTTATCATGTCACATTTTGGATATGGGGAATACATATTATTTTTAAAAATTAAATTTTTGGAAAGATGATCTCAATTAAAAGCAGAAACTTACTGAGTATGCTGTGTGCTTTGCCATTCACTTAAAGTTTTATTTAGACTATTTTAATATTGTCCCTTCAACATCAATTAATTTGTCCTAGTTTTCTATTTCTGTGTGTGATAGTCTATGTGTCAACTTGACTAAGCTCTAGTACCCAATTATTTAATCAAACACTCATCTAGGTGTTGCTGTGAAGGTGTTTATAGACTTGGTTAACATCTAGAATCAGTTGACTTGAACTTAAAGAGATTACTCTCAATAATGTGGGTGGGCCTCATCTAAGCAGTTGAAAGATCTTAAAAGTTAAAACTAAGGTTTCCTGGTGGAGAAGAAATTCAACCTCAAGGCAGCATTAACTCCTGTCTGAGTTTCCATTCTGGCCTGCTCTATGGATTTTGGACTTGCCAGCCCAAAAGAATCACATGAGACAGTTCTTTTAAATAAATAAATAAATAGATAGATAGATAGATAAGTATATCAAGATAGCTATAGATATGTATCTATATCTATATATCTTATTTTAAATAAATTAATTAATAATTAGTTCTGTTTCTGTGGAGAACCCTGATTCATAAACTGTGTAACAAGTTGTCACACACTAAGGGGCTTAAACAATACACATTTATTACCTTGTTGTTTCTGTGGGCCAGGAGTCCAGCACATTTTGGCTAGGTCCTCCACTCAGGGTCTCACAGGCTGAAATCAAGGTGTCACCTGGGTGCATCCTCCTCTGGAGGTTCAACTAGGGGAAACGTCTGTCCCCAGGTTCCCTCAGGTTGTTGGCAGAATTCAGATCCTTGTGGTTGCAGGACTGAGGTCCCCGTTGTCTTGCTACATGCTGGTCAGCTCTCAGCTCCTATAGGTCGCTCCCTGGTCCTCACTATAGGGCCTCCTTCATATGCCCCTTCCCACTTTGAACCTCTTCCTTCAGGAAGGCTTCAGATTCTTGGAAAGGCTCACCTGATGAGGTCAGGCCCACTCAAGATAATCTCCCATTTGTTTAACTCAAAGTCAAGTGATTAGGGATTTCATTACACTCGCATAATCTCTCCTGTCATATAATCACCATAGGAGTGATAGCTCGCCATCACAAATCTTGTTCAAACTGAAGTGAAAGGAATTATGCAGGGTGTACACCGTCATCAATGTTAAAAAACTCAAAATCCATAGCGCTGACCTATCTAACACCAAGGCCTCTTATTCTTTGTATATGCATACCTTCAAGGCAGAGGCCATCAGCATTACCTGGGAACCTGCTGGAAATGCAAATTTTCAGTATCTACCTCAGACCTATTGAATCATAAACTCTTGTGGGTGGGACCCAACAACCTGTATTTTAAGAAGCCCTCCTGCACACTAATTGTGAGAATGACATCTGTAAAGAACTTAAATTTCTCCCTATCTCAGGTAGCTCTGCACACGGTCCTGTCTTTAAATTGTCATCTCTCTTAGCTTCACCGTTTCTGAAACTTAACTTCAGCCTTTCAACACACTCTGACTATAGCCTCCAAGCTTCCAGATCACTCCAGTCTTCCCAGTCCAGAAATTCTGCAGCACCACTGAGACCCTTAGTCCATCGATCCTACTGTTTTTTTTTTTTATTATCTGGCATCCCTGGTAGTTATTAAAGCTATTTCACAAATTTCTGATTATTCTCCTTTCCAGAACATGGTAGAACTGCTCCTTGACCACCTTCTGAAGTTAGATGAAGCTTTGTGATTTGCTTTCACAAATGAAATCTGAGAAGAAGTGACATATGAATTTTAATTACCAGTGAGATTCCCTGACCCTCTTTTCTTCCCATTGCAACAATTGTGGAAGCCAATGTTGAGATGGAGTCTTCATCAACACAGGTCCCTGAGCGACCACAATGAACAAAGGCTGGATGCATCCTGCTTGAGAAATAAATGTTTGCTGTGATAGGCCATTGAGATTTGGGGCTTGTTTCTTATTCCAGGGTAACCTAGACTTTTCTGATGGGTACAGCCTCCCACCATGTACAATTTCTCTACTATGACCATAGCCATCCCTTGCAAACAGCCTTCATTCCCTTGCCCATTCTCTGCTCATCAGACTACCCTGGTAACCCCACTTCCCCCCTGAAACCTGTTGGATTAGTCAGCCTTCTCCAGAGAACAGAACCAATAGGATGTGTATACAGAGAGAATCATTTTAGGGAATTGACTCATGTGATTTTGGAAGCTGTCAAGTTCAAAAATCTTCAGGGTAGACCAGAAGGCTGAAGACCTAGGGAAGAGTGGCATTTTGAGTCCAAAGACAGTCTTCTGGCAAAATTCCATCTTCTTCCATGGAAGTCACTCTTTTTTCTCTAAAGGTCTTCAACTGATTGCACGAGGTCCATCCACATTACAGAGGGAAATCTGCTTTACTCAAAGTCTTCTGATTTAAATGTTAATCTTATCTAAAAATACTTTCACAGAAACATCAAGGATAATGTTTGATCCAATATCTGGGTACTGTGGTATAGCCAAGTTGACACATAAAATTATTCATCACACCTAGCTATACTGACTGTCTTCTTTCTCTGCATGTGTTGCCGAGGAGCTGATTGTGGCTGAAGAATGTTGCAAAATGGGCTGAATGGATGCATTTCAGTAAGTGACCACACATCTGAAATAGATGTTCAATCCAACTAGACAGTACTACGTTTTCCAGGTAGATCTACCTTTCCAGCTCTGGAGATGCTGGTTTCACAGCCATCCTTCCTCTACTATCACCCCCACCGCCACCACATTCTACTGGTGACCTCACCTTACATCTCAAAGAAGAAGGATGCAATTAGACATAAATTCTCCATCTTTATTTCTCCAGGGAGACTGGCTGCCTGTGTCTGTCTTCACAATCTCTGGCTTCCCCCCATGTGATGGAATCAGCACCCATCTCATCCCTAAGACAACTCCTTTGCTTGTGCTCCCTGCCCCATGCCCCCTTCTTTCTCCAGGACTGTGTTACTCCAGGTTTTTTCGTTCTGTTCAGCATCATCAAGTTCTCCCTCTCTACTACATCATTCTCATTAGCCTCCAAATCTGCCATCAAATAGCCATCCAAAAAAAAATCTCCCATGCCTCCAAATGCCATGGCCTTTTTCTATAAGTGTTCACAGCAACGGCTCCCCCTAAGAGTTTTCTCTAGTGTGACGGCAATTGTATCCCTCTTCCTTCATTCACTCCTTACCACCTCATCAGGGCCCTCAGAGACCTTCTCAATACTTTCTATTGTTATTGTAGTTTCCTCTACATAGGACTTATTTTTATTACTTATTCTTGTATCTGTTTACTTACTCATGTGCGTGTTTATTACCTGTCTCAGCCCATTAGAATATAAGCGAATTGAAAGCAGGTCCTCAGGCTATATGTATGCGGCTCCTGTCTGCCTACCACCATCTGAATACTACATGGCTGAATGCCCCCCGCCCCCCTTTCTAGGCAAAATGCAACCAGCTTGAAACCTTATCTAGTAAAGAAACTGGGCTATATATAAAGGAGGGTACAAGTCTGCACAAATGCAGTTCTGGGTAAAAACAGCACTTAACAATTTACAGAAAGAGGCAGGGCACTTAACTTTTGAGTCTAACACACCTGCATTCTCAGATTTGCCTGGGGATACTGGGGAGAGTATTGGCTTAATAATCTTCCCCATGTAAGGGGATTGCTTCCAAGCACTAGAGGGTCCTCCACCAAAGGCCAGCCCCAGGCTCCAGGTCTCTGGGAGAGAAAACTGCCTGTGGCTTTGAAAAGAGATAACTGTTTTTTGCTTTGTCTCTGTATTGCTCTTGTTGTTTTCTGTTGTTGTTGTTTTTTTTTTTTTTTTTTTGGTTTGTTTTTGTTTTCAGCTTTCCCTACCCATCAAGATTACCAAAATAAATAAATAAATAAATAAAATAAAAATCCTGCATCCCAGTTCCAGGCATGGAACTCTAAAGCTAAAATATTCCACACATTTATGTTGTTTCCTTGGTATAATTTTTCCGATATAGGTCTGCGGGGTCTAAGGGTATGCACAGTTTTAAAGGTTTTGAAAAGGAATGCCAAATTGCCCTCCAGAGAAACAGAAACAGTTTATCCTCTCCCAAGCCGGGGATGAGAGGGTCAGCACCCCCATGGCCTCGTCTGCACTGCACATTATTCTTTCCTGACTTTGCAATTTGCACACCAGGGTGATCTTTCCTCTGCAGGGGAGGGGCAGGGTTGCCTGGTGCCGGCTCCCGCATTTCCACAGGTGCTAAAACCCTTCTTAACACCCTGATAACCTCACCCACGTGCATTTGGTAGAAGGCAACCCAAATCCCGTCTTACCCTGCCTCACCAGGGCTTTGAGTACTTTGTAAAACCAACTCAGGCTCTCCTCGTGCAACCAACGAGGTCAGGAAGCAGGCTTCGCACCCCAGGGTCCGTGATCCACCACCCTCTACGCTTCTAATACTGTCTCCTCCCAGCAGCCCTCACAATAATGGACACATTTTCAGCTTTCTCGGGTCGGGCAACTTATCAAAGAGAACTCAGGGGTCTCACGCAGAGCTGCAAGTGAATCTTAGCGGCTTACTGCAAAGTACATCATGCAAGGACTTGTGTTCCATTTTCATGGATTATGGCCTCCACCAGACCCTGGGAAATGAAGTTACCATCCAATACGTGCAGGGCTCTGCTGAGCTGCGGAAACTTTCTAAGGCAAACAGATTTTCTCCTTTTATTTCTTTCCCAGTGTCCTTATTATTTTGAGGAAGATGGTGGAATGCACAATGCATTGCAGTCAGAATTTACAGGGCTAAGTAAATCTGCAACATTGCCATTAGCTGTAGGATGAAGGAGGTGATGGAACCACATGCATCTCATTGATGTTACCTTGTTCCCTTCAGGTGGTTAATGTCTGCACTGGTTCCGTGAGCACATCATTCATAATAGTCGTAACCACGTCCACCGATGGAACACACTGCATGCCAGACTCTTGGCCGAGGCTTCTATAAGCGTTGTTTGGTATAATCCTCACTGCAATGTTAAACATGAGCATCTACATTTTGCAGATGAAGAAACTGAGATTCAAAGTCGAGTCCAAGGATCACCATCCTGAGCACAGGTACAAGTTTGTGAGAAATGCAGAGTCTCAGGCACCCTCCCCTCTAGACCTAGAGAAAAAGAACCTGAATTTTAACAGGATCCCTGGGTGATTCATGAGCACATGATAGTTTGCAAAACAATGTTCCAGGTCACACAGCTAGTCAGGAGAGCACCTGAGATGTGAACCCTGGTCTCAAGAATTCTTTCTAGTATGCAGAGCTGTTTCTTTTATATTAGAAAAATGAGAAGGAAATTCTCTAGCTTCTAGCAGGGAGCTATTATTGTATGACTATACCACCATTATCTTGCTGGTCTGTGTGTGTGTGTGTGTGTGTTTGTGTGTGAATTGTTTATTCTATCAGTGTAAGAATATAGCTACCAATGTAGCAATATCTCTGCTGTAATGGGGTACAAATATAAAGGTGTTTTCATAAATAGACAATGCCTGCTAGTTGCATGTTCATCGGTGACACTAAAGGATTCTTTACCTATCATTAAGATATGAATGCTTTATCTATTTTGCCTGTAGCAGACATCGTATTAAACATGCAGACTATTATGCTGTCCGTCCACTGAGTTGCGTTCCAATCCTATGTAATATAATATAAATGGTGAAAAATAAATCCAAGGCAATTTGTCAAGAAAACTCCCCATCCTCACCTCCCTGTCCTAACTCGATTTTGATGGAAGGCACTAAATCCAGGAAGCCGTGTACCACTTTGATCTTCTTCAATGTTTGTGCCCAGCTCATGTGGTTTCTGTAGCACTAAGTCAGAGAGAGTACTTGGAAAATCTTTACTGTGTATAAAACTAGTTTCTCTGTAATGGCACACTTGCATAGATGCCCTGGGAGGTGTCCTGCATACTCTGACTCATCTTGCATTTCCTAGTGTAATTGATTCCCCACCTCCCAAACAGTTCCCTGCTCCTTACTTCCCTCATGGCCACCCTCCAGTTGTGCAAGGTTTAATAGAGCTATGTCCACTAAGAATTCTGCTTTGTCTTTTTGTCTGCCTGTTTTATTTATTTCGACATTTAATGCATTAGCATTCGCTTACAGAAACACCGGAAAACAATCTCTCTTCTTTAGTAATGAATGCATCCAGCAAGGCAATGTGGGTGCCTTTGTCTCCATAGACTCTAATAACTAAAAAAGAAGGAGAAAATAAATTCGCTTTTATTGAACACTTACTAGGTGCGTTAGTACTATGCACACATCACACACACAGACACACATATAGACACACATGACACACACATACCCATATACGCACACATATGCAAACACACATAGGAAACACATCACACACACAAACACACATACATAATGTTGCTGAGCCCACAAACAGGACTCTGATAATGGTACAAAACTTAGTCTGCAGTTAAGAAAACTGATGCCTACATCTCGCAAATAAAACACAAGTTAAAATCCTCTGGTATAATTTTTTGTTTGCATTTATATCAACAGCTCTGAGGACACTTTTCTTCCTCTCCCCATGTCTAGAGGGAATGTTCTTTATTGAAAGCAATCCATGTGTGCATTTATTTATTTATTTATTTAGGCCAATCTCACTCCTTTGGCTGTTGATTCTTTTCATCTCACACCAAGATGTAACTAAACCATGGATTTCTGAGCATTTTTGTTCATTATGAATACAAATGGTCTCTTCCCATCTTTTGAGATGTGCTTGCCCGAATGGAAAAAAACGGGGTGGGGGGATTACATCCAGAGCATATAATTTTGAGTTTGACTTATTGTTATTGTCTTCTTGCCAGTACAATTTCTTATTGATTACAAAATTATCGAGTGTTGTTGGGCTACTAGAGAATTTTGAGCTTGCCGTGATGACAAGAAGCGGTTGGGCAGAGAAACTCTACCAGCAAGCAGGTGGAGACAAGTGTTTACATGATGAACTCTTGGGATGTGAAGCCTTAGGGGTGTTATCAGGAGAAAAGTCAATGGGAGATTAGTAACAGGAGGACAGGCTGTGGCTGTGTGCGTGGCGACCCGCTGGAAGCAGGGAAATATCATCTGTGGTCCAGAATGTCTAAGAATCCTAGCTGCTGTGACACTGGGGACAGTCATGTGCTAGGAAACCTTGAACAACAGGGGCTCTTGGAGGAAAAAATAATAGTCTTGATCTGCAGCATTTGCTGATTTCTGCAGTGTAAACATTTCCACCATGGTCAGTTTCAAGCTGTCTATGGGGTGTCACTGAACACAGATTTGGTAAGAGTTACACTCAAGTGTTGCCATCTGAGGTGTGTGTTGCCTCCGGCCTACCACTGGTTTGGGGCTTCTTTCTTGCACTTTCCTGGGAGCACCGTGTGGTAGTCGGAGAGTCCTCCAGGTAGTGGACAGCAAAATGGAATCTAAACTGTGAGAGACGAATCAGGGGGAAATGCCCGTGAATGATGAAGGGGAGAAGGAGCCAGAGCTGGAGTGGGAGGGGGGAGCTTTCCAGCTGAGATGCGGGTCAGACTTCTGCAAAAGGAGAGAGGGGAGGGAGGAGGGTGGGCTGAGAAAACTCCTCAGAATGCAGTACAGCGCTGAGAAAGTCTTTCCCAGGCTGATGCGGAGCCCCGAGCAAAGATTCCCCATTAGTGGTGATCTGTTAGAAGCTGAAATGCCCCAGTTCTAAAGTCCTCAGTGGAACTTCTGGTCTTTGGCTGAAAGCAACTAAGAGAGAGAGATTGCTTTGGCGTGAGCACCACACAGGATCCTGGACCCAGAAGGTGTGGCAACTGGTGTATGTCAGCTAATTACAACCCTTGAGGAAGGTTCTATCTGGCAAGGAGATTTGAGAAACTCCTTCCATGGCTACCACACATCTGAAAGCAGAGGAACATAAGGAGAGGGCAGCCGGGTGAAGGAGACCCACAGAGCTTCTCTATCAGAATCCCTGGGTTATGTATTTTAAAATACAGATTCTTAGGACTTTGGGGCTGTGGAATCAGAATCTTTGGGAGTCAGATCTTGCCATATCAACTTGAGAGAAAAAAAAAGTTACTTTAATTTCTTAACTGCAATTTTTTCATCTATAAAGTAGATGTAATAATAAAGTGATGAACTGGATTTTCATTTTTATTCTTATCTTTTTCTTTCTGATTATAACTAGATTATAGATATAGTTGTCTGTTAGTCAATCACTAGCTGTGATGACAAAACCATGTCATAATCTTCCATATCTCTCTGAATACATTCAGTCCTACCAGATTGTAAAGGTCATTAAGATACAGATCCCTTACCCATGTGTTTCTTCCGGAGGCTATTGGCCTGAGAAGCCCAGAGTTGCACCAGGAATAAAACAGATATAAAATTTTAGAAGGATTGTCTAGTAAGTCAACACAGAGATGGTGGAAAGGGCAGGTTCTTTGGAGCTGGATAGAGCCAATGACTTAAACTTTCTGAGGCTTCGTTTGTCCATTTGTTAAATGGTTATACCCCCTACTAATTGTGTGGTTCCTTGTGAGGAATGAGAAGGAATAGCGATATATGAAGACAGGTGCATCTTTGGGTGCACTAATCCCATTGCTCAGATGCAATGCTGAGGAAATAGTGCAGAATGCTGACACCTTAACACCAAGATGTTCATTACAGGATTATTTACCATTAAAAAAAAAAAAAAAAAGCTTGGGAAAATTCAATTGTCAAGTAAAGAAAAAACAGTTTATTCATGGTTTCTTAGCACTGGTTGCACATCAGTCTCAAAAGAGCTAAAAAATACTGAGAATTGTATTCCATCCAAGAAACTCTGAATAAACTGGTTGGGCTGGGGAGGTTGTACCCAGGTACTTGAGTTTTGCCAATGTCCCTCCCCCTCATCTCAATATGCAGCATCCCAAGTATGAGAGAATGTTTTAAAACCATAAAAATAGTGTTACTGAGCCACTAATATAACACATACAAGGCTTATATTAAGCCCAAATAACAAGAAACAACAACAATGTCCAAATATATGTATAAATAAGAGATCAGAAAGAAATACAAGATGATCTATTGTTTCTGAGTGGTAAGGGTGTTTCTGTTTTTCTTCTCACTTTTCTGAACTTTGAAAACTTGCTTTCATAAGCTTGTATGACCCTAATAATAACTATAAGGAGAAAGTGTGCATAGAACTTCTGACAAGCTGATTATCCCACTCCAAACTAAAACTATCAAGTCAGGGACCCCTTTTGTCTGTTCTTCTGCCATCCTGGTCACTCCTCGTTCTCCCACATTCTACAGCTCCTCCAGAATGGGGACCATGCCTTTTACATCATTATATATCCACCCCCTAGTACAGAGCTTGGCACATAAGTGGCACTTAATAATTATTTGTCAAATGAATAAATAAATGTCTACCTGGCATTTACATAGTATTTAAATTGACTTGACATACCATCACTCCATAAATGAGAGAGAGAGAGCAAACACTCCAGATCTTATTTTCCAGGGATATGTCTTCATAGCTGCGGGATTGTGATACAGTGAGGCTGCTTATCCATTCTATTGGTTTGAGCATGATTTTTAATGTGTCTATAAAGAGAGGTTTTCAAGTTTAATTGCAGCATCACCTTCTTCACGCTCACCCTTATCTCTGACCGCACTTTACTCCTGGTGGCTCAGCCTGGATTTTACGACCCTTCCACACATAATAAACCATCCAAACAACTTTTTCACGTCATCTTCAATGAATTCAGAGAATGCAACAGTTTGCACCCTCCTCTCTGCACAGTTTATGGCTCCTGCTTTCATTCTACAAGGCTGCAGTGTATCAGTTGATAAATATCTGTCCTACGACGCTGAGTGTGACAAACTGTTTCCTTCCAAGATCCACTCGTCCCTCATAACTTATGAAGCCAAAGAAAAAACATTCAAAGGTGTCTTGGGTTTTCTTTTTTCTCCTTAATTCTACCAAATTTCTCAACATTGCGATTTCTGCCTATCACCCCTCCTCAACTCCTATGTGATTAAATTCAAATTAGAACGCACACACACACCTCTTACTGTAGAGAGATTGTTGAATACCGCCATATATCCGTATATCGTGATTGATATTTGTTTGAAGGAAGGCAAGTGAATTCAAACTGAATATAGAATTAATGCAAAAGGAAAGGCATCCTTAAAGAAGACAGGAGACCTGGTTTCTAAAGCTAACAGTGCCGCTTAAAATGGGGCGTGTGGCAGTTAGCAAATCCCAGAGCATCTCCAAACTTCAGTTTTCTTAACTCCAGAATAAGCATAGAGACACTTACAGATGTTTTCACCTTTAGTTTTTAAGTCATTCTTAAAACCATGAAGACCACCTGGTGATCCACTTTATCCCTTCATTTATTTAGCCAAAGTTTATTGGGTGCATCTCAGGCAGGGACCATAGTAGACACCAGGATAGGGTCACCCCCAGATAGTGTCAGGCCCCAGCTTTGGACCCTGTGCTTTAGAGGGTCCTCCTGAGCCCTCCTCCAGCCTCAACCATTCCCTCAAGGTAAGGATTTCCTGGGGTCAATGGGATCAGCCCATCCAGAGCCCATCTACCTAATTCCCAGAATTCCTTGCCTAAAGCCCCAAGCCTGCTTCTTGTCTGTGCAGGTCTCTCCTGCATGTTACTGGGAGGATGGTGCCTCCAGTGGGCAAGGATCAGCTGTCTCCTATGGGTTGTATGGTCTACAGACATGCCATCTAGTGATAAATATTAAAGACTTAATTTGGGTAAAATAAAGTAGTTGGAAGGATTGTGCCATCACTAAATTTTCCTTTATACACATATGTACATACATGCACAGGCACACACACACAAAGACATGCACACTTAATGTGCACAGACACATGTGCACAATGCACACATACATGCATGCATATACACATATTCACACATACACACAGAGAGACACAGAGACATGCACACATAACACACACATACACACACGTACACCTGCACACAAACTTACACACTTCTCGTCTTAAGGCATTTGTTCCTGGGGAGAGAAGAGCATGTTCACTGGGACCAAACAACCTGTAAAGAATAAACTTAAAATGAGACATAATCCCATGACTCAGATACATCCACTGTTGGTATATAATGTTGATTATGCTGCCTTCTCAGTTTTACCATTTACAAAGTCTTTTAACGTACATGCTACATTGGATACAACATCCCTGTTAGACAGGATTGTTTAGATTCATTCTTCAGATGAGGTGACTGAGGCCAAGGGAGAGTTCCTATGTTGCCTGAGGTCAGTCAGCAGGCCCGTGGCAGAGCTGACACTCAAATCCGCATCTTCTGAATCCAGTTCATGGGGCTCATGATTTTATCCACCAGGCTCATTTTCAGGATTTACCTAATTGTCACATTATATAGATAGACATGGGTGGACGTACAGGTATAGGTAGGAATATGGTTCGGATATAGATACAAATGGTTTCTCAAAACACCAAGAAATTAGAGGAAAATATTAAAAAAAACAGATCATATGATATTTCTTCAAATCCAGATTTATCCAGAACATGTTGTATTATAGTCGTATCCAGATGGATGTAAATCCAGGTGAATCCATACATACTGGTATAGAGAGGGAAAAACAGCTTCCTACACCCGTCCTTTCCTCCTGGGAGTGGGCTTCCTACGGACAGGGTGGGGTCTTTAATTCACACTCAAGAGCATTAGGACAGCATGGGGTAGGAAAGTGTTGTTCAGACAGAGACCTTGTCAGCATTATGGCATGCAGAGCTCTTGAGGCTGGATGGGCCTCCCAGGCCTGCCTTCGCTCCGGACATCTCCTCTGGTGGACTTTATCTCCGTCCTTTGCTGACATTCATCATTTAGAATTCTGTCTCTCACGCTTTTCTAAAGGGGCTATGATCGAAACTCATAGAAGAATATCTTATTCTTTGTATAGAAAGGAGGAAAGAGTTTAATTCAACTTGCAAACAAGAAGAATGCAGAGTGTAAAAAGGCAGGAGCTGCAAAGCAGGAGAAGGCAAGGTTGTGTATTGCCTGCTGTGTTGTTACTGGGATGGACAAGAACACAACGTTTCAGTTGTGTTGGGGGAATGAGGAAACCGTTTCCAAGTATGAACACGAAGGGGATCATTTCTACCAGGGCTTTTCCTTCCCACCTCTGGCAGCCTCCTTACAAGTAACCGGCCTGTTAACCTGCTATGTTATTAACATGCTCCATTAGCCCTCATCCACAATCTAGCATTCACCCCACGGATTACTTCCCCTAGAGAGAATAGCACCTTTCCACGTGCCTTCAGTATTTCAACGGAATAAAATGAAGTCATTAAGTACTAGCTGCATTTACACTTCTGAACACTGAATAGCCACCTGCCTGGAAGGTGGCTCAAAGGGGGAAAGACAATTGAATAAAATATTGATCAATGTGTATTTATATCTCTACTTATATAACACTTTAGTAGATCAGAAATCAACTGGAGTTTTTCAAAAAGCACTCAAATTAAAGTTTTATTTTGCATATACTGTTAAAGACGGGAGGAAAAAAAGAGCTCTCTGCAACCCTCCTTTCCTCACGGGGGTGGGCTCCCTGCGGATGGGGACGGGTCTTTAATTCACATTCTGGAGTTCAAGAACAAGGCAGGCACTCCTTTTAAAAGTATGTAGCCATATGGAAAAAGGAAACAGTATCCTATTTCAAGAAGCCGAGTTTCTCCTCTGTCCCGTGAGGCTTGATTTTGGAAAACATGTATCCACACACAGGTGGATCAGACCGCTGAGGTCTGAAGCTCTCTCTCTTGACCAAATTTATAGTCCACACTAGCGTGCTTTTCCTCTTCCATGGGCTTGGTTAGCATGATTTTGCTATTCCAGCAGAGTCTTCTCCAGGAAAATGGCTTGATTCTTTGATTGTTCACTGCAGCGGCTTCTTGGAAGAACCACCAACTCTTCTTCAAGGTAAAACAGCAGCAGATAATTTACCCTCTAACATCATTTTAATCTCTTGCTTCAAAAATCCTTACTTTGCTTTTTCCATCTATTCTGGACAGTTGTATCAGATTCTTACCAAATACCATTCAAGCCTCCGCATTGGAAGACCTGCTTAACCAAGATTTATAACCCTAAATCAATTCCAACCTTGCCTTCCCACCTTACCAGCACTGCCTAAGCTCTTTCCAGGTTCTCCATTACTTCAGTAAGCAGTAGACTTAGAATTTTCTTGTAAAGGTTGTGTAACAGGTTGTGGAGCCAACATGCAACAGGATAAAGGTCCCCAACCGTAGGACTGATGTGAGCATTGCATGTGACAGTGGATGCACAGGCTTTTCCAGCCTTAAGCACAGAAAAATCTTGTCATTCTTCTGGAACATAGTCTAAAAAGGTGTAATGGGGGGTGGAGGGGTAGTCCTCTATTTGTAGCTTCTATGTAAATATTGGTCTAAAATATATACATTTTAATATGGATATAAAATACCAATAAATTACACTAATGGTTCACATTTTTCCTATTTTAATTAATTTACTTTGTTGCAAAATCAAAATGAATATGACTTCATTCCCAAGAAATACTTCAATTTAGGAAATTTGCTTCATCGAGCCCTAGGTCCTTGAACCATTGTCTGTAATAAATTCTTAATTTTAGAATTTGATTTTACAAATTATATGTGCTATAGAGCTTTATGCTTTACAGTTTAACATGAAATTTTTGAAAAAATAAAAAAGTCATGAAGTAAACCACAGGAGAATTAAACTCTTTAGTGGCAACCATCATTTATAAATAGAAAAATTGTAGAATCATAGCTTTAAAAAGTAATCATTTATTTACTCATGTTCATTCAAATAATATTTTTAAGCATCTACTGTGTGTTAAGTACTTTTCTCAGAGCCTGGGAACATGGTTTTAAACTAGACATAAATCCTGCTCTCAAATAGTGGATAAGAAATGTGAACAAAAATGTACACAAGCAGGCACGGACAAGGCAACAGATGAGAAGTTTCCCGAGAGTAGCAGAGTTTAAAAAACAAGAAAATTCAAAGCTAAAGTAGGTCGTTTCTAATTTATTTTTGGGGGAAGAAGGTGAGGAGACATGAGGGAGGCATTAGGTTTGGAAGTCTTCCTGGAGAAGACTTGAAGTCTGGGTCAGATTGAATCACGCAGGCATGGATATAGGAGGAGGTCCCAGGGGGGCTGAGACCCTAAATGAGCAAAGACAAAGAAGAGAGAAGCAAGACCTGGCTAGATCCATGTGGCCAGAGCAGGAGTGTCAACAGAGTATCAGTGGGAGAAGGATACAGCTGAAGAGATGGTAGGTGGTGTCCTTGAAGAGCTATGGCAATCTAACGGATTCATACCACCAAATGGAAGATCAGTGAATACAAAGACTTGAAAGTCAAGTCAATGGGATATAGTCGCTCAACCTTCTAAGCATTCATTTTAATAATATGTTTTCAGTGCCTCCTGCATGCCAGTCCTGTTCTAAGTGTCGGGGTTGAAGTGGTGAAAGAAGTAAACAGAATCCTTACTCCTAAGGAGTTACCAGTCTATTTGGGGAGGACCACCATTAAACAAATAAGTGTACAAATAATTGGTTAGGTTTTTTAAAGGGAATGGACAGAGGGAAAGGGAATAACAGAGGTTCAAGGGGGACAGAAGATCTTGAGAACTGTTGCCCAATGGAATATTCTGATATTCTGCAAAGATAGACATGTGTTGTCTGTACCTTGTGATACAATAACCAATAGCCATATGTGGCCATCGAGCACTTAAAATGTGACCAGTGAGGCTGAGCATCTGTATTTTTAATCTTATTTCATTTTAACTAATTTGAATTTAAGTAGCCACAGGTAGCTAGTGACTATTATATTTTGCTTCTAATTACACATGCATAGAATAAATTTCAAGCCCATTGACAGCAGAAATTCTTTTCTGTCTGGCAATGTTTCTTTCCCAGGCCCCCACTATATACTAGCCATGTAGAATTGAATGCTTCAAGAAAACGTCCTTGTAAGGTTGTGTGACAAGTCTATGAGAAGGTCGAAAGGCAAACCACCGTCCTGTTTGGGGAATCGATAGACTGCCAGTGAGGAGACAGTGAACAGGAAATGTTTGTCAAATGAATGAGCAGAGGGCAAAGGTCACTGGAGACAAGCCTTGCTGGATCCATAGGGTTTCAATGGGTGGAGACTGCTGGTTGGGCTTTCAGTTGGGAGGCATTGTGGGTGACCGAGGATGCTGAGGTGTGAGAGTGGTGAGGGTGTGTGGAGAGCTGCCCACAGGCTTACATGCTGCAGCTGCTTGCCCCTCCCGGAATCTTGCAGCAGAAAATACCTTCAGCAGACACCCACCCTACCTTCCCAGGATCTGCACATTTAGCCTGGGCAATCCAGGAAATGGACAAGAGGAGGAGTCTTGATTTTTGAGTGTCAAATCAAGGCTGTGGGCTTCCCTGGTGGCGCAGTGGTTGAGAATCTGCCTGCTAATGCAGGGGACACAGGTTCGAGCTGTGGTCTGGGAAGATCCCACATGCCGCAGAGTAGCTGGGCCCATGAGCCACAATTACTGAGCCTGCGCGTCTGGAGCCTGTGCTCCGCAACGAGAGGCCGCGATAGTGAGAGGCCCGCGCACCACGATGAAGAGTGGCCCCCGCTGGTCACAACTAGAGAAAGCCCTCGCACAGAAACGAAGACCCAACACAGCCATAAATAAATAAATTAATTAAAAAAAAAAAAAATCAAGGCTGTGTGGTCATTTCCCTGCCATCCCCAGTGTAAATTGTCCTAGTTCCAGAAGGAGAGCAGGGCCACTCATAAACAAATCCCCATGTACTGGGGATCAACCAAGAGTCAAGTGCTTCTCAAGCTTTGTCACAGTCAGCCTTCCAATAACACCAAGAGGCAGGGGTGAATATCCTCTTTATACAGATTAGGAAAGTCTCAAACAGTTTATGAGACTTGCCTGAGGGTTCCCAACAGCTGAATTGGAACATGAAACTCACATGCAACAGCATCTGACCCCAGACCCTCTTGCACACCCCTAAGACATGTTCACATCTGTTTTGATGCTTGTTATGTCCCAGGTGTATGCCGGCTGCGGAAGCGTGAGTCATCACTGCATTTACTGAGCTATTTGAAGGATCACCACGTATAGATGAGGAAACTGAGGCTTTAGGAGGGGCCTGGCCCAGAGCTAAGTGACAGAGCTGAGATTCCAATTCGGATTTGCATGACCCCAGAGCTTACAGCATCTTGGACGTTTTGCTCCTACCTCATACAGCTGCAGATATGGACGTACGTCTAGTTTTAAGCCCCTTTATTCACAGAGGCTGGGATGGCTTGGGATCGGTGCTCACATATTCTGGAGTTGGAGAAACATGAATGGAAAAGCCAGTTCTAAGACAAACTCAGTACATAGCAATCATAGTATTAATAAGGATGATAATAATAATAATATAATACAATAACATATACTATAGATCACATATGTCATTATATAGATTACATTAACTATATAATTATTCAATACTATATTATAATACATCATTATCACATATATCATGTACAATGCAGGTATTCATATTTAAAATACATAATGTATATGATATAGTATAATTATATTATATTAATATATTTATAATTTACCATAACATAACAAAATATATATGTATATTATATTCATTTGAGATATTATGGTATAAGATGATATAGTTATGTTTATTATATAAAAGTATTATATACTATTATATTAACAGATAAGATGTGTACATATGGCACACATGTGATATATGTTGCATCACATTGTACTAATGATATCCTATATTTCTATATTAACATGATGACATATAATGTAATGTGATATAATAAATAATATAATATAATACAATACAATATAATATACAAATTACCAACATTGGTAAATGAGCCCCCTGAAGGCCAGGTACATTGTCTAGCATCACAGAGCTCACGAGGGTCAGAGTTTGTACCAGAACCAGACTCTTGGCCCTCAGTTCGAGCCCCTCCACCTGGCACTGGCGTTGTGAGCACTGCCCCTCCCCATCCACTGGGCTCCCATGTAATTATGTGAGAATCTCTGTCCAGTTCACAAGGCTGCCTGTGCCCCACATGTTTTCGGCACTCACCAGTGTTCCCAGGGTCTGTCACCCCTGAGGGTTCTGGCTGTGGGTGGCCCCTCAGGCTCAAGCTCTATATGAAGACAAGGGGCTTTTACCTGCGGGGAGACCTCCCATTCCCCTTCCAAGGCTGGGCAGGCCTGGAAGTCACCTGTAAAACTGATGGAATTTCAAAAAATAAAAATAGATTCAGTCACAGTGAAGGGACCTGAGGGTTTGGATCAGGTTTCTACACAAAGGGTGATTAACCAAATGCCTTTGCTGGAATGTGGGTGGGCTTGGCAGGAGGTGAGAGGGACATGAATGAATCTGTCTGCATACTTGGGAAGTGTTTTTAACTCTCATTTCACTTAAAAAATATTTCTAATCAATTCCACTTACCTGTTTCTCCTCCCCCTATTCTTCCTGGTTGACAGGGAAATATGGTGAAAGGAAAGAGGCTTTGGAGTAAGACCATCCCTTAACGCTCTGTGTGTTTAGGTGACTTACTTTCACTACCTGGGGTTTGGTTTCTGATTCAGTAGGTCTGGGTGGGGCATGAGAGTCTGCATGTCTAACAGATTCCAAGGTAAGGCTGATGCTGTTGATCTGGGACTGCGCTTTGATCGCCACTGCACTGGGAGAGAGAAATGATTTCCTCAAAGTTTCACAGCAGGTTAGGACCAAGGGCTGAGATCAAACCCAGGAGAAGTCGAGAAAACGATTATTTGCAGTTCTTCATGATCTTCCTGTATTTAAATTATATATTCATGCCTTTGGTCATGTGACTTTTCAAAACCACCTACCAAAGTGGTATTTCCCTGCCCCACTGATACCCCGCTCAACCATGTGACTTGTTTGGGCCAATGGAATATGGCAGGAGGAGAGTGAGCCTGTTCCAAACCAAGACCTCAAGAGACAGTGCCTGCTTTTGTTGACACTCTGGGATTCCTGCCATTCGCCATGAGCAGAGCATGCTTCAAACAGCTCCAGTCCAAAGAGAAGAAGGAAACCCACAGTGCAGACTTGACTCTGACAGTCAGTCTGGGTGCAAGTCCAGCTGACCAGCATCTGGAATCAGAGCTGCTCAGCTGAAGCCAGCCTAGTTCAGCCAAACTGCAGATGACCTGTGGACCCATGAGTGAGAGAGTATAGTTGTAAGCTACTGAATTTGGGGGTAGTTTGTTATACAGCATGAATGCAGCAATTTCTGACTAATATACACTTGTGTCTTAGCATTACATGAAGATCATCTTTCAGTTCAGAAAGGCAAAAAAATGTATCATGTATCAAACTGCAGATGACCTGTGGACCCATAAGTGAGAGAGTGTAGTTGTAACCTACTGAATTTGGGGGTAGTTTGTTATACAGCATGAACACAGCAATTGCTGACTAATACACACTTGTGTCTTAGCATTACATGAAGATCATCTTTCAGTTCAGAAAGGCAAAGAAATGTATCACATATTAAGCAGCTACCATGAGCCAGGACTGTGCTTGTAAAACTGTATCTAGGAATTTCTTGTTTCAATTATTTTACTAGGTGTCTCTCTAAACTCAGTACCTTAAAAAAGTGGTTCCAGCAGTTGCAGCTTTTATTTGTAGAAGCCCCACTCTTTACCAATATCCCTCAAACTTCATCTTGATCTGTCTTGGATAGCTCCCTCAAGTCTGCCTGGTATGTGTCTGTGCTGTTTATTTTTAATTATTCTGGCCTCAGAGGTCACCCAAAGCTCTGCCTGCAGTCTCTCTAACTACTTGGTATCCACTGTGGCATGGCTTCATCCCAACACACACTTGAAAAAAAAAAGAGAACAAAAATAAAACATAAAGTCTCAACTTTAAGATGTAGGAGGGGCTTCCCTGGTGGCACAGCGGTTGAGAATCTGCCTGCCAATGCAGGGGACACGGGTTCGAGCCCTGGTCTGGGAAGATCCCACATGCCGCGGAGCAACTAGGCCCGTGAGGCACAACTACTGAGCCTGCGCGTCTGGAGCTTGTGCTCCGCAACAAGAGAGGCCGCGACAGTGAGAGGCCCGTGCAGCACAATGAAGAGTGGCCCCCGCTTGCCGCAACTAGAGAAAGCCCTCGCACAGAAATGAAGACCCAACACAGCCAAAAATTGATTAATTAATTAATTAATTAATTAAAAAAAAAAAGATGTAGGAGATAGGCCACTTATTTTGTGGCTGCTCATTTTAAGGGGGAGGAAAGATGAGTGTCTTTTCTTCTTATGAATAGGCAGGATTGACATTAAAAAAAAAAGAAGTACTTCAAGAGCTGAACTCTTCCACTGGACACAAATGCAGAGAAATTCTGTATATCTTTAAATGTTTTATATGTCCCTGTCATATATAATTTATTATGTTGTGAAACCGAGTCCTTCTTTGAATGAAAATTTTACTATCAGAGCCTGGGGTACTTTAGTTTGATGATTTAAAACTCTCAATGCACTCGTAGCAAATAGCACGTTTTTATGACAGTGTGTTTGTCCAAGAGGTCAGCTTTCAGCACAGTCGGAAATTTCCCCCAGTTAAATTATTTCAAAGAGAAATATGTCTCCCAGCCCAATTCTTCTTGCAGAAAATGCAGGTGCAATTCCAGATAGCATTGGGTGTCCATCTTTCAAGAAGACACTAGGCAGCAGGGCTGCTCATTCATCTTGTGGTTTTGAACTGATGCTACAGAGATGCACTTTGAATCTTGTCTTTGCCCTCATTTGGCTGAACCTCTCAGTTTTCAGCCATAACATGATGTTAATGATATCAACTTTCAGGAATTTATTTGTGAGGATTAAATGAGATGGTAGTCTGTCAAAATGTCTGGTCCATAATTATTATTACACCACATTATTCTGCAGACTCTGCTTTGAAATGAAATCAGCTCCCCCATGGGATGTGACAAAGTACAATATAAAGAAAGAGTCCAGTCAACTCGTAGGCAAAGATTTAGGAAAATCCATCCAATACTGCAGAGATTCAGCAGCCAGTGGAATGAACAGTGAGGGAACAAGTAAGGGAAATTTAGATACGAAGGTTTGGTGAAAAGAGTGGCGTGCATTGAGAAACTACATTCTGGTGTCCCAACCTCAACCTTTACCTTGTTCTCTGCACGGCGGGGAGCTCCTGATTAGGAAAGGTAATAAACTGTCATCTGTGTAGCCAATCAGAGAGCCAGCCACTCAGTCACCCATCCTTCCATCCATGCATCCATCCGTCCATTGATCCGCCCATCTGTCCATCTAGTTGTTTATCTATCCATTTCCTCTTTCTGTCCATCAATCTACTCTGCAAACACTGAAGAGATCCTAGACAGATACTGAGATAAGCTCTGCAAACACCAAGATGTAAGTCCAAGCCGATGGTCTCCAGGTATTTAGAGATTAGTTGTGGGGAAAATCAGGTAAAGTCATATTTTCAAGGCTGTGTGCTCAACGTTACAAGAGAAAGGGCATGGGATGTTAAGTAAGCATAGAACAGGGACAGACTTTCCAATCTAGGAAAATCCAGGAGGACCTGCCAGGTACTTGGGCTGAGGACCATTTAATCATCAAGTGGGTGATATGAGAAAGGCATTCCAGAGAGAGAGAACAGACACCGGGCTCAAAGCACAGGATCTTTCAGAGAATAGTGTATTAGTCAGCTGGAGCTATTGTAATAAAGTACCATAATCTGAGTACCTTAAACAACAAACATTTATTTCCTCATGTTTTGGAAGCTGGAAGTTCACAATCAAGATGCCAGCAGGGTTGGTTTCTGGTGAGAACTCTCTTCCTGGCTTGTAGACAGCCCTCCTTCTCCCTGTGTCTTCACAAGTTTCTTCCTCTGTGTTTGCAGAGAGAGAGAGAGCTCTGGTGTCTCTTCCTCTTCTTCTAAGGACACGGGTCCCATCATTTCAGGGATCCACCATTACGACAACATCTCACCTAAATTATTTTTAAGGTCTTATCACCAAATACAGTCATATTGGAGGTTAGGGCTTCAACCTATGAATTAAAAGGAACGCAATTCAGCCCGTAACATACGGTGACTAGGTTCACATAGCTGACACTCAGGAAGCATGCAGGCAAAAGAGGGTAGGTCAAAGGCTGGAGAGGTCAGCAGGGATGCACTCAGCTCAGGGTGGGCCCTAAGTCCACGTAAACATAAACGGCACACAGGTCAGAGAAGGGGCCCACCTCTGGCAGAAAGAAATCAGTGCGGAGACTTGAGCTGCTTTAGCGTTTGTGCTCCATTCAGACACCCCCGGCCCCCAGAAAGCACAATGGCAGGTCACAAAGCCATGTTTATTAAGGTTTCAAAGCTTGGCCTCCCACTGATTTCTCCCTGAGCTGGAGGTTTCCAACTTCAGAAACCTGCAGATTTGATTGGGGAATGACTCTCTTGAAATCCAGGTGTACGCTGATGGGGTTTGATTTAAGATTTCATTCTCTTCGAGATGATCCGAAGTGGAAACTCTCTCCAGAGGATGCTAAGTTCATTTTGGAGATCTACGGAAACAGATTAAAACCATGTGCCTGAATCCTGTGAAATTTGCAAGGGCGGGGTGCGGGGAGGACAGAGGCCTGTAGTTCAATGGTGAGTCGCATCCTCCAGGCTCTGTGATCTCTGTCCCCTGCCTCCCGAGGAAGCGGGAGTGGCTGCCCTTTCGCCATCAGAGCAGCCCCCCATCCCCTGCTCTTATCCTCTGCTGAACTTATTAAGTTAGTATCAAGTCAACGTGTCCCTTCTTGATAGTACACAAATTCTCTGAGGGCTGCAGAATTCCGCATCTGTCCTCTTACCTGTCACTTCAGCCGCCTTTTAGTGATGTTAAAAGAAATCTTTACTGTCACTCACATCACCCACTCACTTTGTTCTCTGGCAGTGACACTCTTGTTGTGTTTCTCCCACTGCCACAACCAACTCCCATGAATTAGCATTCGCCAAATTTATACGTGCTCATTAGTTTGAATAAATTTAAAAGCTGCTGCTCCTGAGTTTTAAAAATGTAACCAGGTTTTTCCTTGGATGTAATTGAGGCATCTTTAGAAAAGTAAATTACAGCCTGACTCCCAACTAGGCATTTTATGAGTTTAGAGTCAAGGGGTCTCTTTGGGGTATCATATGAGCTATAAATACCTGGGGGGGTGGGGAGGAATAAAATAATAAAATCCCCCCAGTCAATTCTGCCTTCCCTGTTCACTCTGCCCCTTCCCTCCTCTCTCTCACACACATAGAAAACCACAAATGGCTACCTGCATTGAATGGAGACCCCAGTTATACTCTTTTCTGCTGTTTTAATAGATGGGCAGTGGCATGGAGCCTGGGTTTCTCCAAGCCACATCTCTGGGCCAAATGCATTGGAACCACTGGGGGACGCTTATGAAAGATATGACTTCTGTGCCTCTCCTCCGACCTCTGGCATCAGAACCCTCCATCCCCGCAGCTGGGTCCTGGGATTCTCTGTTCATTACAAGGATCACATCAGATTTTGATGTTGCATAAATTTGAAACTTGCTCTAGCAGTGGGCTAAACACAGACTTTGGAGCCATTTTGGTTTAGGAGATAACCCAGACCCCACTGTGTTCTCACATGACGATGTTAGGCAAAGTGTTCACTCCCTCTGAGGGAACTGGTACTCAGAGAATAGTGCTTTTGTAGGGATGAAAAGAGATATTCAAGTATGTGTCCTTGTAGGTGATTGTCAGGCTGTCGAGGGCAGCTGCCAGAGGAATAACTCAGGTCAATATTCTATCACTCGGAGTCAGGTTGTTAATTATGGAAATCACCTGCATGTTTGGCCTCCTGGGTGAGAGGCTTCAGTCTAGGAATATTATTTTAGTACCTACTAGGTGATAGCTGCAGTTGTAGGTGCTGGAAATGTGGTGTTGAATGCCCTCTTATACATAAATAAGATAATAAACTAAGTAAGCTAGCAGCAATAAACTACAAAAGTATAATGCATCGCATTTTAGATGGTGATAGTCCCTTGGAGAAAAATAAAGCGTGTTATCGGTAGGAAGCGCCAGGTATAGGATGGGGTGGGTGGGGGGGATGCTTCACTGAGAGGCTATATTTGTGCAAAGACCAGAGGAGGAAAGGACACCAGCCATAACCATCTGGAAAGAGGTCATGGCTGTCCCTATGGCAGAGGGGCTAGAAGGCCAGTGGGGTGGGTCAGAGAGCTGCTTCTCCAGCAAGAAGACCCAAGTGGGCAGACTCCAGGGAAAATGTGCCCATATGTCCAGGTCCCCATTGTCCAAAATAAGCTCAATAGGCAGCAAGAAAGCAGGAGAACTTTCTGGAATTGCAGCACAAGATGGAGATGCACACCAGGCTTCACAGAAGTGGCCCATTTATCAGGAGAAGGATGGGCCAGCAGCAAAGTATGCTTTAAAGCCCTAAGGGTGTAAGAAGCTCCAAGAAGAGAGAAAGTCCATTTGAGAGAAAGAGAATAATTATCCCCATCAGGTAGACATTTTGCATAGGAATAATAACAACCATTATTTCTCAAATACCTACTACACTCTGGGGAAGACACCAGGAATTTCACATATGCTAATCCTCGTGAAGTAGGCACATTGTAAAGGAGGAAGCCACGTCAGAGATGCAGGGAGGAGCCCAAGTTTGCAAGCAAGAAATGTACTGCCATCTTCCAGTCTCCACCTGCTGACTCCAGAAACAGCCCCACTTCCAGCCCCAGCATGTTACCTTGCACCCCTGAGCCCAGGCAATATGTACAAAAAGAGTGCTACTAAACACCAGAGGACAGGGTAATATTAACACACAATGGCTGAGAAAAAGCTAACAAACAACCAAAATGAATTTTGCTTCTGACACAGAGACAAACCCAGGCATTTAACTCAGACACTTTTGTGTGTCCAGGGCACCCCCAGGCCCAGATCCCTTTATTTGTACATTCATGCATCCACAAAGGGATCCTTGAACAGTAGGGCCTGGTGGTTAAGAGCCTTGCAGCTTAAGACTTAATGCCTGGAACTGAATCTGGCTGGGCCACTGTGATTCTCTGTGCCTCAGTTTCCTCATCTCTAAAATGGGGATAATAATAGTATCAACTTCATAAGGGTGTTCTGAGAGGGATCAATGAGATTATCTATGTATCAGGCTCAGCACCAGGCCCGGCAAGCTGTAAAAAGTCATGAACCCTTGCTATTTCCAACTCATTCACTATTCCATTTACTGTTCACTTAAACATTCTAATAATTCTAACAATTAACCAAGTTTAAGAAAACTCAGACTTGTGAATCCCACTTAACCATATATAAACCATTTAAATTATTTTAGGTTTTCAGCATCCTCTCTCCCATGCCCAATATAGACGTGTACACACACACACACACCTCTCATTCTTATTCCTCTATTCTACTGCCCACATGGATAGACCAGGGCATAATCTTTCTCCATTCCATGTCTCACCTGCTCTTCCCTATGGCAAGAGCATCTCTTCCTATGGTGCAGAGGGCATATGGCATATGGCAGAGGGCAGAGGGCAGAGGGCACCTCCTCCCTATAGACTCCCTTCAACACCCAGGCTCACTTAAGTGTGCTTCACCCTTCTCTACTAAGTCCTACCCCTCTCTCAGGGCACTGGGGCCCTTCCTAAACTCTGGTATAATTCCATGCTACTCTTGAGTCTTTACTCCCAGACTCTGAATTCCTGGAGACAATATTTTATTAAAATTTGCTCTTCGAGTCTTAGGATAATACTTAGAATTTTGCCGGCACTTGTTAAGTACTTATTGGGTAAAATCATCAATTCAAAAGCTGGACATAATTCAAGATAGGTTTGTCTCAGTTGAACCAAAAACCTGATAAAACCCTGTCATCACGAACAATAGACTTTCAGAATTCATCTTCGGCACCTTCACATCACAACCATAGTCATCTCAATCATCTTTACATTACTACCACCATCATCTTCATCATTTTACATCATCAGCACCATCATAGTCTCCAACATCTTCATTCCATCACCACCACCACCATTATCTTTACATCACTGTCACCATCATTCTTTAAGTTCCTTTTGACTTCTAGCACTTGGCAAATATTTGAGGAGCTCTTCAAAGTTCCTTTTTGACTAGGCCTTCCAAAGCAGTTTAAGTTTTATTTATTCAGGAGGGATCATTAATTTTATCCAGTCCGCTAGGAGGCAGGGCTTCAGTTCTGTGGGTGAATTGAATTATCTCTCCACTGTTTCAAATTAGTAGAATAAAAGAAGCTGGATGTTGGCTTTGAGTTTTATGTGTTTAGGTATTTCCCCTGAGCAGAACTTCAAGGGAGCTCTAACTCCCATGTCTGTAGCTGCCTAATTTCCTTGCAGAATCTACCACCTATCCTGTGACTCCTCATCATATTAAGTTTGACGGTGCATTAAATTCTGACCTGTCACGTGCTCCCTACCTGGAGCTTAAGCCCGTACTTGTGTTTCAGTTTTGGGAGATGAGTATCTGTAGTCTTTATCTGGGGTCCTTTGGGAAGTGTTTCTCCATAAAAGACCTTGAAGTTCCCTGGGATGTAATGTGGTCCTCTCAATAAATAGCAACACCCCTCCCTCACTGTAAAGTAACTCTGAACCTAAATAATTTGTGGGACATGTGGCTGAGACAGGGGTAAGTCAGTCTTGAAGATGACGTTTACAGAAGTCATTGATCTCTTCTTGAAGAACACACTTGGCTAACACATCAGAAATCTCTTTACTGGCAATTCACTTTAATGAAAAGCATGGACCTTGGAAATATGTACTTATATATGTATTTTATATGAAGATTTTTAAAAATGTTTAAAAGCATTGCCCCTTTGAAAACTTCTTTGTTAAAATATATCATTTCTAATTATAAAAGCCCAGACCTATTCTAAATTAACCAGGTTAGTTAAAGCCAGAGGAATCTTGGCGTGTATTAGTTTCTTCTGCCTGCTGTAACAAACTATTACAAATTGGGAGGCTTAAAACAATAGAAATTAATTTTCTCACAGTTCTGGAGGCCGGAAGTCTGAAATCAAGGTGTTGGTAGGGCCGTGCTCCCTCCAAAGGCTCCAGGGGAGAATCCATTCCTGTCCTCCTCCAGCTTCTGGTGGCTCCTGGCATTCCTTGGCTTGTGGCTACATCACTCCAATCTCTGCCTCTGAGGTCACAGAGTCTCCTCTTTTTTGTCTTAAAACTCCCTCTGCCTTTCTCTTCTAAGGATATATGTGATGGCATTTAGGGTTCACCTGATAATCCAGGATAAACCTCTTCCCTCTATAGCCTAACTTTATCATATGTTTTGCATTATAAGGTAATACATATGGGCTCTGGGTATTAGGTCATGGACATAATTTTATGGGGGCCACCACTCAGCCCATGACATGGGGTAAGTAGGTACTTGGTGCCAAGATACAGCAGGGTTCAAATCAGAATAGCAATTACTAGTTTGTGGCACAGACATGTTGCTCTGGTTTCCTGAGCCTCAGTTTTATTTTCTGTTAAGTGGGGTTAGTAACTTCTAATGCACACATTATTTCAGAGTAATTCAATGAGGTGATGAGTTTAAGAGCTACTTTTATGCGTAAATCTAGAGCTCAATGTAAGGGGAGATCCTTAATGTGTGTTAGCATTGATAGTGAATTCACATCCAGAGTGTTTTTACTTCCTTTTTTTCTGTATGTCAATCTCAGACTCAGTTTCAGCTATGCATGGACCATGCCCTGTTACCTCCTCCAACATCCATCCACACAAACCTCGGTTTCATATCGTCTCCTAGGTGGTCATGAACAGCAAGTGGGTAAGCTCTGGGCTGTGGAGCCTATCTACACATATAAACTGGTTTCCCAAGAGCTTCCCTGTACTGCTAAATTGGATTCGACTGAAATCAAAAGCCTGTGAAGAAAGCAGAGCAGACAGGAGAGTGGAAGTTTCAAGAATACTCCCTCTCAGAAAGTAACCACACACACTAATTGCCCTGTGGAAAGGCCAGCTCTGAATCCAGGATCTGCCCAGAACTTTGCCGTGGGTGAAGTTCTTCATGACTCTAGAGTAGACTTCCTGGGTTCTAATCCCACCTCTGCCCTTGTTTGTGACCTTGGTCACATCATGTAGTCTCTCAAAGTCTCCTTCCTCATTTGTAATGTGGGGATATACTGGTACTTATCTTGCAGAGATGTGGGGATTGCACATGTTGTGGTGTGTAAAATGCTCAGTTAGCACCCTGTTAAACAAAATACCTAGACATCCACTCATCTATCCATCCACCCACCCTTCCACCCATCCATCCATCCATCCTTCCAATACATATTTGTTGAACTAGGCAATGTTTGAATGGATGCAGGCAATTTAGAAAGCAAACAAATAAAAAGCAGATCATTTCAGAAAATGACAAGTGCTAAGATTAAACACAAATAAATACAGACACAGGATAATGTGCAATTGAGCCTTGAGGCCCTGAAAAAAAGAGATCAGGAGAATTTTATGCAGGAGCCATAGGTGACCTTTGCTTATGAATAAGGAGTAAGGACATTTGCTGCTTTATCATGTTTGTGTTAAATATGAAGAAAGTCACCCCAAACTCATTCCTTGTACCCTTAGAGGAAACTCTATGCCTTACTGGTCTCTGTTTTCTCAGGTATAGAATGTAAGAGCTGTTCTCGATTGCCTACAAAGCGTGATGACAGAATCACCCTTCACCCCGTCACCTCTCTCTGCAGTGGATTCCAGACCAGTTCTGTCTGGAGACTTGGCTCCACATGAATGTCTGGGATCATTTGATTCTTACAGGGTGGAGTCAATAGAGAAACGACCACCAAAATGTTTATGTCCTAACCATCTTGAACTATAGATATGTTACCTTACATGGAATAAAGAACTTTGCAGATGTGATGAAATTAAGGATGTTGAGATAGGGAGATTATCCTGCATTATCCAGATGAGTTCAATGTCATCACAAGTACCTTATAAGAGGAAGGCCAAGAGGGTCAGAATCAGAGGAGATGTGAAGAAAAAAGCAGAACCAGAGATTTGAAGATGTGATGATGCTGGCTTTGGAGAAGGAGGAAGAGGCCATGAGCCAAAGAATGTGGGCAGCCTCTAGAAACTGGAAAGGCAAGGAAATAGACTGTCCCCTAGAGTCTCCAGAATGAATACAGCCCTGCTGACATCTACGTTTTGGTCGGTAAGACACATATTGAAATTTTGACCTCCATAATTTTAAGATAATAAGTTTGTGTTGTTTTTAAGCCAATAAGTGTGAGGCAATGTTTTACAGAAGCCATAGGAAAGTAATGTAGAGAAAGTTTCAGAAGAAGTAGTATATGTTCATAGAATCAGAACCTACTGCCCTCAAGATCCATCCGTATTGTTGCAAATGACAGGATTGACCTCCTTCTCATAGCTGAATAATCCTCCATTGCATATGCATATATACACCACTTCTTCTTTATCCATTCAACCATGGAAGGAGAGTCGGGTTGTTTTTCTATCTTGGCTATTGTACATAATGATGCAATGAACATGGGAATGCAGATATCCCTTTGCGATACTGATTTCATTTCCTCTGGATATACACCCAGGAGTAGAATTGCTGGTTCACATGGTAGTTCTATTTATAGTTTTCTGAGGCACCTCCATACAGTTTTCTACAGCATCTGCACCAATTTACACCCGCTCCAACAGTGCACAAGGCTTTCCTTTCTCCACATTCTCACCAGCACTTATCTCTTGTCTTTTTGAATACAACCATTCTAACAAGTGTGAGGGGATATACGTTATGGTTTTAATTTGCTTTTCCCTGATGATTAGTGATGTTGAGCACCTTTCCATGTACTTGTTGGCCATCTGTATGTCTTCTTTGCAAAAATGTCTATTCAGCTTTCTGCCCATTTTTAACCAGATTGTTTGTTTTTCTGCTATTGAGTTGTATGAGTTATTTATATATTTTGAATATTAACTCTGTATGAGGTACATCATTTGCAAATATTTCCCCCATTCCATAGGTTGCCTTTTCATTGTACTGATTGCTTCTTTTTCTGTGTGGAAGCTATTTCATTATGCTAAGTGAAATAAGTCAGACAGAAAAAGACAAATACTGTATAATATCACTTATATGTGGAATCTAAAACTGTTAAAACTCATAGAAAAAGAATAGAATGGTGGTTACCAGGGGGTAAGGGAAATGAAGGGATGGTCAAAGAGTACAAACTTCCAGTTATAAGACAAATAAGGTCTAGAGAGAGATATAATGTACAGCATGGCGATTATAGTTAATAATACTGCATTATGTACTTGAAAGCTGCTAAGAGAGTGGATCTTAAATGTTCTCACCACACACAAAAAAGAGTAATTATGTGATGTGATAGAGGTGTTAGCCAATGTTATGGTGGTAATCATTTTTCAATATGTAAGTGTTTCAAATCAACACACTGTGCATCTTAAATTTACACAATTTGTATGTCAATTATGTCAATAAAGCTGGAAAAATAAAATTAAATAATTAAAGGAAACCTACTGTATGACAAGAACTATGCTGGGCATTTTTTAATGTTATGTTATTTATTTTTCAAAACACCTCCATGAAGTCATTTCCATTTTAGAGATGAGCTACTGCTGCTCAGAGAGGTTAAGTGCTTAGCAAAGGTCACACAGCAGGTGCATGAAAAAAAGAGTAATTATGTGATATGATAGAGGTATTAGCCAATGTTATGGTGGTAATCATTTTTCAATATGTAAGTGTTTCAAATCAACACACTGTGCATCTTAAATTTACACAATTTGTATGTCAATTATGTCAATAAAGCTGGAAAAATAAAATTAAATAATAAAAGAGAACCTACTGTATGACAAGCACTATGCTGGGCATTTTTTAATGTTATGTTATTTATTTTTCAAAACACCTCCCCGAAGTCATTTCCATTTTAGAGATGAGATACTGCTGCTCAGAGAGGGTAAGTGCTTAGCAAAAGTCACACAGCAGGTGCATGAAGAGAAATGTTGGAATTCTGGAGTGATTCACTCTTAACCCACTGATCTCCCACCACCTTTTGTTGCCTGTCTACCCAATTGTCTATCCAATTTAGTGTCATGACTGCCCCACTGTCAGTCCTCATCTGCCATACCAGCCGCCTCCTTCCCAGCACTCAAGCACCCAGATCTCTGCTTTACTCACCACAGTTTTGAGCCTACAGCTCAGGAAATAGAATTCTGAGTCTGGTGCCAGTTTGCCTTACTATGTAACTTCCACGCTCTCAATGCCCCCCACCTACTGGCCACATTCAATAGTCTCTGAACCAAAACGGTGCCTGTAACCGAGTCCTGGTCCTTCAGCATCAGCTGTCCCCTTGCAGGACCCTCATCCTTCTCCTTCTCCTCCACCACCTGCCCGCCTGGACTTCCTCCCGTCTGAGGCAGCCTCTACTGGCCCGCTTCATCCCAGGGGCCTCTTGAGAGCCAGGGTGGCTGTTCTCATGTGAACCAGTGTGGTCCCCAGTGTGGCTTATATCCGCTGAGAGGCAGAACTAACCCCAACTAGAAACTGGGGTTCCAGAGATGGAGAAACCACGATCTGATGCTTTGTTCTGCCCCTAACAGCCTAGGTAATTCTAAGCAGTTTATTTAATCTTTCTAAGCCTCAGTTTCTTTATTTGCAAAATAGTAGCTGTACCTATCTCACCAAGTTCTTTTGGGGATTAAATAAGTTAATGCACTGAAAAGCACATAGCCTAGTCCCCAGCAGATAAATAAGCTTTCATTATTATTATTTTTTTAAATTATTTATTTTTGGCTGTGTTGGGTCCTCGTTTCTGTGCGAGGGCTTTCTCTAGTTGTGGCAAGAGGGGGCCGCTCTTCATCACGGTGCGCGGACCTCTCACTATCGCGGCCTCTCTTGTTGCGGAGCACAGGCTCCAGACGCGCAGGCTCAGTAATTGTGGCTCACGGGCTTAGTTGCTCCGCGGTATGTGGGATCTTCCCAGACCAGGGCTCGAACCCGTGTCTCCTGCATTGGCAGGCAGATTCTCAACCACTGCGCCACCAGGGAAACCTGCTTTCATTATTTTTGAAATACAACTCTCTATTCTGTTATAAGGTTTCTGAGTGTCCTAAAATGCTACGATCCTTGGATATATGGAAGTCACATTTTGAGGGTCCCGGATATCATTGAAATAGTCAAAATAGAATGAGAATGATAAAAACATTACGATTGGGCTTCTAGTGTTTGTAATCTACTACTGTGACTATGTCAACTTGTTAATTAGTTGGAAAACTTAAGCACAAAACAATTAACCGTTGAATACTCTTGTCAAAATTACCTGTGTGTTCTTGAGAAAGTGACTTGATGTCTCTGGTTCTGAGGTTCCTCAAACGTAAAAGGAAAGTGTTGAACCACCTAATCGTGTATGTATCCTTGCGGCTCGAGATTTCAGCTTCCCGAGGAATAGCTGACCTTCTTCAGACTGAATTATCCAATGTTCCTTCTGAATTTAGAGAGTTTCAACATTTATGTATGAGAAAGACAAGAAATCCTAAAAGGCCAATCAATTTTAATTAGAAAAATGCAGGACTTTACTTCACATGTTGGGATAAAAACATTATGTGTAGTACAGTATTTTACAGAGAAGAGGTGTTAATCGATTTGACTGGGACAAATCTCGTAGAGAAATAGAGGGCTCTTCCAAGGGCAAGGGACCTGTTTTAATGGTAGGTAGGCAGCTTTCTAGGGAGGCAAATTAAGAAACCCTTGTTATGATTATTTGACATTGAAGATGACGCAAAACTCTATGGATTATGAGGCCACTCAGTTCAGTACCTAGACCCTCTCAGGAGTACTTGGAGCCCCAGGAAAAAGTAGAATGACTGTTAGGAAATATTAAATTTCAAGGAGAATGGGCAATAGATGATTTTTCTAAATGGAATAAAAGTGTAGAGAAGGAGTATCAAGAAGAAAGCAGAAGAAAGGGCCTTCCTTCCTTCCTTTTTCTTTCTTTCTCTTTTTCTCTCTCTCTTTCCCCTTCCTCCCTTCCCCCTTCCTTCCTTCCTTCCTTTTTCCTGGAGAGTTGGGAAAGAAGCAATGACCAGTATTCCTTTCAATAATATAGGAGGCAAAAAGGAGAGAGGAGTTCTGGGTCAGTGAGGCGGCCCTTCCTGCCTCTCCCACTTGCTGGTTGTTATGGTTAATTTTATGCGTCAACTCGGTGGGAACATGGGGTGCTCCAATTAAACATTATTTCTGGGTCTGTTTGTGAGGGTGCTTCCAGAAGAGATTAGCATTTGAATTGGTAGACCAAGTAAAGCAGATTGTCTTCACCATGTGGGTGGGCAATGTAGGTGGGCATGATCTCAATAAGTCGAGGGCTGGGGTAGAATGTGGAGGAAGGGGGGATTTGGTTTCTCTGCCTGACAGTTTGAGTGGGATGCCAGTCTTCTTCTGCCCTCAACTGGGACTTAACACCTCTGGCCCCTTGTTCTCAGAACTATACCATCAGCTTTTCTGGGTGTCCAGCTCATAGGGACTTAGCTTCCAATCACATATGAGTCAATTCTATGTAATAAATTGGTTCTATTTCTCTGGAGAACCCTGACTAATGCACCAACCAGTCTTGTGGTATTGGCAAGGCACAGAGTTTCAGTGCTTCTGCTTTCTGAATTCTACAATGTACAGAACCCAATGGATCCAGAAGATTGTTTTTTTTTTTTTAAATTAATTAATTTTATTTATTTATTTATGGCTGTGTTGGGTCTTCGTTTCTGTGCGAGGGCTTCCTCTAGTTGTGGCAAGCGGGGGCCACTCTTCATCGCGGTGCGCGGTCCTCTCACTCTCGCGGCCTCTCTTGTTGCGGAGCACAGGCTCCAGACGCGCAGGCTCAGTAATTATGGCTCACGGGCCCAGCTGCTCTGTGGCATGTGGGATCTTCCCTGACCAGGGCTCGAACCCGTGTCCCCTGCATTGGCAGGCAGATTCTCAACCACTGTGCCACCAGGGAAGCCCCAGAAGATTGTTTTGAGTGAAGAACAAACTGGAGAAAAATGTTTTGTAAGGTTTCTAATGTTAACAAGATTGCATTTGCTGTCATTAAGTTTTTGTTGTTGTCACCTAGTATACTAGAAGAGGATTCACCCTCCAAAAAGAAAGCTAAAATAGTACGTGGTGTGGATATTTGATCTGCTAGAATTTTGCATGTGTTCTGAAAACAAGATCTGAGCAACTTAAGCCCTTTCTATAAAGCAACCACGTATCTACTATGTTCAATTTTCATTTCTTTAATGATTTGTTCATTTTTGAAATGTTTGCAGTAAAAAATAATATAGTGAATATACAATTAAATATACATGCAGCTAGAATGTTATGACTAGAGGGGGAAATATGAATAATGATTCCAACCTAGAATGACTAAGTCGACTTTCCAATTTGTTCCAGAGCTTTCTGGTGTCCCAGGTGAAGTGGAGGTGCAATCAGTCATTCAACTTTCATTGTTGGTGAAGGGGGTTAACACCAATCTCTTGGGGTAAATTAATATATTTTATAGCTGTGAATTCTAAAAGTAATTTTTTAATTAAGTGTTTTATATAATTTTATATTTTGAAATTGAGACATATCACAGCATAGTATTAAATGTGCATAATATTATGCCAGTCTCCTTTCAGTTCCAATCCTCTATAAACAGGTTTATGACAGTTAAATACCATTCACTTTTACTCTCAGAAATACAGCTTCCTCACCATGTGCAGAGGACTAGAGGCATTTATGGTTAGCATGGTCTCTGGTGCCTTTTAAATTCTCAGTATACAATTGTTGTTATTATTACTATTATTATTATCATTATTTGGAAGGCCAGGAACACTGAATGATGAGGTAGACAATATCCCCTAAACATAATTCCAGCAAATGGGCTTCTGGTAGTACAGGAGGTTAGATTATCAGAAGAATGTCTTGGCTGAAATACTACCAGATCTGAGGTTAACTAGAAGTTAATAAAAGAAACATAGATAAACATAATTATAATGTTTTTCTTGACTTGATAGAATATAAGGGGCATCTCTAAGAACTAAAAACAGAGAAACATACAAAAAACATGACTGAGCTGAACTTGAACATGGAACTTGAACAATAAACAAGTCTCCATTGAAGAATCTAAGTCTAGACTCCAGTACAGTGGAGGAGCCCAACCTGAGAGCTATACTTTGGACCAGGAAGCTTATAAGGAGCCAAAAATAGTACCAGTCTGTAACATCCTCTGACACTCAGAAAAAGCAAATGAAAATCCTCTCTGGAGATCATAAGTAGGTTTCATACACACACATATATAGAGTTATACATATGATGTAAAATAAGTGTCTGTGAAATAGTTAAGAAAATAAAATTAGAAAAGGATAAAAGTCTATCAAACATGTTTATGCAGAATTGATAAAAAAATAACCAATAGTACATTTATAAATAAAATTATTGAATTTCAAAACCCCATGAATGGGTTAAATATTGAATAGGACACAAATGAACTGACAATTTGGGAACCACAATGGTAAATTAGAAGAAATACCCAGAATGTTTGAAAGAGAGGCAAGAAAATTAAAAAATATTGAAAGCAGTTATAGAATACAGAAATTAAGAATATAGAAAATAAAGTGCAGTGTATATCAAGCAAGATTAAACAAAAGAACTTCACACTTAGATACACTGTAAAACTGCAGAACATCAAATAAGATTCTGAAAGCAGAGAGAAAAATATAAACCACCTGACAATAGACACCTCAATGGAAATAATGGAAACAAGGAGACAGCGCAGTAACATCTTTCAAGTTTTGAGAGATTGTAACTTTCAACCAAGAATTGTGTTGCCACAAAAACTATCATTAAAAATAAAAGTAAAATAATGTTATTTTATGATAGCTCAAAATTATGGTCATCATACCACTATAAGGTAATTTTAAAATATATTCTTCAGGCATATAGAAACATATTTCAGAAGGAAAATATCTGCGATTCATTTTTTTTTTTTAATTTAATTTTATTTTTTTGCGATCCTTATATTTCTTTTTTGAAGAAGTTTAAGATACTTACTAGCTTTAAACCTTGTTAAGTATAGATGACAAAAATTTCAGGTGTAACTATTGAAAATAAAGAAGTTACATATACAAATTTCAAACCAATGGGGAAAAAAACCCAAACAATTAAACTAACAACAAAATTCCACAATTAATTCCCCTACACTATCCTACCCAGAAAATAAAATTCTAGAAAACTGAGTAGAGAGTCATAGATACAGCATTATTATTAAAGGCATCAAATAAAGGTTATAAAGTAGGATGCTAGGAAAAAGCCCAATGCTATGAATAATCACAATAAATATAAACGGATTGAACTCCATTAGTAAAAAGTTATTAAATATAAGACTTGTTAAAAAATTAAGTATATGTTGTTTACAAAAGTATACCTACCTAACACATGACAACATAGAAAGGTAGCAAAATATATAACAGGCAAATACTAACCATATAGAAATTAGAAAAATAGAATTTAAGACAAAAATGATTATTATGTATAGAGACAGTCTCTATATAATGATAATAGGTGGCAATTCATCAAGATACATCTATTATGGCTTGATTTCAACATTTAACATATTTTCAAAATATATAAAGCAAAAATGATAGAATTACTGGGAAGAACTGACAAGTACACCTTTGTAGTGAGATATTTCAAAATTATTACGGCATTCAGTTACATACACAATCTCTTGGTAAATATTTATTGAACATCCAGATCGTAAATGCTTGTGCTCATTTCTTTGTAGCATTAGACTGAGGCTGATGACATAAAATTTAAACCTTGTCAAAGTTAAGAAGCTCTGGGAAGGACTAGGATATGTAGGTCAGCAATGTAGTCTTCCAAGAACTAAGCTGGCTGTAAGGAGCATGTCAGAGGTAGCGGGGTTATGAATACACAGCACATTCCTTAAAGGAACCTCCAAAAGTTCCAGGCTTTTGACAGGAACATAGAAGCATGACTATCTGATGGTACCTTCTCTGAATACCTAGAAAGTGTCCAGATTCTGAATGAAGGTGAGAATGTTCAGTTATAAAAGCCTGTTGAGCATCCATGGGGCTGCACTTTGCTGGCGTACTTGAGGGTCCTAAGCAGAACCCTTGTGGATGGAAGGTCCTCATGCCCTCCCTAGAGGGGGTGTGGGTCTCAGCAATCCAGGGGCCCCTTTAAATCATAGACTATGCATGTACCACAATGATCATTGCAGCACTATTTACAATAGCCAGGACATGGAAGCAACCTAAGTGTCCATAGACAGATGAATGGATAGAGAAGATGTGGCACATGTATACAATGGAATATAACTCAGCCATAAAAAGAAACGAAATTGAGTTATTTGTAGTGAGGTGGATGGACCTAGAGTCTGCCATACAGAGTGAAGTAAGTCAGAAAGAGAAAAACAAATACCATATGCTAACACATATATATGAAATCTTAAAAAAAATGATTCTGAAGAACTTAGGGACAGGACAGGAATAAAGATGCAGACGTAGGAAATGAACTTGAGGACATGGGGAAGGGGAAGGGTAATCTGGGACGAAGTGAGAGAGTGGCATTGACATATATACACTACCAAATGTAAAATAGTTAGTAGGAAGCAGCTGCATAGCACAGGGAGATCAGCTCGGTGCTTTGTGACCACATACAGGGGTGGGATAGGGAGGGTGGGAGGGAGATGCAAGAGGGAGGGGATATGGGGATATATGTATACATATAGCTGATTCACTTTGTTATACAGCAGAAACTAACACAACATTGTAAAGCAATTATACTCCAATGAAGATGTTTAAAAAAAAAAAAAGATTTAAAAAATCATAGACTATGTTTAATCAACAACAAAGCCATGCTTTTAAACTAGGGGAAAAAAAGGTTCATACATGGATGGCAAGGCCTTTAAAAGAAAATTTGATTTTGAGACCAATGGCCTGAGTTCCAGTTCTGACTCTACTCCTTCGAAACTTTGTGAAGACTCTTGGCTTAAGCAAGGCAATAAACCATGAGTTATGATACTTACCTACATCTCCAGTTTTCTTACCTATGTCCCAGAAGCAGGATACAAATGGAAAGATTTGTCATCCTTGTAATGAAGGAAGACAAGCACACGGGCAACCCTGACTCATTTGTGGAATACGCTCTAAGGAAAGAGTAGAAAAGAAGGTTGTCAGACAAAAATCTCAGCCAAGAAAGAACTGCTTTGAATATTGTCCGAATAGTCCAGGTTTGACTCCTGAGGAAGCATGAGGCCTTGTGGGAGGTATTTGGGCAGGGAACAGGATGCTTAAATATCTGTGCTATCGAGAATGAATTGAAGTGGATATTTATTATTTGGCCAAGTCAGAATAAGACTCTCCTTCTGAGAAATGCTCTTGCAAATCACAGTGTTCTATTGAAGTTCCCCAAATAGTTTATTTTATTACAAACTGGTCATGTGACAGAAGCTAAACCTGTCAGTATTCTTCTTGGAAATTCTTTCTAACTTAATCTGAAACAAAGAACTAACATCCCGCTCTAGTGACAACAAAATGGCACTGTGATTCCCAGGTACTCAAGGGCCAGGATGCTCGGTCTTGTCAGTCTGCTGCCTTCTGTCATCTTCTGCTTTATACTAGTGGAGGAGACATGACAGCCTAGCCTTTCTGTTGGGTCTTTCATGATACTCTGACCCTGACCTTTAGCCCTAAACCTCCTCTATGTATCACCTCAGCTGTTTCTCTCACGTCATCCCATTCGTTCTTCACAACAGATGTATGACTTTGACATTGCTGCTGCAACTTAAAGGTGAGGAGTGCATAGACCAAGGTGATCCAGCTCAAAAGCAGTGATACCCTTTTTCCAACACACCCCATTGCATGCTGCTTGCATCTCTATTTGCCCCTGCCTTAAACCCAGAACAGGTTGTATCTCTAGTTAGTGCCCTGGTTTGGATAGAATTCTAATTCTAGCAATTTACCAATCACGTTGGGAATGGGGAGCATTTGTGTCACATTACCTTAAACACCATTAGCTGGAAAACACACACACACACACACACACACACACACACACACACACATACACATACATACACACACATACACACACATACACACACACATATACACACACATACGCACACACACACATACACACACACACACACGCAGAGCATGGAGGGCTCTAAAGCCATTTTCCCTTTCTGACAATGACACGTGCTTTGAAATCTTATGTTTCACATTGGCAATTAGGTATTGAGGGAAAAGTCTTTCCTTATTCTATGGAATTAGTGCTGATCAAAAAATGGATTTAATTTTCAAGACAAGGCACTGAAAAGCAGGTAGATGAAAAGTAAGCAAACAACTAAATCACAAGCTAGAATAAGTAAGTTCCTTTGAAAGCCTGCTTCTCAATGTAGCTTTTGAGTCAGAATTGTTCCTCCTGTCACTGCTATAAAAGAGATTTCTGCCCCTGATCTGTCAGTCTGCACTTTGGCACTTGAAGATTCAAATGTGATCAGATGGGGATGCCTTTCCATAGCTGCGTTTTAAGGACTTTGGAATTTTCAGTTTGATTAACACACTGAGAAGACGTATATTTTACTTAAAACAAGGATGCCTGATGGGATTTGGGGGGAAAAATTCCAAAAATGAGGCCATACTGGAAATATTAAATACAGATACAGTAGTAAAACATTCAGCTAAAATAGCAATAAAATGGACCTCCGATGGGCCTCTTGAGGAATTAAAAAGAGCAGCTTCATTCTGCGGGTGTGTAAAGAAAGAAATAAATCAACTCCGTGCTGCTGAGTAGAAATAAGACCCGGGTATATCTTTATTTAAGATATGTAGGATGCCAAGTCAGAGAAACGTGGAGGAGAAATACATATTGTTTTTGAAACTGAAACATGAATATGGTTGCAACTTTAATGTTTCTTGCTGGAAAAAGGTCATCTTTGGCGAGGTCGGGGTTTTCTTAAGGTCACTTCACATAGAGATCTCTGCCTTCCTTTGACATTTCATCTTGCAGAGACCTGACTCTTCTGACACATGGTACGGGCGCTTAGCACACCCCATGGCTATTTCTATCAACATCTGTGACTCTTACACGGAGTGGAATATGCACTGATTGGAGGCAAAGATCCAAAGTCTCTCTGAAGCTGTCTATTGAATTGAGAGAAGGGAGAGAAAGTTTTTATTATCATTTAAAGGGGCAGTGATCATATTTCTAAAATAAAAGCACAGCTCCAAATCCCTGGGTGGGGGGCGGGATGGGAACAGGATATAAATACAGGAAGTGTGATGTTTGCTGTTACCTTCCACCACAAAAAGTATACTTTAAGAGAAGATGCATTTAATTCATTTCAAAATACTAACAGGTCACCTCTTCTTTTAGGAAAGGCAGCCCAGATTTATAAGTTCATAATAATGTTTTTAATTAAATTGTCTGAGGTTACTTCCTAGCAAAATAGATTATAAGCATATGACCACAGTTAAGTCCTTTCTATGCTCAGAGCCTCAGTTCTGTGTCCTGTGGAGCTTACAAGGGTCATATCTAATCATATGTCTCCAAGTGGTTTATAAAATAATCTGAAATGGAAGGAATCATTATTATTATTACCTTTCATAACTGACGATTATGACATTGATTTTAATAGCTGGGTATAATATAACTAGGTTTCCTATAAGGAACTTAATCTAAAGAAAATGCAAGAGAAGGAAATTACTTTAAAAAGTAAATACAAAACAAGACTGGGTTGGTAGGGAGTTGATACTGTATATACCAAATTAAAGCTGAGCATTTTTCCTTATCTTTTTCCAATATTGTGTTTTTAGACTTGGTAAATAATTGAATCAGAGTACAAAAAAAAAATCCTTTTTTCTCTTACATCATGGTTCAGTGTCCTTTGCTGTCTGAACATTTCACTAAGCAAATCGTCCAATCCCACCTACTGGAATTGGGGGTTTGGGTCACTCCTGTGTGATAACAATAGCCTCAGAGAAGAAAATCATCTTGCCAAGAAGCAGGAATAGTTGTAATACACGGCTTCAGGATGGTGGCGTGACTCATTCAGAACCCACTCCCATCCCACCCTCACTGTACCCCTCCTCAGATGTGGGATCTGCGTGATTCTCGCAGTATTGACTGTTCTGCCCAATATTTCAGCAGGAAGGAAAGGTGTGTGGCAACCATCCAGGCTGTGGGGGACCCAGGTGTTCCCTTTCTGGAAAGTATCCAGGTGCCCGCCCCCAGGGCTCAAAAGAGGTGAATATTCAGGTGTAACTGCAACTTCTGTTTCTTGTTGTTGCTTCCCAACCTGCGTCCTCCTGCCTACACCTGAATGGTCTCGGGCAAGTGCCACGATCATACTTTCATGTTCTGCCATGTGCAGAGGCCAGAGGCTACCAGGGAAGGCTATAAAGTGTTTTGTTCATTCATTTAGGCTAATTAGGAAAATAGAGCATGAAAGTTCTTCTCCTGTATCTCCCCTGGAGGACCTCCCAAAAGAGTTCTCTAAAGACAGAACTTTCCTGCCTCATAAGCCAGAATGTTCTTCCTTTCAGTAGAAAGAAAGCAAAATGCCGTGCAAAGAGCTCTGTATACATTGTGGAGAGACCATGTTCCAGCTCTCTCCCCGTCTCATTTCATTTGTTCACTCACTCCCTAGGGTCTCTGTCTTTGGGGAGCTCATTATCTAATGGGGGACATCCATCAATAACTTGGAGTTAGAAGGGCAGTGGTGTTGAGTGCTACAAAGAAGGGCATAGTCGGAGAAGCAGGTGTGGAAAGGGGATCAGGCTTGGAGTCTTAGGGAGAGATTCTTGAAGAAAGCCAAGAATGTACCAGCATCTGTAGAATGGGGAGGATCAATCCAACCTTGGGGAAGGAAAGGGCAGAGCCTATCACAAGCCTGGAAGGAGCACTGACGGTGCTCTTGGAGAACGGAAGGAAAGAGTGCAGCACTTTTAAAACATGGTCCCCTAATCATCTGATATTCTTTCATCAAGGGATGGGGTTTATGTCCTTTGAAAATGGGTAGACTTTTGTGACCACATAGGGGAAGAGAATGTGACAGAAGTGATGCTTTGTGACTTCCAAGGCTAGACCATGCAAGGCCATGCAGTTTCTGGCTGCCTATCCTCAGTCACCCTGGGCCCAGACTCCAGGCTCACAATGAAGATTTCATCTCGGAAGGGGATCCTCCAGTCCCAGCTCTTCTGAGACCCAACCCCTGGTCTCAGACATCTTCACTGGGCTCTTACTGAATTTCCCACCTGTACAATTTCTTATCTAGTTGACTCTTCTAAGTGTGGAATCGTTTATTTCACAGCAATGGACCACAGGAACAAGAAGTGTGGGTAGAGTACAGCCAATGAGGCCAAGGATGCTGTGAAATGAGATGGGGAGATAACCTGCTCCAGACTGTGCCTGGCCTTAGGACCATTTGGAGGACTTTGGTCACTATTCCTAGAGCTATGGGAATTTATTGGGAGGTTTTAATCTGGGAGAAACAAAACCAGATTTGTTTTTTGTAAGATTATAGGAGCTTCAGTGATGGTTTGAAAAGGGACTGGATTGGGTTTGGAATCAGAGATCACTGAAGTGTCTAGGTGAGAGATGATGGCATCATGAACAAACAAGGTGGTGGTGGACATTAGTTGAAGTGAAAAGAGTAGAAACATCTTCAGAGGATAAAATTACCTTGTGTCGGCCATGGCTTGACCAGGAGGTTGAATCTCTGGGAAGGGTCCCTTTGACTCCTAACGGGCCAAGTCATGTTGCTTATTGATGGTGATGCTACTTATTAAGATGGGGCAGGGAAAAGATCAAGAATTTGGTCTTGGACTTCCCTGGTGGTCCAGTGGTTAAGACTCTGTGCTTCCACTGCAGGGGGCGCGGGTTTGATTCCTGGTCAGGGAACTGAGATTGCGCATGCTGCGCAGTGCAGCCAAAAAAAAAAAAAAAAAAAAAAGAATTTGGCCTCAAACATTTAATAAAGCTTAATAAAGCTTTTAGCATTCAGAGTGGAGGTAATGAGTAGGTGGCTAGATATATGTGTCTACAACACAGAGGAAAAAGCTTGGCTTTACCTATCAGGTTGGGAGTCACCAGCCTAGAAATGACTGCCAGAGCAGAGATTTAGTTGATTTGGTCTAGAAGGGAAGTACAGAATAAAGATATGGGGTTCCAGATGAAGGAACCCCAACATGCAATGACAGTAGTGGCAGAGAAGAAGGAACTCATCTACGAAGGAGGAAAAGTGTAAATCACGTGTTCTGGAAGCTTGGGAAAGACCATGAAGAGGACTGAACACCCCATGACCTGAGGGTGTGAAGGACAGACGTGAATAGAGGGCAGATGATTATGAGGGAAACATGATTGTTAGGGATTGCAGGGGGGAGAGTCTCTTTCAATAAGATGTCTGTGAAAAGGAGTGAGATAGGCATTGATTAATAGGAGGTTGAGGGCAATAAAGTATTTCTGTTCTCTAAAAATGGGAAGATCATGATTGAATGATTGAGTATGGATGTGAAGAATATAGCAAAATGTACTGGAGAGAGACAAGGAATAATTGACATTTTAAGATTTCTGAGAACAGGGAAGTTTGTCTCAGAACAAAGGGATGGAAACGACCTCCCATGGAAGAGGGTGTCTCCTTGAAGTTACCAGAATAGAAGGACGGGATGTAGGTAAGTTGAAGGTTCAGTATTCATGTGAAATTGAGGGAGTTCTCATACTATTCTTCCAATTTTCTTTGAGAAGTAAGAGGTTTTGTCCTCTTCTGTGTATTGCAGAGAGAAGTAGTAAGAGTTTGAAATATTTGCTGTGAAAACAGGACCTTGATGGGCTCATGAAACACAGGAGGGCTGCCTGGCACTGGTGAGTCTACTTTTGAAGTTGATCATCAATGCATTCTGCCTTGCTGAACAAGCTCCAGCATCACTTGCTTCTTGAGTGAAGATAATGAATCACTGAGTTCGTCTGGGGTTTGGGTGTCACTCAGATGGTTGTGAAAGATGGAAGGTAAGGGATTTCAGGGTATTGGCAAAAATATTATTGAAATAATCTAGACTGTGCAAGGAGGAAAGTGAAGACATGAGAAGGTTGATACATTAGGAGAAACCCAGGAGATTAATTGATTGGAGATTTCTAGCATCCTCTTCCATGTAATTCTGGGAATGTTGTTCAAAGACGCCAGCATTTACTGAGAATCTATTATCTATGCAGCACCCATACACGTTTTAGAAATGTGAATCAGTACAGCATAGTGGTTGTGAGCTCAGGATCCTGTATCACACTGACCAGGGCTGAATCTCAGCTCCTCCACCTAATAGACGTGTGAGCTTTGGCACATCACTCAGTCTCACAAGAGGACCACTATCCTCACCTGTAAGATGGAGAGGATGGTCATTGTAGAACCTACCTCACAAACGTGCTGCACATGAGTTAATATGCACAAAACATTTTGACAGTGCAGGCTCCTGTAAATAATGCATATCAGATAATATTGCCTCAAATACTCATCAAAAACCTTGAAGCAGTTGTTATCACCTCTCATACATACTTGAGGACATGGAGGTACTGAGAAGTTAAGTAGTTTGCCCAGAATCCCAGGTAACTAAGGTCTAAGATCAGCTTAACCATAATAATACTACAATCTTACACATTGTTAATGTTTTTGACATCCGTTGCCTTATCTAGTGAATGGACCAGTTGGGACACCTTCCACTATTCCAAGATATCTTCTGGAAAGTTCCTTAGACTGTTTCTTCACCTGCACCCTGGGGGTTATAATACTTGCTTTGTCTACCTCACTAGTGGATTATACATATGAGACGGTATAAGATAAAAGCATTTGTCAACTGTAGAGCAGTTTCTCTTCTCTGGCTTTCTCCTCTCCTCCTTTCTGTTTCTCATATCTCCCCATCTTCTAGGGTACCTTGGACCACAGTGCTCATCTGTCCATGGATGATTCTTCTTTGCTCCAGTAGTGCACGAGAGGGCTCAGAACAAAATTGTGGATTTCAACAAAACGGATCTGTCAGCAGCATCCTTGATCCCTTAAACAAGTCCTCAAACACAGATAGTGGATATTTTACATCTCTGTTACCAAGACAAAGCCAACTAAGGAGGTGGAAATACAAAATCTTAGACGAAACTCTTTATCATGACCATGTGGATGGGACCCAGTCTTGGCCATATAGCCAAACTGTATACTCTACCTAGCATGGCAGTGGTCTGCCTCTTGTGGACTTGGGAGCCAATGTTGATTGGTTTACTAAGAAGATGGAGAAGGGAACAATGCAGGGTGGGCCTCGAAGCTTAAGCATCTCCCAAGGATGGCTCTACCACTTCTTTCTTCTTCAGGTTCATGCTGTACTCGCTGTCAGGAGAAAGAACCCCATATCTATCATATCTCTGCTCTGTGACACCTTCCCTCCATCCTCCAACAGAGCTGGGCCCTTGCCAGTTGGAAAGGGGATCCCATCCGGTGGCCTGTTACACTTGGTGATCCTCTGCCTGGCACAGAGCTGACCTGTCTTTGGGATGCTTTATTGAACTCATGACTTAACCTGCTCCCGGGGGCTCCCAGTCACCACAGAAAAGTACCGAACCCTCCAGCATGACTTTTTCCATAGAAGGAAGACAATAAATAATACTTAAAAGGGGAAAATAAAAAGGAGCATCGTAAGAATATTATTTTAAAATATATGAAGAAATAAACATGTAAATGAGTTGCAAGTGGTTGGCTCTGAGGAGTTGGAGTTGGAAATGCACAGGATTGGGGACAAGCCTTATACACTATTTGACTCAAATTATGTACATAGATTACTTTGATAAGCATGAAAAATAAAAATAACATTTTCTGAATCTTTAGATTCTATCTGTCGGGGGGTGGGGAGAAGGTAATGACTTTTGCTAACCATTGCTCTTAAGAAAAGCTGAAAAGTAATTTTTCCATTAATACTTCAGTGCAGTCTGTGTTTATCAGTTATTACTTATCTTTTTTATTTCATCAGAAATATTTTATAATTGAAATATTTTATAATTGAATTGAATATTTTCAATATTCAATTCAAATAATTGAATATTTTATAATTGAAAAGAGAATAGGTAGGAGAGAGACAACAATCTAATATACATGGTAAAAGAATATTTAGAAAATCATTAGATAGCTAAGGTTCAAGAGCAACTTAATTGTAATATCATTTAAAGCTTGCATGTTGCTTAAAGTCGTTTAACATTTCTTACTTTATCTTAAGTTTGCAGGGGATCAGAGCTTACTATCTCCGCTTTAGCTATAAAGATGCTGAGGTTACACAAATTGGTTTGCCCATGATTCATTAGTCACAAAGAGGTGGAGTCCCAACTATCCCTTCTTCCCTCCTTTTGCTGTGTTCTGACCAGGAAACTAGATAATCTGGGTTATGCTGCAGTAACAAACAGCCCCCATATCTCGGTGAATTAAAGCAGCAAAATGTCATCCTGCGCCACTGGGGCTCCTTCCTGTTGTAATGTTGCCGTCACTACAAATCTGGATGGACCAAGGAGCCTTAACTAACTGGGGCACTGCCAGGCATCATAGAAGGAAAAAGCTCTGAAGCATCTGCCTGGATAATCATACACTCCAGCCTGAAAGTGTTGCCTGAAACTTCTGTCCAAACTCATTGGTCAAGAGAAATTGTAGGACTTCCATTTACTCTATGCATCCATTAACATATTTTGATTATAGTTATTTTTAAAACTTGGAAGGGAAGGATGTGATATTTGTAGAAAAGGTCTAATGACTACCTTGCCTCCATGCACCAAAACCACTCTTCCTTAACCACAAGTCTGGTTTTCATCACAGCTAGTTATGACAAACTTTCACCCTGATTTTCTTCTCATAGCCTGTGCCTCATTGACCCTCAACTAGTAACAAACACTGGGGCAGCATCAGGAGAGGGGCTGAGGAAGGTGATGAGAAATAACTCAAGTAAAATGTGTTCCAGAGCACCATCGACCCAGTTATATTTTAACCACTGCTTGCTGCACCGAGGTGTGAAAAAGAGAGCCTTCCTCCTGTGATCTCTAACCCAACCCCTAGAACCACCAGAGCAATTAGTATCATGATAAATAACAACAATAATGAAGATAAGTTTGAAGTGGCATTGTATTTGTTTCTTTCTCCCCCAAAGATAACGTCTGGAAAGGGGGAGAAGCTTCTTTCCTGTAAAAGAAAAACTAGAGGAGGCGAGGTGAGGGCGGTCAGGGGCTGGAAAACAGAAGTGTGAAGACAGATAGTCAAGAGATTCATTTATCGTTTGATTGAAGATGAGGCTCTGGAAGGCTGGAGTGGTTACACTGCTTCCTCATAGCCGTAATGAAAGAAAGAGAGAAAAATACATATCCATTACTAGGAGTGGCAGCCAGAATACTTTAATGAAGAAAAGGTGATCACCTAAGAAGAATAATAGCATCTTATGTATTGATATGTTTTTCTACTAAAATCCTCTAGATTTTGATTATCTAGGAAGGCACAGAGTAAGCAGAACCATATATAATATCAGCCTGCTCTTGGGAACTTCATTAATAGATCTGTAATTCTTGGGAAACAAAACAGTAAAATCTGGTATTGTTGAGGAGAGGGGTTCCAAGGCAGGGCAGGTCACAGTGAGTCTATCTCCCCTTCTTTACATCTCAGATGAACAGATGCTTTTGAAACATAAATGAGACAGTGCATGACACAGCCACTGACACGGCAAAACACTAAATTGGTGCCCATTTTTTTGGTCTCCTAAAGTAATGAGGTATGAATCACACATTTAAGAAAAAATCCTACCCTATGCTGCCTTTATTCAGAACAAGCCCTTATCAGTAAATTGAAACTCAAATGAGATGGAAAGTATAGTTTTCTTGTCCCTAGAGGAATGAGGCTTCTCTCTTCTGGGTATCTGTATTAGTTTCCTAGGGCTGCCATAACAAATGACCACAAACTGGGTGGCTTAGGATAATACATTTGTTCTCTAAAAGTTTTGGAGACCAGAAGCCTGAAACCGAGACTAAAGCAGGCCCACACTCCCTCTGAAGGCCCTAGGGTAAATGCTTCCTTGTCTCTTCCAGATCCTGGTGTTTTGAGGCATTCCTTGGCTTCTGACAACATCACTCCAATCTTTGCTTCAGTTTTCATGTGGACTTGTCCCTGTGTCTGTGTGTCTTAAATATCCCTCTGTCTTTCTCTTATAAGGAGAGCCATTATTGGATTTAGGACCTACCCTAAATCCAGGATAATCTCACCTCAATATTCTTAACTTGATTACATTTCCAAAGACCCTATTTCTAAATAAGATTACGTTCACAAGTGCCAGGTGGATATATTTTGGGGGGTGGGCATGGGGGGAATTCCACAACTCAACCCACCATATACCCAATTAGAAGCTATCAGGCAGCATAAATGGCTCATCTAGGAAGGAAGCAGATAGGATATTTAGCAAGGGGAAACTCCATGGAGTCTTTCCCAAGTATGCAATTAGGGTGACTCAGATTTGTGAAACCTTCTCAATCCATTTTTGAGAGAGAGTTCTGCGGCTCCTGGAACTTGGGAGAAAACGATTCCTCATCATTAACTGCACTTGTTCTGTGTATTCATTCAAAATGAATAAACCTCAACACCCACTTGTTCCGTTTATTCATTCAAAAATTTCTCCTGAACACCTATGATGCACCAGGCCCTGGGCTAAGCACTGTGTTGCCTTGGAGGTTCTACTTGTCCTAGAGCCATGCATGGGATGAGGTAGAGGTCACTTTCTCCCCATTTAAAAGCCCTTCTTTGGAGAAATGCCTTTCACAGCCTTCTAGGGAAGAGCGAATCCAAGCAGCACAGAATGTTATCTCCCTGGCTTTAGCTGCTTGGGTTTGGGAGGGAGACCTGGCCCAAGATCAGCCAATCAGATTGTTTCTTCTGGAGACCCAGAGACCGAGCCACAAGGACTTGGGGGATGAAGCCACTGGTTTCTTGTTTGTTTGTTGTTTAGTAGTCTTATTAACCATGTGCCCAGAGAAAACTTGCAGAGAGGACAATATAGCTGTTCGAAGGGGTGAGATCCTATATGTCTCCAAGAAAAGATAATTCCCTGATATGCCTCAGGTTTCTGCCCTCTGCAGCCAGCTGAGGTCTGGCTATGGCAGCAGTGAGGGGAGGAAAGACAGATCCTGAGATACTCACACCTCACGCTGCTGCGTGAGGTCAGTAAGGTACAAACAAGGTGTGACGGGGTCAGGATGCATGTGATTAGCTGGCTCTGTCAGCAAAGAGTGTCACCAAATCGGCGATACCCATTTGATAAGTCGGAGTTCTTCTGGTTGAATTTTATTAATTAATATGTTAATGAATTAGTTCTCTACCCTGACTACACATTAGACTTACTTGGGCAATACCTGGGCCGACTTCAAAGCACTTGATCGGAACTTGTCAATTCTGTATGTGTATTTTTTAAAAATCCCCCCCAGGTGATTCTTATGCACAGGGAAGGCTAGGAATCACTGAAATGAGTTATGCAACAAAACAACATCCCTCTAGAGTCCGTCCTCTATTCTCTTTGGACTTGCCACAGCATTACCATCCCGAAGCTCACCATTGTGCCACTCACTGCTTTCCCAGTCCTCCAAGTACCCCACTCTTTGTGAAGCATGCAGCAGGTGATGAAGAAGTACCTTTAACTTCTGTGAATCACAAAGAGACGTAGGCTCCTGAGACCCAGAGTACTGCATCATTCCTTTTCGTTAACAGCTCCGTCTTTTCACTGATGATATCGCTAATTCCTAAAAAAAGTATCTTTCGATTTAAGTTTGCATCCTCTTTTCTTCTGCCACTGCCCTGGTACAGGCCTCTTACATGACATTTTTCTTATGGGTCTCCCTGAATCCAGTAAGTCATTTCATCATCATTGTCATCATTAATCATCAATACATCCATACCCACACCCACAAACACGCATACAACTCCATTACTTACCCATCCATCTGTTCATCTATCCATCCGTCCATGCATCTATATATCTATCGGTACATACACACACACACACACACACACACACACACACACACATACATTCCTCCATCCAAATACTCACCCATCCATCCATCTATATATCTATCGGTACATACACACACACACACACACACACACACACACATTCCTCCATCCAAATACTCATCCATCCATCCATCCATGCATCTATATATCTATCAGTACACACACACACACACATACATTCCTCCATCCAAATACTCACCCATCCATCCACCCATCAATCCATGCAGTCACACGTTCAGTTATCCATGCATGCATCCATCTATATAACCATCCAGACACACATGCTTACATATATACATACATCCACACATCCATCGTTCACCTTTCACGTCGCAGGGTGAGGGTTAGATTTGGGGTTACAAATAAGTAAAATAAGGTGAGATTTATAGTTAGAGGTAGAAAAATGAGGTGAGGCTTAAAGTTCGGGTGGGCAGGGTGAGCCTAGGTTTAGGCTTATGGATAGATTGCATAAGGTTAAATTTAGGGTTAACGATGGGAAGTAAGGTTAGGTTTAAGATGCAGAATGAGTAAAGTGAGGTTCCAGAGTAGGGCTTGGATGGAGAGAGGGAAGGCTAGGTTTAGGGAGGACATAGACGTCTCCGTGAGAGTTGTTATGTATTCTGACTCTTGAACAGTCAGTACAAGTTTGTCCACCTACAAGTGGATTCAGAATTGCTCCCTGCAGAGGGAACAGCATGATCGTCTAATTGAGGAGTTGAAGCAGAAAGATCCACGTAGGGAACTTCCCAGGGGACCCCGTGCAGGCCGAGGGTGTTAGGAGGTAAGGAGAGATGGGATGCTGAGGGTCAGGAAGAAAATACTTGCAACTGAAATAAAGTGTTCAAAGTATCCTGGCGATTACGAACAGTGTGGGAGGATTTTAGGCAGGGGGTGGCATCCAACACATACTTCCAACCGTGAAGAACTCACTTTCTTTCTTTCCGTTTCCTACGGTTCGGTCCTCAGACGCCCCTGGAAAGATCTGCCAGCACAAAGTTAGGGAATTTCAGAAACCACTTTCCCAGGAAATAAAGGACTCTGAAGGTATGAGTGGTCAGTGCAGAAAAGCTCAGTCCAGTCATCCCTCCCGCTGTACCTCTGGCTCCTGTTTTCCCCCCATTAACTCATAAGGATTTTAGCAAGATTTCCTGCTAAACCATAAACTCTTGGCATGTGTTCTTCTTCCTTCACTCCCCTCCTCCTTTCATTCCTTCCCTCACCTGTTAAGAAAGGTCCAGGATATTCTTCCTGGTTGCTTATTGGAGAGGAACACTGAGAAAACGAGCAGCCTAGCATCCTACAGAGTTGCAGGCAGCATGTGCAAAAGCCCATGAGTCTGGCTCTTTGAGATATAAAATGAAGCCCTTTCTTCTTGAGAGCAGGTGCAGACTGAGAAGGAAGAAATGAAGTGATAGAAGTCATGAAAGGCCTAATAGTCCATTGGATTTAACCTTTATTCTCAGGAGGAAGAAGGTAGATGACAATAATGTATTTTAAATTTAGAAGGGAGATATTAAATTTGCATGTTGATGTCTTTAGTCATAGCTACAAAAGTTACTGAAGATAGGAAAGGGGTGTGTGTGTGTATACATGCATATATATATATATATATATATATATATATATATATATATATATATATATATAGAAGATAAATGATAGATAGACATAGATACATAGGAATATAGATAGAGTAAATCTTGGGGTGTATCAAATCTTCCAAAGAAAACAAAGAATTAGAAGCCAAAAAAAAAAAAAGATTGGCATATTTGAGTATATAAAAGTATATATCTTTTATTTGTCAGAAGATGCTATATAAAAAGTTAAAAGACAACTGATTGAGAGAACATATTTCCCACAAATACACAAAAATATTAATATTATTTTTCAAAAGCAATTTAATAGAAAAATTAGCAAACTAATAGAAGAATGGGATATCAATTCACAAGAGAAATACCGTCAGCCACTATTACTCAGGGAAATGCAAATCAAAGCAATAAGACAGTATTGCAACCACTGAAACATTTTTCTTAAAAATAAAATTGACAATAATCCTAAACTGAGGAGAGCCTGCACTTTCCCTAAAAGCTGCTCAGAGCATTTTTTTAAAATTGGTACGGTCTTTTTGGGTTGAAATTTGTCATTTAACTTTCAAACATTTTAAAGTTGCACACTGTTTATCCAATGCTATGCACGCACCAGTATGTGTTTATTGCATCATTACTTGTACTAGCAAAAACAGCACCAAAACTAATCCTGAAATCTATCAATACATAAAAAAAAATAAACAAAGTATCCTAAATCCCCAAACTCTGGAATATCAAAGACCCATTGAAAATAAGTTACGGCAAAGAAAAAAAAAGAGAAAGTTATGGGTGTGGCAGCCATATGAACTGATTTGAAATCATCTCACTGCTAGGTGAAAAGAAAAGGTCACAGAAATAGATGTATGCTCCCATTCACATAAACACACAAATGGAAAATGGAGTGTACACAAATATATCTCAATGAATAGAAGATGGTCTGGAATTTTGGAGGGTTGTTTGAGGGTGTTGTATTTATCTGGGGGTGAGGGGAAACTTTTAATTTGCTCTATACTAGTTAAACATTTTACAGTGAGAATATATCTATTATTTATCTGTGTGATTTGAAAGAAAAACAAACAAAAAACATGGCTTCAGAAATAGATCCTTCTGTCCTGTGTAAAGTGGAGATACCAATATCGATCTCACAAGATTGCTGGTGGGATTAAATAAGATCATGCATATAAATTCTCCAGCCTATAGTAAAAGACCCAGGAACTTTTTCTTTCCTCCCTTATCTGATTTATCTCTTTGATGCCCCCATCCTTGATCTGAGTTGGGATTTTCTATCACTTCAATATCTTTCCAAGACTTGCCTTCCCATCTTTAAAGCAATCTTCCAAATTGCACTCATTCAGTCCATAAGTTTTTGCTCAATTAAGTAGATCAGGACCTAGGACCACAGAGTCTCTACAGAGCAAGTGAGTAGCTAAGCTGGGAAGGTATTCTTGATCATTTGACTCCAAAGCCTAGCCTCATTTCACTGTACCAACCTAAATTTTATGGCAAAGTCAGACATGACAATTGTATAGCTCAAAGCAGATAGCTATCGGAGAGAGAATGTGGATAGGTGATAAATTGAAAGATATTTGAACAGTTTTCATGATAGGCAGACCCTAACCATTATTTAAACCAGAAAAATAATTAATTTAACTATTTATACATAAAAAAGGAAATAGATTCTTCTGGCAGCAGTACCCAAGATGGATTGGAGGGAGAGGAGAGAAGAGGCAGGCAGAGGAGAACCCTGAGGGAATCCAGCCAGAGTCTGAAGGTGTGCAGAGAATGCCTTCAGAGTTTGGAGAATGGAAGCTGAAGTCAGGAGATGCTGAGAAGGCAGAATCCAGAAGACGGGGCAAGGAACTTGTCAACAAAGATGCTCAGAGAAGTGGCAGGGTGGGGCAGTGCTGTTAGCAATCACAGTAACAGAGAATGTGGAAAAGCGACTGAATTCTGAGCAAACGTGTTCGGCATTATTTTAGGCAGGGGTTATACTTCGGAAATGTTAAATGACAACTGAGATCAAGGCTGGAGGAGATAAATGAGCAGGTGGACCATTTTGTTTGGGTCCTAACTTAGGTGCAAAACAGTACACTTACATTGTCATGTGTCAAAACTGAAATGGACAAAAATCAGCTCGGCTCCTGACCCACGGACCCTGAACTTCTTTCCACAGCTGCTCAGAGACGTCAGGGCAACTCTTGACAGATGGGTAGTGCTCCCAAAAGCCGAAAGGAAACCTTATATTTATCTGTGATGAGACTGCCCTCACTAACTAAAAAGTCCTTTTCTTTGCTTTTGCCTGGAATTATTTCACTTCTATTGCTTGCCTCGTGCAGCTTAAAAGCTCTTAATGAGTAGTACAATGGGACCACCAACAAACAGCCAAACATTTGTGGAAAACAACAGTCTACAAGGAACAAGCTTCATCCTGACCATCTGCGGGGTCATATAATAACATGAACCTCAAATCTGGGAAAACTGGACATTCCCTTTGCTCTGTCCCAGGCTGGCTAGGAAGCCTTTTGGGGTCTCAGTTTTGTCATTTGTAAAATGGGTTATTTTAAGTTCATTTCTGCTTCCGCATGACAATGTATGATCAGCCTCAATCTTGCCCTCACCCCATGCCCACCCCCGTTTTCTTGTATAATTTTTTTCCCCTGAAAAGATAGTTGATTGATGGTAGAAGAGAGGATATTGGAAAGAAAAATAAATTGAATTTATGCAAGTGGGGAGGGAATTGCCTCATTAACAGAATAATTGAGCTGTTAGTTAATTTTACTTGTTATCCTCAGAAAAGGGCAAAAATCTTCTAAGCAATGACTCCTCTTCTTCCAAATGATTAAAAGAACAACAAAAAGGTTTGTAGCTTGGATGTATCTAGTAATTATGTGCCTAACACTTTTTTTTTCCTTTTTGAATATCATACGAGGCAGATGTATTTTTAAAATCCTGGCAATTTACACAACACTGTGAAAGCGTCAGTTCTTCGTAATCAGAAATTTTCTGCACTTTCCCCAACCTTATTAGCAGTAATTCCCGCTAATTGATAATTATTACCGTTTCTTAGTCAAATCTAGTTGTTGGTGTAACACTTCCTGCTTTGCTAAGATCAATATGTTTAACTATCACTGTAAATAATGCATAAAATTAATAAGAAAACTATGCTTGCTCGATAGAATGCAAACTTCATCTATTTTCATATCAGCTTCTTTCTTTTTTTTTTTTTTGACACAGACTAGTAATAATAAGTAGTTCCTAAGCCCAAATAATGAAACTCATCATTTGTAAATGATGGACTTTGACTAAAGCCCACTGACACAACTATGCTAATCCTGGGCTAAGTCCCAGTGGAGAATAAATCTGATCCCTTCTTCAAATCAATTGCAATCAATCTTAATTGATTTGTATACAAGAATTGTTCTTTACCTACTTGAAATAGACTGGACTCAGCCCTGTGTGATCACTCGTGGGTTTGCGAAGGCTAATTTCCTGGAAATTGATGTCTTTATGGCAGTAAAGGGTGAGGCCAGCAGGAGTTTTAGCCCAAAATGACTCCTAATAAAGGAACATTGGCAAATGGCCTTGGAAGAGCTTCAGAGAAGGTAGCATAACCATCACATTATTCTGGCAAATGTCCCCCACCCCAAACCTACCTCCTCCCTACATTCTTCATTAAGTCAGAAACACTTGGCTTTCTGAAAGGCAGAGACTGTGACTTTTTAAAATTTTTTTATTGAAATATAGTTGATTTACAATGTTGTGTTTATTTCAGGTATACAGCAAACTGATTCAGATATATATATACTACATATAGAATATATACATATTCTATATATATACTATATATATATATTTTTTCTATATATATTCTTTTTTTAGATTCTTTTCCATTATAGGTTACTACAAGATATCAAGTATAGTTCCCTGTGCTGTACAGTAGGTCCTTGTTGTTTATCTATTTTATATATAATAGTGTGTATATGTTAATCACAAGCTCTTAATTTATCCTTCCCCCCTTTCACCTTTGATAACCATAAGTTTTGTTTTCTATGTCTGTGAGTCTATTTATGTTTTGTAAATAAGTTCATTTGCATTATGTTTTTTGATTCCACATATAAATGATATCTTATGATATTTGTCTTTGTGTGACTTTTTAAAAATATGATTCAGGAACCTGAAAATACAGAGGGAGATCATAGATGAAGGGAAGTACTTATAGAGCCAGGGCTTTCTCCTAATCTTGCAACTGGGATAATCCCTGAGAACACTTCTCATGGCAGCAGGAAATGAACTCCAGGCTCTGCATCCTCTCCTTGTTAGAAATGATGCTCGCTGGGTGCTGTAGTGGAAGGAGCAGGGAACTGGCATGTAGGCTCCTGCCTTTCTAAACCTTTGCACCTTAGCTGTGTGACTGCACATACCTTGTTCTTTATGGACCTCAGTTTTCTCATCTGTAAAATAGAGAAGTTCACAGCATAAGAAACCTCTCAACCTCTTTCTGCTCTTTTATTCCAAGTTAAATTGATATCATTTGACCTCAATATTGGGGTTTTGTTTTGCTCAGTATTTTTTTTAAAGTATTTTGAGAATGAAAACAGTTAATGTCAAAAGATTGATTTTGTACACAGCAAAAGAAAAAAAATAAGTCATAAAAGAGAATATGTGGAGCTCAATGGCAAACTCACATGTCATTTTGGTTAACCAAGACTGGGTCTTTCATTTTTTAAGTAGGAGTAAAATATTGTGCCAATGACCGTTCTCAGAAAGAGAAGGAATAGCCATACCCGAGGAACCTCAAGAGTGGCAGGCTTTCTTACAAGACAGGAGCAAATGAGATATTATCTTCCTGAAATAAAAATAAAACCACAGCTAAGAGAGCACTGAGATAAGGTGACAGGGGACTGGGGTACAGAAAGGCCTCTGGGAAGCTACTCAGAGCATGATGACAGAGATCAAACTCAGGCTGGAGTCAGAAAAAGACTATAAAAGGCAGAAAGGACAGAGTTGACAACGTGGAAAAGTCAATTGGTGCTGAGGAATGGGAATTGGATGCCCATTCAGAATGTAAAGGTATAGGAAAATGACATGGGAGGTCATAGACATGGGGTACAAGGATGTGTTATAATCTATGGTCCATTCAGTGAATATTTATTGTTCAATTGTTACATCCCAGGGATTGTTCTAGTGCCTTGGATATGTCAAGGAACAACGTAGACAAAAATCCATAAGCTCTTAGAGCGTGTAGTCTGAGTGACAGGTCTTCTTGAGTACAAACTTTATCAGTTAGAAATAATCAAAGAACACCAATATTTTAAGCTACTAGGTTTCCATTCTTTATATGAAAAGATCAGCATCCCTCCTATGAGATACTGTTCATATACGCACAGCGAACCCTATACCCAGTTAAGCACACAAACCTGACATAAATGACCCCCACAGGAAAGGAGAGAGATCAGCTCTGACTCATCACCATTCAGTCTGTGAATTGTTGGTTAATTTGTTGCCTTGTCTTCTATTGGACTTTAAGCTCCACGAGGGCCAAAGCCTCATCTCAGTAACCACTATGCAGGATATTTCCTTGAATAAAGTAAGGGACCAATAGCTATTTGTGGACTGCTAGTGAATGAAATCTGAGATTATCTTATCAGGTGGTTCATAACTGAAAAAAAAGTCCCTAAGTTTATAAAAGAACTGAGCATAGAGATTAAAGTACAGGCCATGATTGGGGAAACCCAATAAAAATAAAATTAAACCTACGGATGTCCTGATAAAATGATCAAAAAATGAAAACAAAGTCAGTATACATCTGGTTAATAAATGTCATTTGCAGCAACATGGATGGACCTAGAGATCGTCATACTGAGTGAAATAAGTCAGACACATAAAGACAGATATCATATGATATTTGCTTATATGTGGAATCTAAAAAAAAAAAAAGGTTACAAATGAACTTATTTACAAAACAGAAATAGAGTCATGAATGTAGAAAACAAACTTATGGTTACCAGGGGATGGGGAGGAGGGATAAATTGGGAGATTGGGATTAACATATATACATTACTATATAGAAAATAGATAACTAATAAGGACCTACTGTATAACACAGGGAACTCTACTCAATACTCTGTAATGGCCTATATGGGAAAAGAATCTTAAAAAAAAAAGAGTGGATATATGTATATGTATAACTGATTCACTTCGCTGTATACCTGAAACTAATACAACATTGTAAATCAACTATACTTCAATAAAAAAAAAAAAAATAGCATGCTGTTTCAAACTCTTTCTCACCAATACAATGAACATAGAGTGTTACCTACAGGCTTTGTGAGGAAAATCACTGTGGCCTAAACCTGTGTAATGGGTAATGTTTTACTCCATATAAAGACAGTAGAAAGGCATCATCATCTATTTAGACACTCAGAAAAGGGTGTCACTCACTCATCCTTCTGGAAAAAAAATGATGAAGAGGAACTCAAGTTTTCTAAAAGGTAAGTCCAATTTTAGGTACTCAACAATCAAAACATTATGACTGTTAAAAAATAAGATTAAGATAACTTTGTCAGTAGCTTCTGATCAGATTCTGTTTTAACACAGACATACTTAGTTTAGACCCCCATATTACTAACCTATTTGGGTCCTATATTACCAGTTAGACCTGAGGATAAATTTTGGCCCTAAATCAGGAAATATACTTCCTGGAGCCCATCTCTCAACCCATTTTTCTTGCCAAATTTTATGAGCTCTTGTGTTAGCTATGGTGCAATAACAAAGTACTCCCAGACCTCAGCGGGATACAGTAGCAACAGAGGCTTATTTTTGTTCACATTGAACTTTACCTATGAAAAGCTGCAGGTCTACTCAGGTCTGCTCTGCCTGTCTTCATGGTAGGTTCAAGACAAAAGAGCTGCTCCTACTGGGACTCCTTCTCACGGCAGAGAGAAAAGGATGAGAAAGCTGTTAAAACCCCATTATGGTTGTCACAGCTTCTGCCTGACCATGTGTATATCACATCTGCTCATATCCCATTGGCCAAAGTGATCTGTAAGGCTACATTCTATGTCATTACGGCAGAAAAGTGTATGTCTTGTGCAGGACGGGACTGCAAGTTACATGGCCATGACTGAAGATGTTTGATTCTCTTACAGGGAGGGGAAGTGAATAACTGAGAACAGGGATTCAATTCACTGTGCAAATTAAAGGAAAAATTGGTAGGGGGGTCTATATGTGAGGCAAATTACTGAACCATCCATGCTCCCCCCAGAAACTTTATAATCTGACCCCAAATTATGCAAACTACTCCTTCTGGGCCAAGTTTGCTATGTCACCAAAATACCCTGTTCTGTTATGTCTCTCTCTCCAAAAACCAAGTTAGACCAAGGAAAATAACGGTCAAATTTTATTGCCAGAGAATTACTGAATAACTTTCTGAGTCTTTCAATTTTACAGTGAATGACTTAAGTTAATTTGAATGACTAATAAACTATCTAGTGACAGATATTACTGCTTTAATCAAATCTAATTCATTATCAATCATAAGAAGTATCATTGTTTCATGTGCCACTAAGAAAAAAAGATGCCAATTAAACTATGATATGCCATTAATTATAAGATGCATCCAAATTTCAGAGATGTTAAAATGTGAAAGATATGTCTTAGAATCAATGAAATATGATATTTATTATTATATTTCTTCATTTCCAATCATGTTTCAGATGAGACCTATGAATTCTGTACTAATCATAATTTAAAATCAGCTTATATACAATATGACATCAATAATACAAAAATTGAAAGATAAGTCAGCATTAAAATACTCTAAAATATTCACAGTGATTGTTATACCTGGATATTAAGACTAAATTTCAGTTTCTTTGTTATACTTTTTGGGGTTTTCTATTTTTTAATAAACTAGTGTTAATTTCATAATCATAAATATTGTTTGTATTTTAAAATAATTACATATGATTTTATATATGTTATATGATCTTTTTTTCAATATACTGAAAAAAGAGTTACAGGAAAGACATCAAACATTAATGGTGTTTATTTCTGGTAATTAGCTATGGCTGTTATTTTTTCCTTCTCTCTACTTGTTCTCTCTTTTCTGAAAATTTTAAAAACAAGAAAATTTTTTTTTCTCCAGAAAAGCAGGTTATGTCCTCCAACGGGGACCTGCACACACTAGTTGTAAGTCAAAAGTGAATTAATAGTTGCCTACCAAAGACGCATTCTTTCCTTCTTTCCTAAGACAATCCCATATTTATCCCAGGTGGCAAAGTGCTGAGCTGAAGACTATTTCCCTGTCAATCTTCCTCCCTCACAAGTGGCCATGTGAATAAGTTCCCACAAATGAGATATAACTGAAAATATTCAATGGGGCTTCCAGTAAGCTTCTTAAAATCAAGACAGATATTTCTTTTGTCCTTTCCTTCTTTTGGAATACTGCCATAATGGCTGGAGCTTCAACAGCCATTTTGGGCCTTGTTTTAGCTTGAGAATGGGAGCCAATGCAAAGTATGCTGAAGCAGACTGATAAAGTAGCCTTGGTATTTGTTGATGTTGGAGCTATCAGACCACCCTCAGACTGCTCACCTTTGAACCTCCTATACAGGAAAAAGAAATAAAATTCTAACTCATTTAAGCCTCTATTATTTAAGCCTCTGTCATTCACAGCTGGTGGAAATTTCTTAACTCATACAAGGAATGTAAATGGAGGCATAGCTCAGAAGCCCTCCTCTGCCTCTGTATTCTATGTATGATCATGAATGTGGACAATGTTTTTCCTGATGATTTGAATTAAACAGTTCTGAGCTGTCAAAGTTAGCTTAAACTCAGGCATGTTCCACATCAGTGTCTAGGGCAGGAGGAAATTCTGAGATCTTCGTGCAATCAGATGGACCTGGTTACCTGGATGGCATGATCTCCATTACAAATGAATGGGTTTTATTTTCCTAGCCATTTTCACTACTCCCCACATGGGTCAGGGTCTCTGACCTCTTGTTTATTTCTTCTGTGTTGCCTTTTCCCTGAAGCACTTGGCTAATTTTGTGCTCCAGTGACTGAGATGGGCATTTGTCACTTTCTTCAGAAAAAAATAAAAGCAGGTGAATTTGACATTCCCAGCCACACTTAACTGAATCTTGGCTCAAGCAACAGCCCACTAGGCACTTTGCTTGAGTGTATATGTATCTAGAACTTGGAAATTTTTCACAAGATGCATGTGTGTGTTTCTTTCCATACTCTCATGGCAATTATCTTTGTTTCAGAACCCAGGGGATAAGACCTGAATAAAAGAAAAAAGATGTTCTGAAAACATTTGAAGAATTCTTCCAAGAGAGAATCCCCACCTGAGAGCTCTGTCTTATTTAGATAATCTATGGACAAACATTTGTAAGGCAGGATAAATAATTCATTTATTCAATACACCTACGAAATGAATTGGCATGGACAGATTTCTAATACAAATGAACAGATCATCTTAAGTTTTTCTTGTTGAATTTTCTGGAACAAAATTCTCTAAATTTTCATTCACCTTGTAAGCTCTGTGGGCTTGATGACTAATTGAAGCATATGATTTAAATTATCCAAAGACCACAGCTATGATCTTTGGAAAGCATGGGCTTCTGTTGAGGTCACTCACTGGAATTCTTGCTCAAGGGCAGTTCCCCACTGTCTTTAGGAGGCTGGGTGAGGCAGTCCACGGTCAAGATCATCTCCACCTGCTCCCTCCCTCTGCCTTTTAAGGTTCATACTTTCTGAACTGATATTAAACTATATGCATGGCCTCTGCCTCAAGCACCACATTCCTGGAAGTCTTCCTATGTTTGTGGATATTTCCCTTTGTATGGAATGCCATCCCTATCCCTTCTGTTCACTTAAGGAACTCCTGCCCGGTCTTCAAGATCCAGCCTCATTATCCCATTTCATGAAGGAGAAAATGGAGATTCAGAGAAGTGGAGTTATTTGCCTAAGACCATGTAAGTTGTGCTAGGGTCAGGACGTGACTGTATGGGTCCAAAGTTTGTGTTTGTATCTGTCTGTGGGTGGAAAAAGAGTGGCTGTATGCACTGATTGGATCACAATATTATTCATTTATGAGGTGTGGTTATATTTAAATTGTATTTATTTTTATTCTTTTGGTTTCTTTTTTTTTTTAATTATTTATTTATTTTATTTATGGCTGTGTTAGGTCTTCGTTTCTGTGCGAGGGCTTTCTCTAGTTGCGGCAAGTGGGGACCACTCTTCATCGCGGTGCACGGGCCTTTCACTGTCGCGGCCTCTCTTGTTGGGGAGCACAGGCTCCAGACACGCAGGCTCAGTAATTATGGCTCACGGGCCTAGTTGCTCCGTGGCATGTGGGATCTTCCCAGACCAGGGCTCGAACCCGTGTCCCCTGCATTGGCAGGCAGATTCTCAACCACTGCGCCACCAGGGAAGCCCTATTCTTTTGGTTTCTTAAAGTGGAAGCTGAGGTCACTGATTTGAGACGTTTCTTCCTTTCTAATATAGGCATTTTATTGACATAAATTTCCCTCTGAAGACTGCTTTAGCTACTGCCCACAAAATTTGATATGCTGTCTTCTAATTTTCATTTAGTTCTAGTATCTTCTAATTTCGATCTTCTCATTCTGTTTTTGATTCTTTCTAATTTCTGTTCTTGATTCCTTCTGCTTTGAGTTCATTGTGATTCTTGCATCTGTAGAATTATAGTTTTCATTAAATTTAAAAATTTTAGTTGTTAATATTTCAAATATTTTTCTGCTCTTCCTTCTTCAAGGACTCCACTTGCATGTATTTTCCACAGGTCACTAATATTCTTTTTATTCTTTTTTCTTAGGTTTTTTTTTTTTTTCCTGTGTTTCATTTTGATAGTTTCTATTATTATATCTTCAAGATCACTAATCTATTCTTCTGCAATGTCTAATATGCTGTTAATCTCATGCAACCTACTTTTCATCTCAGACTATATAGTATTCATTTATAGAAGTTTAATTTTGGTCTTTTTATCATATGTCTCATGTCTTAACATATTCATTCATTCCTCTAGATCATTGACCATATGAAATGCATTTAAAAATAGTTATAATGCTTGTTTTAATGACCTTTTTGAACTAATTTTATCAGCTATTTAATTTCTGAATGTCAACTGATTGATTTTTCTCCTCATTATGACTCATATATTCTTTCTCCCTTCCATGCCTTGTAATTTTTTTTTTTTTTATTTGATGCCAGAGACAGTGAATTTTACTTGTTGAGTGATGGATAATTTATATTCTTATAAATATTATTAAGTGTTATTCTGGTATGTAGTTAAATTATTTGGAAACATTCTGATTCATCTGGATCTTGCTTTTAAGATTTACTAGACAAGACCAGAGCAATGGAAAAAACCCTTCTGATTACCCTACCTGATGTCCTGTGAGTTAATAGGCTTTCCACTCCTACTGATGGGAACAAAAAATTTTCCCAGCCTTGTGCGAGCTCTGGGATTATTTCCTCTGATTATTTCAGGTGTGTCTTACCCAGTCTTATGTAGGTTCCTTACATGCATGTGCTGATCAGTCTTTATTTGAAGACTTGAGGGAAACCCACTACAGATCTCTGAATTCTCTCTCTGGGCAGCTCTCTTGTGTCTGATACTCTGCCTTGTGAACTCTATCGATCTTGGCCTCCCAGCTATCTTCCCTCAACTCAGGGAGACTGCCAAACTCTGGTAGATTTCTCTTCCCTTTTCTGTAGACTGGAAATGCTCTCTAAGCAATAAACTAGGATAATTTTGGCTACATCTGATTTTCTTCTCATTACTCAGGGATTCCTGCCTTGCCTCATGGCCAATTATTGAAAACTCTTGCTTTATATATTTTATTATTCTTTTTATTTGTTTCATTTGTGACAGTGCATCTGGTCTCTGTTACTTCCTCTGGTCATAAGTCAAAGTTGGGTTCACTTTTCTACTGTAAAAATGACTCATGTATTAGAATCTTTGAGAAGAACCTGGAGATATTTGTGCTGATAAGTAATCTTGATATTCTTGTAAGATTGTAGTCAATTATTTCCTTAGGTCAGGGACCATGTCTCTTTGACCAACTCCCTTCCTCCCCTTGCTCCAGTCCAAAAGACTAGCTTCACACCTCAAATTGCCTCTTACAAGTTACCTGTTCTCAGACAAATTACCTGAATTCCCTGACCTCAATATTTTTAAATCTGTAAAATGGGTTTACTATTATCTACCTAATGGACTTGTAATTGTTAAATTAAATAACATATAAAACTGTCTTTCTCATAGGAAATGTCTGAAAAACAGTTGTACAATTAAAGACAATTAAAAGTTGTATGCTCTAAAGTGTCAGGATTTGACATTGTGTCAAAGTCAATTATATATATATATTATCTATCTATCTATCTATATATCATCTTTCTATTTTAATTTGTATCAAGGATGGTCTATAAAATTCTCTCCTTTGTTAAAAGACTCAAACTTAAACTTCTTTCTTTTCATTTCTCTAATAAAGACTATGCCATAAAATATACAGAAAGAAAATATTTATTTGAGATTTGATGTTGGCAACAGTATGTGTCACACATAAATCGGATTGAACTTCCTCTTACAGGAAAGACTAAAGTCTTCAATTAATTGATTCAGCCCAGTAATAGGGCATTTTCATTGAGAAACCTGCTGAGACTTGGTGGAAGGTTCATCATGGGCAAAGCCAGCAGTTTCCGTAACTCTGCCTGGGTCACACTGGACTGGGGGTACAGAGATGCCCACACACCTCAGTCTGAAGACCCCTTGTCATCTATTTCACTGGAGAGAGAGCATTAAAGATGCAGCCAGGTGCAATGTTGTCATATTCTGACACAGTATATTTTGTGTGAAGGAAGCTTCCCTTGTGCTGGCATTGGTATTTAGGCTTCCAGAGGCATCCAGTGTCTTCCAGGTGATGTTTTTAGTATGATCATCCATGTAGTCCGTTGTCCTCCATCTTATATCGTCCATTCTGCAATAACCTGGAACAGAAACCAAGATTATTTCTTTAAGTCTGTGGAATCCTAGGTGAAAAAAGAGGGAGGGGACATTCCATTTTTTCCATCTATATTCTTCATAATAAAAATGAAATCCTTCTTAGGCTCCCATTGTATTGATAGTAGACATACTTGTGGCCCCCTTAACTGCTCCCTTACCTGCAGAGGAGGTACCTCAGAACCCATATTTATAAATGGTTCCAGTGGATTGGGCCAGGTGTGGACAGCTGACACAAGCTGGGCCAATCGAATTTAGAACTGACATTTTTCAGTTATAGTTGACACTAGAGTAGACTCTGACAGCAGAAACAAAAAGATATTTAAAAGTCCAGAGCTGTGATTTGGATATTTTCCAACAGGTGAATAGTATAAACAGGAAAGCATATCTGTATATATAAGAGAAAGAGTTGGACTGAACAGAGAGAAGCAGAAATATGACACAAAGAGTCCATTCTCTAGGCTTACCAGATGCTGTTTCGTGTTTTCTCTAAGGACTGGCTATATTCCAAAACTGAGGTTCAGGGAGACACGAGTGTGTCCCTATACTAAATATCAAAATTTTATTTCCATTTATGTTGGTTTATTCTGCCTGCAAACAAAGTGCCCTAACTCATAAAGCACGACGGAGTGACGTGAAGTAAAGAACACTTGATCTACACCTAAAGAGAGAGGCAGGACACCTAGAAATGACTGAGCATGCAATGTAGGCCAACAACATTTCTATAAACAGATTCATTTAATCCTAAAGCAGTCCATAGGTGGTAGACTTAGTAGGTCTCTTTTACAGAGGAATAAACTGAGGCTCAGTTAATTCAAGTAATTTGGCCAAGATCATAAAGTTAGTAGTAGATGCTGAAGCCAGGCCAGCTGACTAATTCCTTCAAGAATGACAAAGGTGATGGGTGTCATGTGGCTTCTGAAGTCCTTGACCACATGTTGGGTTTGGTTTATTGACAGATCATAGTAGCTTTCTCATCAAATCAGCTTAAGCAGGATCTCAAGCGTCACTCAAAAGGAGTTAAGAGAGCGGTGGGACCAGCAGGGGAAATCTATTCCCTCCATGTATAATAAGCAATTAGGTAAGTTTTGTGTTAATTCACTCAGAGAAGCAGAGAAATATTGCAACTCTTTGGATTAAAGTCTGAAATCAAACATTCTTTTTTTACACGGTTGACCTTTGTCAGTTTCTTGTAAGAGGAACTGATGATGAGCCACTGAACTAGCAAATTAGCTTTGCGGAGCTGTTGACAGGGTCAGTGAGAAATGAAGCCCATCTGAACAAAGAGGAGATGATTTCTAAGGTGGAGGACTCAGTTTGGGAGGCTTCAGCCGTACAGATATTCAGAGGCACTTTGGAAGCAGACTCTTAAAAAGTGCAGATTTTTTTTTTTACCTTGAGACATTTAACTCTTAGCTTCTCCTTCTAGAACCAGTCAAGGGTGTGATGTTGGCTTACCAAAATCTTCAGGAAGGCGGGACTCTTTTTCAACTGCTTGAAACCAAAAAGAAATGTTGGGCACCTAATCTGCATCAGGAGCTTTCACTGCCATGGTGTATTGACTCCTCACATCAGAAGTAGAAAAGCTATTTCCAATTTACCAGAAAAAAAAAAAAAAAAAAAGATACAGGAAGGTTTTGTAACTTACTGTAATCTTTTACCTCCATACCTACGTTAAAATTTAAGATCACTGTGGAGGATGTAAGGTGCAGAAATAAGGCAAAGATTAGCTAGACAATCATGGATCCTGTTCTTTATACTTCCCTAGTGGAAGCTTTACTCTATTTCCCAGAATCTCTTGAGGTAGGTGTGATCATGTGACCCAGTTCTAGCCAATGGGCTATAAGCAGAAGTGATATGTAGAAATTACTTGCAGGTGCATAAAATACTCCCACAAGCAACTTTTCTTGCTCTTTCTCCTTTCAATGGCTTGATAGAAACAAACAGCAATTTTGGAAGCTCTGTGTTAAAGATGAGGGAACCAAAAAGTTCTGGGTTCCCGAATCACCACTTGGAGGAGAGCTGCTCAACAATTGGGAGTATTTATTTTGGACTTCACGGGCAAAAAATAAATTGTAGTATACTTGAATCACCAAGACATTTAGGAGTTTATTACCACAACTAGCATTAGCTTAGCTAGTACAAAGAGCTAAGGACCATAAATGTAATGTGGGGTTTGATGGCAGGACTTTTACACTGAAGTATAGCCCTTCAGTGTGATGATTAATTTTAGGTGTCCACTTGGCTAGACTATGGTGCCCATAGGCTAATATTGATCAAATATTAGCTAGTCTAGATGTTTTTTTAAAGGCATTTTTAAGATGTGGTTAATACGTACAACCAGTTGATTTTAAGTAAAGTAGATTACCCTTCATAATGTGGGTGAGCCTCATCCAAGCAGTTGAAGACCTTAAGAGCAAAGACCAAAGTTTCTCCAAGAAGAAGGAATTCTGTCTCCAGACTGCAACATAAAAATTCTGCCTGAGTTTCCAGCCTTTGGACTGAAGACAGCAACACTAACTCTTGCTCCACCCCCAGCCTGCTGCCTTGCCCTACTTGTTACGGATTTGGCAGCTGCCAATTCCTCAAAACAAATCTCTCTCTCTCTCTCTCTCCCTCTCTATCTATCTATCTATCTATCTATCTATATCTATCTATCTATCTAAAATCTATTGGTCTGTCTCTCTACAGAACCCTGAGTAATACAAATTTAAACAACTGAAGCACCTGGATGGAATGATGTTTGCAGTGACTGAAGGAATGAGATCCTGCTATTGACTGACATCCTCTTATTTCTGAAAAATTTCAGGGGAGTGCAGGGAAGAGGAGTCAGATGGTCACAACCAGTTTAGAGAGCTCCTAGCTGAAGTCTTAAGATATTGGGACTCTGGTTGGGAGGCCTGTGCAGTATTCTACAACAGACAGTACTGCTGGACTCAGGCATTCACTGCCCTTGCCCCCGACTATGGGAAGATTATCCTTTCCTGTGCCATTGACATCAGGCTTGGCTATTTGACCTGCTCTTACCAATGAAATAAGATCAGAAGGGGAGTATTTCATGTCTAGGCAGAAGATTTAAAAGTCAACACAAGATTCCCTCTCTTTTCCCTCTGCCACATGGCTGGCAATAGGTAGAGGATGTACCAACACTCAGGACCCAGAAACAAGTCACCTGGAACAGAGTCACAGACAACCCTCTAAGGATATAGCACAAGCAGAAATGAACCTCTGTATTAAAAGCTGTTCAAAATTTGGTGTGATTTGCTTTTCTAGCTTATGTTAATCTCTCCTGACTCATCTATACTTATGGATCTATAACTATAGACTTCCCTGGTTCAAATCCTGGTTCCCTCCATTTCCAGTTATGTGTCTTTGGAAAGGTTACTTAGCCTCTCTCTTGCTCAATTCTCTTCACTTAAAAAGGGGGAAAATAAAATACTTATGGAAAAGGGTGGTTGTGAGGATTTGGTTGGTTAACATATGTAAAGTTCTTATTTGTTACAGGCACATAAAAGATAATTAATGCATATTACATGTGATTATAGCATGCTTTTAAAACCCTTCTCCACACAGTGACCAGGAAGCCATTACCACTGGGGTGTGCAATGTAAGAGTCATAAGCAATTCACAATCACTAAAGTGTATCATCCAGTTCAGAGTGGGGTTTGGGAACTCTTTGGATTAGCACTAGATAATACATAAGTCCTTATGGTCTCTGTTGCATATTCTTCTCTCTGTCTCTGTCCCTCTCTCTTTGTAGACCTTTATGTAAACACAGTTCTTACCTGGAAGGACATACAAAAATAGGCAATGGGCTGGATTTGGAAGCTAGGCATACTTTGCCAACCCCTGGTATAATCAGTTATATGGTGCCCATTTCTTTTGATTTTCCTTATAGGAGATCTCCATCTAACCTCTCTTCTGGAAGGAGCTAAAGACTACCCTTGTCACAGGTGAGCATTCACCCCACACACACTTTGTGCATTCACTCACCTAGTCAGAACAATTCCCCTCAATGCTCAACATGGATCATCAGCTCTGCTCGTAGCTGATTTCACTCCAATAACATGGAAAGTGATATATCTACTTGGTCCATGTACCTCAGCAGTGAGGTGGCTCATTCATTCCTACACTAAGTACAGCGCATGAAACTGATTCTTGAAGGGAAAGCAAATTCTTTGTTCATAAGGACAAATATTGATGAGCCACATTGTGAAATAACAAAGGACTTCTGGTGTGGGTGCTCAGCTTGGCTTGTTGGATAGGAATAGCATGTCATTAGCACGGATACTGTCCTAGCCCTGTGATGGTTATCTGTGGTCCACTGAGGTTATGGATGCACCTGATGAGGGCTATCATGAGCATTTGGATGAAGCAGACGTTTAAGGTCCCTTATAGAAAATCTCACTGCAGGTTAATTTTTAGGACTGGCCCCTTTCTCGATACTTAATGCAGGAATCTCAGCCTTCCAAGTTCCATCACAAAACAATAACTACAATAAGCAGGGTCATCTATTTCCCTAAGAAAGATCTCAAGCTGCCTTGCATTGCTTCTCTGTAGGTATGGCCTTACAATGGTTCACATTGGCTGAATCAATTTTGCAATCTTTTCTAATAATGTTGTCCAACTCAGCTACTGCCTCTTCTATTCCTTGGCATTGTTTTTGTAATTCTGTTTGTCCATCTGTTATTTGTCCTTCTGGCATTGTTGCCTGCCCATTTTTTAACATTTTTCTGTTTTGTTTTTTTTTTTCCCCCAGTCATTTTGCAAAACCAGTCTACTGTTTGATATTCTGTCTTGATCCCCTTCTGAAGACATGCTGTGAGAAATTCTAGAACTGGAGGGAAACACTGGGTCTTGCTTCTCTGAGGGTTTGAATTGCAAACTGGGGTGTGTGTCTCTGGGCACATCAGGGATACAACTGCAGACTTGGGGAAGCACAAGAAAAATGTTCCATGTTTTCCCAGAACAATTTTACATCACGAAGACTTGCTACTTCTTTATTTTAATAAATATGGATTTATTATAGAATAGGTCAAACTTTTTTGTTTGTTTTTAAGTAAATAGAAGAACAACACTGTTGAATGTCTCTTTGGATTTTGCATCAGGTTCCCTCTCTCCTGCTGTTAGAGGACTTTGACGGAAAAATCTGAGAAACACTAATTAAGCAATAGAGTGAGTAGGGAGGGAAGAGGCCCACCTTCTAAAAGTTTCCTGTGCACCAGCACAGCACTTGATCCCCTGGTACATCTTCTTATTTAATCCTCATAATACATGGGGCCACAGTGATATTTACCTATTTGACTAAATCAAGGTTGAAAGAGTCAAACTAAGGATAACAGTAATAATGTCATTACCATTATATTAAGTAATTGTGCTAAAGGCACACATTAGAAAGAGACCAAACTGCAAATTGAGTGCTGTTTTTTCACTTAGAAGGAGACATTCTTGCATGATGTTATGGGCTGGATTGTGTTTCCCCCAAAATTAATATGTTGAAGACCTAACCTCCAAGTACCTCAAAGTGTGACCCTATGTGGAGATAGGTCTTTAAAGAGGTAATAAAGTTAATATGAGGCCACTAGGGTGGACCCTGATTCAATATGGCTGGTGTCCTTATAAGAAGAAATTAGGACACAGACACATAGAAGATAATGTGAAGATATGGGGAGACCATCTAGAAACCAAGGAGAGAGGTATCAGAAGAATCAAACTAACACCTAGATTGTAGACTTCTAGCCCCCAGAATTGTGAGAGGATACATTCTGTTCTTTAAGCCACCAAGTCTGTGGTACTTTGTTACAGAAGCCCTAGGAAAACTAGTGCACATGATAGGGCTTTTAATCTTTCTTTTCTTTCTCTTTCGTTCTTTGCTTCTTTCCTTTCCTCCTTTCTTCCTTCGTTTCCCTTCCTTTCTTTCTTTCTTGTTCTTTCTTTCTTCTTTCATCCATCAGATTTTCTACCTAATCTATCTATCTATCTCCTATTTATTCATCTATCATCTACAGAACATATAAACAAACATCTAATTCATATATAAAAGTCTAAAGGAAATATCTTTATTTTTCCCTATTCCTACTATCCTAAAACGACATCTATTTTAAAGGCAACACAGTCTTCCCATTTATACCTGTAACATTTCTACACAGTTGTAACCATAGCACCCATATGCAAGAATGTTCTAATATTTCCCCTGATCTTTAGCATTTAAATATTTATTAAACGTTTACAGACTATAACTAATCCTGGTAAATTACATACTATTTCTTTGGACTTATTTATTGAAATATTATTATATATTTAATTATTATTTTCTAGAATTATTCCAGATATGTACACAGAGTAAGGATAAATCTGCAGAAGAAATTTAAAAATCACTCATAATTTCATTGTGCAGAGATATTTGATGTGAACTTTTTGCCTTTTGTATTTTCTATACTTGTATGAATACACAGATATACAAAGAGACACTTGTAAATATTTAATATACTTTCCTGTGTTCTTTACATAGAAAAGATAGTACGTTGTTATCTGCTCTCTCTGAGGCAAATGTTTTCCGAGGTTTTTGTTGTTATTTTCATTTGAAGAAGTTTTAATTCTTACGCATTCCAAGATATTGAATCGTGTGGCATTTTTCTGTCATTTTCATACTCCAAACTTACATTTCTATCCTGAGATCAAATATTCACCTAGATACTATAAGGTTTCATTTTTTTCCATTCAATTATTTAACCTATCTAGAATTTGCTTTGCTACAGAATATTTTATGCAAATCCATACTAATATCCCCCAATTAGTTAATAAACTGTTGTAATAATATTTGTTGGAGTGTCCTACACTTCTCCACTGCATTCAATTTCTGTGTTACAAATTACACAACATAGTGACTTAAGACAACACCTAGTTATTAGCTCATGGTTCTGTAGGTCAGAAGTCCAGGGACAGTGTCCTGCTCAGGGTCTCACAAGGCCATGCTCAAGGCAGCAATTGTTGTGTCTTCATCCAAAGGCTCGACTGGGAAGAGAATTGCTTTCAGCTCCCTCAGGTTGAATCCATTTCCTTGCTGTTGTGGGACTGAGATCCCTGTTTTCTCGCTCACTGCCAGCCAGTGGGGATCACTCTCAGCTCCTAGTGGCTGGCTGTCCCCCCCATAATCCCTCTCACACTTTCTCTTGAACTTTCAGGAAAGACTCAGTCGCTTTTGAGGTCTTGTCAGATTAGGTCTGGCCTACTCAGAATAATCACACTCCATATTAACTCAAAGTCAACTGATTAGGGATCTTACTGAATTTATAAAATTCCTTTACCTTTGGAATATAAGGCAACCTAGCCAGGGGAGTAAAATTCATCATATTCACCAATCCAACCCACACTCAAGGGGAGGGCATGATGCAGAGAATGTACACTATATGGCATGCATCTTGGGGGTCATCCCAGAATTCTGCCTGCCACACCCACTTATTTTTTATGCCATCTTTGTAATATGTTTCTACTCTTCGATTTTGTTCTATATTCTATGACCTTCTAGTGAACCCTACTGTTTCAGTCTTTATCTGTCCTTGAGCCTGTGTAATGTCAATCTTACTATTATAGAATTATAAAACTTTTTGTTATAGTTAGGCCAGGTGCCCCCCCATTTTATCTTCTTTCAAAAATAGTTGTTTGCATTCTCTTTTATTATTTATTTATTTTCTCAGATAAACTCTAGCATGGTTTATCAAGGCTCCAGTCTCCAGTCTAGATATGCTCTCATTTGAATTTTGATTTCAAACTAGTTAAATCTATGCATTGTATTTGGGGAGAATTTGCCCCTTTACAAAAATTAAGCTGTATAGACAATGCTATGTCTTCAATTTAATTAAACAAATATGCATTGAGTGTCTACCTTGCATCAGACACAGAAATGAACAAAAAGAAGTTATGTTCCATGGAGCTTTCATTTAAGGGAAGGAGACAGACAATAAATAAGTAAACAAGTGAATAAGATAATTTCAAATAATGCTAATAATTGACAAATAGGGTCAAATGATATAAAATGACAGGAGATGATAGTGGTCAGCTTGGGATAAGGAATAAGGGAATCTTCTTTGAGATGATATTTGATCTGAAACACAAAAAACTCTCAGCCATGAAAGAATCAGAGGTAAAAGCCTGTTGGGCAAGGGAAACGGTAAATGCAAATTCCCCAGAACAGCATGAGATGCAATCCAACAGGTGGGTAGGAACCAGATATCTTAATCAAGTCTTTATTTCTATTTTCGAGTAGTAAATTTATACAATGTTCCCTGTAAAGGCACTATATACACAGTTGTAAGTTTGACCTCTATAGAGAATATTTTTTCTGTAATATTTTCTAAATGATTGCTGCTAATATATAGAAAAGTTATTGATTTTTAGAGTATTTATTTTGAAATGGTCACATTACTTAACTGTGGTTAATTCTGCAAATTCTTCAGTTTATGTACAACTGGATTTTCTCTTCTTCTCTTGTGTTTCTGAGATAGACACTCATAACAAATGTAGTAATCATATTTTTGCAATAACATACATTTTGCATCTTCCTTTTAAAAGGTCATTACACATTGATTTCTGTTTCATATCTTAACACCAGCTTTATTTTCATACATCTCAGTGGGAGTTGTGTCTCTCTTTTACAGTAAGTTGCATTTTGGATTAAAATGGAAGGTATGATTCTTTTTTGATATTTTCATGGTGAATATAGGAGCAATTTGGATCTGTTAAGGGTAAAACCTCTCTTGAGTATTTGTTTCTTTCAGGATTTATTTCTCCTCTAAATTATTTCCTTCAAATGTATTAAATGGCCTAACATTCATAGGTTGAAAGGAATCACTGGGGTGCTGGTTGGGGGGGTGGTCACTGGATTCTGGACAAAGTTTACTAGCTGTTTACCTTCAATGACCTGTCTAGGAGTTTGCTTTATAAATAATAATTTGATTGTCTTGGGAAAAAGTGAAACATTATTACAAATCTGGGGAGGAAAAGAAAAAAAAGAGAGTCAGACTGACCCAGGCAGTGTCTTGAGAATGTGGTCAGAGGTTGTACCATCCCATTTTTACTAGGCAGTTCCTGACCATGAGGAATTTGCTCTCCCTGTCCCTGGGGAAGCTGTACCACATACTGACCTGAATCTAGGCTCTGTCGCTGATTTGCTGTGCAACTTTGGGTAAGCCAGTTAACTCCTCCAAGCCTCTTTTTCTTCATGGAGACTATACCCTGTAGCTACAGGGGCTGCTATTAGATTATATAAGGTACCATGTTTAAAGTACCAAGCATTTTATTATGCACAGAACAAGCCCTCAAAAATGCTAGTTCCTTTCTTTTTCTTCCAAGCCAAAGGAAACTTCTAGTTGCCATGTAATCTACAGACATTTCTTTTTAATACCTCACGTGGAAAGCAGCCCCTCAGTAACTGGGAAGCATTATCACTGTGGCTGTTTTGTTGTTGCTGTTGCTGTTTCTGTCACCATCATCATCATCATCATCACCATCATCGTCTCTATGGAGATGAATCTAAGTCATCTGAGGCACCTGGTGAGCAGGGCTTCTTAATCTCCAGGCCAATTATATATCTTGAAATATTAAAGCATGGAGGTAGTTACATGCAAAAGAGGTGCTGTGTTTCTTAACACACTAGGGGTGAGAATATTAATGAATAAAGAAGCCACATTGCCTGTATCTCTGCCCTGTAGGTATTCCTTTCTTGCTTCTCCACCTCAAATCCCCTCTGCCCACCAGTCTATTCTGACTGAATGGACACTTCTGAGAGCAAATGTTTCTGTATTTATTATAACTGTCTCTTATACGCCCTGAAACTAGATCACCAGTCTCTTCTCCCCAGCCCCCCAAACACAGCACACCAAATTTCTCATGTAAATTGTATGAACCAGTGTCCAAACTCTGCCGTAATTTTTAACCATCTATTTGGATGTCATTTCTCTGGAATTCATTATTTCCTTTTCCACATCATTTCACAAATAATGGGCTATATACGAAGTGAAATGTAAAATTGAAGGAATGATCAGGGAAATTTAAAACACAAATGCCATTAAGCTTCATGTTCCTGTACCTGAATGGCTGTGTTGAAATGATGTGGGCAGGTCAAACCTTCCTCAGGTACAGCGGTCACTACACTGCCTTTTAGGGATTGGCTAATAGTGACTTGAATTCTGTCCTTCTGTCACTAAGCACTGTTCATGAGGGTCATTCTTTAGTCACATACATATGAAGTGTCTACAGTAAAAAAACAAAAAAAAACAAACAAAAAACTCTGCTGCGAAACTGTTGATCTTTGACATGGTATCAAATAATCTGATAGGCCAAACTGATAGACTCTCTCTGAACTCAGTTTTCCACCTGGAAAACTGAGATAAGAACATTTACCAAAATAGATGTATTTTGAGGGTATCTGTGAAATAATGTTCATTGTATACAGATTGGTACTTTGTAAGCTTCTAATAAATTATAACTATCATGGGTTTAATTATTATTTCTTGGGTCTCTCAAATAAAATTATTGCCATCAGTTAAATGTTCAGGGCTTCTACTTTGAGCTATGACTTCAAGGACAAAGCCCTCATCAGCACTTGTGATGCCCATTTCCTTATTTAAGACTTGAAAACAATTTTCTCTCCAGTGAGTTATTCTAGGTGAACCAAAACTGACTTCCTTTTTTCAACTCCTGCTTGGTCCATCTCATTCACCCAACTCTGCTGCTGAGTGTCCCCTGTCTTTCCCTTTGAGCCAAAGCAATAGAGCTTTAGGAATCAAGCCTGGGGCCCGGACATTGTTCATTTGCCCCTGTACCATTGTGTGGGTGCATTAAGGATAGATTTAGGGCCCCAGCAACCAAGTAAACACTGCACAGAAGACCAGATCTAACCCCCGTGTGGTCAGCCTGCATCACTGCACGTCTTAGAGCCTGGTAGTCCCAAGAAACAGAGCCTGAGAGGCAGATTCTTATGCAAGTGACTTACTGAGAGAGAAACTTAAAACAAGAGGAGGAAAACAGGGAAAGGACAGGTGAAGGAACTGAGTAAGGCTGTAGTTTTAGGTGGAGTCTAGCTTACGCCTGATCCCATGCGGAGCTCTGCAGTATGAATTGTACAACAAGGTTGGTCACCCTTATGACACAGACAACAAGCTTTAGCTACTACACCTCAGTCAGCTGTTAGCTGCAGGTCACCTGTGTTGCAGCTGGGTGGATGGAGAATGCAGTTTTTAGGGCAATTCTCCATAGAATGGTGAAGCTTTGAGTCTGCAGAAACCAACTCTTGGAGTAATTGGAGGATGGGTGCTCTGGCTGTGTAAAGCAGATTTGTGCAGAGCACCCAAAGTGACCACTACACTGACCCTTCTTCCTGGGTCCCTGATGCACACATTTGTTCCTGTTTTACATAGAAACTGGGACTTGGCCATGATTCTCAAAAGAGTGCCTGGAAGAAATGACAGCTTTTCAGACCTTGATTCTGCACCTGACATTCTCCTACGATCCTGACTGCTCAGAGCACTTATTACATTCATTAATTTAATGCATATCTTTTTCACCAGATGATAAACTTCAGCCTGATAAGGACTGTGTGCTGTAGACCCTGCACCCAGAACATTGCCTAGCTTATAATAGATGCTCAGTAAAAATTTGTGGGCCAACACATACACATAAACACACACACACCACACAGATATCATGTTCCAGAGGGACATAACATTAGGGGACACAGAATAATTCTCAGAAAAAGAGCAGCCTAAGTTCATGTTAAGAGAAGATTGTCTATAACTGTAACATAATCTGCTTCTGTGTGCAGTGGAATTGGTACCCTCCATCACGTACATCATTACATAGAACAGACTCAGTCCCTTTGGTTAATCGTCCTGATTGCTGACCGTGCCGGAGTTCACCGTGAATAAAAATGGAGCCCGCCACAAAATGATTGGCATATCAGATATATAAAGACCTAGTGGAAGTTTTGTAATGATTGATTTTCTTGAACTCAGGTGACTGTAGTTATCTAGGCAAAACATCCAACCCCAACCTGGCCCAGAACAAAATCCCAGGGAAGGTCTTGAGGGATTTGACTCCCTCTTGGATGGTAAAAACAAGAGAGCAAGAGACACATCCCAATATTCACACCATAAAGGAACGTTACAAGGGATCCCGCATCCCTTATTGGCATGCAGAGCACACCTGCCTATGGTCCACCCTCAATCCCAAGGTCTCCTTCCAGTCTATTGCTCAAGTCCAAGTTTCCAAAACTCTCTTTTCTCTTCTGTCCTTGCTTTCTTCATCCTCTTCCTGTTCTTTGATTATTCTCCTCTCTGTGTGTCCAAGGCATAAGGAGAGTAGAATCAAGGTTCAGCCAACTCAGCTCAGGATCATGGTATAGAAACATACCCAAGACCCCATAGTCCAAACTGTCCCCAGATGTGCATGGATAGACAACTCTTTGCTATGAGTCAAAATCATCCTCTCTGTTCTCCAGTTCTGGTTCTGCCCTCTATACGCATACACAAAACAAGGTTTTATTTTTCACTACAGTTGTCATTTCTGAGGTCATGGCAAGCATGGGCATGTTGATGGCATGGGGTAACGCTCAAAGCTGGGAGGCAGGACTTGAAACTAGAGGTGAGAATAAAAGATTGTTTAGATATGGAGAGGGTCTGAGCAGACAGAGCTTGAGACTCAGAGAATATAGCTTTTCTGGAACAGATGTTTGGAAGCAGGTCTTGGGATTTGATACAAGTTAAAGGGTTATGGCAACTCCTGGAGCCAAAGGGCTCATTTTGGTAGAGCTGCTGCTCACTGAGGCTACAGAAGCACTCAGTGGCCCAGTGGCTGCAGGGAGCTGGTGCAACATGGGAACCTGGGGAGAGAGCAGTACCTCTAATGGGCAGGTTGATTTGGTAGCTCAGGTCTTATGATACTGGGTGCTGGGGGTTTCATACCTTGTTTTCAAAGGAGCCTCTTAATTCTGGCTGCCTACAACATCCTTCCAAACTAGATCTAGGGAAGCTGAACCTGAACTTAAGGTTAAGTTCACCTGTGAGAAGCTGAGGATATAGTGGGTGGGCCAGAGATTATCCAATTCATCTTTAAAGCTTTTGAAGATAAATATCATATCTCAATCAATGCCATGTGTTCTCTATGCTAAAAATTTCCATCCAGCCTTTCACTGCCTGTACTTAAGTCAGAAGTATTTATCCAGCACCTCCTATTTACCAGACACTACATATGGTGCTGGGGCCACTCACACAAAATCCTAGCTCCTGTTGTGCTGGTTAATTTTATAGATCAACTTGATCTGAAAACAAGACTCAGATATTAAGTCAAACATTATTATGGGTATTGCTATGAGGCTGTTTTTGGAAGAGATTAACATTAAATTGGTAGACTGAGTAAAACAGATTGCCCTCCCCAATATAGGTGGGCCTCGCCCAATCAGTTGAAGGCCTCAACAGAACAAAAAGACTGATTCTCCTGAAAGTAAGAGGGAACTCCTCCTGCTTGCCTGTGATCTGGGACATTGTCTTTTTTTTTTTTTTTCTGCTCTGGACTAACTGAAATGAGGTTTTTCTAGCTCTTGAGTCTGCTGGCCTTTGGACTAGAACTACACCTGGTGCTGTAGCTTGTAGACTACAGACCTTAGGAGTTGTCAGTCTCTTTAATCATGTAAACTGATCTCTTCTAATATCTTCTAATCTCTCTCCCCCTCTCTCTCTTTTTCTCTCTCTCTCCCTATCTTTTATTGGTTCTGAATAACCCTGACTAATATACCACCTTAAAGTTTATAGTCTAACCACGTGTGTTTTGTGGGAGGAGCCATGGAATACCAACAAGAAGTCCATTAATGCAATAACATGTAAAAAGGGCTGCGGTAGATGGTAGTCCAGTTGTGCATGGAGTTCAAGCTTCAGGAAGGCCAAATATACTCCAAATAAAGATTTTCCATTAAAAAGTTCCAAATCCAGACCCCTGTGCCTGGTGTGTAAGGACATCCCTGAATCTGGCTGGTGCCTCCCTATCTCTTACCTCTTAACCTCTTCAGCATCATTTCCCCACAGCTAAGAACCTGGGCTTTCAAGTCAGACCACATTGTTTGTATGCCACTTCTCTTACTTATTAAGTGTAAAACTTTGGGCAAATTACTTGACCTCTTTGTCCTTACAAACCTTAGTTTTCTTATTTGTGAACTGGAAATACTAATATACACCTTACAGAATTTTGTGAAGATCAAAGAAAATACTATTTTTAAGGCACTGGGTACAATGTCAGATACATTATAAATGATGCATGGTAGCAAGTTTCATCATCTTCATTACCATCATCACCACCAAAATTTCATCATCACCTTCATCATCATCATTACTGTTACTACCAGCACCACTTTCAACATCATCATTATCATCATCATCGTCATCACCATCATCTTCATTGTCGACACCACCAGCATCATCATCATCAACGTATCACCTCCATCACCACCACCAACACCACCACCACCATCATCATCTTCATCGTCAACACCACCAGCATCATCATCATCAACGCATCAACTTCATCACCACCACCATCATCATCATCACCATCATCACCATCAACTAATCTAGATTACGCCACAGATTTTTTTTTTTTAATTTCAGACACTTTATGCTTCAAATAAAGGAAATCCCTCCTCAGACTGTTTTAAATAAAGTAGAATTTTTTTGGCTTATATAATTGTAAAATTCATAGTCATCTAGCCTAAGGTCAGGATTGATCCAACAAGTCAAACAATACCACAGGGGCTCATCTTGTCTCTGTCTTTCTGTACTGACTTTCACAATTTGGCATCACCTTCTGACTTCCTGCAATAGTTCTGGCAGTCCTGGACCCTTCCCTATCAGTTTAAAAAAATGGCTGCAGCAGTTGTAGACCTCACGACCTCATACCACACGATTGAGAAAAAGATTTCTAAGAGATCCATGGAAGAGAGAGGAGTCTTCTCTTTCCCGGAATCCCCAGCAAATGTCTCACATTTCATTGGCTTTGAGTGGGTTATGTGCTCATCCCTGAACCAATCACAGTGACCAAAGGGGTGGGAAAAATAACTGATGAAAACAGTGAGAACCTATCCCTGAAACTTGGGATGGGGTTCAATCATACGGACATCACAGGGCTGAGAATGGGGGTGGCTCCCCCAAATAACCCTAAATGTTATTTGCAGAGGATGGTTGGATGGAGAAAAGAGAGCAACTACCACAAAAGTTCACTACGCTGACCTTCTCAGTTGTACCTTTGAATGTGTGGTTCTCTCTCTCTCGGCCAACTCCCCTGCCCTCATCTCAGACTAGTTCTTCCATGTCCAGTTCAGTGTCTCTCCTGACCACCCCTGCCCTGGGCTACCTTAGGTAGCCCTGTTGTGCATGCCCCTAACAGTCCCCTGACAAATGTCTGCTTTTCTCCCAGCACTTATATCACTATAAGTATATATTAATATATTGAGTCACCTGTTTATTGTTACCCCGACCCACTGGACTATAAGTTTTTGGGAGTAGGACAACTTAGTTGTTTTTCCCAGTATCACCAAGAGGAAACATTAAAGTCAGGAAGTAGTAATTGTGCTCAAAAATATTTGAAAAGGGAACATGGGAATGGATGAATGAACGACAGAACGAATGGGTGAATGATGCAGTGAATGAGTGAAGTGACCTGGACTTCAATCTTAACCCACGGAAAAATAAACGTCTCATTTCCTGCACTTTAGGCAAGGCAGGGGAGATCATGTCTTCCTAGCTATCAGTCAAAATTGATAGAGGCTCCTGTTTAGAAAAAAGAAATGCTGAAACTGGGGAAGAAACCGATTACACACCATAAGAAAGAGTCAGGAGTGCAAAAATAGCAAATGATCGCAGTTAATTGTGATCTAAATATTGATCATAAAAGATTTTTTTCAGCCTGAATTAACGTAATGAATTCCAAACCAAGGACCTGGTATAATCAGATAAAGGCTGACCATGGACCATGGAGCGGTGCCAGAGGACTAAATCAGGTCCCATCCTCCTTCTGGGGAGCAGCCCCACCCTTGGAGGTGAGGTTCCAGAGACATGCTTGAGTCTGGGGAAACATGCAGAGGCGGGGTCAGCATAGATGTGATCGGAGATGGAGTTCAGGACTGTCTTTGAAAGGAATTTCCCCCAAATCATGAAGTTGATCATTAATTGCTACTGTGGGGCTTGCATCCTTGCAATCATCCAGGAGTTCAAGTAAAAACCAACACTCTCCTGACACCCAAAAAACAAGTCTGTGTCAACATCACAATATATGTGGGGAGGAGCAGCCCTGGCCACAGTCACAGTGGAAATTAATCAGGACATATGGCCTTGACATCTTACAGATAGATGCTTTGGCATTCCTGATGCCGTTACCATACCCTGTCCAACAAGCCAGGAGGAAGGCATTGCTTCTCCCATCTTACAGGAGAGAAAACTGAGGCTCAGAATACTAACAGGATTGGTGCAGAGCTGCTAATAACTGTCCACCTGATGATTTGAACTCAGATTGCTTCCTCTATGCTCTTCAATACTCCTATGCCAAATGTGAGCAGAATTCAAAGGAAAAAAATCATATTTTCTAAAGAACAATTTCATACGGAAACTGAGGCATGTCATTCATGGTATTGTATATAAATGTGTGTGTGTGAGTGCATGTGGGTATATATGTGTCTATATATATATATGTATGTATCTATGTATGTATGTGTATGCATATATGTGTGTATGTGTATATATGTGTGTGTGGATACGTTTATATGTATGCTAAAATATAAAAATAACAAACAAACAAAAGCACTCCCTGGAAGTCAAAAAAGAAAATGATTTTCCAGGAAGTTCCTGCAGAGCCCTTCTCTTTATTCCTGAGATGTTCAATTAATGGGTGCAAGTCATAAAACAGTGCATTTTCTCCCTTGCTATGATGCATTGTTTTTAATCTCACTGCCTTGTATTATATCACATTCCTATAATTCTTCCAACAGGAAAAGACTTGTTTCATAAAAATATAGTCCCCAGCATTTGAAATATAAGTTCACATGCAGGCAACATATATATCACCACACCGGCAAACTCACTCAGTTACTTAATCCACTAAACTTCAGGCGCTTCCTATATTATGTGAAATGGCTTGAAACAGGCAGGAGCTGCCAGGACCCATCACTGCTTCTTTGCTCAAGAGAGACAGCAAGAAGGGAGGCAGGGGAGTGGAAATCCCCTCGGTGGATGCCAAGTAACAAGTCTTTCATTATCACCCAGTGTCAGGACACTGGGTAATGTTCATTGTGCATGCACAATAAATTACTATTTACCTGGCAGTGCCTTTGATAAGCCCATCTCCTCTCCCTCTTTCCGTCCACGCAGCACGGAGCAGCGAAACCCCTTTGCCTATAATTCTTATTAAGGTGATACCTTTTCTGAATAAGAAAGTACACACTTCCAAAGCCTGGCGTTCTCTGGGGTCTTTGAGGGACATTGTTTTTATTGGTTCCCTTTTATTTCTCCCACCCCGCTGTGTTTTAATGCTATAGTGACTTCTGTGTATACAACTCTCATATTGAAATGTCGGCGGCTGCAGATATATGCAATATTAAAGAGCGCTTATGAATTTTTGACATCTAATTAGTCGCTACCCAGTTAACATGTCAGGACTCAGAGGGATTAGGGAGGCAGCCCTTTCTGAATAAGTTACAGCAAGGCCTCTGTCCTTTTCATGTATTATTCTTTAATGTAGGTGGTGATTATTTGGCTGTGATTAATTGATGAAGCTCATTGGTCTGGCAAGTGGTACCGAATTCACCATTCTTCACTTTTATTTCTCTCCGTAGGGCTCTGCCACTTATTCAGAAGGACTTGCTTCCTTCCAGACGGCCTCTCCTCTCCGTGCTGTGCTCCCGGTGGTGGGGTGAGGGGTGCTGTTCCCTGGGCCTGGCCTTGACCTTTCACAGCTCTTGACTCACAGGTCAGCCGTGGCTTTTGCATGCCACCTTCTCGTGGAGGTCCTGTGTCCAGCAGCCGTGGTCCAGGCACATCTGAAACCCATGGGGCTTATGAAGAAAAGCTTCTGGTTGCCCTTCTGTCTCCTGTCCGCCATTTCAAGCCTTGCTCCGGTGCCCCTTAACACCTGTAGCACCCCGATGGGGTTCAGTTTCCTCCGAGGTTCAGCTGCCTGCCAAGATGCCAGGTGACAGGCGGGGCTCTCTGAGGCCACTCATGCCATTGTCTCCAGCCCTGGGGCCCCCAAGAAACCCCATGTGCCGTGATGCACAGCCTGATAGTGTTGGCTCTGCCCCGAAGGGTAAGTGACACCAGGCTCTGAAAGAGGCAGCAGTGTAGACGGAGGTCTGTGAGAGGAAGCACCGGCTGCAGGGAAGGGTGCCTGCCCACCGGTGTCCAGCATCTCCACTGTCACCCTGAAGAAGTGTAAAGGTGGAGTGGAAAGATACCACTCAGGGCTCCTGAAGCCCAGACCCTACTCCTAGGCTCCCACAGACGCGACTGGGGCCTCTTTGGCCTCTCTGCTCCTCTTCGCGCTTGTGAAAGTTGACTCTGATTGTCTTGGATTTAAGATGGCCAGGATTTTTAATTTTTAAGGTAAAGCAAACAGGGAGATGGTCTGTGATCTACAGCTCTGTGTTTATGTAGGCGCGTGGTGGGACTTTAGGACTCCCCCTCACACTTGTGTGCACACACAGGCACACACCCCCTGTACACATACAGCCACATACACACTCATGGACACGCACAGGGACACACAGTGTACACACACGAGTGCCTAAATATATATACACACACATACCTATGCAAAAATATAGACACCTACACGCACACACACACATCCCATGGGCACACACAGGCATGCATGTACACACGTATACAGATAAACTCTTTCTCCCCCGCGGCTTTTCAAACAAAGGCTCTGCCATCAGACTTTCAGACCCCGGCCTCCTGGTTTTATGGGCAAATAATTACTTCTTGCAAAGTAGAACCACCCCCATTATAAATCCCACACCATTCAAATCTATAATTGGGGCAGAAACAGAGCTGCAGCCGATTCTTCTTTTTAAATGCACCAACTCTGGACAAACCATCCTAAAAATGTATAATTATAAATAAACCTTCACCTACGTCAGCTGGCAGGGTTTTTAATTACCACACTTGATGTCAATCAAGGCCAGGGCTGGGCGCACATGCGAGGGGCAATTTCAGAGAAATTTCGCGGACATAAGCTGTCGCCTTATTCTATTATCTATATTTAAAAGAGAAGAGAAGAGATGAGGCGACAGCCAGGAAGGGAGAGGGAGAGAGTGGCTGGCTGGAGGAAAACAGTGGGGAAGGCAGTTTATCCAAAGGGCAGTGTCCTGCCCTGGAAAGAGCTGGGGCCCGCCCTAGTGACCGTTCTTTGTCTCCCAACCCTTTCCCTCCAGGATATGAGCTGAGAGTGCGAAGGGTGTCAATTTGCTGATGGAAGGGGGGTGGGGTGGATGTGCTCCTGTAGGAACAAGGCCAGCTGGTGGGGTGGGGGGACCAGGCAGAGAAGGGGGGAACACAGAAAGCTAGAATTGGGGGGCGCTAGAAGGGAAAAATCAATTGATGCAAATTCACTTTCTCCTTGACGGCACATTCTATCCGAAGGAAACACTGAACTTTGTAGTGTTAGCAGCAGCTGAAATTTAGAATTATTGTTTCCTTCTAACAGAAGACTCATTTTCCACGGCCGCATTTGCAGCATAATAAGCTTTTTGTTATTTTTTCAATTAGAGTCAATTGACCTAACAAAATGCTTGGCAATTAAGTGATTTTTGTAATGGTCCGGGGGTAATTTAGTCGAGCTTGTCAGCTGTGTTTCATGAAGCCGAGATGTCTTTTTTTTTTTTTTCCACTGCCTCTCTCTCTCCCTCTCTCTCTCCCTCTCTCTCTCTTGAGCATAATGGCTCATAATTTCGAAATCTTTTCCTTCTGTTTCCCTCACAATAATTCGCAATTACAGGAAGTTGTTGGAGGTGATTTTTTTTTCTACCTTGCCTTTTGAGTCAGTAATTTTAAATAAAATGTACATACTTATAAAAAGGCAGCTATTACTGAAATCACTTTTTGTGTAAACTCAATTATTTCATGAATAGTGACACCGGCTTATACTGGGTCCTGCTCCTGAAGGCTGAGGCATTATTATCTTCAGGGCAAAAGGTTTGGAACATTCAGAACACACTTTCCACATCAAACCAGCATTCAATAAGGTAAACACAACTTCAGGGGAACAGGAGGCATCGGGGTTACCTGGTCATGAAAAATGGCAGTGGATTCATCTCCAGCCTCCCGGTCTCCCCCTCCCCTCCCCTAGGACTGAAGGGAGGGCCTCAGCCTCTGATTTACGAGGGAATTCCTCATTTGCCTAATTGATTCATTTTCTTAAGATGACATCTGGAGTTACATTTCCTTTTTAAAAGGCTGCAGTTAGATCTGATGACTGGATCAGATGTTCCTTCATTGTACTACTATCTGTTTATACCTATATTAAAAAAACACAAAAACCAAAAAACAATATTCAGTTTGTAACTGCATGCACTCATACATACAGAAACAGCCAGGAAAAGCCGTGTGCCCTTGTTCTCTCGGAACAAATTTGACGAAAGTCACATTTGACAACGCAGGTCATTGTGGGGATGTGTGTTATCAAGGTTCATCTTTTTTAACCTTTAGGAGGCTTGTGCATGTTCCTGCATTACTGTGTGTCTTAAGATGGTCTCTTGCCCCTTTGTGAAAAACAACTTAGAAGCCACCCACTTCACTCCTTGGCAGGAAACTCCCCAGTAGGGGGCAGTAAAAGAGCAAGCCAGCCAAACCCCATTTTGGCTAGCCCTGTAATAGGGGCAAGACCACCAGCCCTGGGAAACTCATCCCCTCCTGGCTCAGGTGTGGACACAGAGCTAGAAAGGTCCTTTAGCACAGATCACTGGTTTTGAATTGGTCTCCCAATTCTTTCTGGAAAATGTCTAATCAAATGTTCCTCCTTCTCCACTCAGGGTTTCTATCTATCCAAAGGGACTCATTGAAAGCTGTGACTGTTGTCATCTAGGTGCTGGGAGCTCTGGGCACATTCCCTGCCAGGGTTGCTCAGGCAGCATGGGAAATGGGAGGCTTCTTGAATCCTGGAGGCTTTTGCAAGGCCTGAGGAGACAAATGTCCAACACCGTTCAACTCATGCTGATTTACTTGACACTTGAATTTGGCTATTGTTTCCTCTTCCAGCATCTCAATTTCCCCAATTCTAAATTGAGGAGGTCAGGCTAGATACAATCTGCAGACCAGTTATGCATTCACTCATTCTTTGCTATATGCATTCATGCACTTATTCTTTACTATATGCATTCATTCATTATTTACTGTATACATTCATTCATTCTTTACTAAATGCATGTTTATAGGCAGAAGACATATTCTGTGTGCTAACAAGGTTGTCATATTCTTGGATTGATTTGATTATTTTTTAAAAATATGGGATCTTTTTTCAACTCCAAGTGGTCTTCTTTACTTACCATTTTTTTTTTTTCCTGGTTGACTAATTTGTCCTCAACCAAGGCTGAAGTTTCTAAAAATCTCTTTATGGTTTTAATGTGGTGTGTGCTTTCCATAGTAACATTTCACCTGTGTTTGGAGACATTTGGAAATCTCTCCCCATTTCTCCAGGTATCATGGACAGCCCTGGGTTTGGTTTAGCTTAGATTCTAAGTGCCCGTGGTTTGGCCTGGGCTGGGGCTGAGCTCAGCCTCTCGAGGCTTTGATTAATCCACTGCACCTCTCATTTTCCCGACTATAAAAGGGGAAGCTACAGTTCTGAATAAGCATCTTGCAGAAGAAAGAAGCCAAAGCAGAAAGTATTAAACTTTCATCCAACACCATAGGAGAGATGTAGTTATTAAATTTCAGCTGCTTATCAAACTGATATGAAAGTCATTTTGCATGATTGCTTTGCATCCTCAAATCTTCTGCTTTTATTTGCAGTGCATCTCTGTGCTTTCTTATTAGAAAAATACTCAAAGGATAAAAAAACTGATAATATTATTCAGTTTTTACAATTAGGTAGAAAAAAACTTTCAAAGAAGTGTTTTTTTATTGCAGGTGGTAATAATATCGGGGGTCCTCTTGATAGCAGTCTATAGTGATCCTACCCAGGATGACACTGGTTTTATCTTCTAATTGCTGCATACTGGTTATACTGGATCTGGGCAAGGGAGACTATTTCCAGTTTTTTCGTTGGTACATATAACTCTGGTTCATGTGACATGTCGAAATATGCTGAGTCTCTTGCGTTTGCCCAGTTTTGTCTTTATGGCGGGTCCACTATGCTTATTGGACCCCAGATAGGGACTTTTGCTATTTATTCAGTATTCCTTTGTCGAAAAATGATTGTGTTGGGAAATGTGTAAAGGCCTAGGGATGAAGCTCCAGGCAGCAGTCTACATACAATTGAATTTCATCTCTTCTTTATTAAATCATCATAGTTTACTTTTAAATTATAAACACATGCAAAATTATAAATTATCTATATAGGTAGGCACATGTAGATATATGGCTTTTTCATCACTTCACTATCTTTCCATGATCTGTAGAAATGCCAAAACAATACATTTGTATCTAGCAGCCAATTTTATATGCCTTATTTTATTTTAGCCTTCTTAATAGTTTTATGAGTTAAAAATATTCTCTCATTGTATAGCAGTGGAAACTAAAGCTCAGAGAGGTGAAGTGACTTGCTCAAGGTCACACAGCTGGTACATGATAGCTGTGTGATTCAAGTTGGGTCTGGGTGACTCTAAGGAGAGTGCTATGTTGACCTTAGCCTACTGTCAAAGCAGCTTCAGCATCATTTTCCCAGTGGTCTCCATTACCCTTTATTTCCAAGTATTCAAAGACTTAACACAGCTAGCATTGCCCTGTAATAGAAGTGAGCACCAAACCTTCCGGAGCAGAGAAGGGTCAGTGGAAGCCTCACTTGTCAAGTCACCAAGCCCCATCCTCCCCACCTTCCTTCAGACCCTCCATCTGCCTCTGCTGCTCTTACATAGAGAAAAAGGACTTTGTTACGGCATCTATTAGACTGGTACTGACAAAAGGGAGGAGCAGCTACTGAAACCCAATCCTGGAGAGTTAAAAGAGCCTTCAGCAGAGAAGGAAGTGATGACCACACCCAGTGGAAATCGTTCTTACTGAAAGCCAAGAGATCTGGTAGTTAATTCAACAAGCTTGACTGAGCACCTACTATGAGTCAGACATGGTTCTTGGTGCTTGGAATAGTGAAACAAAGACAGGCAAAGCTGCTTGCTACAGAGGAAACTACCTTCCAGCTGGGGAACCAGGCTGACAGCAATAGACTTCATAGCAGATTAGAAGGCAGTGAGTGTACCAGACAAAGTAAAAGTGAGCAGAGTGAAGGAGAAATATGGGCCAGTTTCAGAATTAAATAGCCTGGTCAGAGATGTGGTTTGTTCTGGGAAAGTCTTCTCCCTCTGAGTCTCATATGTCATGACTGCAAAAGAAGAGGTTGAACTAAATCAAGAGTTTCCACACTTGGCTCATATAGGAATCCCTTTTCTTTTAAACTTTGTAGACGCCAGGTTCACTTATAGATTCAGGCTATCAGATTATTATGGATGCAGAGGCCTAGGAATCTGCATTGTTTAAAAAGAGTCAAAAGAGGTGAAGGTGTTCATCCAAGTTTAAGAAGCCCGGGACCAAACGCCTGTGTGTACTGTAAGGGTACCAGGGTGTCCTCTTTGCTTATAATCTCTGTGACCTTGGAATTATTCCTGAACATAAAGGCATTCTTTGCTCCCAGGATTGTTAATGAGGGTTGACTGATCCAACAGCTGGTAAAGCACTGGCCCAGGTCTTGGCACATCAGTGGAGTCCAGTATGACCTTCCTATTCCTCCTTGTAGTTCTAACATCAAATAATACTTCTCTGGAATAGTGAACACAAGACAAACACATTTGAAGAGGAACAACTGGATCTATAAGGGCTGAGAAAAGAAGAGAATAAAAAATGGTAAATTGATTACCCTGCTGAGTGAGAAAAAGGACTCTAAACCATAATTTAGGCAGAACCGGTTATGTCAACAGGGTTAGCAAAATATGCATGCTATTAGCTGAGTTGATGAAGAAAGGGTGGGCTTTAGTACTTTCTAGAGTGAGTGCCTCTTCTATTGGATGGGCTCTGATTTCCTCCAGGTTGGGGACGATGGCAGATGATGATCCCTGAGTCTAGTGGGTTCCATGCAAGTGAGCATCATTGATGCTTCTGCCATTTCCACGAAGCCCTGACATTCGGCCTCTGTCCTTGAATTGTCTGTGTACCTAGAATCCTTTGTTTCATTCATCACCGCAGCTCTTATAAGACTGAAATCATATTTAAAGAAATAAAAATGTAGCAGAAACAGAAGTGCCAGAGATCACACACCACGTACTCATCTAGGAAAGTGTGGAATTATCCCTTCCACCTTGGTCCCTCTTGAGGGTTTCTCCATCTCCCCTGACACCATCACTCTTTATTTTCTTGCCCTGTTCTATGTTTTTATAGGACTTATTCCCACCTGATAGTTCATCGATTTCATTGTTGGTTGTATTCTGTACACGGTTTCTTTCCCCCACTAGAATGAAAACTCATGAGAGTTGAGACTTGGAATTGCATTCATTTTTATGCCTGTATCTACCACATAACAGGTGCTCAATAAATACCTTTTTGAATACACAAATTTCAACCTCAGTCCTGGTTTCATACTCGCTGAATGTCACCAATATTTCCTTGTTATTTTCTTCCTTCGATTCCCTTAACCCTCTAAGCTGGTATACATGGCAAGCTGGTAGAAAAAGGCAATTCAGTAATGGAAAAGAATAAAATAAAGGGAGAAAGAAAAGACTGGTATAAAACTGAGCGTAAAGGTATTTAATTTAGTGTTATCTTTATACATTACAGTGATGCCTTTAGACTCCATAGATATTTTAGCTTGAATTTTAATTTGGGACACATGTTTGTAGAATCCACCATGTTAAGGCCAGAACAGGATTTTAATGGTCAAAGGCAATTTGCAGGTTCATTTTCAAAATTACCAATTTCTAATATATTACAGGGAAACAGAAGAGACTGAAATATATTTGCTATGAGTCAAATATCGATTTTATTTTTAAAAGCATTCTTTGATTAACTTCAGGTACCTAATTAACTCCTCAATTTAACAACTATTTCTGTCTAAATGACAGCTTTTTAAATATTTGACTCTAATATAAACCTCCCCTGGAAACTTGTTATGCTATTGATTTGGTAATTTTTTAATGAACTGTTCATTTGGTAAAGAAAACCCAGTGCATGTCTAAAAAAGTTAATCTGTTTTAAGAATGTGGTCCAAAATAATATTTGACTCTCTCACTACAAAAATGACTGTGCTGAACATCCCACCATCTGTGCTGACAGCCTGGGCGATGCCTTTTCGGAGGCTGGGGACTGGATGACCACTACAGACTGAAGCCCAGACAATGTCTCCAAGTCCGTGTGGACTCCAGTTACGGGAGCGATCTCACTGCAGTTCAATCTCCTACGCAAATACAGCTTGAGAAACTCAGAATGCTACCATTCCCCACGTATTCTTGACAATGGTGACAAAGACATCTATAATAGGTAATTATGCCTTCCTTTCGTTAAATCATTGTTTATTCATCAGCAACAGGAGAAGATTAAGGAGAAACAGTGACTAAGAACAAACGGATTTCCCCATTCTTAAGGTGTAGCGCCTGGAACTTTGCCCTGCGGGTCGGAAGGTCTAGATTCTAAGCCTCGCTTGCCAAGGACTGTTCTGCTCAAGCCCCCATATCTACATTTATATACTGAGACTTTGGGAGGAGCATTAATATTTCACCCGTTTACATGGGTGAAAAAACATGGCTGTGGAAAAACTTTTGGACTTGCTGGAAATTCAGGACAGGAAACATTTATCCAGTGATTATTCTATGCCAGGCCAGTACTATAATCCCTCTGGGGAGAGGAATTAAAATATATACATACGTGTATGCATAGGCACACACACACACACACACACACACACACACAAACAAGAGTGGCTGCCCTCAGGAGGATTACAAACTTTCAGATACTTGCATTGGAGAGAAATTATCCTATAGAAGAAAAAATGTAAATGTCCTGGATTCAGGTCTTAACACCACCTTCAGTGTCTCTGTGATCATGGGTAAGTTGCTTAATCTCCTTGACCCACAGTGTCTGCATCTGAAGGATGGTGATACAGATATATACATCACAGAGTGGTTACAGAGATGAAGACAGTCTGTTTTAATAGACCACAGAAGGGGCCCAGGCACACAGTAGGTCCCTGGGGAAGAGTGGCTGTGATGATAAAGATGACAATGGTGACAATGGGGATAGAAAGTTCCAGTTGTATCATTCCCTAAATAGGTTTCACAGGACAATAGGAGATTTCAGCTCAAAAACTCTAAGTCAGGGACCCAAAGGCTATGAGTCACCACTTTGCTTCGTGCCTGTCAGTTCATTTTTGAGAATCCACAGAAATAGAAATGTTCTATCAGACCAACTTGGATTGCCATCTGGCCCACACATTTTCCTGGCACGGCCCGAAGGCCAGCACTGCTATTCTCCCCTCCAAGCAAAACCCCAAGTTTAGCAGAATAAAATCTGGTGTTGAAATGCATCAAGCACGGCATCAGTTCATTATCATGATTAGCACATTAGTAGTAGTTATAGGCAATTAATATGAATAATAATTGAATCTGGGTTATAGTAGTTGATAGAACTACTAGTGATAGTAATATCAACTGCAAGTATACTGTTTAATAAAACAGCAGCAGTAATAGAGAGGAATTGGTACTTTTCAAGGGGCTTTCACATTCGTTAGCTCTCTGAGTCTTCTTTTGGGTATATGATTATCCTCGGTTTCCTTTTAGGGAAACTGAGGTTTTAAACAGTTGAAACTTACTACATGTGATGCAGTGATATGCAGAAAATCTGGAATTAGGAACTCTGTCTTCCAACGATTAGTGTAGTAGGCTCTGGAGATTGAGTAGAAAAAGAGAGAAAAATTCATCAAATAAAGCATTCTTTGGCTGGATCATTGAGTAACACAGGATGCCAGGGCAGGAGGGACCTTGGAGTACAACAAATACGATGCTTACGTTGTACAAACAAGGAAACTGAGGCCCAGAGAGGGGAATGATTTACCTCCAGTGAACAGAGCTGTGAGACAGATTCTAAATTAATTTTTATTTCAGAGTGCCTTTATGTGGTCCCAGTCTTGAGCCCAGAAAGGGATCTTTTTAAAAATTTTCTGTGACCCGAAAACCAAATAATCACATTTGTTAAAGGTGCATATTAACTTTCCAATTTAGCCCTAAACCATGGTCTTGGGTTGCATTTCCAAAAATGTGTCTCATTTAAGTCTAATTTGGTAGCATAGTATTAGCTATTATGAAAAAATAGGATTCCTTGGTCAATTACATTTGAACTATTCTGGGTTAAACCGTGAATTAAACAGGTTTCGTTTTTACTGCTGACCTTTTAGTTTTTCACCTTAAATACGCAAATAGCATACTGTGTTCTCATCCATCTTTGACCGTGAAATCCTTTGCTCTCAGAAACTCCCTTGAGACTCATATTTGAAAGGTCCCAGTTTGAGAAACTTGGGTGCAGTGGCATTTTTCTGCAGGGTGTTAGTGCATTTGCTTTTTCTACAGGGTTTTAGTGCATTTGCTTTGTAGCAGGTATTCCTAATATATTAAGGTCTGCTGGGTTTATTTCTGAGTCTCTGGCCAACTTTTGGAAGGTTGAAACCCCTAAAAATACAAACTGCAGACATGAGGAGAGCCATAACAATCTTGTTTCATTTTATGTGTAATGTTTTTCCAAGCAACTAAATCCACACTACATGACTTGATTCCAACCCCGTAAGTGACCCTCATCTTCAATCGCTGTTTACCAAGTGCCTACAATGAACCAGTGTTCACAACGATTTCTTGCTATTTTAGGCTCCTACTTCTGGATCTGGGCTCCCTGTGGTGAGACACCTGAGGAGAAAGCCTGCACAAAAGGGTGAGGTTTGGAGGCTATGAAATTAGGTAGTTGTACTTGAATAAATCATTTCTAACAAATAATCCTAATCCCTGAATATCATCGTATAAAGTGAACAGTGAAGGCAGAAATTTCTCCTAGGTGTCTTAGATAATGTAGCTACTGAAAACAAAAACAACAACAATAACAACAACAACAGTGGGAGATTTTGATGGGATGAGAACTTTTTTTTAATGAAGAAAATTAAGAAGGACTGGAGGGAATGAGAAAAGGCATTTTGGCCAAAAGCTTGGTAACATTTGTCGTTCTCAGAGGCACATTTGCTTTACTATTAATGCTTAAAATTAATGGGCTTTGAGATGGAGAAGTGAGTTCTTACCAGTTTAAAACTTAGCTTCAACTGTGTCTGTCCTGAAAATCTGATTGTTTGTTTGTTTTTTTATGATATTTTTAGCAAAAAACTTTGACTTTAAAAATTGCTTGAAAATAAACAGATACAGGATGGTTTGGGGTGTGGTCATTCTGTCTTAAATTCAAAACATTTAAAATTTCAAGTCCAGCATAGAAACTCAATATTATTTACTCCATTTTGGGAAAAAAATAAAATTAAGACCAAAGTGCTGAGGTTGAAAAAGTGTAAAATGAACTCTAACTTTCTTTCCCAAAGACCTGCACATACGGAATTTTTACTTTGCACTTAAGACCACATTTTCAAAGGCTATTCCTTCCCTTGCCTCCTTTTTGAATATGTAAAACTCCGCATGCATCTAATCGGTCCTTCAATTGTCCACTTGCACCTTCAAATTATGGGACAAGTGGCCAATTGGGCCTGCAATTGGCTAATTGCACTGACAATTAGCCAATTGTGGGTATAATTAGCTGCATGTAGAATTAATCATATGCACAGAATGGTTGGCCACTCTGAAAACGTAGAACTAAATGTGTTCTAGATGCACATCTGTACCCAGGCACAAAGGGAACACGGGCGAGGACCCTAGATGAATCACTCTTAAGAGAATCATTAAAACAAATCTGGCACTTGATTAGAAAGACCACATGATTAACCACTGAGTATCCAGTCTACTCGCTTTCTCTAAATTTCTGGTGTGGAGCTCAGTGTGGACAAGGCAAAGAAGATCCCAGTGTTGAAACTTAATTCTTCAATCTGAAGCCCTTCTGCAACCAGCTACCCTGGTTGCTATTACCCTCCGATTAATTTTTTTTTAACTAAATATTTGGATTTATGGTATAATTGGTGAGTTGTACCAGGCAGGCTCTAACTAGAGTCCTCAATAGGGAACCTAACTAATTTTGGTTCGAATACCTGCCAATGTAACACGTAAGTGTTACCATCTCGTTCATATCTAACACCCAAGCTGGTGTGTGCGCATTCCTGGGGGGACCAGGGACAATCCCATGAAAGACACTGTGTGTGTCTATGAAGCATCCATTATATTTGATGGTAAGCAATATAAAATAATTTTAAATGTTAGTAAACAACAGAAAATTTTGAAGGTGGTTAAAATTGTAGTGGTTAAAGTCTATCTATGGGTTTATTTACTTAACTTCCCTACAACCTAGTCTCCCCAGCTATAGAGATAAACTAATGCAAACTAATGATAACTATCTCACAAGGGTCTTTTTAGAATTAAACAAGGTCATTTAAAATCACAAAATGAAAGTGAGATCATGAGGGAGGGAGAAAACCTGGAACTCAAGACAATCAATCAAGAAATTAACATATTAAAACTTCTGAGATTTCATGCTGTAAAGAATTCTTTATTTCAGCATTTTATCAAACAAAAGTGACCAAAGACCAGTCTTTTCAAGTAATACCTATTGCTTCATGCTGGGAAGCGCCACTCTAGGTGAAAAACAGCCAGTGGAGGCCCATTGGCTACAGAAGAAAACCCAGGTACTTTGGTTAATTCTATCCCTCATCATGGATCCCAAACTTTCCTTCTATCTAATCTTTCACTTATGGCAGAACCTTTCAGAAATCCACCAATTCTGCAGGCAGCTCTGTCCACTGAATGTGCCCCACCCCCCACTCATCCTCTATGTCTAAAGTGATCATTATTAATTTGAAACAAAGGCCATGTAAAATGGATGGGGATATATCCACAGTTAGAGGTGTTGAAGGAGAGAGAAAACTATAAAAGACGAAATACTTCCTGAATATAGAGATATGTTTTTCTATTATGCTGATGTAGGTGCTTTCTTCCTAAATTCTAAATTTTGGCTGGATTTTATCACCCTTACTTAATGATATAAATTACATGCACATCCTATATATTTCTAGGGAGGAAGGGAGGAAGGTAGGATAGGAAGTACTGACTCTTACACCAGATATTTTTACAGCTGTTATCTTATTTGTGCTTCAAAATAATAATATCAAATATGAATAATAATTGCCCTATTTGAGGGGGTGAGATTTCTGAGCCTCAGAGAAGTTCATGATTTTTCCAAGGTTATACAGTAGCAAGCAATAAAGAACTAGAGCTCAAAATCCATATTTATATGATATACATATCTTCTTTTGTACAAACTCTATAAACAAAAACCATTATGACATAAGAAGGTGTGGAAATATCATGTATTTCATGTTCAAATGCATATAAACAACCCATCCAAGTACATGCATCTAAATGCAAAAATCTGTATTTGTGACTTTCTACATCAATGTTAATTTGCATTAAGAAATTCTAAAAGTGATAATGTTGATGTTGAGAGAGCTAAATTTTGTCTTTTCTTCCAGTTGAATTGAGCCTAAACTCTGGATTTATAGATTAAAGTCTGAATTCCTGAAAGAATGCAAAGCAATTCAAGGCCAAAATGAGGTTCTCAATTTTTATGCCATTGCAGAGCCCAAACTCATCAGTAGTGAAGGAGAGGGGACTCATTCATTCAACATGCTCCTCTAGTTGGTCCTTTTGTCAGAGCTGACTTGTGCACCGAGTATTGGTAATGCATCTGACATTACAGTGTCAGCATTTAAACAAATTTACCCTTCATGCCATAATCCTCGACTCAGACTTCAAATGTTACCTTTCTGTGAATTTTCCCTTGTCCCCTCAGGATAGCTCTAAATATATTTCAATGCTTTTACAGTTCCTGTCTTATAAAATATATCTATTGTTTTCTTATCTGTATCTGTCAGCTATTGCTATAATGATGCTGCTTAACAAACAACTCCCAATTCTTTGTCATTCCATGTTACATGTAAATTGAAACATGCAGCTCTGTGCTCTGAAACTCTGCTCAACCTGCTCCCTGGGTCTTCTCACTCCGGGATCTAGATTAAAGGAACAGCCCCTGCCTGCTGCCTGATGTTTGCTCATGGCAAAGATCAGGAATAAGAGAGTTGGCAGAAACCCACTGCCTCTAAAAGCTTTTGCTTAGTTGTAGTAAATATTACATCCTTTTATATCCCATTGGCCAAAGCAAATCATACAGTCAACCTCTACATCAAAAAGATGGGGAAGTGAAGTCTGTCTTCAGGATGGCAAAAGTGGAGAGAAAGTGAATATTTATGAACAAATAGCCACATCTCCTATGTTATCTATCAACATATTATTTTCCCCCACACTGATCAGTGACATAACAGAACATAAAATACATATATATCTTCTTATCTCATGAGTAGCATAGAGTTAGTATCAAGAGAAGGATTATTTAGTGCTTGAATATATCATAAGTTTCATTCAGGTGTAAAGGAATGAAAGTATTCCTTGGTACTCTCTGAAATGGTTAAACTGTATCAATATTTATTTATTTATTTTTTTAAATTTTTGGCTGCGTTGGGTCCGTTTCTGTGCGAGGGCTTTCTCTAGTTGTGGCAAGTGGGGGCCACTCTTCATCACGGTGCGCGGGCCTTTCACTGTCGCGGCCTGTCTTGTTGTGGGGCATAGGCTCCAGACACGCAGGCTCAGTAATTGTGGCTCACGGGCCTAATTGCTCTGCGGCATGTGGGATCCTCCCAGATCAGGTCTCGAACCCGTGTCCCCTGCATTGGCAGGCAGACTCTCAACCACTGCGCCAACAGGGAAGCCCCGAAACTGTATCAATATTTAACTTTTCTAATGTGTCTCTCTTTCACACACACAAACACACACACACACACACACACACACACACACACATGCCATTTTCCTTTACCAGTGTCATTTTAGAGAAGAGGAAACCAAGACTTAAAGAAGCTAGGAAATTTCTCCAAAGTCACACAGCTATGAAGCAGCAGAATGAAGAATCATACTCAGGCTTTTGTGGCTGCAGATCACACGATCTTAACCTATAAACAACACTGAACTTCATCTTCTTATTCTTTGGAGTATGTGGTGAAGGAAAGGAGAAAATGGATTAAGCAGAGAAAGATTCTAAGATGATATGCTGAGATATTAGAAACAAGAATAGTCATACTATGGTATTTTTCTTTTGCTAGAAGATACAACTGTGATAATACAGCATGTAAGAGCATCCTTATAGAAATTAGCAGCAGATACACATAGATGATGAAGGTGTTGTCTAGCAGTGCTTGCCTAATTTTTTGTATCAAGGCACACATAGGAAATGATCTTATTTGTGTGACACAGTGTGAAAAACAGCAAATGTATGAGTGATCTGGAAAAAGGTGACTGGCCAGAGGTCTCCAGATGCCACAGACCCACACCAGGCCATCTAAAGGCACTGGGGTTCTCTGCTAAGGACAACCATGTTAGAGATGGCCCTGTAACTGAGAAGCATACCTACTCACTTTAGTCAGAATCAAAGGTGAGCAGGGCTGGAAAAACAGATCATCTCAACCACAGGTGATGTGATGATCTAATGCTTTGCATAACATATCTCTCAGTGGTTTACTAAGCACTCTTGTAGATACTGGTAAATTCACTATCCAAAATTCAACTGAAAACATCAGTGTTGGCATAAATTATAATACAATAACCAGGTCCTTTGAGTCATTCAATATTAGGATACAAAGGACCTTAAATGTCAGTATCCTAATTCCCACTGCCAGGCTTGAACACCCTTATCTGTAAATTACTGGTTTGAGTTCTCAACTCTCCATAGCACAGCCAAGAAACTGAAAGCGCTTCTCAGGAGCCTATCACTTGAATCATATGTGAGGTCTTAGTCCTACTCTGCAGACTCAATTCAGAATCAATAAATACGATAATAATCACTTGGTTTTAAGCATACTGAAAAGGATAGCTGACTGAGGTAGCTTGTAAAATTATTATTACACAGAGAATTGGCTGTTAATAGGCCAACCAGGAAGAGAAAGACAAAAGAGAATTGTTTTTAAAAAATAGAAAATATAAGAAAAAAAGAAGAATTGTGGCATTCTGGAGGCATTTGGTATAATGGCAAATGGTCCTACAGATCTCAAGGTCATGATTGTAACTAAGGGGTAAGTACTATGCACAAAATGAAGGTTGAAGAATAGTTAGGTAGTTCTGGATATGCACTGGAAAGTTTTCCCACCATGTTTAAAATAAAGCAAACATACAAATAAAAAACAAAAATAAGACAATAGGAACAAATCTGCCTTCAGGAGGAGAAAGGGAAGAAAGTCACCCTTTTAAGTTCCTCTAATCACCATAAAAAAAACATTCAGGTCTGTTTTATCTTCGTTTTATCAATGAGGTTTAAGGATAACTCTTTTGCTTAAAGTCACATTGTGAGTTTCAAACTCAGGGATGTTCTTTTCCAAAGTCCAGGCCTTGAGATGTTTGGACAGTCCTCCTTTGGGACACATCATTTCCTGCTGAAGTAAGGTAAGTTGAGGTTCTGTTACTAAAGGCAATGATTCAGAGGGTAGGAATTTGATAGTGTTGTACACAGTCGCCAGCAAATCAACCACAGATACAGGGTTTTTCTTTCACTGCCTCCTGGGCTGCAAGCCCTTCCCTTAAGCGCATAAAGAGAAGGAGGCATAGACTTGGACCCCCTGTGTGAGCGATCTGTAGCAGGCAGACCCAAAGCATTAACTAAATGTTGCTTTTCTGTATTTATAAATAATAACAGCTATGTGCTACTAATGCAGTGCCATTTCATTTAATGGCATCCAGCACTGAGCAACTTAATTATTCTTTTAGTCACTGAAACATTCATCATAATTTTCCATTGACTCCAAAAGAGCCTGCTTGCCTCTTGAAGACATTAAAGTAGACATGGTGAGTTGGTTTCCCCTTGAAAAATTTGCTCAGCTGTGAACCTGGGGAAAGAGGGCTGATACCTCTCAGCCCTCTCAAAGTGTCATTTCTGTTTTTGTTATTCATGGATTAAAAAATCAAAAACTTATTGTGTGCCTACTATGAGTACCTATTGTGTTCTGTGTTCTGCATTGAGTTATTTTACTTAAATATTCTCATTAATTCATCACTGAAAACCACAAGGCAGTTATCTTTATTCCCATTTTATAGGTGAGAAAACTGAGTGCCAGAGAGTTAAAATCACTCCACCAACACCACACATCCAGCTGAGATTTAAGCATGGGTCTAGCCCAAAACACTTACCAGGTCCTAAAATTTGTAGATAATTATAAAAACACTGATAATAGTTACCCCTGAAAACAATGTATACCAGGCATTTTACATTTATGATTTTTTTTTATGATGTTTTTTAATCCTCCAGATAATCTAGCAAGTTAGACCACTCTATTATCAGATAAGGAAACTGACTCAAGGAAGTTGAATGATGAGCTAAAAAATCATATAGACAAAGTACAGAACCAGGGCTCATTTGGGAGTCTAACTC